>NC_055995.1:58657856-61057856 GCF_018446385.1 Zingiber officinale | reverse complement strand
TGCCGCTTAGCATCAGATCGACTCACTAGGACTTCCTCTCTATCTACAGTTGTCTAGAGCTATTGAGTTTCCCTGCCAAGTGTTGAGCCCTCTCGACCCATTTGAGCTTCCTGCCTGGCTTTCACAATCTACTAAGACTTTCTCGATTGAGTAAACATCTTGCACACTTAGTTAACTTGCTAGATCACAACAAGACTTAACTTGAACCTTTGACAATATCAAAATTTAGGTTCAATTCTGGTGCACCCTGCACCAACATTGAAAAGTCAAGTTAAAGTATTAAAAGAATAGTTGGAAAAGTTTACCTCATGAACCAAGTATCTAAACATGATACTTGGATCCCAAAGAGCTATGTACAATAAATCTGGACTCGAATACAAGTCTAACTCTACCCTTAAATCATTCTAATCCTAACTAAAAATAAAAAACTAACTAAAGCTTGGATTCTGAAAGCTTGTCTAGTCAAGCAATTATGACTCAATCAATACTATATACCTAAAAATAAAATACATTACTTAAAACCAAATCAAAATAAACCAAATAAATCAACCTTAATATTAAGAATTAAACCTTTTAAGCTAAATTCAAACCTAAAAAAAAATCAAATCAAATAAATAAAAAACTAAACTTAAATTAAATAAATATAAAATTAATCTAAACTTAAACTATAATCAAGTTTATTTTAACTATTAAACAAATCAACACAAACTTAAAACTTAAACCCAAGTTTAATAATTTAAGAGAAGGCTTCAATTTAGTTGGCACCTCCAAAACAATAGTCTACCTAGTTGGCCAATTAGGATTAGTTAAATCAGGGATAAAATTTAACTTGACAAATAGTACTAGAAAAGTTTTGAATTATAGTAGGTTAGGGAAGCTTTGTCTATGCATGTCTAGGAAGATATGACTTTGACTTGGTGCATTTGACTTAGTAGAACTAACTAAAGCTACCCTTTACTAATCCTAGCTAGTTAGACCAAAGTTTTGTATTAGGTTTTGTGGGTAGGACTATTTGAAAAATTTTGAAACACGTGGTTACTCTAATGATGTCCAAGTGATTCACCATAACCTAGATATTTATCCAAAGAATGCTTGCTTGTTGGACTTAAAACTAAACTTGAATCTAACACAAGTTAAACTAAACCCTGAAATTCAATTTAACTCATCTCATAAAACTATAGGATTTTTTGATTGAAAATATAGATTAGGTGAGATGAATAAGGATTAAAATAAATAAATAAAATAAATAAATAAAATAAAATAAAATAAAATTAAAACTTAAACTTAAACTTAAAATTAAACCAAAATTTAAATTAAAAATTAAAATCAAATTAAAATTTATACTTAAGTCAAAATTAAAATCAAATTAAAATTTAAACTTAAGTCAAAATTAAAATCAAACAACTTAAACAAAGTTAAGTTAACACTTAAGCTAAACTTTTTTACTCCTACTCTTTGTAGGAATCAAAATGGATATTGAATAGTTGTTGCTCCTGATACATGACAGGGGATCAAATAATATTCACAAAATTGACATTCAAAAGACTAGAAAAGTCACCTTTTGAAACAATGACAAACTTAAAGTAATTGGAATAGGTAACATTGAACTAGAATTTAATTCATTATTCATAAAGTACTGTTGGTTGAAAATTTTAAATTCAACTTACTCAATGTTAGTCAATTGTGTGATTTAGAGTATAAGGTTAGGTTAACATCCACTAAATGCTTAATTAAACATATGAAAGATCCCACAATAAAATTAAAAGGATTTAGGAATAATAATATTTACACAATTAACCTAGCCAGCTCCTCACTCAAGTGTCACTTGACACAAAAGAAGGAAACTTGGCTATGGTATAGAAGACTGTCCCACACTTACTTTAGAAACCTCACCAAACTAAATGACTTATTTAGAGGACTACCAAAACTATCTAACTTACACTCAACAATTTGTAATACTTGTCAACAAGGAAAATAGACGAAAGCAACTCACAAGCCAACTAATCAAACTCAAACCAATTCAACACTTGAATTATTACACTTAGATTTATTTGACTCACATGGAATTAAATCTATTAATCGAAATTTATACTGGCTAGTAATAATTAATGATTACTCAAGATTCACTTGGGTAAAATTTTTAAAAAATAAAGATGAAACATTTAAAATATTTAGTGATTTTTGTAAACAAATTGAAAATGAAAAGGACTTAAAAATCAAAAGAATTAGGAGTGATAATAGTGGGGAATTTAAAAACCATCGGTTTACTAAATTTTACTTAGAAAATGGGTATCATTAAGAATTCTCATGTCCTAATACACCTCAACAAAATGAAATAGTTAAAAGAAAAAAATAGAACCATCCAAGAAGCTACTAGGACAATGCTTAATGAATATCAACTACCAAAATATTTTTGCACAGAAGTTATTAGTACAACCTACTATGTACAAAATAGAACAATAATAAATAAGAAACATAATAAAATGCCATTTGAAATTTACTATAATAAATTATTTAATATCAAATATTTTAAAGTATTTAGGTGCTCAGTCTACATATTAAATACAAGAGAACATTTATAAAAATTTACATCAAAAGTTAAAAATGAAATTTTTGTTGGATACTCACTAAATAGTAGAGGGTACAAAGTTTATAATAAAAATACCCTAAGTATTGAAGAAACAACAAATGTAAATTTGATGAATCTAGCCCTAAGAAAACTAAAATCAAACTCAACCTCAACCAATTGTCTTTGTTAGAGCTATCACTGATTTAGGGGGAGCAAGTGAAAATCTAAATCAAATAGACAAACACGAAGATAAACAAAATCAACCAGATAAATATAATCAAACACAAATTGAATCTAGAATAATAAGAGACAGCTCAGACCATCCAGTTAAACAAATAATAGGTGACCTAGAACTAAGGGTTCAAACTAGATCATCATTTAGAAACCTAAGTTAAATATCTTTAATATCTAAAATTAAATCCAAAATAATAGAAGAATCCCTACTTGACCTAGACTGGATAATTGCCATGTAGGAAGAACTAAACTAATTTGAAAGAAATGAAGTCTGGAAATTAGTTCATGTACCTAAAAATAAAAAATTCATTGAAACTAAATGGGTATTTAGGAATAAGTTAAATGAAAAGGGGGAAATTATCAGAAATAAAGCTAGACTTGTAGCTAAAGGGTTTAGTCAAGTAGAGAGACTTGACTATGATGAAACCTATGCCCCAGTAGCTAGACTTGAGTATATTAGAATGTTACTAAGCTATGCAACCCATAAAAGATTTAAACTCTACCAAATGGACGTCAAATTAGCCTTCTTAAATGGATTAATAAAAGAAAAAGTATATGTCGATCAACCACCTGGATTTGAAAATCTAAAACACCCTGATTATGCATTCAAATTAAAAAAGACCCTATATGGTCTAAAATAAGTACATAGGGCTTGGTATGAATGATTATCCACACATCTAGTTTCAAAAGAATTCAAACAAGGTCGAATTGATCCGACCTTGTTTGTAAAGACCCTTAAATTTGATATTTTTGTCACCCAAGTTTACGTCGATGACATAATTTTTGGATCTACAAACTTAGATTTTCTACAAGAATTTATAAATCTAATGGAATAAGAATTTGAAATGAGTCTAGTAGGTAAGTTAACCTTCTTCTTATACTTACAAATTAAACAAACTAATGAAGGTAATTATGTCTATCAAGAAAATATACAAAGGAATTACTTATAAAATTTAGAATGGATAATTCTAAAGAAATAAAAATGGCCATGGCAATAAATCAAAATATTGATAGTGATCCTAATTGTAGCGATCCGCCTTCTACTAACTAAGCTGTAAGGCCGGACCGTCACATTATGCTGTGCTAAACTATCCCCTGACCATCATTAAACCTAGTTGCGGAACTGTACTATTTAAAATTTTGCTAAACTATATCATTTCTTTATTCTATATGTGCTAGAGGGTGTAATCTAAGCCATTCATAATATATTTTACATCCCTCATGGTCAAGGAGCTGGACTAAAGGTTTCCCGGCTGATTTCAGGCCTCCCAATCGATCCACAGATCGATTGGAAGGGTCGAATCGATCCGGTGATCGATTCAGCAGGCTACTGTATGTGGGGCTTAGGTTGGATCGATCCAGTGATTGATCCAGCACGCTACTGTGCTCGGGCAATATTCTGGATCGATCGGCTGATCGATCCAGACTGGCTAATCGATCCAGTGATCGATCCCAGAGCCTTCTGTTCGTGACAGAATTTGCTGAATCGATCGGCTGATCGATCCAGAAGGCTACTGTTCGCGGTACGAACTTCTCAATCGATCGGTTGATCGATTGAGAAGCCTCCAATCGATCGGCCGATCGATTGGGGTTTCTGATTTCGTACCAGAAGTATGATTTCAGCACTGTTTCGTGCCTCAATCACACATATAAGTTCAGAAATGGTTAGAAAACATTCTAACATCATGTAACTAATGTTTTAAGCATGATAGAGTGTATGATTCACTAGTTAATGGCATTTAACATACTAAAGTGCGGAATAATAAAATACCAAAACCAATTCTAACATTCAAAACAAAACTCGCTGAAATTCTCTAACATCTTTGTCCCAAGTTCCATCCACACACATCCTCGTCGTTGCATTGACCTCCAGCCTCCGCTAGTCTATCTTTCCTTTACCTTTATCTGCAGTATAAGGAAAAAGTATCTGTAAGCTTTCGCTTAGTAAGAAACCATCTACCTCACAAAAACATGCATACGATGCGAATTATGTTTTTGAAACATGCTATTTGAAATACATTCTGAATATGCTAAGCATGGCATGGCATAGAACACATCGAAGCAAAACTGATCATGGCAATAAAGCTAATTATAAACTATCATGTTATATCAACAGAAAGCTAAACTGATACCATGATTGAGCTAGCTAATACTAATCTGATGCTAAAATTTACTGAATTCACATGACTATTTTGTGATGTTTGAAAACTATATTCATAATAGATTAAAATAATAATCATGCTGCTGTTGGGGCCCGACAACTGTACTTGCTATGCGCGCATCCCTGACTAGACCCGGGTTTGGAAGTCCCGAATTCAGTAGGGTTACTAGGTTATCTGAACCTAGGGACGACTGTGGGAGCCCAATCCAATGGATATCTAATCCAGTATAGTGCCACTGAAAAGTAAAATACTGAACATAGCTAATATTTCTGGTCTTGCTTTTACTAGGTTATCTAAACTTAGAACTAGGTTGTCTGAACCTAGAGGCGACTGTGGGAGCCCACCCATTGGACATCTAGTCCCATCAAAGCTGTAGCAAGACTATATGAGTTGAAAAATGCTTCTATTGCATTTATCTAAGCTATTAAAATGCCTATGGTGGCATTTACTTGAGCTAAGCATTTAATCGGGCACTCAGTGCGCGCTAGTGCACACCCTAGGTGCCAAAAACTGCATATGTCTAAACTAATGCATAAAAATCATACGGGAACTAGTTATACTGCAGGTGAGGGGTTTCTTACCTCCTGTGCTAGGTTTCTTACTATTCTAATCGCTAGATTTTCGGTGGAGAAGATCTTCTTGACGATCCTCTCGCGTCTACGGGTTCCTCTCGCGGAGAGAAGCGTCCTCGTGTCGGAGTCGTCACTGGAAGGTGCTCCTAGAGCCCTTAGGGCTTGGTGCGCCGAGAGAGGAAGAGGAAGGAGGGGGCGGCGTGAGGTTAGGGTGAGGAGGAGAAAAGTCACGAATAAAATCTAATAACTCCTCTTTTAATTTCCTATTTATATTAAGTGGTTAAATTCGCCCAACTTAAACATAAATACAATTGTTTCCCTTTTCTTTCAGCACGGCCCTGCTGGGTTCACTTGGTTACTAGAGTCCGCTATAAGTCGTAGGACCCAATAGGTCTCGGGTTCAATTCCCGTGTAGGCTATTTTCGTTTTCTATTTATTTTTGCTACTTCCGCTAATCTAGAAATTCCATAAAAATATCCTAAAATTCCCGAAAAATACTAGGATATTTCTAATAATTATTTTGAGAATTTTTGGGTGTTACAATCCCCCATACCTTATAAAAAGTTCATCCTCAAACTTAGAATAACTCTGGGTACTTCTGTCTCATACTGGCTTCTGTCTCCCAGGTTGCCTCTTCTGCTGTGTGACTTTGCCAAATTACTTTCACTAATGGTACTTCCTTGTTCCGCAATTTCCTAACTGCTCGGTCTATTATCTGAATAGGCCGACTATCGTAGTTGAGGTCTTCGCGGACTTGTACCGACTGGGCTCAATCACCTGGGTGGCATTTGGGATATGCTTCTTCAGCATAGAGACATGAAATACATTATGGATGATTGACATCTCCTGTGGTAACTCTAGCTCATATGCTACCTTGCCAACTCTCCTGCTGATAAGGTATGATCCCACATATCTGGGACTTAGTTTGCCCTTCTTCCCAAAACGCATTACTCCCTTCATGGGAGCTACTCTGAGGAACACTGAATCCCCAACTAAGAACTCTAAAAGTCTGCGCCGTGTATCAGCATAGCCTTTCTAGCGACTCTGAGCTGTCTCTATCCTCTGGCGGATCTGCTGTATAGCTGCTATGATATCTGCTACTAGATCTGTCTGAAGCTCTAGTTCTTTTTGTTCACCACTCTCATACCAACAGATTGGAGATCTACACCTCCGCCCATAGAGAGCCTCGTAAGGTGCCATACCGATAGTGGCCTGATAGCTGTTGTTGTATGCAAATTCTGCTAAGCTCAGATATTTGCACCAACTTCCTTTGAAGTCTAGGGCACATGCTCGGAGCATATCTTCGAGTACCTGATTTACTCGCTCCGTCTGACCATCTGTCTGAGGATGGAAGGCTGTGCTGAACTTTAACTTCGTGCCCAAAGCGGACTGTACACACTCCCAGAAGTGTGATGTGAATCTGCTGTCTCTGTCTGATATAATGGTTCGTGGGACTTCATGTAGTCTAACGATCTCCTTGAGATACAACTGTGCTAGCTGTTCCATGGAGTAGGATATCCTGATAGCTAAGAAGTGGGCTGATTTAGTCAACCTGTCGACTATTACCCAGATGGTATCAAAACCATTCGTGGTTCTGGGTAATCCCACTATGAAATCCATAGAAATGTCTTCCCACTTCCTCCTGGAATCTGGAGTAGGATATCCTGATAGCTAAGAAGTGGGCTGATTTAGTCAACCTGTCGACTATTACCCAGATGGTATCAAAACCATTCGTGGTTCTGGGTAATCCCACTATGAAATCCATAGAAATGTCTTCCCACTTCCACTCTGGAATCTGGATAGGCTGCAGAACTCCTCCTGGTGTCTGATGTTCTGCCTTGACTCTCTTGCAAGTCAGACAGGTGCTAACGTATCTAGCGATGTCTCTTTTCATCCCGGGCCACCAAAAACGTTTCTTCAAGTCCTGGTACATCTTGGTGGAGCCAGGATGTATCGCATAAGGAGTCTTGTGAGCCTCATCTAGAATCTTCCTGCGTAATTCCTCCTGATCTGGAACACATAATCTGTCACCAAGGTACAATACCCCACTATCAGATACTCTGAATTCTCCACTGTCTGATTCTGCTAATCCTTGCTTGATTCTCTGAATTTCAGGATCCTGTTCCTGAGCTGTCTGAAGATCACCAAGCAAGGTAGACTCTAACATCATAGTAGAGAGCTGTCCAATTATGAGTTCAAGACCGAAGTCTGTGATCTCTTTCTGTAGGGGCGGTGACATGGCTGCTAGTGATAGTAAGGTGGCGCTGGACTTCCTGCTAAGTGCATCTGCTACCTTATTAGCTTTTCCTGGGTGGTAGAGGATGTCTATGTCATAGTCTTTGACCAGCTCTAGCCATCTGCGCTGTCGCATGTTCAGATCCTTCTGAGTGAAGAAGTACTTCAGACTCTGATGATCTGTATACACTCTGCACTGAGCTCCATACAAGTAATGTCTCCAAATTTTGAGAGCGAATACTACTGCTGCAAGCTCAAGATCATGAGTAGGATAATTCTTCTCATAATCCTTGAGTTGTCTGGAGGCGTAGGTGATTACCTTACCATCTTGCATCAGCACTGCTCCTAGTCCCAACTTAGAGGCATCACTATAAATATCAAAGTTGTCTGTGTTCTCGGGTAGAGCTAGAATAGGTGCACTGGTCAATCTTCTTTTTAGCTCGCTGAAGCTGTTCTCACAGTCCTCTGTCCACTGATATTTCCTGTTCTTCCTGGTGAGAGATGTCAGTGGGGAGGCTATTCTGGAGAAATCCTCTACAAATTTTCTGTAATAACCTGCTAATCCCAGAAAGCTTCTGATCTCGCTAGCGTTCTTGGGTCTTTTCCAGTTACTCACAGCTTCTATCTTACTGGGGTCTACCATAATACCATCCTTTGAGATGATGTGACCCAGGAAGGACACATGATCTAACCAAAATTCACATTTTGTGAACTTGGCGTACAACTGGTTCTGCTGAAGGGTCTGCAGTACTATTTTCAGGTGCTCTGCGTGTTCTTCCTGAGTTCCTGAATAGATAAGAATGTCATCGATAAAAACAATAACAAATCTATCTAGGTAGTCCCTGAATACTCTGTTCATGAGGTCCATAAAAGTGGCTGGAGCATTCGTCACGCCAAAGGGCATGACTACGAACTCGTAGTGTCCGTATCTAGTCTTGAATGCTGTCCTGGGTATATCCCCTTCTTTAACTTTCACCTGATGATAACCTGATCTGAGGTCTATCTTAGAGAACACTGCTGCTCCCTTCAGCTAATCAAACATGTCATCTATTCTGGGAAGAGGATACCTGTTCTTAATCGTGACTTGGTTTAGTGCTCTGTAATCTATACACAAGCGCATGCTCCCGTCCTTCTTCTTCACGAACAATACAAGCGCTCCCCATGGTGAGTGACTAGGACGTATGAAGCCCTTGTCAAGCAGCTCCTGTAGTTGCTCATAAAGTTCCTTCAGTTCTACTGGAGCCATGCGATAAGGTGCTTTGGAGATAGGATTCGTACCGGGAATGAGTTCTATCTCAAATTCAATCTCCCTGTCTGGTGCTAGGCCTGGTAACTCTTCAGGGAAGACTGCTGGGTAGTCACGTACGACTCGGACCTCTGCTAGCTGTTGGTCCTTGTCCTGACTGACATTGACTACATGCGCTAAGAATCCCGTACATCCTGAATCCATTAATTTCTGTGCTTTTAGAGTTGAGAGAAACTTCTTGGCCTTTCTTCGGTTCTCCGATGTACTCGAATTGTACTTCTGCTTCAGGTTGGAATACGACTTTCTGTTTACGGCACTCTATAGAGGCACCGTATCTGATCAGGAAGTCCATCCCAAGGATGACATCATAATCAGTCATATCTAGCACTATCAGATCACAAAAGAGTTCTCTGTCTGCTATAATGATTGGCACTGCTCTGAGCCAGTGCGTGGATGCCATAATTTCTCCTGAAGGTAACGTCGTCAGAAACTGACTACAGAGTACCTCTGGGGGTATCGCTAATTTCCTTGCAAATACCCTGGATATAAAAGAATGGGTTGCCCTAGTATCGAATAAGACAGTTGTACTTTGCTGTAATATACTAATCTGACCTGAAACAACTGTCGAGGCATTCGCTACGTCCTCTCTGGTCAGTGAGTAGATCTGTGCATTTGTCGTAGCTGGAGGGGCTTCTAGTCTGCCCTGGCTGATGTGTGGACCATCTAGAGCGGCCTGCATCTGATGCAACTGTGCTGGCTTGGCTTCATGCTGAATCGGCTGTGGTGGAGGAAAGCTGATCTTGTTCGGACACTGCTTGGCCATGTGCCCTTCTTGTCCACACTCAAAGCATCCTCGTGTGCCCTTACGACAAACTCCAGGGTGGAATTTCCCACAAGTAGCACACTTTGGATAGCTGGGCTATTTGCTAGCTGGTCCTCCTTTCGGGTAACTCCCTGGTTTGCGCTTGTTGCTGGAGTTCCCTTTCCAGTTAGAGCCGTGGGAGCTGTGGCCCTGGTGTTTTTGAGTGAGCCTCCTTGTCCCTTGGACTCTGAGAGGACTTGCTTCTGTTGCTTGATATTATTCTGGTAGTGCTCGGTGGTCAGAGCACTGCTGACTAGTTCTTCGGTGGTTTGCGGCTTATGAATACCGCCAGCCACGTTTATCGCTATTTCCGGCCTCAGCATCTTGAGCATCAACCGAACTCGTTCTTTTTCTGTACTGACTAGTTCAGGGCATAGGCGAGCCAATCTGTTGAATTTATTCACGGCTTCCTCCACTGAAAGGTTGCCCTGGCGAAATTCAGTGAACTTGTCGTAGTGACGATTCGTGACCCGCATGTGAAAGAACTCCTCGAAGAATTCTTCCTCGAAGTCAGCCCATGTCATCTGATTTACCGGGCGCTTCGCTCTAATTCTCTCCCACCACATGCGTGCATCTCCCGTCAGACAGAAGGAGGCGCACTTCACCTTGTCATGCTCTGGCCAGTCCAGAAGCTCCATCGTGCTCTCCAGTGTTTTGAACCAGGCTTGAGCATCCCATGGTTCGCTGGTGCCTGAGAAATTCTCTGGCTTGACTCTCTGCTTCTCTTCTTGCCTCTGTTGCTGGGGCTACTGGTGCTACAGGCTGGACTGGTGGAACCTCTAAGACTACTGGCGTTGCTAAGTTTGGTTCCGGGGTGACTGTGGGAGTATTCTGCTGATTAGCCTTTAAGGTGGCTATCTCCTGTTGCTGTTCAGCTAGCTGCTGCTGTAACTGAGCCACTAATGCTGTAAGGTCTGGAGGAGGCACTGAACTGCCTGCCTCGTGCTGGGGCTCAGTAGCTGGTGCCCTTCTAGCTAGGCATCCTCGTGCCATTTCTAGAGGAACAAGGGACAAACATAACTAAATTATCACGTTTACATAGCTAATGCTATCATGTTAGTTACTATCACAGATAAGCATACTTTAGTTATCTACAACATGAAAGTAATAAACATAACAAAGTGAGAGGTATTCTTACTTGGAAGCTGCAGGTTCAATGCTGATGTGTGTGTAGGAAGTATGGGAACTGCTCTGATAACACTCTGTAGCGACCCGCCTTCTACTAACTAAGCTGTAAGGCCAGACCGTCACATTATGCTGTGCTAAACTATCCCCTGACCATCATTAAACCTAGTTGCGGAACTGTACTATTTAAAATTTTGCTAAACTATTATCATTTCTTTATTCTATATATGCTAGAGGGTGTAATCTAAGCCATTCATAATATATTTTACATCCCTCATGGTCAAGGAGCTGGACTAAAGGTTTCCCGGCTGATTTCAGGCCTCCCAATCGATCCACAGATCGATTGGAAGGGTCGAATCGATCCGGTGATCGATTCAGCAGGCTACTGTATGTGGGGCTTAGGTTGGATCGATCCAGTGATCGATCCAGCACGCTACTATGCTCGGGCAATATTCTGGATCGATCGGCTGATCGATCCAGACTGGCTAATCGATCCAGTGATCGATCCCAGAGCCTTCTGTTCGTGACAGAATTTGCTGAATCGATCGGCTGATCGATCCAGAGGCCTACTGTTCGTGGTACGAACTTCTCAATCGATCGGTTGATCGATTGAGAAGCCTCCAATTAATCGGCCGATCGATTGGGGTTTCTGATTTCGTACCAGAATGCTGATTTCAACACTGTTTCGTGCCTCAATCACACATATAAGTTCAGAAATGGTTAGAAAACATTCTAACATCATGTAACTAATGTTTTAAGCATGATAGAGTGTATGATTCACTAGTTCATGGCATTTAACATACTAAAGTGCGGAATAATAAAATACCAAAACCAATTCTAACGTTCAAAACAAAACTCGCTGAAATTCTCTAAGATCTTTGTCCCAAGTTCCATCCACACACATCCTCGTCGTTGCATTGACCTCCAGCCTCCGCTAGTCCATCTTTCCTTTACCTTTATCTGCAGTATAAGGAAAAAGTATCTGTAAGCTTTCGCTTAGTAAGAAACCATCTACCTCACAAAAACATGCATACGATGCGAATTATGTTTTTGAAACATGCTATTTGAAATACATTCTGAATATGCTAAGCATGGCATGGCATATAACACATCAAAGCAAAACTGATCATGGCAATAAAGCTAATTATAAACTATCATGTTATATCAACAGAAAGCTAAATTGATACCATGATTGAGCTAGCTAATACTAATCTGATGCTAAAATTTACTGAATTCACATGACTATTTTGTGATGTTTGAAAACTATATTCATAATAGATTAAAATAATAATCATGCTGCTGTTGGGGCCCGACAACTGTACTTGCTATGCGCGCATCCCTGACTAGACCCGGGTTTGCAAGTCCCGAATTCAGTAGGGTTACTAGGTTATCTGAACCTAGGGACGACTGTGGGAGCCCAACCTAATGGATATCTAATCCAGTACAGTGCCATTGAAAAGTAAAATACTGAACATAGATAATATTTCTGGTCTTGCTTTTACTAGGTTATCTAAACCTAGAACTAGGTTGTCTGAACCTAGAGGCGACTGTGGGAGCCCACCCATTGGACATCTAGTCCCATCAAAGCTGTAGCAAGACTATATGAGTTGAAAAATGCTTCTATTGCATTTATCTAAGCTATTAAAATGCCTATGGTGGCATTTACTTGAGCTAAGCATTTAATCGGGCACTCGGTGCGCGCTAGTGCACACCCTAGGTGCCAAAAACTGCATATGTCTAAACTAATGCATAAAAATCATACGGGAACTAGTTATACTGCAGGTGAGGGGTTTCTTACCTCCTGTGCTAGGTTTCTTACGATTCTAATCGCTAGATTTTCGGTGGAGAAGATCTTCTTGACGATCCTCTCGCGTCTACGGGTTCCTCTCGCGGAGAGAAGCGTCCTCGTGTCGGAGTCGTCACCGGAAGGTGCTCCTAGAGCCCTTAGGGCTTGGTGCGCCGAGAGAGGAAGAGGAAGGAGGGGGCGGCGTGAGGTTAGGGTGAGGAGGAGAAAAGTCACGAATAAAATATAATAACTCCTCTTTTAATTTCCTATTTATATTAAGTGGTTAAATTCGCCCAACTTAAACATAAATATAATTGTTTCCCTTTCCTTTCAGCACGGCCCTGCTGGGTTCACTTGGTTACTAGAGTCCGCTATAAGTCGTAGGACCCAATAGGACTCGGGTTCAATTCCCGTGTAGGCTATTTTCATTTTCTATTTATTTTTGCTACTTCCGCTAATCTAAAAATTCCATAAAAATATCCTAAAATTCCCGAAAAATACTAGGATATTTCTAATAATTATTTTGAGAATTTTCGAGCGTTACACTAATGGAACAACGATATACCTAAAGTATTATAGAAGTGTCGTAGATAGTCTGTTATACTTAACTGCAAGATGACGTAATATACTATTTGTAATTAGTATGTGTACTAGATATCAAACCTATGCTAAGGAATCCCATCTAAAAAATGTTAAAAGAATTTTTAGATATCTAAAAGGTACACAAAATATAGGAATGTGGTACCCTAGAATAACTAATTTTGAATTGTTAGGATATTTTAACTCAAACTACGCTGGCTGTAAATTAGATAGAAAAAGTATAAGTGGTGGATGCCAATTACTTGGACCATCACTTGTCAGCTGGTTCAATAGTAAACAATATTGTATTACTTTATCTACAACTGAGCCAGAATATATAGCTATGGCTGGCTGTGTAACACAATTATTATGGATGATGTACACATTACAAGACTTTAACTTAGAATATAAAAATACAAAAATCATTATTGATAACATAAGTTCAATCAATTTAACAAAAAATCTAGTGCATCATTCAAGAACTAAAAATATAGAAGTTAAACACCATTTTGTTAGAGATCATGTAGCAAAGCAGATATTGAACTTAACTATATTGACCCAAAATCAAATTTAGCTAACATTTTTACTAAACCATTATCAAAACTTAAATTTAGCAACTTAAGATGAAAATTTAGGAATGTGTATGATAGACTAGGAGTCTTATTATTAAATAAACTTTCAAGTGATTTACAAATTCTAGGAAAATTCAGTACTTATGTTTTCTAAAAATTCCCATTTCTCTAGTGTTTCAAAATTTATTTTAGCCTTAGTCTAGATCAAACCCATAGAAAGTATAATCCTATAGATCTAGGTAATGAGCATCTCACAAGCACACTAGCTCTACCTTGATTGTGTATTAAAAAAAATCTAGAATGGTGTAAGATGCGTAGGCCTTTTGCTTGAAATTCAGATGCTTATATCAGTGCATCAACATAAGTCTGGATGAAAACTATAACATCACATTGATCAAGTTAAGTAGTCTTTTTTTTAGCAAATTTCTAACTGGACATTAGTACTTAACTTGACTAATAAAGTGAACGCTGCTATCTGTTGATAGTTAGTCAATAACTAACGGTTAAACATTTAAGGATAATTTTTAGATGGATATTATTTTCAAAGAAATATTAGGTTTAGGGGGAGGATATTTGAAAAGTAATTTAAAAAAAACATTTCAAAATTTATTTTTTGCAAAGTATTGATTTAAAAATTCTTTTGAAACTTTATTGAAACTTACTTTACAAATGGTTCAAAAATTGCTTCTAAAATATCTTTAAATGTTTCTAAAATTATTTTTTTTGCAAAATTCTTTCAAAACTTACTTTCAAAACTTGCTTTGAAAAATACTCTTATACTTTTTCAAATGTCTATTTTAAAAAATAAAATGAAAGTGTTTTGAAAATTGCATTGAAAAACTGCTTAAAAATACTTTGAAAAATACTTTGAAAGATGTTTTCAAAAAAAATTTGAAAAGTTTTGAAAAGTTTTATAAAATTCTTGCAAAGGTTATTCTTTCACTTTGAAAAAGTTGTAAGGATATATCACGCTAAACACGTAGAAAAGTGTAGTAGAAAACAAACTAGATCCTCTCTAGAAGATCCATATGAAAGAAAACCATATACTAAGTTTGATGAGAGGGGTTATACCTTTGTTGTGTGCCCTTCGCAATCCCGACAGTAACTTTTCTTTGGATGCAAATCTCAGCACGATCAGGTGTTCGTGCCTCTATGGTATCCACACGAACATGTTCTGTCCATCTCACGAACTCACGATTTGGGGAAAAATCACCACTGTGGTACTAGCCACACATGGAGGTTCGGCCAAGAGGAAATTCAACCATGGAAGAAGAAGGAGGAAGAAGGGAAGATCAACAGTCTCATATCTAAAATGAAATACTAAAAACCCTTTTATATTCATCTAATGAATATCAAGGTTTTTTTTGGCCCTTTGGTCTTCCTCCTTCAATGCATGATTAATCCCAATTAATCATCATTGTCTTCTAGCATTTGGTCGAGTTAGATAAGAGTCTCCAGCTCAATCTTATGAAAACTAAGCTATAAACAAGTGAAAATTTTCTGACTTGATCAATTTAAAAGTTTTTAGCCCAATTTATGTTGATGTACTGATATAAGCATCTAGAATTTAGAGACTGTAATCTTAAGCATCTCACACCATTCTATGTTTTTCAAATACAAGCAAGGTATTCCTTAGTGTGTTTTGCGAGATGTTGGTTGTCTAGATCTATAGGAGTTAAGTGCATTTATACATGAATTGAACCAGATATTTATGAAGATAAAATATTTTAGTTTTGAAATTATATTTGAAAATAATAAACATGTAAATATGGTTTGAAATGGCCATAGTCTAATAGTTTAAAAATTAGATCACACTAAGTTGGAGCTCAACAGTTTTCAATTTAGCAATTGGCTTAGCATAGGAAATATTAGCATTTATCATATATATATATATATTGTTTAGGTACCCAATATTAGTTATTTTCTACTTATCTAACTAAGCATGACTTTGGAACCCAAGCAATCTTATTTCTAGCATTTCTTTTAACTAAGGTAAGATAAGAAACATGATTTTGACTTGAGCTAAATCCAAGTCTAGTCTTATTGTTTGCAACCTGTCTAGTTCCAAGTATCATATCTAAGTAGTTTGATCTAGATGTGAATTTGCTCAACATAGATTGTAACTCACCAACTTGGTTTTTCAACTTAGAATTCTCTTCCTCAAGCATTGCCACTTGAGTTAAGGTTCCAAATTCACTAACTTGAGTCGGTGAACCTAAGTTAGTCCTTTCCTTAAGGTCTTTGACCTCCTTAAGCAAAGTCTTAACTTTAGACTTGTATTTATCTATAGTCTTAGTTAAATAGGAAACAATAGCATGATCTGAGTCTGATTTAAAATCGGATGATTACTCATCCTAAGTTACCTTTAGGGCTTTCTTCTTCTTCTTCTTCTTCTTCTTCTCAGGTTCTTTCTCCTTTTCTTCTAATAAAAGGTAGTCAATTCTGAAGTATCCTTTCTTCTTGCATTCGAAGCATCAAGCATTCACCTAATCTTTCTTTGAAATTTCCTTTTTCATGAGTCTTCAGGTGAACTTTTTCTGTCGATCATCCTTTTAACCAGGTGTACAACTTCTAAAGAAAGATTATCTTTGTCAGATGTTGATTAGAATTCTGATTCAGTCTCTTGTTTGGGTTTGAATCATGGCTTGGATTTACTTTCAATCAATGCTATACCCTTCTCTTTCTGATCAAGATCAATTTGTTCATGGAGTTCAAAATCACAAAAAAATCATCTAACTTAATAATAAATAAGTTCTTAGATACATTGTATGCATCAACCATTAATGCCCACAAGGTGGTCATTAGAAATACCTTAAGTGTTTGATCAAGTTATGGTTGTCTACCTATTCGCCAATTGCATAGCTATCGTTTAGTATTTCTTTAGGTGGTTGTGCAATTGACTTATTATTTCTCCTTTTTTTATTTGAATATTTTAAAGTTGGCTTAGCAGTAGATCCATTTAATAGTTCATGAGTCAGTTATACCTCCATGCAATTCAATTAGCTTATCCCAGAGTTTCTTAGCACTGTAAAAGGGCCCTACTTTACTCAGTTGTTCCTAAGTTAGTCTACATTGCAATATAGTTGTGGCTCCAAAATTGGCTTAAGCTATCTTTTTATTGTCACTTGTCCAATTTCAAAAAGAACTAGGGCGCCATCTAGATTTTTATGTAGCTCAAAACTCATCTTGATTACAAGATAGTTTCCAATATTATTTATCAGATAATGTTCCATTCTCTCCTTCCAATAAGCGAAATTGTCGCCATTAAAGAAAGGAGGGCTGGTTATTCTGAATCCTTCCTGCAAATGTTGGTGCAGCGGGGCTGGCAAGAGGGGAGGGGTGAATTGCCTGCAAATGAAAAGAACCCTCCTCAAACTTTCAACTCTAAAATAATAGCAACAATAATAATAAAAAATTAAAATAAATAAAAATAGGAAAAAAGACTCAACAGTTGACTTGGTTACAACCAAGAGGGTTGTTAATCCAAGGCGGTGGAACATAACACTATCAATCTCCTTCTCTGAAGGCGGAGAAGCTTTTTACATAGTTAGAGAGCTTACAAATTGCTAGGAATTGAATATAGAGATGATTGATTAATTTCCTAGCTCTAGGGGCCTTTATATACCTCCTAGAAAACTTATCTCGAGCCTTGAGGGTGCCTCCAACGAGGTTGAGGGTACCTCCAGCCGAGGTGAGCGGATAAAACTTTATCCGCACTCAAACGGTCGAGTTGACCCAGTTGAAGGTGATGGATCGAAAGCGCTAGAGGGGGGGTGAATAGCGCTCGTGGCTATTTTAACGATTTTAAACACAGAATAGAAACACAGCGGAAAGTAAAATCAAACACACAGAGACGCAGGTGTTTTACTTCGTTCGGAGCCTATGGCGACTCCTACTCGAAGGCCCGCGGTCTTTGACCGCTTTCGGTGGGCAACAACTATATATCGGAAAGATTACAATTAGAATTACAATTAATGCAATAAGTAAACTAATACCGACAACAAAAGATCGAAGAGTCTGAGCTTCAGGTTGTCGACGTCGAGTAGTAGCACTTCAAGGTCGTCTCGTTGGCAGCACTTCACAAAAGAAAGCTTGGAATTCGTTGTTCTTTGAAGCTGCACCTCAACCCTCCTTTTATATGCGGTTCCGGGCGCCTGGATCCCTTCCGGGCACCTGGAGTGTGACGTGGCCAACCAACCAGGATGCTCCACGTGGCGAAGTCGCGGCAGGGATAAAGTTTAGTCTCGGGCGCCCGGACCTGTTCCGGGCGCCCGGACCTCCGGACGCCCGGACCTGTTCTGGGCGCCCGGACCTCCGGACGCCCGGATCCATCCATCCCGGGCGCCCGGACCACCTTTTTCCAGCAAGTTCCTCACCTGCAAAACAAGGTTAGTCCGAGCAAAATCCCCTACAAGACAGTGTTAGAATCTGATAAAACACAGTAAGGAATAACTGACAGAGTCTGACTTCGGATTCCCAACCGGAAACCCTAGGTCGACCCGACGCCTACTGTTCCCTCTACGAGGAACGCGTTCTCACCTACTCCCCTCAGGAGAGATTACCTGATGCCAGTCCGGTCCTCCAGACCGACTGGACTTTTCCACCTAGGGTTACCACCCCCTAGGACCTAGGGTTACCGCCCCCTAGGGTTTTTCTCCACCTAGGGTTACCACCCCCTAGGACCTAAGGTTGCCGCCCCCTAGGGTTTTCCTCCACCTAGGGTTACCGCCTCCTAGGACCTAAGGTTGCCGCCCCTTAGGGTTTTCCTCCACCTAGGGTTACCGCCCCCTAGGACCTAAGGTTACCACCCCTTAGGATTTTCCCTTTGCCTAACCGCAGCTAGGACTTTCCTGAAACACTTATTCAGCACGTTAGATCACCACAAACCTTAACTTTGAATCCTTTGCCATTATCAAAACTCAGGTTCGATCGTCGGATGCTCCCCGCACCAACAATCTCCCCCTTTTTGATTATGGAAATCGAAATTCAAAGTTAAGTAATAATATGCAGTAAGATGTAAAGAAAGACATGACATTACAAACTCCCCCTTAATATAACCTCCCCTTTGGATTTATTGTTCTCTTTTGAATTTCTCTACTCTCCCCCTTTGCCATATATCAAAAAATAAGCTAGTTTTGAAAAAAGACTTAACTTTTCAAGACAAAACTTAGCAGGGTTTGTTTGAAAAACTTAGGTACGAGGCAAAAAAAAAGGGTTAAGAGAAAAGCAATATCTTAGAATTGGTTTTAAACCATTGATTTTGCTTGAGGAGATTATTCTTTGTGCTATGTTAAATAAGAATTCGACTCTTTTTAACTTAGTGAATTTTGAGGAGTTTCCAAAAAAAAATTTCAATCAACTTTAGAAATTTTCCGATTTCAAAAATTTTCCAGTTTAAAAAATTTTCAAGGAAAATTTTCAACTTAAAGAAGTTAATTGCAGCTTAAAGAGTTTTCAAAAAGAATTTCAACTTAACGAATTTTCAAAAAAAATTTCAACTTAAATAATTTTCTAACAAAATTCCAAAAAGAATTTTCAAATAGAAGAGATTTGAAAGTTTTAAGTTTGAGAAACTGCTTAAGAGAAATGAATTTCAAAGATACTTAAGGCAAAGGAGAAGCGTTAACTTTAGTGTTTAATAGTTTAAAAATTTTGTTTTAGTAAGGTATCATAGCCCTAAGGTCCAAGAATGAGTCAAGATTTGGTTTTGGTCAGGTATCAGAGCCCTTAAGTACAAGCATGCTTAAACTTTAATATTGCCTCTAGAGAACATCTTGCCAAATAGCTAAGTCTAGAGTGTAATTTAATTGAGTTTAGTTAAAGAGGATTTGATTGGGTACTTAGCTTAAAGGGGTTTTACATAAGGGCTTAGTTTTAAAGGTCAGGTTATAAAGTAATTTTAATTTTAACGCTAAAAAATAGCTTGAATTTTCGAAATATGTCAAAAATAGTTTTTAATTTTGAGGTCAAGTCAAAATTTTTTAAAAGAAAAACTAATTTTAAAACCGACTCAAAATCACTCCCCCTTAATTAATGCCTTAATATATTTTTGAGTTCAGGAGTTCAAGCATGAGAGGTTAAAAAATTATTTTCCTAATTTTCCATCTCACTCATTCTAGATTAACAAGCATGTTTAGCATATGAGTGAGTGTGAGATGGAGTTTAATTTACAACATTGAAAATATCAGTAAGAATTCCAAATAGATGACCATTATTTTGAAAATTTAAAAATTAATTGAGTTTAGAATTTCAAAGAATTTAATAACTTCTAAAAAGGGTTTTCAAATTAATTTTTCAGAGGATATTTCAAATGATTTTTCAAATAATTTTTGAAATAATTTTGAAATGATTAAGTTTTGAAATTAAGTTTTAAAATAATTTTGAAAAGATTTTTCAAATAATTTTAAAAGAGTTTTAAATAATTTTTAAAGATTTTGAACTGATTTTGAACAGATTTTTCAAATAATTTTGAAAAGAAGTTTTAAAGATTTTGAACTGATTTTTAAGAGATTTTTCAAATAATTTTGAAAAGAAGTTTTTAAAAATTTTGAACTGATTTTGAAAAGATTTTTCAAATAATTTTGAAAAGAAGTTTTAAAAATTTTGAACTGATTTTGAAAAGATTTTTCAAATAATTTTGAAAAGAAGTTTTAAAAATTTTGAACTGATTTTGAAAATATTTTTCAAATAATTCTGAAAAGAAGTTTTTAAAAATTTTGAACTGATTTTGAAAAGCTTTTTCAAATAATTTTGAAAAGAAGTTTTAAAAATTTTGAACTGATTTTGAAAAGATTTTTCAAATAATTTTGAAAAGAAGTTTAAAAGATTTTGAACAACTATCAGTTTGAATTTTTAAAATTCCTTTGTCATCTCACCCATCTATATTTTCAATCAGGGAATCCTATAATTGTTGTGAGATCAATTATGGTTGAATTTAAGGGTCTGGTTTAACTTTTTGTTAGATTCAGGTTTAGCTTTGGGTTCAACAAGTAAGCATTCTTTGGATAAACTTCTGGGCTATGGTGAGTCACAAGGTACTCATTAAAGTAACCATGCCTTCAAGGTTTCCCAAATAGTCCTACCCATTGAGCTTAATACTAAACCTTGGTCTAACTAGTTAGGATCCATTTAAGGGTAGCTTCGGTCAGTTCCACTTGGCCAAATGCACCAGGTCGAAGTCATATCTTCCTAGACATGCGATGCCCAAGCTTCCCTAATGTACTATCATCCAAAAACTTTACCAGTACTGTGGGTCAAGTTAAACCTAACCCATTTTGATCTAACCTTAATTACCCTGCCGGGTAATCTATTTTTTTTTACCCATTTCGGGTAGATTAAGTTCGGTTACCCAGTCGGGTAAATAGGTTTCGGAGTTGCCAGCTATTCTGGTCCCTCCTTCTATTTTGAATTATAGTAATTAATTTCGAATTTTGAATTTTGAATTTTAGTAATTAATAATTTTGAATTTTAATAATTAATAATTTTAAATTTGAATTTTGAATTTTAGTAATTTTAAATTACGAATTTTGAAATATAAATTTAATTATTAATTTTAATTGTTTTTCTGCTAGCTCCCCCTGGATCATAGCCTCGATAAGGTTTTTCGAGGTAATGTATTTGATCCTTAGGAACCCAATAATGTCCAAGTCCTACTTGATTGATCAGGTTGGACTTGGCAACCCAAGCTTGGACCGATTTACTATTTGGTTTGTTTATTAAGGATAGGTAAGATTTATATTTCTTTTTATATCCTAGTCCAGTTCAATTGTAGATTGCCCTTTGTGTTCTAAGAATCAAGTCAAGATTCTTAGATCCCAAGGAAAATCGTTCTAGGGTTGTTTTCAAATCCTTTACCTGACTTTTCAAATTGGAATTCTCTTCCTCAAGTTTTTGAACTTGAGTTGAGGTTCCAGTCTGAACTTGATCAGTTAAGGATTCGTTGTTAGGCGTTTCTTTAAGGAGTGTTACCTCCTTTAGAAGCGTTTTGATTCGAATCTTGGACTTAGCTACTTTATGCATTAAATAATTAATTAAGCTATATAAACGATTTTTACTTACAGAGGGGTTCGTTCCTTCGGAAACGGATGCGGATCCGTGGCTTCTCTCGGACTCGGCTTCCGATTCGTCCTCACTTCCGGATCCGTGGCTTCTCTCGGACTCGTCTTCCGATTCGTCCTCACTTCCGGATCCGTTGGTGTAGTCCCGGGCTGTCAAGGCGAGAAAGTTCGTCTGTTCTAGTTCTTCGTCGTCGGATTCCTCGAAAGAAGACTCGTCCCATGTTGCCTTCAATGCCTTCTTTCTTTTGGGTTTCTTTGGATCCTTCTCGTTCCGGAAATTTGCCTTGATGTGACCCTTCTGATTGCTTGTTCCTGCAAATAACGCAACACCTTCCTTGGCCGGACTAGTATTAGTCTGCTCAAATAATTTATTTATTAAAACATGCTTACCTATTTTTGTATCAGGAATACCTTCGTGTAACTCAATCAGATTCTCCCACAGCTCCTTGGCACTTGAGAATGGGCCGGCGCGATTCAGTTCCTTATTCGTTAAGCCACACTGAAGTGTATACGTTGCTTTTGCGTTTGCTTCTACCTTTTTGATAAGGTTCGCGTCCCAGTTCTCGTACGGTAGTGGCTTGCCGACGCCATTAGTTGGCAGTTGAAGCCCGGTTTTGACGATCATCCAGACTTCAAAGTGAGTCTGGAGATACGCCTCCATCCGACCCTTCCAATCTCCAAAATTATCTCCGGAGAAGAGCGGTGGGCGAGCAGTGTTGTAGCCTTCTTGATGGGTTATCTTAGAAAGACAATCTCGCAAAATAAACACAATAAAACTTGTTCCAAGACTTAGTCTTGGATTAGTAATGCGGGAGAGAGATAAAAATAGTAATTCAGGAATTTTGAGAAAAAAATGATAAAATATTATTAAAATAATATTAAAAAAATATTACTACAAATTTTTGAAAATGTAATATTTTGTTAATTCCAACCAATGGTGAAAAGATGAAAATTAATTTTTCAAAAACAATTATGGAGGGAAAAAAAGAAAGGCGTAAGGTTATATTTTTAACCTATATAAACGACAAAGCCACGAAAAATGCTTGAATGGTGGTTGCACCAATTCAAAGCGACCCCGCTCTGATACCAATTGATGGATCGAAAGCGCTAGAGGGGGGGGGGGGTGAATAGCGCTCGTGGCTATTTTAACGATTTTAAACACAGAATAGAAACGCAGCGGAAAGTAAAATCAAACACACAGAGACACAGGTGTTTTACTTTGTTCGGAGCCTATGGCGACTCCTACTCGAAGGCCCGCGGTCCTTGACCGCTTTCGGTGGGCAACAACTATATATCGAAAAGATTACAATTAGAAATACAATTAATGCAATAAGTAAACTAATACCGACAATGAAAGATTGAAGAGTCTGAGCTTCGGGTTGCCGACGTCGAGTAGTAGCACTTCAAGGTCGTCTCGTTGGCAGCACTTCACAAAAGAAAGCTTGGAATTCGTTGTTCTTTGAAGCTGCACCTCAACCCTCCTTTTATATGCGGTTCCGGGCGCCTGGAGTGTGACGTGGCCAACCAACCAGGATGCTCCACGCGGCGAAGTCGCGGCAGGGATAAAGTTTAGTCCCAGGCGCCCGGATCCATCCCGGGCGCCCGGACCACCTTTTTCCAGCAGGTTCCTCACCTGCAAAACAAGGTTAGTCCGAGCAAAATCCCCTGCAAGACAGTGTTAGAATCTGATAAAACACAGTAAGGAATAACTGACAGTCTTCGGACTGTCCGAGTCTGACTTCGGATTTCCAACCGGAAACCCTAGGTCGACCCGACGCCTACTGTTCCCTCTATGGGGAACGCGTCCTCACCTACTCCCCTCAGGAGATATTACCTGATGCCAGTCCGGTCCTCCAGACCGACTGGACTTTTCTGCCTAGGGTTACTGATAACCATGATTTTTATTGCATTATTTTGATTCATATATGCATGGTTTGATGTTGATTTCATAGTTTAAATCATGGTTACATCACATTTTGTACATTGTGTGTATTTTTGGGCATAATTGCAGATTATCTTATTTTAGGTATTATTTGGTGCTAATATTTAATTCTTATTTTGTAGGCATCAAAGGATCTTGGATTTGGATCTATTTGGACTGAAATTGGGCTCGAATCGGAGTTCAAACAAGAAGATCAAGCTTTGGGTCGTTTTGGGCCGTTCATCAAGAATAGGACAGATCTGGACCATCCGTTGAAGATCAGGCCGATCCAACTTAATGGGGAGTAGATATGAGCCATTTATGAAGATATAGAAGTTTTGATCCAGATCTGAGTTCATCTAGCCATTGATCCAGCCGGATTAATCTGGACCGTTCATTGTAGACTGGGAAGATCTGGGCCATCCAGTGATGATCTGATCGATACGACCTATAGTAGAGTAGATCCAGACCCTAGATCAACATCAGTACCTTCGGATCGGATTTTGGATGACTCTTCACCGTTGATTTAGCTTCAAATCAATCTCAGCCGTCGGTTCAAATCTGAGATCTGTTTAAATGAGAAGCTACAGTGTTCCAGCGTCTTCGTCGATTCCTCCGCACTGTGCTTCACGTCCCGTAGCGAGTTTTCTTCAGGATTTCGGCCCCATCCTCCTTCAGATCTACTTCTCAACGAGTCTAATTGGCGTTGGAGCTTCCATTCTTTTGCTTCTAGGCTCGGATCTTTCGCATGCGTCGGCGATCTCCACCTCCGGAGCTCAGATTTGTGGATCGAATCCTCTGTTTCAGCCATCGTCGGAGGATTTCTTCGGTGATATTGGCTTGTTCTCCGTCAGAGAGCATCGGGACAGAGAATTCTGATTCCAGATCTGCGGAATTTCGAGCTGGGCAATTCCATTCTTTTCCAGCTTTTCCAGGAAAGTCTTCTTTGGTGCTGGAAGAGATTGAATTGAATTGAAGTTTCATTCAATTAGCTTGTGTCGTAGCAAGAGAAGGCTTGTTAGAAGAGTAGATTTGGATAGAGATGGCTTAGATTTTGATTTTACAGTCTATTGTTTCTACAATTTTGTTTCCTTTAGATGTTGTTTTCGTTTTTGGATTCCTGCTCTTTGAATTTGAACCGAGTAGTTATAATTGTGCTCCTCTAGGTTTTATTTCTACAATAAAATTCTGTTGTATCTGTTCTTTGATTAGAAATGGTTTAGAATCAGTTTTTGCAAATGTATGAATTTCTGCATCCTTGTTTCTTTAGCTCATGCTATTAAATTTCTTTGTTCTCGAATTCTGAATTGTTTAGTTCTGTTTTTGTTACCTTCGAGTGCTTTTGTGCAATTCAATTCCATTTTCTCTCCTTCTTGTTTCAATAGCTAGAGTTCTACATTTTGTTTTCAGTTTTCTTTTCCTTGCTGAGATTCCAGCTTCGTATCAAGTCTTTGCACATGTTATATTCTGCAATTTAAGTTCCATGTATTCATTTTGGTTAATAAAGCAAAGGGTAAGTTAGTGTCTTTAGCTAGGTTTTAATCATTGTAATTAGATCAGTTTGCTTAGTTGCAATTCAATTCGTAATTTAGGTTATGAACAAAACCAAAACATTTTCATTTTATCAGAAGAAAACCTCAAAAGAAGAATAACTCTAGACTAAGATCAAACATTCTACTATTAGTTTCCTTGTGAGATTTGACTTGGGACTCCATATTACACGAGATTACTAAAGTTAATTGAGTCCTTAACTTTTATTAATTTGATGTGCCACGTGACATGAAAATGGTTAACATCAAATTTTGGCGCCGTTGCCGGGGAAACTAGTGGAGTTTGCT
The DNA here is from genome assembly GCF_018446385.1 of Zingiber officinale. Taxonomy (NCBI): domain Eukaryota; kingdom Viridiplantae; phylum Streptophyta; class Magnoliopsida; order Zingiberales; family Zingiberaceae; genus Zingiber; species Zingiber officinale. The sequence continues at coordinate 61,032,098 of NC_055995.1, read as the reverse complement.
TGTTTTTAGATTGCGTATAGTTCATCTTTTCTTTGTTTTCACTTTCTTGATTTTATTGTCTATCTATTTTTATTCTAACTATTGATTTTTGGTGATATGACCAGGTCCTCGTGTGGTAAACTACTTGATTTTGATCAAGAAATTGAAAGGACCTTCAGAGCTTTGAGAATTCAAGAGAACATTCCAGAGGACTCAGGAAGTTCTTTATCATCTTCAAATACCCCTATGGCTGATCATAGCAGAACAATGAAGGAGCTTGCAGCTCCTGATGAGGCTTTCAAATATTCTTGCATTTCATATCCAGATTTGGCAGGAGACTTCGAGCTTAGATCTGGATTGATTCATTTGCTGCCAAAATATCAAGGATTATCTAGAGAAGACCCAAATAGACATTTGCATGAATTCCATGTGGTCTGCTCAACCATGAAGCCACAAGGAATCTCAGAAGAAGATATCAAGCTGAGGGCTTTTCCATTTTCATTGACTGGAGTAGCGAAAGATTGGTTGTATTATTTGCCACCAGGATACATTACTTCTTGGATTGATATGAAGAAGGCTTTCTTGGAGAAATTCTTTCCAGCTTCAAGGACTGTAATTATCAGGAAAAGTATCTGTGGGATTCAGCAAGTGGTGGGAGAGACATTATACGATTATTGGGAGCGATTCAAGAAATTATGTTCAAGTTGTCCTCAACACCAAATCAGTGAGCAGCTACTAGTCCAATACTTCTATGAGGGTTTACTACCTATGGACAGAAGTATGATAGATGCAGCAGCTGGAGGAGCTTTAGTGAACAAGACTCCAGAACAAGCTAGGGAGCTTATTTCAAACATGGCAGAAAATTCACAACAATTTGGAAGTAGAGCTTTGACAACAAGAGGGGTTGGAGAGGTTCAAATGGTTTCCAATGAACAGAAGGAGATAAGAAGCTCATTATTGGAGTTAACATCTTTGGTAAAGCAATTGGCACTGAATAATGCTAATCAAGCTTCGATTTTGCCAAGTACACATTTTCCATATCAATCGAAGGGAGTTTGTGGCATTTGTTCAAGCCAAGACCACAATTCAGAATTGTGCCCAAATCTTCATCAAGATGAGTCAGTAGCAGCATTTTCTAGAGCTCAATTTCCTCAAAAATATGACCCCCATTCTTCTACTTATAATCCTGGTTGGAGAGATCATCCCAATTTCAAGTATAGCAATTCATTTTATCAGCAACCAACTTCGAATCAGAATTTCCAGCATTCTTACCAGCCTGCAAATCAATTCCAGCAGCAGAATCAAAATTTTCAGCAACCTGCAAGTCAATGCTAGCAGCAAAATCAGCCTTTCCAGCAATATTATCAACCTGCAAATCAATTCCAGCAGCAATTTCAGCCTTTTCAGCAGTTTCCAAATCAGAATCAGCAATGGCAAGTCCAAAATCAGGGAGTTCAGCAGGGGCAAAATGCAATCCAGAATGCACTTCCAGCACCTTCAAGATTAAGTTTAACTCAAGGAAGTTCTAATAGCTCTTCCAATTCGGATGCACAACAAAAGATGGATGATTTGATGCAACAAATTTTGCAACAGCAGCAATTGTTTTTACAGCAGCAGCAACATCAACAAAGGACAGATTCAGCTTTGCAAAATCTTGAAAGACAGATCAGCCAACTAGCAACGAACTTAAATCAAATGCAAGCTCAAGGTTCAAGTAAATTACCTTCTCAAACAATGCCAAACCCAAAGAATGTGAGTTCGTTGACTCTTCGAAGTGGAAGAACTATAACTGAACCCATGAAGAATATTCCAATTGGATCAGATTTTGTTGCACCAGCTTCGGACTCACAATCACCAGATCTTGTGCCAAGAAATTTGCATTCAGAATCCACTCAACCAGTACAGAACAGTGGAAGAAATACAGCAGAACAGATTTCAATAGATTTTGGTTCAACAGAACAAAATGACTCGCAATCAGCTCCAATTTCAGCTCAAAATGTAGAGAAAGAATCACAACAGCAAGGTACTGAGATTTCTGCTCCATTACCATTTCCTCAAAGAAGAATCCAGCAAAAGAAACATGTTGAGGAGGAGAAAGCTAGGGAATTTCAAGAACTTGTTAATTTGTTTAGCAAAGTGGAGGTGAATGTGCCCTTGTTAACCATGATAGAGCAAGTTCCGAAATATGCAAAATTTCTCAAGGATGTATGTGTGCATAAGAAGAAATTAAAGGGAAATGAATTAGTTAGCATGGGAAAAAATGTTTCTGCTCTTATTCGACCTATTCCTCAGAAGTGTGATGATCCAGGAGTTTTCACCGTGCCATGTACTATTGGAAATTATGTATTTGAGGATGCTATGCTGGATTTAGGAGCTTCTATTAATGTAATGCCGAAATCAGTTTTTCTATCATTGGGTATTGGTCCTCTACAACCTACGGGAGTTGTTATTCAGTTGACCAACCGTAGTCAGGCTCATCCAACTGGAGTAATTGAGAATGTTTTGGTTAAAGTGAGTGACCTTATATTTCCAGCTGATTTCTACATTTTAGATATGGAAGGTGATGTATTAATGAATAGAGCTCCAATTATTTTGGGAAGACCATTCCTTAAGACTGCTAGAACCAAGATTGATGTGCATGCGGGAACTCTATCTATGGAGATTGCTGATGTAGTTGTTCAGTTCAGCATTTTTGATACGATGCAACAGAAGAAGAACCATTCTATTTTCAGTGTTTATAAATCTGAATGGCTGGATACTATGAATTTTATTGATGCGGATTATGATGAAATTGTTTCAGACTCTAATGAATTGGGTTGTGAATCTAAACATTCTGGAGGTTGTATTGATAACAGGGAAATAGTTGAGGTAAGATCTGATTGTGGTCAAACTTCTGTGGATGAACCTATAAGTGTAGGGGATTGCAAGGAATCAATACCCCAAGAATCACCAAAATTGGATGTTAATGAGGAGAGTGTAGGGACTTGTGCTATGGAGCCAAGCACCCAAGAATCACTACCAATTATTGTACCTTCATCAGAACTAGATATTGAATCACAGGAAATTTCAAAGGACATTTCAGAGGAAGTTGTGGAGCCAGTGAGACAACCAAAGGAATTAACTAACCCATTGAACTCTTTTTGTGTTAGTAATATTTTTTCTAATGGTGCTATTGAGATGCAGGAGGTGTCTACTGGTCAACCCTTCAAAGTGTATAACAACCAACTTAAGAAATTCCTTTGAGGGAGGAAATGATGCAGGGAGGACAATAATGATGCAATTCACCATAATCAAAGGGGAGTTCGTTCTAACTTAGCTTTTATTTTTGCTTTCACAAATAATAAGTCTTTGCTTTCACAATTTAGTTTTTAGTTCGTTTCTTTTAGCTTGCTTAGTTGCTTAATAAATTCTTTGTTTTCAAATAATAAGTTTAGTATATGGGAATAAATTCTTTACTGTTATAATTTTCCTAAAGAATAAGTTTGAATTTGGAATAAAAAATGGTACCCCCTTGACAAGTTTTCTATAGCATGTTAGAAGTAGAGAATGTGAGCTAGATTTGAAAATCTATTTTGGAGCTTAATGTCAATTATGGACTTTTAATTTTCTTAAGGTTTCTACTTAATGATGGACACTTGATTGGTAAATTGGATTGATACATTTTCATGCCTAGTGAGGATAAGCCTTAATTGAGTGATGCACTTGTGTTATTGCACTCTAGAACTTGCTTTGATTCTTTCAAAACTATAATTCAATCGATTGAATCATATTTGTGAAGGGTAAATCAATTTGTTTTAATATTCTCCCACACAATATCTTGCTTATCTACTTGTTTATCATCATATCATTTCATTTCCTCTTATTTCTTAATCTTTTGGATATGGATACATAGTTTGTTATATGATGATATTTTGGCCTAGGAGGATTAAGTTGAAGTGTGGGAGAAAGAGTGAGGATTAAATTTTGTTTTGAAGTAATGGGATGCATGAAAAAGATTGGAGTGGTTCAAGATTGGGTAGAGCATTTGTTAGAGATGTGATTTTGTGAAGGATTTCTTGTGCCAACTGATAATTCTATTTTTGAATGACAAGGTTTTAAATGCAAGCTCTTAATATTGCAATGCCAAATAGAATCATTCCTTAAGCTTAATCATGTATAGAGCAAGCTTAATTAGTTTTGAATATTTGAACTTCTGAACATGGCTAATCTGAACTTCTGTTATTGAAATCAGTCAAAAAAAAAAAAAAACAGAACAGAATTCAGTTCTGAATTGATACCAAAAATGTACCATAGATGATAGAAAGTGAAGCTTACAGTTTTTACAGTGAAAGAGTTTCAGAAACAGGAAAGCAGAAATGCTGTTGGAGCTGGAATTTTACAGGTTTTGGACTTGTGGAGCTGTACCAGATTGCTTTAAGTTAAGCTTTGAGAAGACAAAGGTTTCGGTACCAAATGCAGAAACTGAAAGCAAGAAACTGCTGGTGACAGTGAGCATGTGTAGCTGCTGGGAATCTGATTGTTAGGATCGGGATTCAAAATTTAAGTGGAAGAACCACTCCATTTATGAAGTTCTACACCAAGCTATTGGAAGCTTCTGACATTAGTAAATTTGATTGTACTGCTCATTTAATCTTTGAAATCAGATTTTGTTGCTAAAGTTATGGATTTGTGATGTAAGGTTCATATCAATAGAGAGTTTTAGCTTTCCATTTCTTTACAAAATGCTGTGAACAGAATTCTGGAAATGGAAGCAGTGCACATTATCAGTAACAGCACTCAAATCAATGAAGAAATACATTGAAGCTGTTGAATTTTCAGTAATATATGGAATTCTATTGCCTTCCATTACTTCATAAGTTGAACTGGATGGAATTTAGGAAGTATCAAATTGCTGAAATGAAATCAGTGAAGTTGTAGAAACTGCACTGAAAATGCAGAATTCAGATACTGAACAGCATTGAAATTTTTGTACAAATTGGAAGTAGAGATTGGAGTTTCAAGGCTTTAATCCTTGAGTGGAATCAGAGGTTGAAATGAAACTGCACAGTGATATTTTAGAGGGTGCTGTTTTACTGGAAACTGAGTTATAGAAGATGAATTGTATTCAATAAGCATTCAAGATGGTTTATAATTCAGCGTTTCTGTTGAACATTTCAGATAAGAAGTGTTGATTCTGGGCAGTGCAGAAGAAGAGTTTTGCTGAACCCTGCGGTATTTTGAAGGCAGTTGATTGAAATGTGATTTTAGGAATTATTTGAATTGCTAAGTGCTAATGATATATGTTATTAAGAGGTCTTCATATAGCAATATAATTCTGATACATGTAAATACAGAAAGTTGCAGATTTTGTGCAGAATCTGTACAAATCCTGGAATTTGAATTGTAGCAAGCTTGAGTTGTTTTAATTCAGGAATCTTTGGAGGATGAATTGTTAAGGATTTTAGGAGGCCAGTTGTAAAGAAATTGGAATTTTTAGAGGCTAGTTGATGGAGAGTTGATACAAATTCAGAACATTGCAGAAAATCAGAAAATCTGTAATTTGTTGTGATAACTGGAATTTAAAGTTGTTTGTTCTTTGAAAATCTGTAGGCTAGTTGTTTGTAAAGTGTTGATTAAGAGAATGTGCTATTTTCTTAGTTTAGTTGAGTTTTGAGTGGCAGTTTGATACAGAAAAGTGACAACATCTGGAAACAGGAAGTTGAAACTTGAAATCTGATTCTGTCAATTCTGCAGTTGAGTTTTGAATTGCAGTTAAGTTGAATTTGCAGTCATTAAAGATGAAATGCGAAGTGAATTGAGTTGGTTCTTGTTGAGGATTAATTGTAAAGGAAGGCTACAGAATAGAGGATGTTTCCAGCACTGTGCCAGATTCTGTGAAATGCTAAATTACTGAAGTTGTGTTCACAGTTGTTATCCTGAAGCTGAAAACAGGGAATTGAATATGCCAATTCTGCAGTTAGTTTAGGATTTGAATTTGCAATTATTGATTGAATGAGTGGAGTTGTCCTCATTAATTAATTCGATTTGGACTTCAAAATTGACAGATTAAGGGAATCATCTTGTATCAGAATTTGGATGTTAAGTTCAGGTTTCAAATTTGAAGGAATTCTTGAGTTAGTTGACCATTTTTGTTGAGTTTCATTGCTCGAGATGAGCAAGGATCTAAGTGTGGGGGAAGTGTATAAGAAGTGTATAATGTTTTGCAAGTTTTGGATTTTCTACAAACTGATTTATATCAAGTTCAATTGGGGGGTCAGAAATGCAGCAGTCTGGAAAATGGAATTGGAAATAGGAATTAGTGCTGTATTTCGAACAAAAAGGAGGAAATTCAAGAAAAGGAAGTTAGAAGCTTTGAATTGAAGTTGTTTCATGAGTTGTTAGTTAAAAGAGACTATTGGGAAGGCTTTGACAGAGAATTTTGAAACTAAACAGCTGTTACTGTGAGTGCAGTTTTTTGTGCCGGATTGTGCCGGAATTTTGAAAGGATAAGAATTGCAATTAAATAAATGAAGATTGCTGGAATTGGTAATGAATGAAATGGTTTTCAAAGGTTAAGTTTTAGTTATGCATTCATTGAAATTAAAGGAATGAGAAGTAAATTGTTGAACAGTGCTTGAACAATTGGAAGAATGTTAAGGAAGAAGGTAAAAGAGGGAAGTATGGTCATGTATTCATTATATAACACTCTTTTGTATCCATGTCTTCCACTAGAATTAAATTCATACTTTCTTTCTTATCTTGTCTTTTGTTGCTAATTCTACCTTTTCTTGCCTTTCCTTGCTACTTATGCTTTGATTTGCACTTAATTCACATTCTTACATTTTCTTTTTCATGATTAATCTTCATAGTATGGTTTGTATCCATGATCATGGTGGAGAGTAGAAGATAAGCAAGCTTATGGTAGTTCATGAAGCACAAGTAGCATGAGTGCTCTCCACTTTTGTGATTAAATTGAGATAGGATGAGGGCCACAAAAAACTCAATCTTGTGAAGTTTTTAGTGTGAAATCAATTTCAATTTACTCATGATGGATGGAAATTATTATGTTGTTAACCAAGAGTAAAGTTTTAAGTCTATGAATGCTTGAGATTTTGGAATGTGATAATCTTAGATGGTCTACTTTCTTTATTTTCTAATCATGTTTAGGAATTTGTTTAGGGGGTGCCATTTAAGTAGGATTTTAGTTCTCTTTACTTGCACGGGATGTTCAAGACTAAGTGTGGGGGAATTTGATAACCATGATTTTTATTGCATTATTTTGATTCATATATGCATGGTTTGATGTTGATTTCATAGTTTAAATCATGGTTACATCACATTTTGTAAATTGTGTGTATTTTTGGGCATAATTGCAGATTATCTTATTTTAGGTGTTATTTGGTGCTAATATTTAATTCTTATTTTGTAGGCATCAAAGGATCTTGGATTTGGATCTATTTGGACTGAAATTGGGCTCGAATCGGAGTTCAAACAAGAAGATCAAGCTTTGGATCGTTTTGGGCCGTTCATCAAGAATAGGACAGATCTGGACCATCCGTTGAAGATCTGGCCGATCCAACTTAATGGGGAGTAGATATGAGCCATTTATGAAGATATAGAAGTTTTGATCCAGATCTGAGTTCATCCAGCCATTGATCCAGCCGGATTAATCTGGACTGTTCATTGTAGACTGGGAAGATCTGGGCCATCCAGTGATGATCTGATCGATCCGACCTACAGTAGAGTAGATCCAGACCCTAGATCAATATCAGTACCTTCGGATCGGATTTTGGATGACTCTTCACCGTTGATTTAGCTTCAAATCAATCTCAGCCGTCGGTTCAAATCTGAGATCTGTTTAAATGAGAAGCTACAGTGTTCCAGTGTCTTCGTCGATTCCTCCGCACTGTGCTTCACGTCCCGTAGCGAGTTTTCTTCAGGATTTCGGCCCCATCCTCCTTCAGATCTACTTCTCAACGAGTCTAATTGGCGTTGGAGCTTCCATTCTTTTGCTTCTAGGCTCGGATCTTTCGCATGCGTCGGCGATCTCCACCTCCGGAGCTCAGATTTGTGCGATCGAATCCTCTGTTTCAGCCATCGTCGGAGGATTTCTTCGGTGATATTGGCTTGTTCTCCGTCAGAGAGCATCGGGACAGAGAATTCTGATTCCAGATCTGCGGAATTTCGAGCTGGGCAATTCCATTCTTTTCCAGCTTTTCCAGGAAAGTCTTCTTTGGTGCTGGAAGAGATTGAATTGAATTGAAGTTTCATTCAATTAGCTTGTGTCGTAGCAAGAGAAGGCTTGTTAGAAGAGTAGATTTGGATAGAGATGGCTTATATTTTGATTTTACAGTCTATTGTTTCTACAATTTTGTTTCCTTTAGATGTTGTTTTCGTTTTTGGATTCCTGCTCTTTGAATTTGAATCGAGTAGTTATAATTATGCTCCTCTAGGTTTTATTTCTGCAATAAAATTCTGTTGTATCTGTTCTTTGATTAGAAATGGTTTAGAATCAGTTTTTGCAAATGTATGAATTTCTGCATCCTTGTTTCTTTAGCTCATGCTATTAAATTTCTTTGTTCTCGAATTCTGAATTGTTTAGTTCTGTTTTTGTTACCTTCGAGTGCTTTTGTGCAATTCAATTCCATTTTCTCTCCTTCTTGTTTCAATAGCTAGAGTTCTACATTTTGTTTTCAGTTTTCTTTTCCTTGCTGAGATTCTAGCTTCGTATCAAGTCTTTGCACATGTTATATTCTGCAATTTAAGTTCCATGTATTCATTTTGGTTAATAAAGCAAACGGTAAGTTAGTGTCTTTAGCTAGGTTTTAATCATTGTAATTAGATCAGTTTGCTTAGTTGCAATTCAATTCGTAATTTAGGTTATGAACAAAACCAAAACATTTTCATTTTATCAGAAGAAAACCTCAAAAAGAAGAATAACTCTAGACTAAGATCAAACATTCTACTATTAGTTTCCTTGTGAGATTCGACTTGGGACTCCATATTACACGAGATTACTAAAGTTAATTGAGTCCTTAACTTTTATTAATTTGATGTGCCACGTGACATGAAAATGGTTAAGATCAGTTACCACCCCCTAGGACCTAGGGTTACCGCCCCCTAGGGTTTTTCTCCACCTAGGGTTACCACTCCCTAGGACCTAAGGTTGCCGTCCCCTAGGGTTTTCCTCCACCTAGGGTTACCGCCCCCTAGGACCTAAGGTTGCCGCCCCTTAGGGTTTTCCTCCACCTAGGGTTACCGCCCCCTAGGACCTAAGGTTGCCGCCCCTTAGGATTTTCCCCTTGCCTAACCGCAGCTAGGACTTTCCTGAAACACTTATTCAGCACGTTAGATCACCACAAACCTTAACTTTGAATCCTTTGCCATTATCAAAACTCATGTTCGATCGTCGGATGCTCCCCGCACCAACAGAAGGCTCCTCCAACAATATTGAGGGCACCTTCAGAGTTGAGGGCGCCTCCAATGATGTCTTCAACTTTTCTTCATCTTCACGAAGTCTTCTGAAGTTCCGCTTGCTTGGGTGATTGCGGCCAACCGAAATATGGCTCACCCGAACCCAATTTCCGACCTTCTCCTTGAGCAGGCTTCCGACCCGACTTCTCGTCCCTCGAACACCGCGCACATTCTTCTCGTCCACCGGTATACTCTTCCGTAGCTCTCTCGTCCTTCAAATGCACTGAGTCCGTCGACTCCCTTCCCGTGTCATCCTTCTCGCTAGCTACGTCTTCCGCTCAACTTCCTACGCTCCTAAGCTCCTGCACACTTAGACACAGGGATCAAATAACAAGCAGGACCTAACCCAACTTGGTTGATCACATCAAAATAACCATGAGATCCAACAATCTCCTCCTTTTTGATGTGCATCAACCCAAGTTCAAGTTAGAGAAAAATAGACAAATAGTAATTAATAAAAATTACTAAACTAACAGTTTAAGTATAAAGATTGCAATAATAGAATTTGAAACACTAAAAAAAAGAAATTTTTAATTCTTAACTCTCACTAAACTCTCCCTAAAGTTGTTCCTCTCTCTCCCCCTTTGATCACAACAAAAAAATGGGGTCATAATTTCTAAGAAGAAGTTCAAGTTTTAAAAGAAATCATTTTCAAAATAATTTCTAAAAAAAAATTTTAACTAAGATTTAAAATAAATCATTTTCAAAATAATTGCTAAAAAAATTTCAAAGATTTTGCAAACATAACTTTTTTTGAAAATTTTTCTAAGTAGAAGAAAATTTTAACTTAGGCAATTTTTAAACAAAAAATTTCTAATTTCAGAAGAAATTTAAACTTAGGCAAAAAAATATTATTTGAGAATATTTCTAAGTAAAAATTTTATGCATGAAACATTTTTCTAAGTATAAAAATATTTTTGAAGAATTTTAGAAAAATGTTTGAAAAAACTTTTTTAAAGCATTATTTAATTCTAATTTTAATGCTTTACCAGAAAGTTAATTAAATATTTTATTTCAATATTTTAGCTTCCAGGTTGTGGTGAGGCACTAGGCCTTCTTGGTTATTGGAGCAATAACCACTTCCTTAGACAAAGCCTCATAAAGACATTTTAACGTTTAATTTTCTCACTGAAAGCTTTACCTAAAAAAAAATTAGTCTAGAAAAGATTTTGGAACCCAGTAAAGGTTCCTTCCTACTAGATTAATCAAGAACTTAGGGGGTACATAACTTTCGGGAACTTTCCTAAGTTGTCCCTGATGTTTTCTAATGTACCAGTTTAATTTTCCATATAACTTGAGTTTTGATTTTGGAAATTTATTTAAGCATGCATAATCATTTTTCAATTTTTCAATTTCATTTTTCAATTTCTCATTCTCTAATTTTAAATTATCGTACATTTCTAGTGGGCATGCTTTTGCTAAGTTTAATTTCAACTCATTATTCTCCTTTTCTAATTTAACTAAGTCTTTAGTCAGAACTTTAATAAACTGAAAGGACTGCTTGGGAGTTAGAGAACGTACCTTACTTACCTCTATTTCCGATGCTCCCCCTTCATTGTAGCTTTCTTCTTTTGATGATCCTCCACCTTCATCTATGCTCATCTCCCAACTAGTTTCTTCAAAGATTTGATGGTTGGCCATCAGTGCTACTCTTGAAAATGCTTCGACTTCGGATTCCGAGGATGACGATTCATCCCATGTAGCCTTCAAACTCTTGCGCTTTGAGGATGTCAGCCATTGAGACTTCTCCTTGTCCCTTTTCTTTAGTTTTGGGCAGTCGTCCTTGATGTGCCCTTCCTCGTTGCAGTTGTAGCATCGGACCGTACTTTTGTTGCGTTGTTGTTTCCTCGACTACGATCTAAATTTATTAGTTTTAATAAATTTATTTAACTTCATTACTAATAGTGCTACTTCATTTTCATTGATCGATGCTTCGGAGTCGGGATCGTCCATCTCTACTTGTAGGGTAACGTTGAGGTTTGTCTTCTCTATTTGTTTTGGCTCTGCAATTCGAGACTCGTGAAGTTTGAAAGTAGAAAATAAATTTTCTAAAGTACTTACCTCAAAGTCCTTAGAGATGTAGTAAGCATCTACTAAGGACGCCCACTCTGGAGTTTTTGGGAAGGAGTTGAGCGCGTACTGGATAGAGTCTTGGTTTGTTACCGATTCTCCGAGATTAGTCAGTTACGTTATCAACTCCTTAATTATCGTTTGAAGTTGTACTACCTTCTCACCGTTGTTCATCCGGAGATTTGTCAGCTGAGTCCGGAGGATGTCCCGCCTTACAAACTTTGCTTCTGAAGTGCCTTCGTGGAGCTCTAAGAATTTTTCCCAGAGGTCTTTGGTGGAGTCATAGCTTCCTATATGACTTACCTCCTGCGGCAGCAAAACGCTGAGCAGGTGAAATTCCTCCTTTCTGTTGGCCACAAAATCGGCTTGCTCCTTTTTCATCCATTGGTACTCTTCTTTATCTTTTGGGGCTGAAAAACTATATTTCATTGTTAGTAAAATATTGAAATCTGTTTTAAAAAATACCTCTATTCTTCGCTTCCATGTAGTGAAGTCTCCGTCGACTTTCGGGGGATGAATGCTTGTTCCGACCATCATCTTGATCTTTGTGCTTTAGTCGGCGGTCAGTCCTTCTGAGGTGGTTTGGCTCTTATACCACTTGTTGGTGCAGCAGGGCCGACAAGAGGGGAGGGGTGAATTGCCTGCAAATGAAAAGTACCCTCCTTAAAATTTCAACTCTAAAATAATAGCAACAATAATAATAAGAAATTAAAATAAAGAAAAACAGGAAAGAAGACTCAACAGTTGACTTGGTTACAACCAAGAGGGTTGTTAATCCAAGGTAGTGGAACAACACACTATCAATCTCCTTCTCTAAAGGCGGAGAAGCCTTTTACACACTTAGAGAGCTTACAAGTTGCTAGAAATTGAATACAGAGTTGATTGATTAATTTCCTAGCTCCAGGGGCCTTTATATAGCTCCTGGAAAACTTATCTCGAGCCTTGAGGGAGCCTCCAACGAGGTTGAGGGTGCCTCCAGTCGAGGTGAGCGGATAAAACTTTATCCGCATGCAAACAGTCGAGTTGACCCAGTTGAAGGTGCCTCTAACAATATTGAGGGTGCCTTCAGTGTTGAGGGCGCATTCAACACTGTTGAGGGCGCCTCCAATGACGTCTTCAGCTTTTCTTCATCTTCACGAAGACTTCCGAAGTTCCGCTTGCTTGGGTGATTGCGACCAACCGAAATAGGGCTCACCTGAACCCAATTTCTGACATTCTCCTCGAGCAGGCTTCAGACCCGACTTCTCGTCCCTCGAACGCCGTGCACATTCTTCTCGTCCACCGGTGTACTCTTCCGTAGCTCTCTCATCCTTCGGGCACACCAAGCCCGTCAACTCCCTTCCTGTGCCATCCTTCTCACTAGCTACTTCTTCCGCTCAACTTCTTGTGCTCCTAAGCTCCTGCACACTTAGACACAGGGATCAAATAACAAGCAGGATCTAACCCAACTTGGTTGATCACATTAAAACAACCATAGGGTCCAACAGAAAAGACATATCTCAAAAGCAAATTTGTTCAAGTTGTATTAAGTTCTAGGACAAGATATGAGTTTGGTGTAGGTTTGGTATGATTGTAATTAGGATTAGATTTAGGTATGAGCTAAACTCAGATTATTAATCAATTTAGATGTTTGTTACTAACTCAAAGCATAAATTTTGTCTTATGTTAGATTTAGGTTTTTCTTTGGGCTAATTGAACCAAAGTTTTCAAAATTAGCTTCCAAGTTATGGTGAGACATAGAGGCTTTCTTGAGTATCGGAACAACAACCACTTCCTAAGACAAAACTTTTTTAAGAAACTAGAGCTAAATCAACTTTAATACAGTGTTGTGATCTAACTAATTTAGAGTGAAGTGAGTTAGCTTGTTTTAGTTCCACTTGATCGCACCAAGTAGGGTACTCCTTACCCAGTCTAGACATTCACCTAACTAGACTTTCCTATTATACTATAAGCTTAACTCTCTTTGATACCAAATTATAGAATCAAACTCAACACTAGAGGGGGGTGAATAGCGTTATGAATTTTAAAAAGAGAAGATAATAAATAAAATAGTTGAATCAATTAGAGTAGCACAACTAATAATAAATATTAGTTAGACTGATTCAACCAAGTCAAATAAGATAATATAAGCATGCAATAGATTTGGCTAACAGTTAAGCATGAAAGTGGTTGATCAATCAAATTAGAAGTAGACATACACAACAACAACAATAATAATATGATTCTTATTTTTAAAGTTCTCCTAGGTGGAGAAAATTTATAGAAAATAGTTTAAAAATTAAGCACAATAATAAAATGAGGCAACACAATAGAAATAAAAATGTACTTAAGGTGTTGCCAATCAGAAATGAAAGCTCACATTGCAGCATGTCATAGTATAGAAGGCGAAGGAGCACTTAGAGCACAAGAACAAGAGTAAATTTTATACAGATGAGTAATTTTCAAGGTCTGCTTCAAAACTCTTTATATAGGACTCCTCTGATTGCATGGAGACTTCCTAGTCACCTGTCACACCCCGAGGGAGTCCCTGCCAGAGAAAATTTAGGTAGCATCTCCCCTGTACGGGTGACAATCTGGGACCTAACTACATAGCCCTTAGGGCTCACAATCATCATGCAACACGGCTGGAACATATATCATACAATAATAAAACAATCCATACAGTTAATAATAAATCAGCCTCCGGCTGACTACACAACCACACAGTTTATAATAATACTTGCTCCACTACAACGAGGAAAAACACAACACAACGGAAAAACCTTCGCAGCAGAAAACATGGACATCATACCCGAAGCAGGATATAAAAATCCATAAGTACAAGAACTACACATCATAAGTATGTAGACATAACAAAACAAGGAAACAAAGAAAGTCCGAAACCAGAAGTCATCTTAACACCTAGTGGGGGACTAGAGACTGGAACCTCCTGACAGCTTCAACCTGAAATAGAAAATATATCGACGGTGTGAGTCCAACACTCAGCAGGTATCAAGCCGACATGCATAGTATAATATATATCCAATAATAATAATTATGTCATACAATCTCCTGGACAATAGCTGGAAATGAAAAATTGAAAAGACTGAAGAAATTGTACTCACCTGGGCCTCCTATCCTGACATAAAGGTCATCAGACCGAACTCATCATGTCTCCTGTATGCATGTCAATCATATGCAACCACAGAAATGCAGCATCCAATATGCAGCAATCACAAACAATAAATACAATCCATGCATATGGTGCAAAATGTCTTGGTCACCCCTGACGTCAGTCAACCATCTCACACGCGATGGTTAGACCGAGTGGGTAGGGCTATGACAACTGTGCACTCTGCTATCACTACTCCTGAGTAACCGAATGGACAGGATGTTGTCAGAGTACACCTATCCTCCTACCCCAAATCATAAGCGGGGGAGCTCAATGCTCTCATCTCCCTGAGACAATCCAGAGGAGGGATCCCTATCCTGCTACCATGCTACATCACCACTACCCATGAGCAGGCCAGCCGAGCCCTTGACAGAGAAACCTGTTGCAACACACCCTGCCTGATATACCACTAACCCATGAGTGGTTGTGTGCAGATCCATGTAATTGAAGCGATGTGCTCAATATTAATGGAGCTGACAATCGCTCAACATGCAATCATACAAAATGATACATGTCACTAAGCATGTAAATCCTAACACCTCCATAATATATACCAAAAGCTAAAGAAATCCAACAAGGATCTAAGTATCATGAAACTAGGTACACATGTCAGATATGTCTAGTAACTAGTCCTGTGCACAATAAGGCATGGTATGCCACTACCTCTATGTACATAAATACACATGGCAATAAGCAAGAGGGTATAAAACATAAATGCAGAATAGATAAAAAGAATGCAACAGGTATTATGTAGTGACATACCAAAGAAAAGGTAAACATAATCATTACTAGTGGCTATAAGCTACTACGCATATCGAAATGACATTATCAAAAGAGATAAGTCAAGGTACCCGCCTCAAAAATGGAGATCGTGTCCAAAATAGATCTCACGTCGAGACACTCGTCTCAGATCAAAGTCCTGCAAATCAAACGTATAATTTAGCTACTCTAATATGTATCCAGTAGCTAAATCAAATTCCTATTAAACCAAGACCCAAAGTCATCATTTAATCTCAGTTAGCTCGATAAATCGGATCTAACTCAAAACATAGATTAAATTCATCATTTAATCTCTATCATTTTTGAACAACCACTTGGACCAATTATCCCTAATCTTTCTAGCTTAATTTGGATTAAGCTAAAATAGGAATCCAAATTCAATAACTCACCCAATTTAGCCCTTCTCTGTTGAATCACAGCTAGAGAAGTTGCTGCTGGAAACTAAAGTCGGAGCCAAGATGAAATTGCTGCTGTTAATTATTCCCAATCGACACTTGTTAGCTGGAGTTCAACATGATTATAGTTATATAGATCAAATCCATAACCAAATGAAATTCATGTGAGTTCCATGGTCAGAAATCACACGGAGACAGGACTGGAGATGGAGATGCTCACTTTGCTAGTTGCTTAGTGGGCAATCTGACGAAACAGTGGTGGCTTGCTGATGTGCATAAATAGTAGGATCATTTATGGATGTTTTGACACACATTCACTTACTTTATACGTATATATTCCTTGCATGATCGCCTCTTTTAGCATGTATTCACCATATATACTCTTTTGTTTGGATATTTGCTCTTTGTTTGGTTTTGTGTTGACAAGGACAACTTTTTGAGTGAAAACGGTGATTGTCAACGCACCAGAACAAAGCAGAGATCACGGCCATGCAACCTTGCACGACCGTGTGGCCAATCCAGAGAGGGATCAGAGCACGACCGTGCGACCCTGCACGGCCGTGCCTCACAACCAGCAGCCAAGCAAGGTATGGCCGTGCAACCCTGCACGGCCGTGCCCCCATGACAGTGGCCAAGCAGCACACGGCCGTGCCAAATGGCACGACCGTGCCAACATTCCTGTGGAGAGAAATGTCATGGCCGTGTGAATCCACACGACCGTGTGACCTCGGCAGAAACGAAGAAGGTCATGGCCGTGCAACCTCACACAGCCGTGTGACTCAATCCGAGAGGAGTCCTTGTGAGGCCGTGTGGTTTCCACATGGCCATGCGACGAAGAACACGGGCCGTGCTACACCAAAATAGAGCTGTGCTGAATTCTGGGAAGACTGCAGACCGTTCGTAAAACGGTCATAACTTTGCGCTCCATTAGAGTTTCAGGATGTTCTTTATACCTAAATGTAGCTGACTTCAAGATCTACAACTTTGATTCAGATCCAACAGAGAGAAAGAATTGTTTTCCCATGATAAATGGCACGGCCGTGCCTCCCAACCGCGGGTTCAACTGGACCTCCGCCCAGACCGCAGACCAAACTTCGAACCGCTATAAATTTTGGCTCGGTTGGACCCAGGGCTAGATCCAAGTATCAGATTGAAGATAATTTCAAGAGATACAACTTTGGTTCAGGGTAGATCACGAGAAAACCTAGTTTAATGGGTGAAAAACTTGGTTTACCGGATGCCCCGTAATCCTGGTTTTCCTGGGCAGCTTGGAGGAGATATAAAAGGGTCAAAAACCCTATTCTTGGAGGATCTTTGGTTCGGGACTTTGTCCCTCTCCTTGGGAAAGGGTTTTATCCTTTGGGGGAAACCCTAGAGCTTCATCCACCGCCGTCCCTTGACGTTTCTTCCATCTCCAGAGCAAGGAGACATCCCCAAGACATCGGAAATCTCGGCAAGCATCGCTTCTTCCCTTCCTTCTCATATCAAGGGTTGTAAGTATGTTCTTCTTTATGTTTTGGGGTTGTTCTTCCACCACAATGGAGTAGAAACCCTCTTCTAGGATTAGGGAGTATTTGTAATATGATGGAGATGCAAAACTATGTAGATTCGTCTTGTTTCTATTCAATGACTTGTTAATGCATTTGTTCATATTGATGAGTTATGTGTGTGACTATGTATGCTTCGTTGATTGTTGTGGAGGATTGTTGATCATGCAAGGGGATTCCCTAGAGCGTATTGACCAAGGTACCCTCGTGACAGGGGTAACCCTTTCCGGACGTCTAAGACGTTCCCTTGAAAGGAGAAACAATCCCTTAGGAATTGCTACTCTCGTAGAGAGAGTGCTCTAGATCGTATACCCGAGGGGCCCTAGTGACAAGGGTAACCCATTCACGGATGTCTAGGACATTCTCTTGAAAAGAGAGGTAATTCCTCCATAAGGAAGTGGGAACCCGTACCATCTACCTTTATCTTTATTGCTATTTACTTACACGAACTCCTGTGATCTACCGAGGCGCCCTAGTGATAGGGGTTAACCGTTACAGGATTTCTCAGGGATCGTCTCTATTCGATACTTAGGGATATTGACCAATCTAACTTCCTACAAGAGCATGGACATAGAGGGTAGAAACTAGCCAATCTATGTAGTATCTCCTAGTATTACAATGAAACCAAAATCCTAGAATCCATCTCCCGAAGCTCAACTCCCTCCAAGATCAACTCTCTCTCTCCTCTCTCTTCTTCTCAACCTGCTTTCCCTCTCTTTAATCACACTTGGTAGTTCGTAAGAGCCAAAGCCAACTTTCGACCGTCTAGATAACTTATTTTGCAGCATCTCTAGTGCTTAATCAACAGTCCCTGTGGATTCGATATTTTTATTACTGACGACGAAATCGTACACTTGTGGTTGCGTAACACTTGCCCTAGGTAGCCATGACAGTGAAGGCACGAGGAAGGGGGAAGGCGGTGGCTAGGGCATCGGTGAAAAATTTGACAGTGGATGCTCGACTTCTATCCACGACCCGAAGGAGAAGGTCAGCAACAACAACCCCAGGTAGCCTCTTCCAGGATGGTGAGGTCACCGACGGTGACGCGGCGTCCGTCGGGTGGCGTGGCTTTGGGTGGCATGGCGTCGGCAGTGGAGTTGAAGAGGAGAGTTGGCGAGAGGTGAAAAGGATTCAGCTAGGGCACGACCTTGGCGATAGGGTTTTGTACGCAGGGAGAAGAAGCGTCGCGAGGCGGCGTCGGTTGGAGAAGCCGAAGAGCTTGGCACCGCACAAAGGAGAGGAGGAGATGGCGTCAGGTGAGGGAGGAAGGCGCGGGTGAGGTTAGGGCACGGGAGAGAAAAGAAGAAAAAAGGGAAAGAAATATTTAAAAAAAGTAAACATTTCCTCATTCAAATAGGGTAGCTTAAACAGGCCTTCCCTTGGCCCAATAATTGATCCCCTTAAACTCGTCATACGAGTTCTGAAAAATTCCTAGAAAATTTCTAAAAATTTTGTTAAGGTTATTCACCTATTAAAGCTTATTATTAAATTTTTATTTGGGTACCATATTTAACATTCTCCCCTGCTAATAAAAATTTGATCCCCAAATTTTTGTTATTTACCATCAGCAAGTACTAACAATAGATAGATAGTATAAATGCTGAACAGAAATTAACCCACATACCTCAGGTAAAAAGATGGGGGTATCGAGCTCGGATTGTATCCTGAAGCTCCCAAGTAGCCTCCTCGTTAGAATGATACTGCCATCTGACTTTAATCAGCCAGATAGTCTTATTTCGCAGCTGAAACTTTTGGTGGTCCAGAATTCATACCGGAACCTCCTTGGAGGTAACGTCAGGCTGAATGGGAACTGATATATTTGACAGAACATGTGCAGGGTTGGGCACATATCTCCTTAGCATGAACACATGAAATACATCGTGAATGCCTGCCAGAGCCGGTGGAAGTGCCAGACGATAAGCTACTGCTCCAATCCGCTCCAAGATCTGGAGAGGCCCAATGTATCGTGGAGCTAGCTTACCTCAGAAGCCAAATCTCTTCACCCCTTTTGTGGATGAGACTCTCAGAAATACATGCTTGCCAATAGGAAACTACAGGGGTCTCCATCTCCGATCAACATAACTCTTCTAACGGTCCTGCGCCTCTAACATCCTCTGTCTAATAGTGCGGACCAACTCTGCCTCCTGCTGAGCTCTCTGAGGTCCTAGCAGCTGGGCCTCCCCAACCTCCTCCAAGAGGGTGGGTGTCCGACAAATCCTACCATACAACGCTTCAAACGGTGCCATCTAGATAGCTGAATGATAGTTTGTAATGACCCACCTCCTACTTGTTAGCTAGAGCCCTAGAGCCAATCATTTGATGATTGTATTTTGGACATTTGTATCATATTCTATATAAATAAAGGCATTTGGATTTTAGTTATTATACTTACTTGTATTGGTGCCAAATAAACTAAGTATAATAATGTCCTTGAGTAGATGGTTCTCACCTATATCAATCGGTTAGTTGAACCGATAGTGAGATGATATAGGGAACACTACTCTAAATCATTCCTAGTCGAGTATTAACATTCAGGGACAATGTTAATGCAATAAAACTAGCATGTAGGTCAACTCGATGACTTGATCTCAGAAGTCATGGATATGGAGATATCAAGTTGACACATGGGTATGCATTGGAGAATGTATACTGAATGACCCGCCATGAGAAAGTATCATGGATCGTTATATGAGTGTCATATACTTTCTCATGTGGCTATTAGTATGACTATTAGTCCTTGGACCTGAAGTCACCATGGATCCCTACATAAGGAGTTATGTACTTTGGTTTCGTCAAACGTCACCCGTAACTGGGTGGACTATAAAGGCGATTACCGGGTATATAACAAATTATGCAGAGGGATGTGAGTGATGTAGATGGGATCTATCCCTCCCATATGACGGGAGCGACATCAATATTCTTGATAGAGTGAGACCACTAAGTGCATGACCATGCCCAAATGAGTCAACATGAGATGTTGAGCTCATTTGATCGAGTGAGTCTACTTGGAGTTCAAGATTTAGATTGATTAGAGGATGACACGGTCTATGCCTCATATTGATCAATCTAGATGTCTAGGATAGAAGGACAATGTCACATATTGTGAGGAGTCACAATTAGTAGTCACAAGGTGATGTTGGATCTCAACATTCTTGTAACTTGGGTAGCAATGATGTATTGCTAGATGCCGCTCATTGCTTATATTTCTAAAGGAGTTTAGAAACATTGCCAACGTTACAAGAACCTATTGGGTCACACACAAAGAACAAGTGGATGGAGATTATGTTCATATGATGAACCAATTGGATTAGGTTCATATGATGCACCAAAGATTGGATTCAAATTAGACTTATTGAGTTAGACATAATTAGATTCAATTGTTGAATGAGTCTAATTTAAATTTGATTCATTGAGTTAATTTATATTAATGAATTGAGATTCATTAAATTGAAATTGACTTGAATCAAAAGTTGAATTTAACTCAACAAGGAAGAAATTGGTCAATTTTGACTTGACCAAATGGAAGTTGAAACATCAAGTTTAACTTGATGCATTGCCACATCATGTAGGTTGACTCATCCTACATGGCATGACACATCCTTGCCACATCATCACCACCTCATAATGGTGTGCCACCTCATGGAGGTTACACACCCATTCCTTTTAATGTGGCCGGCCACATTAAATGAGGGGGTTACATTTGTGTGGCCGGCCACACACTTGATAATGGGTGAATGCAATTGATTTGCATTAATTCTAGCTTCTACTTCCTTGGATGCTTGCTTCTCCTTGCTGTTGCCGTGGGGTCTTGGAAGGTGAG
Organism: Zingiber officinale; assembly: GCF_018446385.1. Taxonomy (NCBI): domain Eukaryota; kingdom Viridiplantae; phylum Streptophyta; class Magnoliopsida; order Zingiberales; family Zingiberaceae; genus Zingiber; species Zingiber officinale. Next base: position 61,010,903 of record NC_055995.1, on the reverse strand, counting down.
AAGGTGTTGAGTTTCATCCAAGAAAAGATAAGAGAGTGTGAAGGACACAAGAAGAGGATACTACTAGTTGAGTATGTGAGAGTCTTCTTGTTTTTCTCTCCTTTTCTTTTTCAAATTCTATCCGAGAGCTCTAGAAAGTGCTAGCACACTTGGGGCTCTCTTCTCCATCCTTGAGTGCTAGAGAGCACTCCTTGTTCGTGTGGATATCACTAGAGAAGTATCTACCTTGATACTTTGGAGATCCGACACGTACCTTGGACGAGCGGGAATTTTACGAGGGCACGCTTCAAAGGTAAAAGCTCTCAACACATAGATCTAGGAGTAGATCTAAAGTTTTTGAAACTCGTACTTGTATTTCATTCGGTTTTTCCTTGCACGGATCTACGGCTTTGGGTGATTCGGGGTTTCCGCGACGCGAAAAGCGGTTTTCGCGGCCCGAAAAACCCAACAGTGGTATCAGAGCCACGTGCAAGGCTTGTACGAGTTTAATTTTTTGGTTTTTTGAAAACTAAACCTTCTGTGATTTTCTGTAAAATTTAGTTTTTTATGTTTTTATGGGTAATTTTTCCGTAGAAGCGAAGCACAAGTATCTCGGCACTTGTAGGCTTCGGCTACCGGGAAGTTTTTCCTTAAACGACTTCGTTTTGCCCCGAATCCGTTTAGGACAGCGGGCTTGGGTGCCATTAGATCGCAAAGGAGAAACTCACGATGGTTAGATCGTGGGTAGGGGTACTGCCCCTAACCCCGCAAGAGGATTTGTTCCGCGATTGCACCCGAAATCGCTAAAAACGAACCTGCCGGGAAGATTTTTCCGAAACGGCAATGTTTTGACCCAAATCATTTTGGGACAGCGAGTTTAGGCGCTGTTGGATCGCAAAGGAACCCTCGCGATGATTAGATCGCGGGTAGGGGCGCTGCCCCTGGCCCCGCAAGGGGATCCGTTCTGCGATTGCGCCCGAAACCTCTAAACGGGACCGCCGGGAAATTTTACTCGTAAAAATTGTAAAAAATTAATTTTAAAATTATAGAAAATTATGAAAATATATAATTTTGAATTATATATTAATTTTGTGATAGTCATGGCCCAAAAACCCAATATGATTGGATTGTGTTGTAATTCATAATATGGCCTGCGTGCCGTTATGTGTTTGCGTGTGTTGTATGTTTTTATTTTTCCGCGACCTGCGCGTCGTGCCTTTCTCATATATTCTGGTTGTAAATTAGATTTAGACTCGAATGTAACTCGAGTTTCAAATTGTAATGTACAAATTGGAGCGGTGGAGGGTCCACACGAGACGGAGTTCCGAGGCGGGCACGAGCAACACAAGGTGGTCAAAGGGAGGAGCTTGGAGAAACTCTTGACCCTAGGTTGACCATTCGATCTTCTCATTGGCTTGAGAAGATCATAGTGGGGCCATGACTAAATCACAAATAGATTAATTAGTTAATTACTTATGTATATGATGCATGTTTAATAAGTAATTAATTAATTAGTGCCTTACGATTAGATTAGATCTAAGTCGTGCACATGATGCACCCTTGCGATTAGATTAGATCTAAGTCGTGCACAAGATGCATCCTTTTCGATTAGATTAGATCTCGATCGAACCAACTCTAAATGCCTAACCGTGCCGTGATACCTATCACTACCTCGATCACATGTATTGTTGAATCTGCCAAAGCAGAGCAATACATATTATCTTGGTAGGGTACAGAGGGACAATCTTGGTCCCGCCTATCAACGCATGGGTAAATACAAACTCAATTAGATTGAGTATTCCTAGTTGCTCGGTTAGATCGAGTCAACTATAGGCATTCTTCCAACGGTTGGAAAAGATAGGTCAAAATCACATCTATATTAACTCTCGGGCGTATTAGCCAAAGCTAACTCGAGTTTTAATATAAATGCGGATATTGATTTTATAAACAAGAGTTGCATAGAGATGTAATTGGTAATCGTTACCTACCGATCATACTAAGCCTTGGGGGTATTAGCCAAAGCTAACTCAAGGGTTAGTATGATGTGGATCTTGTCCCACAAGAATTATAGAATTCAGTGGGAGCATCATTTAATTAAAGGTCTAATTAAATGATTTAAAAAGAATATGATATTTATTTCTGTAAATTTTCTGTTGTAGATAACCATGACGTCGAATACGAACTCTTTCTCCCTGCGTTCTATCCTTAAGAAGGACAAGCTCAACGGAGCAAATTTCCTGGACTGGTACAGGAACCTAAGAATAGTTCTCACTCAGGAACGTAAACTGTACGTTCTCCTCCTGCCACTGCCACGCGAGCTGACCGGGATGCTTACAAGAAGCATCAAGATGACACATTAGATGTGTCCTGTCTAATGCTCGCAACCATGAACTCTGAGCTTCAGAAGCAACATGAGTTGATGTGTGCTTACGATATGGTTGAACATCTTCGTCAACTATATCAAGGACAAGCAGGGCACTGGAAGAGGAACTTCACAGGATACCTGGAAGATCTTAACAAGAAGAGAAATAAGATTTCTACTTCAGGTATAAATGTTATAGAAGTCAACCTCTCTATTTCTTCGTCATGGGTATTAGATACCGGATGTGCTTCGCATATTTGTACTAATGTATAAGCACTGAGAAATAGCAGAGCATTGACAAAGGGCGAGATAGACCTATGAGTAGGCAATGGAGCACGAGTTGCTGCTGTTGCTGTAGGGACTTATTTTCTATCTCTGCCCTCTGGGCTTATACTAGAGTTAGACGATTGTTGTTATGCGCCTGCATTGACTAAGAACATTATATCAGTTTCTTGTTTGGACAAGAAAGGATTCTCGTTTATAATAAAGAACAAATGTTGTTCTGTCTATTTAAACGATATGTTCTATTGTAATGCACCTCTGATGAACGGACTCTATATTCTAGACCTTAAGAGCTCTATCTATAACGTTAGTACCAAGAGGTTCAAATCGAACGATATGAACCACACCTATCTCTGGCACTGTCGCTTAGGTCATATAAATGACAAGCGCTTATCCCAGCTCCATAAGGATGGTTTGCTGGACTCATTTGATTTTGAATCATATGAGATATGCGAGTCATGCCTACGAGGCAAGATGACCAAGACTCCCTTTAGTGGGCACAGCGAGAGAGCGACTGATTTGTTAGGACTCATACATAGTGATGTATGTGGCCCTTTCAATGTCGCTGCTAGAGGCGGTTATAGATACTTCATCACATTTACTGATGACTTCAGTAGATATGGTTATGTGTACTTGATGACACATAAGTCCGAATCCTTTGAAAAGTTCAAAGAATTCAAGAATGAAGTACAGAACCAGCTTGGCAAGAGTATTAAAATACTTCGATCAGATCGAGGTGGTGAATACTTAAGCCATGAGTTTCGTGACTATTTAGCTGAGTGTGGGACTCTATCCCAACTCACTCCTCCTGGAACACCACAGTGGAATGGTGTATCCGAAAGGAGGAATCGTACCCTATTAGATATGGTACGATCTATGATGAGTCACACAGATCTTCCGACATACCTTTGGGGCTATGCTCTAGACACGGCAGCTTTCATTCTCAACCGAGTTCCATCCAAGGCCGTGATAAAGACACTATATAGGATATGGACTGGGAGAGATGACCAGGTGTCTTTCATGAGGATTTGGGGCTGTGAGGCTTACGTACGACGTCAAGTCTCAGACAAATTAGGACCCAAATCCGACAAGTGCTATTTCATCGGATATCCCAAGGAAACTAAGGGATATTACTTCTATATTCCCAGTCAGCACAAGGTAGTTGTGACAAAGACTGGGGTCTTTCTAGAAAGGGACTTTGTTTCTAGAAAGACTAGTGGGACCACGTTCGATCTTGAAGAAGTTCAAGATGCGAATACTAGCACTGAAGCCTCGATGGAAGTTGAACTGGAACCACAAAGTGTTGTGGATGATGTTCCACAAGGAGTTGAGGAACAACAACCAGTTCAAGTAGACATACCTCTTCGCAGGTCTGATAGGGTGCGACGTCAGCCTGAGAGATACTCGTTTCTCTTGTCTGAGCATGATGACGTTGTGCACGTAGAGGATGAGCCTACCACCTATCAGGAAGCTGTGATGAGACCAGATTCCGAGAAATGGCTAGAGGCCATGAGATCCGAGATGGAATCCATGTACACCAACCAAGTATGGACTTTGGTTGATCCACCTGAAGGGGTAAAACCCATTGGGTGCAAGTGGGTCTTTAAGAGAAAGACTGACATGGATGAACTTATCTATAAGGGTCGCTTGGTAGCTAAAGGTTTCAAGAAGATTCATGGTATTGACTATGATGAAACCTTTTCTCCAGTAGAGATGTTTAAGTCCATTCGGATCATGCTTGCTATTGCAGCCTACCATGACTATGAGATATGGTAGATGGATGTCAAAACCGCGTTTCTGAATGGAAACCTACTCGAGGATGTGTACATGACACAACCTGAGGGTTTTGTAGATCCACAGCATACTAGTAGAGTATGCAAGCTGCATAGGTCCATATATGGACTAAAGCAAGCATCTCGGAGCTGGAATCTTCGATTCGATGATGCAATCAAACAGTTTGGATTCATCAAGAATGAAGATGAGCCTTGTGTCTACAAGAAGGTTGTAGAGAACACAGTTGTCTTCCTCATATTGTATGTGGATGACATACTACTCATTGGGAAGGACATCCCTATGCTTCAGTCTGTCAAGACCTGGCTAGGGAGTTGCTTCTCAATGAAGGATTTAGGTGAGGCATCCCGCATTCTAGGGATACAGATCTATAGAGATAGATCTAAGAGATTGCTTGGCCTAAGTTAGAGTACATATATTGACAAGGTACTCCTTCGGTTTGCCATGCAGAACTCCAAGAAGGGATTTCTGCCGATGTCACATGGAATGAGTCTTTCGAAGACTCAAGGTCCCTCTTCTAGAGAGGAGATAGACCGTATGGATCAGATCCCTTATGCCTCAGCCATAGGATCGATCATGTACGCCATGCTATGTACTTGACCTGATGTCTCGTATGCTTTGAGCATGACGAGCAGATACCAGTCAGATCCAGGTGAAAGTCACTGGATAGCGGTTAAGAATATTCTTAAGTACTTAAGAAGGACTAAAGAATATTTCTTGATATATGGAGGCAGTGATGAGCTAGCTGTAAAGGGTTACAGTGATGCTAGCTTCCAGACCCATCAGGATGACTATAGATCGTAGTCGGGGTTCGTATTTTGCATTAATGGTGGTGCTGTCAGCTGGAAGAGTTCGAAGTAGGATACAGTAGCTGATTCTACAACATTGCTGCATCAGAGGCAGCAAAGGAGGCAGTTTGGATCCGCAAGTTCATCACTGAACTTGGGGTGGTTCCTAGCATTGCTGACCCCATTGAACTCTATTGTGACAACAATGGAGCTATAGCACAGGCGAAGGAACCTCGCTCACACCAGCGGACCAAATACATACTACGGCGCTTCCATCTCATTCGAGAGATCATCGAGAGAGGAGATGTGAAGATTTGCAGAGTATCTACAGAGGCTAACATCGCAGATCTCTTGACCAAGGCTTTGGCACAAAAGAAGCATGATGGTCACACTAGGTCATTTGGGCTTAGAGCCTACACTGATTGGCACTAGTGCTAGTGGGAGATTGTTAGCTAGAGCCCTAGAGCCAATCATTTGATGATTGTATTTTGGACATTTGTATCATATTTTATATAAATAAAGGCATTTGGATTTTGGTTATTATACTTACTTGTATTGGTGCCAAATAAACTAAGTATAATAATGTCCTTGAGTAGATGGTTCTCACCTATATCAATCGGTTAGTTGAACCGATAGTGAGATGATACAGGGAACACTACTCTAAATCATTCCTAGTCGAGTATTAACATTCAGGGACAATGTTAATGCAATAAAACTAGCATGTAGGTTAACTCGATGACTTGATCTCAGAAGTCATGGATATGGAGATATCAAGTTGACACATGAGTATGCATTGGAGAATGTATACTGAATGACCCGTCATGAGAAAGTATCATGGATCGTTATATGAGTGTCATATACTTTTTCATGTGGCTATTAGTATGACTATTAGTCCTTGGACCTGAAGTCACCATGGATCCCTACATAAGGAGTTATGTACTTTGGTTTCGTCAAACGTCACCCGTAACTGGGTGGACTATAAAGGCGATTACCGGGTATGTAATAAATTATGCAGAGGGATGTGAGTGATGTAGATGAGATCTATCCCTCCTATATGACGGGAGCGACATCAATATTCTTGATAGAGTGAGACCACTAAGTGCATGGCCATGCCCAAATGAGTCAACATGAGATGTTGAACTCATTTGATCGAGTGAGTCTACTTGGAGTTCAAGATTTAGATTGATTAGAGGATGACACGGTCTATGCCTCATATTGATCAATCTAGATGTCTAGGATAGAAGGACAATGTCACATATTGTGAGGAGTCACAATTAGTAGTCACAAGGTGATGTTGGATCTCAACATTCTTGTAACTTGGGTAGCAATGATGTATTGCTAGATGCCGCTCATTGCTTATGTTTCTAAAGGAGTTTAGAAACATTGCCAACGTTACAAGAACCTATTGGGTCACACACAAAGAACAAGTGGATGGAGATTAGGTTCATATGATGAACCAATTGGATTAGGTTCATATGATGGACCAAAGATTGGATTCAAATTAGACTTATTGAGTTAGACTTAATTAGATTCAATTGTTGAATGAGTCTAATTTAAATTTGATTCATTAAGTTAATTTATATTAATGAATTGAGATTCATTAAATTGAAATTGACTTGAATCAAAGGTTGGATTTAACTCAACAAGGAAGAAATTGGTCAATTTTGACTTGACCAAATGGAAGTTGAAACATCAAGTTTGACTTGATGCATTGCCACATCATGTAGGTTGACTCATCCTACATGGCATGAGACATCCTTGCCACATCATCACCACCTCATAATGGTGTGCCACCTCATGGAGGTTACACACCCATTCCTTTTAATGTGGCCGACCACATTAAATGAGGGGGTTACATTTGTGTGGCCGACCACACACTTGATAATGGGTGAATGCAATTGATTTGCATTAATTCTAGCTTCTTCTTCCTTGGATGCTTGCTTCTCCTTGCTGTTGCCGTGGGGTCTTGGAAGGTGAGAAGGTGTTGAGTTTCATCCAAGAAAAGATAAGAGAGTGTGAAGGACACAAGAAGAGGATACTACTAGTTGAGTATGTGAGAGTCTTCTTGTTTTTCTCTCCTTTTCTTTTTCAAATTCTATCCGAGAGCTCTAGAAAGTGCTAGCACACTTGGGGCTCTCTTCTCCATCCTTGAGTGCTAGAGAGCACTCCTTGTTCGTGTGGATATCATTAGAGAAGTATCTACCTTGATACTTTGGAGATCCGACACGTACCTTGGACGAGCGGGAATTTTGCGAGGGCACGCTTCAAAGGTAAAAGCTCTCAACACATAGATCTAGGAGTAGATCTAAAGTTTTTGAAACTCGTACTTGTATTTCATTCGATTTTTTCCTTGCACGGATCTATGGCTTTGGGTGATTCGGGGTTTCCGCGACGCGAAAAGCGGTTTTCGCGGCCCGAAAAACCCAACACTACTAACTAGGCTGCGAGGCCGGACCGCCACATTATGCTGTGCTAAGCTATAAGGTGCGGAAAACCGTACTAATTAAAATCTTACTCTGCTAATGACTATTACAATCTATAGGACTAGGTTCAAAGACCTTTCCATTGACATTCATACACTAGGGAAGAAACCCGAACCTTTGATTTGATCGAAAGACTGAAATGAGACCCTTCCAGCTGAAATCCGACACTCCAATCGATCAACTGATCGATTGGAGTCATCTGATCGATCCGTTGATTGATTCAGCGTGCTACTGTGCACGGACAAGATTCTGGATCGATCGGCTGATCGATTCGTCCTGACTAATCGATCCATTGATCGATTCAGCGCGCTACTGTGCGCGGGGGTAATATTCTGGATCGATCGACTGATCGATCCAGACTTTGCCAATCGATCCAGTGATCGATTCCAGGGCCTTCTGTTCGTGACAGAACGCGTCCGGATCGATCGGCCGATCGATCCTAGAGCTTACTGTTAGTGATACAAACTCCTCAATCGATCAACTGATCGACTGAAGACCCCCAATCGATCGGCTGATCGATCGGTGTTTCTGATTTCATATCAGGAGTCTGATTTCATATCAGGAGTCTGATTTCAGCACTGTTTCGTACCAAATTCACACACATAAGTTCTAACATGGCTATAAACATACCAATAACAATTAACTGACATTCTAAGCATGATCACTATCAATCTAAACAGGTCTTTCATGATTCCAAACATTAAAATAACTAGAAGTGCGGAAACGTAATAACTTAAGAAAATGCTAAAGGTTTCTAATTTTGCTAGTTTCTCCAAGATCTTTATTCCAAGTTCCATCCACACAAATCTTTGTAGCACTGCCCTCCAGCTTCCGTTAATCCATCCTTCCTTTACCTTTATCTGCAGTATAAGGAAAAGAAGTATCTGTAAGCTCGAGAGCTTAGTAAGAAACCATCTACCTCACAAAACATGCATTCAATGCACTTTATGCTTTTAAAACATGCTATTTGAAATATGTGCTGAACATGCTAAAACATGGAATTCTGGCATACAAAACATAGAAAGCAAAAGCTGATCATAACAATATCTTCTAGTATCAACAAGATAAAACTAAACTGATACAACAGTAACTAACTAATGCTAAGCTGATACAAATTCTGAATTGTAATCACATAACTAAGTTGTGAAGCTTTGAAAACTATTTATCATAAATAGATGAAAATACATAATCATGCTGCTGATGGGCCCGACAACTGTACTTGCTATGCACGCATCCCTAACTAGACCCGGGGTTGTAAATCCTGAATTTAGTATAGTTACTAGGTTATCTAAACCTAGGGATGACTATGGGAGCCCAACCCATGGACAACTGAAGTCCAGTACAGTGCCACTGAAAAGTAAAATACTGATTTGTAGCTAATATACTTTACCTTGCTCTTACTAGGTTATCTGAACCTAGATCTAGGTTGTCTGAACCTAAAGGCGATTGTGGGAGCCCACCCATTGGACCGTAGTCCCATAAAAGCTATAGCAAGACTAAAGATGCTATAAAATGCTTCTAATACATTTATCCAAACTATTGAAATGCCTATGGTGGCATTTTACTGAACTAGGCATTAAAGCAAACACTTGGTGTGCGCTAATTCACACCCTATATATTGAAAATTCTGCACATGACTAAACTTATGCATAAAACGTACGAAGAGCTACTTATACTGCAGGTGAGGGGTTTCTTACATCCTGCGCTAGTTTTCCTTACGATCTGATCGCTAGGTTTTCCGGAAAGACGATCTTCTCGATGATCCTCCTACGTCTATGTGTTCTTCTCACAGAGGGGAGCGTCCTTGTACCGGAGTTGTCGCCGGAAAGTGCTCCTATAGCCCTTGGGATGGAACCCTAACCCCTTTTTCTTGGTGCGCCGAGAGAGGAAGAGAAGAAAGAGGGGCGGCGTGTAAGGGTTTGAGGGAGAGGAAGTTGCGTTAAAACCATTCTCCACTTAATAATTTTCCTATTTATATTAAGTGGTTAATTCGGCCCAACTTTCCCATAAATATAATTGATTCCCTTTTCTTTCAGCACGGCCCTGCTGGGTTCACTTGGTCACTAGAGTCATCGATAAAGTATAAGGTCTAGTAGGTCTTGGGTTCAATACTCGCGTAGGCTATTTTACATTTCTATTTGTTTTTGCTACTTCCGCTACTCTAAAAATTCCATAAAAATATCTTAAAATTCCAGAAAAATCATAGAATATTTCTAAAAATGATTTGAGAATTTTTGGGTGTTACAATCCCCCATACCTTATAAAAAGTTCATTCTCGAACTTAGAATAACTCTGGGTACTTCTGTCTCATACTAGCTTCTGTCTCCCAAGTTGCCTCTTCTGCTGTGTGACTTTGCCAAATAACTTTTACTAATGGTACTTCCTTGTTCTGCAATTTCTTAACTACTCGATCTATTATCTGAATAGGCCGACTGTCATAACTGAGGTCTTCGCGGACTGGTACCGACTGGGGCTCAATCACCTGGGTGGCATCTGGGACATGCTTCTTCAGCATTGAGACATGAAATACGTTATGAATAGCTGACATCTCCTGGGGTAGTTCTAACTCATAGGCTACCTTGCCAACTCTTCTGGTAATAAGGTATGGTCATACATATCTGGGACTTAGCTTGCCCTTCTTCCCAAAACGCATTACTCCCTTCATGGGAGCCACTCGGAGAAATACTGTATCCCCAACTGAAAACTCTAAGGGTCTACGCCGTGTATCAGCATAGCTTTTTTGGCTGCTCTGAGCTGTCTCTATCCTCTGGCGGATCTGCTGTATAGCTGTCATGGTATCTGCTACTAGATTTGTCTGAAGTTCTAGTTCTTTCTGTTCACCACTCTCGTACCAGCAGATTGGAGATCTACACCGCCGCTCATAGAGAGCCTCGTAAGGTGCCATATCGATAGTGGCCTGATAGCTATTGTTATATGCAACTTCTGCTAAACTCAGATATTTGCACCAACTTCCTTTAAAGTCTAGGGCACATGCTCGGAGCATATCTTCAAGTATCTGATTCACCCGCTCCGTCTGACCATCTATCTGAGGATGGAAAGCTGTGCTAAATTTTAACTTAGTACCCAACGCTGACTGTACACACTCCCAGAAGTGTGATGTGAATCTGCTGTCTCTGTCTGAAATGATGGTCCGTGGGACTCCATGTAATCTAACAATCTCCTTGAGATACAACTAAGCTAGCTGTTCCATGGAGTAGGATATCCTGATAGCTAGGAAGTGGGATGATTTAGTCAATCTATCGACTATTACCCAGATGGCATCAAAACCATTCGTGGTTCTGGGTAATCCCACTATGAAATCCATAGAAATATCCTCCCACTTCCATTCTGGGATCTGGATAGGCTGCAGAACTCCTCCTAGTCTCTGATGTTCTGCCTTGACCCTCTGGCAGGTCAGACAGGTACTGACATATCTAGCGATGTTTCTTTTCATCCCCGGCCACCTAAAATGTTTCTTTAAGTCTTGATACATTTTGGTGGAGCCCGGATGCATCGTATAGGGAGTCCTGTGAGCCTCATCTAAAATCTTTCTCTTTAGTTCCTCCTGATCTGGTACACATAGTCTGTCACCAAAATATAATACCCCACTATCTGAGACCCTGAACTCTCCACTTTCCGATTCTGCTAACCCTTGCTTGATTTTCTGAATTTCAGGGTCCTGCTCCTGAGCTGTTTGGATGTCACCAAACAAGGTGGATTCTAATGTCATAGTAGAGAGCTGTCCCGCTATAAGTTTGAGACTGAAATCTGTGATCTCCCTCTGTAGGGGCGGTGACATGGCTGCTAGGGATAGTAAGGTAGCACTGGACTTCCTGCTAAGTGCATCTGCCACCTTATTGGCTTTTCCTGGGTGGTAGAGGATGTCTATATCGTAGTCTTTGACCAGCTCGAGTCATCTACACTGTCGCATATTCAGATCCTTCTGAGTGAAGAAGTATTTCAGACTCTGATAATCTGTATACACTCTGCACTGAGCTCCATACAAGTAATGTCTCCAAATTTTGAGAGCAAACACAACTGCTGCAAGCTCAAGATCATGAGTGGGGTAGTTCCTCTCATAGTCCTTGAGTTGTCTGGAGGCATAAGCGATCACCTTGCCATTCTGCATCAGTACTGCTCCTAGTCCCAACTTAGAGGCATCACTATAAATATCAAAGCTGTCTGTGCTTTCTGGTAGAGTCAGAATGGGCGCACTGGTCAATCTTCTTTTTAGCTCGCTGAAGCTGTTCTCACAGTCCTCTATCCACTGGAATTTTCTGTTCTTTCTGGTAAGAGCTGTCAGTGGGGAGGCTATCCTAGAGAAATCCTCTACAAACTTTCGGTAATAACCTGCTAGTCCCAAAAACGCCAGTGAAATCAGAAGCTTAGGTTTAACCAAAATTTGCTTCCTAATTTTTCTAGTTAGGAGTATTAAGACTAACTAAGGTTTAACCAAAATTTGCTTAGGATAATAACCTAACCAAAATTTTGCTTCCTTAGTTAGTCCTAAAATTTGCTTAGTTAGTCTTACTGTTAGCTAAGGTTATTGTCCTAATTTTCATAACCTAACCAAAATTTGCTTCCTAAAATTTTCCAGTTACTCACAGTCTCGATAAAACCTCTTAACGAAATTCAATATTTAATTTCCTTACATAACCTTAGGTTTAACCAAAAGGAACAATCGAATCACAAGATTGACAAATAAAATAAAAGAAACACGACTTCAAATTACAAATCCGAAAATAATCTAGAATCTCTAGCCTCTTGTGTTTGGAATTCATACAAAGAAAACTAGTATGATTCGGAAACAATTACTAGTTATACTTTTCTTTATAAGCAATAACCTCTTGATCTTCTACCGTATTCCTCTTCTTATCTCGGACGTTGTGTGGGTAATGATTTACCGAGATGAGAACCACCAACACCTTCTTCTTCCTTTCTTGCAAGTTTCGGCCAAGCACCTCTCCTTGAGATGAAGAGTTTCGGGCACCACCACCAAGCTCCAAGGGATGCTAGAAACAAAGCCTCCTTTCTCTCCTTCTTCTCTAAGCAAGATCCGACCACCACCACCAAGCTACAAGGGGTGATGCCGCCGGCCACCAAAGAAGAAGAGAAGAGGAGAAGCAAAGGATCAAGGGCCGGCCACCACCAAGGAAGAGAGGAGAGGAAAATAAAATAGAGTTGTATCTCTTGAAGGCACCCCCTTCCTCTCTTTTATAATCCTTGGTCTTGACAAATAAGGCAAATTTAAATAAAAACTTTCTTATTTTCTTTGCCATGAAAAGGAAAATTTAATTGATTAAAAACAATTTCCTTTTCTTAAATCATCATGGCCGGCCACCTCATAGCTCCAAGCAAGGAAAGTTTTAATAACACAAGAATTAACACTTCCTAATTTGCTTCCAAAATTTTAATAAAAATTTCTCTAATAATTTTTCCCTTCATGGTTGGTTATAAATGGAAATTTTATAAATTAAAATCTTTCTATTAAAACATGTGGATGATTTCCAAAAAGAAAAGTTTTCTCTAAAATTAAAATCTTCCTTTCAATCTACAAATAAGGAAAGATATCAAATCTTTTCTTAATCTTTTGTAGAAACTTATAAAAGGAAATATTTAATTTTAAAACTCTCTTTTTAAATCATGAACTTGGTTACAAAAAAGGAAAGTTTTATCAAAAATTAAAATCTTCCTTTTAACTACAAATAAGGAAAGATATCAAACCTTTCACTTAATCTTTTGTAGAAAGCTATAAAAGGAAAGATTTAAATTTAAACTCTCTTTTAAAACCATGACCTCCACATAAGAAAAGATTTTAAATAAAGTCCCTTTTATTTTATATGTGGCCGGCCACACCTAGCTTGGACTCTAAGCTAGGGTCAACCACTAATCTTAGCTCAATCCCTTGGTTTTGGCTGGCCCAAGCTTGGGCTCCAAGCTTGCTTGGCCAGCCACCTAAGGGTGGGTAGGAAGTGGGTATGCGGTGGGTATAATTCTCTATATATAAGAGGCTACGATAGGGACCGAGAGGAGGAATTGGTTTTGGTCTCCTGATGAAATTAAGCTTCCCGTGTTCGCCCCGAACACCCAATTTAATTTCATCAATAATAATTCATACCACTAAAGAATTATTATTGAACTACCGCACCAATCCCAAATTACATTTTGGGCTCCTTCTTATCATGAGTGTGTTAGTCTCCCTGTTTGTAAGATGTCGAATGCCCACTAATTAAATGAGTTACTGACAACTCTCTTTAATTAATATCTTAGTCCAAGAGTAGTACCACTCAACCTTATCATCATGTCGAACTAAGGTAATATCAACAATACACACTATAAGTAATATCATTTCCCAACTTATCGAACCTATTGATTTATCGAGCTAAATCTCACCCTCTGATAAGTCAAAGAAATAAATACTAAATATATTTGTTTGTTATTATATTAGGATTAAGAGCACACACTTTCATAATTACTAAGGTCTTATTCTTTTATTAAGTCAGCAAAAAAAGAACTTACCTTAAATGGTCCTGCTCAATACACTCAGAGTGTACTAGTGTAATTTTTTAGTCAAGATAAACTAATACCTAATTATACTACGACTATTTCAATGGTTTGTTCCTTTCCATCATAGTCGTGAGCTATTGTTTATAATTTATAAAGAACTGATAACATTATCTTCTGTGTGTGACACCACACACCATGTTATCTACAATATAAATTAATTGAACAATTACACTTAGCATATAAATGTAGACATTTGACCAATGTGATTCTTATTTCTAAAATAAATGTTTATACAAAAAGCTAGACTTTTAGTATACACTCTAACAGGTAGGGCAACGGTCTGTCGTCGCAGTCTAAGGATAGGTAGTCTACCAATCTCCCTCATAAAAGCACGATAAATAAAGGAATGCTAACTACCAGTATCAATTAGCATATCAGCAGAAAATCCACAAAGTAAAATCGTACCACGGAAAACAGATCCGTCGGCCCGTTGCGCATCCTCTCTGGTAACCACGTGAATATGCCTTGTCTCTAGCCTACATGCTCAGTGGATTAAATATCAGTGCTGAAACTTAACTTGGTAGGGGTCTGCTACAATGAATTTCATTTGCTCATTACTGTTTGATCAGGGCAAGATAAAGAAAAGGTCAACTACAAAAGGAGTCTAACCAAGTTTTGAAAATTAGTTCCAAGATGGGTTTCCAATACACTGTTAGAATGAGACATTTCATGTGTCCGAGGTGTTAGTATTGGTCCCTAGCACAAACTCTAAGTGGAGGGAGCCACTGAATTTTAGTGGTTGTACTAATCACCAACCCTAGATGTAGGAGGAGGAGGACTAGTCAAAGAAAGAGGAATCACATAACTCATGTAAGTGTGTTGTAGAGGTAAGAAAAGGATAGGGAAAGCAAAGGAATGAATGTCGGAATCAAATACAAGAAGGAAAGGATATTTTAGGAAGTCCAACCGGTTATCCTTTTGGAATAGTACAGGTACAAACCCGTACCAAATAGACCAAAATGAATGCATGGTCCAATTAGATGCACATCACTTAAATCCTTTCATGCAATCTTACCTTGATACCTACTCTCAGTGATTGTCGAAATTTGCCTCTTTATTTCCTTCGTGGTTGTCTTTTGTTGGCCCATTCATTAGCTTTACATTTCATTTCTAATTTAAGTAGCCTGATATTACAAAATCATGAAAATCAATAATTCATACCCAATTTATTCAGGTTAGTAATGCTTTCTCAAACTAGAGTGACTCCGTTATCTAAACACTTTCATCCCTACTCTTAAAGCTATCTCGAGTTCCCACTTAGCTATCATACATCAACTTCTACAAGAACTCCACCAAATTCAAATGCCTAACTACTGAAAATCTTTATAACTACATAGTATTAACACAATATGCATATGGTATGTAATTGTAACTGAGATAATCTAATTGAGGCCATTCATACTCCTATAAAGCATCACACCATGAAAAGTTTGTTATTCTAGATTTATATCATACTATGAGAGGTTAGATAAGTTCATCATTTGTAAGGCCAAAACAAGATCTAATTACATCAGAATAATAAGCATTAATGTAAGTCTTTGGATGGTTCATCTCAAGTTTGCCTTAATATAAATGCTTCTCTGTGATAATAAGCTATAGAGTGGTCTCATACTATTGTCTAGTAGGTATGCCACATTTATGAGAAGGACACCACACTATATCTTACTAACAATGAAACTAATTCCAATATAGACTACGTTTCTCTTTATGATCAATAAGGATATCTATGTTACCTGTTGGCGCGGAAAGCATCCAATGATCGAACCTGAATTTTGATAATGGAAAAGGATTCAAAGTTAAGTTTATTTGTGATCAAATGTGTTGAATGAGCTTGCAGGAAAAGTCCTAAGGTATCTTAAGCAAAAGTCCTACCTGCAGTTAGGCAGACAGGTAAATCCTAGGGGGTGGTAACCTTAGGTCCTAGGGGGTGGTAACCCTAGGTGGAAAGCCTTGGCGGGTCGAGACCTTCGGGAAAAAGTTCTAGAGTCAGATACTCTAGGTGAAAATCCAGGTGTCACGGATTGGGTGGAAAGTCTGGGCGGGTCATGGAGCGGACATCTAGTAGAAAGACCTGAAGACTCGGGTGCTGAGCAAAAGTCCAATCGGTCTGGATGACCGAACTGGCAATAGGTATACTCTTCTGAGTGGAGTAGGTGAGGACGCGTTCCCCGAAAGAGGGAACAGTAAGCGTCGGTTCGACCTAGGATTTCCGGTCAGAAATCCGAAGTCAGAATAGGACAGTCCAGAGACTATCAAACACTTCTGTTATCGTGTTTATTATGTGCTAACTTTGGTTTCTAAGATATGTTGTTGTTTTATGGACTAACGTAGCTTGCAGGGCGAAGAAAGAGCTCAAATCCTCGGATGAACAGTGTCCGGGGCGCCTCCATGGAGCTTGGAGGCGCCTCGGGTGCTTTGGCTGAAGGAGCGCGCGAAGTCAAGCTGGTGGTGCCCTCAAGGAGTGCCGAGGCACCATAGATGGGCTTGAAGGCGCCCTCCATGGCATTGGAGGCGCTTTCAAGAGGATGAGCGTGTTAGCACTTTCGAGCTGTAAAAACCGCTTTTTGCGTTGCGGAAACCTCGAAGCTAGCCACGGATCTGTGCGAAGATAGATAAATAGAATATTCATGTACATGTTTGTCTATACTAGATCTTCCTTAGATCTACATGAAAAGGAAGTATTACCCTTGTAGCGATGCCCTTCGCTTATCCCGCTCGTCCA
The DNA here is from genome assembly GCF_018446385.1 of Zingiber officinale. Classification (NCBI taxonomy): domain Eukaryota; kingdom Viridiplantae; phylum Streptophyta; class Magnoliopsida; order Zingiberales; family Zingiberaceae; genus Zingiber; species Zingiber officinale. Next base: position 60,993,929 of record NC_055995.1, on the reverse strand, counting down.
AATGGTTGTCGGATCTCGTAGAGTGTCAAGTGTACACTCCTCTGCACGGATCCACACGGACAAAAGGTGGAGATAACCACTTAGAGTGTGCTAGCACTCTTGAGAGGTCTCAGCAATGGAGGAGAAGGAGAGAAAAGAAGAGAGGAAGAAGAAGAGACTTTGAATGAGCACACAATTGCTTCTCACTCTAGTGGCCGACCACTTATTAGAGCATTTTATACCTCCATGTAATACCAAGAGTCATGACTCTTGGTCTTCCTCATGAGGTGGCACACAATGATGTAGCCTTGATGATGTGGAACATCATCATTGGCCAGCCCATGCCAGTCACAATGAAGTGGCATTTGGTCAAGTCAAACTTGAACCTTCATCTTCCCTCTCAAGTCAAGTCAAACTTGACCTCTTATCTCCCATAGTTGATCAAATCTACCCTTTGACTCAAATCAATTTAATTTAATGAATCTCTATTCATTGGTTTAAATTGACTCAATGAATCATAGTCTAAATTAGACTCATTCGACACATGAATCAAATTGAGTCAACCCAATTAGTCTAGTTTGGATTACTCTTAATCCAATTTGGTTCATCACATGAACCTAATTCTCTTGGTCCATCATATGAACCTAATCTCCATCTAACTGCCCTTTATGTGTGACCCTATAGGTTCTTGTAACATTGACAATGCTCCTAAACCCATTTAGAAACATAAGCAATGAGCGATATCTAACAACACATCATTACTACCCAAGTTACAAGAATGTTGAGATTCAACATCACTATTGTGACTACTAATTGTGACTCTCATAATATGTGACAATGTCCTTCTATCCTTGTGTAACGACCGACCTTCTACTGAAGGCCGGGGGTTACGGTTGCTAAACTATTCTGTGTCTATCACTGAAGTATAATGTGCGGAAAGCTGAACTAATTAAAATCTCTACTAATTGCTATAAAATCTAGAATTCATGTTCAAAATACCATTTCATTGTTGTACATATGCTAAAGGAGGGAATCTAAGGGGGTGTTTAGTTTGATCATTTTCTGTAAAAATAAAAAACATGTTTGGTTGATAATTTTTTACTTATGTTTTCTAGAAAATGAGATCCCATTTTCTAGAAAACTAGAAAACGGCTATAAGTCGTTTTAAGAAAAAATTGAAAACGCGGTCCAAAAAAAGTGAAAACGCGGCTGAAAAAAAAAAAGTGAAAACACGAAAACGTGGCCGAAAATAAAGTGAAAACGCGGCCCACTGGTGTCATTTTTTTTTCATTTTCTTTAACCCTTTTTTTTCCTCCTCTCCCGAACTCCCAACTCCCGTGCGTCTTCTCCCGTGCCCTAAAACGCTGCTTCCGTCGCTCCTCTCCCTGTGCCGCGCTTCCGGCGCACCACCGCTCCTTCGGCGCACCACCGCTCCTCCTTCGCCCCCTGTTGCTCACACACTGGCAGCCCTTAGCTAATCCTGCATCCTCTCTGTCGAGCTCATCTTCTTCATATTTTCCAGCGATCCCTTCCGTTCGTCGCATCCTCTCTGTTGTGGATTACTTGGTGTTGAAACCATTCATAGGTTTCCTTAATTATGTTTGTAATATAATTTTTTTTTATAATCTGGCAGTTTTTTCTTCAGTTTGTGTATTCGATTAATCCGATGTATAATTTCTCATCTTTTATATGATTTGAATTTGGTTATCTTATTTGTTCTTTAAATAATAGTTACTTTCATGCATAATGGGAGGAGGAAGCTTCTCAGTTGGAGTGATCATGGCAAGATATGTAAATGATAGGGATATTTTTTCCTAACACAGTGAGATATTTTATATCGGAAATTTATTAGAATAAACTCACGTAAATATCAACTATATTAACCATGAGACTTCTTTAGTTGTTTCTTTATGTCCAAGCATTCTTAGTTGTGTCTTTATAGCAGGTATTCTTTAGTTGTTTCTTTATGTCCAAGCATTCTTAGTTGTTTCTTTATTATTTTACTTTCTTAGTTGTTTCTTTATGTTCAGGCAATATTTTCCATTTTTTCCTTAATTCTATTGTTCTTACTGTTCTTCATTCTATTTGTGCCCTTAAATATGAAAACAATTGTTTTATAGAAGACATTATGGGAGGCCATAATCCCAGTATCGATGTGGAGAAATATGAGTGGTCAAAGACTAATGTTGCCATGTTTGTCGAGATCATTTATGATAAAGTGAAGCACAATAAGTTACAAACATCTACCTTTAGTAATGTGGTTTGGGAGGAGATCAACAAAGAATTATATCAAGCTACGAAGACGAATTATGGTGTCGATAGGCTCAAAGGTAAATGGAATCGTCTACGCACCAGACAATGACTTTTTGCTGGATTGCTTGCTCATACTGGTGTGACAATGGATCCAGACACCGGTAAAGTGAATGCTCCAGAGGAAGTGTGGGCAGAATTTTATATGGTAAATATTTTTATCCATTCAAATATATTTTTTTATTGTATGCTAGTGTATAATAAAATGCTTTCCTAATCAATTGTACAGAAAAATAAAAGGGAGTACAAGTCAATACGAAAGGAAGGTTGTGATCATTTTCACATTCTTAGTGAAGTTTTTAGTGGGACAACAGCAACAGGTGATATGCATAGGGCTTCTACTCAATTACCTCCCACATCTGATGAAGAGAGAGAGCTTGAAGAAGCATTCATTAATAGAGGTGTTAACTCATTGATGTGCGTATATTATATACTCTTTTATGCATGTTTTTACGCACATTTACATACTTTGAGCATGCTTGATCTATGCATTTTTATACTTCCAGCTTTCCTTTTAGCATATTTACTCTTTTGGTTCGGAGATCTGCTTTTTGTGCATTTTCTGTACACAGGAGTCGATTTGGTGAAGAATCTACATCTTTGGGCATGCATTGGAGGAAACGAAGGGAGAAAGCACCGGGTCGTGTACCTCACACGGCCCTGCACTGGTATAGAGCTCGGGCCGTGTGGAGTTTGGCACCAACAGAAGAGGAAGATGACATGGCCGTGTGAACCTCGCACGACCGTGTCAAGATTTGAAGCCAACCAGAGCAGAAGCCTTACATGGCCGTGTGGATCTACACGGCCGTGTGAGACTTCCAGAGACCAAGCAGGCTGTGGCCGTACGTGCACCACACGACCGTGTAGCATTTCCAGAGAGCAGAGGGGTTCTGGCCGTGTGGAGTCACACGGCCGTGCAGCTTTGGCAAAGAGGGAACTGGACATGGCCGTGTGAATCTCACACGGCCGTGTCACGGGGCCGTGTGGCGTCCGATTCCCTCCTCTATTTAAACCCTTCTTCATGAATTGAAAGGGGATCTCTCCCCCTTTGGGAGAAAGCAAGATTTGGTGGTTTCCTCCCATTCTTGGGAGGATTTCTAGGCGATTCTAAGGGAGATCTCGACGATTCCGGCTCCGGAGCGAGGATTGGATCCGAAGACAAGGCTTCTTCGTAGATAAGTTTTCTCTTTTCCCCTCTTCTTGTTTTCTTGGATTGGGGATTCAAGGAATGCTTGTAATCTCTATTCTTTCGGGTTTTCTTCCTCGATTCATGGAGTAGATCTTGTATTCTAGGATTAAGGGAGTATTTGTATGATGGATTGATGTAATCTCTTATGGATTTGCCATTTTCTTGTTTCAATGACATTATCTTGCTTGTATCAATTAGATCTTGAATGATTGATGGTGGTTTGTGCTTAATTCTCATTCTTGATTGATTGTTTGGATTTCTTATGGACTTGGTAAGGATAAACTCTCACTCGATCATCCGAGGGATCCACGTGACAGGTGCAAGCCCGTGTAAGGACGTTTGAGAGATAATCTTGAAGAGGAAATAGGAATATTCAAGAGAGTAGGATGGATTCTATGATTAGCTTCTTGTATCTTTATAGATTAATAAGTTGTGGGCTTCTATGTTGATATCCGAGGAAGGCATAGTAATAGGTGCGCTTCTGTGTAAGGACAACGTAGGTTCATGTCTCATTAATCCTATTTAGATACATTTCTCAGTCCTTAGCCGGTTGTCTATTGCAAGAGGGAACCGGCAACTTTCTACATGTTGGCAATTGAGGAATAAGAATTGGTGAACCATTTACATTCAAGAAATCTTACAAAGAAACCGAAACTCCTAGAATCTCCCTTTATCATAACCCAAAACACTAAACTCTTGTTTGTTGATCTTTAATATTAGATTTGTTTACCTTTACTTTGCTTTTGAAACGATTGGATAGTTGTTTAGCTAATTCGCATTGAGACATTTCTAGTGCTTATTCCAGTCCCTGTGGATACGATAATCTTTTATATTACTTGCGACATTTCCGTACACTTGCGGAGAGTAACAAGTTTTTGGCGTCGTTGCCGGGGACTGCGCTATAACATTAGGAATTATCAATTGAGTTAGACTAAACATAATTTTTTTTTTCTTTTGATTTGCATAGTTATAACTAATTGTTAGAATTCTGTTTTCGTAAGTTTTTCCTTTCTTGAATAACATTCTTGACAACTCTTTTTGTTGGAATTCTAATTCTAATTCTAACTTTGCATTCTTGATTTCTAGTACTCTAATCTAACTTTTCTCTGTTTTCTCTTTTAATCTTGTTTCTTTCTTCTTTTCTTTTGTAAACATATCTTGTAATTTTTAGCATATGAATTATTCTAGACATTTTTCTTTTTTCTTTTATCTTTTCTTTCTTGTTTTCATTATGCACTTTCTTTCTTGCAATTTAAATTCTGCATTTGCTTTCTTGCTTTTCATATTGCATTTTATTTCTTGTTTTTGATTCTTGATAATTTTCTTTTTCTTCTTGAATATCCATGAGCACTAACATGTCAAACAGGACCATGAGAAATTTTTCTACACCCTTTTCTGCAAGATTTTTATCTCCCATCGTGCAACCTCAAATTGAAGTAGAAAGTTTCCAACTAGACCCAGAGATAATTTTCATGATACAAGGTCACAAATTTGGAGGAGAAGTATCAGAAAGTCCTTATCTGCATCTTGAAACATTTTTAGAGATTTGTGATTTGGTGAAATGTGAATGAGTATCAGCAAATGCAGTTCGATTGATGATATTTCCTTTCAGTATCAAGGATAAAGCAAGGACTTGGCTATATTCTCTCTGTCCTCAAAGCATCACAAGTTGGGAACAATTGGAGAAGCAATTTCTGAATCATTTTTTCCCTCCAAGTAGAACGGTGTATATGAGGAATTGCATAACAAATTTTTCTCAGGCATATGGAGAATCATTATTTGAAGCATGGGATAGATTCAAGAGTCTTCAAAGACAGTGCCCTCATCATGGTTTTGAAAAATGGTTGATTTTGCACATATTCTATAGGGGGATTTCTTTCTCAGACAAGACTTTATTGGATTCATCAGCTGGAGGTTCTTTTATGGACAAAAGTGTAGATGAAGCTTATTCGTTAATTGATCAAGTGACATTGAACCTCCATGAATGGTCGAACAAAAGTTGGATGGAATTTCCCTCAGATATTCAAAAAGTGCAAGCTATAAATGTAAGAGAGCCTGTCAAACAAAATGAAATTTAACCACCTAAAAATGTTGAAATTCACAAGTCACAGAGTGAGGAGTTCAAACATTTGGGGGCAAAGCTTGATAGTATTGTTTCAAAATGGTTTAAAGAAGATCCCCCTCCTACACAGTCAAGATCCAATGAAAAGTGTGATGATGTTGGGTTGAGAAGTGAAAAAAATCATGAAGAACTTCTGAAGAACGACATGTTTAGAATTGAGGAGAAGAATAATAGAAGATCACAAGAACTCAGTTCCATTTCTCTGGGAAGTTCCCAAAGGCCAGAAGTACCCTTCCCTCAACGATTAATCACACCAACATTAGATAAGCAAGTTGGACCTCCTCCAAAAGCTCAAAGGGAATTTGGGAAAAAGGGAGTTCAGTCTTTCCCAGGACCTTCACTAAGGGTTCCTTTTCCACAAAGGTTAGTGGGGGTCAATGAAAATAAAGACTTCATCTGTGACACTAATATGGTTGAGTGTAGATTTTTGAATATATATGAAGATGAAGATTTTTCAGATGAGGATTTTATTGATAATGTAGTGGTAAATAAGTTTTCAGATCTATCTCAAAATTTTATAAGGTGTTATAGTGACATCGAATTTTCAGATGATGAATGTGATGTGGTAGATCAACTTAAAACTGCAAGTGTAGTTATTGATCCTCTTGTTATTAATTCTCCTATTGAGGATATAGATGTTGGTTTATTTTTTGATGTATGTGTTGATGATGATGATATGGAAGAATGTGTAGGGAGCTGTGTTGTGGAAGCAGCATCTCAAGGATCACCACCTTTGTCAAGACAACCCTTAGAGGTTTTAAGAATTGATCATGTTGTGGAACAATGTGTAGGGACTTATACAGAGCTAGTAGAGTCTCGAGAATCACCATCATTGATATCATCACCACCTAAGCTAGAGCCAGAACCATCATTTGATTCAGAGGAAGTCACATCTACATGTTTAGAAATTTTAGGTATTTCTCAACAAAGTAAGGTTAGTATTTCTTGTGATCTTTTGGAAAACTTTATGGAGGTACCTATAATTGACTTTGTTGGATGTGATTCAGTTTTTATTACTTATTCATCTTATCTTGATATGGTTCTAGCTCTATACTATATAACATGCTTGTGGGAGATTTGTTTTTCTTTTGGATGTGCAGATTTCACATGGGCCAATAATTGGAAGCTCAATCTGAACCGTCTTCGACCACCTGAAAAAATTTCCAAGAAGACGAAGATGGAGAGAGTTATACTTTACTTTGTAGCTCCTTTGATGAAAGCTCCCTCCATAATAAGAGCCCTTGGTAGGAGGGTTCTAAAATATCTTACCCCTCCAAGAGCAAGATTTAGATGAATCTAATGAGGTGGTCGAGCTAATGACCTTAAACAAGTGCTTCTTGGGAGGCAACCCAAGGGTTTTTTTTTTAGTTAGTTTTGATTTGTATTGTAATTTCTTTTAGTTTGATGCATTCTTTTGATTTTGTTTTCAGGTTAGGTGCAAAACAGAGTCAGGCCGTGTGCTATACACGGCCAGGCAAAGGTTGCAGAGAATGGAAGTGTTTGGGCTGTGTCATCCAGACACGGCCGTGTGGGATCTCCCGAGGAGAAAAAGGTATAGGCCGTGTCATAGACACGGCCGTGCAAAGAATCCCAAGAGGAAAGATGGAGAGGCCGTGTCCCAGACACGGCCGTGCGAGGAATCCAGAGAAGGAAGAGGGGGAGGCCGTGTGGATCTACACGGCCCGTGCAAAGAATCCCGAGAGGAAAGATGGGGAGGCCGTGTAGATCTACACGCCCCGTGTAGGAGAACTATTAAAGTCTACCTCCTACCTCACACGGCCAGATCTTGGCCGTGTTCCGCACATCCCCAACTCTCCAAAACATATCTTTCTCTCCCAATTTCTTAAAAACTCCTCTCTAATCTCTCAAGATCTTTTAGATCCGATTCTCCTCCTCTCTAAGACTTGGACTTTTGTTCTCTTAACCTAAGATCTTTTGTTCTTTGAAGTTTTGTTCTTTGAATTTCCACAACTCTAGATAATTCTTCCCCTATCTAAACTCATCAAGATGTCCAATATTTTGAAGAGATTACGCAAAGGAGGTGGTGGATCTAGTGGAGACAAAGAGAAGGAGCCATCAAGAGACAAAGGAAAACAACCAGTGAAGGGCAAAGGCAAAGGGACTTCACGCAACGAAGGTAATGACAATGAATTCAATATTGTGTTCAGAAATGATGATCAAGTAACTAGATTTGTAATTCTTGTCAATAGAAAGATAGTGTGTACTAGATATATGGACCCAACTGTTCTTGATATGCTTGGAATTAGGGAAGATGTAGATTTGATGATTGGGTTTTTGGATTGGAGTGATATTATGTACACACATTTGCCTACATATCCTCGTCTTGTTTTGGAATTTTTAAGTTCATTGGATGTCCATTTTACTAATGAAGATGATTATTTTGGAAAAATCTCTTTTAGATTAATGAATCAAGAATTTCTATGGGCATTTAGTGACTTTAATTCTTGTTTTGGAATAACCACCGGTAGCCCTCGTAGGTTTGATCCAAGGTTTAATTGGAATCATTTTTGGAATGCAATAACTGGGTTAGATCAACCTTATGAGCCTTCAAGAGCTAAGGCCTCCCATATGCAAAACCCCATCTTTAGGTATCTACATAGAGTCATGAGTAAAACTATTTTTGGTAGGGGAGAGAGTGATGGGGTGGTTAAGAAGATAGAGCTTTATGCTTTATGGGCTATGCTTTATAAGGTTGAATTTGACTCTGGTTTTCATTTTGTTCAAACCTTATTGAGATCAGCTAGGGCATCATCGGGATCAATTGTTTTTGGTGGTTTGATTACCCGAATAGCTTGTAATTTAAATCTTGATGTTGATGGGTTGGAAATAATTCATGGTAATGACATGATTGACATTGATACATGTCTTGCTATGAAAATGATCGTTCGGGATGAGAATGGTTTCGCGTTTCCTAGGAGTGGTTCTCCTTTACCCCTTCCTTTTCCTGAACGAACTACTATTCGTAACCGGGCTAATTGGGTAATTTCTGAGTTAGATTTTGAGGATAACCCTTCTATACCTGAAGACACTGAGCCACATAATGAACCCTCGTCATCTGGACATACGCAGCCTTCTAGTTTTATGGAGCCTGCTAGGCATTCTTTTTCATATGGCACGGGATCTTCTAGGTTTGATTTTTCAGATTTTCGTACGTCTCTAGAATCACTTCATGAGAAGCAAGATTCCCAACGAAAAATGTTGGAGGGGCGCTTCTCTTTATCTGATGATCAGTTTAGGGAGGTACAAAATCATTTTCAGTTTACGAGGAATTTTCAAGGTCAAGTGGCTGAGTTTGTGCAGGATTATGATACTGATCAGGCTAGGATGAGAGATTTTATGCAGAGTATGACGCTTACTAGCCAACAAGTTGATGCTTTATATGAGTATCATAGATCCTTGGGTGAGATTCCAGGTTTTCCTAGTTTTCCTATTGGCCAACCACGTCGTAGACCTCCTTTCCCTCATCCACCTCCACCTCCTCCACCATACTGATTTCATCGGGACGATGAAAAGTTTAAGTCTGGGGGGGGTGTCATATATTGTTTAGTTTGGTTTTCAGTTTTTAGTTTTTGATTAGTTTTTCATGTTGGTTTTTATTTTCATTGCTTGTTGCTTTATTTTGCTTGTTTTTGAAATAATCATGGCAAAAAAATTTTGAGAACATCAAATCTTCACTTATATGCTTTCTTGGATTCAAGTGAAATGTTAGCACGATTATTGTCTCGATTTATGATGTTCGCATGATGCTACTAGTAAACTTTGTGTAGTTCTTTTTTCTATCTTGGGAAGCATTAATAAGCTAAGAATCTTATGGTGATGAGTTTTAGTTTTGGTTCAACCTTAAGGATTTTATCTTCACTACACTTGTGCTTGATGCTTGAATAGTTGATGTCATTGAAATAGTCATGGTTCATCTTGTTTGCTTAGTACTTGGTTTCCATGGTGATCTCTCAACTTTCATTTTGGTTACTGGATGAGGCTCAAATCATTAAAGCTCATTTGGAAAAATCAAAATATCCCAACATGTGTGCTAAAAGTACATTTGTGAATAAGTTTTGCACAATGCAAACACTTATAAAAAAAAAATGAACAATAAGGGATATAAAAAAACAGTTGTCATGAGTGGAATCTAGCAAGTCACCCCTTTGAGACCGAGTTAGGTTACTGGGGAAATGACTGTTTAGTTTCTCTTGAGATTGAGCACACCTTTGAGACCTTGGGTTAGTTGAGAAATATAAACCAAGTGAATGGTAAGTAAGTTCCTATCACTGGTTACTTGTCTTTCACTGGAAACATTAGGAATTCAAATTTGATGACGACTTGACTAGGACATGGATTGAAACTTGAAAGGTGTTGAGTTACTTTTACACTGCGCACAAGATTCTTATGCTTGAACCATACTTTACTTGTTTCCATGATCAAGCTTGTTAATGAAACTTTTTGATAGAGTTAGGAAAGTGCACTGGGTTTTATGAATGTGTTGTAGAACATATGAATTTAGACTGCAGCATTTTGCTTGAGGACAAGCAAAGGTTTAAGTCTGGGGGTGTGATGTGCGTAGATTATATACTCTTTTATGCATGTTTTTACGCACATTTACATACTTTGAGCATGCTTGATCTATGCATTTTTATACTTCCAGCTTTCCTTTTAGCATATTTACTCTTTTGGTTCGGAGATATGCTTTTTGTGCATTTTCTGTACACAGGAGTCGATTTGGTGAAGAATCTACATCTTTGGGCATGCATTGGAGGAAACGAAGGGAGAAAGCACCGGGCCGTGTACCTCACACGGCCCTGCACTGGTATGGAGCTCGGGCCGTGTGGAGTTTGGCACCAACAGAAGAGGAAGATGACATGGCCGTGTGAACCTCGCACGACCGTGTCAAGATTTGAAGCCAACCAGAGCAGAAGCCTTACATGGCCGTGTGGATCTACACGGCCGTGTGAGACTTCCAGAGACCAAGCAGGCTGTGGCCGTGTGCACCACACGGCCGTGTAGCATTTCCAGAGAGCAGAGGGGTTCTGGCCGTGTGGAGTCACACGGCCGTGCAGCTTTGGCAGAGAGGGAACTGGACATGGCCGTGTGAATCTCACACGGCCGTGTCACGGGGCCGTGTGGCGCCCGATTCCCTCCTCTATTTAAACCCTTCTTCATGAATTGAAAGGGGATCTCTCCCCCTTTGGGAGAAAGCAAGATTTGGTGGTTTCCTCCCATTCTTGGGAGGATTTCTGGGCGATTCTAAGGGAGATCTCGACGATTCCGGCTCCGGAGCGAGGATTGGATCCGAAGACAAGGCTTCTTCGTAGATAAGTTTTCTCTTTTCCCCTCTTCTTGTTTTCTTGGATTGGGGATTCAAGGAATGCTTGTAATCTCTATTCTTTCGGGTTTTCTTCCTCGATTCATGGAGTAGATCTTGTATTCTAGGATTAAGGGAGTATTTGTATGATGGATTGATGTAATCTCTTATGGATTTGCCATTTTCTTGTTTCAATGACATTATCTTGCTTGTATCAATTAGATCTTGAATGATTGATGGTGGTTTGTGCTTAATTCTCATTCTTGATTGATTGTTTGGATTTCTTATGGACTTGGTAAGGATAAACTCTCACTCGATCATCCGAGGGATCCACGTGACAGGTGCAAGCCCGTGTAAGGACGTTTGAGAGATAATCTTGAAGAGGAAATAGGAATATTCAAGAGAGTAGGATGGATTCTATGATTAGCTTCTTGTATCTTTATAGATTAATAAGTTGTGGGCTTCTATGTTGATATCCGAGGAAGGCATAGTAATAGGTGCGCTTCTGTGTAAGGACAACGTAGGTTCATGTCTCATTAATCCTATTTAGATACATTTCTCAGTCCTTAGCCGGTTGTCTATTGCAAGAGGGAACCGGCAACTTTCTACATGTTGGCAATTGAGGAATAAGAATTGGTGAACCATTTACATTCAAGAAATCTTACAAAGAAACTGAAACTCCTAGAATCTCCCTTTATCATAACCCAAAACACTAAACTCTTGTTTGTTGATCTTTAATATTAGATTTGTTTACCTTTACTTTGCTTTTGAAATGATTGGATAGTTGTTTAGCTAATTCGCATGAGACATTTCTAGTGCTTATTTCAGTCCCTGTGGATACGATAATCTTTTATTTTACTTGCGACATTTCCGTACACTTGCGGAGAGTAACACTCATATGTTGAAGTCGTTGATGATGAGAATGAGGATGTCGGAGGGGAACCTAATAATCAGCGGCGGCGTGTTACAGAATCATCCAATAGTCGTCGACGTAAAGATCCTAAACATACAAGAATTGAAAAGTATGAGGCTTGTATGGACAAGTGGAGTAATACCATGGAATAGCTGAGTGGAGAATCTATTTCTAGACAAAAATACTTGGAGTTGAGGGCTGCTAAGTTAGAACGTGAACAAGATATATCCTGCTCTTTTGGAACTAGCATGTTCAATGATCCATACTCTATAGAGATGTGCATGCAGATTTCAAATGAGATGGAATCATTATCTATCCAAGCATACATAAAAGCTACTGAAGCTTTCCTTAAACCTGGTCTGCGTGAAATTTTCATGAAAATTCCATCAAATAGGAGAGCTGAATGGTTGGATTGCCTCAATCTTGAGCACATGTAGGATCATATGTTGCCAAGTTGATGGGGAGTGCTTTTATTACCTAGCCGAAGACTACTTAATGTTAATGGATTTTGTTTGATTTTGTGGCTTGAATATTGAAGACTTGTTTGATATTTTGGAATTTAATGTTGAAGCCTATGTTGATCTTTTCAATATGAATTGTTTATTCAGTGTTTATGTGATGAATCTATTGATAATTTGATACAAGTGTGTTGATTTTAATATTGGTTTGATGCAGATCATGTCAAGCTCTGATGATGAATATGATGAATTAGGTCTAGATATTAATTTACTGATAGTTTTGGGTCTTGCAAATGATTTTTTTCATGACATGATGACTGAATATTTTGGATACATTGATCGAATGCCGTGCCGAACTTCATCTCTTAATGGGAGGATGTATATACAAGAAATACTTGATGGGCACCCCCAAGTTTGCTTTGACAATTTTCGTATGTCAAAACATGTGTTTGTGAATTTTTGTAATACATTAAAAGAGATGAATCTATTGCAAGATGGAAAGAAAGTTACAGTTGAAGAAGGTGTCACTATGTTCTTACTAATTGTCGGGCACAACACACGACATCGGATATGTGCAGATTGATTTCAACATTCATTCTACACCAGTAGCAAGTGGTTCAAACGAGTTCTACGAGCTGTTTGTACCTTGGGCACATATATTATTTGACCATATGAACACAATGGCGTCCATCCTCACATATTGAACAATCCAAAGTGGTTTCCATATTTTAAGGTACATATGCTACACTAATGTGTCTACTTACATTAACAATTTATCCTTACTAACACATTGTGCATTTTTAGAATTGTCTTGGAGCTATCGATGGGACTCACGTGTCGGCATGGGCACCATCATCAATTCAGACATCTTTTCGTGGTAGAAAGGTTATTGTTACACAAAATGTGATGCTTGCATGTGATTTCGATATGCTTTTCACATTTGTGTATACTGGTTGGGAGGGGACAACAAATGATTCCAGGGTGTTCATAGACGCATTGACAAGGCATGAAAATAATTTTCATAAACCTTGCGGTGGTAAATAACACATAAAACTCTCTATATATATTCATTTATGTTGATATTTTACATCATTAATATGGAAACAATATATATAGATCAATTTTATCTTGTTGATTCTGGTTACCCAAACATGTCGGGGTTTCTCGCTCCGTATCGAGGTCGACGCTATCACTTGCGAGATTATCGGGGGCAAGGCAGACCAAGGGGGAAGGAAGAGTTATTTAATTATAGGCACAGTACATGTCATAATATTATAGAGCGATGCATTGGGGTGCTCAAAGAAAGGTTCTGAATTTTAAAAGATATGCCAAACTATCCAATTACTAGGCAAAAATTAATTCCAGTTGCATGTTGTGCGATGCATAATTTCATACGTCGACATCATGCAATGGATAATTTGTTTATGGAATACTCTTCTAATGATATGCTTATGTCTGGATTCAAAGGTGATTTTAATGATCAAGAGCCGATTCCAATTGATTCAAGTCAAACAGCTCAGATGGGAAGCATACGTGATGAAATTGCAAGCAATATGTGGAATGATTATACGGTGCGCCCCCCAAATACCCAACCATAGTTTTCCCTTGAAACATCAGTCTCTTGCTACAGGTATGTTGTGATTAAATATGGATTGGGGTTTTTAATTTGCTTACTTGTCTCTAACATGTGTTTATTGCCATGAAGCATCGAAAGAATGAATAGAAGCTCCATGGAGTAAATTCTAATTTTGCACTCTTGTAATTGAGCACCTAAATTGTGAATAAATTCTTCTTCAATGCTGTGCATTTGTTTAGTGTTGTTTTGCAAAAATTCTTTGATGGTTGCCAAATTCTTTGGTTGTTTTAAGTTGGCCTTCCTATTTCCCTTTATCAGATTTAGTGTTAGAAATTTGATGTGTGTAACTAGAATGACTACTTATGAAGTTGATGGCCATACATTGTAATCAACCTTTTTTGGCATAACATGATTTTACCATCTTCTGCTTCTGTTCAACAAACATCTATCACAAACATTTTATTTATTGTATGCCAAATGGCTTCAACCTAAGCAAGATCAAATGCAAGCCTTTTTTTCTTGTTCTTTTTTTGCCCTTTGTCAAAATGACTAACCATTCATTTTATGCTTTGGCCATTTGGGCTAACAGGTAACTTTTGATGTTAAATTGCAGGTCACAAGTGTTGGTTTCGATTTTGTTATGCTCGTGATAATTGGCCTTTATCTTATCGTCCTTTTTACTGTTCTGGTCATCGCAACACGAGTATGTATCTTTCCAGCAAGGTTCTATAGACATACAATGCAAGATGCTAACTGTAATGAATTGCTTTGCAGGGTTTCGATGAACTTCTACTTATGATTCGACGTCCGCCGACTCGCAAGTCCAAAGTAGCATGAGCATGAGTCGTGTTTTGTTATTGACTTATTTTAGCCGTGTACAAGTTTTTGTTATTTTTAGTGATCGAATTCAGTATGAAATTTTGGTGCAATCTCTCAATGGACGATGTATTGTTATAGACTTATTTTAGCTGTGTACGAGTTTTTGTTATTTCTAGTGATCGGATTCAGTTGGAAATTTTTGTGTTATTGTTTTAATTATGTCTCCTTAATACGATCGATCATTAGTATAAGCATCAATTATCAGCAGGGTTATTGGAAAATAGTGTTCTTGTTAATCCTCAGAAGTAGTTTTTAGGATTAACATGCCGAAATTTTCAAAGGGGCCACATAAATGAGCATGTGGTGGCTCCAAATAGTATATTGTCAGTGGTTTACCCTAAACCCTAAAATTAAATTTAAAATTTAAACCATGTTTTTTGAATTAGAAATTCAGATTAGGAATTTCGATGTGTCTAGGAATTTTGATATTATTGTAATATGGAAGCTTAATCCTATATTAGATTAGAAATAAGACTAATTTTGCTATATTAATTTTTCATCTTTGTTTTTTTTCTAAATAAAATTAATTTAGATTACCATTTTCATATTAACTTACCAAATGCATTTTCCAGTTTTCTTTTCTATAAAATAAAAATACAGTCTATCATACCAAACGCATTTTCTAGTTTTCTTTTCTATAAAATAGAAATACAGTCCAACATACCAAACACGTTTTCTGTTTTCTAAAAACTACATTAGAAAATATAAAAATAGAAATAGAAAATGAAAAGTAGAAAATGAAAAAATTTTACAAACCAAACGCACCCTAAACTTTCCGTTTGATCAAGGAGTTGAAATCAGACGTTTCCAGCTGAAATCAGACTTCCCAATCGATTGAAGCTGAGACTCGATCGATTGAAAGGGCTTCAATTGATCCACTGATCGATCCAACGTGCTTCTGTGCATGGAGGTCTTTTCTGAATCGATCGGTCGATCGATCCAGCCTGGGCCAATCGATCAGCTGATCGATTCAGCAGCTCTCTGTTCGCGGAATTTATTTCCCGATCGATCGGCTGATCGATCCATGGCCAATCGATCAGCTGATCGATTCATCAGCTCTCTTTATGTGGAAAATCACTCCCCAATCGATCGGCTGATCGATTGAGGACCCTCCAATCGATCGGTCGATCGATTGGAGCTCTGATTTCTGTGATTTCTGCTGCCTTCCACCACTAATCCATACACGATACAAATGTATCAACTTAAAAACATCATAAGATTCCTAGGCATGCCATTACTATCATTGTTCATGGTTTATTAACTGACATCAAAGTAACTAGTAGTCTAGGCATAGCATGGTGCATACTTTCACAATTCATGACAATTAAACATTCTAAAGGTGCTGAATAATAAGAATATAAGAAGTTCTAATTCTTTAAACTTGCTAGTCCCCAAGAGTCTTTATTCCAAGTTCCTTCTCACACACATCTTGACACATTGCCCTCCAGCCTCCGCTAATCCATCTTCCCTTTACCTTTATCTGCAGTATAAGGAAAAAGGAAACTATAAGCTTGGGAGCTTAGTAAGAACCATCTACCTCACAAAACATGCATTCGATGAAATAATGTTTTTAAAAGATGCTATTGGAAATGCATGCTAATAATTATACTGAAAGAAAATGCTAAAATATGACATACTGATACATGAGTCATGACAATCAAATATTGATCATATAACTATCTTATTGTATCAATAAGAAAAATTGAACTGATACATAAACTAAGTAAATTAATGCTAGGCTAATGCTAAATCTGAATTGTATTCACATAACTGAATTGTGAAGCTTTGAAAACTATTTTCATAATAGATAAAAATAATAATCATGCTGCTGATGGACCCGACAACTGTACTTACTATACGCGCATCTCTAACTAGACCCGAGGTAGCTAGTCCCGAATCTAGTAGGGTTTACTAGGTTATCTAAACCTAGGGACGACTATGGAAGCCCAACCCAAGGACAACTAAGAGTCCAGCACAGTGCCACTGATAAAAGTAAAATACTGATTCATAAGCTAATTTATCTTATCTTGCTCTTACTAGGTTATCTGAACTTAGAGCTAGGTTATCTAAACCTAGGGGCAACTGTGGAAGCCCACCCATTGGATCGTAGTCCCATATAAACTGAAGCAAGACTAAGCATGCTACTTAAAATGCTTCTATGGCATTTAACTGAGCTATTAAAATGCCTACTGTAGCATTTAATTGTACTTGGTGTGCTCTATTTCTCGTCTCTATTAGGAGACCACCTCTAGGCACCCGACAACGTCTAAAACCCCAAAACTGGAGAGGGAAACATGTCTGCCCCCTCTAGAGATGCTCAAATAAACCCTAAACTTGCGAGGAGGGTCAAATACACCCTACGTGCCGAAAAATCTGCATATGGCTGAACTAACAACATGAAAACATACGATTAACTATTTATATTATAGGTGAGGGGTTACTTACTTCCTGCGCTAGGTTTCTTACAGTTCTGATCACTAGATTTTCGGAGAAGAAGATTTTTTCAGCGATCTTCTTGCATCTACACGTTCTTCTCGCGGAGAGGAGCGTCCTCGTATCGAAGTCGTCGCCGGAAGGTGCTCCTACGACCCTAGGGATGGAACCCTAGGTCCCTTAGGGCTTGGTGTGCCGAGAGGGTGAGGAAGAGGGAGAGGGCGGCGATGGAGGGTGAGGGTGAGGAAGAGTTGCCGATCCAAAATAACAAGTCCTCACTTAGATTCTCTATTTACATTAAGTGATTAATACGACCCAACTAACCCATAACTATAATTTCTCTCCTTTTCTTTCAGCACACCCCTGTTGGGGCCACCTGGTTACTAAAGTCATGCTATAAGTTGTAGGGTCTAATAGGTTGCGGGTTCAATTCTCGCTTAGGCTATTTTATGTTTTTATTTAATTTTGCTACTTCCACTATTCCAAAAATTCCATAAAAATATTCTAAAATTCCAAAAAAAAACTAGAATATTTCTAAAATTTATTTGATAATTTTCGGG
Source organism: Zingiber officinale (assembly GCF_018446385.1). Classification (NCBI taxonomy): domain Eukaryota; kingdom Viridiplantae; phylum Streptophyta; class Magnoliopsida; order Zingiberales; family Zingiberaceae; genus Zingiber; species Zingiber officinale. The sequence continues at coordinate 60,976,190 of NC_055995.1, read as the reverse complement.
TGTTACATTAATGCACTCATGATAAGAAGGACCCCATATTTTAATATGGGATTGGTGTGGTAGTTTAATAATAACCCTTTAGTGGTATTGGTTATTATTGATGGAGTTGGGTTGGGTGTTCGGGTCGAACATAGGAAGCCCAAGCCCATCAGGAGGCCTAAACCAATTCCTCCTCTAGGTCCCTGTTGTAGCCTCTATATAAAGCCTCGCATCCACCCATCCATAACTTGGTTTGGTTTAACTTGGTTTGGTTTAACTTGGCTTGGTTTAACTTGGTTATAGAAAGGGAGATTTTTGTTATTTTTCTTTCTTTATAACCTACGGCAAGCCTATAAAAAGGAGTAGATGGTGGCTCCTAAAACCTAATTTTCCTAATTTTCTCTCTTCTCCTCCTTGTGGCCGGTGCCCCTCCCTTTCCTCCTCACCTAGGGTCGGCGCCCCTCCCCTCCTCTTGCTAAGAGTCGGCGGCCCCTCTCCTTGCTAGGGTCGGCGACCCCCTCCTTGCTAAGGCCGGCACCCCCCTCTTCTACTCCTTGGTGGGCGGCGGCTTGGAGAAGAGGAAGAAGAGGAAGAAGAAGAGAAGGTGACCCATCCTAAAGCCTCCTTTTATAGTCGGCGGTTTGGAAACCGAGAAGAGAAGAAGGGTGGTGTTTGTTGGAGCAATCCCAATGGTCCATGGGGCCATGTGTTTTGGTGTTTGGGCAAAGGGTTTAAGTTAGGTTCACCCTTGTATTTGATATGTGTACTTGAGTTGTGCAGGACTGCAGGATACACATGTGACTCAGGTTGATGGCTTCGGGTCCGATGAAGGATGACATTGGGGACGAGCCGCAGGCTTGTATGCATCCGAGGGATCGTGGACAAGGCAGCAAGGACAAGGGCCAAGGGAAGCGACTTCGAGGCATACGCGAAGGATGGCATTGGGGACGAGCCGCGGGCTTGGATGCATCCGAGGGACGAGAGCCAAAGGAAGTAGGCTTGAAGGAAAGAGGCCAAGGCTGCAAAGAAGCATCAAGTGAGTCATAAGGGTGAGGTCCGAGTGCTGAGAGAATGTACTCGTGTACCAGTCGACTGGTGCAGTCGACTGACAGCGAACAGAATGTTTCTGTTCGCTTGGTTAGTGTGGAGCAATCGACTTCTAGTTTTAGCAGTCGACTGGTATTGAGCCATTGGGATGTAATGGTAGAATTTCCACAGAGGGCAGTCGACTGCATGTTTTGGCAGTCGACTGGTAAGCGGGGTTTTCAACCTACGGGCTATATAACCAAAGCTTGGGAGCTTGGTTATAGCTGACGAAATTAGTGGTGGTAAACCCTAATTAGTAGTCTACTTGTTCTCAAGTGTTTGTGAGTGTTGTGGTGAGGTTTCTCCACCCATAAGGAGCTACTTGAGATAGCCAGAGCTTGCTGGGGGCTAATTCACCGATGGATAGGGATCGCCCACCTTACGGACAGTCGTGGAGTAGGAGCCCTAATCTCCGAACCATGTTAAACAACGTGTTAGCGGTTTGCTTGTTTCTTTCCTTTAGTCTTTAGCTTTCTATTTATTTTGTTTGTATTTTCTGCTGCACAAGCTAACAATCGGGTAGGAAGCGATTATTTGGGAGTGTCGTCTATCCAACACCCCTTCAAGCCGACCACCGATCCCCTACAGTGTTGTCTTGGTAGATCGTCGCTATTTGGGAGTGTTTAGGTCGAACACAGGAAGCTTAAGTCCATCAAGAGGCAAAAACCAATTCCTCCTCTCGGTCCCTGTTGTAGCCTCTATATATATAAAGCCTCACATCCACCAAAGCCCTGCTTCTTACCCAAGTAAGGGGTCGGCCAAGCCTTGCTTGTTGCCCAAGCATAGAGTGAGCCAAGCCTTGCTTGGTGCCCAAGAAAGGGTTGGTCAAGCCTTGCTTGGTGCCTAAGCAAGGGACCGACCACAATAGGAATAAAAGGGAGATTTTATTTAAAACAGAATTTTGTTAAAATTTTTCCTTTTATAGCTATTTACAATGGTTTAAAAGAGAGATTTTAATTTTGTTAAAATCTTTCCTTTTTTGTAACCATCCACAATAGGAATAAAAGGGAAATTTTATTTAAAATAAAATTTTGTTAAAATCTTTCCTTTTTAGCTGCCAGCAAAGATTATAAAAGAAGAGAGGGTGGTGCCCAAAAACTAACCTAAGAATCCTCTTATGGTCGGCGCCCCTCCTCTCTTATGTTCCCCTTGCTTCTTACCCTAGGGTCGGTGGCATCTTTCCCTTCCTCTTTATTAGGGTTGGCACCCCTTTGGAGAAGGGTTTACTTTGTGGCTGGTTGCTTGGAGGAGAAGAAGAGAAGGAGGCATCCTATTCTAGCATCTCTTGGTGGCCGAAAGATTGGAAACATGAAGAAGGAGTTGGGTGGTTTTGTCTTGGTAGATCGTCTCCCACACGATGTCCAAGAGGAGATGACGAATACAGCATAAGATCAAGAGGTCTTAGCATACGAGGAAAGGTATAACTAATTCTTATTCCGCAGGGCAATTAGTTTGTTTTTTTTCGTATGGATCCTGAACACCAACACAAGAGGCCAGTGATCTTGTGCTTCGATCAAGGTGCGCTTTGATCAATCAAGAACTTGCTTGATTGATCAAACACATGTTTGATCGAGCATGTGGGTTGCTAGGAAAGGTTCTATGCTCGTACAAATTTTTGTACAGGAGATTTACACAGAACGGAACTCCCAGCGCCAATAATTGGTATCATAGCAAGTTTTCTGCCTCTGAGTGTTTGGTTTTTGGTTAAATTATGCAATGTTAATATATAATTTAGGTAGGATAATAGTAGGATATGTAAAATAGAATAACTCTGTGGTTGCAGGCATCCTAGTTCCAACTATTATGACCTATTGTGTTTGTATATGATTTAAACCCTTGGGCATATCGAGGGTATTTTGTGTGTGCATGATTGTAATTATTTAATACAACCGGAGCTGTATTAGTTTATTTTACATTTTGTTCGATCTAGATTACATGTACATTCCTTCGTGGAATATAGGATCGATAAATGTAATTTTCTATTTCTTATTGTTGCGGCTTGCTATACGTGGTGCTACCTTGAGGACCAGAGGCGCGACGAAGAAGGAAGCAAGATAGATGCGATGACATAAACCCTAGGACCGACGGCTAGGTTTTGTCCTCCTCACTTAGCTAGGGTTGGCGGCGACTAGGGTTGGTGGCATACGGAGGACAGCGATGGATAATGTCATAATAGTTGGAAATTTATGTTCATATTTATTGCCTTTTTATGCTGTGTTTGTGTGCTTGTGTGCATGTGTGATGTGTGTGTATGTTAAAATTCCTCGATTTTAAATAACTAAGTGGGAGAGGAATTATTTAAATAAATTCCACGGTCTCCATTACAGGTTTGTAAGTGATGCATACAAACTTGTGCATTGGCTTTAAGTGCCTTCCTCTATATCGGATGAGTTTGTTTACGGATCACTAGATCAAACTTCATCTATGGATGATTATAGGAAATTATTTAGGTTTGTGTGATCTTCTCCATCTGAAGGGGCACAATTCTAATTAATGAACTATGTATCAAGTAATGGTATATACTTAGGCGCATTTAATAGTATTCTCCCCATTGGAGTCACTGTTATTATTTGTGTGACCGAAGACAAACCAACTATTAATTTTATTTGTCATAAAGTTAGGTTGACAAGATAATAAAATTAATGGGTAAAACCTCCTCTTACAAATGTTTGAATTAGTATACGTCCACACTATCGTGACATACAAAATTCATGGTGTTTTGAGGTGTTGGTGAATTTAAATTATATTGATCGAGGAATCAATATTATTTTAAATTCTAAAGTTTTGACCAAATATTTTATTTTGTGATTCTTAGGATTTCAAAATGGCTTTCAATCCTCTTGCTGTTATTTTAAAAGAAAATAAATTTACTAGTCCCAATTATATTGATTGGAAACGAAACTTGGACATTGTCTTAACTGCTGAAGGATACAAGTTCATACTTTTTGAGGTCTGTCCTAATGTGCCTGATAGCGATTCTAGTGAAGAGGAGATTGACAGACATAGGAAATGGGTCAAGGCAGATGAGATGGTGCGGTGTTATATTTTGGCTTCTATGTCAAATGTGCTGCAACATCAACATCAAGCCATGCCTACTGCCTATGACATGATGTACAATCTCAAAGAACTCTTCGGACACCAGAATCGGGCTGCCAAGCAGGAGGCTATGAGAAACCTGATAATGACCACCATGACTGAAGGGACGCCCGTGAGGGATCATATCCTCAAAATGATGGCTCACTTGAACGAGATACAAATCCTTGGAGCTGAAATCGATGGGGAAATCCAGGTCAATATTATTCTCCAAATGCTACCTAAGAGTTTTGAGTAGTTCCTCCTGAACTATAACATGAACAAAAGGACTTATTCATTGGCGGAACTTCTGACAGAACTCCAAGCAGCAAAAGGGTTATTTCATCAAAGTTCTCAAATTCACATTACTGAAAACATTTAGGCTTCTAAGCCAAAAGGTAGGAAGAAGAAAAAGAAACAAGTTGATTCAGCAAAGAAAATGATTCGACCTCAAGGGATTGAACCACAAGTAGGTGTGAAGAAGCCAAAGGGCAAGTGCTTCACATGCAAGCAGTCTGGACATTGGAAGGTGGACTGTACTCATAGAAAGGAGAACAATAAAGGTATATCTCATTCATTAGTTATTGAAACATGTTTAGCGATGTTATCTACCAGTACCTGGTGTGTAGATACGGGAGCCACTGATCATGTCTGCAATTCATTGTAGGGATTCCAGGAAACTCAACGACTATATAAAGGGGAGATCACCATCTACATGGGCAATGCTATGAAAGTAACGGTTGTTGCAGTGGGAGATGTTTATTTATCTTTTGATAGGAATAAAACATTAATTTTGAGAAATTATCTTTACGTACCATGTTTTAGAAAGAACTTGATTTCAGTTTCTAAATTATTTATGGATGGATATTCTGTTTCTTTTGATGATAAAGTAGTTGTCAAGAAAAATAGGGAGGTTATCTGTTCTGGTACGTTGGTTGATAATTTGTACACTCTTAATCCAATAACTCCCATGATGCAACAAATGAAAATTAATAACACATCTTCTAATTCTAATAAGAGAAAGCAACATTCGAAAATGAACCAAACATATCTTTGGCATCTAAGGCTAGGTCATATTAACTTGAGTAGGGTTCAAAGGTTAATAGTCGATGGACCTTTGGGTTCATTGGTGGTGGAAAACTTTCCAACCTACGAATCTTGCTTGGAAGGAAAAATAACCAAGAGAGCTTTTAAGGCACAGGGGTATAGAGCCAAAGAAGTGTTGGAATTGGTTCATTCTGATTTGTGTGAACCTATGACTATCCAGGCGAGAGGTGGTTTCAAATATTTTGTCTTTTTATAGATGACTATTCGAGATATGGGTACATTTACTTGATGTGCCGCAAGTCTGAATGCTTTGATAAGTTCAAAGAGTATAAGGCTGATGTGGAGAAACGTCATGGTAAAAGTATCAAGACACTACGATCAAATCGTGGTGGAGAGTACCTCTTAGGAGAGTTTAGGAATTACTTATCAGAGGTCGGGATTCAATCCCAAATATCTGCACCTGGTACACCCCAACAGAATGGTGTGGCGGAACGAAGGGAAATGACTCTTAAGGAAATGGTTTGATTAATGATGAGTTATTCAGAATTACCAAATTCGTTTTGGGGATATGCTCTGGAAACGGCGGTGTACATTTTGAACTTGGTACCTTCTAAGTCAATACCCTCTACTCCTATAGAATTGTGAAATGTGTGTAAGCCTAGTCTAAGACACATTCGAATTTGGGGTAGTCCAGCACATGTGTTGAAGGGAGATGCTGATAAGTTGGAATCACGTACAGAAGTTTGCTTGTTTGTGAGTTATCTTAAAGGAACAAAAGGAGGTTTGTTTTATAGTCCCAAAGATCAGAAGGTCATTGTTAGCACCAATGCTCAATTTTTAGAAGAGGATTATGTAATGAACCACAAGCCCATGAGTAAAATTGTTCTTGAGGAAATAAGAGAGGACACGTTTAATTTAGTACCAACGGTACAAGATGAGATACCACAAGTAACTGCAACACGTGTCACAAATGATACACAATTACAGGTAATGCCTCGTCGTAGTGGGAGGGTTATTAGACAACCTGAAAGATTGTTTTTGGGAGAGTCTTCGGACTTGATCCTTGGTGAACATTGTTGGGTTTTTCGGGCCGCGAAAAACACTTTTCGCGTCGCGGAAAACTCGAATCACCCATGCCAACCGATCCGTGCAAAGGAAAAATTCAAAAAATTTCGAGTACGAGTTAGAAAACTTCGATTTACACTAAATCTACAAAGGCTAAGATGTATATACCCTTGATGCGCGCCCTATGCGAATCCTGCTCGTCCAAAATGTCGGATCTCTAGACCGTCAAGCGTACGGTCCTCTAGAAGTATCCACACAGACAACTTAGGTGGAGAAGACCTAAACAAAGGTGTGCTAGCACCTTGATAGGCCACGGCAAGAAGAGGAGAGGGAGAGAGCAAGAAGAACTCAAGGAGGAAGAAGAAGGAATCAATGTGCCTTGAATGAAGAAAATCCATTCATTTTTCATTCAAAAGTGGCCGGCCACTTCATGTTGTGTAACTCCAAAAATTGCATTAAGTGCAATTAATGTGAAGCTATTAAAGAAAATGGCTTTGTAACTTCCATGAGGTGGCACCCTTGATGATGTGGAGTAACATCATTGGTCCACATCAATGCCAACTCACCAATGAGGTGGCATAAAGTCAAGTCAAACTTGACTTTTTATCTTCCTCTCAAATCAAGTCAAACTTGACCAAATCTCTTCCATGGTTGATCGAATCCAACCATTTGATTCAAGCCAACTTAATATAATGAATCTAATTCATTTAATTAAATTGATTTAATGAGTCATAATCTAAATTAGACTCATTGAACACATGAATCAACTTGAGTCGAACTCAAGTTAGCCCAATTAGGATTACTCTTAATCCAATTTGATTCATCAAATGAATCTAATCCTCTTGGTTCATCATATGAACCTAATCTCCATCTAATTGTCCTTAGTGTATGACCCTATAGGTTCTTGTAACGTTGGCAATGCCCCTAAACCCATTTAGGAACATAAATAATGAGCGGTATCTAGCAACACATCATTACTACCCAATGTTACAAGAATGTTGAGATCCAACATCACCTTGTGACTACTAATTGTGACTCCTCACAATATATGACAAGTGTCCTTCTATCCTAGACATCTAGATTGGTCAATGTGAGGCATAGACCGTGTCATCCTCTGACCAATCTAAATCTTGAACTCCAAGTAGACTCACTAAATCAAATGAGCTCAATATCCTATATTGACTCATTTGGGCATGGCCATGCACTTCGTGGTCTCACTCTATCAAGAATACCGATGTCTCTCCCGTCATATAGGAGGGATAGATCCCATCTACATCACTCACATCCCTCTGCATAATTTGTTATATACCCAGTAATCGCCTTTATAGTCCACCCAGTTACGGGTGACGTTTGACGAAACCAAAGTACATAACTCCTTATGTAGGGATCTATGGTGACTTCAGGTCTAAGGACTAGTAGTCATACTAATAGCCACATGAGAAAGTATATGACACTCATATAACGATCCATGATACTTTCTCATGGCGGATTATTCAATATACATTCAAATGTATACCCATGTGCCAACTTGATATCTCTATATCCATGACTTGTGAGATCAAGTCATCGAATTGACCTACATGCTAGTCTTATTGCATTAACATTGTCCTTGAATGTTAATACTCGACTAGGAATGATTAAGAGTAGTGTTCCCTATATCATCTCACTATCGGTTCAACTAACCGATTGATATAGGTGAGAACCGTCTACTCAGGGACATTATTATACTTAGTTTATTTGGCACCAATACAAGTATAATAACCAAAATCCAAATGCCTTTATTTATATAGAATATGATACAATATGTCCAATATACAATCATCAAATGATTGTCTCTAGGGCTCTAGCTAACAATCTCCCACTAGCACTAGTGCCAATCAGTGTTGGCTCTAAGCCTAAATGACCTAGTGTGACCATCATGCTTCCTCTGTGCCAAAGCCTTGGTCAAGGGATCTGCGATGTTAGCCTCTGTAGGTACTCTGCAAATCTTCACATCTCCTCTCTCGATAATCTCTCAAATGAGATAGAAGCGCCGTAGTATGTGTTTGGTCCGCTGGTGTGAGCAAGGTTCCTTCGCCTGTGCTATAGCTCCATTGTTGTCACAATAGAGCTCAATGGGGTCAGCAATGCTAGGAACCACCCCAAGTTCAGTGATGAACTTGTGGATCCAAACTGCCTCCTTTCCTGCCTCTGATGCAGCAATGTACTCGGCTTCTGTTGTAGAATCAGCTACTGTATCCTGCTTCGAACTCTTCCAGCTAACAGCACCACCATTAATGCAAAATACGAACCCTGACTGCGATCTATAGTCATCCTGGTCAGTCTGGAAGCTAGCATCACTGTAACCCTTTACAGCTAGCTCATCATCGCCTCCATATATCAAGAAATATTCTTTAGTCCTTCTTAAGTACTTAAGAATATTCTTAACCGCTATCCAGTGACTTTCACCTGGATCTGACTGGTATCTCAAAGCATACGAGACATCAGGTAGAGTACATAGCATGGCGTACATGATCGATCCTAAGGCTGAGGCATAAGGGATCTGATCCATGCGGTCTCTCTCCTCTCTAGAAGAGGGACCTTGAGTTTTCGAAAGACTTACGCCATGTGACATCGGCAGAAATCCCTTCTTGGAGTTCTGCATGGTAAACCGAAGGAGTACCTTGTCAATGTATGTACTCTGACTTAGGCCAAGCAATCTCTTAGATCTATCTCTATAGATCTGTATCCCTAGAATGCGGGATGCCTCACCTAAGTCCTTCATTGAGAAGCAACTCCCTAGCCAGGTCTTGACAGACTGAAGCATAGGGATGTCCTTCCCAATGAGTAGTATGTCATCCATATACAATATGAGGAAGACAACTATGTCCCCTACAACCTTCTTGTAGACACAAGGTTCATCTTCATTCTTGATGAAACCAAACTGTTTGATTGCATCATCGAAACGAAGATTCCAGCTCCGAGAAGCTTGATTTAGTCCATAAATGGACCTATGCAGCTTTCATACTCTGCTAGTATGCTGTGGATCTACAAAACCCTCAGGTTGTGTCATGTACACATCCTCGAGTAGGTTTCCATTCAGAAACGTGGTTTTGACATCCATCTGCCATATCTCATAGTCATGGTAGGCTGCAATAGCAAGCATGATCCGAATGGACTTAAACATCGCTACTGGAGAAAAGGTTTCATCATAGTCAATACCATGAATCTGCTTGAAACCTTTAGCTACCAAGCGACCCTTATAAATAAGTCCATCCATGTCAGTCTTTCTCTTAAAGACCCACTTACACCCAATGGGTTTTACCCCTTCAGGTGGATCAACCAAAGTCCATACTTGGTTGGTGTACATGGATTCCATTTCGGATCTCATGGCTTCTAGCCATTTCTCGGAATCTGGTCTCATCACAGCTTCCTGATAGGTGGTAGGCTCATCCTCTATGAGCATAATGTCATCATGGTCAGACAAGAGAAATGAGTATCTCTCAGGCTGACGACGTACCCTATCAGACCTGCGAAGAGGTATGTCTACTTGAACTGGTTGTTGTTCCTCAACTCCTTGTGGAACATCATCCACAACACTTTGTGGTTCCAGTTCAATTTCCATCGAGGCATCAGTGCTATTGTTCGCATCTTGAACTTCTTCAAGATCGAACGCGCTCCCACTAGTCTTTCTAGAAACAAAGTCCCTTTCTAGAAAGACCCCAATCTTTGCCACAACTACCTTGTGCTGACTGGGAATGTAGAAGTAATATCCCTTAGTTTCCTTGGGATATCCAATAAAGTAGCACTTGTCGGATTTGGGTCATAACTTGTCTGAGACTTGACGTCGAGCGTTAGCCTCATAACCCCAAATCCTCATGAAAGACACCTGGGCATCTCTCCCAGTCCATATCCTATATGGTGTCTTTATCACGGCCTTGGATGGAACTCGGTTGAGTATAAAAGCTGCCGTGTCTAGAGCATAGCCCCATAAGTATGTCGGAAGATCTGTGTGACTCATCATCGATCGTACCATATCTAATAGGGTACGATTCCTCCTTTCGGATACACCATTCCACTGTGGTGTTCCAGGAGGAGTGAGTTGGGATATAATCCCACACTCAGCTAGATAGTCACGGAACTCATGGCTAAGGTATTCTCCACCTCAATCGGATCGAAGTATCTTAATACTCTTGCCAAGCTGGTTCTGTACTTCATTCTTGAATTCTTTGAACTTTTCAAAGGATTCAGACTTATGTGTCATCAAGTACACATAACCATATCTTCTGAAATCATCAGTAAATGTGATGAAGTACCTATAACCGCCTCTAGCAGCAACATTGAAAGGGCCACATACATCACTATGTATGAGTCCTAACAAATCAGTTGCTCTCTCGCTGTGCCCACTAAAGGGAGTCTTGGTCATCTTTCCTCGTAGGCATGACTCGCATACCTCATATGATTCAAAATCAAATGAGTCCAGCATACCATCCTTATGGAGCTGGGATAAGCGCTTGTCATTTATATGACCTAAGCGACAGTGCCAGAGGTAGGTTTGGTTCAGGTCATTTGACTTGAACCTCTTGGTATTTATGTTATAGATAGGGCTTTCAAGATCTAGAATGTAGAGTCCGTTAATCAGAGGTGCACTACAATAGAATATATCATTTAAATAGACGGAACAACATTTGTTCTTTATAGTAAACGAGAAACCTTTCTTGTCCAAACAAGAAACTGATATAATGTTCTTAGTTAATGCAGGCACATAACAACAATCGACTAACTCTAGTACAAGCCCAGAGGAGAGATAGAAAGTAAGTCCCTACAGCAACCCGTGCTCCATTGCCTACTCGTAGGTCCACCTCGCCCTTTGTCAATGCCCTGCTATTTCTCAGCGCCTGCACATCAGTACAAATGTGAGAAGCACATCCAGTATCTAATACCCATGATGTAGAAATAGATAGATTGACTTCTATAACATATATACCTGAAGTGGAAGTCTCACTTCGCTTCTTCTTAAGATCCTCCAAGTATACCTTGCAGTTCCTCTTCCAGTGCCCGGTCTGATCGCAGTGGAAGCAGGTAGCATCCTTGGCGACCCCTCCTTTAGGCTTCAATGCCTTGCCTTTGCCCTTGGCTTGGGACTTTCCCTTGCCTTTGGGCTTGCCCTTGCCCTTATGTTTCTGAACCATCAGAACAGTGTTGGGCTTAGCCTTCTTAAGGTTCAGCTCAGCAGTTCTTAACATGCTAAGCAGCTCGGGCAGTGGCTTGTCAATCTCGTTCATATTGTAGTTTAGAACGAATTGACTGTAGCTATCCGGCAAGGATTGCAAGATCAGGTCAGTGGCCAGCTCTTGGCCAAGTGGGAACCCCAACCTTTGTAGGTTCTCTATGTACCCAATCATTTTGAGTACATATGGGCCTACAGGAGCCCCGTCTGACATCTTGCACTGAAACAGTGCCCTTGAGATCTCAAATCTCTCATGCCTCGCTTGACCTTGATACAGTTGACGAAGATGTTCAACCATATCGTAAGCGCCCATTAACTCGTGTTGCTTCTGAAGCTCAGAGTTCATGGTCGCGAGCATTAGACATGACACATCTAATGCGTCATCTTGATGCTTCTTGTAAGCATCTTTGTCAGCTCGTGGGGCATTGGCAGGAGGAGCCTCCAGAATGGGCTGCTCCAGAACGTACAGTTTACGTTCCTGAGTGAGAACTATTCTCAGGTTCCTGTACCAGTCCAGGAAGTTTGCTCCGTTGAGCTTGTCCTTCTCAAGGACAGATCGCAGAGAGAAGGTGTTCGTATTCGACGTCATGGTAATCTACAACAGAAATAAAAGCAGAAATAAATACCATATTCTAAATCATTTAATTAGGCCTTTAACTAAATGATGCTCCCACTGAATTCTATAATTCATGTGGGACAAGATCCACATCATACTAACCCTTGAGTTAGCTTTGGCTAATACGCCCAAGACTTAGTATGATCGGTAGGTAGCGATTACCAATTACATCTCTATGCAACTCTTGTTTATAGGATAAAATCCGCATTTATATTAAAACTCGAGTTAGCTTTGGCTAATACGCTCGAGAATTAATATAAACGTGATTTTGTCCTACCTTTCCAACCATTGGAAGAATGCCTATTGTTGTACTCGATCCAACCGAGTAAACTAGGAATACTCAATCTAATTGAGTTTGTATTCACCCATGCGTTGATAGGCGGGACCAAGATTGTCCCTCCGTACCCTACCAAGATAGTATGTGTTGCTCTACTTTGGCAGATTCAACAACAGCATGCGATCGAGGTAGTGGTAGGTATCACGGCATGATAGGCATTAGAGTTGACGTAATTTAGATCTAATCTAAACGTCGATGTGTATCAAATACACGATAGATCTAATCTATTCGATAGAGTGCATCTTGTACACGATGTAGATCTAATCTAATCGTAAGGGTGCATCTTGTGCACGATTTAGATCTAATCTAATCGTAAGGCATTAATTAATTACTAAATTATGCATCACATACACAAAATCAATTAATTAAATAATTTTTTGTGATTTAGTCATGGCCCTACTACGATCTTCTCAAGCCAATGAGAAGAACGGATGGTCAACCTAGGGTCAACAGCTTCTTAAGCGCTTTCCTTTTGACCACCTTGTGTTGCTCGCGCCCTCCTCGTAACTCCGTCTCGAGTGGACCTTCCACCGCTCAAATTTTGTACATTACAATTTTGAAACTCGAGTTACATTCGAGTCTAAATCTAATTTACAACAAGAATATATAAAAGAGAGGCACGATATACAGCACATGCAAACACAAATGACGGCGCGCAGGCCGTATTATAAATTACAACACAAATTTCCAATCCAATTGGGTCTATTGGGCCATGACTATCACAAAATCAATATATAATTCTAAATTATATATTTTTCATAATTTTCTGTAATTTTTCATAATTTTACAATTTTATGGGTAATTTTTCCCAGCGGTCCCGATTAGCGATTTCGGGCGCAATCGCGGAGCAAATCCCCTTGCGGGGTTAGGGGAAGTACCCCTACCCGCGATCTAACCATCGCGAGTTGCTCCTAAGCGATCCAATAGAGCCTAAGCCCGCTGTCCCAAAACGTTTTGGGGTCGAAACTTCACCTTTTCGTGAAAAACTTCTCGGTAGTCGAAGCCTACAAGTGTCTAAACACTTGTGCTTCGTTACTACGAGAAAATAACCCATTAAAACTATAAAAACATCAATTTACAGAAAGTTTACAGATTTATATTTTTCATAAAAATATGAAACGAAACTCGTACTCGCTTTGCACGTGACTCTGATACCACTGTTGGGTTTTTCGGGCCGCGAAAAACGCTTTTCGCGTCGCGGAAACCCCGAATCACCCATGCCACCGGATCCGTGCAAAGGAAAATTTTGAAAAATTTCGAGTACGAGTTAGAAAACTTCGATTTACACTAAATCTACAAAGGCTAAGATGTATATACCCTTGATGCGCTCCCTACGCGAATCCCGCTCGTCCAAAATGCCGGATCTCTAGACCGTCAAGCGTACGGTCCTCTAGAAGTATCCACACGGACAACTTAGGTGGAGAAGACCTAAACAAAGGTGTGCTAGCACCTTGATAGGCCACTGCAAGAAGAGGAGAGGGAGAGAACAAGAAGAACTCAAGGAGGAAGAAGAAGGAATCAATGTGCCTTGAATGAAGAAAATCCATTCATTTTTCATTCAAAAGTGGCCGGCCACTTCATGTTGTGTAACTCCAAAAATTGCATTAAGTGCAATTAATGTGAAGCTATTAAAGAAAATGGCTTTGTAACTTCCATGAGGTGGCACCCTTGATGATGTGGAGTAACATCATTGGTCCACATCAATGCCAACTCACCAATGAGGTGGCATAAAGTCAAGTCAAACTTAACTTTTTATCTTCCTCTCAAATCAAGTCAAACTTGACCAAATCTCTTCCATGGTTGATCGAATCCAATTATTTGATTCAAGCCAACTTAATATAATGAATCTAATTCATTTAATTAAATTGATTCAATGAGTCATAATCTAAATTAGACTCATTGAACACATGAATCAACTTGAGTCGAACTCAAGTTTGCCCAATTAGGATTACTCTTAATCCAATTTGATTCATCAAATGAATCTAATCCTCTTGGTTCATCATATGAACCTAATCTCCATCTAATTATCCTCAGTGTGTGACCCTATAGGTTCTTGTAACGTTGGCAATGCCCCTAAACCCATTTAGGAACATAAGTAATGAGCGGTATCTAGCAACACATCATTACTACCCAATGTTACAAGAATGTTGAGATCTAACATCACCTTGTGACTCCTCACAATATATGACAAGTGTTCTTCTATCCTAGACATCTAGATTGGTCAATGTGAGGCATAGACCGTGTCATCCTCTAACCAATCTAAATCTTGAACTCCAAGTAGACTCACTAAATCAAATGAGCTCAATATCCTATATTGACTCATTTGGGCATGGCCATGCACTTCGTGGTCTCACTCTATCAAGAATACCGATGTCTCTCCCGTCATATAGGAGGGATAAATCCCATCTACATCACTCACATCCCTCTGCATAATTTGTTATATACCCAGTAATCGCCTTTATAGTCCACCCAGTTACGGGTGAGCTTTGACGAAACCAAAGTACATAACTCCTTATGTAGGGATCTATGGTGACTTCAGGTCTAAGGACTAGTAGTCATACTAATAGCCACATGAGAAAGTATATGACACTCATATAACGATCCATGATACTTTCTCATGGTGGGTCAGTCAGTATACATTCTCTAATGTATACCCATGTGTCAACTTGATATCTCTATGTCCATGACTTGTAAGATCAAGTCATCGAGTTGACCTACATGCTAGTCTTATTGCATTAACATTGTCCCTGAATGTTGATACTCGACTAGGAATGATTAAGAGTAGTGTTCCCTATATCATCTCACTATCGGTTCAACTAACAGATTGATATAGGTGAGAACCGTCTACTCAGGGACATTATTATACTTAGTTTATTTGGCACCAATACAAGTAAGTATAATAACCAAAATCCAAATGCCTTTATTTATATAGAATATGATATAATAAGTCCAATATACAATCATAAAATGATTGGCTCTAGGGCTCTAGCTAACAAACATGAAGCTGATCCTTGGACATATGATGAGGCACTCCAAGATAAAGATGCAGCATCTTGGCAAAGTGTAATGAACTCTGAAATAGAATCTATGTATTCTAAACAAGTCTGGGAGCTTATAGAACCACCAAATGGTGTAAAAGCCATTGGATGTAAATGAGTCTACAAAATAAAAATAGGGACAAACAGGAAGGTGGAAACCTTTAAAGCGAGGCTTGTTGTGAAGGGGTATACTCAGAAAGAGAGAATCGATTATGAGGAAACTTTTTTGCCGATAGCCATGCTCAAGTCTATCTGGATTCTTTTATCTATTGCTGCTCATATGGATTATGAGGTTTGGCAAATGGATGTCAAGACAGCTTTCTTTAACGGAAGTCTTGAAGAAAACATCTATATGAAGTAACCAGAGGGATTCATTGCGAAGGGTAAAGAGCATCTTGTATGCAAGCTCAATCGGTCCATTTATGGAATGAAGAAAACATCGATATCTTGGAACATCTGATTTGATGAAGTGATCCAGTTCTGTGGATTCATTTAGTGTCCAGATGAGTCTTGTGCATGCAAGAAAAGTAACGAAAATGTGGTGGTATTTCTTGTACTATACGTAGATGGCATTTTGCTCATTGGCAACAATGTCAAAGTGTTGTCAGACGTAAGGGTATGGTTGTCCAAGCAGTTTGATATGAAGGACTTGGGAGAATGTGGACATATTATTGGGATCAATGTAATAAGGGATCGCAAGAAAAAGATGTTATGCTTATCCCAAGCTTCATACATCGATACTATCCTAGCTCGTTTTAGCATGCAAAACTCCAAGATATGTTTTCTACCTTTTCGGCATGGATTACCTTTATCTAAAGAGATGTGTGCTAAAACATCAAAGGAGATAGAGGAGATGAAGGCAGTTCCTTATGCTTCGACTGTAGGAAGCCTAATGTATGCAATGCTATATACAAGACCAGATATCTGTTTTGCCGTGGGCATGGTTAGCAGATATCAAAGTAACCCAGGATAGGGATATTGGACTACCGTAAAGCATATATTAAAGTACCTGAAAAGGACTAGAAATTATATGCTGGTTTACCAGGCAGATAATTTGCTCCATGTGGGTTACAATAGGAAGTCAACCTCAGGGTATGTGTTTACTTTGGGAGGTGGAGCCATAACATGAAGGAGTGTTAAGCAGAAATGCGTTTCAAAATCCACCATGGAAGTTGAGTATGTGGCAGCCTCTGAGGCAGCCAAAGAAGCTGTATGGCTCAGAAACTTCTTGATGGACTTAGATGTGATTCCTGATTTGTCCAAAATTATCACAATTTATTGTGATAATAGTGGTACAGTAGCAAACTCAAGGGAACCACGAGCCCATAAGGCAAGTAAACACATTGAGTGCAAGTACCACCTGATACGAGACATCGTAAAGCGAGGAGAAGTTGTTGTCACCAAGATTACATCAGCAGATAACCTAGCAGATCCTTTCACTAAGGCCCTTCCGGTGAGAGCTTTTGATGGGCATGTTGAGGGGATAGAAATCAGATGTATGGTAGCATATATGGCAACATAGTCTTTTAGTATAAGTGGGAGATTGTTGGGATGTATACTATAAACCTAGCTTTTGTATGAACATCTATTTTTCAGATATTTTGAAATGAGAATCACTTTGGTCAAATGTCTGCATTTTATATTTATATATATGTCGATGCAGTTATCCATTTAATTTATATTGTAGATAACATGGTGTGTGGTGCCACATAGAAGATCATGTTATCGGTTCTAATAAATTATAAATAGTAGCTCACAACCAAGATGGATAGGGACAAACCATTGGAACGGTTGTAGTGTAATTTGGTATTAGTTTATCTTGACTATATAATTACACTAGTACACTATGTGTGTATTGAGCAGGACCATTTGAGGTCGTTCGATTTATACTGACTATATAAAAGAATAGAACCTCTATTATTATGGATGTGCATACTCTTAATCCCGATATAATAACAGACACATATACTTAGTATTTATTTCTTTAACTTATCAATGGGTGAGATTTATTCGTTAAATCAATAGGCTCGATAAGTTGAGAGATAGTACCATTTATATGGTGTGTTGTTGATTATAAAGGGAAACTGTGTCCTATTTATTTAGGTTGATGATCCTCCTTGAGGAGCTCATAAAGATTATCATATAAACCCTATAGGTGGACTTAGTCTGACATGATAATAAAGTTGAGTGGTACTACTGTTGGAGTCAGATGTTAATTAAATGAGTTGTCAGTAACTTATTTAATTAACGGGCATACGATATCTTAAACACAGGGAGATTAACGCACTCATGATAAGTAGGAGCCCATATTGTAATATGGGATTGGTGCGGAAGTTCAATAATGACCCTTTAGTGGTATGGGTTATTATTGATGAACTTGAGTTGAGTGTTAGGGTCGAACACAGGAAGCTCAAGTCCATCAGGAGGCTAAAACCAATTCCTTCTCTCAGTCCCTGTTGTAGCCTCTATATATATAAAGTCTCACATCCACCCAAGCCCTACTTCTTACCCAAGCAAGGGGTCGACCAAGCCTTGCTTGTTGCCCAAGCAAGGGGTTGATCACAATAGGAATAAAAGGGGGATTTTATTTTAAACAGAATTTTGTTAAAATTTTTCCTTTTATAGCTATTTACAATGGTTTAAAAAAGATTTTAATTTTGTTAAAATCTTTCCTTTTTGTAACTATCCACAATAGGAATAAACGGGAAATTTTATTTAAAACAGAATTTTGTTAAAATCTTTCCTTTTTAGCCACCAGCAAAGATTCTAAAAGAAGAGAGGGTGGTGCCCAAAAACTAACCTAAGAATCCTCTTCTATTTTCTTGTGGTCGGCGCCCCTCCTCTCTTATTTTCCCCTTGCTTCTTTCCCTAGGGTCAGCGACATCTTTCCCTTCCTCTTCATTAGGGTTGGCGCCCCTTTGGAGAAGAGTTTACTTTGTGGTCGGTTGCTTGGAGGAGAAGAAGAAGAGAATGAGGCATCCTATTCTTGCATCCCTTGGTGACCGAAAGATTGGAAACAAGGAGTCGAGTGGTTTTGTCTTGGTAGATCGTCACCCACACGACGTCCAAGAGGAGAAGACGAATATAGCAGAAGATCAAGAGGTCTTAGCATACGAGGAAAGGTACAACTAATTCTTAGTCCGTAGGGCAATTAGTTTATTTTTTTTCGTATAGATCCTGAACACCAACACAAGAGGCCAACGATCTTGTACTTTGATCAAGGTGCGCTTTGATCAATCAATAATTTGCTTGATTGATCAAACATATGTTTGATCGAGCATGTGGGTTGCTAGGAAAGGTTCTGTGCTCGTATAAATTTTTGTACAGGGGATTTACATAGAACGGAACTCCCAGCGCCAACAAACAAATCTCCCTTATATTACAACTATAAAATAAAATTGACCTACTCTCTAAGACTTATACAAAGGAACAATTTCTTTATCTTCGATCTAAATTGCATATGAACGAATACATTTAGATATCAAATATAACAATTCTATCTTTTATAATTTCTTATAATTATAATTATCAAATAACATAAAATAACTTAATTATAATAAAAAAAAAGTAATTTTATTAAGTAGCCCAATTACAACACGATATAATCTAATTGTCTTTATAGCACCATCACTAAATATTGATGTTGACTTAGTTAAGTTTATTGAGATATTGTATCTTTTTGAAGTAATCTTATGCAATTGCGATCGAATTTCAGCTGGAATTCGGTCGTAATTGACTGTAATCTTTCTTGTGTTCACATCCCATCAAGTTTGTAGTTTGGGTCGGGATAGATGGCCAGAGGTCACTCCCAGCTTGGCATCTAGTAGCTCGGTCGCCCACCCACCGCCGATGGCCTCTGGGTGGCCTCCGACCGCCTGTCCTAACCCAAACTAGAATCTGGATGAGAATGTGAACATAGAGACGGATCACAGTCAATTGCGGTCAAATTCTAGCTGAAATCTGGCTATAATTGTGGAGCATTTTTATGTGTGTGGACGGTGTGGTAAATTCATAAATATGGGGAGGTTTGAAGAGAAGTTGCAATTAGTAAATTTGATATAGCTGTCAAGCAATTGTAAATGTTATAGAAAATATTATACCAAATGTTATAGAGGATTTACTAATTGACACACTTGTCAAAGTGCCTTTGTCTTAGTGGCAAGCAAGGAGACACCTGTTGCCTAAGGTGTCAGGTTCGAGTCCTCTTAGCAACATATTAATGTTGGTGCGGGAAGTATCCAACGATCGAACCGGTGTTTTGATTATGTCAAAGGGTCCAAGTTAAGTTGGTTTGTTATCTAATATGTGTGAATGAGATTGTAAGAAAGTCCTAAGGTTACTTAGGCAAAAGTCCTAGCTGTGGTTAGGCAGGTGGAAAATCCTAGGGGGTGGTAACCCTAGGTGAAGAAAAGTTCTAACTGTGGTTAGGCAAAGGGAAAAATCCTAGGGGACGGTAACCCTACATCCTAGGGGGAGGTAATCCTAGGTGAGAAGTCTTGGCGGGTCAAAGCTTCAGGCAAAAGTCCTAGGGGTGGTTAATGGTCCCTTTGGAGCCTGGCAAGAGGGGAGGGGTGAATTGCCCTACAAAAAAAATCACAAACCTTTCTCGGATATTCAACTAATTTAAAAGAACTTGTAATAAAAAATAGAGAGACTAATAAAATACAAATCAGACACAAAGGTTTACTTGGTTTGCAATCAGGGGATTGCTAATCCAAGGAAAGTAAGCGCACTATCTGATGATCTACTTCGGGCGGAGTAGCCTCTTTATAGCGTTGACAACACAAGTAAAAAGAACAGAAATGAAAGCACAGAGAAAACTGATTACAAGTGAGTTCCATCATCTGTGCTAATCAGTACTATATTTATAGCACTGGTCGGGGCGCCTCGAAGGGGTTTTGGGCACCCTGGGGGGATAAAACTTTATCCCCCAACGTTCAGATCGAGTTTGACTTGATCTGGTCAATATCTTCGGTCCGGGTGCCAGGAAGGGTTCCGGGCACCTCGGGCTGTTCCGGGCGCCCGGAATGGTTCCGAGCGCCCGGAATGGTTCCGAGCGCCCGGAGCCCTAAAGTCAGCAGAGATTGACTTTTTTTCTTTCTCCAGTTCAGCTCATCTCGGTCCGGGTCTTTTCGCTCCAGCTCTGCTAACTTGGGTGATCTCGGCCATCCAGAATAGAGCTCACCCGAACCCAAGTTCCTGTCTTTTCCTCGAGCAGCCTTCCTTCCCGGTTTCTCATCCCTCGAACATCAAGTACGTTTTTCTCATCCGCCGGTGTACTCTTCCACGGTCACCGCGTCCCTCGGATGCACCGAGCCCGTTGGCTCTCTCCCGTGTCATCCTTCTCGCTAGCCGCGTCTTCCGCTCGACTTCCTGTGTTCCTAAGCTCCTGTACACTTAGACATAAGGGTTAGACAAAACAGAACCTAACTTAACTCGTTTGATCACATCAAAACACCTGGGGGTTCCAACAGTGGTAACCATAGGTGAAAATCCTGGTGTCGCGAACCAGGTGGAAGGCTGGACGGGTCGTGGAGCGGACGTCCAGCATAAAGACCGGAAGCATCGGGCGCTGAGAAAAAGTCCAGTCGGTCTGGAGGACCGAATTAGCAAAAGGAAACTTCTCCTGAGAGGAGTGGGTGAGGGTGCGTTCCCCGGAAGAGGGAACAGTAGGCGTCGGTTCGACCTAGGGTTTTTGGTCGGAAATTCAAAGTCAGAACTGGGCAGTCCGGTGACTGTCAGATATTCTTGTTTATGTTATTATTTATGTGCTAACTTAGTTTTGTAGGATATATTATTATTTTGTGGACTAACTTATCTTGTAGGGACAAAAGAGGACAAAAGAGCACTTTTGGCCTCGGATGAACAGTACCCGAGGCGCCCTCATGGAGCTTGGAGGTGCCTCAGGTGCAAAGGAGAAGAAGCGCATGCGGCAAGGCTGGAGGCACCCTCATGGATGCTTGAGGCACCTCAGACAGCCTTGGAGGCACATTCAAGGCTTATGGAGGCGCCTTCAAGAGGATCAACAAGGACTTCTTCTGCGCTTATCCGCGTGGCTGGCTCGGTTGTGGTGGAGGCGCCCTCAAGGGGCTTTGAGGTGCCTCCAACAGCCATTATAAGGGGTATTCGACCAGCAGCTCAAGATATCATATTCCAAGTGATTCAACTCTCGTGTGCTGCTTAAGAAATGACCCGGCTAAACTACGACAAGTCCCCGACAACCCGAAGCTTCGAGATTTCTCATTTCTGTTGTCGATATAAAGTTAATTATTGCTTTACTTGTATTACAAATTTGAAAACTTGCATGATTATAGTTGTTGCCCAAAGTAAACGCTCAACGAGTATGGGCCATGGAGTAGGAGTGGCCCTAGACCAAGTAAATCTTGGAGTCTTCTATGTGTTTTGTGTGTTTTGTTTAATTTTCGCTGTGCATTTACTAGTTACGTTTTCGATTATGTCAAGTGAAAGCCATGAGCACTATTCACACCCCCCCTTTAGCGCTTTTCGATCCAACAATTTGTATTAGAGCGGGGTCGCTTTGACTTGGTGCAACCACCAGTCAAGTAAATTTTTTGTGGTGTTTTCCAATTTTTTCGGAGTCGATCGGAATCGATAGTCTTGCCGTCTTCCGATCTAGTTTTTCGCAATCAGATTCTTATCTCGAAGTCGGTGCAACACCACTCGAGATCGTCTTTTATTCTTGTTTTAAACCGCACTGCTAATCCAGGATTTATTCCTGGGACAAGTTTTTGTTTGCTTTATGTGCAATTTTTATCGTAAAATCTCAATGGCTCTCCAAGAAGGTTACAGCACCGCTCGCCCACCACTCTTCACCAAAGATGACTTCGGTTACTGGAATGGATGGATGGAGGCGTACCTTCAAATCAACTTCAAAGTCTGGATGATCATCAAAATCGGACTCGAGCTTCCACTCGACGACTCTGGAGAAGTGGTTTCTTGCGTGAACTAGGATGCAAGCATAATCAAGAAAGTAGAAGCCAACGCCAAGGCAACCTGCACCCTCCAATGTGGCCTAACGAAGGAGGAGCTGAACCGCATCGACCCCTTCTCAAGTGCAAAAGAATTATGGGAGAAGTTGATTGAGTTGCACGAGGGAACGCCCGACACAAAGGTAAGTAAACGAGATTTATTACTTAACAAATTGTACAATATGAAAATGCAGGAAGGTGAGACGGCTAGCCAGCTCCACACTCGGATATAAGAACTGCTCAACGGGCTTCACGTGATCAAACAAAGAGTGGAGAACCGCGACATCCTAAGGTATGCCTTAAATGCCTTTCCAAGGAATACCTTGTGGGCATCCATGATAGGTGCTTACAAGGTTTCTAAGGATCTTTCCTTAATTAAGTTAGATGAGTTATTTGCAGAATTTGAATTGTATGAATAGATTAACTCATATCCGGCTGAGAAGGGTATAGCTTTGGTTGCAGGTACAAGCAGAGCGCGCGAGTCAAAACCAAGATGAAGAACCGAACCAGAGTCAGAAGAAGATCTGGATTCAGATAATGATGATGATGAACTCATGGCTGAACTCATCAACTTGGTAAGAAAGTTCTGTAAAAAGAAGAAGGACATCAAGCAGGTGATCTAGCCCAAGAAGGACAAGACTGGAGTCACATGTTACGACTGCAATCAGAAGGGACACTACAAGCCATATTGTCCAAACCAGAAGAAACAAAGAAAGAAGGTATTAAAAGAAACATGGTCCAAATCATCAGACAAGTCGGATGAAGAAGAACAAGCAAGCTTCCTCGCACTACCGATTCAAGAAAATATTGTCGAAAATCAAGCCCGAGTTCGAGTCCGGAAGCGAGGACGAATCAGAAGTTGAGTTCGAGAGAAGCCACGGATCCGTATCCATTTTTGAAGGACTGAACTCGACTGTAAGCTCCTTAATTTCTGGTATTAATTTAGAAAACCTAGTTCCGTATTTGTTAAAGAAATTAGCTAAATCCAACGTCCGAGTCAAGTCACTCCAAAAGGGGGTAACAACCCTTAAGGAAATGACTAACTCGAGTCCTTTGACTAAGACAGTTCAAATGACTCAAGTCCAACAACTTGAGGAAGAAAATTCTAATTTAAAAATTCAAGTTAAAGAACTTAAAAATACATTGGAACTTAAAAATTCTTAATCTGATTCTTGGAAAACAAAGAGTTGTTTACAATAAATATGGACTAAAAACCTAACCTTTTGTAAACATTTTATTTTGAAATAAAGAATCACATTGGTCAAATGTCTACATTTATATTCTAAGTGTAGTTGTTCAATTAATTTATATTGTAGATAATATGGTGTGTGGTGTCACACACAGAAGATCATGTTATCAATTCCTTATAAATTATAAACAGTAGCTCATGACTAATATGGAAAGGAACAAACCATTGGAATAGTCGTAGTGTAATTTGGTATTAGTTTATCTTAACTATAAAATTACACTAGTTTGTTCTAAGTGTATTGAGCAAGACCAATTAAGGTAAGTTCTTTTTATACTAACTGAATAAAAGAACAAGATCTTTGTTATTATGGAAGTGTGTGCTCTTAATCCTGATATAATAACAAACACATATATCTAGTATTTATTTCTTTGAATTATCAATGTGTGAGATTTAGTTCGATAAATCAAGAGGCCCGATAAGTTGGGAAATGATATTATTTTTAGTGTGTGTTGTTGATTATAGAAGGAAACTGTGTCCTAGTAATCTAGGTTGATAATGCCCCCAAGAGGAGCTCATAAGGATTGTCATTTAAACCCTGCAGGTGGACTTAGTCCGACATGATGATAAGGTTGAGTGGTATTACTCTTGGACTAAGATATTAATTAAAGTGAGTTGTCAGTAACTCATTTAATTAGTGGACATTCGACATCTTAAACACAGGGAGATTAACACACTCATGAAAAGAAGGAGCCCAAAATGTAATTTGGGATTGGTGTGGTAGTTCAATAATAATTCTTTAGTAGTATAAATTATTATTGATGAAATTAAATTGGGTGTTCGGGGCGAACACGGGAAGCTTAATTTCATCGGGAGACCAAAACTAATTCCTCCTCTCGGTCCCTATCGTACCCTCTTATTTATAGAGAATTATATCCACCAAATATCCATTTCCTACCCACCCTTAGGTGGCCGGCCAAGCAAGCTTGGAGCCCAAGCTTGGGTCGGCCAAGCCAAAGGCTGGAGCTAACTAGGGTGGTCGGCCATAGCTTGGAGCCCAAGCTTGGTGTGGCCGGCCATATAAAATAAAAGGATTTTATTTTTTAAAATCTTTTCTTATGTGGAAGTCATGGTTTTAAAAGAGAGTTTAAAATTTAAATCTTTCCTTTTATAGTTTTCTACAAAAGATTAAGAGAAAGGTTTGATATCTTTCCTTATTTATAGTTCAAAGGAAGATTTTAATTTTTGAGAAAACTTTCCTTTTATGTAACCATCCTCATGATTTTAAAAGAGAGTTTTAAAATTAAATATTTCCTTTTATAGTTTCTACAAAAGATTAAGAGAAAAGATTTGATATCTTTCCTTATTTGTAGATTGAAAGGTAGATTTTAATTTTGAGAAAACTTTCCTTTTTGTAATCATCCACATGTTTTAATAGAGAGATTTTAATTTATAAAAGGTTCCTTTTATAACCAACCATGAAGGGATTTTTTAAAGAGAAATTTTATTTTTAAATTTTTCGGAAACAAATAAGGAAGTTTTAATTGTGTGTTTAAAACTTACCTTATTTGGAGCACTTGTAGGGGCCGACCATGAGAAGGGTTAAAAGAAATTTTTAATTAAATATTCCTTATTAACCAATGGCAAGGAAAATAAGGGAATTTTAATAATAATTAAATTTCCTTATTTGCCAAGACCAAGGAATATAAAAGAGAGGGTAGAGGTGCCTCACCTCATAACATATCTTTTATTGTTTCTCCCTTCTCTTCCTTGGTGTGGCATACCCTATACTCTTCCTTTTCTCTTCTTCTTTAGTGGCCAGTGCATTCCTCTCTTGGAGTTATTGTGGTGTCTGGTTCTTTCTAGGAGAAGAAGGAGAGAAAGGAGGCTTTGTTCTAGCATCCCTTGGAGCTTGAAGGTTAGTGGCTAAAACTTGCAAGAAGGAAGGTGTCTTGGTGGTTCTCATCTCGGTAGATCGTTGTCCACACAACGTCTGAGATAAAAAGAGGAATACGATAGAAGATCAAGAGGTTGTTGCTTACCAAGAAAGGTATAACTAGTAATTCTATTTTGCATCATACTAGTTTTCTTTGTATAAATTTGAAATACCAAACACAAGAGGCATATGATTCTAGGTTTCGAATTTGTGATTCGAGTTTGTGTTTCTTTTGTTTTTTTGAACTTGTGATTCGATTGTTCTTTTTGGTTAAACCTAGGGTTGCTATAAGGAAATTAAATATTGAATTTCATTGAAAGGCTTTGTCTAGGAAGTGGTAAATGCTCCCATACCCAAGAAGGCCTAGTGCCTCGCCATGTTTAACCTGGAAGTCGATCTCTGAAATTAATATTTAATTGAATTTGTAACATGGGTGGATTTGGATCAATAATGTTAAGCATTGTTTGCGATCTAAATCTAAACCTCTAAGAACAGATAAGTTGAATTTGGAATCAATAATGTTAAGTTTTGTTTGCGATTCCAAATTTAATTTCTAAAGAACACAATAGGTTGTTAGGAATGGTTCAGGACTTGTACAAAATATTTATACAGGGGAACCGGTACAATATTCCAAGTATCAACCAATAATTGGTATCAGAGCTAGAGTTTGCCTCTGTGTGTTTAGTTTTCAGTTTAATTATACACATGCCATACATAATTTAGGTAGGATAATAGTAGGATGTGCTAACTCTGTGGTTGCATACTCCAACTATTATGGCTTATAGATATTGTGTGTGATTGGACCCTTGGACATGTCAAGGGTATTTTTGTGTGTGCATGATTATATGTATTAAATACAGCAGGAGCTGTATTAGTTTTAGGATTTTATATTTCTGTTTCGATCTAGAATACATGTACATTCCTTTGTGTAATATAGGATCAATATATGTAAAATTCTATTTTTGTTGCGGATCATATCCTTGCGAGGTGTGGTACTATTTGTGGACCAGAGCCGCAGTAGAAAAAGAACCAAGATAGATGCGGTGACTAGACCCGATTGCGGTGGCTAAAGATGGCAGTAGCTAGGGTTGGCAGCACACGGAGGATAGTGATGGAAAATGCCATAATAGGTGGAAAATTATTTTTCCATATTTATTGTTTTATTTGCTGTGATGTGTGATTGCATAGTTAAAATTCCTCACCTTAACGAAGTCTCGTATCAGGTGGTACTTGCACTCTATGTGTTTACTCACCTTTTGGGCTCGTGGTTCCTTCGAGTTTGCTACTGCATCGCTATTATTACAATAAATTGTGATGATTTTGGGCAAATCAGGAATCATGTCTAAGTCTATTAGGAAGTTCCTAAGCCATACAGCTTCTTTGGCTGCCTTAGAGGCTGTCACATACTCAGCTTCCATGGTTGAGTCTAAAATGTATTTCTGCTTAACACTCCTCCATGCAATGGTTCCACCTCCTAAAGTAAAAACATAGCCTGATGTAGACTTACTATTGTCCCTATCTGATTGGAAGTCAGAATCCGTGTAACCCACAGGGAGCAAATCATCTGCTTGGTAAACCAGCATATAATCTCTAGTCCTTCTTAGGTACTTCAATATATGCTTTATAGCAGTCCAATGTCCTTGTTTAGGGTGACTTTGATATCTTCTAACCATACCCACGGCAAAACAGATATCCGATCTCGTACACATCATAGCATACATTAGGCTTCCGACAGCCGAAGCATAAGGAACTGCTTTCATGTCCTCTATCTCCTTTGATGTCTTCGGAGACATCTTTTTAGATAAAGCTACTCCATGCCTGAAAGGTAGAAAACCTTTCTTGGAGTCTTGCATGCTAAAACGAGCTAGGATTGTATCTATATATGAAGCTTGGGATAAACACAATATTCTTTTCTTGCGATCCCTTAGTACTTTGATCTTGAGAATATGTGCGTATTCTCCCAAGTCCTTCATATCAAATTGCTTTGACAACCATACCCTTACTTCCGACAACACTTTGATATTGTTTCCAACTAACAAAATGTCATCTATGTATAGTACAAGAAATACCACCACGTTTCCATCACACTTCTTGAATACACAAAACTCATCCGGACACTGAATAAATCCATATGACTAGATTACTTCATTAAACCGGATGTTCCAAGATCTTGAAGCTTGCTTTAGTCCATAAATAGATCGGTTTAGCTTACACACTAGATGCTCTTTGCCTTTTTCAATGAACCCCTCTAGTTGCTTCATATGGATGTTTTCTTCAAGACTTCCATTAAGGAAAGTTGTCTTGACATCCATTTGCCAAACCCCGTAATCCATATTAGAAGCAATAGATAAGAGTATCAGGATAGACTTAAGCATAGCTACTAGCGAAAATGTTTTCTCATAATCGATTCCCTCTTTCTGAGTATACCCCTTCACAACAAGCCTTGCTTTGAAGGTTTCCACCTTCCCATCTGTACCTCTTTTCCTTTTGTAGATCTATTTACATCCAATAGCTTTTACACTATTCGATGGTTTTACAAGCTCCCAGACTTTGTTAGAATATATAGATTCTATCTTAGAATTCATCGCTCTTTGCCAAGATACTGCATCTTTATCTTGGAGTGCTTCGTCATATGTCCGGGCATCAGGTTCATGTTTTACAGGGATCAAGTCCGAAGACTCTCCCAAAAACATGAATCTTTCATGTTGCCTCACAACCCTCGCACTACGACGAGGCACTGTCTGTGGTTGTGTATCATTTGCAGTTTCTTGTGATATTTCATCTTGCACTGTTGGTACTAGACTAGACGTGTCCTCTCTAATTTCTTCTAGAACAATTTCACTCATGGGCTTATGATTCATTACATAATCTTCCTCTAAAAATTGAGCATTTGTGCTAACAATGATCTTCTAATTTTTAGGATTATAAAACAAACCACCTTTTGTTCCCTTAGGATATCCCACAAACAAACAAACTTCTATACGTGATTCCAACTTGTCAGTATCTCCCTTCAGCACAAGTGATGGATTACCCCATATTCGGATATGACTCAGATTAGGCTTACGCCCATTCCACAATTCCATGGGAGTTAAGGATACTGATTTATAATGTACCATATTCAGAATGTACACTGTTATTTCCAGAGCATATCCCCAAAACAAATTTGGTAATTCTGAATAATTCATCATCGATCTAACCATTTCCATAAGAGTCTTATTCCTTCGTTCTGCCACACCATTCTGTTGGGGTGTACCATGTGCAGACAATTGGGATTGAAACCCAGCCTCTGATAAGTAATTCCTAAACTCTCCAAAGAGGTATTCACCACCACGATTAGACCGTAGTGTCTTGATACTTTTACCATGACGTTTCTCCACATCAGCCTTATATTCTTTGAACTTATCAAAGCATTCAGACTTGTGGCGCATCAAGTAAATGTACCCATATCTCGAATAGTCATCTATGAAAGAGTCAAAATATTCGAAATCACCTCTTGCTTGGATAGACATAGGACCACACAAATCAGAATGAACCAGTCTAACACATCTTTTGGCTCTATACCCCTTGGCCTTAAAAGGTCTCTTGGTCATTATACCTTTCAAGCAAGATTCGTAAGTTGAAAAGTTTACCAACACTAATGAACCCAAGAGTCCATCGACAATTAGCCTTTGAATCCTACTTAAGTTAATATGGCCAAGCCTTAGATGCCAAAGATATATTTGATTCATCTCCGAAGGTTCCTTTCTCTTATTAGAATTAGAAGATGTGTTATTAATTTTCATTTGTTACTTCGTGGAAGAGATTGGATTTAGAGTATACAAATTGCCTACTAATGTACCAGAACAAATAATAACCCTATTATTCTTGATAACTACTTTGTCATAAAAAAATAGAATATCCATCCACAAATAATTTAGAAACTGAAATTAAATTCTTTCTAAAAGTTGGTACATAAAGACAATTTCTCAAAATCAAATTTCTATTCCTATTGAATGATAAATAGACGTCTCCCATTGTAACAACCGCCACTTTCGTAGCATTGCCCATGTAGACGGTTATCTCTCCTTCATATAGTCGATGAGTTTCCTGGAACCCCTGTAATGTATTGCGGACATGATTAGTGGCTCCTGTATCTACATACCAGGTGCTGGTAGATAACACCGCTAAATATGTTTCAACTACTAGAGAATAAGATATACCTTTATTGTTCTCTCTCCTACGAGGACAGTCCACCTTCCAATGTCCCGACTTCTTGCAAATGAAGCACTTGCCCTTCGGCTTCTTCACTCCTGCTTTAAGTCCAATACCTAGAGATCTATTCACCTTCTTTGCTGAGTCATTCTGTTTCTTCTTCTTCTTGCCTTTCAACTTAGAAGTAGAACCATTTTCAGCAAAATGAATCTGAGAACTATGATGAAATATACCTTCTGCTGCCTGAAGTTCTGTCAGAAGTTCTGCCAATGTATAAGCCCTTTTGTTCATGTTCTAGTTCCAGCGGAACTGCTCAAAACTTTTGGGTAGCGTTTAGAGAATAATATGGATCTGGGTTTCCCATCGATTTCAGTTCCAAGGATTTGTATTTCGTTCAAGTAAGTCATCATCTTGAGGATATGATCCCTTACGGGTGTCCCCTCTGACATGGTGGCTGTCATTAATTTTCTCATTGCCTCTTTCCTAGCAGCCCGATTCTGGTGTCCGAAGAGTTCCTTGAGATTGTTCATCATATCATAAGTTGTTGGTAAGTCCTGATGCTGATGTTGCAGCACATTTGACATTGAAGCTAAAATGTAACACCGCGCCATCTCATCTACCTTTACCCATTTCTTATAAGACTCAATCTCCTCTTCACTAGAATCACTATTAGGCACATTAGGGCAGACCTCTAACAGTACAAACTTATAGCCTTCAGCAGTTAGGACAATGTCCAGGTTTCTTTTCCAATCTATGTAATTGGGACCAGTAAGTTTGTTCTCTTTCAATATAATGGCCAGTGGGTTCAAAGTCATCCTAAGAATCACAAAATAAACTTTGATCAAGACTCTAAATTTAGAATAATATTGATTTATCAAACAATACTATTTAAATTTACCAACACCTCAAAACACCATGAATTTTGCATGCCTGGACGTATACAAATTCAAACATTTGTAAGAGGAGGTTTTATCTATTAATTTTATTATCTTGTCATCCTAACTTTATGACAAATAAAATTAATAGTTAGTTTTTCTTTGGTCACACAAATAATAACAGTGACTCCGTTGGGGAGGATACTATTAAGTGTGCCTAAGTGTATACCATTACTTGATACTTAGTCCATTAAATAAGATTGTGCCCCTTCAGTTGGAGAAGATCACACACTCTTAAATAGTTTCCTATAACCATCCATAAAGGAAGTTTGATCTAGTGATCCACAAATAAACTCATCCATTGTGGAGGGAGGCACTCTGAGCCAACACGCAAGTTTGTTGCATCACTTACAAACCAGTAATGGAGACCGTGGAATTATTTAATAATCCCTCTCCCACTTAGTTATTTAAGGTGAGGAATTTTAACCATGCAAGCACACATCACAATAAATAAAAGCAATAAATATGGAAATTAATTTTCCAACTATTATGACTTCTTCCATCACTGCCCTCCGTGTGCTGCCAGCCTTAGGGTTTATGTCATCGGGTCCATCGAGCTTCCTTTTTTGCTGCACCTCTGGTCCTCCAATAGTACCACGCCTCGCAAGGATACAATCCGCGACAAAAATAGAATTTTACATATATCGATCCTATATTCCATGAGGGAATGTACATCAAATCTAGATCAAACAAAAATGTAAAAATCCTAGGGCTAATACAACTCCTGCTGTATTTAATAAATACAATCATGCACACACATAAAATGCCCTTGACATGTCCAAGGGTCCAATCACTCACAATCATATTAAGCCATAATAGTTGGAGCCTGTAACCACAGAGTTAACAGATCCTACTATTATCCTGCCTAAAATATGTATGACATGTGCATAATTAAACTGAAAACCAAATACACAGAGGCAAACCCTACCTCTGATACTAATTGTTGGTTGCTACTCAGAATATCGTACCGGTTCCCCTATACAAAAATTTTGTACAAGTCTTGAACCTTTCCTAACAACCTATTATGTTCTTTAGAAATTAAACTTGGAATCACAAACGAAACTTAACATTATTGATTCTAAATTTAACTTATCTGTTCTTAGAGGTTTAGACTTGGATCGCAAACGATACTTAACATTATTGATCCAAATCAACCCATGTTACAAATTCAATTAAATATTTATTTCAGAGATCGGCTCCCAAGTCAAACATGGTGAGGCACTAGACCTTCATGGATATGGGATCATCCACCACTGCCTCGACAAAGCCTTTCAAAGAAATTCAATATTTAATCTCCTTATAATAACCCTAGGTTTAACCATTAAGAACAATCGAATCACAAGATCAAAAAACAAAAGAAACACAAATTCGAATCATAAATCTGAAACCTAGAATCATATGCCTCTTGTGTTTGGTATTTCATGATCTAAACAAAAGGATGAACTAGTTATGATGTGAAAACTAATAACTAGTTATACCTTTTGTAACTTATAGACCTCATGATCTTCTATCATCTTCCTCTTCTTATCTCGGACGTCGTGTGGGCAACGATCTACCGAGATGAGAATCCACCCAAGCTTCCTTCTTCTCCTTGCAAGTTTCGGCCAATCAACAAACTCCTTGAGATAAAGAACTTCGGCCACCAACCAAGCTCCAAGGGATGCTAAGAAACAAAGCCTCCTTTCACTACTTCTTCTCCAAGCAAAATCCGGCCACCAAGAGTCTCCTAGAGAGTTGATACCGCCGGCCAAAGAAGAAGAAAAGGAGGAGAGGATGAGGGCTGGCCACACCAAGGAAAAGAGGAGAGGAAATAATAGATGTGTTGTTATGAGGTGAGGCACCTCTACCCTCTCTTTTATATTCCTTGGTCTTGACAAATAAGAAAAGTTTTAATAAAAACTTCCTTATTCTCCTTGCCAATGAAAGGAAAATTTAATTAAAATTTTCTTTTCTTGTTTCTATTGGCCGACCACCTCAAATCCTCCAAACAAGCAAAATTTTAAACACAAAATTAAAACTTCCTAATTTGTTTCCAGAATTTTTTTTTAAATAAAAATTTCTCTTTAAAAATCCCCTTCATGGTAGGGTATAAAAGGAAACTTTTATAAATTAAAATATCTCTTTTAAAACATGCGGATGATTAAAATTAAGAAAAGTTTTCTCTAAAATTAAAATCTTCCTTTCAATCTACAAATAAAGAAAGATATCAAACCTTTCTCTTAATCTTTTGTAGAAATTATAAAAGGAAAGATATAATTTTAAAACTCTCTTTTAAATCATGGCTTCCACATAAGGAAAGATTTTAAAAAATAAAATCCTTTTAATTTTATTGTGGTCGGCCACCTAAGCTTGGGTTCAAGCTAGGTCGACCACACTTCAACCCATCCAAGCCTTATCTTGGTCGGCCCTTGCTTGGGTTCCAAGCTTGGCTTGGCCGGCCACCTTGGGATGGGTAAGAAGGTGGGTTTAGGTGAGTATAAAACTTTATAACTAAGAGGCTATGACAGGGAACGAGAGGAGGAAATGGTCTTGGTCTCCCGATGAACTTGAGCTTCCCGTGTTCGCCCCGAACACCCAACTCGAGTTCATCAATAATAACTCATTCCACTAAAGAGTTATTATTGAACTACCGCACCAATCCCATATTACTATATGAGCTCCTTCTTATCATGAGTGTGCTAATCTCCCTGTGTTTAAGATATCGAATGCCCACTAATTAAATGAGTTACTGACAGCTCACTTAATTAATATCTAGCTCCAAGAGTAGTATCACTCAACCTTATTGTCATGTCAGACTAAATCCACCTGCAGGGTTTACATGGCAATCCTTATGAGCTCCTTTTGGGGACATTATCAACCTAGATTACTAGGACACAATTTCCTTCTATAATCAACAACATACACTATAAATAATATCATTTCCCAACTTATCAGGCCTCTTGATTTATCGAACTAAATCTCACCCATTGAAAAGTCAAAGAAATAAATACTAGATATATGCGCTTGTTATTATATCAAGATTAAGAGCACACACTTTCATAATAACAAAGGTCATGTTCTTTTATTCAGTCAGTATAAAAAGAACTTACCTTAAATAATCCTGCTCAATACACTCAGAGTGTACCAGTGTAATTTCATAGTTAACATAAACTAATACCAAATTACACTATGACTATTCCAATGGTTTGTTCCTTTCCATCTTAGTCGTGAGCTACTTTTTATAATTTATAAGGAATTGATAACATGATTTTCTGTGTGTGACACCACACACCATGTTATCTACAATATAAATTAATTGAACAACTACACTTAGCATATAAATGTTGATATTTGACCAATGTGATTCTTTTTTCAAAATAAAATGTTTACAAAAAGCTAGGCTTTTAGTATATACTCTTACAATCTCCCACTTATACTAAAAGACTATGCTGCCATAAACGCTGCAACACATCTGATTCCCATTCCTTCAACATGTCGATCAAAAGCTTTCGCTAGAAGGGCCTTAGTGAAAGGATCTGCTAGGTTATCTGCTGATGTAATCTTGGTGACAACAACTTCTCCTCATTTTACAATGTCTCGTATCATGTGGTACTTATGCTCTATATGTTTGCTCTCCTTATGGGCTCGTGGTTCCTTCGAGTTTGCTACTGCACCACTACTATCACAATAAATTGTGATGATTTTGGGCAAACCAGGAATCACATCTAAGTCCATTAGAAAGTTCCTAAGTGATATGCGTAGATTGTATACACTTGTTTAGCATATTTTGACGCACATTCACATACTTTATACATGCTTTGTCTACATATTTTCGTACTTCCAGTTTTTCTTTTAGCATATTTACTCTTTTTGTTCAGAGATATGCTTTTGTTCATTTTATGTACACAAGAGTCGAATTTGGTGAAGGCTTTGTGTTCAAGGCCAAATTTGCAAGCGAAGCAAAGGAGGAAGGCACCATTCTTGTACCTCACATGGCCCTGCCATGGGGGTTGCCCAGGCCGTGTGTGGACCACTGCCTATGTGATTGCAGCAGGAAAGGAAGTGGCCTCGATCGTGTGAACCTCACACGGTCATGCCAAAATGAGAAGCCAGAGGAAGCCAGGTCGTGTACACTGCACGGCCGTGCAAGCCTTCCAGAGCCGAAGAATGCTCTGGCCGTATGCTACACACGACCCATGCAACAATTCCAAAGGCCAAGAATACCCTGGTCGTGTGCTTCACACGGCCAGTGCAGGAGCTCTAGAACCGGAGGCAGTGCAGGCCGTGTGGATCTACACGGTCGTGCAAGGAGTGCAGTGGCAAAGCCAAACATAGTCATGTCTCACACACGGCCGTGTGAGACAGGCAGAGAGGGGAGTGAGTCAGGCCGTGTCCCACACACGGCCAGGTCCTGGGGCCGTGTGGTGCCCGAATTTCCCCCTCTATATAAAGATTTCTTCTTCATTTCAAAGGGGATCTATTCCCTTTTGGGGGGGCGGGGGACAAGATTGGGGCATTCCTTACCATTCTTGGAGGGATTTCCAGTGATCTAAGGGCGGATCTTCACCGAATTGACTTCGGGAAAGTAAGGATTGGATCCGAAGACGTTCTTCTTTGTAGATAAGTTTTCTCTCTCTCTTTTCTTGGATTTGAGGGGTAAGAATGCTTGTAATTTTCATCTCTTGGGGTTTCTTTCCTTGTTTTATGGAGTAGATTTCTTGTTCTAGGATAGAGGGAGTAATTGTAAGGATGATTTGATGTAAAACTCTTGTGGATGTGTCAATTTCTTATTTCTATGATTTTGCCCTGTTTGTATCTATTATTTCATGTGTGGATTATTATAATTAGGGATTAATTACCATGTTTGATTGAATGTTTGGATATCTTGTGGATCTTGTAGAGGTAATTCCTCATTCGATTTTCCGAGGGACGTTCGTGACAGGAACATGCCCGTGTAAGGACGTTTGAGGGGTAATCTTGAAGGGGAAATTAGGTATTTCAAGAGGGTAGGATAGATTGTATGTGTTTCTATATTATATCTTGATGCATTTGAGGAGTGATGAATTCTATGTTGATTATCCGAGGGACGCACGTGACAGGCAAGCCCAAGTAAGGACAACATAGATTCATTTCTAATTGATTGCATTTAGATATATTTTAATCCTAGGTCGGTTGTCTATTGCAAGAGGGAATCGACAACCTTCTACAAATGATGGGCAATTGAGGAATAAGATTTGGTAGTTCATTTACATTGAACAATCCTTACAAAGAAACCAAAATTCCTAGAACATACCCTTTGCCGTCACCCTTATTCTTGTTTCTTATTCTTTCATTTCTTTGTTTATCTTTCATAGTTACACTTATATTTTGTAAATCAATTAATTGGTTGTTTAGCTTACTCGCGTTGAGACATCTTTAGTGCTTATTCTAGTCCCTGTGGATTCGATATCTTTTATTATTACTTACGACATATCAGTACACTTGTGGAGAGTCAACAAGTTTTTGGCGTCGTTGTCGGGGACAGCGCTATAACATTAGAGATTATCAATTGAGTTAGACTAAACATAACTTACTTTTCTTTTCATTTGCATAATTGAATCTAACTTTTAGAATTCTGTTTTCATAACTTTTTCTTGTATACCTTGTTACCTTTAAATAACTTTTAATCGTGGTAACTGTAATTTTGCATCTCCTATTTCTCTTCTATTGCACAACAAACATGGTATTCAGGTCATTAGGAGATTATGGGGCCCCAAGGTCTGTCAAAGGAATAGGGCCAATTGTTTACCTTGAAATTTGAGCAAGAGATTTTATGCTTAAACCATCCTTTATCTCGATGATTCAGCAAGCTTAGTTTGGGGGTCTAGAGATTGAAAACCCTTATTCACATTTAACGGAATTCTATAGATATTGCTATACTGTGAAATAGGAGGAGGTCCCGCCTGATGTTATACAGCTACTGATTTTTCCTTTTAGTCTGAAAGATGCTGCGAAAAGATGGTATAATTCTCTGAAATCTCAAAGTATTAAAACCTAGGATGAATGAGAGCAGAGATTCTTGGGCAAGTATTTTCCCCCTCAGAAGACTACTTATTTGAGAAGTCAAATCTTGAATTTTAAGCAACTCATTGGGGAGGAGCTACATCAAGCCTGGGAAAGATATTCATCTCTTTTACAGTTATGTCTGCATCACGATATTGAGAGATGGTTAATCATGCACTTGTTCTATGTGGGGCTTTCTTTCTCAAATAAAAGTTAACTAGATATAGCCTCTGGAGGATCTTTTTTGAAGAAAAGCTTAGAGGAAGCCAATGAGATAATTTGCAGGATTACATCAAATTTTAATGATTGGTCAGGAGAGAATAATGCAACTCTAACAGCTAATACGGTTGAAGAAAAGGAAAATGGTGAGAAAGGAATTACTCTGAATAAAAATGACCTTCAAGTATTATTGCCTTGGTGTTATGAGTCTCTTTCAAAAATTTTCAATGAAGAGACAGTTTCAACGGAGGAGAAGAAAGGGGATGATTTTTCTCTAGAAGATGAAGAAGATTTGGAGAAGGGATTTCAAGAAGAAGAAATTAAGTTGATAGAGCAAGAGCTAACTGTGCCAGAAATAGTGCCACCTTAACTTGAACTTAAGCCATTACCATCAACCCTAAAATATGAATTCCTTGGACCAAATTCCACTTTTCCAGTTATAGTCAATGCCAATTTAACTGAGTCTGAAACACAGAGATTGGTTGAAGAGTTAAAGCTGCACAGAAAAGTAATTAGATATACTATTGATGATATCAAAGGGATTAGTCCTTCCCTTTGCATGCATAGGATTTTACTTGAAGAGGGTTATAAAAATTCAATTGAACATCAGAGGAGGTTAAATCCAAATCTGAAAGAGGTACTAAAGAAGGAGGTGCTCAAACTTCTTGATGCGGGGATCATTTATCCCATTTCAGATAGAGAATGGGTGAGTCCAGTACACGTAGTCCCAAAGAAAGGGGGAATGACTGTTATCAAAAATAAGGATAGTAAATTGATTCCAACACGAATAGTAACGGGGTGGCGAATGTGTATTGATTATCGAAAGTTGAATAAAAAAACTAGAAAAGATCATTTTCCCTTACCTTTTATTGATGAAATGCTTGAGAGATTGGCTAAGCACTCATATTTTTGCTATCTGGATGGATATTCAGGATTTTCCAAATTCTAATTCATCCTCAAGACCAAGAGAAGACTACTTTTACATGCCCCTATGGTACTTTTGCTTATCGTCGTATGCCATTTGGGCTTTATAATGCTCCAGCTACTTTTCAGAGATGTATGATGGTAATTTTTTCAGATTTAATAGAGAAAATCATGGAAGTGTTCATGGACGATTTCTAAGTTTATGGGAATGACTTTGACACATGTTTGTCAAATCTTTCTACAGTTCTTCAAAGATGTGAAGAGGCGAATTTAGTATTAAATTGGGAAAAATGTCATTTCATGGTTAAAGAAGGAATTGTTTTGGGACATAAAATTTCAGAACGTGGGATTGAAGTGGATCAAGCAAAAGTGGAAGTAATAGAGAAGTTACCCCCACCAATTAATGTAAAAGGAGTAAGGAGTTTCTTGGGGCATGTTGGATTCTATAGGCGTTTTATCAAGGACTTTTCAAAAATTTCTAAGCCTTTAACAAATTTGTTAATTAAAGATGCTGAATTTTGTTTTGATAGTGATTGCATGGAGGCTTTTAATAAAATCAAAAGTGCTCTTACTTCAGCACCGGTAATCCAAGCCCCGGATTGAAATCTTCCATTCGAGATAATGTCTGATGCTAGCGACTTTGCAATAGGAGCAGTTTTAGGACAAAGGAAGAATAAGATTCTACATGCAATCCATTATGCAAGTAAAACACTTGATGCAGCTCAAGTGAATTATTCCACCACAGAAAAAGAACTCCTAGCCGTAGTATTTGCGTTTGATAAGTTTAGATCATATCTAGTGGGTTCAAAGGTGATAGTTTATATTGATCATGCAGCCATCCAATATCTACTAGGTAAGAAAGATGCTAAACCTCGGCTTATCAGATGGATTTTATTGCTTCAAGAGTTTAACCTTGAGATTAGAGATAAGAAGGGAGCGAAAAAATGTAGTGGTTGATCATCTATCCAGAATATAGCAAAGTAAAGAAAAGGATGCAGATTTTGACTTACCTTTTGATGATGTTTTTCTCGATGAGCACCTTCTATCTTTGTCAAGTGTCAAAATACCATGGTATGCAGATTTTGTCAATTTCCTAGCAAGTGGAGTTTTACCCCCAAATTTCTCCAATCAACAAAAGAAAAAGCTTTTTTCAGATGTGAAGAACTATATTTGGGATGAACCCCTCCTTTATAGGAAATGCAATGATGTGATTTATCGAAGATGTTTACCTGAGGAAGAAGTCAGAGATATCTTATTTCATTGTCATTCTTCTTCTTATGGAGGACATTTGGGGAGTTCTAAGATAGTAACGAAAATTCTTCAAGCAGATTTTTATTAGCCAACTCTATTCAAAGATACTAAGAGATTTGTACAGTCATGCGATCAATGTCAGAGGACTGGAAATATTACTAAAAGAAATGAAACACCACTGAATTACACACTTGAAGTAGAATTATTTGATGTATGGGGAATAGACTTCATGGGGTCATTTCCTCTT
Source organism: Zingiber officinale (assembly GCF_018446385.1). Lineage (NCBI taxonomy): Eukaryota > Viridiplantae > Streptophyta > Magnoliopsida > Zingiberales > Zingiberaceae > Zingiber > Zingiber officinale. The sequence goes on along the minus strand of NC_055995.1, from coordinate 60,936,842 downwards.
TCATATAGGAACAGGTTTATCCTTGTAGCAGTGGATTATGTATCCAAATGGGTAGAAGTTATAGCCTCTCCTACAAGTGATGCTAGAACAGTTATCAAATTGTTTAGAAGCATAATTTTTCCAAGATTTGGTATGCTTAAAGCAGTCATTAGAGATAGTGGATCGCACTTTATAGAAAGACAGTTTGAGAATTTACTCAGAAAATATGGAGTGAGCCACAAAGTAGGAACACCATATCATCCACAAACTAATGGGCAAGCTGAGATTTCTAATCGTGAAATTAAAGTCATACTAGAGAAAACAGTATCTACTTCACGAAAGAACTAGTCATTGAAGCTAGATGATGTCTTATGGGCATATCGTACTGCTTACAAGACTCCTATTTGGATGACTCCATTTCGGCTAGTTTATGGAAAGCCTTGTCATCTTCCAGTAGAATTAGAACATAAAGCTTATTGGGCAATTATAAATCTAAACATGAATGTAAAGGAAGTAGGAGAGAAAAGGAAGCTTCAGTTAAATGAGCTTGATGAATTAAGATTGGATGCCTATGAACATGCTAGATCTTATAAGGAAAGGACAAAGAAATGGCATGATCAACATATTCTCCGCAAAAGTTTCAAGGAAGGAGATCTAGTTTTATTGTTTAATTCAAGGCTAAAGCTTTTTTCAGGAAAGCTTAAATCAAGGTGGATGGGTCCATTCGAGGTTAAAAAGGTTTATCCTTTTGGAGCGGTAGATATTTGGAATAAAGAACTTGGAATGATTAAGATAAACGACCAACGGTTAAAGGAATATGTGCACAGTATGAAATTAGAGGAGAAACAAAGGTTGTATTTTTCTGAACCTCGTCCTCCGGATTGATTATGTAGTTAGTTCCATTTTTATGTTTCTATTTTTTTTTATTACAGCGTCTTTACTTGATTTTTGTTTTGTTTTCAGGTTAAATTCTACATCCATGAGCTGGCCATAATGTTTTCATGGGCATGAGAGTGTAGGAGAAGCAAGGAAGAAGAGGAACTTTCTTTTGGAACAAAACAGAGCATGGTCGTGTGCCATACACGACCAGGCATATGCTGTAGAGAAGGGAGATGCTTGGGCCGTGTCTAGTTGACACGGCCATGTAGAATCTCCAGAGAAGAAAAAGGTGCATGGTCGTATCCCAGACACGGCCGTGTGAAGAATCCAGAGGAGGAGAGCTTCTTGGTCGTGTCTCACACACGGCCGTGTGAAGAAACCAGTGCAGAAGCATGCACTCACCGTGTCATCCGACATGGCCGTGTGCTGATTCCAGAGAAGGAAGCTGGTGAGGCCGTGTCCCAGACACGGTCGTGCAAGGATAGCTGAGGAGGAGAAGGTTACGGTCGTGCCAATTGGCACGACCGTGTAAGACATCCCGAGAAAGAGATGGGCATGGCCGTGTCTCAGACACGATCGTGCGAAGAAAAATGAATTAGGCTGTGCAATAATACACGACCCAGTCCACACCCTTAAAAGGGGTTAGGGCACGGGGTGTGGGCGGCACACGGCCGCACACACCTTTCTTCTTCCTCTTCCTCTCTCATTTCCTTATCTCTAGGGTTCTAAGCTACCACTTCTAATTTATTCCTTTCATTCTTCTTTTAAAGGCTCAAATCTCATCTACCATGGAAAATGTGATAAGGGAAACTTCTTCTACAAGAAAAGGGAAGGAAAAGATGGTTGCAACAAAAGAAAGAAATTCTTGTTTTAAAGGTATTTCTAATGACTTTGGTATTATTTTCTCTAGCGAGGAACAACATCTTAGGTATTCTTCTTTATGTAAACATCCTCTTGTGAGTACCAAATTTATGGATGATGCAACTTTGGAAATATTAGGGTTTAATGATGATTTAAATTGGTTATTTGAAAGAATAGGTTGGAGTGGTTTAATGAATATGAAATACCCTACTTACCCTAGAATTGTTTTTGAATTTTTAAGTTCTATAATAGTTGATAATGTTCAAGGTGGGGGTAAACTAAAATTTTGACTATTTAATGAGGATTATGAATGGACGTTAAGCGACTTTAATACTTGTTATGAGTTGCCAAAGAATGATATGTGTATAATTTTACCTCAGTTCGGAAATTCATGTTTTTGGCAACACATTTCTGAACAATCACATTTTAACCCTCACAATTCTAGAGCTCTTCACATCATTAACCCCATTTTCATATATGCTTATTTAGTCATGAAAAATACTATATTTGGGAGAGAAGATAAAGAGTGGTTAGTAAGACTTGTGGACTTGTATTGTTTATGGGCAATGGTTGAGAATGTTGAAATCAATTCTGGTTATTTCTTCCTTAAACATTTAGTAAAACTCAGGAAATCTGACTCTACCACACATATTGTTTTAGGAGGATTGTTAACTCAGGTTGCTTTGGTGTTGGGATATTATTTAAGTGAATTGGAAATGATTGATAATTCTTGTAGATTAGACTTGAATTCATATTTAGCAATAAAGATGATAAGGCGTGAAGAACATGGATATAGTCTTCTTATTAAGAACAATTTCCCTTTAAGACTGCCAAATCATGATGTCACTACCATTCATGTTAAGGAAAATTGGTGTTTGAAATTAGCAAGTCAACATTCTAAAACATTGTCAACTTTAGCTTCAAAAAGAGTTCCTTTGGTCAATCGTGATGTGCATAGTTTTAATTTCCAAGAACTTCATTCTGCTCTGGACAATGTTCATAATGATTTAGATGTGACTAAAAATTTTCTCACTAGTAATGAACCCATGGAAGAGGAATAATTTAAAAAACTGTTAGAATGTTTCAAAAGTGAGAGAGAATTGTGTGAAAAGATTTCTCGATTTATGAATTCTTATAGAGCTCATATGGAATTTAATGAGGATTTTCGAGGCTATATGAGATTTTTCCAAGATGATGTTGATAAACTGTTTGAGTATCATATGTTTTTTAGAGATGAAGTAAGGTAGTTTATTAATTCCTTTCCTTTTCCTCTTCCTGAATTTCCTGATTTACCACCTCCTCCACCATATTGATTTTATCAAGATGATGAAAAGTTTAAGTCTTAGGGGGTGTCAAACCTGATTTTTCCTGATTTTTCTTTATGCATTCTAGTTTTCGATTTTTGCTTGTTTTTTGTATGTTATTTTTGTTCTGCATTTTATTTTGATTGTCTTGCTTTGATTGCTTGATTTTTGATAGTCACTTGACTATTTTTTGAAAATCTTGTGGCATACATCTTGAGAACATCAAAACTTCACTTATATGCTTTCTTGTCTTCAAGATTAAATGTTAGCACGTTCATTATCTAGATTCATGATGTTTTAAGTGATACTAGTAGTATGCTTAATGTATCTCTTTTCTCTATCTTGGGTAGCATGATATAAGCTAAGTATCATATGGAGATGAGTTTTAGTCTTAGCTTGACCTTAAGGATCTTATCTTCACTACACCTATACTTGATGCTTGAATGGTTGATATCATTGAAATAGTCATGATTCATCTTGTTTGTTTAGTACTTGGTTTCCATGGTGATTTCTCAAACTTTATTTTGGTTACTAGATGAGGCTCAACTCATGTAAGCTCATTTGGAAAAATCAAAATATCCTTACATTTGTGCTAAAAGTACATTTGTGAATAAGATTTGCACAATGCAAATACTTATGAAAAAAAGTGTGAAAAAAATAGAAAAAAAGTGAATAAGGGATATAAAAAATAGTTGTCCTGAGTGGAATCTAGCAAGTCACCCCTTTGAGACCGAGTTAGGTTACTGGGGAAATGACTGCTTAGTTTTTCTTGACATTGAGCACGCCTTTGAGACCTTGGGTTGATTGAGAAATATGAACCAAGTGTGTGGCAAGTAAGTGTCTATCACTGGCTACTTGTCTATCATCGGAAACATTAGGAATTCAAATTTGATGATGACTTGACTAGGACATAATTGAAACTTGAAGAGTTTTGAATTACTTTACACTGTGCACAAGAACTTATGCTTGAGCCATACTTAACTTGTTTCCATGATCATGCTTGTCAATGAAACTTTTTGATAGAGTTAGGAGAATGCGTTAGGGATATGAGAGCATTGTAGAACATATGAATTTAGATTGTAGCATTTTGCTTGAGGACAAGCAAAGGTTTAAGTCTGGGGGTGTGATGTGCGTAGATTGTATACACTTGTTTAGCATGTTTTGACGCACATTCACATACTTTGTACATGCTTTGTCTACGTATTTTCATAGTTCCAGTTGTCCTTTTAGCATATTTACTCTTTTTATTCGGAGATCTGCTTTTGTACATTTTCTGTACACAGGAGTCGAATTTGGTGAAGGTTTCGTGTTCAAGGCCAAATTTGCAAGCGAAGCAAAGGAGGAAGGCACCATTCTTGTACCTCACACGACCCTGCCATGGGGGGTTGCCCAGGCCATGTGTGGATCACTACCCATGTGATTGCAGCAGGAAAGGAAGTGGCCTCGGCCGTGTGAACCTTACACGGCCGTGCCAAGATGAGAAGCCAGAGGAAGCCAGGCTGTGTACACTGCACGATTGTGCAAGCCTTCCAGAGCCGAAGAATGCTCTAGCCGTGTGCTACACACGACCCGTGCAACAATTCCAGAGGCCAAGAATGCCCTGGCCGTGTGCTTCACATGGCCCGTGTAGGAGCTCCAGAGCCAGAGGCAGTGCAGGCCGTGTGGATCTACACGGCCGTGCAAGGAGTGCAGTGGCAAAGCAAGACATGGTCGTGTCTCACACACGGCCGTGTGAGACAGGTAGAGAGGGGAGTGAGCCAGGTCGTGTCCCACACAAGGCCAGGTCCTGGGGTCGCGTGGCGCCCGAATTTCCCCCTCTATATAAAGGTTTCTTCTTCATTTCAAAGGGGATCTTCTCCCTTTTGGGGAGGGGAACAAGATTGGGGTGTTCCTTACCATTCTTGGAGGGATTTCCGACGATCTAAGGGCGGATCTTCACCGAATCGACTCTGGGAAAGCAAGGATTGGATCCGAAGATGTTCTTCTTTGTAGATAAGTTTTCTTTCTCTCTTTTCTTGGATTTGAGAGGTAAGAATGCTTGTAATCTTCATCTCTTGGGGTTTCTTTCCTTGTTTTATGGAGTAGATTTCTTATTCTAGGATAGAGGGAGTAATTGTAAGGATGATTTGATGTAAAACTCTTGTGGATGTGTCAATTTCCTATTTCTATGATTTTGCCCTATTTGTATCTCTTCTTTCATGTGTGGATTATTGTAATTAGGGCTTAATTATCAAGCTTGATTGAATGTTTGGATATCTTATGAATTTTGTAGAGGTAATTCCTCATTCAATTTTCCGAGGGACGTTCGTGACAGGAACATGCCCGTGTAAGGACGTTGGAGGGGTAATCTTGAAGGGGAAATTAGGTATTTAAAGAGGGTAGGATAGATTGTATGTGTTTCTATATTATATCTTGATGCGGTTGAGGAGTGATGAATTCTATGTTGATTATCCGAGGGACGCACGTGACAAGCAAGCCCGTGTAAGGACAACATAGATTCATTTCTAATTGATCACATTTAGATATATTTTAATCCTAGGCTGGTTGTCTATTGCAAGAGGGAACCGACAACCTTCTACAAATGATAGACAATTAAGGAATAAGATTTGGTAGATCATTTATATTGAATAATCCTTACAAAGAAACCGAAACTCATAGACATACCCTTTATCATTACCTTTATTCTTGTTTCTTATTCTTTCATTTCTTTGTTTACCTTTCATAGTTACACTTAGATTTTGTAAATCAATTGATTGGTTGTTTAGCTTACTCATGTTGAGACATCTTTAGTGCTTATTCCATTCCCTATGGATTCGATATCTTTTATTATTACTTACGACAGATCCGTACACTTGCGGAGAGTCAACACTATGCCATATAGCTTCTTTGGTTGCCTCAGAGGCTGCCACATACTCTGCTTCCATGGTTGAGTCTGAAATGCATTTCTGTTTAACACTCCTCCATGCAATGACTCCACCTCCTAATGTAAACACATAGCTTGATGTATACTTACTATTGCCCCTATCTGATTGGAAGTCAGAATCCGAGTAACCCACAGAGAGCAAATCATCTGCTTGGTAAACCAGCATATAATCTCTAGTCCTTCTCAGGTACTTCAATATATATGCTTTATAGTAGTCCAATGTCCTTGTCCAGGGTTACTTTGATATTTACCAAGCATGTCCATGGCAAAACAGATATCCGGTCTCGTACACATCATAGCATACATTAGGCTTCCGACAGGCGAAGCATAAGGAACTGCCTTCATATCCTCTATCTCCTTTGATGTCTTCGGAGACATCTCTTTAGATAAAGCTACTCCATACCTGAAAGGTAGAAAACCTTTCTTGGAGTCTTGCATGCTAAAACGAGCTAGGATTGTATCGATATATGAAGCTTGGGATAAGCACAATATTCTTTTCTTGCGATCCCTTATTACTTTGATCCCGAGAATATTTGTGCATTCTCCCAAGTCCTTCACATCGAATTGCTTGGACAACCAAACCCTTATTTCCGACAACACTTTGATATTGCTTCCAACTAACAAAATGTCATCTGCGTATAGTACAAGAAATACCACCACGTTTCCATCACACTTCTTGTATACACAAGACTCATCCGGGCACTGAATAAATTCATATGACTAGATCACTTCATTAAACCGAATGTTCCAAGATCTTGAAGCTTGCTTCAGTCCATAAATAGACCGGTTTAGCTTACACACTAGATGCTCTTTGTCTTTTTCAACGAACCCCTCTAGTTGCTTCATATGGATGTTTTTCTTGAACACTTCCATTAAGGAAAGTTGTCTTGACATCCATTTGCCAAACCTTATAATCCATATGAGCAGCAATAGATAAGAGTATCCGGATACACTTAAGCATAGCTACTGGTGAAAAAGTTTCCTCATAATCGATTCCCTCTTTCTGAGTATACCCCTTCGCAATAAGCCTTTCTTTGAAGGTTTTCACCTTCCCGTTTGTCCCTCTTTTTCTTTTGTAGATCCATTTACATCCAATAGCTTTTACACTATTCGATGGTTCTACAAACTCCCAGACTTTGTTAGAATACATAGATTCTATCTCAGAATTCATCGCTCTTTGCCAAGATACTGCAACTTTATCTTGGAGTGCTTCGTCATATGTCTGGGGATCAGGTTCATGTTTAACAGGGATCAAGTCCGAAGACTCTCCCAAAAACATGAATCTTTCATGGTGCCTCACAGCCCTCGCACTACGACGAGGCACTGTCTATGGTTGCGTATCATTTGTGATACGTGTTGCAGTTTCTAGTGATATTTCATCTTGTACTATTGGTACTAGACTAGAGGTGTCCTCTCTAATTTCTTCTAGAGCAATTTCACTCATGGGCTTATGGTTCATTACATAATCTTCCTCTAAAAATTGAGCATTGGTGCTAACAATGATCTTCTGATTTTTAGGATTATAAAACAAACCACCTTTTGTTCCCTTAGGATATCTCACAAATAAACAAACTTCTGTACGTGATTCCAACTTGTCAGTATCTCGCTTCAGCACATGTGATGGAGTACCCCATATTCGGATATGACTCAGATTAGGCTTACGCCCATTCCACAATTCCATGGGAGTTGAGGATACTGATTTAGAAGGTACCATATTCAGAATGTACACTGCTATTTCCAGAGCATATCCCCAAAACAAATTTGGTAATTCTGAATAACTCATCATCGATCTAACAATTTCCATAAGAGTCCTATTCCTTCGTTCTGCCACACCATTCTGTTGGGGTGTACCAGGTGCAGACAATTGGGATTGAATCCCAGCCTCTGATAAGTAATTCCTAAACTCTCCAAAGAGGTATTCGCCACCACGATCAGACCGTAGTGTCTTGATACTTTTTCCATGACGTTTCTCCACATCAGCCTTGTATTCTTTGAACTTATCAAAGCATTCAGACTTGCGGTGCATCAAGTAAATGTACCCATATCTTGAATAGTCATCTATGAAAGAGACAAAATATTCGAAACCACCTCTTGCCTGGATAGACATAGGACCACACAAATCAGAATGAACCAGTTCTAACACATCTTTGGCTATATACCCCTTGGCCTTAAAAAGTCTCTTGGTCATTTTACCTTCCAAGCAAGATTCGCAAGTTAGAAAGTTTTCCAACACTAATGAACCCAAGAGGCAGTTGCCCTTCGGTAAGATTCATGTAGACATCTACAAAAAAGGAAAGACTAAAATTAAAACTTCTCTTTTAAATCATGGTTACAAAAAAGAAAAATATTTTATCAAAAATTAAAATCTCTCTTTTAAACTACAAATAGGAAAGATTTTAACAAAATTAAAATCTCTCTTTAATCCTTTGTAGATAGCTATAAAAGGAAAGATTTTAAAATTTTAAAACTCTATTTTAAAACCATATGGATGGCTATAAAAGGAAAGTTTTTAACAAAAAATTAAAAACTCCTTTTATTCTTTACCTATATCCGACCCCATGCTCGGTCACCAACTATGGTTTGGCCAGCCACTACTTGGGCTCCAAGCCAATGCTTGGCCGACCCCCTTTGCACCAAGAAAGGTTGTGTTCGACCCATTACTTGGGTAAGAAGTGGACTTTGTGGATACAAGACTTTACAGAGGCAACAACAGGGACCGAGAGGAGAAATTGGTTTTGGTCTCCCGATGAGCTTGAGTTTCCTATGTTCGCCCCGAACACCCAACTCAAGTTCATCAATAATAACTCATACCACTAAAGAGTTATTATTGAACTACCGCACCAATCCCAAATTACATTATGAGCTCCTTATTATGAGTGCATTAATCTCCCTGTGTTTAAGATATCGAATGTCCACTAATTAAATGAGTTACTGACAACTCACTTAATTAATATCTAGCTCCAAGAGTAGTACCACTCAACTTCATTGTCATGCCAGACTAAGTCCACCTGTAGGGTTTTACATGACAATCCTTATGAGCTCCTCAAGAGGACATCATCAACCTAGATTACTAGGACACAATTTCCTTCTATAATCAACAACACCCCATATAAATAATATCATTTCCCAACTTATCGGACATATTAATTTAACGAACTAAATCTCATCCATTGATAAATCAAAAAAATAAATACTAAGTATATATGCTTATTATTAGATCTGGATAAAGAGTATGCACATCCATAATAACAGAAGTTTTGTTCTTTTATGTAGTCAGTATAAAAAGAAACAACTTCAAATGGTCCTGCTCAATACACTCATAGTGTACTAGTGTAATTTTATAGTCAAGATAAACTAATACCAAATTACACTACGACCGTTCCAATGGTTTGTCCCTATCCATCTACGTCGTGAACTACTATTTATAATTTATAAGGAACTGATAGCATGATCTTCTATGTCACACCAAACACCATGTTATCTACAATATAAATTAAATGGACAACTGCATTTAACATAAATGCAGACATTTGACCAATGTGATTCTTATTTCAAAATAAATGTTCATACAAAAAGATAGGCTTTTAGTATATATCCAAACAAACTTCTCCTGAGAGGAGTGGGTGAGGATGCGTTCCCCGGAAGAGGGAATAGTAGGCATTGGTTCGACATAGGATTTTCGGTCGGAAATCCGAAGTCAGAACCGGACAGTCCGGTGATTGTCAGATATTCTTGTTTATGTTATTATTTATGTGCTAACTTTGTTTTGCAGGATATATTGTTGTTTTGTGAGCTAACTTATCTTGTAGGGACAAAAGAGCACTTTTGGCCTCGGATGAATAGTACTCAAGGCGCCCTCATGGAGCTTGGATGCGCCTCGGACAACCTTGGAGGTGCCTTCAAGGCTTATGGAGGCACCTTCAAGAGGATCAGCGAGGACTTCTTCTGTGCTTATCCACGCGGCTGACTCGCCTGCGGTGGAGGCGCCCTCAAGAGGCTTTGAGGCGCCTCCAACAGCCATTATAAGGGGTATTCGACCAGCAGCTCAAGACATCAGATTCCAAGTGATTCAGCCTTCATGTGCTGCTCAAGAAATGACCCGACTAAGCTACAACAAGTCTCCAACAACCCGTAGCTTCGAGATTTCTCATTTCTGTTGTCGGTATAAAGTTAATTATTGATTTACTTGTATTACATATTTGTAAACTTGTGCAATTATAGTTGTTGCCCAAAGTAAACGTTCAACGAGCGTGGGCCTTGGAGTAGGAGTCGCCCTAGGCTCCGAACCAAGTAACTCTTGGAGTCTTCTGTGTGTTTTGTGTGTTTGGTTTAATTTCCACTATGAATTTACTCGTTATGTTTTTGATTACGTCAAGTGAAAGTCATGAGTGCTATTCACCCCCCCCTCTAGCGCTTCTCGATCCAACAATTAATGTTGTCTGCGGTACCATATTCGAGCCCTCTTAGCAATAGTGTGGTATTGTGCTTCTCCAAAAAATACCTTCAGGGATTTTTGTAGTATGAGGCCGCTCTACGGTGGGGCCAGTTACATTAAAAAGTTTACCCAACACAATTTTATTCCCTCAGGGTGGTGCGGTAGTTGAGGCATAGGGTGCTGTCACATGAGGTCTTGGGGTCGAAACTCGATAAGTCGGAGCATGTCCTCCCCCATGTCTTGGTCACTTGCACTAATGGCTAGTAGCCAACCATTATTTACCTCCTCCGTGTTGATCTAGGGATGGATTGGAGGGGATGCTAGGCATGAGCGAATCACCTTTTTACCACTTTCCACATTCACATTTATACTCAAAATAACTGCTTCAATTACTTATCTAGCATATCTTCTATAATTAATATACCCCTGCTCTATCGAGTCCAAGTTTTATTTGAATGACTTGCCAGATAAAACTTCCTTCTAACTTGAATGAATTCTCATACTTTCTAGTATTTTACTTTTAAGCTCAGCCGAGTGATCCTAAGTAATGTCGAGTCTCTTATCAAGTAGACCAGACGACCATGAATATTGCCGAGTTTCTTTAAACATTCCAACTTCTCCTGGGACAAACCTCGACTTCATGTAAAATATTTTAAATATCCTCTGATCCTGTCTGGAATCTGAGTCGGATGAAGGTCAGATGAGCAATTGTTGGCATTGACGGAGATGCGACTGTGACACTCTTATCGTTTGTACTCGTGTGAACAGACCCCACGCAGTGCTGACGGAAAGCGGTGACTAAGCCGATAGTACCTGAGCTCTGCGCACACTCATACAAGCACATGGGACGTTAGAGGCTAGAAACCAGGAAAAAAATCTCTGGAGCAGGCCCTCCAACGCTCAAGTCAGGTACTTTTCCCCCAAAAGAATAGTGTACGAAGAAGAAAGAAAAGTAGAAGATAAGTGTGAATGTGCGAGAGAGCGTACCTGTGCAAGGGAGAGGACCTCCCTTTTTATATGACAATGCGTACCTTCTGGAGCCTGATTGATGTTAGAAAATATTGGGTGTCAGGACTTGTCAGGTGATGGAGGACACATGGCATCCTCATATAGACTACAGGAATGTTCCATTCACAGGTGACCATAGGCCATTGGAATATTCCCTGACATTCAACAGTTATTCTCTGACAGACGGTTACAATTCCCTGGCCTTGTTGTCATGTAGCACCTCCTTTCCTGACCTTCTGGCTGTCCAGGAATGAACAGGGTAGCTCAGGCTATTCTGTTGGGTATAACACCTAGCCTAAACTTTGAGGGGTCGGGAGTTGTGATGAGATCGTCTAAGAACCGACAAGGAGTTGGCTGTCCAAGAATTAGCTTACTGAGGAAACTAAGCCTAGATATAATAGAGCTATGAGAACCCGATCAGTCAGATCCCGGTCAGATATTGCTCCAACTACCCCCCCCCCCCCCCCATGTTTTAGACCAGGGTGTCTGATATGGAGTCCTGGTCTATTATAGTTCTGATGCATCCTTTGCCGATATGCCGTTAAGCAGGCATCTGTTCATTCACAAATTTTACTAATCAAATCCAGCTCTGAAAGTCGTCGCTTTACATTTCCTTCATCATATAGCATTCTTCTGACTAATGACACCTCGGCCTCTATAGGAACCACATCCTCACTGCCGTAGACCAGGTGGAATGGTGTGAGTCTGGTGCTTTCTCGCGGAGTTGTGCAGTAGGCCCAGAGAATGCTAGGCAACTCTTCTACCCAATCGCCTTCAACATGATTTAGATTAACTTTCAACCCTCAGACTATCTCCCTATTGGTAACTTCTGTCTGTCCATTGCTTTGTGGATAGGCTACGGATGTGAAAGCCTGGGTTATGTCGAATCCTTGACACCAAGCCTGGACTTTGCGGCCTTGAAACTATCTTCCGTTATTTGAAACTAACTTGTGAGGTATTCTTAATCTACAGAGGATATTCTTCTATAAGATTTGAATAACAGCTCCCTCAGTGATCCTAGCTAGAGCTTCTTCTTTCACCCATTTAGAGTATTGAGGTTTCTGACCTAGTACCATCAGGAATGGTCTCATAATATCCATGCCCCATTAGTCGAAGGGGCATGAGACTATTAAGGTTTTCAGCATGTCGGTCGGTTGATGGGTCAGGTTCTGATGCTTTTGGCAGGATATGCAAGTATTCACCAGTACCCCGCCAACAATACTTTTCGAGCCAGCGTCTTCCCCCTGCGTGTTTACCATAGCATCCTCGATGTACCTCTTACAAGGCATACTTCACCTCCTCTATTCCTAAGCATTTGAGCAGCGATCGAGAGAATGTCCGCTTGTACAGTTGATCCCCGTTTAGGGTATACACATGAGCTCTTTTCCTGATCAACCTGGCTTCTTTCGGATCAGTAGGCAGGACACCCTGCTGAAGATATATGATCATAGGGGCCCTCCAATCAATCGTCTCCTCAAGATTGTTCTACAGGTATATCTAAGCTATTAGGAAGGTTTGGCTATTGACCTGTCCAGCACCCATGTGGTCAAAGAGCTAGCCATTTTAGGTAGTTCGTCAGCCCTTTGGTTATCTGCTTGGGGAATCTTAGTCACCATGATCTCCTTGAAATCTTCTCTCATCTTCTCATATGCTTCACGGTATAACTACAGCTTGTCATTGTTAACTTTGAAGTTGTCTACTACTTGATGAGCCACAAGCTGAGAATCTAAATAAACAACTACCCAAGCGGCTCTGACATGTTGAGCTGCTTGTAGTCCTGCCAATAATGCTTCATACTCTGCCTCATTGTTTGTGGCTCTGAAATTTAACCTGACAGCCAGTTGCAGGATATCCTCCTAAGGGGATATCAGGAGAATCCCAGCTCCACTTCCTTGTTGGGTGGTCAATCCATCTACATAGACCTTCCAGGTTTCTTCAGAATCCATTTGATGGATCTCCGTTAGAAAATCTGCTAGGGCTTGCGCTTTAATTGTCCTTCGAGATAGATACTGTATGTCATACTCTCCCAATTCAGTGGCCCATTTGATGAGGTGACCTGCTACTTCCATATTAGTGAGAGCCTTACCCATGGATTTGTTGGTCAAGACTATGATGGGGTGTGCCAGGAAATAAGGTCTTAAGTGGTGAGCCATGAGTACCAATCGGTAGACCAATTTCTCCAGGGTCATGTATCGGGACTTGGCCCCTTTCAATAAGTGACTGAAAAAGTACACTGGTCATTGTACATCGTCCTGTTCTTTCACCAACATCGCCCCTATGGCCTAAGAGGTGGCTGACAGATAAACCCAAAGCGGCTTTCCAGCAATAGGTTTGAATAGCGAGGGTAAGGTCTCCAGGTGATTTTTTTAATTTCTCGAAGGCCTGGTTACATTCGTCATCCCATTGAAACTTGGCAGCTCTCTTGAGCACTTTGAAGAAAGTCAGGGCTTTATCCGCAGACTGGGATATGAACCTGGATAGTGGAATTATTCTGCCCACCAACTTCTGAGCTTCCTTTAAATTCTGAGGCACCTTCATGTCTCGAAGTGCCCGGATCTTCTCCGGATTAGCTTTAATTCCTTGTTCAATAACGAGGAATCCCAAGAACCCCCCCCCCAGCTCCAAACAGGCATTTCAATGGATTAAGCTTTGGTCCATACTACCGTAGTGTGTCATAGGTTTCTTCTATGTCAGCAATCAAATGTATGGCCAGGGTGGATTTGATGAGGATGTCATCCACATAGACTTCCACATTTCGGCCTATATACTATCAGAAGATCTTATCCATCATCCTTTGGTAAGTAGCTCCTACATTCCTCAACCCAAAAGGCATGATGGTATAACAGAAGGTACTATCTGCCGTAATGAAGCTAACTTTCTCCTGATCTTCTTGTACTAGAGGGATTTGGTGGTATCCTTGATAAACATCAAGCATGCAAATTCTTTCGCAGCCTGAGGTCAAGTCTACCATCTGATCAATCCTAGGCTGTGGGTAGTAGTCCTTAGGGCTAGCGCAGTTAAGATCTCGGAAGTCGATGCAGACTCTCCACTTATTGTTGGGTTTAGCTACTTGGACCATATTAGAGATCCAAGATGGGAATTGTACCTTTCTAATGTGACCTACTTTCCTGAGCTGATCCACCTCAGCTCGGATGATCTTATTTTGCTTGGCCGAGAAGTGTTGGTGCGGGAAGCATCCGACGATCGAACCTTAGTTTTGATAATGGCAAAGAATTCAAAGTTAAGCTAGTGTGTGATCTAACATGTTTGAATGAGTGTTTCAGGAAAGTCCTAGCTGCGGTTAGGCAGGTGAAAAACCCTAAGGGGTGGTAACCTTAGGTCCTAGGGGGCGGTAACCCTAGGTGGAGGAAAACCCTAAGGGGCGGTAACCTTATGTCCTAGGGGGCGGTATCCCTAGGTAGAGAAAAACCCTAGGGGGCGGTAACCCTAGGTTCTAGGGGGTGGTAACCCTAGGCGGAAAGTCCAGTCGGTCTGGAGGGCCGGACTGGCATCAGGTAATCTCTCCTGAGGGGAGTAGGTGAGGACGTGTTCCCCGTAGAGGGAACAGTAGGTGTCGGGTCGACCTAGGGTTTCCGGTAGGAAATCCGAAGTCAGACTCGGACAGTCTAAAGACTATCAGCTGTTTTTCACTTATGAATTATTAGATTCTAACATTGTCTTGCAGGGTATGCAATTGTTCGGACTAACCTTGTTTTGCAGGAGAAGCGGCTCCTGGAAAAAGGAGGTCCCGGCGCCCGAGACCAAACTTTATCCCTTGCGCGACTTCACCACTTGGAGCAACCTAGTTGGCTGGCCATGTCACACTCCAGGCGCCCGGAACCTCATATAAAAGGAGGGTTGAGGTGCAGCTTTAACCACAATGATCTTCTAAGCATTCTCCGTGCGACAAGCTGCTAACGTCTCGACTCAGAAGTGCTGCAACGACAATTCGGAGCTTCAGCTTTATTCTTTTTATTGTCGGTACAATATTCTTTTCTGCTTAAATTGTACTTAGCGTGTAATAGCTTTTACGAATTATAGTTGTTGTCCACCGGAAGCGATCAAGGATCGCTGGCCTTCGAGTAGGAGTCGTCACAGGCTCCGAACGAAGTAAATCCTTCGTGTCCACTTTATTTACTTTTCCACTGCGTTATTTCTGAACAAGCTTTTACGATTTCGAAAAACGAAATAGCCACGAGCGCTATTCACCCCCCTCTAGCGCTTTCGATCCATCAAGAAGTTCCTCTTCTTCTACTTGACTGGCCGGGAATCAGGCAGAAGGTGTAATCTGTGCTTAGCCACCTCGGGCTTGACCCCCGGTAGCTCTTCGGGGGACCAAGCGAAGACGTCCCTATTACGAGTTAAGCGTTGGACCAGGTCCATCTTGAGCTCGATAGGTAGGTCGCTTGATATGTGGGTGAAATTATTCAGGCATTCGGGATAGAGCTGGACCTCCTCCCAAGGGATGAGCTCCTCTGCTATGGGTAAAGGCTCCTCTTGGATGATATGGATCCCGCAATCCTGGGTTCGTTGGGCCTTGCGAGCCTCCACCTTCACCATGTCAATGTAACACCTGCGAGAGACCACTTGCTTACCTTTAACTTCCCCGACCTGGTCTCCCAAAGGGAATTTGATCCTCTGATGAAAAGTGGAGACTGCTGCCCAGAACTCGTGTAGTGTCGGTCTCCCTAAGATGACGTTGTATGAGGATGACAAATCCACCATTATGAAGGTGCTCCTCCACGTCCTCACCAAGGGCTCGCTACCCAAAGATATGACTAGCTTGATCTGGCCCATGGATCATACTTCATTGTCGATGAAGCCATACAATGAAGTAGCCACGAGCTGTCACTAGCGTCGATTTGCATGCTCTCTAACGCACTCTTAAATATCACATTGACAGAGCTTACGGTATTCATGAAAACTCTGGCCATGCGATTGTTGGCGATAACGACTTTGATTATTAGGGCATCATCATGAGGAAGCTCTAGCCCTTCTAGGTCTTGTGGCCTAAAGCTGATGATGGGTCCTGCAGCTTGCTCCCGGCTGCATCCTACAGCGTGTATCTCCAAGCGCCACTCATGAGATTTCCGAGCCCTAGTGAAGTCTCCATCTGTGGGCCCTTCAGAGATCATACCAATCTCACGGATGGTTGTGTTTCCCCTGTTATCCTCTTCCCAAGCTTCTCCTGGCTCCGGGTTACGACCGGGCTGCTGACTTCCTTACCCTACATTGTTGGGCTGGGGTTTACCAGACTGACCTGCCACGACCAGTTGGCTGGCCAACATCCTCTGCTAAGTCCTTGGCGCAATCTCAGGTGGAGGCTGGCACAACTCATCTGCGGGTCGAGAGTCTCGAGCGAACTGGAAGCAATCATTTGTGGCATGGGTGTGGGACCAATGATAAGTACAGTAACGCGGCCCCCTCTACCCGGGCCTTGGGGCTTGGACAGCTGCCACACATTGGGTCAACCTAGGATTCTGACTGGGAGGCAAGGGTGGTCGGGCATCTCGGGCGCGTGGAAGAGGCTGAGCTGGTGGTTGGGGTGACCTCTTCTCTGGTTTATTGGTGGAAGTAGGCGCCTTGTCTGCTTTCTGCGGAGCGCCCTGCGCCTCTTCCACGTTGATATAGCTAGCGGCCTTCCCGAGCATCTCATCGAAGTTCTTCATGAGGTCTCGGATGAGATCTCGGAAGAACTCCCCCTCTACTAATCCATGAGAGAAGGTGATCATCAATATTTATGAGTTAGCGGATGGGACGTCCTGTGCCACCTGGTTGAAGCACTTGATATAACTTCGTAAGGGCTCAGCCGACCCTTGCTTGAGGGTGAAGAGATAGTGGTCCATCTTCTGGTACTTCCTGCTACTGCCGAAGTGATGCAGGAGGATAATTTTAAAGTTATGAAAACAGGTGATGGACCCATTCGAAAATCCATCAATCCATTTCTGTACTGAGCCAAATAGAGTATTCAAGAACATTCGACACTTAATAGCGTCGCTGTATTAATGCAACAACACAGCGTTCCAGAACTTGAGGAGATGATCCTCCGGATCCTTACTGCCATCGTACTCTCCAATGGCCGAGGGCTTATATCCCTTTGGTAGCTTCTCCTCTAGTACCCTTGAGAGAAGGGCACTTGCTCATTGGGTTTCGCTCGGGGCTTCTCCCTGAGGACTATAACTTTCCCCTTCTTCGAGTCCCTGGGCGGGGAGGTTTCTACCATAGAGGCCTGAGGTTGCTCTTTCTTATTATAGCAGTCCGGGCCCTTGTGATAATAGTCAGGGCCAAGTTCCATATAGAAGGCCGGGAGGAACTCCTCAGGCTGTTTTCTCTTAGACCCGCTTATCAGAAACATGAGTCAGGTCTTTGGAAACTATAGGCATCTTATACGGTCTCGAAGCAGTGGTCTATTTTTCAGAAGTCGCTCGCCTCTTGGCTTCCTTGAATAGTTCGTACTCCCCTGCCATCATGGTTACGTTGATTCGTCCGGTGTCCAACATCTTCACACTCCAGAACAAGTGAAGAAAGTTCCCACAGACGGCGTCAAATTGATCCTGTTCGGAATCTAAGTCGGATGAAGGTCGGATGAGCGGTTGCTAGCGTTGACGGAGAGGAGACTGTGACACTCTTATCGTTTGTACCCATGTGAACAAACCCCCACGCGGTGCTAACGGAAAGCGGTGACTAAGCTAGTAGTACTTGACCTCCGTGCACACTCAGACAAGCACACGGGAAGTTAGAGGCCAGAAATCAGGGAAAAAGTCCCTCGAGCAGGCCCTTCGACGCTCAAGTTAGGTATTTTTCCTCCAGAAGAACAGTGTACGTAGAAAAAAAAAGTAGAAGACAAGTGTGAATGTGTCAGAGAGCGTACCAGTGCAAGGGAGAGGACCTCCCTTTTCATATGACAATGCATACCTTTTGGAGCCTGACTGATGTTAGAGAATGTCGGGTGTCAGAATTTGTCGGGTGATGGAGGACACGAGACATCCTCATATAGACTGCAGGAAGGTTTCATTGCAGGTGACCGTAGACCGTTGGAATATTCCCTGATATTCAGTAGTTATTCTCTGACAGACGGTTACGATTCCCTGATCTTGTTGTTGTGTAGCACCTCCTGTCCCGACCTTCTGGCCCGATCGGGAATGAACAGGGCAACTCAGGCTATTTTGTTGGGTATAGCACCTGGCCTAAACTTTGAGGGGCCGGGAGCTGTGATGAGATCGTCCATGAACCGACCAGGAGTTGGCTGTCCGAGAATTAGCTTACTGAGGGAACTAGGCCTGGATATAACCGAGCCGTGAGAACCCGATCAGTCTGATCCCGGTCAGATATTACTCCAACTACTCCCTATGTTTTAGACCAGGGTGTCTGATCTGGAGTCCTGGTTTGCAAGAATCCGACCGGGAACCATGTTACTGACGTAATCCCATGATCCTACTTCTCCTTTTCCTCACCGTCGACTGTCACACCCCCTTGATTTCTGACTGCCATGTCCCCTTGACTTCTGACTGTCACGTCTTATTGACTTCTGATTGTGTAACTTTATCGGACTCCATCATTATACATCGTATTATCCTCCTAGATTCAACCGACTCCAACCACTTTTAATCAAGTTGGAGAGGTGTCGCGTATAGTCTACGTTGACAAGTCAAGGCTTTCCACGTGTAGTCTAAGTTGACCTGGTCAATATTACTAAACCATTCATCACCTCATATATCAGATTAAACAAACATCATGTAAATGATTTTTAAAAAAAAAATATCAAAACTTGTGATGTGTTCTTCATTTTTTTCTATTTCTTGGATTAGTGTCTTTAAAGTAATAATGACCTCTTCCTGAACATAATTTCTCCATTTCCCAACTTTTATAGACTTCAAACTGATCATGAAGTGGAGAAAGCTTAGTACATAATCAAATTTACTTAACCAACTTGTATTATCTCTCCTTCCCTCTTGTTTAAACATAGAGGCCTTTGCTTCCATTAAAACTTCTTCCCACGCAGTTCAGAGAAGCTTCATTAATTCGTATCAACTTTTCTACAAGAATACAAAAGTTTCAGTGAAGTTCATCAGCAACGAGCGGTGTAGACACAAGTCATACATTTCAAGGATGTTTCTGATCGATACGCAAGAGCTGAGGTTGCTGAAAGAGAAGCCAAGTGAAGACGAATGGTGGATTTTGGTCAAAGCAAACAAGGCCATGAAATGGATCTTTCTTAAGCTAATTGGTCAGAAAGCAAGGATACGATTATTATTATTTTATTTTTTTTTTTGAAAAATTGAATGATGGAAGGAAGAATATGACTAACTCGAGGTGTAATTTCGCTAGAGATGAAGCGTCAGTCTTTTATTTGTTTTTTCCTTTCTCCCTCGGGGTTTATTCAGCGAAAATGGAAAAAAAAAACAAACATATTTTTTAGGTCTTTGTTCTTTCCCATCTGCAGTCATGTCGGTAAACAGAGATCCAGAGAAAATTTAGGCAGATCAATAAGTCAGAGAGGCCGCAATGAGTGATGAACCAACTAAGTCGGTCTGATGAGTTAGTCAGAATGGGTAGGTTTAACAAACTCTATTTGTGCCACCTTCGTCATTCTATCAATGCGGTCCCAAGAAAAAGTCGAATTATATTAGATGTACATAGTTTTATAACTACAAAGTCATATGACAATAGATATGATCAATTGATGATCACTCTTATCACCTTTGCCTTTCCATCAATATAAATCCTCGAGGAGCTCCCGGTACTGGTACAATAGTTAAACTATCTAATGGATAATTATCTAAACATATTAGTCATCTGAATGGACCTTCATATTTCCATAAACATTTTTTCATTTACTTTAATGACTAGTGAAAATTAGAAAAAAGATGGATGAACATTCAATTAATTTGGTACATAAATTAATCAAATTAATCAAAAATAAGTTTAATATTGACTAATCGAATCAAATTAAAATTTTATTAAAATCGAATTAATTGAATCAAATTAAAAATGAATTATTTTAATTAATATTTTTTTAAAAAATAATAAAAAGAATTTATATAAAATTAACCCAATGTCACCCCTAATAAGAAAGAGATATTATTTTATGGCATGTCGCTTTGTGTCACTTATCTCACCTCAAATATATAGTTTATTTTTATATTTTATTGCTTATTCAAATCCTCATGAAAAACAAGGTGGGACTAATAGTGAAGAATTTTTCTTCTCTGGCTCACCCACTTCCTATACATACGGCAAATATGAGAATTAAAAAAAGACTTCATCTCACCCTATGCGATAAAGTCATAAATTTTAAGGTTTTAGTGAACCAAATTGAACAAACAAACTAAAATTTTTAAATCATACAAGTTACACAAATAGATAGACAAAATGGGCAATTGGACATGTCAAAAAAGTTGAATATGATAAATTAGGACAAGCGAAGATGATAAAATTTTAATAATTATCTATTTAATTAAATAATAACAACTAAGATGTTATTCCGTTAGGTGAAGTTGAAGTGAAGTTGATTATATAAAACCTCCTATTTTATTAGATATAAGAAAATTAATAAATAAATTTATTCTTAAAACAATAAGCTTATTAATGTTTAAATTTATTTATTTATTTAATTAATATATTAGCTTTATCAAGCCGAATTTATTTACCAAAATGTTGAAATCATTTACAGCCCCACTACTCCCTCCACCCGCTTGCTCTAGCAGTCGTCGCTCCTTCTTCTCCAGTCTCCACCCTCGAAGCGAAGCGACACTACAAATGCCGACACTTCTCCTCTTTCCTTCGACTCCATTAGTCGTCGACCTGAGAGCATCGTGGCGCGCCAAGATGCTATCACCCTGCTGCTTAATTCACTCATACGAACGGAAATTCTTGTGTGAATGTTTCCTTTCTTCGCTCCACACATTTTCCATTCGTCGTCTGATAAAATTATCAACGACGAGCTCAATTTCCAGCCTGATGTTCAGCACGTCTCATAATTCAACGTCGACGAAAATGAGCAGCCGCAAATTGATGTCCTCGTCCGAAAGAAACAGAGGAACTGCCGCTTACGTAGTCGGTCCTGGCCGAGGAAGCATGCACCCTGTTTCCAGTTTCTTAGTTTAGTTAAATCGATCAAATTAATAAATCCACGAAAGTTTTCCGAAGGATTAATTTAATCAGCGTGAGGCTACGTGGAAGACCAAGAATAAAAAAAGGGACCTAAATTTCGGCGTTCATACAATTTACAAACGTTGGCGCGACGACAGAGTAAGTGGAAGATGGAAAGAGGCCATGTCATGGAGTTTGAAGTCAAACTAACGATTGACTTCGAACCGCAGCATATCGATCGATACGATAGCTGACCTGACAGACCAATTTTAAAACAGGGCACGAAGAATTGCAACCCGATTTAATTATTAATTAATCATAGATGGTTCATCTTCATGTATATATGCAATTTCCTTCGATAATCCCCTTGCGATGGCTGCTGCTGCTGCTGCCGCTGCTTCTTCTTGTGCTGTGAGCTTGCATACTAGAACTTGGCGGTGTCGGTGGAAGAGCAGGTTGCCAGTGGTCGTGGCGCCCGAGAAGTGGGAAGCGGCGATGAAGGTTCGGTCGTCGTCGCCGGTGGCATCGACGGGGTGCGAGTTGGCGAGCATTTGGAGGAAAATCCAGGGGGCTGACGACTGGGCCGGTCTGGTGGAGCCGCTGAACCCGGTTCTGCGCGATGAGGTGGTGCGCTACGGCGAGCTCGTTACGGCGTGCTACGAGGCCTTCGACCTCGACCGGGCCTCGCCTCGCTTCCTCCAGTGTAAGCACGGGAAGGAGCGGTTGCTCCATGAGACCGGCCTCGGCTCCGCCGGCTACGAAATATCCCGGTACATCTATGCGACGGGGCCGGACATCCTCGGCGACGGCGGAGGGCGGTGGATCGGGTACGTGGCGGTGGCGACAGACGAGGTGGCGCGCCGGCTTGGGCGCCGCGACGTGCTCGTGGCCTTCCGGGGCACGGTGACCAAGTCGGAGTGGGCGGCGAATTTGATGAGCTCGCTGACGCCGGCCCGGCTTGACCCGCACGGCCCGAGGCCGGAGGTCATGGTCGAGTCCGGATTCCTTACTCTGTACACCAATAGCGACAGCCAGCGACGCAGGTGCAAAAACATTCTCTACGATTTTGTTTATCCATTTAATTAAATTAATAAAAAAATATTTTTTTAAAAAAAATTAGGGATCGAGTTGTTGCAGGTTTAGCCACGGGAGCTGCCGCCAGCAGTTGCTGAAGGAAGTGGCACGGCTGGTGAAGAAGCACGAAGCAGAGGAGATGAGCCTCACATTGGCGGGGCACAGCATGGGCTCCGCCCTGGCGCTTCTTCTCGGCTACGACCTGGCGGAGCTGGGGCTCAACTGGAGGGCGGAGGCGGCGGTGCCGATCACGGTGTACTCCTACGGAGGCCCGAGGGTGGGGAATTGGTGGTTCAAGGAGCGGTGCGACGAGTTGGCCGTGAAAGTCCTGCGAGTGGTCAACGTGCGGGACCCGGTGACGAAGCTCCCGGGGCTGTTCCTGAACGAGAGCCTCCGGCGATGGGGCGCCACAGCCAGCCAATGCTACACCCACGTCGGGGTGGAGCTGGCGCTCGACTTCTTCGAGGCCAAGAACCCGGCGTGCGTGCATGACATGGCCAAGTACGTGGCTCTGTTGAAGTGCCGGCGCTGCATTTCGGCCGGCGGTGTCGATTGGGTGGGGAAGACGGCGGTGTTGCTGAAGAAGATGGAGGAGCTGTCATGGCTATTTAGGAAAGTGGCCCATTTGATCAATCATTCCAGCTGCTCATCTGAAATTAATTATAAAATTTAACAATCAAAAACTGTTTTTTTTTTAAAATATTCCTTCGCCGTCTGATTCTGATTTCATTCACCGTAAAAAATAATTTTAATATAAAATTATCTTTGAGCATTTTAAACTAAAACTGACTTAATTAAAATAAACTGTTTTGGTCAAAATTGCTTTGCACACATAAGTTCATCTCATCTATACATGAAAGCTAATTATTGTACCTATATCCCTGATATGGTGGGGCCTTTTTTTTTTTTTTTTTTTTTGGGGGGCTAAATTAGGAAACGGAGCTTCAACATGAATTGCAAAATACGAGAGTGATGTGTGATTTGAGCTTCAGAATAAACATCTTTTGGGGGAAACATGAATTTCACATGCTTTAGGGGGTTTTCAAGCAATCATTTTCAGCTGCTATATGGTCCCTTTTAAAATAATAAATATTGTCATGTTCAAGTAAGCTTCCGGGAGAACCACTTACCATATAGGAGTGTTAGCACATTAATGACATTTAAATAAGTTAGTTCTCAAATACTCCAACTCAATTATTTTCGATGTAACCATAGAAATAGTCAAAAAAAAAAAAAAAAAAAATCATTACAAGTGGTAGCTTTCACACAAAGAGCAAAGTTCATCATCGTTTTTACCTGTACAATATTTAAGTATGAAAATTGTATCTATAAACTCACCTAGTTTTGGTACGTTTGTTATTTGAAAAACTCCAATTTTCTATTAAGTTGAGTGAAATTTAATACCACATTATTAGTACAATCATACTTTGATTCATTCTCCAATTCTTGTCCTATTATAGTAGAATGTTTTGAGGTAGGCTTACTTGTGACCCGAGTCTAGTACCCACCCACCTAAAAATCGAAATGGGGTCAATGGATAAATTACCCATTGTCCCGGTTAAATGGGTTGAACCATAACTGACTCATCTAGGATTGAGCCACTTATGGTTATAGCTCCAAATTAATTGTTTCAAATTGTTAGTTTATATATATATTTTTTTATAATATGTGTGTTAGAACCACTTGTACTGTTTAGAGCTTGTATTTTTATTTTTTTAATGACTAAGATTATTTTGATTGTTTTTTCAATGACTACGATTTGGTGATCGTTATTCTCCAAACTCTATAAATAATAGCTCATTTATTATTTTCATACCATCTTCTCTACTATTGTCTCTGAATTCTAAAATCTTAATAACTTTCAACTTCAATTCTCCCATTCTAATAGAAGGAGGTTTATCTCAATCTCTAAAGGGTAAGAAAATAGTCACTCCGATGGAGGTTTATGTAGAATATCTTTTTTTTTTTTTTTTTGGTATAATGTAAATTTTAAGATTTATATCAAAGAATCACTTAATTCATCTACTAAACATGTTCCCTAAACTACACTTGCGTGTGTAGTTAAAAAAATTAATAAGGCAAGGAAAAATATTTACTTAATTGAATAATTGAATAAATTAAATAATAATGTATCTTTATCTTCTGTTATTCGAATCGACTATTGATAAACTCATTCATATATAAGTGTGACTTGTCATTGGATTAATAACTCTTAGACAATTTAAAAGCGTTTATTAGCATATCGAATATTTAATGAAACACACACTGCTCACTAATTCACTCAATTATTATACTTAATTTTAAAAGAATATAAATTAATTAACTACTAGATATTTTTAATATCATTTGATAATGTTAGTTCTAATACTATAAGTATTAATGAACATAAATTTATATGTCAGCCTACTATTAATGGTTTATTATTTATTTTTACCAAGTATGTCATGTTTTAAATTTATGTATTCTAGATTAATTAAAATTTTAAAAAGATCACATTATACCAATTAAAATTGTTATTTCTTATTTATGATCATATCTTAATATAATGAAATAATAAGATATATTTTATAAAATTAATGAAATGAGATCTAAAAAATTTGTACGTGATGAACCAACACGTTGAAATTTAACATATCAATTATTATATGAATCATTTCAATATAAAAAATTATTATATTTTTGTGCATAAAATACTAATAATGCTCATGTATATTTATTTTCACACTACTAAAATATATGTAGTAGTATTTATAAAATTTTAAAAATATTTAATGATACAATTGAGCAATTTTTTTAGTGTTTATTATCTTATTTCTCATTTAGTTATGATATTTTTTGTAATATAACTTTAATTTTAAATAAATATGTTACGAATGAATTTTTTATCTCCCTATATATTAGTAATGAAATTAAAATGTGAAAAGTATTTTTATCCTATTCTTGATATTTATTGAGTTGCATTTGTTTTAGATCATAAACTTAAATTAGATATTTTTATAAAATATTAGTTATGTATTATGATGCGTTAATTCCATTTAAAGATTATTCTTCTCCTTATCATGCTAATATTATACAAAATAGAAGAAATAATTTATATTATATTTATAAATATTATAATTTTAAATATGAATTAGAAACTAACATATCCAAAACATAAAATATTAGTAGCAGTAGTAATTTAAAACTATATAAAAAATATAACTTTTATTAAGAGAATAGATGAAACGTCCATGAGAATCCTTAAGTTATAGATAAGAAATTGTAAATTATTTTATAATTTTTTTTATTTTAGTCACACAGATAGAGAGACTAAAAAAATTTTACCTTATCCAATGTCAACCACTATTATAGAATAGACATTTAGTTTCAAAGATAATATATTAGAAAGACGCTACTTTGTCTCTTTAGAAGCACAAATATTACTTGATGATTAGATAAGAGTGTTGGTATTGGGTGCACAACATTTAACCTAGAGTTTTGATATATGACTAAGGTTAAATTTTAGATAGTTGTGATCTAACCAGTTATGTCTATTGGTGTAAGGAGCATCACACGATCAGACCTGAGTTTTGATAATGGAAAAAAAAAAATTCTAAGTTAAGTATTATTATTGTCCTAACAAGTTGAACTAAGTGTGCTGGAAAGTCCCAACTGATCTTAGGTAAAGTGAAAGTTCTAGCTGCGGTTAGACAACAAAGTCCTGGTCCATGGAACTGAGTAAAATCTTGGTAGGTCAAGAATGTTGGATGAAATCCTAGGGTCACAGATTCAAGGTGGAAGTCTTGGGAGTCGCGGACACCAGGTAGAAGACTGGAGGAGTTGGGGATTATACATATATTGGAAAGTGTTGGTGTGAGAAGCATCTGACGATCGAACCTAATTTTGATAATGGTAAAGGGTTCAAAATTAAGGTTATGTGTGATCTAATGGGTTTGAATGAGCTTGCAGGAAAGTCCTAAGTGTACTTAGGCAAAAGTCCTAGCTGTGGTTAGGCAGGTGGAAAATCCTAGAGGGAGGCAACCTTAGGTCCTAGGAGGTGGTAAACCTAAGCGGAAAGTCTTGGCGGGTCGAGGGCTTCGGGCAAAAGTCCTAGAGTCAAGGATTCTAGGTGGAAAGTCCTGGTGTCGCGAACTGTAACGACCACCCTTCTTACTACTACTACTCTCTAAGGATGACCGTTACTTAACTACTAACTCTACTTAATCGGTATGATTAAAAATCACATGGAAACCCTACCGAAAAATTTCGGCAGAGTCTCCCCTGTACCGGTGACCTTAAACTGACATACATAACATAATATACACAGCCACAGGCGGCTGGAACACATATTAAACACACAAAAGGAATAACATCACCACGCAGTTTAATAAAATTAAATCATGCAAGTAATGAATAGCGGAAACAAAATAAAAACATACAATTAACTAACAGCGGAAGACTAAATGACTCATCTAATACATTCTTAATAAATGACAATCTTAATAAATTCTTAAACTAAGTCCCAAGGCTTCCATAGTCCTGGCATCACACACCATCCGCGCCACCTTGTCGCCTTCCTTTCTATATCTTTTCCTTTCCTGTATCTGCAGTAAGAGGAAGTGTAGTCTATAAGCAAAATTTGCTTAGTAAGCGCTATCTAACTCACAAAATCACGAATGTGCATGTATACGAAAAGAACTAAAACTATATGCTCTAAAAGAAATAAAGCATAAACATAACTGCTCATGTCAAACTAATAGCAAAGAAAAGCTAAGAAATCTACTCATGTAATTCTAATCGCTAATCATGCTACTCATCTAATAGGTAAACATGAAAACTACTCATCCACTAGATAAACATGGTAGA
Source organism: Zingiber officinale (assembly GCF_018446385.1). Taxonomy (NCBI): domain Eukaryota; kingdom Viridiplantae; phylum Streptophyta; class Magnoliopsida; order Zingiberales; family Zingiberaceae; genus Zingiber; species Zingiber officinale. The sequence goes on along the minus strand of NC_055995.1, from coordinate 60,909,442 downwards.
ATAAAGAACTAAACTTACTGATTTTCAGAACTATATGAAACTTTATTTCATTTGTTCTAACTTAATCTTTAATACTTTATGTTTATGTAAAACTCGTTTTACTTGTTCAAAAACTTATATTTATAATACTTCAAAATAATAATCAACTTCTTCTTGGGCCCGGCAATTGTGCTTTTACTTTTGTAACGACCCGACCCATTCGGCGGCCCATTTGGCGGCCCATTTGGCGACCCTCGGGTCGTCAACCGTCGACCGTCGGCCGTGCCGTTACTACTAGGTTATCTAAACCTAGGGACGACTATGGGAGCCCAGCCCAAGGACAGAGAGTCCAGTACAGTGCCACTGATAAAAGTAAAATACTTGTTATCTTTTAATACTTCTAAAATATAATGCCTCGGCATTTTCTTTAGCACCTTGTGTGCCAAAATCCCTAAAGTCTTGACTTTGGGATCTACTTAAGGCCTTGGCCTTGTTCTTTCTTTTCTTTATCTTTCTTATATTTTTCTTAAACTCTTAAAAAGAATATAGGCATGCTACAACAGAATTAAATCAAAGGAAAGAAAATCTGACTTCTATAAGCATGCTATATCAGAGACAAATCAAAAGAAAGCATATCTAACTTCTTCAAACATGCTACAACAGATTTAAAACAAAGGAAAACAATTCTGAAATCTTTAAGCATGCTAAAATGAAAGTTGTTCAGATTTGTTATAATGCAAAGGAAATCCAAAACTGCAACGTGAACTGACATAGCTGTTCCTACTCATTGGAGCTACATAAACTTGAAATCTGCATGCATAAAACTAATAAGGAAGGATCTATATCAAACTAAGCAATGGAAATGCTAACAGCACAAAACCACTCTACTGCATGCTCGTTAAAAGGCCTACTCCTACACATGGCAGCAAAGAAGAAAATCAAATACTAGGATGTTACATGCTCTCATTCCCAAATCTAAACAACTAAATCTGGTCTTATGGCAGCAAGCTTCAAGATAAACCAAACCCAAGTCTGTTCATGTTATTCTAATAGCAAGGAGAAACATTACAATTCAACACTGCTCATGCTCTTCTAGTAATAAAGAAACTACACATGCTTAACTAATAACAAATAGGAAAGTCCAACAACATGCTAAATCATAAAACTAAAGAATCTAACTCACATGCCTTATATTCAAGAATGCAAATATACGACAGCAAAGGAATTAATAACCAAGCTAAAGCAGCAGAGGAAATCAACACAGAATTTGCTGGAAAATCATAACCTAAACCACATGCTCAAAAATCTAAATCATCACAGGTTCATTTCCTAGTAGCCACAATATCCGAATTGCACAGCAAGCCCCAAAAGGAACTGCTCGTGCCCCTTTCCTAGCACAACTAAACTCCACAGAACACTTCAAGAGAAAGCTGTTTTTATCCTTTTCATTGCACAATACTAAGTTATGCTTGCTGGTTTATTTTTAAAATAAAACCTATGCACAAACTTATTCAATCTTTGAGCATGCTACCACAGAAGCACAAAGGAGGAATCAATTCTCAGAACTACACTTAACCCTCTAGCAAAAAACCCAATTCTGCACATCACTCCGGAAGCAAAGAAAGAGATCAAAATCCCTAGCAAATATGAATTCGGCACAACACAATCCGAAACAAAAGCACCAACCACCTACAATTTATCCCAAAGCTTTCAGAAAAAGAAAGAAACAATCGGAGCTATCCTACTGCAGGTGAGTAGCAACTTACATCAGATTCTTGGTCTTACAGCCGAAAGAGAGCTTTCTAGGGCTCGGAGAAGTGAAGATCTCGGCGGCTTCTTGGTGTTCCCGAGCTCCCCTCGTCTAGGTGGTTCACACACGGGTGGAGACCGGCCGAAAAAACCCTTCGCCGACGCTGGAGATCGAGCCCTAACGCCTTCTTCTTCGTTTCCGCCGTGAGAGAAGAACGGCGTCGCGCCGCAAGAAGGAGGAGGAAAAGGTTTCGGGTCGGGAGAAATTAGGGCTCGGGATTTTACCTCCTCAACTTATCCCTCTTTATAATCTCCATATTCTGTTAACTTGTTAAATAAATTTTCCTACCTTTTCTAAACAAAACCGACGGCTGGATCACTTGGTCAGCCGCGGCTTGGCTCATGGTTGGAGTCGCGGGTTCGAATCCCGGCTGCAACCATTTTTCTCCTATTTATTCTCTGTTTCCTAACTACTGCTTAAATATTATTCATCCCTTTTCTTAATTTACACCGACCGTCAGCACAGCTGGTTAGGCGGGTTTTGCTCGGGTCAAAGGTATCGGCTTCGATCCCTCAGCCACGCACTTTTATTCCAATTTATTTTAAACGTTCTAACTATAGCTTAAATATATTTCACTCCATACTTGATTAACAAAACTCTCATAGACCGGTTGGTTGGTTGAGTTCGGTTAAAACCTGGTTCGGATCCGAGGTCTTGGGTTCAAAACCCGGCTTCAACATTTTTTTTTTAAACTTCTTCCTCTTGGTAAAAATACCAAACGACCTCCAAAAATTCCATAAAAATACTCTTAAAATTCCTAAAAATCTCTAGAATTTTTCTATAGCATTTCAAAATATTTTTGAATTATTTTTGGAGCTCAAAATGAGAAAATTTGGGTCGTTACACGAACCAGGTGAAAGACTGGGCCGGTCGTGAAGCGGACGTCCAGTGGAAAGTCGTGGAGCCTCGGGCGCTGAGCAAAATTCTAGTTAGTCTAGAGGATCAATTGACAATAGGTAAACTCTCCTGAGTAGAGTAGGTTGAGGACGCGTTCCCCGGTGAGGGAATAGTAGGCGTCGGTTCGACCTAGGATTTTCGATCGAAAATCCGAAGTCAGAACCGGATAGTCCAGTGACTGTCAAATTCTTATGTTTAATTTACTTTATTGTGTTAAACTCTGTCTTGCAGGATGTGTCTTGTATTTTGGACTAACCCATCTTGCAGGGGTAAAAATGAAGCAAAAGCCTAGGATGAACAGTCCTGAGGCACCCTCTATGGAGCTTGGAGGTGCCTCAAGTCACTGGTTGAAGACCTCCGTGCAGCAGGGCAGAGGGTGCCCTCATGGAGCTTGAGGGAGCCCTGGACGTAGGTGGAGGGCGCCCTCCATGCAGTTGGAGGTGCCCTCAGGAGGATAAGCCGTGAAGAAGTCAAGGCTTATCGACGCTGCGTTTTTGGCGGGGTTGAGGGTGCCCTCCATGGTGTTGGAGGCACCCTCCATAGGCTATAAAAGGCAGTTTCGAGGTGCAGCAAGGAACAACAATGAAAACACAATCCATCTTCCGTGCACTGCTCAAGAAACCACCCGATAAAGTTGTAGGAAGACACTGACAACCTAAAGCTTCGAATTTCCTATTCTTAAAGTTGTTGGTATATTTTATTACTGTACTTAATTGTTGTACTCTAAAATTATACTCTTGCAAACTTATAGTAATTGCCCAAGCACTCGTGAACTAACCTTTGATTGTCTAGATAACTCACTGTATGAAGTTTACGAGTGTTTAATCAACAGTTCTCGTGGGATCGATATCTTTTATTACTTGATGACAATCATACACTTGCATATTATACACATCAAGTAAGTGTCAGTCCTACCTAGAGTTTCAATGAAACTCAAAGTCAGGACCAGATAGTTCAGAGACTGTCAAATATTAATCTACTTTACATATTATTGCTTGTAGGGCTAACTTTATGTTATAGAAAATCAAAGGTTGAAAAAGAGGCTCTAGGCACCCAGAGCTTGTCCAGGCGCCCAAAGGTCCATAGGTCTGAAGGTTCGAGCACCCAGAGGTGCTCCTGGCGTTCAAATAGCTGGATAGACACCCAAATGATAGGTTGCAATGGCATGCTTCGACTGGCCAACCCACATTAGTGGTCTAGGCACTCAAACCAGTCAAAGAGCCCAGAGGTGGATAAAGTTTACGGGATAAACTTTTGACTAGGTGTAGCCACATTAGCACACTCTAGGCACCTAGGAGTGGTTCCAAGCACCCGGAGAGGTCCTATATAAAGGCCTTCAAGAAGCAGCTTTAGAACATCAATTCAAACTACTTTCTCTCTTGCGCGCTGCTCTAGAAATGACTCTACAATATCAAAATGCTGCTATGATAATTGAAGCTTGAGTTCTCCGATCAATACAGTCGTTGGTATAAAAGTTTATTTTTATTGCACTGATTTACAATACATTTTTGTAATATTTAGAATTGATAGTGAATTTCCCAACGAAAACGATCGTTGATCGTAGGTTTTGGAGTAGGAGTCATCACAGGCTCTGAACCAAGTAAAATCAAACTATATTAGCTTTTGTTTTCTTCCTTTACTTCTTTATTTCTGCTGTGCTTTCTCTTTACTCATGTTTTCGAAAATTGTGAAAAAGTCATGAGCGTTATTCACCCCTCTAGCACTTTTGATACAATGGTAAGTCTTCCTATCTAGTCTCATTGATCAGGACTTCCTTGTCTAATGCTACATACCAGGACTTCATTGCCCAATCCTATATATCAAGACTTTCTTGCCTAGTTGCAACTAGGGCTTTCCCTTTGCCTAATGTCCACTAGGAGTTTTGCCTTGCCTAGTATCCAATCGACTTGACTTACTAAGACTTTCTACTTGAGCTACCTACACACTTTGTTAACCTCATTAGATTACAATGAAACTTAACTTTGAATCTTTGCCAACATCAAAACCTAAGTTCAACTGTCTGATGCTCCCTACACTAGCACATGAGTTAGTTGAACGTTCATACAATTCAATTAGTTTTTTCTATAGTTGATTAGTGCTACTAAATTGGCCAACTTTAGTCATCTATTCCTTTGTTATCTTGCATTACAATATAGTTGTGGCTCGAACATTAACATAAATCTTTTTCTTATTATTGCTTAATAAATTTTTAAAAAGAACTAGGGTGTCATCTGCATTTGTAAGTAGCTCAAAGCCTATCTTGATGCTCAAATAGTTATCTATGTCATTCATGAGATAGTATTCCATTCTCCCCTTACAATAAGTGAAATGATCATCATTGAAGAGAGGAAAGCGGGTTGTGCTAAATCCTTCCTGTAAACACATTTCTCAAAAAAAAAAAAAAATTTCAAGTTGTATTAAGGTCTAGGACTGGATATGGATTTGATTTGGATTTGTTATGGTTGTAATTAGGGTTTAGAGTTTGGTACAGTCTAGGCTTGAATTAATAATCAATTAATTATTTATTCCTGACTCAAAGCACTAAATTTTCCCTATGATAGATTCAGGTTTTGGTTTAGGTTAATTGAACAAGAGTGTCCAAATTTAGTGTTGGTGCAATCGACTTCAAGGGTTTTGATATTTGTTTAACAATATGTTTAATGAAGTCCAAGTGGTCATGGTCACTGAAGGCTTGGCAGTGGAGAGTAGTCATCTGAGTGACTAGTAAGTCAAGTGGTCAAAGTGATTGGAGACTTGGTAGTGATGAATAGTTTATCGGGTGACTAGCAAGTCCGGCTAAGGTTACTGAAGTTTTGGTAGTGATGAGTAGTCTATCAAGTGACTAATAAGTCCAAGTGATCAAAGTGAATGGAGATTTGACAATGGTGAATAGTATATCAAGTGACTAATAAGTCAAAGTGGTCAAGGTTGTTGGGATGTATATTATAAGTCTAGCTTTTGTATGAACATCTGTTTTGAAATATTTTGAAATGAGAATCAGTTTGGTCAAATATTTGTATTTTATATTTATATATATGTCAATACAGTTGTCCATTTAATTTATATTATAGATAACATGGTGTGTGGTGCCATACAGAAGATCATGTTATCGGTTCCTTATAAATTATAAATAGTAGCTTACAACCAAGATGGATTGGGATAAACCATTGGAACGATTGTAGTGTAATTTTGTATTAGTTTTGTTAGGACCAAAAGTAGCTAGAGGGGGGGGGTGAATAGCTCGTCGCGTGCCCGTTGTTCGGCGTTGCTTATTTCTTCGAAGATGTGCAGCGGAAAATACAGAAACAACTCACACAACGCTAACACGGTTGGTTTACTTGGTATCCACCTCACAAGAGGTGACTAGTCCAAGGATTCACACCAACACACACACCCTCCACTAATGAAACTCTCCTTTATGGTAACTACCAAGGGCGTAGAAGTCCTACAAGACTCAATACAAGAAGAAGAAAGGGTAGTAAAGAAATACAAGCTTACAATGAGTGCACAAACCCTAACCCTAGTTTCTCCTTCTTCCTTTGATCCGCCTCTTGACTTGGAAGAGCCTCCAAGAACCTTCAAGAACTGGCGATCTCGAGCTTGAGAAGAGCTGTGGAGGAGCTGGTGAAGATCTGAGATGAATCGGTGAAGAAGTGCCGAAGACAATGCTCGCCTGCGGCTCAAATACGACTCAACGGTCGGATCCCGATCGATTCGATTTTTCCCAATCGATCGGGGAGGCTTTGGATCGATCCACGGATCGATCCAGAGCGCCTCTATGCTCTGGAAAAGTGCCTGGATCGATCCACGGATCGATCCAGCGCTTATCGCGCGAAGCAGTAGCGTCCCAATCGATCCACTGATCGATTGAGACCTCTGGATCGATCCACTGATCGATCCAGAAGCTTTCTGTTCGCTGGGAAAGGTCTGGATCGATCCACTGATCGATCCAGCACTTGGTTTTTGCCCAAAACCAAGTCCCAAACCAACATCCGGTCAACCTTAACCTGTTGGTACGTCATGCCTAGCATCTAGTCACTCCCTTGACCTGCTAGGACTCCCTCACCAAGTGTTCGGTCAATCCCTTTGACCCACTTGGACTTTTCTTTCATGCCAAGTATCCGGTCACTCTCTTGACCTACTTGGACTTTTCTTTCATGCCAAGTATCCGGTCACTCTCTTGACCTACTTGGACTTTTACCTAGCTTCACTCACAAGGGTTTTCAATCTGCCTAGCTTCACTCACTAGGACTTTCACCTGGCTTCACTCACCAGGATTTCCATACTGCCTAGCTTCACTCACTAGGACTTTCACCTGGCTTCACTCACCAGGATTTCCATCTGCCTAGCTTCACTCACTAGGACTTTCACCTGGCTTCACTCACCAGGGTTTCCTTCCAGTCAGGTATACCTACTTGACTCTTCTTCATTCACACTGATCAGTCCCTGATCAGAATCTCCCCATATGAACAACTGCACCTGCATTGTCCATGTGTCTACATGTATTGTCAAACATCGAAACTATGACCAAGACTCAAGCTTGGTCAAACCAGTCAACCTTGACCTAAGGGATATTGCACCAACAATCTCCCCCTTTTTGATGTTTGACAATACCTTTAAGTTTGGACCATTCTGAGTTAAGCTAATCCCATAGCCTTAACTCCATTCATGCCAAAGTATGAATGTTATGAATGTTGGTTCCCTTCATTCTCCCCCTATGACCTCCCCCATAGGTAATGAAGGCCTAACTTGAACCACACATTCTCCCCCTATTGGCACACATCAACCCATCTCTGAGCACACATAAACTCGTACCTCAATTTTGGACACACTTCAACAAATGCCCCATTGTTGAAAACTCTCCCCCTGAAGAGTTGCTCATCGTTGTTCACAACGTCACTCGTTGTGACCAACACGATAATGAAGGTCCCATACCCTTCATTTATCCTTAACCCTACATTCTTCCTCAATGTAGGCAAATGCCCATCCTTGAGCATTATTCACTTAACGGAAGGTTAACCACCTTCCAAGGTTTATGAAAAATAATTTTCATGCCTTTAAAGAGTCCCTCCCCCTAAAGACATGGTGGTAACTTCTGTCATTGCACCAACAATGACTTGGAATCCCTAATACTTTAGGAAACCCTATTGTAGAAGTTTTGAGGTTCAAATATTCAAAATTTGAAACAAACCTCAACCTAAACTTCAACTTAGCCTTCCTTAACCAATCCATCCTTGTTTTCACATGAAAACACCCTTTGAATATATACAAATGTATTTTGAGGGGGTTGGAATGGTTACCTAGACTAAAATAGGTTTAAAGATGCTGAAATCAGGCTTTCCCAGCCAAAATCAGCAACTTGGATCGATTGGAGTTGAGTTCCAATTGATTAAACCTTTCTGAATCGATCCACTGATCGATTCAGACTTCTTGGATCGATCGGCTGATCGATCCAGCGAGCTTCTGCTCGCGGGAGACTTGCCTTCTGAATCGATCCACGGATCGATTCAAGCACTCCAATCGATCCATGGATCGATCGGAGCTCTGATAGTTGCTGAATTTCAACATCAGCCAACTTCAGAAATCCCTAGAAAATTCTACAAAAATCTAAAAATCATGAAATTTTGTGTAGGCATTATTTAGGGTATATACTATCAAGGAAAAATAGTTTTCTACGAAAATACTTCATATTTTTAAAGATTTACACAAACTTGAAAACTTGCAAAAACTCTAGTGTTTTCTTCAAGTTTGTGTCTAACTATTCAATGGTGATTACTATCAAAAGATAGCCTTCACCAAGGTTTTCCAAAATCATTTTGAAAACATTTTCAAACCAATATCCCACCATGTTTCTTGGGCTTAATGCACATGACTTGTACATTAGCTTTCCCAATGATGGGAAAACACATAACTATGTGTTTTGATGAACTTAAAACTCAAAAGAATGCACTAAATCAACATATTGAGTTTTGTTCATCATCCTTACATCTCACTTGTATCTAATGTGCACTAACACACATACAAGTCATCTTATAGGTCTTGTGAGATGTGAGATCTTGGTTTTGCCCTATTCTAGGGATCATGCATATCTATCTAGGCATTTTAGAGATATTAGACCTCCACCTACGATGTCACTTGTTAATAAGTGTTGTTAAATGACATTTGTCCATAATTACAAGGAATTAAACTTAATGCATGATAATGTTATGGCATACATCAAAAGGAACTAATTTTTCAAAAGAAAATATCTTATAACTACATGATGTATGAATGTCATGCCATTGTATTTTTGAATTTTTCATAATAAAACATGAATGCAAAAATAGACATGATGTCATGGCATATGATGAGCAAACAATCATAGCAAGATTTAGCATTAATAAAATACCTAGATTACCTATCTAAGTGTCCTTAAACTTAGCTAACTTAAAATTAAACTTTAGATTGCCCATAAGTGCTTCAAAGAAGTGCCAAAACCTAAATTGGCATTTCTAATTCCCTTGATTAATTTATGCCAATTGAAATTACACATATTCCTCAAATGTTGGCATATTTCATTTTTCCACAAGAGTAGCACTTTTAAATTAAGACTTAAAATGTCTTCAATTTCCTAAGAACATACCAAAATCCCAACTTGGTATTTCTCTAGGTTTTCTCAATTTATGCCATTTAAGATAAAATCAAATTTTCACCATTAGGCACATTTTACTCTTTCAAAGAGTAAATAATAATTCCATTTCATTTTCAAAGGTTAACAAAAACCTTGAAAATGCTCCTTGAGTGTCAATTTCCTCAAAGTTGGGTTAACTACCCTTCTAATCGGAGTTGACACTCTCTAACCCATCTATGGGGTAGAGAAAATGTTCCTAGGAACCCAACACCTATTGGTGCTCCTTGGATGCTCTAGGTACTCACTAGGGATAACTTCCCTAGATACCTTCCTAGTGACCTTGTTGGGCTTCTTAGAAGCCTTGGTCACTTTGGTTGCAAAGATACTTCTAGGGATATCTTCCCTTGTATTTTTGGCTTGCCCACTAGACTTATGGCTTGTTCCATAACTATATGGAACCCTATGATAATTAGGCACATCCTTTTTGGCTTTGGGTTTGTATCCCAAACCTCTATGGCCATTGGATGACTTTTGTACCCCTAGACCTAGGCTATGCTCATTTTGCCCTTTTAGGATATTTTCCATCATTTTTAGGGTCTTTTCCATTTTATCAAGCCTTGACCTCAAGACTTGATTTTCTATCACTAAGTCCTTAGTTTTTGGTTTTCCATTTAATTTATGAGCATTTTTATTTCTAGGCTTGTAGCTAAAATCCTTAGAGTTTTTGCCTAGACTTTTACCTACATTCCTAGCCCTAGGTGTAGTGGTTTTAGCATGAAAAGCTATATGTTTTTCCTTAACGCTATCATGCTTCCTATTTTCATGGTAAATAGCATTAAAATGATATAAGTTAGAACTATCATGCTTTTTACCATAATTTAAAGGGGTAGGCTCAATAAAAGCTACCTTCCTTTTTACCTTAGAGGCTCCCCCTTGACTTGAGCTTCCTCCTTGAGCCTTGACCATCTTCTTCCCCTTAGGGCATTGACTCCGGTAATGCCCCTTTTTATTGCAAGAGAAGCACACAATGTGCTCCTTGCTCTTCTTTGTTCCGGGGATGGTCTCCTTTGGCTTCTCCTTGACCTTAGGTGCCACTTGGCCCTTTTTCTTGGCCAATTTGGGGCACTTGCTCTTGTAGTGCCCATGTTCCCTACATTCAAAGCATATAATATGATTTTTATTATTAATTGAAGTATTTATACCTTTGCTTATAGGGGTGACATCTTTTCTTTTGGATCCGGAGGTAGAAGCTTCCTCTTGATCCAAACTTGATACTCCTCCAATTGATTTTGCTTGACTTGTGGAGGTGGACGCTTCTTCATCCTCTTCTTCTCTTGACCCGGATGTGGAGGATTCTCCTTCTTCTTGATCCGGTGTCAATGAAGATTGCTCCCCCTCAATCTTAGAGGTGGAGGCTTCTCCTTCTTCTTCATCCTCTTGTACATGAAACAAGGAATATACTACTTCCTTGCTCTTTTGATTGCACTCCTTTGAGGATGAAGCTTCCTCTTGGACTTCTTCTTCGGAAATTGAGCATCTCTCAACTTCGGAGTCCTCCTCTTGATCTTGATCCATTGAGTCGCCCTCTTTGGATTCCTCTTGATTCGGTACAGTGGAGGGGATCTCATGGATTAATGCCAACTTGCTCCAAAGCTCCTTGGCATCCTTGAATTCTCCAACTTGAGCCAAAATATTGCTTGGCAATAAGTTGACCAAAAGCTTGGTCACTTTATCGTTTGCCTTGCTCCTTTGAACTTGCTCTTGGCTCCATTTGCTTTTCTTGAGAGGCTTGCCCTTGGAGTTTGTTGGAGCTTCAAATCCTTCCATGAGAGCAAACCATTGCTCTATCTCTATCATCAAAAAATTTTCGATTCTTGATCTCCAAGAATCGAAGCTTGTGGATGTGTATGGTGGAGCCACCCTTGTGTCAAATCCAAGTCCATCTTGGAATTGCATCTTGAAGTTGAGCCTTTTGATTTCTTTGACTTTGATGAATTTACTCCAACTTCTTCACCCTCTAGCTTTTCTAGTTAAGCTTGACCCTTCCGGTGATGATTCCGGTGAAGAGCGACCTGGCTCTGATACCACTTGTTAGGACCAAAAGTAGCTAGAGGGGGGGGGGGTGAATAGCTCGTCGCGTGCCCGTTATTCGGCGTTGCTTGTTTCTTCGAAGATGTGCAGCAGAAAATACAGAAACAACTCACACAACGCTAACACGGTTAGTATACTTGGTATCCATCTCACAAGAGGTGACTAGTCCAAGGATCCACACCAACACACACACCCTCCACTAATGAAACTCTCCTTTATGGTAACTACCAAGGGCGGAGAAGCCCTACAAGACTCAATACAAGAAGAAGAAAGGGTAGTAAAGAAATACAAGCTTACAATGAGTGCACAAACCCTAACCCTAGTTTCTCCTTCTTGCTTTGATCCGCCTCTTGACTTGGAAGAGCCTCCAAGAACCTTCAAGAACTGGTGATCTCGAGCTTGAGAAGAGCTGTGGAGGAGCTGGTGAAGATCTGAGATGAATCGGTGAAGAAGTGCCGAAGACAACGCTCGCCTGCGGCTCAAATACGACTCAACGGTCGGATCCCGATCGATTCGATTTTTCCCAATCAATCGGGGAGGCTTTGGATCGATCCACGGATCGATCCAGAGCGCCTCTGTGCTCTGAAAAAGTGCCTGGATCGATCCACGGATCGATCCAGCGCTTATCGCGCGAAGCAGCAGCGTCCCAATTGATCCACTGATCGATTGAGACCTCTGGATCGATCCACTGATCGATCCAGAAGCTTTCTGTTCGCTGGGAAAGGTCTGGATCGATCCACTGATCGATCCAGATCCTGGATCGATCCACTGATCGATCTAGCACTTGGTTTTTGCCCAAAACCAAGTCCCAAACCTCCCAAACCAACATCCGGTCAACCTTAACCTGTTGGTACATCATGCCTAGCATCTAGTCACTCCCTTGACCTGCTAGGACTCCCTCACCAAGTGTCCGGTCAATCCCTTTGACCCACTTGGACTTTTCTTTCATGCCAAGTATCCGGTCACTCTCTTGACCTACTTGGACTTTTCTTTCATGCCAAGTATCCGGTCACTCTCTTGACCTACTTGGACTTTTACCTAGCTTCACTCACTAGGGTTTTCAATCTGCCTAGCTTCACTCACTAGGACTTTCACCTGGCTTCACTCACCAGGATTTCCATCTGCCTAGCTTCACTCACTAGGACTTTCACCTAACTTCACTCACTAGGGTTTCCTTCCAGTCAAGTATACCTACTTGACTCTTCTTCATTCACACTGATCAGTCCCTGATCAGAATCTCCCCATATGAACAACTGCACCTGCATTGTCCATGTGTCTACATGTATTGTCAAACATCGAAACTATGACCAAGACTCAAGCTTGGTCAAACCAGTCAACCTTGACCTAAGGGATATTGCACCAACAAGTTTGTCTTGGCTATAAAATTACATTGGTACACTTTGTGTGTATTGAGCAAGACCATTTGAGGTTGTTCGATTTGTACTAACTACATAAAAGAACAGAACCTTTGTTATTATGGATGTGCGTCCTCTTAATCCCTATATAATAACAAGCACGTATACTTAGTATTTATTTTTTTAACTTATCAATGAATGAGATTTATTCGTTAAATCAATAGCCCAATGAGTTATGAAATAGTACTGTTTATATGGTGTGTTGTTGATTATAGAAGGAAATTGTGTCCTAATTATTTAGGCTGATGATGTCCCCTTGAGGAGCTCATAAGGATTATCATGTAAACCCTGCAGGTCCACTTAGTCCGACATGATAATAAAGTTGAGTGGTACTACTCTTGGAATCAGATGTTAATTAATTGAGTTGTTAATAACTCATTTAATTAACAGACATATGATATCTTAAACACAAGGAGATTAACGCACTCATGATAAGAAGGAGCCCATATTGTAATATGGGATTGGTGCGGTAGTTCAATAATAATCCTTTAGTGGTATGAGTTATTATTGATGGACTTGGGTTGGGTGTTCGGGCCGAACATAGGAAGCCCAAGCCCATCAGGAGGCCTAAACCAATCTCTCCTCTAGGTCCCTGTTGTAGCCTCTATATAAAACCACGTATCCACCCATCAATAACTTGGTTTAGTTTAACTGGGTTTGGTTTAACTTGGTTTAGTTTAACTTAACTTGATTTGGTTTAACTTAACTTAGTTTGGTTTAACTTAACTTAGTTTGGTTTAACTTGGTTATAGAAAGAGAGATTTTTTTCTAAACAGAATTCGGTTATAGAAAGAGAGATTTTTTTAAAACAGAATTCTGTTATTTTTCTTTCTTTGTAACCGACGGCAAGCCTATAAAAAGGAGTAGGTGGTGGCTCCTAAAACCTAATTAATTTTCTCTCTTCTCCTCCTTGTGGCCGGCACCCCTCCCCTTCTCCCTTGCTAAGAGCTGACAACCCCTCTCCTTGCTAGGGTCGGCGACCCCCTCCTTGCTAAGGTTGGCATCCCCCTCTTCTACTCCTTGGTGGGCGGCGACTTAGAGAAGAGGAAGAAGAGGAAGAATAAGAGAATATGCCCCATCCTAAGAGCTCCTTTTGTAGCCGGCGGTTTGGAAACCGAGAAGAGAAGGAGAGTGGTGTTGTCTTAGTAGATCGTCACCCACACGACATCCAAGAAGAGGAGAGGAATACGACAGAAGATCAAAAGGTCTTTAGCTACAAATTAAAGGTACAACTAGTTCTTTAATTCCACTGCATAATAAGTTAGTTTTCTTTGTATCATTTTTTGGAATACCAACACAAGAGGCCATCGATCTTGTACTTCGATCAAGGTGTGCTTTGATCCGTCAAGAACTTGCTTGATTGATCAAACACATGCCTGATCGAACATGCGGGCTGCTAGGAAAAGTTTTGTTCTTGTATAATTTTTGTACAGGGAAATTTAAACAGAACAAAATTCTAGCACCCTTCAAAGGTAACTGAAAGTTTAGTAGTGGTGAGTAGTCTACCAAGTGACTAGCAAGCCCAAGTGTGTCTGGAGGGTAGGAGTCTTAGTAAAGGAAAACCCTAGCGGAGTGAACCCTAACTATTGAGAAGTCTTGGAGTAAGCTCTAGGCAAATATGACTGAAAGATTGAATACTGTTAACATTGCTTTATTTTACTATTTTATATCTATTGTGTTAACTCAGTGTTGTAAGAAATTCTTAGTCAATCAGGTTGATCTAACACTAAGGAGGACCAGAGAAAGTCTAAATAGATCCGGAGGATCAGATGTTTGACAAGTAAATTGAGATAAGCTCTTGGAGTGGAGTGGTGAGGATGTGTCCCAATTGGAACAACTTTAGGTGGTGATCTGACTCAAGAAACCAATGGAAGCTTCTAAGTCAAGATCAGATAGTCTTTATTATCATATTAATGCATGTATATTTATCTGGTTCTAACTTTATTTTGTAGGATCATTATTTTGTAAGAAAATGAAGTTTAACATTATCCAAAAGTTCATTTGACCAAACCAAGTGGTTCAGTAGACTGATCCCAGTGATAAGATCATATCAGATTCAAATTAAGCTGAAGAAGGAAATATTGGTTTAGTCGATCAATAGTATGATTAGTCGATCGATCATATTTGGTAACTAGAGATCAGATAAGATTGAATCAAATGAGAAAGGAAATAGCAGAGTTCACTCGATCGAACATGTTATCGATTGACCAAACATATTTGGTAAGAAAAGATCATATCAGATCGGATCGTGCAACAAAAGGAAGTTTTTGGTGTTCCATCAATCGAATAGAGATTCAGTCAACTGATCCAGGTTGAATTTATGAAAGATATGATCTAGATAGATCATGAACCTAGACGCGAAGTTGGGAAAATTCTAAAAGTCGGTTGACTGAAAAATGATCAGTTGACCAAATAAAAAAGTTATAAAAGAAGTCTCAAATTCTAAGACTAATAATCAATTTTTTTGATGAATCACTTGCTTTGGCTCTGCTCTATTTTGTACGTTTAAGTGCTGATAGGCTAAAACTCTCTAATATCCTACACCAAGTTCTATTCATTTGTTGTCGGTAACTTTTCATTATTATTGAATTTATTATTATTAAAGGGATAGTAGTCTGTTACTATCACCTTCATTATTTTATGTGTTTTCTCCTTCTATGAAAAGATTTACGGAGAGAAGAGTTTAGTGATTACCCCTAGCAACCGAGATTTGCTAAGGTACTCTCTTAATGCATTCCCTAGAAATACAAAATGGGCATCACTAGTAGATGCCTACTATATCTCTAAGGATTTAGAATCTGTTACGTTAGAAGAATTATTTTCAACCTTTAAAGTTCATGAATAGAGATGTGCAGATGAAAAGAAGGAGCCAAAGCACAACATTGCCCTTAAAGCAAAGATGGACGAACAAAGTTCAGAGTCCTCTCTCGACGACGACGAAATGGTGATGGTAAGACGTTTTAAAAATTTACTTAAATCTAGAAAATCTAATCATCCACAAGATAGAAAGAGAAGATCGATCAGATGCTACCACTGTAATGAAGAAGGACATGTTAAAGATAACTACCCTAAGTTAAAGATCAACAAGAAGGACAAAGATAAGAATAAGTACAAGACCCTAAAGGTGACGTGGGACGAAACATCGTCTGAATCAGAGGTCAAAGCCTTTTCCGGACTTGCGTTGATGGCAAGTCATCAAGAAGATGAACACGAAGAAAGCTCGTCCGAAATAACCATCGAGAGCATCGACGAAGGGAGAGCGTCAACAGAAGAAGGCAGCAGTTCAGGGGGAGCTACGGACAACGATATCGATAAGGTAAGTCAGGTACGATCTCTTCCACCTGATAAATTATTTAAATGTATTAAATTATTAACTAAAGATTGTTGCAAACTTGAAAAAGAAAATAAAGAGTTGAAATTAATTCTAGCTAAATCTTGTCCATTAGAAGAATTTGACAAAGTAAAATTGGAAAATGATATTTTGCAAAAAGAAATAAAGAACTTGAAAAATCATGCATGCTTATATAATACAAGTAGTAGAAAATTTAATGGTCTAAATTAGTATTTTTATTACCAAAAAGGATAAATTAGAAAATTTTTTCAGAAATATATACCAAAGAAACTTCTAGTTAACCCAGTTAGAAGGAACCTATATTGGGTTCCAAAGACTTTCTAAATTAAATTTTAATTAGACTTAGTGCTTTCAAAGAGTATATTAAATATTTGATTTCATTGTGAAGCTTTGTTTAAAAATGGTTGATGATCCAATAACCAAAAAAAGCCTAGTGTCTCGCCATAGCCTAAAACACAATTAAGGAAATAAAATATTTAATTGACTAACTGATAAAATATTTAATTATAATTAAAAAATAGTTTAAATAGTTACTCATTTTTTCAACTTGGAATTTTTAACTTAAATCTTTTTTTAAAGTATCAGCTTTACTTTTTCCAAAATTGTTTCTACAAAATTAGTTTTTGCAAACTTAGAAAAATATTGATTTTTTTATATCAATATTTTTTTACTTAGAATTTTTTTCTAAAATTATTTTAAGTGATATCAAAATAATTTTCAATAGTTTCAGAGTTTTTCAAAATGTTAAAAATCAGTTTCTATTTTACTAAAAACTTTCCTATTTTTTTGAAAAATTTAACCCTTAGATTTTTTTTTGTATCCCATTTTTTATGTGATCAAAGGGGAAGAAGGGAAGATTAAGTCTAGGGGGAGGTAGTAATTTCAAATTTCACTTTTGCATTTTAATTGCAAAATTATTACTTTTATTTTTTGTTGGTTTACCCTAACTTAACTTGGGTTGCTCACATCAAAAAGGAGGTGATTGTTGGTACCCCAAGATTGTTTTGATGTGATCAAATAAGTTAAGGCAGGTCATGTTTGTGTTTAACCCTGTGTCTAAGTGTGCAGGAACTTAGGAGTATAGGAAGTCGAGCAAAAGACGCAGCTAGCGAGAAGGACGACATGGGAGAGAGTCGACGGGCTCGGTGCGTCTGAGGGACGAGGTGCTGCGGAAGAGTACACGGGCGGATGAGAAGGAGGCATGCGATATTTTCGAGGGACGAGAAGCCGGAGCGGAAGGTTGCTCGAGGAGAAGGCCGTGTAACACCCACTAAGCTTTTAAGATAAATATGAGAATGATGAATTTGCCTTAGAAAAATATTAGTAGAATGTTGAACCAAAAAGAAATAAAAAGAAATAAAAATAGGGAGTGGTCAAGGATTGAACCTTGAACCTCTCATGATGTAAATGATAGGATTAATGAGTAATAATCAGTTGGGATAGGAATGATATATTGATAGTAAAGGAGGGAAACTCATGATAAGGATGAGAGTAAAAGCTAGCCAAAATAAAGCAAGAAAAGAGCAAGAGAAAGGCAACTTGCCTTCCTTCTTTTCTCTCCCTCTTCCTCTCCCTTTGCCGTGACTTAAAGAGGACAATTAAGGGGATTCATTCCCCCTTGTTTCATCATGAATGATGAGAACAAATAAATAAATAAAAAAAAAAGAAAAAAAAAGGGGCTAAGGGAGAAGGAAAGCAAAAACCAATTTTGCAACCTCTTCCCCCCTTAACATAAAAGGGAGCATGTAAAGAGAAGTTTTATTTTTCTCTCATTTCTCTCATTCTCTCCTCTCCACCACCGAGAGCCTCAGCCCCCTCTCCTCCATTTTCGGCCCCCAAAACAAGGTTCCTCCTAGGATACAAGGAAGGCTACCAAGGGAAATCAAAGGAGGAGAACAAGAAGAAGAGACCCTTTCTTCCATCACCACACTTTAGAATCACAAGCGAAAAGGAAGTAAGTATCCCCTCACCTGTGGTACAAGTGGTTTAATGTGTTTTTGGATTTTATGAGGATTTTAAAACCTAGAAACAAAGTTGTGAAAATTCGGCCAAAGAAAGGACTTGTTGATCCAAGGAATGTTTAATATAAGCCTTGATTCATGATAATTTTTCTATGCTTTGTAAGAAGGTTTTCTCTCATATTTTTATATATATGTGATGCTGGATTAGAAATGTACCTAACCCTAGAGTTTTGACCAAAAAGGTTTTATAAGGGCTAGGGAATTTGTTTGTTTACCTAACTTGCACAAAACCCTCTAAATAAATGGTTAAGGATCCATTATTGTTTTCATACTTGAAGGTTACTTGGAACCAAAAGTACCCCACTCACAAGTTTCGGCCAAGGAAGGGTTTAGGGTTAGGAAGACTTTGATTTTAAACTAACCATGTTTATATGATAGAATATAAAGTTTCTTAAAGAATTGCATGCTTGTATGTTGATAGAAACTCATGAACATCACTTTTAATGTTTCGGCCATGGTAAGGTGGATGGTTTAGAATAGCTTAAACAGATTTTTTTAAACATGCTCAAAACCTCCATGACAATAAGATATGAAAGTTGTTTGATGCTCCCATGCTTAATTAGAGTATAGGAAAATTGGTTGCATGATATATGATAATTATGACCACAAGGGTCCTAGCTTGTTTGTGAACCAAACTTATATGTATAGTTCCTTTGATGTTTTTTCCATAAAACTTGTGTAGGTTTTCCATACTTTAGGCCACCTAAAACCTAGTTTAAAGACTTGGAAGGTTTCGGCCAAACATATGCTATGAGATAAAGAAAGGAAAAACCTAGGAAACCTAAGACACAATTTAAATGTATGCTTATAGTGCTTGACTTTTATACATGTTATGAAATGTGTTATGACTTTCTATGCTTTTATGCCATTTGAACAAATTCCATGCTTGATGAGGTTCGGCCATGTAGGGTTTAAAGACCTAGAAACCTTAAAATTTAGACCTCATGTGTTAAAGATGCTTCTTATGAAATTGAGATAACATGTTGATTGTGTTTACAGGCTTATATATTTAACTATGATTCAAATGGACACCTTAAAGTCTCGGCCATGAAGGGATACATGCCTTAGAAACCCTAGAACTTACATTGAACATGCTCATGTCACTCTCCATGGAATATGAAATGTAGAAAGCTAAAAATTCACATGCTATATGTTGTTAGTGACCTAAATTGATGCTAAGGGAAGTTTCGGCCATGACCACTTGTATGATGCCATTTATAAATTTATACATGATGTCAGAGTAAGTTCACATGCTTGTATGCTTGCTTGAAAATCTAAATGAGTACTTGTAAGTTTCGGTCATGACATAATTTTAAGGGCTTAAAGGATTTAGGAACTAACTCAATTGTGCTTACCATATTCCTTGAAACAAATGCTATAAATATAGTTAAGGTTTCCATGCTTTATGTCATTTAGAACCTTATTTCACACTTGTTAAGGTTCGGCCAAATGAGGTTTAAGGACTTGGAGAACTTAGAGTCCAAGTAAATCTTGTTTATAATACTTCCTATGAAAATGATATGTGGATGAATTAGGTTCTACATGCTTGGATGTTGTTTAAAACCTGAATTGGCACCTAAGAGGGTTTCGGCCAAGATAAGAACCCAAAGGATTAGGAAGCTTAGTACCCAAATTAATCATGTTACATTGTTCCTTATGATTGGATGAGCACATGATACACTTTTATGCTTAGACATATATGCTTGTGAGCTATACAAGATGAGAATTTCTACGATATGTTATGAGTTCAAAATATGCATGCTTTATGTTATGATATGTGGATAAATTTTACATGCTTTGATGATATGATATGAGCTGAAAATATGCATGCGTATGTTATGATATGTGGTTAAATTATGCATGCTTGATGATATGCTTTATGCTTAAGATATGCATGTTTTTATGATCTATGCCTAAGTGATGCATATTGCTATGATATGATGTATGCTTAAGTGATGCATACTTTTATGGTATGATGTATGCCTAAGTGATGCATACCTTTATGACATGATGTATGCCTAAGTGATGCATACCTTTATGATATGATGTATGCCTAAGTGATGCATACTTTTATGACATGATGTATGCCTAAGTGATGCATACTTTTATGATAGGATGTGTGCCTAAGTGATGCATGCTTTTATGATGTATGATATGTATAAGTATGACATGTACTTTACTTTATATGGCTTGTACCAAGGGTGGGCTCCATAAGTGCCCCGAGGTCGATGGAATAAGACTCGGGCCTCGTTAGGGATGGGCTCCTAAGTGCCCCTAGGTCGATGGAGTAAGACTCGGGCCTAGTATGTTGCCTTGTAGGGTTCAAGACTTGCTACCTTGGACCTACATAGGTTGCGCGCAATATGTAAGTGGTACATAGCCGGGATCCCCTTTAAGTTGAGATTATGTTCAAGTATATATGTAAGAAGAAATGGTTTTAAAGATCATGAGACATACACATGTTTTCGGATACATGTTTTTCAAAATCATATTGCATATACCTTATGATGATTTATGATATGCCATGGTTAGATATGATTATGTTATGTTCCATGATATGTCCATGTGTAGGATATGCCATGACTCCTTATGACGATATGCCATGATTAGATACGATTATGTTATGCTTCATGCTATGCTTTACGCTATGATATGCCATGACTAGTTATGATTTCTTCATGTTGCATGATATGCTTAAAAGAGTATGTTACATTATGTCATGACTAGTTGAAATGATGCCATGTTGAGACATTCTTTGATTATACTATGATTTTCGATTTTAGTGAGTAGGAAAGGAACTTACTGAGCCATGAGTGCTCACAGCTTACTGTCCTTGTACCACAGATAAAGGAAAAAGCTGGATGAGCTAGAGGAGCAGCAGGAGAGGCAAGGAGATGTGTGTGGCAGTGGCTAGGCAACCAAATAAGAACCTGCTTTGAAAACTTTTAAAGAACTATGCTTTGGTATCATGAATTGTAGTACCGTATGTGTGACTTGATGTTATGTTTCTACTAATTTTGATATCATGTTATTGAGGCCATGATAGTGTAGTTCGGATTTGATGAAAGGGAAAACAAAAGAAAAGTTTTTATTAAACTAAGAGAATTATTTTAAGTCTTCCGCCGTTTTAAAAAGAAAAATTGGTACATAGAGTATCGTAGCCCCGTCCCTTAGGGTTAGCAGGGAGGGCGGGCGTTACAGGTCGGAAGTTGGGTTCGAGTGAGCCCTATTCCGGATGACCAAAATCACCGAAGCGAGCGGAGCCGGAGCGGAAGACCTGGACTGAAGCAAGCGGAACTGGAGCGGAAGACCTGGACTAGAAAAAGTCAACATGGTTGACTTTCTGGTCTGGATGCCTGGAACGCTTTCAGGCACTTGGAACGAAGTTTTATCTAGATCATGTTTGATTGTGATCCGTTACGAAGGGGATAAAATTTTATCCCCCTCCAGGCGCCTGCAACCCTTCTAGGCGCCCCGACCAAGGCTATGAATATAACCTTGGTCCATGAAGCTATATACAACAAGCATCTTGAGAAACAGCTCTTTTACGCCTCTAGTTTTCGTTTAGCTTCATCTTTTTGTGCGATCATTGCAGTAAAGAGGCTTCTCCGCCTGAAGGAGATATTAGTGCGCTCCACTTCCTTGGATTAACAACCTCTCCGATTGTAACCAAGTAAAAACTTCTGTGCCTCTATTTTTTGGTTTCCTTATTCTTTTTTATGGAAGTGTTTGTTTAAGTTATAAGTTGAGGAAAGTTTTTTTTTTAATTTGTGCAGGGGCTATTCACCCCCTCTAGCCGGCCGCCAAGGGTCCTAACACATAGTAACTCCTATAGCACATACTATACATGTGTACACTCAACATTATATATATAATCATCATGTTAACTCAGTCAACAAGAGATCCCATAGAGTACATACTCTGTATGTGTATACATTGCAGAGTATAGATATCGAAATCTAAGACTATATATGAAATAACCATATCTTCTCTAAGGTTAACCACGTAAGTATCAAGTATGAATAAATACAAGTGTGTCCCCTTGGATGGGTCTAGTGGTTAGCGCATGAGGTGTTGCCACCATGAGGTCTGGAGTTCGAATCTCAGCAAAGCCGAGGTAAATGCCTCCTTTATGTTCTAGTCATTATTCCAAAGGCTAGTAGCCGCCCGTGATTTACCTCCTCCGTGTTGGCCCTGGGACGGGTTGATGGGGGTGCTGGGGGCGAGCGTATTCGTCTTTTGCCACCTTGAATAAATACAAGTGTATTTAAGGTAAAATAATCTAATCCATCAAACAAAACCATGCACTAAGATTAATGATCTATAGAGGCCAAGAAAGAACTACCCGCCTTTATCGTAGATCATGTTGAATGCCCTCCAATCAGTGCTCTTGTCTCAAATCAAAACCCTAGAATAAGTATATAGTCAACACTTAGATCTAACATAGATCGGATAATGAAAATCAAAACCCTAATAAATCCAACCTAATGATCTCACAATTTCTTCCAGAACCAATCTAATCATTAACCAAATTTATATCACCACTACATTAGATCCAAGTAACACTAACCATTCAATAACTACATTGAATTAGGTACCCCTAACCTTCCACCATCAAATTGAATTAGATTTACACATGATTTAGCCATTACGAGTCACCCAAATCAGTGTGCTCTACTTTGAATCACGGCCAGTGCACTCCACTTTCGGTGGATGTGGTCGAAACTAAGCGATGTCGCTGTCCTTCAAAACAGATACCCCAAATCAACACCACATAAAGATCTAATACCCAAATCTTATGCTAGGGTTAATTAGTTACCTTTAAGATGATAGCAGGGCAGCAGAGCCCCCCCTCCTCCTGTGATCAATGGAGAGGGAGCTCAGCAAGGTGAGGGAGTGTAGTGGTTGTTGATGGCTACTTGAAATGTTGGCTATAGCTGAGATCTGGCGCTATTAACTGCAATTCAACTTCAATAAAAGGAAAGCAATGCGGCGGTGGATAAAATGCTAGGGATCCACCACTGATAAGCCCTCGGGTGGTAGCAGCCACAACTCTGATTTATTCTTTAAGCCAGAGGAAGGGTAGCTCTAGCCTTCCTTGCATCGTTTCCCCTTTTCGACATCGGCGACACCTAGCGATCGACCAGCAATGAGATAGAGATAGGGTATGGTAGTGTTCGGCCGCTCTAATTTATTCTTTAAGCTAGAGGAAGGGTAGCTCTAGCCTTCCTTGCATCGTTTCCCCTTTTCGACACCGGCGGCACCTAGCGATCGACCAACAATGAGATAGAGATAGGGTGTGGCAGTGTCCGGCAGATCTAGGCGACAGTGACGGTAGCACCATGTCAGCCTCGCGCGAAGAAGTGCAATGACACTGGGGCAATTACGAGAGAGAAGATAGGCGGTCAGCAACCGACTATGGAGCGGTGGTAGTTGGCACCGACGCAAAGAGGAGAAATCACGAGGAAGAGAGGGGCTCGGTAAGATGAGGATATCGGGTGAGGACAAAGGGAAATAAACCTAGGTTTCATTAATTTATACTTAGGTTAATATATATTTATAACCTAAGTTAATTAAAGTTTAATCAAATCAATTAACTCCCAACTTAATTAGGATATCTAACATGCTTCTTCTGAACCTAATTGATCTATCCCCTTAAAATGTGTCATACGGAGTCTATTTAAATCCCAATTTTTTTTTATAAATTCTCATAAAATTTTATAAAGCTTTTTCTTTAATAACACTTATTATTTAATTATTATATCTTGCATTTCCCCCACCATTAATACAAATTTGATCCCCAAATTTACTGCTTAAACTCAGGGATCCTCATCTAAGGGTAACAACTAGGCAACACACTTATATACTAGTTCATTCTAGTATCATGAATAAATCTCTAACCATGAGGGATTTAAGGTTCCCTTATAGAACTCATGATGGTCTACTCCCAAGTAGATAGTGATGACTCTATGAGTTATGAGCTTACTATGCTTCCGCTACTCCCATATTGCTGTCTAGCCAACTGTGGCTAAATCAACTATCTCTGGAATCCATGACTCACACTCTCAGTAAATTCTCTAATGTCTATACAGTGCGGTCAGATTATCCATCTATTTGAGTATGGAAAGTTATACTAAAGCTAAGTTCCCTACCCCTAGTCTACTATAAACACTTCCAGAACCATGGGGTAAATCATGGATCTCCATCCGATATGATACTCAAATGTAAACCATGAAATCTGATAACCTTTCTATAGAATGACTCTACTAATTAATCCAAAGAATCCATCCTACGGATCTATAGAAAGTGAGCAAATTTAGTCAATCCATCAATGATTACCCAAATCGAATCATATCCTCTCTATGTCTTAGGTAATCTCACAACAAAGTCCATCATAGCATGCTCCCATTTCCATTCCAGTATCTGAATCTACTGAGACAATCCTACTAGTCTCTGATGTTCAGCCTCCAATTGTTGACATACTAGACATCGAGCTACAAAATCTACGATATCTTTCTTTATGTCGTTCCACCAATAGGAACACTTCAAGTCTCTATACATTGGGTACAATCCAGATGCATTGCAAATTTAGATCAATGTACTTCCTGGAGTAAATCCTCTTGGATTGGATATGACCCAAGAACACACAATCTCCCATGGTAACAAAGAACTTGTTCTCATCATATGAGAATTTTGTCTATTGTCTTGAGACTACTCCGCTACATAAAACCACAAATGCTAATCACTTGCTTGAGCTCTCTTAAATTGCTCAACTATAAGTGACTAAATATTTATAGATACCAATATCCCTCGATCTGTCAGTCCCTGTTCTACTGATCCCAACTCGAAAACTATATACCAATCCTATGATCATAACTCGAAGACATGCAAAAACTCCTCATCCTACACAAACCATCTACTATCACATTGGCTTTTCCTCGAATGATAGTTAATAGAGCAATCATAATCTTTTAAGAATTATGTTCAAATAATATCTCCAAATTTTTTGTGCAAAAATGAAATCTGTTAACTCTAAATCATGAATAAGATCATTCTTCTCATGTTTTTTCAGTTGACGTAGATCATACAATACTGCTCACTCATGCAACATCGAAACTACACTTAACCCTAGTATGATACATCTATGTAGAGTACAAATCCGTCTACACTAGAAGGTAATACTAAAACAGGTGTAGTTATCATATTTTACATAAGCTCTTGAGAACTGGCTTCACAAGCCTCTGTCCAAGTAAATTCCACTCCTTTCCTAGTCATTTGAGTCAACAACATAGCTATGCTAGAGAAATCCTTCTATAAATCCCCGCTAATATCCAACCAAATCAAGGAAGCTACGAGTCTCCTATATAGACTTCGGCTACTCCCAATTGGTAACAACCTCTATCTTTTATGGATCTATTGATATGCCCCTACTGGAGACAATGTGCCCCAAAAATTCCATAGAAGGTAGCAAAAATACACATTTACTGAACTTCGCATAGAGATGTTCTTGTCGAAACATCTCTAGAACTATATGAAGATATTATTCATGATCCACCTCAGATCGGGAATCAATCACAATATCGATAATAAAGACAATACTAAACTGATCCAAATACTCTAGAAATACCTTGTTCATCAAGTCTATACAAATATCTAGAGCATTGGTAAGCCCAAATGATATTACTAAGGACTTACACTGTCTGTACAATGGGTCACTCAACCATAAGATCACCAACAATGTGTTTATAATCTGAACACCAACTGCAAATCATCAATTCTATAAACATCACAGATATGCTTATCATAGGTCACTAACAACAACAAATACTAAATAATAGACCATCAAGTCAGATATCCACTAATAGATCATCAGAAAATCATATATCATAATATCTGATCTCACAATATCTATGAATCTGAAATCATCCACCCTTCTATTTGACAAAGAATATTGAAGCTATACCTGAAAATAACTCAATCACAAACCCATCTTAACTTTCAGGTAGAAAGCTAAGGAGTTCATTTAAGACATAGATAGGTATTTTGGAACTATACCGATATCCGAGCAAAGTGATGTACAATCCTTGTTAAATCCCATTAACTATAGTAAATAACTCTGTCATCATGAGATAGTACTGCTTGGCTTATATTGCCAAATAGAATATTCCTTCATCATTAGTCTCGACAAATACCAGGGATGGTTGGTCCAGAGGTTGCATGGTTACTACCCTTACTTTATCGTTGAGTATGACATAACAAGAGACCAACTGGTATATGCCCAAAAAGTCTATCAAATCTCATCATTGTAAGTACTCAAATATCCATAATAGGAGAATGACAATTCAAAGTCCAAAGGGTCACTTAATTTATTGACTAAGAGTCTTACCCATTAAGAGGGTATCACCACAACTCTTATAATCATGCTCATAAATGTCCTCTAACAAATGTCAATAAAAGCTCAAACATACTGATTTGTATATAAACTTCAAGAGCTTTAGTAAATGGTCATGTGGTCAAGGTCTTGAACTACTTGATGGAGATAATGCTAGTTTATTTGCCTAACCATTGTCTTATAACCCATCATACTATGATTGCTCCACCTGAGGTTCAGAGACCTCTAGTGTTGAGTCATGCCCACAAGGGTAGAGGAGCAGAATTTAGCATCTTTAATTAACAGATTAGCCAATGGTTTAGAGATTTTTGAGAAGTCCTTTATAAAGTTTCGATAGAATCCAACGTGGCCCAAAAAACTCCTTGCCCCTTTAACATTAATTAGCAGAGGTAGTTTCTTAATCATTTTTACTTTAGCTGGATCCGCTTAAATTCCATGTTCTAAAATTTTGTGCCCCAAGACAATTTCTTCTTTAACCATGAAATGAATCAATTAAAGAGATCTTTCCTTTTAACAAATGTAATAAGGACTCACCACACTAAGGGAATAGATCTCGGAGATCTTTAATTTGTAAATTTGTGTCTTCTTCCAGGTTACTTTGAGTTTCAGCAACTTCATGCACCAATTCTTTTCTTTCTATTACCTTCACCTTTTCCTTTTTTGCTTCGAATGCATACAATGAGGAAGTCATCAAATTTTATCCTGGCCACTCTGATATGCGTAAATATTATGATCATTTATGTATTTTTTAACGCACATTCACTTGCTTTATACATATATATTCTTTGCATGATCGCCTCTTTTATCATGTACTCATCATATATACTCTTTTATTCGGATATCTGCTCTTTGTTTAGTTTTGTGTTGACAGGGATAATTTTCGTAGCAAAAATAATGATTGTCGACGCACCAGAACGAGCCAGAGAACACGACCATGCAACCTCGCATGGCCATGTGGCCAAATAGAAGAGGAGCGGTGCACGATTGTGCAACTCTTTCATGGTCGTGCGGCCAACCCAGAGGTAGATCAATGCACGACCGTGCCCCCCCCCCCCACGACCGAAGTCAAGCAAGGAACAGTCATGCAACCCTGTACGGCCGTGTCCCAGGAGCCGAGCCCGAAGTTCACACAGCTGTGCCAATTGGCACAGCCGTGCAGTGCGGCCAGAGACAAGAAAGGGCACGACCGTGCCATATTGGCACGGCCGTGCAACTATAGCTATGCCCTAGCCTATAAAAGGGGTTTAACCCGTTTCCTCAAGGGGGAAGCGAGCCGTCAGAGAGGGAATCACCTTGGTGTCGTTCCACATCGTCCAGGACCTCCGTCTAACGATCCTTCATCATCACATCGACTCCAGAAGCAAAGGATTGGATCCGAAGATCACTCGTCGTCGTTGAATAAGCATCCTTTCTCTTTCTCTCTTCTTGTTTGGGATTGTATGCTTAATTACATCATGTCTTCGGGTTTTTCTCTGGCATCTATGGAGTATATTCCTTATTCTAGGATTAGGGAGTAGTTGTGGATCAGTTTGATGTAAGACTCGTACTTATGCTTATATTCTTTGGATGATTTCACTTACTTTGTTTCAATTGTGTATTAATTGATTGTGTAGGAATTGCTAACCTCATAGAGAGATTATCTTAGATCGTACACCCGAGGGGCCCTAGTGACAGGGGTAACCCGTTCACGGACATCTAGGGTATTTCCTCAAAAGGAGGCAACTTCTCCGCAAGGAAGTAAGAGACCAAATCAAACCCTTACTTCTATCCTTAATGACATCAATTAGACTTGCGTTCTTATGATCTACTGAGGATCCCTAAAGACAAGGGTTAACCATAACAGGATTTCACAGGGATCTTCTTTATTTAGTGCTTAAGGATAGTAGCTTTAGCTTCCGGCGAATGCATGTTGATGGACAATGAGTAGAGGATAGAACATGATACATCAATACCACCACAACGAAACTAAACTCCTAGAACTCTTCATAAACCAAGTAAATTACTCTCTCTTCACTAGTTCTCGTTTTCATTTCTCATTCTCTTTTCATTAGATAACTCACAACCATCAATAGTTTAGCTAATCTTAAGTGAAGCATTGCTAGTGCTTATAACCAGTCCTCGTGAGATCGAAAATCTTAATTACTGACGAAGAATCTGTGCACTTGCGGTTCGTAACAAGTTTTTGGCGTCGTTGCCGGGGACTGCGTCTATAACATTAGCGAAAGTCATATTAGATTAGACTAGACTTAGTTTTTTTTCCTTTATTTTTTCCTTTTTCTAACATTCTGCATTCTAGAGATAAATAATTCTATTTTTTCTTTATTTTCTGCATTTTATTCCATATATTGTTTTTGCATGTGAAGAGCTAACCTTTCAGGATAACTTTTGTCGTTCGATCCAGAAATTGATAGGTGATGTGCGCAAATATTATGATCATTTATGCATGTTTTAGCGCACATTCACAGACTTTATGCTTATATATTCATTGCATGATTGCCTCTTTTATCTTGTATTCAATATATATGTTCTTTTGTTCAGATATCTGCTCTTTGTTTGGTTTTGTGTTGACAGGGATGACTTTCGGAGCAAAAATGATGATTATCTACGCACCGATACAAGCCGAAGAACACGGCCATGCACAACCGTGTGACTACACAAGAGGGAGCAGTGCATGACCATGCACCCTTGCACGGCTGTGCAACCATGGCAGAGGCAGAGCAGCACACGACCGTGCATCATTGCACGGCCGTGCCACCCCTAGGCCGAGATGAAGGAATGCCCGGCCGTGCATCCTTGCACGACCGTGCCTCAGGGAACAGGAGCCAGAGACCACACGACCGTGAATCCTTGCACGACCGTGTTGCCCCACCAAAAGGAGAGAAGAACAAGGTCGTGCCATCTTGGCACGGTCGTGTCGCCGCGGCCAATCCTAGTGTATATAAAGGGTTTTTAACCCTTCTGCCAGGGAGGCGAGCCGTCAGGGGAGGATTTATCTTGGAGCCATTCTACGTTGTCTTGAAGCCCCTTCCCATGATCTTCCACCACCACATCAACTCCAGAAGCAGAGAATCGGATTCGGAGGCCACTCGTCGTCATCGGAATAAGTATACTCTCTCTTCCTTGCTCTATCTAAAGATTGTATGTCGATTTACATTATGTCTTCGAGCGTTCCTCTGATACTTATGGAGTAGATCCTTTGTTCTAGGAGTAGGGAGTAGTTGAGGGTTGGTTTGATGTAAAACTCGCAGTTTGTCTGTCCATGTTGGATGATCTTTCATGTCTTATTTCAACTGCTTATCACTTGATTGTGTAGAACTTGTCGACCCCTCATAGGAATTGTTTCTAGATTGTACACCCGAGGGGCCCTAGTGACAGGGGTAACCCGTTCACTGACATTTAGGGCACTTCCTTGAAAGGAGAGGCAAATTCTCCTAAAGGAAACGAGAGACCGCACTCATCTCTTAACTGCTATTCTTAACCTACCAATTAGAGTCGTTTCCTTTAGATTCGCTGAGGCACCCTAGTGAAAGGGGTAAACCGTAACAGACTTTCTTAGGAATCTTATTCCTCTTGGTGTCTAAGTGTAGCCGCTTTAGTTTCCAGCAACTGCATGGTAAAGGACAATGAGGATAGGATAAATTGTGACACATCAATACCACCACAACGAAACCGACCTCCTAGAATACCTCGTAACCAAGTGAATACTTTGACTTTCCAGTTTTCGATTCTTTTTCCCAACCTCTCTCTTTAGATTACTCGAAGTCATTGGTAACTTAGCTAACCTTAAGTGAACAACTGCTAGTGCTTGTAACCAGTCCCTATGGGATCGATATTTTTATTACTGACGACGAATCCGTGCACTTGCGGAATCGTAACAAGTTTTTGGCGTCGTTGCCGGGGACTGCGTCTATAACATTAACATATTCATATTGGATTAGACTAGGTTTTATTTTCTTTATTTACTGCATTTTTTTTCTTTCCCTTATCATTCTTTATTTCGTATTGCCATATTCTATATCTTGCATTTGCATGTGTAGAGCTAACCTTTCAGGATAGCTGCTACCATTTGACCCAAAGATTGAAAGGACCTTTCTGAGAAGAAGGAATTTACAGAAAGCTTTCCAAGCAGCAAAAGAATCCTCAAGAATGGCCGATAAACCGCTGAAAGATTATGCGACACCATGTGCACGAGGAGTCCGATCCAGTATAACCCGACCAACCATCGATGCTAACAACTTTGAGATAAAGCCCGCAGTAATTCACATGGTCCAGAAAAATCAATTTGGAGGAGGACCACACGAGGACCCGAATCATCATCTAGAGCTGTTTTATGAAATCTATGGCACGATGAAGGTGAATGAGGTTCCTCTAGAATCGGTGAAACGACTTCTTTTCAAATTTTCTCTGAAAGACAGGGCCAAGCAGTGACTGAATTCTCTACCGGCAAATAGCATATCTTCTTGGGAGCAATGTGAGCAGAAATTCTTAGACAAGTTCTACCCTCCAAGCAAGACTGCCACATGAGAAACCTGATCGCCATCTTCAAGTAGATAGACTCAGAATCCTTATTTGAAGCCTGGGACCGATTCAAGAGCATGCTGAGACAGTGCCCCCATCATGGCATTGAGAAGTGGCTAGTTTTACACACATTCTACAATGGAATAAATTATCATACGAAGGTATCATTGGACTCTGTGGGAGGAGGGGCGTTGATGAACAAGAGCCTTGATGAAGTAGAAGAAATAATAGAGAATGTGGCACAGAACCACCATCAGTGGGCATCTGAAAGATCAGGTGGTGCGTTCTCAGGACATCAGACGAAGGCATTAGGGAAATTCGAGGTGGATGCATTTACGCTCATGTCTGCAAAGATGGATGCCTTGACTAAGAAATTTGAAGCAATGGGGAGCAACACAGCTAATGCCGTAGTTTGTGTTTGAGACATCTACGGGAGCATGGACCACGCTCAAGACACTTGCCCCCTTGGGTCAATGCAAGCACAGATAAACCAACTTGAGCAGTGCGATGCAATAACTGGCTACAATCAAAGGGAAAATAATCCGTACTCCAATACCTACAACCTTGGATGGAGGAATCATCCCAATTTCTCGTACAGGAATAATCAGGATCAAGGACCAGCACATCAGAATTATCAGCCTGGGCAACAACCACCTTCACAACTATCCAGGATTGAAAAGATGCTTGAGGAAGCCCTCTTAGAGGAAAAGGAGATGAAAAGTGAGATTAAACAACTGACCCAGAGGCTAGAAAACTCTGAGAACCATCAAAAGATGCAAGACAATCAAATAGCCCAGATAGCTCAGTCTATCTCAAGAACACAGGGTACATTTCCCGGTAAACCATATTTAAATCTGGTAGAACATTGCAATTGCATTGAGCTGAGGAGCAGATGTATCGTGGGTGGTCCCCAAATCATTACTCAGAAGGAGCTCGAACCAGAGAAGGAGACCTCTCCTCTAATGCCCAGTCATACTCCAAATAGGGATGGAGAGGAGGCTACTAAAAAGGTTGAAGAAACTCTTCAAGCTTCCCCATAGAATCTGAAGATCCCTTTTCGTCAGAAGCTTATGGCATCCTAGAGAGACGAAGAGTTCAATCGTTTCCTAAAGAAGATCAAAGAAATCTGTATAAAAGTACCACTGATAGATGCGCTGCACCAAATGCCGAAGTTCGCCAAATTTTTGAAGGGAATTTTATCTAACAGAAGATAGAAAGGTGACTTCGAGACTGTAGCACTAACAGAGAATTGCAGCGTCCTCCTTATGGCGAATCCTCCCCCTAAACTTCAAGATCCAGGAAGTTTCTCCATACCGTGTAAAATTGGTTCTGAACTCATACCGAGAACTTTCTGTGACTTGGGAGCCAATGTCAGCCTACTCCCGTACTCCTTATACAAGAAGTTGGGGTTCCAGAACATTAAATTGACCACGATGACACTGCAACTAGCTAACCATTCATGCAGATACCCAATGGGAATAGTGGAAGATGTGCTAGTTGAAGTGGGTAGATGTGTAGTTCCTACAGATTTCATTGTCTTGGACATGGAGGAAGATCCCAAGATACCGATCATCCTTGGAAGACCATTCCTTGCCACGGATAGAGCCATCATCGATGTGAAAAGCCATAAGCTATCCCTGGATATTGGCAAGGAAAAGATTGAATTTGATCTGTCCAATTCTTCCATCTATAACCCCTCCTCTCAGGGAAATTCTCGCAAAATCAGCACACATAGGGAAGGAGAGTGCTGAGCATATTGGTATAACATGCTGAGCATATTGGTATAATTAGTTATGTTTTAAATGAACAATTACTTCCACTGTTTTGATTAGAAAAATGAAAAAGAAAACTATTGTACATACGCTATGTAAAGTAGAAGAAAGTAACCCCGTCCTCACTAGGCAGGAGTGGAGGGCGGGCGTTACATTAAGTCTAAGGGGAATAGAGCCAAAGATGTGTTAAAATTGGTTCATTCTGATTTGTGTAGACCTATGACTATCCAGGCAAGAGGTAGTTTCAAATATTTCGTCTCTCTTATAGATGACTATTCGAGATACGGGTATATTTACTTGATGCGCAACAAGACTAAGTGCTTTGATAAGTTCAAAGAGTACAAGGCTAATGTGGAGAAACGTCAAGGTAAAAGTATCAAGACACTACGGTGAGATCGTAGTGGTGAGTACCTCTTAGGAGAGATTAGGAGTCACTTATCAGAAGTCAGGATTCAATCCCAACTGACTGTAACTGGTACACCCCAACAGAATGGTGTAGTAGAACGAAGGAATAGGACTCTTATGGAAATAGTTGGATTAATGATGAGTTATTCAGAATTACCAAATTTATTTTGAGGATATACTCTGGAAATGGAAGTGAACCTAGTACCTTTTAAAGTTAGAACCTTCTACTCCCATAGAATTGTAGAATGAGCGTAAGCCTAATCTAAAACATATTCAGATTTGGGGTAGTCCAGCACATGTGCTGAAGGGAGATACTGATAAGTTGGACAGGAGTTCACTTGTTTGTGGGTTATCCTAGAGAAATGAAAGGAGGTTTATAGTACCTAAAAATCAGAAGGTCATTGTAAGCATCAATGACCGATTTTTAGAAGAGGACTATGTAATGAACCACAAGCCCATAAATAAATATGTTCTTAAGGAAATAATAAAGAACACGTCTAATCTAGTACCAACTGTACAAGATAAAATATCACAAGAAACTGCAACACATATCACAAATGATATACAATTGGACAAAGTGCCTCGTCATAGTGGGAGGGTTGTTAGGCAACCTGAAAGATTCATGTTTTGGGAGAGTTTTTGGAATTGATCCCTGGTAACATGAACCTGATCTCCGGACATGTGATGAAGCACTCCAATATAAAGATGTAGCATCTTGGCAAAGACCAATGAATACTGAAATAGAATCTATGTATTGTGGGAGCTTATAGAACCACCAAATGGTGTAAAAGCCATTGGGTGAAAATAAGTCTACAATAGAAAAAGAGGGACAGACGGGAAGGTGGAAACTTTCAAAGCAAGGCTTGTTGAAAAAGGGAAACCTTTTACCAGTAGCCATGCTTAAGTCTATCCGGATTCTTGTATCTATTGTTGCTCATATTGATTATGAGATTTGGCAAGTGGATGTCAAGATAGCTTTCCTTAATGGAAGTCTTGAAGAAAGCATCCATATAAAGCAATCAGAGGGGTTCATTGCAAAGGGTAAAGTGCATCTAGTATGTAAGCTCAATCGGTCTATTTATGGACTGAAGCAAAGCTTCAAGGTCTTGGAACATCTAGTTTAATGAAGTAATCCAGACCTATGGATTTATTCAGTGTCCGGATGAGTTTTGTCTATACAAGAAGTGTGATGGAAACATGGTGGTATTTCTTGTACTATACATAGATGACATTTTTGGTAGTTGGAAACAATATCAAAGTATTGTCGAAAGTAAGGGTATGGTTGTCCAAACAATTCGATATGAAGGACTTGGGACAGTGCGCACATATTCTCGAGATCAAAGGGATCACAAGAAAAGAATGTTGTGCTTTTCCCGAGCTTCATACTATCCTAACTCATTTAAGCATGCAAGACTCCATGAAAGGTTTTTCTACCTTTTGTGCATGGAGAATCTTTATCTAAAGAGATGTCTCCGAATACATCAAAATAGATAGTGGACATGAAGACAGTTCCTTATGCTTCGGCTATCGAAAGCGTAATGTATGTAATGCTGTGTACGAGACTGATATCTGTTTTGCCCAAGGCATAGTTAGCAGATATCGAAGTAACCTAGGACCGGGACACTAGACTACCGTAAAGCATATATTAAAGTACCTTAGAGGGATTAGAGATTATATGCTAGTTTACAAGACAGATAATTTGATCCCTGTGGGTTATACGGATTTTGACTTCCAATCAGATAGGGACAATAGTAAATTGTACTCGGAGTTTTGTGTTTACTTTAGGAGGTGAAGTCATAACTATGGAGGAGTGTTAAGCATAGATGCTTTTCCGGACTCCACCATAGAAGCTGAGTATGTGGCAGCCTCTGAGGCAGCCATAGAAGTTATATAGCTTAGAAACTTCATGATGGACTTAGACATAATTTATGGTTTCTCCAAAGATTATTACAATTTTTGTAATAATAGTGGTGCAGTAGCAAACTCAAAGAAACCATAAGTCCATAAAGAAAGTAAACACAATAGAGTGCAAGTACCACCCAATACGAGACATCGTATAACGAGGAGAAGTTGTTGCCTCCTAGACTACATCAGGTGATAACTTGGAGATCCTTTCACAAAGGCCCATAAGGCAAGAGATTTTGATAAGCATGTTAAAGGGATGGAAATCAGATGTATGGCAGCATAGTCTTTTAGTATAAGTGGGAGATTGTTTGTAACGACCCGCCTTCTACTGACTAGGCTGTGAGGCCGATCGCTACATTATGCTGTGCTAAATTACTATTGCAGAAATCTGGATTGATTAAAATTTTACTAAACTGATTACTGTAAAATTTGAACTTAATATCCTAGGTGTAACTAGGAGTTGTACACATGCTAGGGAAGATAATCTATGCCTCTCGGATGTCCTGCTAGCTGTAATCAGGCATTCAATCGATCCATGAATCGATTGGGCTGTCGGATCGATCCAGTGATCGATCCAGCTTGATACCGGCACGGAGAGAAACTCTGGATCGGTCGGCTGACCGATCCACAAGCCATCTCGCTTCTGTATGAGGCTGGATCGGTCTACCGACCGATCCAGGAGTACACTGATCGGTCGGCTGATCGATCAGTGAGTTTCTGTACCCTCTGTTCGCATCTGGATCGGTCGGTTGACCGATCCATAACAGACGCTAACTCTCTGTTCGCGACTGGATCGGTCAGCTGACCGATCCAGTGGCACAACCCAACTCTGATCGATCTGTAGATCGATCTGGGTTTCTGATTTCGAATCAGAACCCCTGATTTCAGCACTATTTCGTGCCTCAATCACATTACATGTTCTAAGATGGTTAGGAAACACTCTAACAACCACAACTAACATTCTAACATCATAAAGAACAATGTTCTAAGCATAATAGAGTGCATGGTTAACTAATTCATAGCGATCAACATACTAAAGTGCAAATTGCTAAAACACTAAAAAGTACTAATGTTTAAACAAAGCTTGCTAGAGTTCCCTAAGGTCTTCTTTCCAAGTTCCTGCCCACACACATCTTCGTAGCATTGTCCTCCAGCCTCCGCTAGTCCATCTTTCCTTTACCTTTATCTGCAGTATAAGGAAAAGAAAGTATCTATAAGCTTTCTCTTAGTAAGAAACCATCTACCTCACTAAAACGTGCATTCGATGCAATATGCTTTTAAAACTTGCTGTTTGAAAGTGCATTGATTAGACTGAAACATGGCATGTTATCATACATAGAAATCAAAGCTAGTCATGACATACTATTATCTAAACATGTGTAATAAAAGCTGAACATGAACACTAATGCATAGCATACAAAGCTAGCCATAACTATCATGTGTAACAACAAGGAAAACTGAGCTGAACATGAATTAAACTAGTCTGGAACTGAATTCAAACTCAACTAACATAACTGATCTTTGTGAGTTTTGAAAAACTATAATATAATAGATTAAAATACATAATCATACTGCTAAGGGCCCGACAACTGTACATGCTATGCGCGCATCCTCAACTAATCCCGGGGTTGCAAATCCTAAATTTAGCAAGGTTTACTAGGTTATCTAAACCTAGGGACCGACTATGGGAGCCCAGCCCAATGGATATCTAATCCTGTACAGTGCCACTACTGAAAATAAAATACTGAATCATAACTAATTAATTTACCTTGCTTCTACTAGGTTATCTGAACCTAGAGGCGACTGTGGGTGCCCACCCATTGGACCGTAGTCCCATATATGCTGTGGCAAGGCTAACTAAACTATTTAAATGCTTCTATTGCATTTACTGAGCTATTAAAATGCCTAAGTTGCATTTTTCTGTGCTAAATAATTTAATCGAACACTTAGTATGCACTAATTCGCATCCTTGTGCCGAAAGTCTACATATTACTAAACTAAAACATGGAATTCACACGGAAGCTACTTATACTGCAGGTGAGGGGTTTCTTACCTCGTACGCTAATTTTCTTACAACTCTATTAGCTAGAATTCCGGTGGAGACGATCCTTTCGACAATCTCCTCGCTCCAACGCGTTCTTCTCGCGGAGGGGAACGTTCTTGTGCTGGAATCACTGCCGGAAGGTGCTCTTAGGGCCCTAGGGAGAGAACCCTAGGGTTGGCGCCGAGAGGAAGAAGGAGAAGGAGAGGGGGCGGCGTGTAAGGTGAGGTCTCGGTGGAGAATTCCCGAACCAAAGAAATAAACCAAACCCACTCAAGTTTTCTATTTATTTTAAGTGGGTATTTCGGCCAATCTTAAACTTAAATATAATTGTTTCCCTTTCCTTTCAGCACGACCCTGCTGGGTTCAACTGGTTACTAGAATTACCTATAAATCATAGGTCTCGGGTTCAATTCCCGTTTAGGCCGTTTTCGTTTTCTATATGTTTTTGCTACTTCCGCTACTCTAAAAATTCTGTAAAAATATCCTAAGTTTCCAGAAAAATCATAGAATATTTCAAAAATAGTTTTGAGAATTTTCGGGCGTTAAAATCCCCCATACCTTATAAAAAGTTCATCCTCGAACTTAGAATAATTCTGGGTACTTCTGTCTCATGCTGGCTTCTGTCTCCCATGTTGCCTCTTCTGCTGTGTGACTGTGCCAAATGACTTTGACTAATGGTACTTCCTTGTTCCGCAATTTCTTAACTGCTTGGTCTATTATCTGAATAGGCCGACTGTCATAGCTGAGGTCTTCGCGGATCTGTACCGACTGGGGCTCAATCACCTGGGTGACATCTGGGATATGCTCCTTCAGCATAGAGACATGAAATACATTGTGGACAACTGCCATTTCCTGGGGTAGCTCTAGCTCATATGCTACCTTGCCCACTCTTCTGCTGATAAGGTATGGTCCCACATATCGGGGACTTAGCTTGCCCTTCTTCCCAAAATGCATTACTCCCTTCATGGGAGCTACTCTAAGGAACACTGAATCCCCAACTGAAAACTCTAAAGGTCTGCGCCGTGTATCAGCATAGCTTTTCTGGCGGCTCTGAGCTGTCTCTATCCTCTGGCGGATCTGCTGTATAGCTGCTGTGGTATCTGCCACTAGATCTGTCTGAAGTTCTAGTTCTTTCTGTTCACCACTCTCATACCAGCAGATTGGAGATCTACACCTCCGCCCATAGAGAGCCTCGTAAGGTGCCATACCGATAGTGGCCTGATAGCTGTTGTTGTATGCAAATTCTGCTAGACTCAGATATTTGCATCAACTTCCTTTGAAATCTAGGGTACATGCTCGGAGCATATCTTCGAGTACCTGATTTACTCGCTCCGTCTATCCATCTGTCTGAGGATGGAAGGCTGTGCTAAACTTTAACTTCGTGCCCAAAGCTGACTGTACACACTCCCAGAAGTGTGATGTGAATCTACTGTCTGAAATAATGGTTCGTGGGACTCCATGTAATCTAACGATCTCCTTGAGATACAACTGAGCTAGCTGTTCCATGGAGTAGGATATCCTGATAGCTAAGAAGTGGGCTGATTTAGTCAATTTGTCGACTATTACCCAGATAGTATCAAAACCATTCGTGGTTCTGGGTAATCCCACTGTAAAATCCATAGAAATGTCTTCCCACTTCCATTCTGGTATCTGTATGGGCTGCAAAACTCCCCCTGGTCTCTGATGTTCTGCCTTAACCCTCTGACAGGTTAGGCAGGTGCTGACATATCGAGCGATGTCTCTCTTCATCCCAGGCCACCAAAAACATTTCTTCATGTCCTGGTACATTTTGGTGGAGCCAGGATGCATCGCATAGGGAGTCTTGTGAGCCTCGTCTAGGATTTTCCTCTGTAGTTCCTCCTGATCCGGAACACATAGCCTGTCACCAAAATACAACACCCCGCTATCTGATATTCTGAACTCTCCACCTTCTGATTCTGCTAAACCTTGCTTGATTCTCTGAATTTCAGGATCCTGCTCCTGAGCTGTCTGGATGTCACCGAGCAAGGTAGACTCTAATGTCATAGTAGAGAGCTGTCCGACTATGAGCTTGAGACCGAAATCTGAGATCTCCTTCTGTAGGGGTGGTGACATGGCTGCTAGAGATAATAGGGTAGCGCTGGACTTCCTGCTGAGGGCGTCTGCTACCCTATTCGCTTTTCCTGGGTGGTAGAGGATATCTATGTCGTAGTCTTTGACCAGTTCTAGCCATCTGCGCTGTCGCATATTCAGATCCTTCTGAGTGAAGAAGTACTTCAGACTCTGATGATCTGTATACACTCTGCACTAAGCTCCATACAAGTAATGTCTCCAAATTTTGAGAGTGAACACCACTGCTGCAAGCTCAAGGTCATGAGTAGGGTAATTTCTCTCATAATCCTTGAGTTGTCTGGAGGCGTAGGTGATCACCTTGTCATCTTGCATCAGCACTGCTCCTAGTCCCAACTTCGAGGCATCACTATATATGTCAAAGCTATCTGCACTCTCTGGTAGAGTCAGAATAGGTGCACTGGTCAATCTCCTTTTCAGCTCACTGAAACTGTTCTCACAGTCCTCTGTCCACTGAAATTTTTTGTTCTTTCTGGTAAGAGCTGTCAGTGGGGAGGCTATCCTGGAGAAGTCCTCTATGAATTTCCTGTAGTAACCTGCTAATCCCAGAAAGCTTCTGATCTCACTAGCGTTCTTGGGTCTTTTCCAGTTGCTCACAGCTTCTATCTTACTGGGGTCTACCATGATACCATCCTTTGAGATGATGTGACCCAGGAAGGACACCTGATCTAGCCAAAATTCACATTTGGTGAACTTGGCGTACAGCTGATTCTGCCGAAGGGTCTGCGTGTTCTTCCTGAGTTCTGGAATAGATAAGGATGTCATCGATGAACACGATAACGAACCTATCTAAATATTCTCTGAATACCCTGTTCATAAGGTCCATGAAAGTAGCTGGAGCATTTGTCACGCCAAAGGGCATGATTACGAACTCGTAATATCCGTATCTAGTCCTGAATGCTGTCTTGGGTATGTCCCCTTCTTTAACCTTCACCTGATGATAACCTGATCTGAGGTCTATCTTAAAGAACACTGCTGTTCCCTTTAGCTGATCAAACAGGTCATCTATTCTGGGAAGAGGATACCTGTTCTTGATTGTTCTGTAGTCTATACACAAGCGCATGCTCCCGTATTTCTTCTTCACGAACAATACAGGTGCTCCCATGAGTGACTAGGACGGATGAAGCCCTTGTCAAGTAGCTCCTGTGGTTGCTCATGAAGTTCCTTCCGTTCTCTTCTGGAGCCATGCGGTAAGGTGCTTTGGAGATAGGATTTGTACCGGAATGAGCTCTATCTCAAATTCGATCTCCCTGTCGTGCTAGGCTGGTAACTCTTCGGGGAAGGCTGGTAGTCACATACGACTCGGACCTCTACTAGCTGTTGGTCCTTGACTGGTGCTGACTACGTGTGCTAAGAACCCCGTACATCCTGAATCCATCAACCTCTGTGCCTTCATAGCTGAGAGAAACTTCTTGGCCTTTCTCCTGGGTTCTCCGACGAATTCGAACTGTGCTTCCGCTTCAGGTTGGAATATGACTTTCTGTTTATGGCACTCGATGGAGGCACCGTATTTGATCAAGAAGTCCATCCCGAAGATGACGTCGTAGTCGGTCATATTAATCACTATCAGATCGCAAAAGAGCTCTCTGTCTGCTATAGTGATCGGCACTGCTCTGAGCCAGTGCGTAGACGCCATGATTTCTCCTGAGGGTAACGTCGTAAGGAACTGGCTACTGAGTACCTCTGGAGATATTGCTAACTTCTCAGCAAATGCCCTGGATATGTATGAATGGGTTGCCCCAGTATCGAATAAGACAGTTGTACTTTGCTGTAAAATACTAATCTGATCTCTAACAACTGTCGAGGCATTTGCTGCGTCCTCTCTGGTGAGTGAGTAGATCCTCGCATTGGTCGTAGCTGGAGGGGCTTCTAATCTGCCCTGGCTGATATGTGGACCATCTAAAGCGGCCTGCATCTGATGTAACTGAGCTGGCTGTCCTCCATACTGAATCGGCTGTGGCTGAGGAAGACTGGTCTTGTTTGGACACTGCTTGGCTATATGCCCTTCCTGTCCGCATTCAAAACATCCTCGTGTGCCCTTACGACAAACTCCAGGATGGAATTTCCCACAAGTAGCACACTTTGGATAACTGGGCTGCTTGCTGGCTGGTCCTCTTTTTGGGTAACTCCCTGGTTTGTGCTTGTTGCTGGAGTTCCCTTTCCAGTTAGAGCCGTGGGAGCTGTGACCCTAGTGCCTCCTTGACCTTTAGCTTCTGCTGCTTGATGCTATTCTGGTAATGCTCAGTGATTAGAGCACTGCTCACTAATTCTTCTGTGGTTTGTGGCCTATGAACGCCACCAGCCACGTTCATTGCTATTTTCGGCCTCAGCATCTTGAGCATCAACCGGATTCGTTCCCTTTCTGTGCTGACTAATTCAGGGCATAGACGAGCCAACCTGTTGAATTTCTTCACGGCTTCCTCAACTGATAGGTTGCCCTGACGAAACTCAGTGAACTCGTCGTAGTGACGGTTGGTGACCCGCATGTGAAAGAACTCCTCAAAGAATTCCTTCTCGAAGTCAGCCCATGTCATCTGGTTCACTGGGCGCTTCACTCTGATTCTCTCCCACCACATACGTGCAGAAGGAGGCGCACTTCACCTTCTCATGTTCTGGCCAGTCCAGAAGCTCCATCGTACTTTCCAGTGTTTTGAACCATGCCTGAGCATCCCATGGTTCATTGCTGCCTGAGAAATTCTCTGGCTTGACTCTCTGCCACTAGATCAGATAGGCTTCTCTCTGCGTTCCTGCTGCTGGGGCTACTGGTGTCGTACAAGCTTAGTGGGTATCACAAGTTAGGCTCCGGGGTGACAGTGGGAGTGTTCTGCTGACTAGCCTTTAAGGTGGCTATTTCCTGTTGCTGTTCAGCTAGCTGCTGCTGTAACTGAGCCACTAATGCTGTAAGGTCTGGGGGAGGCACTGAACTGCCTGCCTCATGCTGGGGCTCAGTAGCTGGTGCCCTTCTAGCTGGGCGTCCTCGTGCCATTTCTAAAGACATAGAGGACATACATAACTAAGGCAATCATATTTATATATCTACTATCATTATCATGTTAGGTGTTATCATCTATCAACATGCTACAGTATCTATAAACATGAAAGAAAGAACATAATAAAGTGAGAGACGTTTCTTACTTGGAAGCTGCAGGTACAATACTGATGTGTGTGTAGGAAGTATGGAAACTTGGCTCTGATACCACTCTGTAACGACCCGCCTTCTACTGACTAGGCTGTGAGGCCGATTGCTACATTATGCTGTGCTAAATTACTATTGCGGAAATCTGGATTGATTAAAATTTTACTAAACTGATTACTGTAAAATCTGAACTTAATATTCTAGGTGTACCTAGGAGTTGTACACATGCTAGGGAAGATAATCTATGCCTCTCGGATGTCCTGCTAGCTGTAATCAGGCATTTCAATCGATCCATGAATCGATTGGGCTGTCGGATCGATCCAGTGATCGATCCAGCTTGATACCGGCACGGAGAGAAACTCTGGATCGGTCGGCTGACCGATCCACAAGCCATCTCGCTTCTGTATGCGGCTGGATCGGTCTACCGACCGATCCAGGAGTACACTGATCGGTCGGTAGACCGATCCAGTGGCTCACTGATCGGTCGGCTGACCGATCAGTGAGTTTCTGTACCCTCTGTTCGCATCTGGATCGGTCGGCTGACCGATCCATAACAGACGCTAACTCTCTGTTCGCGACTGGATCGGTCAGCTGACCGATCCAGTGGCACAACCCAACTCTGATCGATCTGTAGATCGATCTGGGTTTCTGATTTCGAATCAGAACCCCTGATTTCAGCACTATTTCGTGCCTCAATCACATTACATGTTCTAAGATGGCTAGGAAACACTCTAACAACCACAACTAACATTCTAACATCATAAAGAACAATGTTCTAAGCATAATAGAGTGCATGGTTAACTAATTCATAGCGATCAACATACTAAAGTGCAAATTGCTAAAATACTAAAAAGTACTAATGTTTAAACAAAGCTTGCTAGAGTTCCCTAAGATCTTCTTTCCAAGTTCCTGCCCACACACATCTTCGTAGCATTGTCCTCCAGCCTCCGCTAGTCCATCTTTCCTTTACCTTTATCTGCAGTATAAAGTATCTATAAGTTTAAGCTTAGTAAGAAACCATCTACCTCACTAAAACGTGCATTCGATGCAATATGCTTTTAAAACATGCTGTTTGAAAGTGCACTGATTAGACTGAAACATGACATGTTATCATACATAGAAATCAAAGCTAGTCATGGCATACTATCATCTAAACATGTGTAATAAAAGCTGAACATGAACACTAAAGCATAGCATACAAAGCTAACCATAACTATCATGTGTAACAACAAGGAAAACTGAGCTGAACATGAATTAAACTAGTCTGGAACTGAATTCAAACTCAACTAACATAACTGATCTTTGTGAGTTTTGAAAAACTATAATATAATAGATTAAAATACATAATCATACTGCTAATGGGCCCGGCAACTGTACATGCTATGCGCGCATCCTCAACTAATCCCGGGGTTGCAAATCCCGAATTTAGCAAGGTTTACTAGGTTATCTAAACCTAGGGATCGACTATGGGAGCCCAGCCCAATGGATATCTAATCCTGTACAGTGCCACTACTGAAAATAAAATACTGAATCATAGCTAATTAATTTACCTTGCTTCTACTAGGTTATCTGAACCTAGAGGCGACTGTGGGTGCCCACCCATTGGGCCGTAGTCCCATATATGCTGTGGCAAGGCTAACTAAACTATTTAAATGATTCTATTGCATTTACTGAGCTATTAAAATGCCTAAGTTGCATTTTTCTGTGCTAAATAATTTAATCGAACACTTAGTATGCACTAATTCGCATCCTTGTGCCGAAAGTCTACATAT
The DNA here is from genome assembly GCF_018446385.1 of Zingiber officinale. Lineage (NCBI taxonomy): Eukaryota > Viridiplantae > Streptophyta > Magnoliopsida > Zingiberales > Zingiberaceae > Zingiber > Zingiber officinale. The sequence continues at coordinate 60,865,214 of NC_055995.1, read as the reverse complement.
TACTAAACTAAAACATGGAATTCACACGGAAGCTACTTATACTGCAGGTGAGGGGTTTCTTACCTCGTACGCTAATTTTCTTACAACTCTATTCGCTAGAATTCCGGTGGAGACGATCCTTTCAACAATCTCCTCGCTCTAACGCGTTCTTCTCGCGGAGGGGAACGTTCTTGTGCTGGAATCGCTGCCGGAAGGTGCTCTTAGGGCCCTAGGGAGAGAACCCTAGGGTTGGCGCCGAGAGGAAGAAGGAGAAGGAGAGGGGGCGGTGTGTAAGGTGAGGTCTCGGTGGAGAATTCCCGAACCAAAGAAATAAACCAAACCCACTCAAGTTTTCTATTTATTTTAAGTGGGTATTTCGGCCAATCTTAAACTTAAATATAAATGTTCCCTTTCCTTTCAGCACGGCCCTGCTGGGTTCAACTGGTTACTAGAATTACCCGTAAACCATAGGTCTCGGGTTTAATTCCCGTTTAGGCCGTTTTCGTTTTCTATTTGTTTTTGCTACTTCCGCTACTCTAAAAATTCTGTAAAAATATCCTAAGATTCCAGAAAAATCATAGAATATTTCTAAAATAGTTTTGAGAATTTTCGGGCGTTACATTGTTGGAATGTATACTAAAAGCCTAGTTTTTTGTATAAACATTTACTTAGAAATAAGAATAATATTGGTCAAATATCTACATTTATAAGTTAAGTGTAGTTGTTCGATTAATTTATATTGTAGATAACATGGTGTGTGGTGTCACACACAGAAAATCATGTTATTAATTCCTTATAAATTATAAATAGTAGCTCACGACTGAGATGGAAAGGAACAAACCATTGGAATAGTCGTAGTGTAATTAGGTATTAGTTTATCTTGACTGATAAATTACACTAGTACACTCTGATGTATTGAGCAGGACCATTTAAGGTAAGTTCTTTTTATATTGACTTAATAAAAGAACAAGACCTTAGTTATTATGGAAGTGTGTGCTCTTAATCCTAATATAATAACAAGCACATATATTTAGTATTTATTTCTTTGACTTATCAAAGGGTGAGATTTAACTCGATAAATCAATAGGCCCGATAAGTTGGGAAATGATATTACTTATAGTGTGTATTGTTGATTATAAAAGGAAATTGTGTCCTAGTAATCTAGGTTGATAATGTCCCTAAGAGGAGCTCATAAGGATTGTCATGTTAAACCCTGCAGGTGGACTTAGTCCGACACGACAATAAGGTTGAGTGGTACTACTCTTGGACTAAGATATTAATTAAAGTGAGTTGTCAGTAACTCAATTAATTAGTGGACATCCGACATCTTAAACACAGGGAGATTAACACACTCATGATAAGAAGAAGCCCAAAATATAATTTGGGATTGGTGCGGTAGTTCAATAATAATTCTTTAGTGGAATGAATTATTATTGATGAAATTAAGTTGGGTGTTCGGGGTGAACATGGAAGCATAATTTCATCGGGAGACCAAAACCAATTCCTCCTCTCGGTCCCTATCGTAGCCTCTTGTATATAGAGAATTATACCCACCTATACCCACCATCCTACCTATCCTAATGGGGCCAGCCAAGCTAGGGCCGGCCACGACCAATAGGATGAGCCAAGTAGGTGGCCGGCCAATGCTTGGAGCCCAAGCATAAGTGGTCGGCCCTAATCAAAGTAAAAGGGTTTTAATTTTTAAAATTTTTCTTATGTGGATTCCATGGTTTTAAAAGAAAGTTTAAAATTTAAATCTTTCCTTTTTATAGATTTCTACAAAAGATTAAGAAAAGATATGATATCTTTCCTTATTTGTAGATTGAAAGGAAGATTTTAATTTTGAAAAAACTTTCCTTTTTTATGACTATGTTGATGTTTTAAAAGAGAGTTTTAAAATTATAAATTTTTCCTTTTATAAGTTTCTACAAAGGATTAAGAAAAGATTTGATATCTTTCCTTATTTGTAGATTGAAAGGAGATTTTAATTTTAAAGATAACTTTCCTTTTAGGAAATCATCCACATGTTTAAAAAAAAAGTTAATTTATAAAATTTCCTTTTATAACCAACCATGAAGGGAAAAATTAATAGAGAAATTTTTATTTAAAATTTCTAGAAACAAATTAGGAAGTTTTAATTCTTGTGTTATTAAAACTTTCCTTGTTTGGAGCAATGAGGTGGCCGACCATTATAATTATGAAAAGGAAATTGGTTTTAATCAATTAAATTTTCCTTTTCATGGAAAAGAAAATAAGGAAGGTTTTATTTAAATTTTCCTTATTTGCCAAGACCAAGGATTATAAAAGAGGAGGTAGGGGTGCCTTCATGGGTGCTAACTCTATTCTATTTTCCTCCCTCTCTTCCTTGTTGGTGGCCGACCCTAGCCATTGCTCTTCTCCTCTTCTCTTCTTCTTTAGTGGCTGGTTTCATCCCTCTCTTGGAGCTCTTATTGGTGGCCAGTTCAGGTTAGGAGAAGAAGGAGAGAGAGGAGGTTTTGTTTCTAGCATCCCTTGGAGCTTGGTGGTGGTGGCCGAACCTCTACATCCTTGGAGGAGCTTTGGTGGCCGAAACTTGGTGAAGAAGAAAGAAGGGCTTGGGTGATTCTCATCTCGGTATATCATTGCCCACACAACGTCTGAGATAAGAAGAGGAATACGGTAGAAGATCAAGAGGTCGTTGCATACAAAGAAAGGTATAACTAGTAATTATTTTCCACATCATACTAGTTTTTCTTTGTATGAATCCAAATACAAGAGGCATATGATTCTAGAGTTTCAAATTTGTGATTCGAGTTTGTGTTTTTTTTTTTGTTTTCGAATTTGTGATCCGATTGTTCCTTTTGGTTAAACCTAGAGTTATATAAGGAAATTAAATATTAGATTTCATTGAAAGGCTTTGTCTAGGAAATGGTGGTTGCTCCCATATCCAAGAAGGCCTAGTGCCTCGCTATGTTTAACCTGGAAGCCGATTTCTGAAAATATTATTTAATTAAATTTATAACATAGGTGGATTTGGATAAATAATGTTAAGCATCGTTTGTGATCCAAGTCTAAACCATTAAGAACAGATAAGTTAAATTTGGAATCAATAATGTTAAGTTCCGTTTACGATTCCGAATTTAATTTCTAAAGAACACAATAGGTTGTTAGGATAGGTTCGACACTTGTACAAAATTTTTGTACAGTGGAACCGGTACGATCTTCCTAAGATCAACTAATAGAAGTCACTAAATGCCCATTGAAATTCTTGATTCATTAATCTAAAAGTTATCTTGCCAACATAATCATCCTCATTGGAAAAATGGACATCTAGTGAACTTAGAAACTCTAAAATAAGGCGAGGATAAGTAGGTAGATGTGTGTACAAAATATCACTCCAATCCAAGAACCCAATCATCCAATCGATATCATCTCTAATTCCCATCATATCTAAAATAGTTGGGTCCATATGCCTAGTACACACGATCCTTCTATTGACAAGAATTGCAAATCCAGTTATTTGATCATCATTTTTAAACACGATATTGAATTCATTGCCATTACCTTCGTCGCGTGAGGTCCTCTTTCCTTTGCCTTTCACCGGTTGTTTCCCTTTGTCTTTGGTTGTCTCCTTCCCTTTGTCTCAACTAGATCAACCACCTCCCTTGCGAAGTCTCTTCAGAAGGTTGGACATTTTGTCAAGTTTGAGTGGGGAAGGATACTGTTTGTGATTAGAGAAGCTAGATCTTGAAGAAATAGATCTTAGGGTTATGAAAGTGGAGATCTTAAGTCTAGGAGAAGAGAAGAATCTAGATCTAGATGAGGTTTGTGGAAAAGAAAGAGTTTTAGACCTAGATCTGAGAAGATTTGGAGAGAAGGTTGAAGAAGAATGGAGTTTTGGAGAGAAGAGGGTGTTGAGATGAGGACGGTGTGTGGGGGACACGGCTTGAATTTGGCCGTGTATAGGAGACACGACCTGATAAGATTTCTCCACATAGGCCGTGTAGATCTACACAGCCTTTCCCTTCTTCCTCTCGGGTTGAGTCACACGGTCGTGCCAATTGGCACAGCCATATCCTTCTTCTTCTCGGCCATCCTTGCACGGTTGTGTCTAGGACACGGCCTCACCCATTTTCTTCTCTGGAATTAGCACACGGCCATGTCGGATGACACAGCCAGTGCAGGCTTCTGTACTTGTTTCTTCACACGACCGAGCACCTTTTCTTCGTTGGATTCTTCACATGGCCATGTGTGAGACACGACCGAGCACCTTTTCTTCTCTGGAGACTCTACATGGTCGTGTCATGTAGACACGACCCAAACATCTCCCTTTTCTGCAGCTTATGCCTGGTCGTGTACAACACACGACCATGCTCTGTTTTGCTCCACTTGATGATTTTTCTCCTTTCTTGCTTCTCCAATACTTCCATGCCCATGAAGAAGTCATGGCCAGCTCATGGAAGTGAAATTTCAACCTAAAAACCAAAATAAAAAACAAAGTAAAGACACTATAATGAAAAAAATAAAAACATAAAATGCACTAACTAAAAGAACCCTTGGGTTGCCTCCCAAGAAGCATTTGTTCAGGATCTTTAGCTCGACCAATCTTAATCACTCTTCTCTTTTCCTTGCCCTCGGAGGACAGACATATTTGTCATTTTTGTTGGGAGATCTTCTCCCAACACCTTCCACCACAATATTTTCTTCATTTGGTAGCCTCCCATGAGGATGGAAATTCCATTCCTCAAGTTTGTAAATACTTGCCCCGCTACGAGCATTCGAAAGAGAAGAGACATGGTTAGAGGCATTAGATAAATCATATTCCAATCGTTCCTTACCAATTACCAAAGAAAGTTTATGATTTTTAACATCTATAATAGCTCCAACTGTAGCAAGGAATGGTCTTCCCAATATGATAGGGATTTTTGGATCCTCCTCCTGTCTAACACAACAAAATCTGTGGGAATTATACTCCCACCTACCTCTACCGGCACATCTTCAACAATACCCATAGGGTACCTGCAGGAATGATCAACGAATTGTAGTGCCATAGTAGTAAGTTTAAAGTTTTTGAGACCTAATTTATTACAAATAGAGTAAGGAATGAGGCTAACACTTGCCCCCAAATCACAAAAAGCTTTCTCAATAAATTCAGTTCCTATATTGCAAGGAATAGAAACTTCCAGGATCTTTCAACTTTGGGGAAGTGTTCTTTTCCAAAAGATCACTGCATTCCTCTGTAAGTACAATGGTCTCTATGTCTCCTTTCCTTCTTTTGTTCGACATGATGTCCTTCAAGAATTTGGTAAACTTGGGCATTTGAAGAATTGCATCAATAAGTGGCACTTCAACACAAATCTCTTGAACTTTCTCCAAGAATTTGCCAAACTCTTCATCCTTCTTGAGCATTACAAGTCTTTGAGGAAAAGGGACAACTCTACCTTGTTGGTTAAGTGGAAGAGTCTCTTCAACCTTAGTGGTACTCTCCTCATCATCTTGAATCTGATTTGGCTTTGGAGGAGAGTGCTCTTCTTCAATTTGCATCCCTTTTGGAGCAGTCACTTGGGGATCTCTCAAGGTCCGTCCGCTCCTAAGCTCAATTCTATTGTAGTGCTCTATAGGATTAGCATCAGGTTTACCAGGTAGTTGTCCTGGTGCTCTAGAAGATGAGGAAGCTAACTGGGTAATCTGGCTATCCTGAATCTTTTGATATCTTTCAAAATTATCCATTCTCTGAGTAAGCTTCAATATATCCTGCTCCATTTCATTATGATTAGAGATAATTTCTTCAAACATCTTTTCAATTTTAGACATAGGGAAGCCTTAAGAAGATAGTTGTTGAAAATTCTGCTGCCCAGGCTGAAAATTAGGTCTTGCCCCCATGGATGGTCCTTGATCTTGATTATTTCTATAAAAAAAATTAGGATGACTTTTCCACCCAGGGTTGTAGGTATTTGAGTATGAGTTGTTCTGCCTTTGATTAAAACTCATGATTGCATCACATTGTTCCAATTGATTAATTTGTGCAGTGATAGCCCACAATGGACATGAGTCATTAGAATGTTCAGAACTTCCACATACTTCACAAGAAGAAACAATGGCATTAACCGTACTTGAAGTAGCTCCCATGCTTTCAAATCTCTTTGTAAGAGCATCCAGTTTTGCAGCCAATAAAGTCATTGCATCAACATCAAATTTCCCTGATGCTTTTGTTGTTGGGTTCACACAAGAATAGCCACCACTTCTTTCATTAGCCCATTGATGGTGATTTTGTGCTACGCTTTCAATTATTTCTTCGGCTTCATCAAAACTCTTGTTCATAAGTGCCCCTCCAACAGTTGAATCAAGGAACACCTTTGTATGATAATTGATGCCATTATAAAATGTATGTAGCACTAACCACCTTTCTAAACCATGGTGTGGGCATTGTCTGAGCATACTATTGTATCTATCCCAAGCTTCAAATAAAGATTCTGAGTCTGCTTTTTTGAAACTTGCAATAAGATTCCTATATGAGCCATTTTACTTGGAGGATAGAATTTGTTAAGAAATTGTTGCTCACATTGCTCCCATGTGGTTATGCTATTTGGAGCTAAAGAGTTTAACCATTGTTTAGCTCTATCTCTCAAAGAAAACCCAAACAGTAATAAGCATACTGCCTCATAAGAAACACCATTCATCTTCATTGTGCCGCATATCTCGTAGAAGACCTCCAAGTGATGATTTGGGTCTTCATGCGGCCCTCAACCAAACTGATTTTGCTGCACCATAGATATAATTGCAGGTTTGTTCTCAAAATTGTTTACTTCAACTGAAGGCCTTGAAATACTAGATCGAAAACCCCTAGCGTAAGGTGCTGCATAATCCTTTAGTGGTCTATTAGCCATAATAGAATGTGTTGGTGCGGGAAGCATCCGACGATCGAACTCGTGTTTTGATAATGGCAAAGAATTCAAAGTTAAGATGTTTTGTAGTCTAACAAGTCTACTTAAGAATTTCAGGAAAGTCCTAGCTGCGGTTAGGCAAAAGGTAAAACCCTAGGGAGTGGTAACCCTAGGTCATAGGGGGTGGTAACCCTATGCGGAAAGTTTTGGTAGGTCGATGTCTTCAGGCAAAAGTCCTAGGGGGCGGTAACCCTAGGTGGAAAGTCCTGGTGTCGCGAACCAGGTGAAAGACTGGACTAGCCGGGGAAGCGGATGTCCAGCGGAAAGTCCGGAAGCATCGAGTGCTGAGCAAAAGTCCAGTCGATCTGGAGGATCGACTGGCAACAGGTAAATCTCCTGAGTGGAGTAGGTGAGGACGCGTTCCCCGTAGAGGGAACAGTAGGCGTCGGGTCGACCTAGGGTTTCCGGTCAGACTCGGACAGTCCGGAGACTGTCTATACTTCATTTATCATGTTTATTGTGCTAACTTTGTGTTGCAGGATATGGTTTGGGACTAACGTATCTTGCAGGTGCAAAGGAGCAACCTAAAGCCTCGGATGAACAGTGTCCGAGGCGCCTCCATGGAGCTTGGAGGCGCCTCTGGTGCAAAAGCTGAGCTGGCTGCGAAAGTTCATTGAAGGCGCCTTGGAAGGCGCCTTGAGCAGGGTATAAGGCGCCTCCAAGGGATGAAGTTCGACCAGTTTAGATCTGATCCACGCGGAAGACTAGGTAGCATGGAGGCACCTCGAACAGCCTTCAAGGCGCCTTGAACACCCTTTATAAGGGGGTTTCGACCAGCATCTCAAGGAATCAAGTTCTGAGCTTTCCTTCTTCAACGTGCTGCTAACAAAGTCATTCCGAAGTGCTGCTGCGACATTCCAACGACCCGGAGCTTCAATCTTCTTCTTTCTTAAGTTGTCGGTACAAGTTTACTTCAATACTTTCAGTGTAATTTGTAATTTCTATCGTGATTATAGTTGTTGCCCACTGGAAGCGATCAAGGATCGCAGGCCTTCGAGTAGGAGTCGCCTTAGGCTCCGAACGAAGTAAAAAGCTTGTCTCTTTGTGTGTTTGTTTACTTTCCGCTGCGTGTTTTAACTCCGATATTTTAACGATTCCGATAAACGTAAAATTTAGCCACGAGCGCTATTCACCCCCCCTCTAGCGCGTCTCGATCCAACAATTGGTATCAGAGCGGGGTTGTTTTGAATCGGTGCAACCACCATTCAAAACAGTTTTTTTTTCGTGGTTTTGTTCGGAGTCAATTAGAATTTAGCCACATAGCTATATTCTAATTCTTTTTCAAATCGAAGTTGCTCAAAGTTGGTCAATACCACTTGGGCTCATTTTTTTTCTTTTTTTTTCCTACCCGCACTACTAATCCAAGACTCAGTCTTGGAATAGATCTTGTTGTTTCTGTTTCTGTAGATCTAAATGGCCCAACAGGAAGGATATAGCACCATTCGTCCCCCACTATTTTTCGGAGAAGACTTCGGATATTGGAAGGGGTGAATGGAGATATATCTAAAGATCCAGTTCGACACTTGGATGATCGTCAAAACAGGACTGCAACTACCAACTGATACAGACGGTAAGCCTACATCCTGTGAGAACTGGGAGCCAGCATTTATCAAAAAGGTGGAAGCAGACACCAAAGCCACCTGCACCATTCAGTGCGGTCTTACCAAAGAAGAGCTCAACAGAGTCGGTCCATTCTCCTCCGCAAAAGAGCTATGGGAGAAGCTGATCGAACTTCACGAAGGCACCTCGGAAACCAAGGTAAATAAGCGTGATTTGTTACTAAATAAACTATACAATTTGAAAATGCAGGAAGGCGAGATGGCAAGCTCTTTGCACGCCCGAATTCAAGATATCCTGAATTCTCTACATGGAATCGGGCAGAAGGTAGAAAACAGAGATATAATAAGGTATGCCCTTAACTCATTCCCTAGGAGTACCTTATGGGCATCAATGGTAGATACCTATAAAGTCTCTAAGGATTTGCCCTCCTTAAAATTAGACGAATTATTTAGTGAATTTGAACTCCATGAACAAACTAATGCACAGCCATCCGAGAAAGGGATTGCTTTGGTTGCAGGAACGAGTTGAACACGGGAATCAAGAGGACGACGAAAAGTTGAATCGGAATCAGAAGACGAACCCGATTCAGAAGATTCGGAAGATGAACTGGCCAACGAATTTGTGAATCTTGTAAAGAAACTATACAAGAAGAAGAAGGGTTTCAACAAGAAAGATCTGAAGAAGGCAGTTCAATCCAAGGAGGCTCAACAGAACTCAAAGACAAAGTTCGAAGTCACTTGCTACGGGTGCAACCAAAAGGGGCATATAAAAGCCAACTGCCCCAATCAAAAGGAAGCCAAGAAGCAAAGAAGAAGGAAAGTCCTAAAGGCAACCTGGGACGAATCCTCTTCGGAGGATGAAGACGACGAACTCGACCAAACGAGTTTACTCGCATTGATGGCCCGGGACCAGATCAGCGAATCCGAGAGCGAGTCAGAAGCCGACTCCGAGCAAAGCCACGGATCCGCATCCGTTTCCGAAGGGCCAGACTCCGCTGTAAGTATTCCTAGGCTTAATAATTTAGTCAATTATTTACTTCGCAAATTAGCCAAGTCAAATTTAAAAATTAAGTCACTTTTAAAAGAAGTAACCATTCTTAAAGGAGTAACTAACTCAAAATCTTTAACTGAAGATTCAACTCAAGTACAACAACTTGAGAAAGAAAATTCAAATCTGAAAAATCAGTTAAAAGATTTAAAAATTACTTTAGAAAAGTTCTCTCTGGGCTCCAAGAATTTGGATCTAATTCTTGGGACACAAAGAGCCGTCTACAATAAAACTGGGATAGGATATAAAAATAAAAAGAAATATAAATCTTATTTATCCTTAATAAACAAACAAAGTAGTAAATCAGTCCAAGCATGGGTCCCCAAGTCCAAATTGATAAATCAAATTGGACTTGGCCAATACTGGGTTCCGAAGGATCAAATATACTACCTCGACAGACCATATCGAGGCCGTGATCCAGGGAAAGCTAAAATGAAAACGATCTTAATTCAAAATTCGAAATTAAATTAAAATTTTAAAATTAAAAATCAAATTCAAAATTTAAAATTCGAAATTAAATTCAAAATCTAAAATTAAAAATCAAATTCAAAATTTAAAATTCAAAATTAAATTACAAATTCAAAATCTAAAATTAAAAATCAAATTCAAAATTTAAAATTCGAAATTAAATTAAATTCAAAATTAAATTACAAATTCAAAATTCAACAAGTCGAAATTATGAAAATGAAAAGTAGATGGAGGATCCAAACTAGCTGGCACCTCCAACTGAACTACCCGACAGGGTAACTGAACCTAATTTACCCGGAATGGGTAAAACAAGAATAGATTACCCGGCAGGGTAATTAAGGTTAGATTAAAACGGGATAAGTTTAACTTGAACCACAGTACTGGTGAAGTTTTTGGATGATAGTACGTTAGGGAAGCTTGGGCATCGCATGTCTAGGAAGATATGGCTTCGACCTGGTGCATTTGGCTAAGTGGAACTGACCGAAGCTACCCTTAAATGGATCCTAACTAGTTAGACCAAGTTTTAGTATTAAGTTCAATGGGTAGGACTATTTGGAAAACCTCGAAGGCATGGTTACTTTAATGAGCTCCTTGTGACTCACCATAGCCCAGAAGTTTATCCAAAGAATACTTACTTGTTGAACCCAAAGCTAAACCTGAATCTAACACAAGACTAAATCAAACCCTTAAATTGAACCTCAATTCATCTCACAATAATTATAGGATTCCCTGATTGAGAATTTAGATAGGGTGAGATGACTAAGTAATTAAAACCAAACTGATAATTAATTTAAATAATTTTAAACTTAAATTTCAAAATTATTTTAAAAACTTAAATTTCAAAATTATTTTAAACTTAAATTTCAAAATTATTTTAAAACTTAAATTTCAAAATTATTTTAAAAAACTTAAATTTCAAAATTATTTTAAACTTAAATTTCAAAATTATTTTAAACTTAAATTTTAAAATTATTTTAAAAACTTAACTTTCAAAATTATTTTAAAAACTTAAATTTCAAAATTATTTTAAAAACTTAAATTTCAAAATTATTTTAATTTTCAAAATTATTTTAAACTTAAATTTCAAAATTATTTTAATTTTCAAAATTATTTTAAACTTAAATTTCAAAATTATTTCAAAAACTTAACTTTCAAAATTATTTCAAAAAAATTAAATTACAAAATTATTTAAAAAAAAAACTTAAATTTCAAAACTATTTCAAAAACTAAAATTTCAAAATTATTTTAAAATTCAAAATTATTTCAAAAACTAATCTATAAGAAATTTGTTAATTAAAAAAAAAAAAAATTTGGACACGTAGAATCCGAAGGCGCCTCCATCTAAGAGGAGGCGCCCTCAATCAGCGGCGGGAAATTTCCCGCCGCCCACTTAAGGCGCCTTAAGAAGCCCTTAAGGCGCCTCCGAAGGCGCCCTAAAGGGATCAGGAGGCGCCTTAAATCCTTCTTTTTGTCACGAACAGAAGCATTGTTGCTTCCGTTCGTGTTTCGCCGCAAGTCGACGATTACTTCGGATTCTTCCCAACCAAGGCGCCTTCTACCTCTTTTCTTCCCTTTCATTCCTAGCTATGCCTCCTAGGTACAATCTAAATCCTTCTTAAATTGCTTAAATCCTATATTCTTGCTAGTTTTGCAATTTTTCTTGCATTTTGTCAAAAATAGGAAGCGTCGTATTGTGGATACCACACCAGCAAGGGCCCCTTCCACGGACCCGAGATTCCCCTCGGAACAGCATAGGATAGATTTCTCTAGGTTTACCTTTGAGTCAATCAAACCTAGATATATTGGTAGGGAGTTTTTGTCACAAAATTATCAACCCACTATCCAAATGATAACCCATTATCATTTAGATAAACTGGTTGATTGCACCACGACTGTCAATCAAGACCTATGTGCCCAGTTCTATCACAACCTTGAAAAGGTTGATGATAGAACTTATACCACCAGGGTAGGAGGTACTGACATTCAGTTCACTCCATCACTACTTCGCACCAGCCTAGAGATTAGGGAGTCTGAGTGTACATTTTTATGTTATCCGAGTAGGCCCCTACCTTTTGGTGCCCCCTATTCCCACGTTACATTAGACGACATTTACATGCATTTCTATGGGGAGGAGAGACCCTTAGGCCTGACTGAGTTCAGATCCACTCTTCTTCGGGTTCAGGATTATGCTATGTACAGAGTCCTGACAGCCTGTATTCTACCCTTATCAACTCGGGATGTCTCGACGATGCGACCGTCCCACTCGTTATTCTTGTACGCCCTCACCCATCACCTGGATATAGACATAGTCCTCCATATGTTTCATAATATTATGCTTGCATCTAACACAGTCACATCTGGAGTAATTCATATGCCTTATTATCATATCCTGACCCAGATATTCTCCAGCTCTAGGATAGACATTACTAGAGGGGTTCTCATCCCACTTACCCTTTATGATGAGGTCGGTCAGCATAGCCTTAGATTAGCAGGGGAAGAGATCACTGCCGAGGGGATTCTGGCCTGGAAGGGCCGACCACCACCAGCTGCTGCCCCTGGTGCTCCAGAGGCCGAGGGCGAACCTGATTCAGATGAGGAGTGGCCAGATTTTCTGGCAGAGGACTTCTTCGTAGATCCTTCCACCTCTGCCGGACCCTCCTCCTCAGCCGGGCCGTCATCTTCAGCACCACTCTCTGTCGAGGATAGACTCACTCGACTTGAGATCCAGTCCACACAGACGCGACGAGCTGTGTTAGACAGTCATCATTTTCTTCGGACTATGCGATCTGAGATAGTTGCTGGATTCACATCTCTTCGAGGGGAGCTTCGCCGACAGGGACAGCCTCAGCCGCCACCTGAGCAGCACCTAGCCGATCCTCCAGCCGACGATCCACCTGCTTGATTCTATCTTTTCACTTGCCTTGACATATTATTGACATCTGGGATCTTTCTGTTACTCAACTTTTGATGTATATCTTGGATGTTTTAAATTGATTAGACTTATTATTACTCATTTTTAGGTGTTATGTTCTATTTTTTTCAAATTCTAGAAAAAACAGTTTTCAAATCTCCAATTTTTTCCTAGATTTTAAAATTCTGGAATTAACCTAGGTTTTCCCCCTAGATATCATGTTCCCCTAGAATTAAGCCAGAGCATCTCACAAGCACCTAGGTTTACCTTGATTGTGATTGACAAACATAGAACGGTGTGAGATGCATAGGGTATAGCCTGGACTCAAGAATGCTTATATCTGTGCATCATTATGAGTTTGGGCGTTAAATATGCAATAAACATTAATCAAGTTAAATTCTCCAGCTCTAGACAAGTCTATCTGGACCAAAATAATTTAACTTGACTAACCTAGTGAAAGCTACTGTCCTGTAGACAATCAGCAAGTAACTAAAGGTTAGACAGTTGGTAAAGAACACTCATTTTTTTAAAGCATATTTTTGTTCTTTATGGCTCTGATACCTAGTAAATCAATCTAGTAAACATGACTTATGCTTGGACCTAAGGACCAACTAAACTTAAATAAATAAATAACCTTATCCTCAAACTTAAGCTAAGTTCCAATTGACCTTAACTTTCACACCCTATTGAACATAGCTAAACTGTTGACCTTAATTGTGTACAACTCAATCAAATATCTATAATTTCCCATTTTTGAGTTATGGCAAAGGGGGAGAGTAGCAAAAGTAAATATGTGAACATAAATTCAAGTTAAAATTAAAAAAATTAGGGAGGCAAAAGTTAAGGGGGAGCATATAGGGCAAACTTGCTTTAGTTACCTTGTTCATCTATACTTAGCAGATTTGCCTGTGCTAAAAATGTCTATCTATTCGTTTATTTACTTAACTTTGAATTTGAGTTGCCATAATCAAAAAGGGGGAGATTGTTGGTGCGGGAAGCATCCGACGATCGAACTCGTGTTTTGATAATGGCAAAGAATTCAAAGTTAAGATGTTTTATAGTCTAACAAGTCTACTTGAGAATTTCAGGAAAGTCCTAGCTGCGGTTAGGCAAAAGGTAAAACCCTAGGGAGTGGTAACCCTAGGTCATAGGGGGTGGTAACCCTATGCGGAAAGTCTTGGTAGGTCGATGTCTTCAGGCAAAAGTCCTAGGGGGTGGTAACCCTAGGTGGAAAGTCCTGGTGTCGCGAACCAGGTGAAAGACTGGACTAGCCGGGAAGCGGATGTCCAGCAGAAAGTCCGGAAGCATCGAGTGCTGAGCAAAAGTTCGGTCGATCTGGAGGATCGACTGGCAACAGGTAAATCTCCTGAGTGGAGTAGGTGAGGACGCGTTCCCCGTAGAGGGAACAGTAGGCGTCGGGTCGACCTAGGGTTTCTGGTTGGAAACCCGAAGTCAGACTCGGACAGTCCAAAGACTGTCTATACTTCATTTATCATATTTATTGTGCTAACTTTGTGTTGCAGGATAGTGTTTGGGATTAACGTATCTTGCAGGTGCAAAGGAGCAACCTAAAGCCTCGGATGAACAGTGTCCGAGGCGCCTCCATGGAGCTTGGAGGCGCCTGTGCAAAGCCGAGATGGCTGCGAAGTTCATTGAAGGCGCCTTGAAGAAGGGAGAAGGCGCCTTGGCGCCTTGAGCAGGTATAAGGCACCTCCAAGGGATGAAGTTTGACCAGTTCAGATCTGATCCAGCATGGAGGCGCCTTGAACAGCCTTCAAGACGCCTTGAACACCCTTTATAAGGGGGTTTCGACCAGCATCTCAAGGAATCAAGTTCTGAGCTTTCCTTCTTCAACGTGCTGCTAACAAAGTCATTCCGAAGTGCTGCTGCGACATTCCAACGACCCGGAGCTTCAATCTTCTTCTTTCTTAAGTTGTCGGTACAAGTTTACTTCAATACTTTCAGTGTAATTTGTAATTTCTATCGTGATTATAGTTGTTGCCCACCGGAAGCGATCAAGGATCGCGGGCCTTCGAGTAGGAGTCGTCTTAGGCTCCGAACGAAGTAAAAAGCTTGTCTCTTTGTGTGTTTGTTTACTTTCCGCTGCGTGTTTTAACTCCGATATTTTAACGATTCCGATAAACGTAAAATTTAGCCACGAGCGCTATTCACCCCCCCCTCTAGCGCGTCTCGATCCAACAGAATGTTCTTGTTCTTCTTGTTGTCTTTGCAGAATTTTTCTTCTATGAAATGTTCTGGCTATCTCAGGGTCTAGAGGAAGAAGTTCTCCTACAAAGTTAGATCTTCGCATACACAAGAACAAGATAGCAGGATATGTTTATAAAAGAAAAAGAAGAAAGAAACTAAATCAAAAGAAAAACAGAGAAAAGTTAGACAAGAAATGTTCGAATCAGGAAATGTAGAATTAGAATTACAACAAAAAGAATTGACAAGAATGTTATATAAGAAAAGAGAAACTTATGGATAAAGAATTCTAAAGATTAGATATAACTATGTAAATGAAAAGAAAAGAAAAGTTATTTTTAGTCTAACTCAATTGATAATCTCTAATGTTATAGCGCAACCCCCGACAACGGCGCTAAAAACTTGTTGACCTCAGCAAGTGTACGAAAATGTCGTAAGTAATAATAAAAGATATCGTATCCACAGGGAATGGAATAAGCACTAAAGATGTCTCAACGCGAGTTAGCTAAACAACTAATCAATGGGTTGACAAGTGTACAGTAAAACTATGGGTGACGATAAAGGGAATGTTCTAGGAGTTTTGGTTTCTTTGTAAGGATTGTTTAATGTAAATGATCTACCAAATCATATTCCTCAATTGTCCATAATTTTTAGAAGGTTGTTGATTCTCTATTGCAATAGACAACTGACCTAGACTTGAAATCTATACCTAAATGTAATCAATTAGGAATGAACCTATGTTGTCCTTACACGGGCTTGCCTATCACGTGTGTCCCTCGGATAATCAACATAGAGTTCATCTCTCCTCAACTGCATCGAGATATAATATACAAACACATACAATCTATCCTACCCCCTTGAATAACCCTATTTCTCCCTCAAGATCATCCCTCAAACGTCCTTACACGGGTATGTTCCTGTCACGAATGCCCCTCGAAAAATTGAATGAGGTACGATCTCTACAAGATCCACAAGATATACAAACATTCAATCAAGCATGGTAATTAGGTCCAAACACAACAATCCACACAAGATCAAATAGATACAAAACAGGGCAAAAGCATAGAAATATGAAATTGGCAAATCCACAAGAGTTTTACATCAAATCATCCTTACAATTACTCCCTCCATCCTAGAACAAGAAATCTACTCCATAAAATAAGGAAAGAAACCCGAAGAAAAGAAGATTACAAGCATTCTTAATCCCCTCAAATCCAAGAAAAGAGAGAAAGAAAACTTATCTATAAAGAAGAACGTCTTCGGATCCAATCCTTGCCTTCCCAGAGTTGATTCGGTGAAGATCCGCCCTTAGATCGCTGGAAATCCCTCCAAGAATGGTAAGGAACACCCCAAATCTTGTTTCACCCCAAAAGGGGAAAGATCCCCTTTTGAATCATGAAGGAGGCGTTATATAGAGGTAAGGTTTGGGTGCCACACAACCCCGAGGCACGGTCGTGTGAGGTTCACATGGCCAAAGTCATTCCCTTCTCTGCCAATCTTACACGGCCATGTGTGGTACACGGTCGTGACTTGCATCTTCCATGACCCCCCTTACATGGTCGTGTAGATCTACACGGCCTGGACTGCTTCTTCCTCTGGAAACCTGGCACGACCGTGCGGTGCACACGGCCAAAGCCCTCTTGCTCACTGGAAACCCTGCACAGCTGTGTGGTGTATACGGCCAGGGCTTCCTTGGTCTCTGGAAATCTTACATGGTCATGTGGTGTACACGACCTGGCTCCATTTGGCTTCAAATCTTGGCACGTTCGTGTGAGGTTCAAATGGCCAAGCCATCTTCCTTTCCTGCTGCAGCGACATGACCAAGATCTCCACACGGCCTGGGCAACTCCCTGTGGCTGGGCCGTGTGAGGTTCAAGAATGATGCCTTCCTCTTTTGCTTCACTTGTAGATTTGGCCTTTGAACATAAAACCTTCACCAAATTCGACTCCTGTGTACAGAAAATGCACAAAAGCAAATCTCCAAACTAAAAGAGTAAATATGCTAAAAGGAAAACTAGAAGTACGAAAATACGTAGACAAAGCATGTGCAAAGTATGTGAATGTGCATCAAAACATGCTAAACAAAGGTATATAATCTACGCACATCAGATTGTATGCGTAATTACATCATGTCTTTGGGTTTTTCTCCGGCGTCTATGGAGTAGATTCCTTGTTCTAGAATTAGGGAGTAGTTGTGGATCGGTTTGATGTAAGACTCGTACTTATGCTTATATTCTTTGAATGATTTCGCTTACTTTGTTTCAATTGCGTATTAATTGATTGTGTAGGAATTGCTAACCTCGTAGAGAGATTATCTTAGATCGTACACCCGAGGGGCCCTAGTGACAGGGGTAACCCGTTCACGGACATCTAGGGTATTTCCTCGAAAGGAGAGGCAACTTCTCCGTAAGGAAGTAAGACACCAAACCGAACCCTTACTTCTATCCTTAATGGCATCAATTAGAGTTGTGTTCTTGTGATCTACCGAGGCACCCTAGTGATAGGGGTTAACCGTAACAGGATTTCATAGGGATCTTCTTTATTTAGTGCTTAAAGATACTAGCTTTAGCTTCCGGCAAATGCATGTTGATACACAATGAGTAGAGGATAGAACGTGATACATCAATATAACCACAACGAAACTGAACTCCTAGAACTCTTCATAAACCAAGTAAATTACTCTCTCTTCACTAGTTCTCATTTCTGTTTCTCATTCTCTTTTCTTTAGATAACTCACAACCATCGATAGTTTAGCTAATCTTAAGTAAACCATTGCTAGTGCTTATAACCAGTCCTCATGGGATCGATAATCTTTATTACTGACGATGAATCCGTGCACTTGCGGTTCGTAACATACTCATCCAAATTTGACACCACCCGATAGATTATTTCATGTGCTTCATTCAAACTTTTCATCATGAAAGATTCTATAGATGCCATGTCTAACTGACTCTTGTTGTAGAAGGAAAGTCTAATGTAAAATAAGTGAATGATTAACCAGTTCTCAATACCATGAAGGGGACACTGATGCAGAAGGGACAAGTATCCATCCCAAACTTGATGCAATCCCTCTCCATCTATTTTCTTAAAATGTATAATTTTATTCCTCAAATATGTGGTCTTTCTTAGGGGAAAATATTTATTCAAAAATATTTGCTCTAGATCATCCTAAGTTCTGATACTTCTGAGTTGTAGAGTGTTGAACCAAACCTTTGTAGCATCTCTAAGACTGAAAGGAAAAACCATAAGACATATAGAATCAATATAGACCCCCCTCATATTTCATTGTATTGCAATATCTATGAAAATCCATGAGATGTGAATATTGATTCTCTGAATCTTACCCCCCAAACTGGTCCTCCTAAATCATTGAGATAAAAGATGGTCTAAGCATAAAATTATTCCCTTGAATCTCTGGCAGTACAATAGATCCCAACTCTTTAGTAGACTTTTGAGCCCCATAAACCTTCAATGGTCTTAGAACCATATTTATCTGAGCAACGTAGATGTGCAAGAAATTTGGATGGCACTATAATTAAAATAATAGGCCTACAAAAATATAAACTAGGAGATTGAAATGCAGAAATAGAAGTTAAAGAAATATAAGATATATCTATAAGAACAAAATTGTAGATAATATTTACAATAAAAGAAAGGAAAACAAGTTTAGACTAACGTAAATGATTATCTACTATCTACAAATGTTATAAGCGTAGTCCCCGGTAACAGTGCCAAAAACTTGTTATGAACCACAAGTGTACGGTTATGTTGTCAGTAATATAAAAGATTGTTGAACCCACAGAGACTGGTTGTAAGTATTAGAGATCTCTCATGGAGAATTAGCTAAACAATTGTTAGTTGCAAGCTGTGAACTAAGGAAAACAAGATTGAGAAAAGGGAAGAGAGAGAGTTATTTTGGGGAGATGTTCTAGGGGTTCGGTTTCATTGTGATGTGTATCAATATATCATGGTTCACCAATTATCTATCCTCAATTTACATGCACTTATAGGAAGTTAGATTCATTATAGGCTCTCCCCTGTAATGGTCAAATCGGCATGATATTTGGATCAATATCCCTTGCTATAGACTAGGAATGACCCTTATGAAGTCGGATAATGGGTCTCTCCTATCACTAGGGACCCTCGGTCATAAATTATAAGAAGCACTCATACTCAATACTATTAAAGATAAAGCTAGCATTTACATGCAATTCACTACTTCCTTATGGGGGAATTGCTTCTCCCTTCATGGTAATGGCCTAGTCATCCAAAAATGGGTTACCTTGTCAACTAGGGCCCCTCAATCATATAATCTAGGGCATTCCCCTTATGGGATCAACAATCCAACACAACTATTCAATAAAACATGAGAAATAAGATCAAACACAATGTATACACATAAGATCAAATAGATACAAAACATAATAATATCATCTATATAGGAAATTGGCATATCCCTAAGTTATTACTGAAGGGCGCTGAAATTCCGTTCTGTTTTAATTCCCTTGTACAAAAAAATTGTACAAGAATAGAACTTTTTCTAGCAACCCGCATGTTTGATCAAACATGTGTTTGATCAATCAAGCAAGTTCTTGAATGATCAAAGCACACCTTGATCGAAGTACAAGATCGCTGGCCTCTTGTGTTGGTATTCCAAAAATGATACAAAGAAAACTAACTAATTATGCAGCGGAATTAAAGAACTAGTTGTACCTTTTCTTTGTAGCTAAAGACCTCTTGATTTTCTGCTATATTCCTCTCCTCTTCTTGGACATCGTGTGGGCGACGATCTACCAAGACAACACCACCCTCCTTCTCTTCTCAGTTTCCAAACCGCCGGCTACAAAAGGAGCTCTTAGGATGGGGCACCTTTTCTTCTTCTTCCTCTTTTCTAAGCCGCCGCCCACCAAGGAGTAGAAGAGGGGGACGCTGACCTTAACATGGAGGGGGGTCGCTTCCCCTAGCAAAGAGAGGGGTTGCCAGCTCTTAGCAAGGGTGAAGGGGAGGGGCGCCGACCCTAAGCAAAGAGGAGGCGAGGGGCGCCGGCCCTAGGTGAGGAGGAAAGGGAGGGGCGCCGACCACAAGGAGGAGAAGAGAGAAAATTAGGTTTTAAGAGACACCACCAACTCCTTTTTATAAGCTTTCCATCAGTTAAAAAGAAAGAAAAATAACAGAATTTTATTTAGAAAAATTCTCCCTTTCTATATCCAAGTTAAACCAAACCAAGTTAAACCAAACCAAGCTATGGATGGATGGATGTGAGGCTTTATATAGAGGCTACAACAGGGACCTAGAGGAGGAATTGGTTTAGGCCTCCTGATGGGCTTGGGCTTCCTGTGTTCGGCCCGAACACCCAACCCACGTCCATCAATAATAGCCCATACCACTAAAGGGTTATTATTGAACTACCACACCAATCCCATATTACAATATGGACTCTTTCTTATCATGAGTGTGTTAATCTCCCTGTGTTTAAGATATCGTATGTCCATTAATTAAATGAATTACTAACAACTCAATTAATTAACATCTGATTTCAAGAGTAGTATCACTCAACTTTATTATCATGCCAGACTAAGTCCACCTACAGGGTTTACATGATAATCCTTATGAGCTCCTCAAGGGGACATCATTAACCTAAATAATTAGGACATAGATTTCTTCTATAATCAACAACACACCATATAAATGTACTATTTCCCAACTCATCGTGCCTATTGATTTAACGAATAAATCTCACCCATTGATAAGTTAAACTAATAAATACTAAGTGTATGTGCTTGTTATTATATAGAGATTAAGAGGGCACACATCCATAATAACAGAGGTTATGTTCTTTTATATAGTCAGTATAAATAGAACAACCTCAAATGGTATTGCTTAATAGACACATAGTGTACTAGTATAATTTTATAATCAAGACAGACTAATACCAAATTACACTATAATCATTCCAATGGATTGTCCCGATCCATCTTGGTTATGAGCTACTATTTATAATTTAAAAGAAACCGATAACATGATCTTCTATGTGGCACCACACACTATGTTATCTACAATATAAATTAAATAGATAACTGCATTGACATATATATAAATATAAAATGTAAACATTTGACCAAAGTGATTCTCATTTCAAAATATTTCAAAACAGATGTTCATACAAAAGCTAGGCTTATAGTATACATCCCAACACTTACATCAATTTGCACCATAATTACTCCCTTAAACCTGGAACAATAGATCTGCTTGATATGCATTGATTATATACACTTTTATGCATGTTTGGACGCACATCTACTTGTATTTCATTTGCATAATCTATGCTTATCGCACCTTATCTCTTTAAAATGTCATACTTCTATTATATTTTGTTCAGAGATCTGCTCTTTGCTTGTTTTTATTGACAGGACGCTATTTGGAGTGAAAATGGAACAAAATACACACAGGAGCTTGGGTCATGTAGGTCATACGGTCGTGTGGCCATTAGCATGTTCCAGTCGTGCCAAATGGAATGACCGTGCCTACAATCCATATGTTAAGAGGGCCACGACCATGTGAGACACACAGCCGTGGCAACATCCCGTGGCCAAGTAAGACACGATCGTGCCAACAATCCAGAAGGGACGAAGGCCACGACCGTGTAAATCCACACGGTCGTGTGACCTCAGCAGAGAAGGAGAGGGCCACGGCTATGTGACTCAACCAGAGAAGAAGCCGTGTGAGGCTGTGTGGATTCCACATGGTTGTGTGACAAAGAACACGGGTCGTGCCATGCCATGCCAAAACAGAGCTGTGCTAAATTTTGGGCAGATTGCAGACCGATCGTAATTTCGCCAAAACATTGCGCTCTGTTGGAGTTTTGGGATGTTCTTTATATCAAAATGTAGATGACTTCAAGATCTAAACCTTTGCTTCAGATCCAACAGAGAGAAAGAATTGTCTACATGTGCTAAATGGCACGACCGTGCCTCCCAACCATGGGTTCAACTGGACCTCCACCCAGACTGTAGACCAAACTTTGAACTGCCATAACTCTCGCCTCGGCTGGAGCTAGAGATCGATCCAAGTATCGGATTGAAGATAATTTCAAGAGATACAACTTTGGTTCAGGGTGAATCACGAGAAAACCTGGTTTAATGGGTTAAAACCCCGGTTTACCAGACCCCTATAATCCTGGTTTTCCTGGGCAGCTTGGAGGATGTATAAAAGTTTCAAGATCCCCATTCTTTGACTCATCTTGGGTTTGGGACTTCATCCCTCTCCTTGGGGAAGGATTATCCCCTTAGGAGGAAATCTTACTTTCTTTCCTAGCTAATCTTACGTTTGTCTAGATAATTTACCGTGCGAAGTTAACTAGTGCTTAATCAACAGTCCCTGTGGATACGATAATCTTTTGTATTATTGAGGACGTAACCCTACACTTGTGGTGACGTAACAAGTTTTTGGCACCATTGCTGGGGACTGTTTTCGATTAACATTAGTTGATTAGCATATGAGCTACTCTAGACATTTTTATTTTTTCCTTTTGTCTTTTCTTTCTTATTTTCATTATGCATTTTTCTTTACTTTGTTTTTAATTTTGCATTTTTTTCTACATGTCTATCCTGGTCTGACTATAATAATTTAGATGGATATGTTTAAACTGAACACTAGATTGAAAGCTCTATTTCAAAAGTTTGACCAAATGTCTATTGTGAACTCTAATACTCTTTTCTGTAAATTTTGTTGTGCAACTGGTCATATATATGATAATTATCCAACATTGTTTGACCGCCTATTTAGAATGCATGTTGAAAGAAGGGGTGTTTTTTCTAACTTTAATCATAGGTCAGAGCAAAATTTTTGTAAAGCTTGCAATGAGATAGGTCATTCAATTGAGAGCTACTACAAGCTATACAATTTGAGAACATCAATAGATGAACTCGATAGAAAGATAGATGAGATGGCCTCATCAAATTCACACACATATGACTCTGACCCAAATGACTCCCAATTTTCTTTTAGCTTTAATAAGGGATAAGGCAATTATGTAGATGCTATAAAAGCTCAATTATTTGAGGATAGAATGTTAAAACATTTAGAAGAGCTTCTAGCTATTCAAGCTGAATTACTCAAGGACATCAAGAAAATGCATGATACTCTTGATAGTATAGACTCAACAAATAATAGAATTTTAGCTAATCTTGAGTCTATGATAAGAAAATGTTGTGATGAACTTGAGGATCTTGAATCTAAGAGTTTGATAAAGGAGTGCACCACTTTAATTCCATTACCTCCTAATATCGAAGATCTAGATGTGCCTTCCCTTCCTACATCTAAACCAATTTACAGTCACGTCGTGGAGGGATGTGTAGGGATGACCCAAGAATCACTCCCCTTAGTCACACAACCATTAGTCACTTTGGATGATGTAGTACATGAATTAGTTGATGTTGAGAGTGTAGGGACTTGTGCAATAGAAGCTAAGTCTCAAGAATCACCTCTTTTAGAAATACCACCACTTGAGCCACAACCCTCCTTATCTAAATTCCAAACCATATTCGATGATTTACTTATATTAGTGATTAGTAAAACTCAAATTTCAATTGATTTATCTACTGTTACTAATCAATTATTTTTTTAGCATGGTGGTGGCAGGACATATGTTGCACAGGAGTCACAAGGACAAGATAAGGTTGAACCTTTGAAAGAGAGCATATTTGTTGAAAAACTGAGAGCCCTTGGTAAGAGGCTTCTAAAATATCTTTTCCTCCAAGAGCGAGATTTAGATGAATCTAATGAGGTGGTCGAGCTAATGACCTTAAACAAGCGCTTCTTGGGAGGCAACCCAAGTTCATTTTCTTCGTTTTCATTCATGTCTTTAGTTCTTTCTAGTTTCATTTATTTATAATAAACATGTAACTTAATTTTTGTTGTCTACCTTCTTTTATAGGATTCAAAGATTAGGAGGAGGGCAACTACATGGTGGAGAAGTTAATGACAAGGGCATTTGGCACACATCATTTGGTAACTTCTCTTACTTTAAATCTCTTCCACATTGTTTTTAGTTTTCATTGAGACAATGAAAAGTTTAAGTCTCGGGGGATGCATTAGATGCATTTGGTTTAGTTTGCTTATTTCTTTTGAATAATAAAATTTTGTTAGTTGCATCACTCATCACATTATGATTGTTTGTTCCTTATTGCAAAATACTAGCACATTTATTCTAGATTTTATGTGGTTTATGTGTTACTTATGGTGCTAGTATGTTTAGTGATCTATCTTTTTCTATCTATGATAGCATGAAGTGAGCAATGTTTTTACTATAAGAGTTTAAGTATTGACCTTGTTTAAGGACCTCTATACACTTTACCTAGTTTTGATGGTAGATAACTTTAAAAATAGTCATGATTCATAGAACTTGATTAATACTAGTGTTTCTATGGTGACTTCTCAAACTACATTTTGGTTATTGGATAATGCTTGAATCATGTCAACTCATTTGGAAAAATTAAAATATCCCAACATTTGCATTTAAGTGCATTTGTGTACAAGTGTTACATCTTGCAATCACTTAAAAAAATGAAATGAAAAAAAAAATGAATAAGGGATATAAAAAATAGTTGTCATGAGTGGAAACTAGTAAGTTACCCCTTTGAGACCGAGTTAGGTTACTGGGGAAATAACTGCTATGTTTCTCTTGATATCGAGCACGTCTTTTGAGACCTTGGGTAGATTGAGAAGGATGAACCAAGCATGTGGCAGGTAAGTTCCTATCTCCAGAAGCATAAGGAATACAGTTTTATGACAACTTGACTAGGCTTAGGGATTGAAAATTGATAAACATAGGCCACTATTGCACTTAGCACGGAGGACTACTACTTATGTCATACTCAAACTACTTTTGTATCTTGCTCACTAATGAAATCATTTGATAGGATTAGTTTCACTTGTTAGATATTATGATATACTATCTAACCACATGAGTCTAGATTGCGGGTTTTGATTGAGGACAATCAAAAATTTAAGTCTGGGGATGTGATGTGCATTGATTATATACACTTTTATGTATGTTGGACGCACATCTACTTGTATTTCATTTGCATAATCTATGCTTATCACACCCTATTTCTTTATAATGTCATACTTCCATTATATTTTATTCGTAGATCTGCTCTTTGCTTGTTTTTATTGATAGGATGCTATTTGGAGAGAAAATGGAGTAAAAACGCACACAGAAGCTTGGGTCGTGTAGGCCACACGGTCGTGTGGCCATTAGCATGTTCCGACCGTGCCAAATGGCACAGCCATGCTTGCAATACATATGTGAAGAGGGCCATGGCCGTGTGAGACACACAATCGTGCCAACATCCCATGGTAAAGCAACACACGACCATGCCAAATGGCACAACCATGCTAATAATCCAGAAGGGAGGAAGGCCATGGCCGTGTAAATCCACACGGTCGTGTGACCTCGGCAGAAAAGAAGAGAGTCATGGTCGTGTGAGCCACACGGCCGTGTGACTCAACCTGAGAAGAAGCCCTGTGAGGCCGTGTGGATTCCACACGAGCGTGTGACAAAGAACACGGGTTGTCCCACGCCAAAACAGAGCTGTGCTGAATTCTGGGCAGATTATAGACCGATCGTAATTTGGCCATAACTTTGCACTCCATTAGATTTTTGGGATGTTCTTTATACAGAAACGTAGATGACTTCAAGATCTACAACTTCGCTTCAGATCAAATAGAGAGAAAGCATTGTCTACCAGTGCTAAATGGCATTGCCATGCCTCCCAACTGTGGGTTCAACTGGACCTCCGCCAAGGCTGCAGACCAAATTTTGAACTGCCACAACTTTCGGCTCAGTTGGAGCCAGAGCTCTATCCAAGTATCAGATTGAAGATAATTTTAAGAGATACAACTTTGGTTCAGGGTGAATCACGAGAAAATCTGGTTTAATGGGTGAAAATCTCGGTTTACCGGACCCCTGTAATCCTGGTTTTCCTGGGCAGCTTGGAAGAGGTATAAAAGGGTCAAGATCCACATTCTTTGACTCATCTTGGGTTTGGGACTTCGTCCCTCTCCTTGGGGAAGGATTATCCCCTTAGGGGGAAACCCTAGAGCTTCATTCTCCTCCATTCCTTCATGATCCGTCCATCTCTGGAGCAAGGAGGCATCCCCAAGACATCAGAATCATCGGCAAGCATCTCTTCTTCCCCTTCTTCTCAAATTTAGGGTTTTAAGTATGCTTTATTTTATATTTTGGGTTTTTTTCTTCCTTTGCAATGGAGTAAATATCTAGATCTAGGAAGTAGGAAGTATTTGGGATGTGATGGAGATGTAAAACTATGTAGATTTGTCATGTTTCGATTCAATGACTTGTTAATGTCTTGTTCATGTTTGATGATGTGTGTGTATGAATGCTTATATATATCTTTTGCATATTTTATCAAGTGGTTGTGTAGAATTTTTAATCCCGTAGGGGGGATACCCTAGAATATATGATCGAGGGGTGTCGTGACAGGGCTGCCCCGCTAATGGACGTCTAGGGTATCACCTTGAAAGGAGAAGCAAATCTCCACAATGAAGTAGGGGATCAGACATAATCACTATTTCTATCTCTATGTTATTACGTGTTAGTGTGTTTCTATGTTGTATGATCGAGGGGCGTCATGACAGGGCTGCCCTGCTAACGGACTTCATAGGAATCACTTCTATTTAGTAGCATAAGACATAGAGTAGGAGATCATGCCGACTTATCTACTACAGGGGAAAGTCGGTAATGAATCTAACTTCCTACAAGAGTATGAACATAGAGGATAAGAACTAAGCAATCTATTTAATATCACCTAGCATTACAAGGAAACCGAAATCCTAGAATCTATCATCCTCCATCCTCCTAGCTCAACCCCTCTTAAGATCCATACTCTCTCTTCCCTCTTTTCTTTCTCTTACTTTCTTTCCTAGCTAATCTTACGTTTATCTAGATAATTCACCGTGCGAAGTTAACTATGTTGGACCCCATGGTAGTTTTGATGTGATCAACCAAGTTAGTTAGGTCCTGCATTTTTTCTGAACCCTGTGTCTGAGTGTGCAGGAACTTAGGAGCGCAGGAAGTCGAGCGGAAGACGCAGCTAGTGAGAAGGACGGCACTGTAAGGGAGCCGACGGGCTCGGTGCGTCCGAAGGACGAGAGAGCTGCGGAAGAGTACTCCGGTGGAGCAAGAAGAACATACGTGGCTTTCGAGGGACGAGAATCTGGATGGAAGCCTGCTCGAGGAGAAGGCCGGGAACTGGGTTCGGGTGAGCCCTATTCCGGATGGCCGCAATCACCCAAGGAGCCGAACCGGAGCAAGTCAACTGGGGTTGACTTGACAACGGTTCGGTAGACCGAACCTATTGATCGGTCGACCGAACCCCTCATTAACCGAAACCAACAGCAGCAAACACGTCGACTGCCACGTCAGAAGTTGACCGTTGGTTAAGCTGATCGGTCGACCGAACCAACTGATCGGTCGACCGAACCCAAGGTTATCCAGAGACCAAGTCGAGCAGTTTGATCGGGCCAACTTAGCTGGAGACCGTTGGCCGTTCGGTCGACCGAACAAAAGGATCGGTCGACCGAACCTAAACTCGATCCACAGAGACTGCACCTGGACAGAAGATTGGGCAGGTATAGTAGGTTCGGTTGATCGAACTTGGGGATCGGTCGACCGATCCCTCTCGAGTCAAAACCTGATCCCGAAGATCAGATCATCCGTTAAGCTCTAGAACCCCTATATAAAGAGGGTCTCAAGCAGCTTTACAGAACAACAATTTTGATACGAAAAACCAACTCTTGTAATCTCTGTTTAAGCAACCTCTGTGCTCTCAAAGTGTAAAAGGCTTCTCCGCCTTTAAAGAAGGAGTTTTCTTACTGAGCCTTTCATCGCCCTAGATTAACAACCCTCTTGGTTGTAACCAGGTTAAATTTGTGTGTCTATTTCTCTGTTTATTTTTAGTTGCACTTATTTGAGAGTTGAAAAGCTTTGAGGAGGGTTATTTTTTACTTGCAGGCAATTCACCCCCTCTTGCCGGTTCCCGCTGCACCAACAAGTGGTATCAGAGCCCAACAGCCTCAGAAGGACTAATCGCCATCTGAAGCACAAAGATCTGAACAATGGCCGGCGTGAACATCCATCCCCCGAAGTTCGACGGAGATTTCGCTACATGGAAGCGAAAAATGGAGGTATTTTTTAAAACAGACTTTGATATTTTAATTACTATGAAATATGGTTTTGCAGCGCTGAAAGATAAAGAAGAAAACACATGGAGCAAAAAGGAGCAAGCCGACTTCGTCGCTAACGGAAAGGCTGAGTTCCATCTACTCAGTGTACTGCCACCTCAGGAGGTAAATCGGATCGGAAGTTACAGCTCCGCGAAAGATCTCTGGGAGAAATTCCTGGAGCTCCATGAAGGTACCTCTGATGCGAAGCTTGCGAGGCGCGACATCCTCCGGAACCAGTTGACGAACCTCTGGATGAACCAAGGCGAAAAGGTAGCGCAGCTCCAAGCAAGGATCAAAGAGCTGATCACGCAATTAACTAATCTTGGAGAAGAGGTAACGAACCGTGACTCTATCCGGTATGCGCTCAACGCTTTCCCCAGAACTCCAGAGTGGGCCTCCTTAGTAGATGCATACTACATCTCTAAGGACCTAGAGGTAAGTAGTTTAGAACAATTATTTTCCACTTTTGAACTTCACGAATCTCAAGTTTTAGAGCTCAATGGAGTAGAGAAGACCAGTCAGAACATTGCCTTAAAGGTAAAAATCAACAGTTCTGACTCCGAAGCCTCGGTCGATGAATCAGAAGCGGCACTACTGGTAAGATGCTTCAATAAATTTTTTAAATCTAACAAATTTAGATCGCAGAGGCATGAGAGAAAAAGAAGAACGATTCGTTGCTACAACTACAATGAAGAAGGCCATATCAAGGATGATTGCCCGAAATTGAAGAGCAAGCAAAAGGAGAAGGTCAAGTACAAGAAACCAGATTCCTCCAAGCACAAAAATCTGAAGGCAACATGGGACGACTCTTCATCCTCAGAGTCGGAAGTTGAAGAATTCTCGGGACTAGCACTGATGGCCAACCATCAACTAGAAGAAACATCTAGCTCAGAAATGAGCATTGATGAAGGGGGAGGAACATCAGAAGAAGAAAGCAACAGTGAAGGGGGAGCGTCACCAGAACAGGTAAGTAAGTTACGCAATCTAACCCCAACTCAATCTTTTAAATTTTTCAAGTCTCTTTCTAGAGAGTTAGATCAATTAGAAAAAGAGAATGTTGAACTAAAGTTGAACCTAGAAAGAGCATGCCCGTTAGAAATGTATGATCATCTAAAATCAGAAAACGATAAATTAAAATTAGAAACTAAAAAATTGAAAACTGATGCATGCTTAAATAGATTTCCAAAATCAAAAGTTAGAATTTATGGAAAATTGAATTGGTACATTAAATAACATCAGGGTCAACTTAGGAAAATTATTAAAAGTTATATACCCCCTATGTTTTTAAAGAATCCCGTAGGAAGGAACCTTTACTGGGTTCCAAAAACTGTACTTGATTAATTTTTTCAAAAATTAAAAGCTTACAGTGAGATAATAAAACTTTGAGTTTCTTTATGGAAGTTTTGTCTAAGGAAGTAGTTGTTGCTCCAATAACCAAGAAGGCCTAGTGCCTCGCCACGACCTGGAAGCCGAAATATCGGAATAAAAATGTTTAATTAACCTTCTGATAAAAGCATTAATATTAGAATTAAACAATGCTTTGAAAAGTTTTTAACATATCCTTAGGAACTATTTAAATTTTTTTTCTAGAAAAATTGTTTCATGAAATTTCAACTTAGAAATTTTCCTTTGAAAAATTTGAAAATTCATCTTAACTTAGAAATTTTTTTTTTAACACTCAAATATTTTTTTTAAGTTAAACCAAATTCAAATTTCTGCAAAATCATTTTTTAAAAAAAAAAAATAGAAATTTTTTTTTAAAAAAAAGTTACAAATTTTTCTAAAATATTTTTGAATTCTCACCCCGTTTTTGCTGTGATCAAAGGGGGAGAGTAAAGTACAAGTTTAGGGGGAGTTAGGAAAATATTTTTCAAATACTGTTGCAATTCTATTTATTGCAAATCTTATGCTTTAAATGCTAGTTTAGTAATTTTTCTTCAAAATTACTTTTTGTGTCTGCTTTACCCAAACTTGAACTTGGGTTGATGAACATAAAAAAGGGGGAGATTGTTGGACCCCATGGTAGTTTTGATGTGATCAACCAAGTTAGTTAGGTCCTGCATTTTGTCTGAACCCTGTGTATGAGTGTGTAGGAACTTAGGAGCGTAGGAAGTCGAGCGGAAGACGCAGCTAGCGAGAAGGACGACACCGTAAGGGAGCCGACGGGCTCGGTGCGTCCGAAGGACGAGAGAGCTGCGGAAGAGTACTCTGGTGGAGCGAGAAGAACGTGCACGGCGTTCGAGGGACGAGAAGCCGGACGGAAGCCTGCTCGAGGTGAAGGCCGTGAACTGGGTTCGGGTGAGCCCTATTCCGGATGGCCGCAATCACCCAAGGAGCCGAACCGGAGCAAGTCAACTGGAGTTGATTTGACAACGGTTCGGTCGACCGAACCTATTGATCGGTCGACCGAACCCCTCATTAACCGAAGCCAACCGCAGTAGACACGTCGACTGCCACGTCAGAAGCTGACCGTTGGTGAAGCTGATCGGTCCACCGAACCTACTGATCGGTCTACCGAACCCAAGGTTATCCAGAGACCAAGTCGAGCAGTTTGATCGGGCCAACTCAGCTGGAGTCCGTTGGCCGATCGGTCGACCGAACAAAAGGATCGGTCGACCGAACCTAAGCTCGATCCATAGAGACTGCACCTGGACAGAAGACTGGGCAGGTACAGTAGGTTCGGTCGACCGAACCTGGGGATCGGCCGACCGATCCCTCTCGAGTCAAAACCTGATCCCGAAGATTAGGTCATCCGATAAGCTCTAGAACCCCTATATAAAGAGGGTCTCGAGCAGCTTTATAGAACGACAATTTTGATACGAAAAACCAACTCTTGTAATCTCTGTTTAAGCAACCTTTGTGCTCTTAAAGTGTAAAAGGCTTCTCCGCCTTCAAAGAAGGAGTTTTCTTACTGAGCCTTTCATCGCCCTGGATTAACAACCCTCTTGGTTGTAACCAGGTTAAATTTGTGTGTCTATTTCTCTGTTTATTTTTAGTTGCACTTATTTGAGAGTTGAAAAGCTTTGAGGAGGGTTATTTTTTTCTTGCAGGCAATTCACCCCCCTCTTGCCGGTTCCCGCTGCACCAACAAACTAGTGCTTAATCAACAGTCCCTGTGGATATGATAATCTTTTATATTACTGACGACGTAATCGTATACCTGCGGTGACGTAACACTGCTCCATGGCTGGAAGAAGAAGTTTGAAAGATATAAAGATTGAAAGCATCCAAATCCAACAAAAAGAGGAAAGGAGAATAATGTTTATCTGATTACGTCAAGTGATCTTTGGATCTAATTCTTTGATTACGGAGTTGATGTAATGATGGAAATAACCTCAGATCATTGAATGAAGAGCGTGAAGAGTGTGGATCATCACCAAGATGGATCTCACCAAAGGGAGAGCCTTCCTCCCATGAAAAGGGGAAGAGGCCCCCTTATATAGTGCAGGGCACGGGCCTAGCATGGCTCGTGCCATGGCCGTGTGGAATCCACATGGCCAAGTTCTTTATGGCTTCGGGGCGAGTGGCACGACCATGTGGAATCACACTGCTATGTTCTATTTCTTCTCTAGAAGGCCACACAGCCATGTGGCTCCACACGACCTTGGCCAGCTTCTTCTCTGCTTCATTGCACTGCCAAGTGGGATTAACCCGACCAAGCCCCTTTTGGTTCATTTGCTATCTAGGATCGTCTCTGAGCATTATTTTCACTCCAAAAGTGGCTCCTGTCAATAGAAAAGCATATAAAGAGTAGATCTCTAATAAATAAGAGTAATTATGATGAAAATTTGATAAGACGTGTAGAAATGTACATATCAATTGCAGACAAAGTACGTGAATGTACATCAAAGTATACATAAAAGTGTATATAATCTACATACATCAACGGTTATGGCCAGCTTCTTCTCTGCTTCATTGCATGACCGTGTGGAACCACATGGCCAAGGTCTTCTCCTTCTCTGGTAGGTGGCACGGTCTTGTGGGGTTCACATGGCTAAGCCCCTTTTTCTTCGTTTGCTCTCCAGGTTCATCTTCGAGCACTGTTTTAACTCCAAAAGTGGCTCCTACCAATAGAAAAATACACAAAGAGCAAATTTATGAGAAAGAAGAGTAATTATACTAAAAACATGATAAAGAGGTGTAAAATTCATAAATCAAGAATAAATAAAATACATGAATGTGCATTAAAACATGCATAAAAGTGTATATAATCTACGTATATCACACCCCTTGACTTAATTCTTTGCTTGATCTCAAGCAAAATATCGTAATCTAAATTCATGTGCTCCTATAATGCATCATAATCCCTAGTGCACTTTCCTAACTCTATCAACTAGTTTCATTGGTGAGCCTGATTATGGAAATAGACTAAGTATGGCCTAAGCATAAGTTCTTGTATACAGTGCAATGAGTGACTCAAGCTTTTCAAGTTTCAATCTCTATCATAGTCAAGTAGTCATCTAATTGAGTTCCTAATGTTCTTAGTGATAGACACTTACCTACCACACACTTGGTTCAAATTCCTTAGACTACACAAAGTTTCAAAGGACTAGGAATCAAGAGAAACATAACATTTATTTTCCAGTAACCTAACTCAGTCTCAAATAGGTAAATTATTAGTTTCCACTTATGACAATTATTTTTAATCCCTAATTCATCATTCATTTTTTTTTGTTCTTTGAAAGTGAAGCACTAACATAAATACAAATGCAAATGCAAATGTTGGGATTTTTTATTTTTCCAAATGAGTTGACATTATCCAAGGTCATCCAGTAACCAAAATACAATTCAAGAAATAACCATGGGAACTAAAGTACTAAACAAATAGGATGAATCATGACTATTCCAATAATATCTACTATTCAAGCTTAAGTAAAGTGAAGGTAAGATCCTTAAGGTTTGGCCTAAACTCAAACTTATCTATGTACAATACTTAACTTATTTCATTCTACTAGAGATAGAGAAAAGAGGTATACTAAATATACTAGTATTATACCCATAATAACATGAATCAAGAAATGAACGTGCAAATAATTTTGAAATTAGACAAGTCAGTAGTAGTGAGGAATAATGTTCTCGATATGCCATAAAATAATTTAAAAAATAGTCAAAGTGATGATCAAAACAAAATTGGCACACAATAACAAGAATATAAGCAAAGATACAGCCTAGAACTAAAATAAGCAAAGGAAAAAAAGTCCAAACAAGAAAAATAAATGAAATAGCTGAAAATGAACAAAACAAATGAAAGTATAGAAAATGTAAAGGAAAAAAAATGCAAAGGATTCAGGTTGTATAAACACCCCCCCTAGACTTAAACTTTTTATCTTTTCGATGAAATCAATATGGCGGTGGAGAAGGGGGAAAATAAGGGCCTCATCCACGTAAGTCGGAAGGGAAACTAGGCATACTAGGGGTCTGACCAAGGTACTCATGGTAGTGATAAAGAGTGCCAACTTGATGTCTAGTGATGTCCTTGGTCTCCAAAAATTCTCTCATTCTTGCTTGGTTAATGTCATACTCCTAAATAAACTCAGCCACCTGACCTTGAAAATTACTCATGAACTGAAAATGATCATGTACCTCCTGGAACTAGTCATCAGACAATTTGAAGCACCCTTCCAATATTTATTGTTGGTCACTGTACTTCTCATGAAGTGAATCCAAAGAGGCATGAAAGTTAGAAAAGATAAATATGGAAGGACCTATACCATAGGTAAAATAATGCCTAGTAGGTTCCGGATGTTCGGACGACTGCTGGTGTGCAAATGATGAGGGTTCGATGTGGGGCTGGGGCATGGTATCCTGTACTAGGGAAGGGATAACCTTGGGAACTATGAATTGGGGTATGCTTGGGATAAGGTAGAGGTAATGAAAAACCATTCTTTCTAGGAAAGGCAAACCCACTCTCATCTTGGAAAATCATCTTCATGGCAAGACAAGCATCAATATTGATTGTTGGATCGAGACCGCGCTAGAGGGGGGGGGGGGGTGAATAGCGCTCGCGGCTAAATTGTTTGAATTATAGGAATTGTTCGATTTAAAACATACGAGTAAATGCAGTGAAAATAGAAAAAACAAACACAGACAGAAGAACACAGAGGATTTACTTCGTTCGGAGCCTAAGGCGACTCCTACTCGAAGGCCCGCGATCCTTGATCGCTTCCAGTGGGCAACAACTATAAGCTCGATAAAAAATTACAAGTTGAAGTACAATAAACGACAATAAATAATTATACCGACGACAAAGAAATGAAGATCCGGAGCTCCTGGTCGTCGGGCACAAGTAGCAGCACTTCAAAACGTTGTTTTGAGCAGCACGTAGCACTGGAATCACTTGAAACTTGATGTTAAAAGTACTGGTCGAAACCCCCTTATAAAGGGTGTTCAAGGCGCCTTGAATGCTGTTCAAGGTGCCTCCATGCTGCTGGGTCTTCCGCGTGGATCAAATCTGATCTGGTCGAACTTCATCCCTTTAAGGCGCCTTATAACCTTCTCAAGGCGCCTTCCAAGGTGCCTTATACTCCCATGAAGGCGCCTTCGATGAACTTTCGTAGCCAGGTCTGCCTTTGCACCCAAGGCCCCTCTAAGCTCCATGGAGGCGCCTCGGATACTGTTCATCCGAGGAAAAACCCCATTTCTTTGTACTTGCAAGATGTGTTAGTCTCAAACAATATCCTGCAACACAAACTTAGCATAAATAACAGAATGAATATGATAAGAATTGTTATGACAGTCTCTGGACTATCCGGGTCTGACTTCGGATTTCCGACCGGAAACCCTAGGTCGACCCGACGCCTACTATTCCCTCTACGGGGAACGCGTCCTCACCTACTCCACTCAGGAGATTTACCTGTTGCCAGTCGATCCTCTAGATTGACTGGACTTTTGCTCAGCACTCGATGCTTTCGGACTTTCTTCTGGACATCCGCTTCCCGGCTAGTCCAGTCTTTCACCTGGTTTGCGACACCAGGACTTTCCACCTAGGGTTACCACCCCCTAGGACTTTGGCCTGAAGCCATCGACCTACCAAGACTTTCCGCATAGGGTTACCACCCCCTATGACCTAGGGTTACCACCTCCTAGGGTTTTCACCTTTGCCCAACCGCAGTTAGGACTTTCCTGAAATCCTCAAGCAGACTTGTTAGATTACAAAACGCCTTAACTTTGAATCCTATGCCATTATCAAAACGCGAGTTCGATCGTCGGATGCTTCCCGCACCAACAATCTCCCCCTTTTTGATTATGGCAACTCAAATTCAAAGTTAAGTAAACAGATGAATAGATAAATACCTTTAACACAGGCAAATTTGCTAAGAATAGATAAACATATTTAACAAAGCAAATTTGCTAATTTTTTGGTGCCAACTATATGCTCCCCCTTAACTGTTGCTCCCCCTTTTATATTATTTTAAGTTTTTTTTACATTTACAATACTCTCCCCCTTTGCCATATATCAAAAATAATCAAGAGTAGTCATTTTAAAAAATAGCTAGATTTTGAGACCACTTATCAATCCCTTCTTATTTTTAGCTAAGTGAAAAGATGATGTTAGCTCTTTGGAAATTTAATTTAGTTAGCATTATAGAACTGTTTGGAGACTGTGCACTAATTTAAAAAGTTAGCTGAGTTCAACAAAGTTTTGAAAATTAAGATTGGAACTTAGCTTAGCTTTTTACAAGTATTGAATTTTGAGAACTTAGCTTAAGTTTAAACAATATTTAAATTTTAGGACAAGGAAGGAGCAAAGTATCTAAAATTTGGTTTTAATAAGTTAGTTGGTCCTTGAATCCAAGCATGGGTCAAGTTTAATAGATTGATTTTTAAGAGGTATCAGAGCCCTAAAGATCAAAACATGCTTAATCAGAAAACTGAATGTCTTTTACCAACTGTCTAACCTTTAGCTACTTGCTGACTGCCTATAGGGCAACAACTTTCACATGGTTAGTCAAGTCAAGTTAATTTGGTCCAATTAGATTTTACTAGAGCTGGAAGACTTGACTTGATTGATGTTTATTGCGTGTTTAACGCCCAGACTCATATCGATGCACAGATATAAGCATTCTTGAGTCCAGGCTGAACCCTATGCATCTCACGCCGATCTATGTCTTTCAAACACAATCAAGGTAAACCTAGGTGTTTGTGAGATGCTTTGGCTTAATTCTAGGGGAACATGATTTCTAGGGGAACCGCTTAGGCTAATTACAAAAGTTTTGAAAAATCTAGGAAATTGGGAATTTTGAAATTTATTTTTCCTAGAATTTGATAAACACCAATAAAAACAAGATAAGTCACCTACTCTCAAATAAAACACATAAGTACTCAATAATATGTCCAAACAGTCTAAAAGCTCCAGGATACAAGTCAAAAGGATGAGTAAGATAGGCGGATCCAAGAGGTGAATGACATAGCCCAAATATCTAAGAAACAGAATCAAGCTGGTGGATCGTCAGCTGGAGGATCGGCTAGAGGCTGCTCGGGTGGTGGCTGAGGCTATCCCTGACGCCGAAGCTCGCCTCGGAGAGATGCGAAACTAGCAACCATCTCGGATCGCATAGATCGAAGAAAGCGATGGCTATTTAGCACAGCCCATCGCGTCTGAGTGGTCTGGATCTCAAGGCGAGTGAGTCTGTCCTCGACAGAGAGTGGTGCTGAAGATGAAGGCCCAGCGGAAGTAGAGGGTCCGGCAGAGGTGGAAGGATCTATGAAAAAGTCCTCTGCCAGGAAATCGGGCCACTCCTCATCTGCATCTGGTGCGTCCTCGGCCTCTGGAGCACCAGGGGCAGCAACTGGTGGTGGTCGGCCCTTCCATGCCAGAATCCCCTCGGCAGTGACCTCTGCCCCTGCTAATCTAAGGCTACGCTGACCGACCTCATCATAAATGGAAAGTGGGATGAGTACCCCTCTAGTGATGTCTATCCTAAAGCTGGAGAATATCTGGGTCAGGATATGACAATGAGGCATATGAACTACTCCAGATGTAACTGTGCTGGATGCAAGGATAATGTTATGAAACATATGGAGGGTTATGTCTATGTCAAGGCGCTGGGTGAGGGCGTACAAAAAGAACGAGTGGGACGGTCGCATCTTCGAGACGTCTCGAGATGATAAGGGTAGTATACAAGCTGTCAGGACTTTGTATATAGCATAATCCTGAACTCGAAGAAGAGTGGATCTGAACTCGGTCAGTCCCAAGGGTCTCTCCTCACCAAAGAAATGCATGTAGATGTCGTCTAATGTAATGTGTGAATAGGGATCACCAAAGGGTAGGGTCCTACTCGGGTAACATAAGAATGTACAGTCGGACTCTCTATGCTCTAGTCTGGTGCGAAGTAGGGAGGGTGGAGTAGGTTTTATCATCAACCTTTTCAAGGTTGTGATAGAACTGGGCACACAGATCTTGGTTGACTGTTGTGGTACAATCAACCAATTTATCTAGCTGATAGTGATTTATCATCTGAATAGTGGGTTGACAGTGTTGGGACAAAAATTTCCGACCAATATATCTAGGTTTAATTGACTCAAAGGTAAACCTAGAGAAATCAATCCTATGCTGTTCTGAGGGGAATCTCGGATCCGTGGAAGGAGCTCTAGCTGGTGTGATATCCACAATACGACGCTTCCTATTTTTGACATATACAAGAAATATTGCAAAACTAGTAAAGAATGTAAAAATAAATGATTGAAGAGGGTTTAAATTATACCTAGGAGGCATAGTTAAGAATGAAAGGGAAGGAATTGGGTAGAAGGTGCCTTGGTTGAGAAGTATCGCAGGAAGTCGACTTGCGGCAGAACGCGGACGAACAGAGGCAAAACGCTTCTGTTCGTGGCAAAAAGAAGGGCTGAAGGCGCCTTAAAGAATCGTTAGGGCGCCTTTGGACGTGCCTTAAGGGGTTCCTTAAGGCGCCTTCAGTGGGCGGCGGGAAATTTCCCTCCGCTGCTTGAGGGCGCCTCCTCCTTGATGGAGGCACCTTCATGTTCTACGTGTCCAATTTTTTTTTTTTTAAATAATTTTGAAATTAAAGTTTTTAAAATAATTTTGAATTTAAAGTTTTTTAAAATAATTTTGAAATTTAAGTTTTTAAAATAATTTTGAAATTTAAGTTTTTAAAACAATTTTGAAATTTAAGTTTTTAAAGTAATTTTGTAATTAAAGTTTTTAAAACAATTTTGAAATTAAAGTTTTTTTAAAAATAATTTTGAAATTTAAGTTTTTAAAACAATTTTGAAATTAAAGTTTTTAAAATAATTTTTAATTTAAAGTTTTAAAAATAATTTTGAAATTAAAGTTTTTAAAACAATTTTGAAATTTAAGTTTTTAAAATAATTTTGAAATTAAAGTTTTTAAAACAATTTTGAATTTAAAGTTTTAAAAATAATTTTGAATTTAAAGTTTTTAAAACAATTTTGAAATTTAAGTTTTTAAAATCATTTTGAATTTTAAGTTTTTAAAACAATTCAATTGTTAATTAACTTGATTTAATTTCAGTCAATTTTCATAATTTAATTTCTTAATCATCTCACCCGATCTAAGTTTTCAATCAGGGAATCCTATAATTGCTGTGAGATGATTTGTTGTTGAATTTAAGGGTCTGGTTTAACTTTGTGTTAGATTCAGGTTTAGCTTTGGTTTCAACAAGTAAGCATTCTTTGGATAAACTTCTGGGCTATGGTGAGTCACAAGGAGCTCATTAAAGTAACCATGCCTTCGAGGTTTCCCAAATAGTCCTACCCATTGAACTTAATACTAATCCTTGGTCTAACTAGTTAGGATCCATTTAAGGGTATCTTCGGTTAGTTTCACTTGGCCAAATGCACCAGGTCGAAGTCATATCTTCCTAGACATGCGATGCCCAAGCTTCCCTAACGTACTATCATCCAAAAACTTCACCAGTACTGTGGGCCAAGTTAAACCTAGCCCTTTTTAATTTAACCTTAATTAACCTGCCGGGTAATCTACTCTTGTTTTACCCATTTCGGGTAGATTAGGTTCAGTTACCCTATCGGGTAGTTCAGTTGGGGGTGCCAGCTTGTCTGGATCCTCCATCTATCTTTGATTTTGATTTTTAAATTTTGAATTTTGAATTTTGAATTTATAAATTTTGAATTTAATTTGATTTTGAATTTTGAATTTTGAATTTGTAATCAAATTTTGATTTTTAATTTAATTTGATTTTGAATTTTGAATTTATAATTAAATTTTGAATTTTTAATTTGATTTTGAATATTGAATTTTGATTTTATAATTTAAATTTCGAATTTTTAATTTGATTTTGAATTTTAAACTTTTAAGATCATTTTTCTTGTAGCTCCCCCTGGATCATGGCCTCGATATGGTCTATCGAGGTAGTGTATTTGATCCTTCGGAACCCAGTATTGGCCAAGTCCAACTTGATTGATCAACTTGGATTTGGGGACTCCTGCTTGGACTAATTTACTATTTTGTTTGTTTATTAAGGATAAATAAGATTTAAATTTACTTTTATATCCAAGCTCAGTTCTGTTGTAGGCGGCTCTCTGTGTCCCAAGAATTAGGTCCAAATTCTTGGAACCCAGAGAAAACCGTTCTAAGGTAATTTTTAAATTATTTACCTGATCTTTTAAACTAGAATTTTCTTTCTCAAGTTCTTGAACTTGAGTTAAATTTCCAGTCTGAGCTTGATCAGGTAAGGAATTAGTGGTAGTTACTTCTTTAAGGACAGCTACTTCCTTTAGAAGTGATTTAATCCTAATATTTGACTTAGCTAACTTGCGTAATAAGTAATTAACTAAATTATTGAGCCTTGGAATACTTACAGTGGAGTCTGGCCCTTCTGAAATGGATGCGGATCCGTGGCTTTGCTCGGACTCGGCCTCGGACTCGCTCTCGCTCTCGATGATCTGGTCCCGAGCCATCAGTGAGAGTAAACTCGTCTGATCGAGTTCGTCGTCTTCCTCCGAGGAAGATTCGTCCCACGTTGCCTTCAGGGCCTTCTTTCTTCTTTGCTTCTTGGCTTCCTTTTGGTTGGGGTAGTTGGCTTTGATATGCCCCTTCTGGTTGCACTTGTAACAAGTGACTTCGAATTTTACCTTTGAGTTCGGTTGGGCCTCTTTGGATTGAACTGCCTTCTTCAGGTCTTTCTTGTTGAAG
The DNA here is from genome assembly GCF_018446385.1 of Zingiber officinale. Taxonomy (NCBI): domain Eukaryota; kingdom Viridiplantae; phylum Streptophyta; class Magnoliopsida; order Zingiberales; family Zingiberaceae; genus Zingiber; species Zingiber officinale. The sequence goes on along the minus strand of NC_055995.1, from coordinate 60,824,743 downwards.
CCCTTCTTCTTCTTGTAGAGTTTCTTCACAAGATTCACGAGTTCGCTGGTCAGTTCATCTTCTGAATCTTCTGAGTCGGGTTCTTCTTCTGATTCTGATTCAATTTTTTTCCATACTCTTGATTCCCGTGTTCGACTCGTACCTGCAACTAAAGCAATACCCTTCTCGGATGGCTGTGCATTAGTTTGTTCATGAAGTTCAAATTCAGAAAATAACTCGTCTAACTTTAAGGAAGATAAATCTTTGGAGACCTTGTAGGCATCTACCATTGATGCCCACAATGTACTCCTTGGAAACGAATTTAATGCGTACCTTATGACATCCCGATTTTCGACTCTCTGTCTAATTGCATGAAGAGAGTTGAGAATGTCCTGGATGCGCGCGTGAAGCTGGCTCGCCGTCTCACCTTCCTGCATTTTTAAATTATACAATTTATTAAATAATAAATCTCTTTTACTTACTTTTGTGTCGGTGGTGCCCTCGTGGAGTTCGATCAGCTTCTCCCAGAGTTCCTTTGCGATTGAAAAGGGACCGACTCTGTTGAGCTCCTCCTTGGTAAGACTTAACTGGAGAATGCAAGTAGCTCTGGCATCAGCTTCTACCTTCTTGATTAAAGATGGTTCCCCGTCTTCGTAGGATGTAGTCTTGCCGTCTGTGTCAGTTGGTAGTTGTAGTCCAGTCTTGACGATCATCCAAGTTTCGAACTGGGTTTTCATAAATGTCTCCATCCGTCCCTTCCGGTATCCGAAATGTTCTCCGGTGAAGAGCGGGGGACGGTCGGTACTAAAACCCTCTTGTTGGGCCATTTGTAATACTGCACGACAAAAGAATATACGAATTCTGTTCCAAGACTAAGTCTTGGACTAGTAGTGCGGGAGAAAAGAAAAGAAATGACGAGCTTGAGTGGTATTGTACCAACTTCGAGCAAAACCGATTCGATAAAAATAATTAGAATTTAGCTATCGAGCTAATTCTAATTTTGACTCTGGAAAAAAAATAAACAAAATACCACGAAGAAAAATATTTTGAATGGTGGTTGCACCAATTCAAAATAACCCCGTTCTGATACCAATTGTTGGATCGAGACCGCGCTAGAGATGGGGGGGGTGAATAGCGCTCGCGGCTAAATTGTTTGAATTATCGGAATCGTTCAATTTAAAACGTACGAGTAAATGCAGCGGAAATAGAAAAGACAAACACAGACAGAAGAACACGGAGGATTTACTTCGTTCGGAGCCTAAGGCGACTCCTACTCGAAGTCCCGCGATCCTTGATCACTTCCGGTGGGCAACAACTATAAGCTCGATAAAAAATTACAAGTTGAAGTACAATAAATGACAATAAATAATTATACCGACGACAAAGAAATGAAGATCCTGAGCTCCTGGTCGTCGGGCACAAGTAGCAGCACTTCAAAACGTTGTTTTGAGCAGCACGTAGCACTGGAATCACTTGAAACTTGATGTTAAGAAGTGCTGGTCGAAACCCCCTTATAAAGGGTGTTCAAGGCGCCTTGAAGGCTGTTCAAGGCGCCTCCATGCTGTCGGGTCTTCCGCGTGGATCAAATCTGATCTGGTCGAACTTCATCCCTTTAAGGCGCCTTATAGCCTTCTCAAGGCGCCTTCCAAGGCGCCTTATACTCCCATGAAGGCGCCTTCGATGAACTTTCGCAGCCAGGTCAGCCTTTGCACCCGAGGAGCCTCCAAGCTCCATGGAGGCGCCTCGGATACTGTTCATCCGAGGAAAAACCCCATTTCTTTGTACCTGCAAGATGTGTTAGTCTCAAACAATATCCTGCAACACAAAGTTAGCATAAATAATAGAATGAATATGATAAGAATTGTTATGACAGTCTCCGGACTGTCCGGGTCTGACTTCGGATTTCCGACCGGAAACCCTAGGTCGACCCGACGCCTACTGTTCCCTCTACGGGGAACGCGCCCTCACCTACTCCACTCAGGAGATTTACCTGTTGTCAGTCGATCCTCCAGATTGATTGGACTTTTGCTCAGCACTCGACGCTTCCGGACTTTCTGCTGGACATCCGCTTCCTGGCTAGTCCAGTCTTTCATCTGGTTCGCGACACCAGGACTTTCCACCTAGGGTTACCACCCCCTAGGACTTTTGCCTGAAGCCATCGACCTGCCAAGACTTTCCGCATAGGGTTACCACCCCTTATGACCTAGGGTTACCACCCCCTAGGGTTTTCACCTTTGCCCAATCGCAGTTATGACTTTCCTGAAATCCTCAAGCAGACTTGTTAGATTACAAAACGCCTTAACTTTGAATCCTATGCCATTATCAAAACACGAGTTCGATCGTCGGATGCTTCCCGCACCAACATTGATCTTGTTGTTGCCATGAATGACTTCCAACTCATCAAGGTCACAACCCAGATTTATAAGTATTTGGGTAATCAAACCGTTAAAAACAATCAACCTTGAGGTTTCTTTCTCGGCTCTCACAAGATTTGCAAAAAAATGGAAACCATAATCAAAATCAACTTTATTGAGCATAGCCCAAAGAGAGTAATGTTCCACCTTTCTAACTACCCCATCACTATCCCCTTTACCAAAATTGGTTTTCCTCATAACACAGTGTAGGTATCTGAATACAAGGTTTTGCATGTGGGAGACTTTAGCTCTAGAGGGCTCATAAGGATTGTTTGATCTGGTAATAGATGTCCAAAACCCATTCCAATTAAAATTTGGATCAAATCGTTGAGCACCACCAGTAGGTAAGCTAAAATAATTATTAAACTCACTAAATGCCCACTGAAATTCTTGGTTCATTAATCTAAAACTGATATTTCCTATATAATCTTCTTTAAAAGAGAAGTGGACATCAATTGAACTTAAAAATTCAAGGATGAGGTGGGGATATGTTGGCAGATGTGTGTACATATCATCCCAATCAAAAGCACTAATCATCCAATCTACATCATCCCTAATTCCCAAAACAACCATGGTAGTTGGATCTATATATCTAGTGCACACAATCTTTCTAACAACAAGAGAATCATATCTTGATTTTTTTCTCTTCATTTCTAAAATAATACGATACTCATTGTCATTACCTTCGTCACATGCACTCATCTTGCCTTTGCCCTTTGATGAAGCTTTTTCCTTGCCTTTGTCCCTTTTCGGTCTTTTCCTCCGCTAGATCTGCCACTTTCTCCTCGGATTCTTTTCAAAAGATAAGACATGATGGTAGGATAAGTGAGGGAGAGTGATTACTTTAAGAGAGAACTTGTGAGAAGAGGTAGATCTTGAGGAAGAAGAAGGAGGAGGAAAAGATGATGGGTTCTTGGATTTGAAATTAGGTTTTGGATCTAGATCTAGATCTAAATCTGGATCTTGGAGAAAAATAAGTCTAAGATCTAGATTTGTGAGGTTGATGAAGAAGGATTGAGGAGGAAAAGGATTGGAGAGAAGAAATGAGTAAAGAAAGTAAGTTTGAGAAGGAATTGCGGCGGACATTGCCTCGGTACGGCCGTGTCTTATAGACACGGCCCGGTCGAGGGCTTCTTCACATGATGTGTTGATTGACATGACCTGCTTCTTCCTCCTTTCATCTTGATCCACACGACCTTGTTGATTTACACTGGCTTTGTCGGCTTCCTCTCTGCCAACTTCACATGGCCATGTGAAATCACATGGCCAAGTTCCTCTCCCTTTCAGCTAGAACCACATGGTCATGTGAAGTCACACGGATGCCTTCTCCTTTTACTCTAGCAAAACCACATGGTTGTGTGAGATCACACGGCCTATATCTTTCTCCTTTTTGCTTGCATCACATAACCATGCGAAGTCACACGGCTGGCTCTGTAGGGTGTATAAGTGCTAAATTTTCTCATTTTTACGCCGATACCTTCATGCCCATGAGATGATCATCGCTAGCTCATGGAGGAAACTCACAACCTAAAAACAAAATTAAGAAACACTTAGATAAACTAACTAAGAAAAGAAAATTAAAAACTGAATTAAATAAAAGGAACCTTGGGTTGCCTCTCAATAAGTGCTTGTTTTATATCTTTAGCTTGACCCCATCTTCGTTGGCACAGATTATACCTATGGATGCACGATTTTCCATCCTTGGTTGGTGCTGCTGAATCTTCCTTCATTCCGGCTCTTGCAGGATAGATGTACTTTTCATTGCTTGTTGGAGGCCTTCTCCCAATTCTTGCTGGATCATATGTCTCATCCGGTGATTCCCATGCGGATGGAAGTTCCATTCCTCAATTTTATGGGCATCCACCCCGCTGCAAATGCTTACAAGAAAAGAAGAGACATGGTTAAGGAATTCAGATATATCAAATTCTAACATTTTCTTACCAATAACCAGAGATAGTTTATGATTCTTTACATCAATAATGGCTTCGGCAGTCACAAGAAAAGGTCTTCCAATATGATTGGGATCTTTGGATCCTCCTCCATGTCTGAAATGACAAAATCGGTGGGTATGATACAACGACCCACCTCTACTAGCATGTCTTCAATGATACCTATAGGGTACCGTATGAATGATCAGCTAACTGAAGTGTCATAGTAGTAAGTTTAAAGTTTTTGAGACCTAGCTTATTACAGATTAAATATGGAATGAGGCTAACACTCGCCCCCAAATCACAATAAGCTCTGTCTATAAATTAAGTTCCTATTGTGCAAGGAATAGAGAAGCTTCTAGGGCTTGAAGCTTTGGGGGAGTGGTCACCACGAATAGAGCACTGCATTCTTCTGTTAATGCTACAATATCAAACTCTCCTTTCTTTCTTCTATTGGACATGATATCCTTCAAAAATTTGGAAAACTTAGGCATTTGGTGAAGAGCATAAATCAAAGGGAATTCCATACAAATCTCCTTGACCATTTCTAGAAATTTAGTGAATTCTTCATATTTTTATGTCATGACTAGTCTTTGTGGAAAAGGAATTATTTGACTTTGTAGTGGAAGTGAAAAGTCCCTTCAACCTTCTTGATAAACTCCTCATCATCCTAGATCTTGACTAGGTTAGGTATGGGAGGAGAGGGCTCTTCTAGAATGTCAATCCCTTTAGGAGTAGTCACTTGGGGATCTCCCAAGGTTCGTTCGCTTTGGAGTTCTATTCTATTGCAGTGTTCCACTGGATTTACATCAGGCTTGCCTAGGAATTCTCCTGGTGTTCTTGAAGAAGATGAGGCTATCTGGGCAATCTGGCTATCTTGCATCATTTGATGTTTTTCAGTGCTATCCATTGTTTGAGTAAGCTATTTGATTTCATTCTTCATTTCCTTTTGCTCGGCAAGGACTTTCTCACACATCTTTTCTATCCTAGATAGTTGATTGCCTTATGATGGTTTTTGTTGATAGCTTTGTTTTCCAGGTTGGCAACTTGACCTTGTCCTTGTGGATGGTCCTTGATCTTGATTATTTTGTTAAGAAAAGTTTGGATGATTATTCCATCCAGGGTTGTATGTGTTTGAATTGTTGGATCGTGATCGTTCGATAGAGGGGGGGGGGGTGAATATCGATTGAAAGTTTTCGTAGAGTACGCAGCGGAAATTAAAACAACTAAAATTAAAAAGGACAAGGACACCAAGATTTTTACTTGGTTCAGAGCCTGTGTCGACTCCTACTCCAAGGCCCGTACTCGTTGAGTACTCTCGTTGGGAAATTACTATCAATTTGAATAATAATTACAAAGTAGTTAAGTACAAGAATTGACAGAAATGAAAAAATACTGACAAATTGAAAAGAATTAAATTGAAGAGAGCACTTTGTCGGAGTGGCCTCGCGGCGTTGCAGGAGCACAGTATAGCAGATCATTAATTCAGAGTTGTTGTTCTGAGATCCGCCTTTGACCCTCCTTATATAGGAGGCTCGGGCACCCGGATCCCTTCCGGGCGCCCTGGTGTGACGTGGCAGACCCAACCAGCGAGTTTCACGTGTCAGAGCCGTGAACTGGATAATATTTGCCTCCGGGCGCCCGGACCTCCTTTCTCCAGAAAATCCTTCTCCTGGAAGACAAGGTTAGTCTGAGGCAAATATATAATGTGTAACTTGCAAAACAAAGTGTTAGCACAGTTCATAAGTTCAACATCAAGAGTATGACTTAGATTCCGTCTTTCCGAGACCGGAATCTAGTCACGATCTCGACTTAGATATCCGAAATGGATCTAAGCTGGATCGACGCCTAATATTCCCTTCTTGGGAATGCGTCCTCACAGTCACTCCCTTCCAGTGACTTACCTTTCCTCACCTGCCAAACGTCCAGTCAGCCCTTCGACCCGTCTGGACTTCTCGCCAGCTATCCGGTCAGCCCGTCGACCCGCTTGGACTTCGTGATAAATGTCTGATCAGCCCGTCGACCCATTTGGACTTCGTGCCAAGCAGCCGGTCAGCCCGTCGACCCATTTGGACTTCGTGCCAGAGTGTCAGCCCATCGACTTGTCTGGACTTCGCCTGCACACTCGGTCAGAGTGTTACTATAACGACAAACCTAACTTAACCTAATTTGTCATTCATCAAAACCTGAGTTACACCATTAGTGCTAACCGCACCAACAATCTCCCCCTTTTTGATGGAATGACAACCTGGTTAAGTTAGTGAAAAAATATGCAAGTAACAAGACCAGCATGATTTTTAAGGTTTTAAGTTAGTTTTTAACTTTGACATTTTGTTTGCTCTAACTTAACCACCTATCCCTTCTCCTTTGGCATTCATCAAATAAGGACATAAGTCAAGCAATCAAAAATACAAAGTATACACAAAGTAAACGTTGAAGAAATGATGTCAAGTTAACTTGGGGGAGTTTTAAATGTCACCATATAGTAACTTAACTTTTGTAACATAACTAAGTTTTGAAAAATACTTAATTTAGCAACATAACTTAGTATATTTTGAATAATTCTTAAATATAGTTTTTGCAAGATTAATTTGCCAACTCAAAGAGAAAGTTTTTAAAAGCTAATAGTCAAGTATATGTTTAGGGAAGTTAAGTTTAAGTTTCAAACATAAGTGTTTAAGTTTCAAATTTCAAGAACTTACATTTTCAAGCATGAGTTTTTAAAACCAAAGTTTCAAGATCAAGGTTTAAATTTTCAAAATGAGTTTCAACTTTGAAACACTTTTCAAACATAAGTTTTCAAAATCAAAATTTCAAAGCTAAGTTTGAAAAATCTACTTTTTCAAAACTAATTAAAATTTTTCAAAATAAGTTTGTAAAAGAATCTGTTTTCAAAACCTTAGATTATAAAATCCAATTTAAAAACTTAGTTTATAAAAGCTAGTTTTCAAAAATGGATTTATCAAAAAAAAAATTCAAACATAAGTTTTCAAAATCAAAATTTGAAAACTAGGTTTGAAAAATCTACTTTTTCAAAACTAATTAAGATTTTTCCAGCACTAAGTTTGAAAATAATTTTGGTGCTAATTGTGAAAGTAGGTTGATTTAATCCTCCCCCTTAACCTGACATTTAAAATAGTTGTCTAATCAATTAGGTACTTACTGACTATCAGAAGATAGCAGCTTTCACTTGGTTAGTCAAGTTAAGTGCATTGTAATCAGTTAGTGTTTGACTAAACTGAATAACTTAACTCGATCAATGTCTGTTTGGTATTTAACGCCCAGACTTATATCGATGCACTGACATAAGCAGCTTAAGTCCAGGCAACTGGCCTATGCATCTCACCCCTTTCTATTTTATCAATCACAAGCAAGGTAAATCTTGGGTGTTGGTGAGATGCTCAAGTACTAGTCCTAGGGGAACATGATTTCTAAGGGATTGACCTAGTCTAAGGCTAAAAATCTTTTTGAAATTCTACAAATAGGAAAGTTTGAAAAACAATTTTAACCTAGGATTTAAAACACTCATTTTGAAGGTAGTTTAAATTTTAATGATCCTAGTCTATTAAATTAAAGCAGAACCAATCAAATCTGAAATGATAATCAATAGATCAAGATGTACTACAAGAGCTGTAATAGAGTCATAACAGAACTATATAACAAACACAACTACTGAGATGATGAAGGAGGTGGTCCGGAACCCAGAGAATGAAGTAGTACCAACAACTCAGTATGTCGGGTCCGGTTATCCTCTCGTAGGTCTCGTCGCAGGTCGGAGATCTCCTACCGCACATCTCATCGTAGATCGGAGACCTCCTGTTGCACCTCTTGTCGTAGGTCGGAGACCTCTCATCGTATGTCTCGGTGAAACTTGGAGGACTCCTGCCGAAGGCTCGACATAGCTCTCTCTAGTCCGGATACTCGATCGGCTAGAGTGCGAGGAGTAGGACATGGGGCTCAAGCTGGTGCTGGGGCAAGAGAGGCCTCGTCAGGAAACAGTGTGAGAAAAAACTCATCCTGCTCTGCCTCCTCCTGCTGGGCATCTGGGTCGGGCTAGTGCTGTGGCCCCCTCTGCCAAGACATGATACCCTCACCATCTATATGAATACCAGCTAGGGAAAAGTTCCTAGCTCCTATAACGTCAAACTCGGTCATATAGCGGATGTCACCTTTGGTGACATCAATGTCTAAAGAGGGCATATATGCTGTCAGAATGTGACAGTAGGGCATATGAACTCACCCACTAGTCACGTATCCGACCGAGTAGATAATGGTGGAAAAGATATGTAGGCTGATGTCAATATCTAACCTATGACACAGGGCATAGAGAAGAAAAGAGTGGAATGGATGCATCATCGCGATGTCGCGAGTGCTCAGTGGTAGAATGCAAAAGACTAAGACCCTATAAAGGGCGTAGTCCTGGACTCGAAGGGCAACTGGCCTAAACTGGGTCACAGTGGGTACTCGCTCACCCCCAAAAAAATACGAATAAATCGTATCAAGAGTAATATGCGAGTAAGGATCTCCAAATGGTAGATCCCTGGGAGGATAGTACTGAAAGGGACAAGTAGATGGCCGTAACTCCAAAAAGTCCCGGATGGTAGTAGGGGATAGCGTGATATCAGTGCCAGCTGCCCTAGTAGTATAGGTAAGGTCGTCTACTTTCACTAGGTTGTTATAAAATTCGTCACACAAATTTATGTTTACTGGACTAGTACATTCAACAAGGTTCCGCAAGTTATAGTGGTTTATAACCTCTATAGCTGGAACGCAAGAGCGTAAAAAGAACGCTCTATCTACACATTTAGTCCTAATGGCCATATAAATGGTCAACTCAAACTTAATCCTAAGCTCGTCAGTGGAAAATCTAGGGTCAATGCTAGGAGTGGAGGGTCCAGCACCAAATTTAGAACATTTCCTAAATTATGAAGCAACAGTATACTAATTAAAGGAACAAACATGCAACAACTTTAAAAAAATTTAAACAGAGAACAAGAATTTTACCGAGGAGCCATCGCAGTATATATTTAGAAATGACGACTCTGGTTGATTCGCACAGTGTATTGACCGCAGAATGAAGTAAAATTAAATTTTTAATCACTCTCGTAATAAAGTTCGGAGGAGCCTCGACGAAAGTGAGAAATTTGTGGTGCGAGAGGAGGGGGCGCCCCTGCCCCCCTATATATAAGGGGTTCTGGCGCCCGGGGTCAAGTGGGGCGGGGCGCCCGGAGTCCCTTCCGGGCGCCCCCGGTCAGTATACCAGGGGGGCGCCCACCTTCATTTTTCACTCCGGTTTCATCATATTTTTTTTTTTATCTTATATTTTTTTTGTGTGTTTAATTTTGAAAAAAAAATATTTTTAAGATAAAAAAAGTTAAGCTTAATTTTTTAAAATAATTTTAAGTTAAAAAAATTAAGTTTAATTTTTTAAAATAATTTTTAAGTTAAGAAAATGAGTTTAAATTTAAAATAATTTTTAAGTTAAAGAGAATTTAGTTTAATTTTTAAAATAATTTTTAAGTTAAAAAAATGATTTTAATTTTAAAATAATTTTTAAGTTTAAAAAATTAAGTTTAATTTTTAAAATAATTTTTAAGTTAAAAAATATTTATTTTAATTTTTAAAGTTAAAAAAATAAGTTTAATTTTCTAAAATGATTTTTAGGTTAAAAGATTGATATTAATTTTTAAAATAATTTTTAAGTTAAAAAAAAATTTAGTTTAATTTTTAAAATAATTTTTAAGTTAAAAAAATGAGTTTAATTTTAAAATAATTTTTAAGTTAAAAAAAATTAGTTTAATTTTTAAAATAATTTTTAAGTTAAAAAAAAGTTTAATTTTAAAATAATTTTTTAAAAAATTAGTTTAATTTTTAAAATAATTTTTAAGTAAAAAAAATATAAGTTAAAAAAATTGAGTTTAATTTTAAAATAATTTTTAAGTTAAAGAAAATTTTGATTAATTTTTAAAATAATTTTTACTTTAAAAAAAATTTGTTTAATTTTTAAAATAATTTTTAAGTTAAAAAAAAATAGTTTAATTTTAAAATAATTTTTAAGTTAAAGAAAATTTTGTTTAATTTTTAAAATAATTTTTAATTTTAAAAAAATTTGTTTAATTTTAAAAAAATTTGTTTAATTTTAAAATAATTTTTAATTTAAAAAAAATGAGTTTAATTTTAAAATAATTTTTAAGTTAAAGAGAATTTAGTTTATTTTTTTAAAAAAAATTTAATTAGAAAAAATAAATTTTAAATTAAAAAACATAAGTTTAATTTTAAAATAATTTTTAAGTTAAAAAAATTGAGGTTTAAAAAAGTTTTATTTAATTTAATTTTAATTTACTTTAATTTAATTTTAATTTTAATTTTAATTTAATTTAATTTTAATTTTAATTTTAATTTAATTTAATTTTAATTTTAATTTTAATTTTAATTTTAATTTAATTTTAATTTTAATTTTAATTTTAATTTTAATTTTAATTTTAATTTAATTTTAATTTAATTTTAATTTTAATTTAATTTAATTATAATTATAATTTAAGTTTAATTTTACTTTAATTTAATTTTAATTTAAGTCCTTAGTCATCTCACCCGATCTATGTTTTCAATTAGGGAATCCTATAATTTTGTGAGATGAATTAGGTTCAATTTTAGGGTTTGGTTTTAACTTTGGGTTCGACAAATAGGCGTTCTCTGGATAAACTTCTGGGCTATGGTGAGTCACTTGGACATCATTAGAGTAACCATGACTTCGAGGTTTTCCAAATAGTCCTATCCACTGGACTTAGTACAAAACCTTGGTCTAACTGGTTAGGATCCATAAAGGGTAGCTTCGGTCAGTTCCACTTAACCAAATGCACCAGGTCAAAGCCATATCTTCCTAGACATGCATAGACTATGCTTCCCTAATGTACTATCATCCAAAACTTCACCAGTACCATTTTTTAAGTTAAACTTGAACCCTTTTTAACTAGTCCTAATTACCTTGTCGGGTAGTTTGGTTAGGGTTACCTTGCCGGGTAGGTTAGTTTTGGAGGTACCAGCTATTCTGGAGCCTCCCCCTAAATTAATGGTCATTAATTTAATTTTTAGTTTTAGATTTGTCTATTTCTTTTATAATTATATTTTACTTGGTGATAGTTAAAATTTTGGTGAGTTATAATATATTTAGAATTTAAAATTTTTTGTTTAGGTTTGTATTCTGGTTTTTGATTTGGTTTATTTGACTTTACATAATATATTTTATCTTTAGGGATATAATATTGGTTAGGTCCTATTTGCATGGTTAAACACGCTTTCGGAACCCAGGCTTTATTCGTTGGTTTGTATTGGGTTATTAATGATTTAAAAGTTTTATTTGAGTTCGACTTATATCCGAGTCCGTTTTTATTATAACATGCTTTTTTATTATTTAGGATTAAGTCTAAATTTTTTGATCTAGTAGTAAATTTTTCTAACATATTTTTTAAATTATTAATTTCTTATTTTAATGATGAATTCTCCTCCTCAAGTGTTAGATCTTGAGTTGGTTTATTATTTACAACTTGTTCCTTGAGGGTTTTATTTTCCTCGAGGAGCAATTTGTTTTTATTTTCTAATTTAACTAACTTATTATTTAAGCAAGAAATAATTTTAAAGAACTTTCGGTTGAAGGTTAGGAATACCTCTTCGGAATCTTCGGAAACGAGTACGGACTCGTGGCTCAATTCGGGTTCGGACCCGTCTTCTGAATCATCTTCCGACTCTGCTTCACGGGCCATCAGTGCGAGGTGGCTCTGGTCTTCGTCTTCTGATTCGTCCGAGGAGGAGTCGTCCCATGTCGCTTTGAGGGCCTTCTTTTTGGTCGGCTTCGGTTTGTCAATCTTTAGTCTTGGGCACTCATTTTTGTAGTGTTCTTTTTGTTGCATCCGAAGCATGTCACGTTCCTTGAATCGGCTGGCGAATTGATCTTTTGAAGGTCTTTCTTGCTGAAGGTTTTCTTCCTCCTGGTGAAAATCTTCCTTACCAGGTTCACCAGGTGTTCTTCATCTTCAGAGCTCAGGTCAGAGTCTTCTTCAGGTTCAGCCTTGTTCTTCTTGGAGGAACCTGCATATAAGGTAATACCTTTCTCGGCCCCAGTGTTAGTCTGCTCATGTAATTCCAATTCACAATATAGTTCATCTAATTTAAGCTTAGTTAAATTCTTAGAAATTTTGTAGGCATCCACTATGGATTCCTACAAACTATTACGTGGAAATACGTTTAACGCATACCTGATAAGGTCTCTGTTGTCCATCTGGTGGCCTATTACGTGGAGCCCGTTGAGGATATCCTTGATCCTCGCGTGCAGCTGACTCGCTGTTTCTCCTTCCTGCATTTTTATATTAAATATTTTATTTAATAATAAATCCCTTTTGTTACCTTAGCATCGCTGGTTCCTTCGCGCAGCTCGATCAGTTTGTCCCACAGCTCTTTAGCATTTTGATGTGGTCCGACCCAATTCAGTTCTTCTCTTGTTAATCCGCATTGTAAAGTGTTGATAGCTTTGTTCTCCATTGATGCCTTCTTCTTTATGTCTGATGTTCATTTTTCAGGATCTTGTAGATCCCCGGAGCTGTCAACTGGTGGTGTGTAGGATTTTGTGATGCTCAGCCACTGGTTGAAATCTGTCTTGAGATACACCTCCATCCTCTTCTTCCAGTACGGGAAATCATCCCCGTTGAAAAGGGGAGGTCGCACTGTGCTGAAGCCCTCGATCTGCGGCATTTTAATCTGCACAAAAAAAAACAAATAGAAAGGTTTTAAGACTTGGTCTTGGATTTGTAGTGCGAGAAGAATTAAATAAAAATAACTAAATTGGTGTTACACCAATTTAGATTTAATTACGACGGAAGGAGATTTCCAAAAAGGTAATAATAGCAGTTTAGAATTTTTACGAAAAACTAAAATCCGAAAATAAAAATTTTTTAAACCCAATCACCCCCTTGTCTGATTGGTGGTTGGACCAAATCAGAACAGTACATGCTCTAATACCACTTGTTGGATCGTGATCGTTCGATAGAGGGGGGGGGAATATCGATCGAAAGTTTTCGTTGAGTATGCAGTGGAAATTAAAACAACGAAAATTAAAAAGGACAAGGACACCAAGATTTTTACTTGGTTCGGAGTGTTGGGTTTTTTGGGCCGCAAAAACCGCTTTTTGCATTGCAGAAACCCCAAAATTCCCATGCCACAGATCCGTGCGAAGAAATAAAATTTCATATACATGTTTTCTACTCCTAGATCTACACTAGATCTACAAGATTAGAGGGTATACCTTTGAAGCGAAGCCCTTTACGTAATCTCGCTCGTCCTAGGTTCGTCGGATCTCGAGAGTATCAAAGTAGATACTCCTCTATGTGTATCCACACAAACAAGAGATGGAGAAAACCACACAAAAGGTGTGCTAGCATCTTTGATGGATTCGGCCAAAGAGGAGAGGGAGAGAAGGAAGAGATTGAGAGGAAGAAGAAGATGAGAGTTACTTTCCAAGCACACAAAATGCACTAACTCCCTCATCAAAAGTGGCCGGCCACTTTAAGAGGGAATGTAACCTTCATGGAATGCCAAGAGTCACAACTCTTGGTAACTCCCATGAGGTGGCATCCCACTTAAGCAACCATGATGATGTGGAGCATCATCATTGGCCCACTTCATGCCAACTCACCAATGAGGTTGCAAATGGTCAAGTGAAAATTGACCCTTCATCTTCCTCTCAAGTCAAGTCAAACTTGACCACTTCTCTCCCTTGGTTGATCAAATTTAACCATTGGTTCAAGTCAAATTTAATTTAATGAATCTCTATTCATTGAATTAAATTAATTCAATGAGTCTAAGTCCAAATTAGACTCATCTAATACATGAACCAAATTGAGTCCAACTCAATTAGCCTACTTTGGATTACTCTTAATCCAATTTGGCTCATCACATGAACCTAATCCTTTAGGTTCATCAAATGAACCTAATCTCCATCTAATTGCCCTTTGTGTGTGACCCTATAGGTTCTTGTAACGTTGGCAATGAACATAAACCCATTTAGAAGCATAAGTAATGAGTGGTATCTAGCAACACATCATTACTACCCAAGTTACAAGAATGTTGAGATCCAACATCACCTTGTGACTACTAATTGTGACTCCTCACAATATATGACAATGTTCTTCTATCCTAGACATCTAGATTGATCAATGTGAGGCATAGACCGTGTCATCCTCTAATCAATCTAAATCTTGAACTCCAAGCAGACTCACTCAATCAAATGAGCTCAATATCTCATATTGACTCATTTGGGCATGGCCATGCACTTCGTGGTCTCACTCTATCAAGAATATCAATGTCACTCCCGTCATATAGGAGGGATAGATCCCATCTACATCACTCACATCCCTCTGCATAATTCGTTACATACCCAGTAATCGCTTTATAGTCCACCCAGTTACGGGTGATGTTTGACGAAGCCAAAGTACGTAACTCCTTATGTAGGGAACCATGGTAACTTCAGGTCTAAGGACTAGTAGTCATACTAATAGCCACATGAGAAAGTATATGACACTCATATAACGATCCATGATACTTTCTCATTGCGGGTCATTCAGTATACATTCTCCAATGCATACCCATGTGTCAACTTGATATCTCCATATCCACGACTTGTGAGATCAAGTCATCGAGTTGACCTACATGCTAGTCTCGTCGCATTAACATTGTCCCTGAATGTTAATACTTGACTAGGAATGATTAAGAGTAGTATTCCCTATATCATCTCACTATCGATTCAACCAATCGATTGATATAGGTAAGAACCTTCTACTCAAGGACACTATTATACTTAGTTATTTGGCACTAATACAAGTAAGTATAATAACCAAAAACAAATGTCTTTATTTATATACAAGAATATGATACAACGAGTCCATACAACAATCATCAAATGATTGGCTCTAGGGCACTAACTAACACGGAGCCTATGTCGACTTCTACTCCAAGGCTCGTACTCGTTGAGTACTCTCGTTGGGCAATTACTATCAATTTGAAAATTAATTACAAAGTAGTTAAGTACAAGAATTGACAGAAATGAAATAATACCGACAAAATGAAAAGAATTAAATTGAAGAGAGCGCTTTGTCGGAGTGCCCTCGCGGCGTTGCAGGAGCAAAGTATAGCAGATCGTTAATTTAGAGTTGTTGTTCTGAGCTCTGCCTTTGACCCTCCTTATATAGGAGGCTCGGGGCACCCTGGATCCCTTCCAGGCGCCCTGGTGTGACATGGCAGACCCAACCAACGAGTTCCATGTGTCAGAGCCGCGAATTGGATAATATTCGCATCCGGCCCTTCCGGGCACCCGGATCCCTTCCGAGCGCCCGGACCTCCTTTCTCCAGAAAATCCTTCTCCTGCAAGAAAAGGTTAGTCCGAGGCAAATATATAATGTGTAACCTGCAAAACAAAGTGTTAGCACAGTTCATAAGTTCAACATCAAGAGTATGACTTAGATTCCATCTTTCCAAGATCGGAATCTAGTCACAATCTCGACTTAGATATCCGAAATAGATCTAAGCCGGATCGACGCCTAATGTTCCGTTCCTGGGAACACGTCCTCACAGTCACTCCCTTCCAGTGACTTACCTTTACTCACCTGCCAGACGTCCAGTCAGCCCTTCAACACGTATGGACTTCTCGCCAGCTATCCGGTCAGCTTGTCGACCTAGCTGGACTTCGTGCCAAGCGTCCGGTCAGCCCGTCAACCTGCTTGGACTTCATGCCAAATGTTTGGTCAGCCCATCGACCCATTTGGAGTTCGTGCCAAGCGTCCGGTCAGCCCATCGACCCGCTTGGACTTCGTGCCAGACATCCGGTCAGCCCGTCGACCTGTCTAGACTTCGCCTGGACACTCGGTCAGAGTGTTAGATAACGACAAACCTAACTTAACCTAATTTTTCATTCATCAAAACCTGAGTTAGACCGTTAGTGCTAACAGCACCAACATGAATAAGTATTATTTTGTCTTTGATTATAACTCACTATTGCATTGCATTGCTCAAGTTGATCTATTTGTGCTGAGATGACCCCCAAAGGATAAGTCTCTTGGGCATGATATGAGCTTCCACAAGTGTCACATACACATACTGTAAGATATCGCAAAATCAAATAATAAATGTTATTGGACGAAAAATCTTAACGGAATTTTCTGAAATTTTTTAGAAATTTTCTGGAAATTTTTAGGAGCTTGTACATCGGGTTTTGAGGGGACGAATTGATGGGTTCGGATAAAGCCTGTTTGGAATACCCATTTAAGTGGGAATGAATTTGGGAATAAACTTAGACTTTAATTAGTCTAACCTAGGTTTAAATCTAATTTCCCTAATTTCTTTCCCGTTTCTTATTCTTTCTCCCCCGATAACTCCTCTGCCTGAGCTTTCCCCTCTCCGGCGATTTCTCCTATCCGCCTCTTGGTGTCACCGGCGCAAGCAACCACCGGAGCTTTGAAGGGAAAACAAGTGGATGGTTCTTCTTCCTCACCTCTCGGTTTCCTCTCTCCCGATAGCTTTCTCTAACGGACGACCCGACGTCGACGGAGGACGACTCTTCCTCGATGGCCTCTACCTCCTCGCTTCGATTGAGGACCTTCATCGAAATCTCGAAGGAGTTGATGCTGTCCAAGCCTTCTCCAGTGGACCGATCGCTTCCTCGACAGTTTCTTGCAGGCGATCGACGATGATCCGGGGGAGCTAGGGCACGGCGAGGAGAAATTGATTTGTATCTTTCCCGGCCACTTAAGCTCCTTTCACTTCTCCTCTTCAATCTACTCGCTAGAGGGCGAACTAGATCATCACCAGTTGGAGTGGATCGTGCGGCACCATTGGAGGTGATCGGTTAAGGTAAGGAAGTGTCGAGAAGTGCTGTAAATTCAAAGATTCTTATGTAATTGGGTTTGTTTGTGATGTTCTTCCTGATGCTGGACTTGTGGGAGGCATTGGATCAGCTTCTTGGTGGATTCTTCACGAGCATATCACTGCCCCTTCACTTCTTGTAGCTGTTGAGGTCTCGGTTGAGAGGTGGGGATCGATTTAGGTAAGTATTGTTTCTGTTTTGTTAGAGTTCAGCAATTCTTTGCTGTATAATTTGGATTCTGAACTGATTCTTGGAGAGGATCGGTGAATAATGCCTTTTGTAGCTTACGGGCAGTGTTCTTGCTTGGGATAGGTGCTTTAGATTTATTGACTATACATCAAGGTGAGTTTCCTTTGGTGATGTATCTCTAGATCTTTCTATTATTGCTCTGTTATATTAGTGTTATTAATGGTTATTAGATTATGTTTAGTTTAGGGCACAAGGAAACATGTAGAAGGATTCATTGTAGTTGGTTGTTCTTGTGTGGTTGATGGAGTTTGATTCCAGATTTCATGTGGTGGATTGGTAATTAAGAGAATAGATTTATTATTGGATTAAAGGATGTGTTGATTTGGAGGAATTTTAGGAGATGCATCATGTATAACCTAATCTAATTAGGTTGTATTATGGTTAAGGTTAGTTGGGGGATTAATCCATAATAATGTTTGATTAGGGTTATTCTAATTAGGTGGAGGGAAGTTGTTTTGTTTATTACTTTATATGTAATTAGCTAAATATATTATGTCATCGCAGGACTTTGTTTTGAGGCAAGCGTCTCGACGTGGGATTGGTTTATCTGACACGATCGAAAGATAAAGGCGGGTATTTCTTCCTTGGCCTCTTTATAGTTTCTTTGAAACTTAGTGCATGGTTATTATTAGATGAATTAGGCTGCTTTATCTTATATCATGATCGGTTGATGTTTTTCTTGCACGATACTTATGCTTGACCCTTGCGACGATCTATTTAATTCATATACAGTCTCCACTCTTGATATCTACTTTGTTGTGATTACACATGTAGAGTATGTCTTGTAGGGATTGTTGGGTTGTTGGTATTACCATGATGATTGGGTATATGATGTGGATCGTACATAGGTGGGTATGTGTTATAGGAGTCATCTTGTTGACCGTGCATTTACATGTGGTGTGTACATACGTATTTGTCATGTACTTTTGGAGGAGTTGTGTTGATTGTATGTTTAGGGTATAAACACATGTCTGTTGTGTTTTTACTGGAGGATACATGTTGATTGTACCTATGTTTTGTGTACCTATGTTTAGAGGGATTATTGGAGATTTTTGGTTGATTATACATGTGTAGTGGTGTACATGTGTTTAGTGGGATTTATGGAAGTATCATGACGATTATACTAATGTTAGAGGTATCTATGTGGATTTGGAGGTTGCATTGATGATGACGGTAGTTGTAGCATGATTATGTATATCATGTTCATCATTTATTGCATGCTGACGACCCTTGTCTACCTTGTGGTGTGAGAGAGTCGTGAGTCATAGCTAGCGCCGCACACTCGACTACTCATGGGTAGTGGTAGTTGGAGCAGTTGCTGCTATCCTGTTCTGCTCACTAGGCTGCTCAGTGCGTACTCTGTCCGCCTCGACCACTCTTGAGTAGTGGGTCTGGAGGGTTTAGTGGTTAGGGGGCTTGTGATGTGAGTAGACAGAGACCCTGATACTATGCAGTTAGATAACTACATAGTGTACCGAACGCCTCAGCCGCTCTATAGCGGTTACGTGCATTGAGGTTAGTATGGTTTGTCACACACCCAAGCCTCTCGGCCATACAAGGGTCGTGGTGTCTGGAGAGGTGGCGGGGGTGACCATGGAGCATGCATGCACTTTTGCATATGATGGGCGGTGCATCTATGGTGTTATATTTGAATACATGCCTTGTAGATACTAGTCGCATGTGATTGTGATTTGTTGTACTTGTTTGAGATATGATTGTTGCATATGGTTGTAATGCTGCATACATGTCACTTATTTTACATGTATATGCAGTCATATTTATATTGCATAGGTGTCACGGGTATGTCTGTTGCAGATCCGGTGAGTTTACTGATCATTGTACCATGTGTCGATTATAGATTGGGTATGTATCCATCATTATATTAGTTGTTGTTTGTACAGTTTATATGTTAGGATATTATGTCAGATATGTGTTGGTGCATTGATTATGATAATATGAACATGTTCTTTATTCCCTACTGAGACTGTATACATGTAATCTCCATGTTTGTTTATGGACCTTGCACTATCTTGTCTATTACACGTTGAGTTACCTATACTCACCACCGCATGTATACATTTATGTTTTCAGGTAGCATGTAGATGGTTGGTGTCGATCGGAGTATCTTGTCTGCCGGGTCCTACGTCACATCCGAAGACCGTTTTGGGTTTTGTATATGTTTTACTTGTATTTGGTAATTGCTGTATTTGATGTGTTGTTGTATTTGTTGTTGTGGTTGTTGTATTAAGCCTAGCCGGCTAGCAGTGTGTTGATGTGTTTTGTATGGGCTTTCCATTATCAATTTTCCGCTATGTTTTTAGTACAGCCGTGTGGGCTGCTTTATATATAACTGCGTGGTTGTGATTGTTTCATTCTAGCCGAGTGGGCTGTGATTATAACTGCATGGTTGTGTATATATATTCCAGTGGAATGTGGCTGATGTATATTTTGTTTGTAGTGATGCTTCATATTGTCACCAGTACAGGGGAGATGCTGCCAGATTTTTGTCTGGCTGGGACTCCTTTGGGGTCGTGATAATTTTTGGTATCAGAGCCAGGTTTACAATGCCAGTTGTTTGTGTTTTGGGATTTCATGTTTTGGTTTCTCTTGATGTGACTTTTCAGGTTTTGGGATCAGGCAGCAGTTGGACATCTCCAAGCTATAGGAGGTATGTATGCATATTGTTATCATACATTTCTGTTGGTATATGTACTGTTGTCCATGATAGTTGTTATGACATGTGTTAGTACTCTTCTTCTAGTACCTGTCTTGTTATTTGTAGCATGCATTTCATGTGTTGGGTCAATCACTGATCACGGTTGACCCTATTGGAGATCCTGATTTATAGACCGATTGGATATGATTACATATCCTTGATGTACCTAGAGATTTACGACCCGTAATGATACGGAGAAGGTGGTATTATTTGATTATATTAGGAGGTTTGAGGAGCAGAGTGTCGATTGACAGTTATTTCAACTACCTATTTGGTGATAGTGCTCCTTTACATTTGTGTGCATTGCTCGATACTACAGGTTACTGAACCTCAGGGGTGAAGCAATCATAGTAAGATGGGGTACAAGACAATGGTTAGACGACTCAGCTAATATTGTCTTTATCAAGTAACTTAAGACCATGACCACATGATCATTTTACCATGTCTTGTATGCTATATCTCAGATTTGAGGGTTCGACCTTTTATCGATATTTATTGAGGGACATTTATAGGATGATTATGAGAGTTGTGGAGATATCTTCTTGATGGGTAGACTCTTAGTCAGGAGATTGTGTGACCCTTTGACTTTGGATTGACGTTCCTTTACTGTGGATATTTGATTATCAGAAAGGATGAGATGATGAGATTTGACAGGCTTTATGGATACATTTAGTTTGTTGGCAGTAGGTGTTGAGGGTTGGATGCTTTCCTTTGACTCTATCTTTGTTTAGGAGACTATCTGGTATGATTGATTGATAACGTGGAATGTTGAACCTTGGTGGATATTGTGAGATCATGTGCGGTGATATGTTGTCTTTTGATGATCTATTAGCTGATATTTGACTTGATGATCTATGATTTGGTGTTTGATGTTGATAGAGACATGAGGAGTAGTACTTGTGTGACATTTATGGATTTGGTGATTTGTAGTTGGTGATCCGATCATAGATTTGTTGTTGGGGATCTTATGATTGAGAATGCATGTTGTACGGATATTATGAGTCCTTGGTGTTACCATTTAGGCATACCGTGCTTCAGATATTTTCTTGGACTCGATGTAGTTGGTATTCTTAGGGTGTGGGATCATTTTTCATTGTCTTCATTGACGATGTTGTGATCTATTCCTGATCTGAGGTGGAACACGTACACTATCTTTACATAGTTCTAGAGATGTTTCGACGAGAATGTCCATATGTGAAGTTCAGTAGTGCGTATTTAGTTGTCTTCTGTGGGCTTTCTGTGACACATGGTCACTAGTAGGGGTAGTAGTGGATCCACAGGAGATAGAGGTTGTTACTAGTTGGGAGTAGTCGTAGTCTATACAGGAGACTCACTGTTTCCTTGGTCTAGCTCGATATTACTAGAGATTGATTGAGGATTTCTCCAGCATTAGGCAGTTGATCGGACTGTCTAGGAGGGGTATGATATTTTCTTGGATAGATGCTTACGAGATCAGTTTCAGGAGTTGAAATGAAAAGTTGTTAACTGCACCGTCTTAGTTGTGCATTCTAGTGTAGAAGGATTTGTATTCTACACAGATGTGGCGTACCTAGGGTTTGGTGCAGTTCCGATGTAGCATGAGCAGAACAGTCTCATGCCATTATACCGAATCATCATGTGATGGGAATGAGATTCATTGATTTCCGTGGGAGATTATGTGTGTTTCCGAGTCACTTTTTTTTCGAGAGAAGTTACTGCAGGAAACACATTGATATGAGTTTGCGATACATTCGGGTGACACTCGATGTATAGAGATTTGGAGCATTCTTATGGGTAGAACGATATGAAGAAAGACATCGTGGATTTTGTAGCTTGATGTCTAATGTGTTAGCAAGTGGAGAGTGAACATCAGAGATTAGTAGGGTTATCTCAGTTGATTTGGATACTAGAGTGGAGTTGGGAGTATGTTTTGATGGACTTTGATGTGGGATTATCCAGGATATGGAGAGGATATGATGGTTTGGGCAATCATTGTTGGGTGATGACTTCGCTCCATAGTTATCGATTTGTAGGACGGATTCTTTTGGATTGAGTAGCAGGATTATACTCGAGAGATTATCGGACCTCATGGTATATCTCTGAGTGTTATATTGGATGGAGATCAGTGATTTCACATCATGGTTTGACTGTGGTTATAGCAGACTTTGGATTAGGAGCTTCGCTTTAGTATAGCTTTATATCCTCAGACTGATGGATATTTTGAGTGCCCTATATAGATGTTGGAGGATCTGATGATAGTGAATTTTGGACTTCAGAGGTAGTTGATTTATCCGCAGTGGGTTAGATAGTAGTGTGGGAGTAGCGGAAGCAGGGTGAGCTCATAACCCACAGAGTCATCTCTTGCGGTTGGAGATTTGATCATGATATATGGTTGGAGTGGTATCTGAGTATGTTGTTTAGTTGTTACCCTTGGATGAGGATCCCTGAGTTGACCAGTAAATTTGGGGACCATATTTTTGTTAGTGGGGGAGAATGTAAGATACCGCAAAATTAAATAATAAATGTTATTGGACGAAAAATCTTAACGGAATTTTTTAGAATTTTTTAGAAATTTTCTGGAATTTTTCGGAGCTCGTACATTGGGTTTTGAGGGGACGAATTGATGGGTTCGGATAAAGCATGTTTGGAATACCATTTAAGTGGGAATTAATTTGGGAATAAACTTAGACTTTAATTAGTCTAACCTAGGTTTAAATCTAATTTCCCTAATTTCTTTCCCGTTTCTTATTCTTTCTCCCCCGATAACTCCTTTGCCCGAGCTTTCCCCTCTCCGACGATTTCTCCTCTCCGCCTCTTAGTGTCGCTGGTGCAAGCAACCACCGGAGCTTTGAAGGGAAAACAAGTGGATGGTTCTTCTTCCTCACCTCTCGGTTTCCTCTCTCCCGATTGCTCTCTCTAGCGGACGACCCGACGTTGACGGAGGATGACTCTTCCTCGATAGTCTCGGCCTCCTCGCATCGATTGAGGACCTTCATCGGAATTTCGAAGGAGTTGACGCTGTCCAAGCCTTCTCCAGTGGATCGATCACTTCCTCAACAGTTTCTTGCGGGCGATCGACGATGATCCGGCAGAGCTAGGGCACGGCGAGGAGAAATTGATTTGTATCTTTCCCGGCCAATTAAGCTCATTTCGCTTCTCCTCTTCGATCTACTCGCTGGAGGGCGAACTAGATCATCACCAGTTGGAGTGGATCGCGCTGCACCATTGGAGGCGATCGGTTAAGGTAAGGAAGTGTCGGGAAGTGCTGTAAATTCAAGGATTCTTATGTAATTGGGTTTGTTTGTGATGTTCTTCCTGATGCTGGACTTGTGGGAGGCATCGGATCAGCTTCTTGGTGGATTCTTCGTGACCATATCACTGCCCCTTCACTTCTTGTAGCTGTTGAGGTCTCGGTTGAGAGGTGGGGATCGATTTAGGTAAGTACTATTTCTGTTTTGTTAGAGTTCAATAATTCTTTGCTGTATAATTTGGATTCTGGACTGATTCTTGGAGAGGATTGGTGAATAATGTCATTTGTAGCTTACGGGCAGTGTTCTTGCTAGGGATAGGTGCTTTAGATTTATTGTCTATACATGAAGGTGAGTTTCCTTTGGTGATGTATCTCTCGATCTTTCTATTATTGCTCTGTTATATCAGTGTTATTAATGGTTATTAGATTATGTTTAGTTTAGGGCACAAGGAAACATGTAGAAGGATTCGTTGTAGTTGGTTGTTCTTGTGTGGTTGACGGAGTTTGATTCCAGATTTCATGTGGTAGATTGGTAATTAAGAGAATAGATTTATTATTGGATTAAATGATGTGTTGATTTGGAGGAATTTTAGGAGATGCATCATGTATAACCTAATCTAATTAGGTTGTATTATGGTTAAGGTTAGTTGGGGGATTAATCCATAATAATGTTTGATTAGGGTTATTCTAATTAGGTGGAGGGAAGTTGTATAGTTAATTACTTCATATGTAATTAGCTAAATATATTATGTGATCGCAGGACTTTGTTTCGAGGCGAGCGTCTCGACGTGGGATTGGTTTATCTGATACGATCGATAGATAAAGGCAGGTATTTCTTCCTTGGCCTCTTCATAGTTTCTTTGAAACTTAGTTCATGGTTATTATTGGATGAATTAGGCTGCTTTATCTTATATCATGATCGGTTGCTGTTTTTCCTGCACGATACTTATGCTTGACCCTTGTGATGATCTATTTAATTAATATACAGTCTCCACTCTTGATATCTACTTTGTTGTGATTACACGTGTAGAGTATGCCTTGTAGGGATTGTCAGGTTGTTGGTATTACCATGCTGATTGGGTATATGATGTGGACCGTACATAGGTGGGTATGTGTTATAGGAGTCATCTTGTTGACCGTGCATTTACATGTGGTGTGTACATACGTATTTGTCATGTACTTTTGGAGGAGTTGTGTTGATTGTATGTTTAGGGTATATATGCATGTCTGTTGTGTTTTTACTGGAGGATACATGTTGATTGTACCTATGTTTTGTGTACCTATGTTTAGAGGGATTATTGGAGATTTTTGGTTGATTATACATGTGTAGTGGTGTACATGTGTTTGGTGGGATTTATGGAGGTATCATGACAATTATACTAATGTTAGAGGTATTTATGTGGATTTGGAGGTTGCATTGATGATGACGGTAGTTGTAGCATGATTATGTATATCATGTTCATCATTCATTGCATGCTGACGACCCTTGTCTAACTTGTGTAAGAGAGTCGTGAGTCATAGCTAGCGCCGCACACTCGACCACTCATGGGTAGTGGTAGTTGGAGCAGTTGCCGCTGTCCTGTTCTGCTCACTAGGCTGCTCTGTGCGTACTTTGTCTGCCTCGACCACTCTTGAGTAGTGGATCTTGAGGGTTCAGTGGTTAGGGAGCTTGTGATGTGAGTAGACAGGGACCCTGATAGTATGTAGTTAGATAACTACATAGTGTACCGAATGCCTCAGCCGCTCTATAGCAGTTACGTGCGTTGAGGTTAGTATGGTTTGTCACAGACCCAAGCCTCTTAGCCATACAGGGGTTGTGGTGTCTGGAGAGATGGCGGGGGTGACCATGGAGCATGCATGCACTTTTGCATATGATGCGCAGTGCATCTATGGTGTTATATTTGCATACATGCCTAGTAGATACTAGTGGCATGTGATTGTGAATTATTGTACTTGTTTGAGATATGATTGTTGCATATGGTTGTCATGCTGCATACATGTCATTTATTTTACATGTATATGCAGTCGTATTTATATTGCACAGGTGTCACGGGTATGTCTGTTGAAGATCCGGTGAGTTTACTGATCATTGTAGCATGTGTCGATTCCAGATTAGGTATGTATCCATCATTATGTTAGTTGTGGTTTGTATAGTTTATATGTTAGGATATTATGTCAGATATATTTAGGTGCATTGATTATGATAGTATGATCATGTTCTTTATTCCCTACTAAGACTGTATACTTGTGATCTCCATGTTTGTTTATGGACCATGCACTATCTTGTCTATTACCCGCTGAGTTACCTATACTCACCACCGCATGTCTACATTTATGTTTTCAAGTAGCATGTAGATGGTTAGTGTCGCTCAGAGTATCCTGTCTGTCGGGTCCTACATCACATCCGAAGACCGTTTCGGGTTTTGTATATGTTTTACTTGTATTTGGTAATTGCTGTATTTGATGTGTTGTTGTATTTGTTGTTGTGGTTGTTGTATTAAGCCTAGCCGGCTAGTAGTGTGTTGATGTGTTTTGTATGGGCTTTCCGTTATCGTTTTTCCGCTGTGTTTTTAGTTCAGCTGTGTGGGCTGCTTTATATATAACTGCGTAGTTGTGATTGTTTCATTCTAGCCGAGTGGGCTGTGATTATAACTGCGTGGTTGTGTATATATATTTCAGCCTCATGTGGCTGATGTATATTTTGTTTGTAGCGATGCTTCATATTGTCACCGGTACAGGGGAGATGTTGCCGAATTTTTGTCTGGCAGGGACTCCTTTGGGGGCGTGACAATTTCCATTCACTTGGCTATCAAGATTCATAAACTCTAGTACTTATCCTGGAAGTCTATAGTTCGAATCCTGGGGAAGGCAAAAATCCACTGGACAGGGGTGGAAAGACCTAGTGAGTAACGACACGGCCGAGGGTCGTTGGTCAACGACATAAGGGGTCACCAAGTTGGGCCGCCATTGTGGCCGCTCAAGGGACCGCCAAGGGGCCGCCAAATGGGCCGCCAGTTGGGCAGCCCAAGGGGCTAAGGGGCCGGGTCTTTACAATAAAAAGGCGCCTTTTTATTGTAACGACCCGGCCCCTCGGCCCCTTGGGCGGCCCAACTGGCGAAGATTCGAACTCTAGACTTCCAGGATAAGTACTAGAGTTTATCAATCCTGGTAGCCAAGTGAGCGCCACTCACTTGGCTACCAGGATTCATAAACTCTAGTACTTATCCTGGAAGTCTAGAGTTCGAATCCTGGGGAAGGCAAAAATCCACTGGCCAGGGGTGGAAAGACCTAGTGAGTAACGACACGGTCGAGGGTCGTCGGTCAACGACATAAGGGGTCGCCAAGTTGGGCCGCCATTGTGGTCGCCTAAGGGACCGCCAAATGGGCCGCCAGTTGGGCTGCCCAAGGGGCCGAGGGGTCGGGTCATTACACATACAATTGCTTTGGTCGTACTTGTTCCCATATTCTCAAATTTTTTGCAGACATAAGAGTAATAGCATCCACGTTAAATTTTTCTGATACTTTGATAGGGTTTCCAGAGAAAGAGCCTCCACATCTTTTAGATGCCCACTGATAATGGTTCTGTGCTACACTCTCTATGATATCTTCGACCTCATCTAAGCTTTTGTTCATTAATGCCCCTCCAGCTACAGAATCAAGGGACACCTTCGTGCCATAATTGATGTTGTCATTAAAAGTGTGTGGCACTAACCACCTCTCAAGTATGTGATGCAAGTATTACTTGAGCTTTGAATCTATCCCATGCTTCAAATAATGATTATGAATCTAACTATCTGAATCTTGCTATAAGATTCCTCATGTGGGCAGTTTTACTAGTTAGATAGAATTTATCAAGAAATTGTTGCTCACGTTATTCCCAAGATGTAATACTATTAGCTGGAAAGGAGTTAATTCACTGCTTGGCTCTATCTCTTAAGGAAACCCCAAATAAGAATAATCTTGCTGCTTCTACTGGAACTCCATTCATCTTCATTGTATTACAAATTTCACAAAAAAAACTTCTAGGTGTTGGTTCGTGGCTTCATGTGGTATGTATCCAAATTGATTTTATTGAACCATAGTTATCACGGTAGGCTTAATCTCAAAATTATTAACTTTAATAGGTGGTCTGGTGATGCTAGACTGAAGCCCACGTGCATATGGTGTTGTGTAATCTTTGAGAGGTTTGTTCACCATTTCAAATGATTCTTATTCTTCTTGATGTTTTTGCAAGTTTCTTCTTTTTCGGAATGTTCTATCAATTTCAGGATAGAGTGGTAATATATCTTTTACAAAATTAGATCTTTGCTTGTAAGAACAAGATTACAAATATTCCAATCACAAATTCTAAATGTAAAAGAAACAGAATTTTTAGTTTTTGAAGTAGAATCAAAATGATGGAAATCTAAATTGCAGAATTTAAATTGCAAAAAGGAAAGAAAAACATGTTTAGAGTAACTCAAATGACTATCAACTAATGTTATAAGCGCAGTCCCCGACAACGGCGCCAAAAACTTGTTACGCTCCCACAAGTGCACGGTTACATTGTCAGTAATATATAAGATTATTGAACTGACAGGGGCTGATTATAATCATAAGTGATCTCTCATGTAGAATTAGCTAAACAATTGATAGTGACAAGTTACTGTTACATCACCGCAAGTGTATGGTTACGTCGTCAGTAATATAAAAAGATATTGTATCTATAGGGACTGGTTATAACCACTAAAATATCTCAAAGCTATTAGATAAACAACCAAGCAAAAATTATAGGAACTAAGACAAAACTAGAAAATATAAATAGAAAGGTAATGCAGGAAATTAGGTTTTATGAAAGTTCTAGGAGATTTGGTTTCTTTGTGATACTTATCAATGTAAAATGGTCCACCAACCCTATCCTTAATTGTTATGCGTTTGCAAGAAGTCATCGGTTATCTTCTGTAGAAAATACTGGCAAGGGACATTAGTCTACACCTTAAGCAACTAAATAGAAATGATCCCTATGAAGTCTGTTAACGGGGCAGCCCTGTCACGACGCCCTTCGGTCATACAACATAGAAACTTATCACTAATCAATTCACATCAAGATATAGGGTACAACACATTTATCTATCCCTCTTCTTTGTAGATTCTTGCATCACCCTTCACGGTGATCCCCTAAATGTCCATTAACGAGGCAGCCCTATCACAACGCCCCTCGATCGTACAATCTAGAGAATTCTTCTACAAGATCCACAAGAAATACAAACAACCAATCAAGAATGATAATTAAATTCAAACACAACAATCCATACAATATTAAATTGATACAAAACATAACAACATCATTGAAATAAGAAGATGACAAATCCTTGAAATCTTACATCAACTCTCATCACAAATACTCCCTCCATCCTAGAACAAGAAGATCTACTCCATGAAACGAAAGAAAAGAACCGAAGACAAGATGATCATAATCATTTCCATCCCAATTAAGAAGAAAGAGAAGAAATGCTTATCTAAAGACGATGAGTGATCTTCGGAACCGATCCTTGCTACCAGAATCGAATCTTGGATGGAAATGTCTCTAGATTGCCGGAATCAACACCCAAAGGTCGAAGAAAGCTTCAAGATTGGATCTCCCCAAAGGGAGAGCCTCCTCCCTTTTCAAAGGAGAAGAACTCTTTATATAGAGAGGGGGGGGGGGGGGGGGGTGGGCACTACACAGCCCGTGCCACGGCCGTGTGGATCTCACACGGCCTGGCAGTGTTTCCTCTCGGCCAAGGTCACACGGTCGTGTGGCTCTCACACGGCCATGCCATGCTCTGTCATTGGATGTCTTGCACGATCGTACAGATCCACACGGCCTAGCAATGTTCTGCCTTTGGAAATGTCACATGACTGTGTGGTACACACGGCCTGGCAATGCTTTGGCTCTAGAAAGGTTGCACGACCGTGTAGATCTACACGACTGTGTTCTGGAATTGCTTCAAGGATGACACGGTCATGTGAATCCACACGGCCATGTTATGCTTCTCCTCTGCTGATGCTGCACGGGTTGTCTGCTCCACACGGCCAAGGTCATTTTCCTTTGGCATGGCCGTGTGGTTCACATGGCTGATGTTGTCTTCCTTTACTTGCTTGTAGAGTTGGCCATGAACATCAATTCTTCTCCAAATTCGACTCCTGTAAACAGAAAATGCACACGAGCAGATCTCCGAACAAAGAAGAGTAAATATGCTAAAAGTAAAGCAACGAGTATGAAAATGCATAGATAAAGCATGCGTAAAACATGTGAATGTGCGTCAAAATATGCTAAACAAGTGTATAAAATCTACGCACATCACACTCCCAGACTTAAACTTTTGCTTGTCCTCAAGCAAAATGCCGCAATCTAGACTCACGTGCTCAATAATGCATCATAATCCTTAATGCACTTTCCTAACTCTATCTACAAGTTTGATTGATATGCATGATCATAGAAATAACTCAAGTATGGCTTAAGCATAAGTTTCTTGTGCACAGTATAAATAAGTGACCTAAACCCTTCAAGTTTCAATCTTCGTCCTAGTCAAGTCATCATCCAATTGAATTCCTAATATTTTCGGTGATAGACACTTTCCTGCCACACACTTGGTTCATATTTCTCAACCAACCCAAGGTCTCAAAGGCATGCTCGATATCAAGCAGTTATTTCCCCAGTAACCTAACTCTGTCTCAAAGGGGTAACTTGCTAGTTTCCACTCTCGATAGTTTTTTTTTCATTTTTTCTAAGTGATTGCAAGGTGCAACACTTAACACATATATACATAAGCACAAATGTTGGGATATTTTGATTTTTCCAAATTATCTTACATGATTCGAGTCTCATCCAGTAACCAAAATAAAGTTTGAGAAATCACCATGGAAACTAAGTACTAAACAAATAGGATGAATCATGACTATTTCAATGATATCAACTATTCAAGCTCAAGTAAGTGTGGGTAAGATCCTTAAGGTTAAGCCAAAACTCAAACTTATCTCCATACGATACTTAGCTCATATCATGCTACTTAAGATAGAGAAAAGAGGTACACTAAATATACTACCATCATTTACAACATCATGAATCAAGATAAAAACGTGCTAACAATTTTTTTCTTTTAGACAAGTAAGCATATAAGTGAGGATTGATGTTTCCAAAATGAATGCCACAAAACACTTCAAAAGATAGTCAAATGACAGTAAAAAACAAAACAAACAAGCATAACAAATGCGAGACAAAAACAAACAAAATGCAAAAAATTGAAAACTGAAAATGTAAAAAATTCAGGTTGCAACCCCCCCCCCCCAAAAAAAAAACTTAAAATTTTCATCGTCCCGATGAAATTAATATGGTGGTGGAGGAGGTAGTTTGGGGAACTTAGGAAGAGGAAAAGGAAAAGCATTAATGAACCATCTTACTTCATCCCTAAAAAATTTATGATATTCAAACAATTTATCTAAATCATCTTGCAAATATCTCATAAAACCTCGAAAATCTTCATTAAACTCCATTTGAGCTCTATAAGAATTCATAAATCCAGAAATTTTATCACAAAACTCTCTCTCACTCTTAAAACACTCCTTCAATTTCCTAAATTGTTCCTCTCCCATGCAAACTTTATTTGTAAGTATTTCATTAGTCGAATCTAAATCACTATGAATTTTATCTAAAATAGAATGGAGTTCATGAAAATCAAATTTATGAATGTTACGACTAACCGAAGGAACATCACTTGAAACTGAGGCTGACAATAATCTAGATTGTTGACTCGCTAAAATTAAACGCCAATTATCCTTAACATGAATAGTAGTAAGGTCGTGATTGGGTAATTTTAAAGGGAAATTGTTTTTAATAAGAAGACTATACCCATGCTCCTCATGCCTTATTATTTTTATTGCTAACATGAATTTAGATCTAATCTACAAGATTCATCAATCACCTCTAATTCATCAAAATCACATCTTAATACTAATGCTATTTGAGTTGACAACCCTCCTAAAACAATGAGTGTGGTAGAATCTGCTTTCCCCAATTTTACTAAATTCTTAAGAAAGAAATAACCGGAATTAATTGAAACATTTTCAACTATTGCCTATATACAATACAAATCCATAAGTCTTACTATCCCTTCTTTATCCTCTCGTCCAAATATAGTGTTCTTCATGACTAAATGAATATATCTAAAAATGGGATTAATGATATAAGGAGCTCTAGAAGTGTGAGGGTTAAAATGGGATTGTCCAAAGATTTGTTGCCAAAAGTGTGAATTCTCGAATTCAGGTAAAATTGTACACACATCATTTTTAGGTAAATCATAACAAGTATTAAAATCACTCAATGTCCATTCATAATCTTCATTCAATAGATGGAATTTCCCCCCTCCTTGTACATTATCTACCGCTATATAACTTAATATTTCAAAAATGATTCTAGGATAAGTTGGATATTTCATATTCATTAATATAATCCACTCCTGCCTATTCTTTCAAATAACCAACCAATATCATCTCTAAATCCTAAGGTATCTAAAGTTGCATCATCCAAAAATTTAGTACTCAAGAGAGGACGTTTACATAAAGAGAAATATCAAAGTTGTTGTTCTTTGCTAGAAAAGACAATGCCAAAATTATTGGAAATACCTTTGAAACAAGAGTTTCTTCCTTTTGTGGCAAGCATCTTTTCATTCCCTCTTCTTGTTGATGAAGTATCCTTGATTACATTCAACATAGTAGAAGCTAAAAAGGTTGAACTTTTAAGGAAGATGAGAGAAGGGATTGAGTGGAAGTAGTTTAGAACCCTTGAAGAGAAGAAAAGAAGAGAGAAAAGGGGAGCGTGCGGCGGGTTCCTGCTCCGAGACGTGGTGCAGGATGCCCACGCAAGAGGATATTGGAATCCCTGGCGACAGAGTCACTAGAGATGTCTGTTGTGGTCGAGCCTGTCGGTCAGGGACAGACTCTATATAGTACTGCTGGTGCGTCGGGCTCTCAAACTCCGATGGTTTCAGAGGTACCTACCTCGATCGTACCCGTCGTACCCACTCCCACAGTATGATATAAATCTAGAATAATTGACCATGCATTCATTTAGGTCTGTTTGGTATGGGCTTGTACCTATACTATTCCACAAGGATAACCGATTGGACTTCCTAAACTATCCTTTTCTTCTTGTATTTGATTTCCGCCATTCATTCCTTTGCTTTCCCTACCCTTTCTTACCTCCTCTACAACACACTTACATGAGTTATGTGATTCCTCTTCCTTTGCCTAGTCCTCCTCCTCCTACATCAAGGGTTGGTGATTAGTACAACCACTAAAATTCAATGGCTTCCTCCACTTAGAGTTGTGCTAGGGATCAATACTAACACCTCGGACACTTGAAATGTCTCATTCTAACAGTGGATTAAAAACCTATCTTGGTTATTTTAGTTAGAGCCCTAGAGCCAATCATTTGATGATTGCATTATGGACTTATTGTATCATATTCTTATATAAATAAAGGCATTTGTTTTGGTTATTATACTTACTTGAATTGGTGCCAAATAAACTAAGTATAATAGCGTCCTTGAGTAGAAGGTTTTTACCTATATCAATCGATTGGTTGAATCGATAGTGAGATGATATAGGGAACACTACTCTTAATCATTCCTAGTCAAGTATTAACATTCAGGGACAATGTTAATGCAATAAGACTAGCATGTAGGTCAACTCGATGACTTGATCTCACAAGTCATGGATATAGAGATATCAAGTTGACACATGGGTATGCATTGGAGAATGTATACTAAATGACCCGCCATGAGAAAGTATCATGGATCGTTATAAGAGTGTCATATACTTTCTCATGTGACTATTAGTATGACTACTAGTCCTTAAACCTGAAGCCACCATGGATTCCTACATAAGGAGTTATGTACTTTGGTTTCGTCAAACGCCACCCGTAACTGGGTGGACTATAAAGGTGATTACTGGGTATGTAACAAATTATGCGAAGGGATGTGAGTGATGTAGATGAGATCTATCCCTCCTATATGACGGGAGTGACATCGATATTCTTGATAGAGTGAGACCACGAAGTGCATGGCCATGCCGAAATGAGTCAATATGAGATATTGAGCTCATTTGATTTAGTGAGTCTACTTGGAGTTCAAGATTTAGATTGGTCAGAAGATGACACGATCTATGCCTCACATTGATCAATCTAGATGTCTAGGATAGAAGGACACTTGTCATATATTGTGAGGAGTCACAATTAGTAGTCACAAGGTGATGTTGGATCTCAACATTCTTGTAACTTGGGTAGTAATGATGTGTTGCTAGATACCGTTCATTACTTATGCTCCTAAATGGGTTTAGGGGCATTGCCAACGTTACAAGAACCTATAGGGTCACACACTAAGGACAATTAGATGGAGATTAGGTCCATATGATGAACCAAGAGGATTAGATTCATGTAATGAATCAAATTGGATTAAGAGTAATCCTAATTGGGCTAATTGAGTTGGACTCAAGTTGATTCATGTGTTCAATGAGTCTAATTTAGATTATGACTCAATGAATCAATTTAATTAAATGAATTAGATTCATTATATTAAATTGGCTTGAATTAAATGGTTGGATTAGATCAACCATGAGAGAGATTAAGTCAAGTTTGACTTGACTTGAGAGGAAGAGGAAGAGGAAGAGTCAAGTTTGACTTGACTATTTGCCACCTCATTTGTGAGTTGGCATTAGGAGGACTAATGATGATGTGCCACATCATCATAGTTGGCACATGTGTGTGCCACCTCATGGAGGTTGCAAGTCCCCTCTTTAATGGCCTCCACATTTAATGAAAAGGAGTTACACTCCTTAATGTGGTCGGCCACTTTTGTAGTGAATGAAAATTTGATTTTTTGATTCAAGGCTCATTCAACTCATCTTCTTCCTTGCTCTCTCTTCAAGCTCTCCCTCTCCTTTCATGGCCGAACCTTACCAAGGTGCTAGCACACCTTTGTGTTAGGTTTTCTCCACCTATTCGTTCGTGTGGATACTTCTAGAGGGATGTACACTTGACAACCTCAAGATCCGGCATCACTTGGAAGAGCGGGATACGCGAAGGGCTTCGCATCAAGGGTTATTCCTTCTCCTAGTTTAGAACTAGCATAAAACTCATACTCGTAATATTTTCCAAAGTTTTTACTTCGCACGGATCCGGTGGCTTGGGGTTCGGGGTTTCCGCGACACGAAAAAGGCGATTTTCGCGGCCCGAAAAACCCAACAGTGGTATCAGAGCCACGTGCGAAGTCTTGTACGAGTTTAGTTTGCATTTTTATGAAAAATGTAGATTCAGTAAATTTCTATAAATTTAGGTTTTTATGGTTTTTATGAGTTTTTTTCTCGTAGAAGTGAAGCACAAATGTTTCGACACTTGTAGGCTTCGACTACCGAGAAAAAGTTTCCGAAACGGCAAGGTTTTGCCCCAAATCTGTAATGCCCGCCCCTCCTGCTAGTCGAGGCGGGGTTACTTTCTACATACATAACATACGTACATGAATTTAAAAAAAAATAGCAGAAGTAATCATTTATTTATTTTTCATTTAAATCACAATTAATCATACGAGCATGCTTAGCATAGTTATGAACTTCAAGAGTCATAATATCCATTTCTAACATAAGCATAAGTAAAGTGATCATGCAAGACATCAACATAAATTAAGCATAGTTCATATCAATCCTAAATCAACGTAAGCAGGTCTTTCTTTCTTAGCCAAGCCACCACCACACACATCTCCTGCCCCTCCTGTTGGTCCTTTAGTTCATCCATCCTTTACCTTTATCTGTGGTACAAGGAAAGTAACTATAAGCACACAAGGCTTAGTGAGATTCTTTCCTACTCACAAAAAAAACACATGTCATAGCAATTCATACAACATATAGCATGGACGCATAAAACATCTAACCAACATGTCATGCAAAAGCATCATATCACATAGCATAAAGAGTACATCATATCATACCATATCATAGCATAAATGAACATCATGTCATATCATATCATAAAAGAAACATCATGTCATATCATGTCATAACATAATTGTAAGCATCATGTCATATCATATCATAACGTAAAAGTAAG
This sequence comes from Zingiber officinale, assembly GCF_018446385.1. NCBI lineage: Eukaryota > Viridiplantae > Streptophyta > Magnoliopsida > Zingiberales > Zingiberaceae > Zingiber > Zingiber officinale. Next base: position 60,789,203 of record NC_055995.1, on the reverse strand, counting down.
CATCATGACGTATCATATCATAGCATAATCATATATACAATGTAAGATGTCCTTTAAAACATGGGTAATATCATGTGCAAGATGCTTTTAAAATAAAACATATCATATAATACTAGAACATAATATCATCATGAGAGCCCGGCTTATACCACATACATACATAAATGCGCGCAATTCCTAGGACAGGGTAGCTAGCCCCGAACCTACTAGGGATCTAGGTCCGTACTACGACCGTCGACCTAGGGGTGTACTAAGGAGCCCATCCCTTTACTAGACCCGTTCATAGTCCGTCGGCCTAGGGGCGCTTATGGAGCCCACCCTTGGTACAAGCCATACAAAGTAAAATAACATGTCATATAATCATAGTATATCATATTCATGTCATTCATAGCATATAATGTTCATGTCATTCATCATGTTCATGTCATTCATAACTTAACTTAGCATGAAGAGTGCTCTTAGTCCCACTTGATAGGGAAGCAACTCTTAGGCCTTTCACTTAGCATATCATAAAGAGTGCTCTTAGTCCCAACAAATAGGGAAGCAACTCTTAGGCCTTTCACTTAGCATATTATAAACATACATACTTGAGCATATAGCACATCATAGGAGACATTTTCAATGCATGATTCATAAGCATACATAGATGAACATATATCATATCATGGGAACATAATCATGCATGAAAGATAAGTTAACATCTCCTAATTCATATCATGGCATGTGAAGTACATAAAGAGTCATAATTGGGTCTCAATCATCAACCTATCATAGGTGGCCGAAACATGCAAGGAATCACCTAGGTTGAAAACAACATACAAGCATATGAACCCTAAACCAATTTCATATCATTTATCATAAGGAACATCATGAGCATATTTAGTTTAGGTTCTAAGCTTCCTAGGTCTACAAATCATGTTGTGGCCGAAATATACAAGGCCTAAACCTAGGTTACAAATAGCATATAAACATGTGAACCCTAAATCAATTCCATATCATTTATCATAAGGAACATCATGAGCATATTTGGTTTAGGTTCTATGCTTCCTAGGTCTACAAATCATGTTGTGGCGGAAACATACAAGGCCTAAACCTAGGTTACAAATAGCATATAAACATGTGAACCCTAAATCAATTCCATATCATTTATCATAAGGAACATCATGAGCATATTTGGTTTATGTTCTAAGCTTCCTAGGTCTACAAATCATGTGTAGCCGAAACATGCAAAGCCTAAACCTAGGTTACAAATAGCATATAAACATGTGAACCCTAAATCAATTCCATATCATTTATCATAAGGAACATCATGAGCATATTTGGTTTAGGTTCTAAGCTTCCTAGGTCTACAAATCATGTGTAGCCGAAACATGCAAAGCCTAAACCTAGGTTACAAATAGCATGTAAACATGTGAACCCTAAACCAATTCCATATCATTTATCATAAGGAACATCATGAGCATATTTAGTTTAGGTTCTAAGCTTCCTAGGTCTACAAATCATGTGTAGCCGAAACATGCAAAGCCTAAACCTAGGTTACAAATAGCATATAAACATGTGAACCCTAAACCAATTCCATATCATTTATCTTAAGGAACATTATGAGCATATTTAGTTTAGGTTCTAAGCTTCCTAGGTCTATAAACCATGATGTGGCCGAAAGTCATGAAGTGTGAAACTAAGATCTAAACCCAAGACAAGCATAAGAATATCATGTTATCTTCATATCATATCATAGGGGAAAACATGAGCATGTTAGGGTTGAGTTTAAGCTTGCCTAGCCCTTTTAATCCTAACTTGGCCGAAAGTTCTAAGCATTAATACCTAGTTCTAACCAAGATGAAATCATAAGTACATCAAGTTATCTTCATACCATATCATGAGGAAGATCATAAGTAAATTGGATTTGCGTTTAATTTTTTCTAGGCTTTTTAAACTTGTCATGGCTGAATCCCTAAGGTGGGGTTCATCTAATTCTATGTAACATACTAGCATGAAACACCAAGGAAATATTCATATCATGTCATAAGAAAGATCATAAACATGTTAGATTTGAGTTTAAGCTTTCCTAGGCATTTAGTCTCCTCATGGCCGAAACCCTAAGGTAGAGTTCATCTCATTCTAAGTAACATACAAGCATGAAACACAAAGGAAATATTCTTATCATGTCATAAGAAAAATCATAAGCATGTTAGATTTGAGTTTAAACTTTCCTAGGCTTTTAAACTTGGCATAGCCGAAAGTTACAAGAAACTTCTTAGGTTTTTAAGCCATTTAAATCTATGGAAAAACCATGAGCTACTTGTACCACAGGTGAGGGAATACACACTTCTTTTCACTTGTGGTTCCTAAAGAAAAATGGTACCCTTGTGAGGAGGAAGAAGAGAGCTTCTCATTCTAGCACTCCCTTTTTCTTCTCTTGCTTGGAAGGGGTAGATCTTGAAGGCTCCTTCTTGTGGATTAGTATTCTTAGGAAGAAAGACCTTAGGTGGATTTTGAAATTAGGAGAGCAAGAGTTTTAGGTTTCGGCAATGGTGAGGAAAAGGAAAAGAAGGAAGAAAAATGAAATCCCTTTCTTTCTTTCCTCTTTATGCTAAGTGGGAGGAAGAAACAAAGATGAACTTTGCCTTCCCATTCTCCTTAACTCATTTATATCATTCCCTAATGAGAATATGCCCCCATTCATCCCCTTAATTCTTCTAATCCTATCTCCTCCGTCATCCTCACGAAAATGGAAGGAAGAAGAAGAGAAAGACAATTGTCTTTTGGTTGTTCTTAATCAAGAGATGGAGGAAGAAAGCTACTTGATATTTTCTTGTTTCCTTCTCTTAACCATACTCTTACTTTATCTAAAATTTCCATCCCCTTTTCAACAATAATCCATGATGGCCTAGTGGTCATTCCATAACTCCTAAAGGTTGTCATTTAATAAAAAGGTTCAAGGTTCAATCCTTGACTTCACCTCTTTTCTTTTTATATCTTTTTGGTTCTATCTCCCTATTTATTCTACAAAAACAAAGGATACTCATATATGTATAACTACTAGTTTTCGTGGGTGTTACAGTACCCCATACCTCATAGAAAGTTCGTCCTCGAACTTAAAATAGCGACATCAAGTGGCACAGGACTTCCTGCTAAGTGCATCGGCCACTTTGTTCGCCTTCCCCGGATGATAAAAGATCTCGCAGTCATAGTCTTTGACTAGCTCGAGCCATCTACGTTGTCTCATATTCAGGTCTTTCTGTGTGAAGAAATATTTCAGACTCTGGTGGTCGGTATAAATCTTACACTGAGCTCCATATAAATAATGTCTCCATGTTTTGAGAGCAAATTTAAAGACCACGGCTGCTAGTTCTAGGTCATGAGTGGGGTAATTCTTTTCATGCTCTTTAAGTTGTCTAGAGGCGTAGACAATGACCTTGCTGTCTTGCATGAGTACAGCTCCCAGTCCTAGTAGGGAGGCATCGCTGTACATATCGAAGCCTTTGTCACTTTCTCGAAGAGTAAGGATCGAAGCACTAGTCAGTCTCCTTTTCAATTCTGTGAAACTCTTCTCGCAGTCATCTGTCCATTCATACTTTTTGTTCTTCTTGGTGAGAAATGTCTTAGGGGCTGCAATTTTGGAAAAGTCTACTACAAATTTCCTGTAATAGCCTACTAGCTCGAGAAAACTTCTGACTTCACTGGCATTCTTTGGCCTGTTCCAGTTACTTACAGCTTCGATCTTGCTTGGATCTACCATGACTCCGTCCTTGGAGATAACATGACCCAAGAATGATATTCGATCGAGCCAAAACTCGCATTTGGAGAACTTTGCGTATAGTTGTTTCTCTCGAAGAATCTATAGTACGGTGTTCAGGTGTTCAGCATGCTCTTCCGGGGTTCTTGAATAGATGAGAATATCGTCAATGAAGACGATCATGAATTTCTCGAGATATGCCGTAAACACCCGGTTCATCAGATCCATAAATATAGCAGGAGCATTGGTCACTCCGAAGGGCATGACTATGAACTCATAGTGTCCATATCTTGTTCGAAATGTCATCTTCGGTATATCATCCTGTTTCACTTTCACTTGATGATATTCGGACCTCAGGTCAATCTTAGAGAAAACGGTTGCTTCCTTTAATTGGTCGAACAGGTCGTCGATCCGTGAAAGAGGGTACCGATTCTTGATTGTCACATTGTTCAGCGCTCGGTAGTCTATACACATCCGCATCGACCCATCCTTCTTTTTCACAAACAGTACTGGAGCTCCCCATGGAGAGTGACTTGGGTGAATAAGTCCCTTGTCAAGTAACTCTAGTAGTTGTCCCTGAAGTTCCTTCAACTCAGTCGGCGCCATACGATAAGGTATTTTATAGATCGGTTTAGTACCAGGAATCAGTTCGATCTCAAATTCTATGTCTCTATCAGGGGATAATCCTGGTAGCTCATCGGGAAACACTTCTGGATAGTTGCACACCACGCTGACATTTTCTAGTTTCTGGTCCTTAGCATGACTTGTATTGATCACTTGTGCTAGAAACCCAGTACATCCCTTATTTAACATCTTTTGTGCTTTTATGGCTAATAAGAATCTCCCGGTTTCTTTACTTGGTTCTCCCACAAATTTGAACATCGGCTCATCTTCAGGTCGGAAGATCACTTTTCTTTGTCGGCATTCGATGGAAGCGCCGTACTTGCTCAGGAAATCTATGCCCAATATATTGTCATAATATTGCATGTCAAGCACTATCAAGTCACAGTAGAGTTCTCTGTCTGCGATTCTGATAGGTGCGGCTCGCAACATATGAGTAGATGGCAATACTTCTCCCGAGGGTAGGGTTGTTAAGAATTTATCATTTAAATCTTGTGGTGGTATCTCTAACTTCTTCACAAAGGGTGTAGATACAAACGAGTGTGTCGCCCCAGTATCAAATAACACATTAGCATTTTTACTGAAAATAGGCAGCTGACCTATGACAACTGTAGAGGCACTCGCCACATCATCTTTGGTAAGAGAGAAAATTTTGGCGTTCGTAGTAGCTGGCGGGGCTTCCAATCTCCCTTTGCTAATCAGAGTTCCTTTAATGGCATCCTGCATCAGGTGTAGCTGTGAGGGGGTACTCCTGCTTTGGTTATTCTGCTGAGATGGTGTTTGGGACTGGGTAGGGCAGTCTCTGGCCATATGTCCTTCCCGTCCGTAGTTGTAACACTTCCTCGTACCCTTGTGGCATACTCCGGAATGCTGCTTCCCATAAATGGTACACTGAGGGTACTTAGGTTGCTTATTTGCTGGTCCTCCTTTAGTGTTGTTCCATTGTTTCCTTTTTCCATTAGAGTTTTCTTTCCAGCTCATTTTGGTACCCTGAGATTTCTGTCCTTCCGTCTGTGCCTGAGTCTTATTCTCGTTCATTGCTTTCTGATAGTGCTCGGTGATCAGGGCACTGCTGACCAGTTCTTCGGTAGTCTGCGGTCTATTAATTCCGCCGGCCACATTCAGTGCTATCTCGGGTCGGAGCATTTTCAGCATCAGTCTAACCCTTTCTCTTTCCCTGCTGACTAACTCTGGGCAGAGGCGTGCGAGACGATTGAAGCGCTTCACTGCTTCGTTTACTGATAAGTCAGCTTGCCGAAACTCGGTGAACTCGTCATAATGTCGGTTCATCACTTGCATATGGAAGAATTCTTCGAAGAACTCTGTCTTGAAGTCCGTTCAGTTCATCAGATTAACTTGTCTCTTAGCCTTAACTCTTTCCCACCACATTCTTGCGTCTCCAGAAAAACAGAAAGACACGTATTTGATCTTTTCCGATATGGGCCAGTCCAGAAATTCCACTATACTTTCCACCGTCTTGAACAAGGCCTGGGCGTCCCATGGCTCACAAGTACCCGAGAAGTTCTCCGGCTTCAGCCTTAGCCACTGTATCAAGTAGGTCTCCTATCGGATCACTAGGGCAGGGGCTACTGGGGGTACTGGTGCAGCTATTGGTATGACGGGCACTGCATTCTGATTTCCTTGCTGATTCATTAGAGCAGTGATTACTTGTTGTTGTTCCGTGATCTGACGCTGGAGATCTGTGACTACCTGGGTCAGATCCGGTGGGGTAACTGTCTCATCGGCCCTGTTACCGCGCCTTCTAGCCATATCTATTTATAAATAACAATAAGACTAACATAAGTCTAGAGTCATCCCTACTTATATTCGTGCATATTAAATGTCGCTTATCATACATAAAGGAAATCCATATTAGTCATACTCAGGTTTATGGACACTAAAACATTTCTTATCATGCATAAATAACATAGAGTAAGTACAGAAAGTCTTACTTGGAGCAGCAGGATGGAGGCTTGATGTGTGTGTAGCGGAAAGACTAACTTGGCTCTGATACCAACCTGTAATGCCCGCCCCTCCTGCTAGTCGAGGTGGGGTTACTTTCTACGTACATAACATACGTACATTAATTTAAAAAAAAAAACAGCGGAAGTAATCATTTTTTTTTTCATTTAAATCACAATTAATCATACGAGCATGCTTAGCATAGTTATGAACTTAAAGAGTCATAATATCCATTTCTAACATAAGCATAAGTAAAGTGATCATGCAAGACATCAACATAAATTAAGCATAGCTCATATCAATCCTAAATCAACGTAAGCAAGTCTTTCTTTCTTAGCCAAGCCACCACCACATACATCTCCTGCCCCTCCTGCTCGTCCTTTAGTTCATCCATCCTTTACCTTTATCTGTGGTACAAGGAAAGTAACTATAAGCACACAAGGCTTAGTGAGATTCTTTCCTACTCACAAAAAAAACACATGTCATAGCAATTCATACAACATATAGCATGGACACATAAAACATCTAACCAACATGTCATGCAAAAGCATCATATCACATAGCATAAAGAATACATCATATCATACCATATCATAGCATAAATGAACATCATGTCATATCATATCATAAAAGAAACATCATGTCATAACATAATTGTAAGCATCATGTCATATCATATCATAACGTATCATATCATAGCATAATCATATATACAATGTAAGATGTCCTTTAAAACATGGGTAATATCATGTGCAAGATGCTTTTAAAACAAAACATATCATATAATACTTGAACATAATATCATCATGAGGGCCCGGCTTGTACCATATACATACATAAATGCGTGCAATCCCTAGGACAGGGTAGCTAGCCCCGAACCTACTAGGGATCTAGGTCCGTACTACGACCGTCGACCTAGGGGCGTACTAAGGAGCCCATCCCTTTACTAGACCCGTTCATAGTCCATCGGCCTAGGGGCGCTTATGGAGCCCACCCTTGGTACAAGCCATACAAAGTAAAATAACATGTCATATAATCAAAGTATATCATATTCATGTCATTCATAGCATATAATGTTCATGTCATTCATCATTCATCATGTTCATGTCATTCATAACTTAACTTAGCATGAAGAGTGCTCTTAGCCCCACTTGATAGGGAAGCAACTCTTAGGCCTTTCACTTAGCATATCATAAAGAGTGCTCTTAGTCCCAACAAGTAGGGAAGCAACTCTTAGGCCTTTCACTTAGCATATCATAAACATACGTACATGAGCATATAACACATCATAGGAGACATTTTCAATGCATGATTCATAAGCATACATAGATGAACATATATCATATCATGGGAACATAATCATGCATGGAACATAAGTTAACATCTCCTGATTCATATCATGGCATGTGAAGTACATAAAGAGTCATAATTGGGTCTCAATCATCAACCTATCATAGGTGGCCGAAACATGCAAGGAATCACCGAGGTTGAAAACAACATACAAGCATATGAACCCTAAACCAATTTCATATCATTTATCATAAGGAACATCATGAGCATATTTAGTTTACGTTCTAAGCTTCCTAGGTCTACAAATAATGTTGTGGCCGAAACATACAAGGCCTAAACCTAGATTACAAATAGCATATAAACATGTGAACCCTAAATCAATTCCATATCATTTATCATAAGGAACATCATGAGCATATTTGGTTTAGGTTCTAAGCTTCCTAGGTCTACAAATCATGTTGTGGCCGAAACATACAAGGCTTAAACCTAGGTTACAAATAGCATATAAACATGTGAACCCTAAATCAATTCCATATCATTTATCATAAGGATCATCATGAGTATATTTGGTTTAGGTTCTAAGCTTCCTAGGTCTACAAATCATGTGTAGCCGAAACATGCAAAGCCTAAACCTAGGTTACAAATAGCATATAAGCATGTGAACCCTAAATCAATTCAATATCATTTATCATAAGGAACGTCATGAGCATATTTAGTTTAGGTTCTAAGCTTCCTAGGTCTACAAATCATGTGTAGCCGAAACATGCAAAGCCTAAACCTAGGTTACAAATAGCATGCAAACATGTGAACCCTAAACCAATTCCATATCATTTATCATAAGGAACATCATGAGCATATTTAGTTTAGGTTCTAAGCTTCCTAGGTCTATAAACCATGATGTGGCCGAAAGTCATGAAGTGTGAAACTAAGTTCTAAACGAAAGACAAGCATAAGAATATCATGTTATCTTCATATCATATCATAGGGGAAAACATGAGCATGTTAGGGTTGAGTTTAAGCTTGCCTAGCCCTTTTAATCCTAACTTGGCCGAAAGTTCTAAGCATGAATACCTAGTTCTAACCAACATGAAATCATAAGTACATCAAGTTATCTTCATACCATATCATGAGGAAGATCATAAGTAAATTGGATTTGTGTTTAATTTTTTCTAGGCTTTTTAAACTTGTCATGGATGAATCCCTAAGGTGGGGTTCATCTAATTCTAAGTATCATACTAGCATGAAACACCAAGGAAATATTCATATCATGTCATAAGAAAGATCATAAACATGTTAGATTTGAGTTTAAGCTTTCCTAGGCATTTAGTCTCCTCATGGCCGAAACCCTAAGGTAGAGTTCATCTCATTCTAAGTAACATACAAGCATGAAACACCAAGGAAATATTCTTATCATGTCATAAGAAAAATCATAAGCATGTTAGATTTGAGTTTAAACTTTCCTAGGCTTTTAAACTTGGCATAGCCGAAAGTTGCAAGAAACTTCTTAGGTTTTTAAGCCATTTAAATCTATGGAAAAACCATGAGCTACTTGTACCACAGGTGAGGGAATACTCACTTTTTTCGCTTGTGGTTCCTAAAGAAAAATGATACCCTTGTGAGGAGGAAGAAGAGAGCTTCTCCTTCTAGCACTCCCTTTTTCTTCTCTTGCTTGGAAGGGGTAGATCTTGAAGGCTCCTTCTTGTGGATTAGTTTTCTTAGGAAGAAAGACCTTAGGTGGATTTTGAAATTAGGAGAGGAAGAGCTTTAGGTTTTGGCAATGGTGAGGAAAAGGAAAAGAAGGAAGAAAAATGAAATCCCTTTCTTTCTTTCCTCTTTATGCTAAGTGGGAGGAAGAAACAAAGATGAACTTTGCCTTCCCTTTCTCCTTAACTCATTTATATCATTCCCTAATGAGAATATGTCCCCATTCATCCCCTTAATTCTTCTAATCCTATCTCCTCCTTCATCCTCACGAAAATGGAAGGAAGAAGAAGAGAAAGACAATTGTCTTTTGCTTGTTCTTAATCAAGAGAAGGAGGAAGAAAGCTACTTGATATTTTTCTTGTTTCCTTCTTTTAACCATACTCTTACTTTATCTAAAATTTCCATCCCCTTTTCAACAATAATCCATGATGGCCTAGTGGTCATTCCATAACTCCTAAAGGTTGTCATTTAATAAAAAGGTTCAAGGTTCAATCCTTGACTTCACCTCTTTTCTTTTTATATCTTTTTGGTTCTATCTCCCTTTTTATTCTACAAAAACAAAGTATACTCACATATGTATAACTACTAGTTTTCGTGGGTGTTACAAAATCTTTTTGGGACAGCGGGTTAAGGCATTGTAGGATCGCTAAGGAACACTCGCGATGGTTAGATCGCAGGTAGGGGCGCTGCCCCTGGCCCTGCAAGGGGATTCGTTCCGCGATTGCGCCCGAAAACCGCTAAACGGGACCGCCGAGATTTTTTTCTCATAAAAATTGTAAAAAATAGTATTAAAATTACAGAAAATTATTGAAATTACATAATTTAGAATTATGTATAATTTGTGATGGTCATGGCCCAAAAAGACCCAATCTGATTGGAAATGTGGTGAAATTCATAATACGGCCTGCGTGCCGTCATGTGATGTGCGTGTTGTATATTTGATTCGCGACCTGCGCGTCGTGCCTTTCTCTATTTTATATTCTTGTTGTAAATTAGTTTAGTCTCCAATATAACTCGAGTTTCAAAAATTGTAATGTACAAAATTGGAGCGGTGGAAGGTCCACTCGAGACGGAGTTACGAGGAGGGCGCGAGCAACACAAGGTGGTCAAAGGGAGGAGCTTGAGAAGCTGTTGACCTTAGGTTGACCATCCGATCTTCTCATTGGCTTGAGAAGATCGTAGTAGGGCCATGACTAATCACAAATAATTTAATTAATTACTTAAGTGTATGTGATGCATAATTAGTAATTAATTAGTGCCTAGCGATTAGATTAGATCTAATTCGTGTACAAGATGCACCCTCTCGATTAGATTAGATCTCAATCGCGTCAACTCAAATGCCTACCGTGCCGTGATACCTATCACTACCTCAATCACATGTGTTGTTGAATCTGCCAAAGCAGAGTAACACATATTATCTTGGTAGGGTACAGTGGGACAATCTTGGTCCCGCCTATCAACGCATGGGTGAGTAGAGACTCAATTTGATTGAGTACAACTAGTTAAATTGAGTTTAACTGTAGGCATTCTTCCAACGGTTAGAAAGATAGGACATAAATCACATTTATATTAATTCTTGGGCGTATTAGCCAAAGCTAACTCAAATTTTAATATAACTGCGGATAATGATCCTATAAACAAGAGTTGCATAGAGATGTAATTGGTAAATCGTTATCTACCGATCATACTAAATCTTGGGCGTATTAGCCAAAGCTAACTCAAGGGTTAGTATGATGTGGATATTGTTCCACTTGAATTATAGAATTTAGTGGGAGCATCATTTAGTTAAAGGACTAATTAAATGATTTAAAAGAATATGATATTTATTTTCTGCATTTTTCTGTTGTAGATAACCATGACGTCGAATACGAATTCTTTCTCCCTGCGTTCTATCCTTGAGAAGGACAAGCTCAACGGAGCAAATTTCCTGGACTGGTATAGGAACTTGAGAATAGTTCTCACCCAAGAACGTAAACTGTACATTCTGTAGCAGCCCATTCCGGAGGCTCCTCCTGCCACTGCCACGCGAGCTGACCGAGATGCTTACAAGAAGCATCAAGATGATGCATTAGATGTGTCCTGTCTGATGCTCGCGACCATGAATTCTGAGCTTCAGAAGCAACATGAGTTGATGGGAGCTTACGATATGGTTAAACATCTTCGTCAACTATATCAGGGACAAGCTAGGCATGAGAGATTCGAGATCTCAAAGGCACTGTTTCAGTGCAAGATGTCAGATGGGGCTCCCGTAGGCCCATATGTACTCAAAATGATTGGGAACATAGAAAACCTACAGAGGTTGGGATTCCCACTTGGCCAAGAGCTGGCCACTGACTTGCTCTTGCAATCCTTGTCGGATAGCTATAGTCAATTTGTTCTAAACTACAACATGAACGAAATTGACAAGCCACTGCCCGAGCTGCTTAGCATGTTAAGAACTGCTGAGCTGAACCTTAAGAAGGTTAAGCCCCACTCTGTTCTGATGGTTCAGAAACACAAGGGCAAGGGCAAGCCCAAAGGCAAAGGAAAGTCTCAAGCCAAGGGCAAAGGCAAGGCACTAAAGCCTAAAGGAGGGGTCGCCAAGGATGCTACCTGCTTCCACTGCGATCAGACCGGGCACTGGAAGAGGAACTGCAAAGTGTACCTGGAAGATCTTAAGAAGAAGCGAAGTGAGACTTCCACTTCAGGTATATATGTTATAAAAGTCAATCTATCTATTTCTTCATCATGGGTATTAGATACCGGATGTGCTTCTCACATTTGTACTAATGTGCAGGCGCTGAGAAATAGCAGGGCATTGGCAAAGGGCGAGGTGGACCTATGCGTAGGCAATGGAGCAAGGGTTGTTGCTGTTGCTGTAGGGACTTATTTTCTATCTCTGCCCTCTGGGCTTGTACTAGAGTTGGATGATTGTTGTTATGTGTCTGCTTTAACTAAGAACATAATTTCAGTTTCTTGTTTGGACCAGAAAGGTTTCTCTTTTATAATTAAGGACAAATGTTGTTCTGTTTATTTAAAAGATATGTTCTATTGTAGTGCACCTCTAATGAATGGACTCTACATTCTAGACCTTGAAAGCCCTATCTATAACATAAATACCAAGAGGTTCAAGTCAAATGACTTGAATCAAACCTATCTCTGGCACTGTTACTTAGGTCATATAAATGACAAGCGTGTTGGGTTTTTCGGGCCGCGAAAACCGCGTTTTCGCGTCGCGGAAACCCCGAATCACCCATGCCACTGGATCTCGTGCGAAGAATAGATTACAAAATAATTTCTTGTACGAGTTTCTACTTAGATCTACTCCTAGATCTACGTGAAGAAAAGGGTTTTATACCTTTGAAGCGTGCCCTCACAAATCCCGCTCGTCCAACGGTACGCCGGATCTCGAAGTTGTCAACGTAAACAACTCTCTAGTGATATCCACACGAACAAGAAGTGTTCTCTAACACTCAAAGATGGAGAAGAAGAGCACCACAAGTGTACTAGCACTTTCTAGGGCTCTCGGGTAGGATTTAAAAGGGGAGAAAGGAGAGAAAGAAAAAGGAATCTCACATACTTCTCTAGGTACCCTCCTTTGTGACCTTCACTTCACCCTTTCTCTTGAAACTCAACACATTCCTCTTCACCATTATCTTGAAACTCTCGGCCAAGAAGAGGAGAAGGAGGAGGAAGAGAGCTAAGGAAGAAGATGCATTCAACACCACTTGAATTTCACAAAATGAAAACATCCTCCACATTAGTGTGGCCGGCCACACACATGTAACTCCCCTCATTAATGTGGCCGGCCACATTAAATGGAATGGTGTGTAACCTCAATGAGGTGGCACACCATAATGAGGTGGAGATGATGTGGCAAGGTTAGTCATGCCATGTAGGATGAGTCAACCTTCATGATGTGGCAATACATCAAGTCAAACTTGATGTTTCAACTTCCATTTGATCAAGTCAAAATTGACCAATTCTCTTCTTTTGTTGAGTTAAAACCAACATTTGGTTCAAGTCAATTTTAATTTAATAAATCTCAATTCATTAATATAAACTGACTCAATGAATCAAATTTAAATTAGACTCATTCAACAATTGAATCTAATTGAGTCTAACTAATAAGTCTAATTTGAATTAATCCGAATCCAATCTTTGGTGCATCATATGAACCTAATCCAATTGGTTCATCATATGAACCTAATCTCCATCCACTTGTTCTTTGTGTGTGACCCAATAGGTTCTTGTAACGTTGGCAATGTTTCTAAACTCCTTTAGAAACATAAGCAATGAGCGGCATCTAGCAATACATCATTGCTACCCAAGTTACAAGAATGTTGAGATCCAACATCACCTTGTGACTACTAATTGTGACTCCTCACAAAATATGACAAGTGACCTTCTATCCTAGACATCTAGATTGATCAATATGAGGCATAGACCGTGTCATCCTCTAATCAATCTAAATCTTGAACTCCAAGTAGACATACTAAATCAAATGAGCTCAATATCGTATATTGACTCATTTGGGCATGGTCATGCACTTCGTGGTCTCACTCTATCAAGAATACCGATGTCACTCTCATCATATAGGAGGGATAGATCCCATCTACATCACTCACATCCCTCCGCATAATTTGTTACATACCCAGTAATCACCTTTATAGTCTACCCAGTTACGGGTGACGTTTGACGAAACTAAAGTACATAACTCCTTATGCAGGGAACCATGGTGACTTCAGGTCTAAGGACTAGTAGTCATACTGTAACGCCCGCCCTCCCTGCTACTCAAAGGGACGGGGCTACTTACTTACTTAACCATTCCAGGATACATACATATTCAAAAAATCTTTCTTATAACTTAAAGCAGCGGAAATGTCATAGAGTTATACTGGAATGTAACATAAATACAATGGTTCCTGTCAAACATAACAAAACATTATAGCAGGTCTTATTCGTCCCAGCCGAGCCACTGCAACACACACCTCCTTGCCTCTCCTGCAGCTCCCCTAGGTCATCCATCCCTTGCCTTTATCTGTGGTACAAGGAAGTAAGCTATGAGCACACGGGCTCAGTAAGATTCTTTCCTACTCACAAAAATCCGTATCTCAAGCATAATCATACAAGCATCATAAATAACATAATCATCACTATGTGAGCATGGTTTCTTATCATAACATACTCTTATGAATCATGTTTCTAACATATCATAAACAAAGTAATCATATGAGGTGAACCATGGAAAGCATAACATATCATGAACATGGAAAGAAACATATCATATAAGAATGGGTGCATTATGCAAAATGCCTTTTTATAACATATGTCATGTTGAGTGCAAAATGTCTTTATACATATCTTTTAATACTTGAACATAATATCATCATCATGAGGGCCCGACTTGTACCACATACATACATAAATGCGCGCAATCCCTAGGACAGGGTAGCTAGCCCCGAACCTACTAGGGATCTAGACCCGTTCATAGTCCGTCGGTCTAGGGGCGTACTAAGGAGCCCATCCCTTTTTACTTGACCCGTTCATAGTCCGTCGGTCTAGGGGCGCTTATGGAGCCCACCCTTGGTACAAGCCATACAAAGTAAAGTACATGTCATGCATATCATATCATCATAATTGCCATATCATATCATCATAAGGTCATGCTCTTGTCTTAACATGAAGAGTGCTCTTAATCCCAACTTAAGGGAAGCAACTCTTTGTCATTTTCTTATCATATCATAAGGCATGCATTCTTGGCACATGGCCATCATATAAAACCATTATCATGCTTGGTTCATAAACTTACATAGATGAGCATGCAACATGTTGAAATCATACATGCTCTAGCACATAATCATCATAAGGATCATATCATGCATAATTCATAACATACATAATCAACATGTTACTGATCTTATCATAAAGCATGCACACTTAACATAAAACATATCATAAGCAAATTCATGGCTTGCTAAGTTTAAGTTAAAAACTTTCTTGAATTCTAAGTTATAGTCATGGCCGAAAGTTCAATACAAAAGAATACTCCAAAGCCACATACAACATGAATACTTAGCAAATCTTATAACATATCATAAGGAGTCTATGAACATACTAAGTTAGGTTTTGAGTTTCATGAACCCTAACACCTTATCATAGCCGAAACATCATAACAAGAAGTAAACTTCTAAGCAACACATGAACATAAATACTTAGCCACATTGTTAACATATCATAAGGAAGTCTATGAGCATGCTAGATTAGGTTTTGAGCTTTGTGAAACCCTACATTATTATCATGGCCGAAACTTCATAAGCCAAGGATGTACACTTTTAAACAACATGTAGCATGAACACCTAGCTAATTCCATCATATATCATAAAGAAGTCCATAAGTACACTAAATTAGGTTTTGGAGCTTCATGAACCCTAAGGATTCATCATGGCCGAAACTCCATCATGTAGAAAATGAACTCCTAAGCAACATATAAGTACAAGTTTTTATCCCATTTTATAACATATCATCAAGGTGTTGGTTGCTACTCGGAAAGCCTAGAGGTTCCACTGTACAAAAATTTTGTACAAAGGTCTGAACCTTTTCCTAGCTACCATGTGTTCTTTTAAATTAAATTTTGGATCGCCTGCGGAACTTAACACGTTTGATCCAAAACTTAATCTATTTGTTCTTTTAGGTTTTGACTTGGATCTCCTGCGGAACTTAACACGTTCGACCCAAATCACCTTAAGTTATTAATTTCATTAAATATTAATTTCCATAATTGGTTCCCAGTACTGACGTGGCGAGGCACATGGCCTTCTTGGATATGGGAGCAACCACCACCGACTAGACAAAACCTTTTATAGAAATCTAATATTTAATTTCCTAAAATAACTTTAGGTTAACCGAAAAGAACAATCAAATCACAAGGAAAAATAAAACAAAAGAACACAACTTCGAAAAACATATTCGAAATACTAGAATCGTAAGCCTCTTGTATTTGGTATTATTTCCAAAAATAACTAGTATGATGCGGAAAGAAAAAATACTAGTTATACCTTTTAGAAAGACCTCTTGATCTTCTACCGTATTCCTCTTCTAACCTCGGACGTTGTGTGGGCAACGATCTTCCGAGATGAGAATCCACCAAAGCACCTTCTTCTCCTTTCTTCAAGTTTCGGCCAAGCACAAAGCTTCCAAAAGATGAAGATCTTTTTCCACCAACCAAGCTCCAAGGGATACAAGCTTTCTCTCCTTCTTCTTCTTCTTCTCCAAGTAGTATCCGGCCACCACAAGAGCTCTAAGCAAATAGAGAAGGTTCGGCCACCACCAAGAGGAAGAGAGGAAGAGAGGTTGACCGGCCACAACACCAAGGAAAAGAGGGAGAGAAATAATAGAGGTTGTTCACCATGAAGCCTTCTCTACCCCCTCTTTTATAATCCTTGGTCTTGGCAAATAAGGAAATTTAATTAAAAACTTCCTTAATTCTTTTGCCATGAAAAGGAAAAATTTATTTAATTAAAAACAATTTTCCTTTTCTCAATTTACATGGCCGGTCACACCAAAGCTACAAACAAGGAGAGTTTTAATTAATTAAAACTTCCTAATTTGTCTCCAGAAATTTATAAAATTTCTCCAATAATTTAATCCCTTCATGATTGGTTTATAAAAAGGAAATTTAATAAATTAAAATCTTTCTTTTAAACATGTGGATAAAAAGAAAGTTATCTCTAAAAATTAAAATCTCTTTTAATCTACAAATAAGGAAAGATATCAAATCTTTTCTCAATCTTTTGTAGAAACTAATAAAAGAGAATTATTAATTTTTAAACTCTCTTTTAAATCATGAACATGGTTAAAAAGGAAAGTTTTCTTAAAATTTAAAATCCTCCTTTAATCAACAAATAAGGAAAGATTTCAAATTTTAAACTCTCTTTTAAACATGTAGATGATTTACAAATAAGGAAAGTTTTTACCAAAAATTAAAACCATCCTTTTAAACTACAAATAAGGAAAGAGATTAATCTCTTCTCTTAATCTTTTGTAGAAAACTATAAAAGGAAATTTTTAATTTTTAAACTCTCTTTTAAAATCATGATATCCACATAAGAAACAATTTTAATAAAAATCCTTTTAAATATTCTAGTGGTCGGCCACCTAAGCTTGGGACCCAAGCTTTGGCCGGCCACCTACATGGCTCATCCACTTGGTCTTGGCCGGCCCTAGCTTGGGTTCCAAGCTAGCTTGGCCGACCCCATTGGATGGGTAAGAAGGTGGGTATAAATCTCTATATACTAGAGGCTACGATAGGGACCGAGAGGAGGAATTGGTTTTGGTCTCCCGATGAAATTAAGCATCCCGTGTTCACCCCGAACACACAACTAAATTTCATCAATAATAATTCATTCCACTAAAGAACTATTATTGAACTACCGCACCAATCCCAAATTACATTTTGGGCTCCTTCTTATTATGAGTGTGTTAGTCTCCCTGTGTTTAAGATAACAAATGTCCACTAATTAAGTAAGTTACTAACAACTCGCTTAATTAATATCTAGCTCCAAGAGTAGTACCACTCAACTTCATCGTCATGTCGGACTAAGTCCACCTGCAGGGTTTAACATGACAATCCTTATGAGCTCCTCTTGGGGACATTCTCAACCTAGATCACTAGGACACAGTTTCCTTCTATAGTCAACAACACACACTATAAGTGATATCATTTCCCAACTTATCGGGCTTATTGATTCATCGAACTAAATCTCACCCATTGATAAATTAAAGAAATAAATATCAAATATATGTGCTTGCTATTATATTAGGATTAAGAGCACACACTTCCATAATAACTGAGGTCTTTGTTTCTTTATAAAGTCAGTATAAAAGAAACGACCTCTAATGGTCCTACTCAATACACTCTAAGTGTACTAGTGTAATTATATAGTTAAGATAAACTAATACCTAATTACACTACGACCTTCCAATGGTTTGTTCCTTTCCATTATGGTCGTGAGCTACTGTTTATAATTTATAAGGTACTGATAACATGATCCTCTGTGTGTGACACCACACACCATGTTATCTACAATATAAATTAATTGAACAACTACATTTATCATAAATGTAGATATTTGACCAATGTGATTCTTATTTCTAGATAAATGTTTATACCAAAAGCTAGGCTTTTAGTATACACTCTAACACAAGGAACCTATGAGCATACTAACTTAGGTTTTTGGGCTTCATGAACCCTAAAAATTATCATAGCCAAAACATCATGCAACAAGAAGTGGACTTCTAATAAATCTCTTAACATGAATACTTAGCCAATTTGATAACATATCACAAGGAAACTTATAAACATGCTAAATTAGGTTTAGAGCTTTATGAAACCCTAAATCACTATCTTGGCCGAAACTTCACAACTAGGAAATAAACTTATGAACAACATGTAGACATAAATCTTTTTAGTTAATTTCATAACATATCACATGGAGGTCTATGATCATACTAAATTAGGTTTTGAGTTTCATAACCCCTAATGTTTCCATCATGGCCGAAACTTCTTCAAGCAAAACATAGCTTCTAACAACATATGAACATGAATCTCTAACAAATTTCATAACATATCATAAATAAATCTATGAGCAAGTTAGATTAGGTTTTAAGCCTCATGAACCCTATATTTCTATCATGGCCGAACCCTTCTTCAAGCAAGAACAAAATCTCTAGATAACATATGAACATGAATCTCTAGCAACTTTTATAACACATCATAAGTAAATCTAAGAGCAAGTTAGATTAGGTTTTAAGCCTCATGAAGCCTATATTTTTTATTATAGCGAACCCTTCTTCAACAAGAACAAAATCTCTAGATAACATATGAACAT
This sequence comes from Zingiber officinale, assembly GCF_018446385.1. Taxonomy (NCBI): domain Eukaryota; kingdom Viridiplantae; phylum Streptophyta; class Magnoliopsida; order Zingiberales; family Zingiberaceae; genus Zingiber; species Zingiber officinale. Next base: position 60,770,018 of record NC_055995.1, on the reverse strand, counting down.
GAATCTCTAGCAACTTTCATAACACATCATAAATAAACCTAAGAGCAAGTTAGATTAGGTTTTAAGCCTCATGAACCCTATATTTCTATCATGGCCGAACCCTTCTTCAAGCAAGAACAAAATCTCTAGATAACATATGAACATGAATCTCTAGCAACTTTTATAACACATCATAAGTAAATCTAAGAGAAAGTTAGATTAGGTTTTAAGCCTCATGAAGCCTATATTTTTTATTATAGCCGAACCCTTCTTCAACAAGAACAAAATCTCTAGATAACATATGAACATGAATCTCTAGCAACTTTCATAACACATCATAAATAAACCTAAGAGCAAGTTAGATTAGGTTTTAAGCCTCATGAACCCTATATTTCTATCATGGCCGAACCCTTCTTCAAGCAAGAACAAAATCTCTAGATAACATATGAACATGAATCTCTAGCAACTTTTATAACACATCATAAGTAAATCTAAGAGCAAGTTAGATTAGGTTTTAAGCCTCATGAACCCTATATTTTTTATCATGGCCGAAACTTATAAAAAGGAGAAAAAGTTAATAAACATCTCAATAAGAAGATCAAGCTTAACATCACACACATAATTTCCTTTCTAACTAAAATCATATCATAACCTATCAAGTTCATAAGCATGGTTTCTTCTCTTCTTTTATTTCAAATTCTAAGAGTTCGAGTCTTTCGAGAAAACCATAAGCAACTTGTACCACAGGTGAGGGAATACTTACATCCTTATTCGCTTAAGGAAAGAGGGATCTTGCTTGTGGAGCCTTCCTAGAGAGGGGTCTTCCTTGTTTTTGGGTTTCGGCAAGGAGAGGTAGGGGAGGCTCCTTGGTCACGGTGAGGAAGAGGAGGGAGGAGGAAGAGAAAAATGAAGTTTCTTCTTAATTTCCCCTTTTATTCATCATGAGAGGAGGAAGGGAAAATGTATTTTTCCTTCTCCTTTCTTTTACTTTTCCTTAATGAAAAGAGGAAGTAAAAATCCTCTTTTCTTTTGAGAGGGAGAGGGCAACTCTAACTTCTCCTTCTCAATGAAACAAAAATATCTTTTCTTACCCTTAACTATATTGTCACTTCTTTCTTTAACAATAATTTCTCTTGGTCTATTGGTTAACACATGTATATATCTAGTAGGAGATCCAAGGTTCAAGCCTTGGTCATCTCTCTTTTTGGTTCTATTTTTATTTTTTATTATTTTTGCAAATTCCACATAAGGCCTATTTTTATTCATGATAAAAAAATCTAAATTTTTTTCTAAGTACTCCATGGGTGTTACAAATACTAATAGCCACATGAGAAAGTATATGACACTCATATAATGATCCATGATACTTTCTCATGGCGGGTCATTTAGTATACATTCTCCAATGCATACCCATGTGTCAACTTGATATCTCTATATCCATGACTTTTGAGATCAAGTCATCGAGTTGACCTACATGCTAGTCTTATTGCATTAACATTGTCCCTGAATGTTAATACTCGACTAAGAATGATTAAGAGTAGTGTTACCTATATCATCTCACTATCGGTTCAACTAACCGATTGATATAGGTGAGAACCGTCTACTCAAGGACGTTATTATACTTAGTTTATTTGGCACCAATACAAGTAAGTATAATAACCAAAAACCAAATGCCTTTATTTATATAGAATATGATACAACAAGTCCAAAATACAATCATCAAATGATTGGCTCTAGGGCTCTAGCTAACAATCTCCCACTAGCACTAGTGTCAATCAGTGTAGGCTCTAAGCCCAAATGACCTAGTGTGACCATCATGCTTCCTCTGTGCCAAAGCCTTGGTCAAGGGATCTGCGATGTTAGCCTCTGTAGGTACTCTGCAAATCTTCACATCTCCTCTCTCGATGATCTCTTGAATGAGATGGAAGCGCCGTAGTATGTGTTTGGTCCGCTGGTGTGAGCGAGGTTCCTTCGCCTGTGCTATAGCTCCATTGTTGTCACAATAGAGCTCAATAGGGTCAGCAATGCTAGGAACCACCCCAAGTTCAGTAATGAACTTGCGAATCCAAACTGCCTCTTTTGGTGCCTCTGATGCAGCAATATACTCGGCCTCTGTCGTAGAATCAGCTACTGTGTCCTGCTTCGAACTCTTCCAGCTCACAGCACCACCATTAATACAAAACACGAACCACGACTGCGATCTATAGTCATCCTAGTCGGTCTGGAAGCTAGCATCACTGTAACCCTTTACAGCTAGCTCATCATTGCCTTCATATATCAAGAAATATTCTTTAGTCCTTCTTAAGTACTTAAGAATATTCTTGACCACTATCCAGTGACTTTCACCTAGATCTGACTGGTATCTGCTCGTCATGCTCAAAGCATACGAGACATCAGGTCGAGTACATAGCATGGCATACATGATCGATCCTATGGCTGAGGCATAAGGGATCTGATCCATGCGGTCTCTCTCCTCTCTAGAAGAGGGACCTTGAGTCTTCGAAAGACTCACACCATGTGACATCGGCAGAAATCCCTTCTTGGAGTTCTGCATGGCAAACCGTAGGAGTACCTTGTCAATGTATGTACTCTGACTTAGGCCAAGCAATCTCTTAGATCTATCTCTATAGATCTGTATCCCTAGAATGCGGGATGCCTCACCTAAGTCCTTCATTGAGAAGCAACTTCCTAGCCAGGTCTTGACAGACTAAAGCATAGGGATGTCCTTCCCAATGAGTAGTATGTCATCCACATACAATATGAGGAAGACAACTATATCCCCTACAACCTTCTTGTAGACACAAGGTTCATCTTCGTTCTTGATGAAACCAAACTGTTTGATTGCATCATCGAATCGAAGATTCCAGCTCCAAGAAGCTTGCTTTAGTCCATAAATGGACCTATGCAGCTTGCATACTCTGCTAGTATACTTTGGATCTACAAAACCCTCAGGTTGTGTCATGTACACATCCTCGAGTAGGTTTCCATTCAGAAATGTGATTTTGACGTCCATCTGCCAGATCTCATAATCGTGGTAAGCTGCAATAGCAAGCATGATCCGAATCAACTTAAACATCGCTACTGGAGAAAAGGTTTCATCATAGTTAATACCATGAATCTGCTTGAAACCTTTAGCTACCAAGAAACCCTTATAGATAAGTCCATCCATGTCAGTCTTTCTCTTAAAGACCCACTTACACCCAATGGGTTTTACCCCTTCAGGTGGATCAACCAAAGTCCATACTTGGTTGGTGTACATGGATTCCATCTCGGACCTCATGGCCTCTAGCCATTTCTCAGAATCTGGTCTCATCACAGCTTCCTGATAAGTGGTAGGCTCATCCTCTATGAGCACAATGTCATCATGGTCAGACAAGAGAAATGAGTATCTCTCAGGCTGACGACGTACCCTATCAGACCTGCGAAGAGGTATGTCTACTTGAACTTGTTGTTGTTCATCAACTCCTTATGGAACAACATCATGCACAACACTTTATGGTTCTAGTTCAACTTCCATCGAGCCATCAGTGCTATTGTTCGCAACTTGAACTTCTTCAAGATCGAACGTGATCTCACTAGTCTTTCTAGAAACAAAGTCCCTTTCTAGAAAGACCCCAGTCTTTGCCACAACTACCTTGTGCTAACTGGGAATGTAAAAGTAATATCCCATAGTTTCCTTAGGATATCCAATAAAGTAGCACTTGTCGGATTTGGGTCCTAACTTGTCTGAGACTTGACTTCGAACGTAAACCTCACAACCCCAAATTCTCATGAAAGACACCTGGGCATCTCTCCCAGTCCATATCCTATATGGTGTCTTTATCACGGCCTTGGATGGAACTCGATTGAGTATAAAAGCTGCCGTGTCTAGAGCATAGCCCCAAAGGTATGTCGGAAGATCTGTGTGGCTCATCATAGATCGTACCATATCTAATAGGGTACGATTCCTCCTTTCGGATACACCATTCCACTGTGGTGTTCCAGGAGGAGTGAGTTGGGATAGAATCCCATACTCAGCTAGATAGTCACGGAACTCATGGCTAAGGTATTCTCCACCTCGATCGGATCGAAGTATCTTAATACTCACTACAACAAAATCGCTCATAGACATCAGTGGAACAACATCGATTTTAGGCTAAAACCGAAGTCTTTGATTATTTTACACCGGTTTTTCTAAAAATCGGTGTCTATGAGGGCAGATTTTAGCTCATAGACATCGGTTTTTTAGGCGATGTCTATGAGCGCCCTTTTTTTGGTTAATAGACACCGATTTTAACATCGGTTTTTAAAATCCGATGTTAATAAGCCCCTTCTTAAATAATTTAATTTTTTCACCGGCCAAAATTTACAAGACTTTACAAAATTCCCTCCAAACCTAAACCAATATCCCCCTTCTCTCAACATAAACCTAAACCTAAACCTAAACCTCAGCCTCATCTCCCTCTTCCCCTTCCGCCGTCTCGCCCTCGGAGATCTCGCCGTCGCCATCCCCTTCGTCTGCAAGTCCTGGTACAGCGCCTCCCTCGACCCTAGCTGCTGGCACCGCCTCAACTTCCGCTCCCTCGATTTCTCGCCGTCGCCGTCCCCTTTGAACAGTGGGTTCATTTCCTCGTCACATCTCCCTGCCCGATTCCGCCGACCCTTCTCTTCTTTCCATTTTTCCCGAGTCGACAGAGCCACTCGTCGCGCCATTTCGCTGCCTAGCTGAGCTTCGCAGGCGGCGCCACAGCTGACGGGGCACAACGCGAGGACGAGTGGAGGCGAGACGAAGAAGAAAGAGGCAAGTGTATCTACCTGTGATAACTCGAAATCCATGAGGTATAGTGGGGTGGAAAACCTATAGAAAGTGAGGATTTGGTATGGATTTCGACTGGTTTTCTTCTGGTAAAGGCTTTGATTGTTCTTCCTGGAGATGTTTTGATTTACTTCTTTTGTAGACGCTTTCGATATGTTTTCCTCTTCTGTGGATGTGTTTGATTGGTTTTTCTTTGTATACGATTCGGGTTGGATTCTTCTCGGTGGGATGTGTTCTTGTTGGAGGTTTCGGTTGAAGGTTACTGCTTGGTTTGCGTATGTTACCCAAAATTGTTTGACAGTGATTTCTGATGTGTTCACAGTAGGTTTTCCTAGAGATTTTGGCTGGTGTTCGATGATTTGAGGTTGAGTTGTGTTGTGTTTTCCATGATGAACAAGTTGTAGAGAGTTGCACGTTACCTGTTTGTTAGAATGGGTCACAGAGAGGTCAGAAGTGATTCGAGCTTTCCTTGAAGTTTTGGTTCCTAATTGGAGGGTTTCGGAATGATTTAGAGTCGAATTTGTGTCTTCGTGAGAAGTTGATTTGAAATCTTTGGGTAATTTCCACTCAATGAATTTTCCCCTGCAGCATCGTTTACGGATTTCTTTTGATTTGGTTTCTGGTTTAGCTCACTTAGAATGTGATAGCAGATCAGGAAAATTAATGATGCATTGTCAGGACTGGTGGGTGGAAGACCTTTCTGTGCTAAAAATTGATCTTTATCAACGAGTTATCGCTGCAATGAGGAGAGCTGGTGACTACGTATATTCTTGATGTTTATTTGTTCCCATTCTATAACCTCTGCTGGTTCTTAGGCAGTATTTTGTTACTTTCTCCTATAAACATGATGTCTTGAGTTTGTGAGTCAGTGATTATATGCAGCCTTAGCATTTCTTTATCTATGATCATATTTTTTCTCAGGTTTGTTGATAAGTCTGTGCATATGTTTGATCAACGTAACCTAACTTCTGGTGGTGTTGGTGCACCAGTACACAAACTTGATGGTCACAAGGTTGCTGTTCTCTATGTTCAGGCATGCTATATTACTATATTATTAGCATTGGAATACTTCTGTTAACTGCTGCTATAACTTACTGTCCTTTTAACTTTATTCCAGTGGTTTCTTGACAAAGCATCAATTTTTAGAAGAGCTGCTGAGGATGGCTTCCTCAATATATGGGATTATGAAGGTATTTGTTTATCTATAATGAAGGTTATGGAAAGTCATTTTCCCATATATTTTTTTGAAGCGAGTCTTTAAAGACAATAGAGGACCACACTCGTCTTCTGTACATGTGATGATGCCATTCATGCCCAACACTAAAGGCATTTTTTTTTTGGTGAAATAAGCATCACTGCAATCTTCCATCGCCTCTATTGTCGGGGTTGTTAATTTTAATATAATTAACCTTTATCATGTTAATCGTGATGTGTTTGTCTTAATTATTTGGGCTTAACTATATGGATTTTATCTTAATGAGTGTAGATCTAATGCTTGATCATTAGATCTAATGAGGTATCTGCAGATCTAATGCTTGATCATTTGTCTGTGAGTTCAAGATGACTTTTTTTTTATGCCGATCAGCAATCTGTAGCAATAGCACATAGTTGTATGCAGATCTAATGCTTAGATCATTCCTCTATGAGTTCAAGATTACTTTTTTTTAACACCGATCAGAAATAAATCTACATATTTCCCAGAAAATAGAGAGGTTTCATCTTTCTAAGTGATATGAACTTGTTATCTCTGATAGTTTTTGTGATCATAACATAGACCAAGGAAGAAATCTTCAAGAAATGAGTTTTTTTTTTATTTAATGGATCAGGCAAATAATTGTTTTGATATCTGAAATTGTTTTCTTCTTGTCCAATTGATTTACATAGATTTTTTCTTCTTTTAATAATTGATAGAAGATTGATTTTTCAAACCTTTGATAATGTGATATTCCATAATGAAACTCATAAAAGAGGAGCACAGAGATTATAGTCTTCATTTCCATGTGTTATTTATGTTTCCTAGTATTGTTATGTTCTTTGGAAATCTCCTTGTAAGAGTTTGCAAAAGTGTTCTGTTTGTCCATCCCTGAAGCCTTGTCCCTTTGAAGCCTAATGTCTAGCAATGGGTTCATCAAGGCCTCATATAATGTCATTGTGCATAAGAGAGATGCAAGTTCTTCTACAGTGTATTTCGATACCTTGCTCAGATACACTAGTTTTGAATAGCATATATAAATTTATGAAGAAATAGTGAAGCAAAATTTGTATAAGCTAAATAGCCTTACCGCGACATCTACATGTGTCAGGATGGGGAACTAATGAGAAGACACTGATCAACATTTTAGCGCATAGAAATGCCACCCAAAGAAAGCAGATTCAGTTGGCTTACGAGGAATTGTACAACGAGAGTCTCACCAAAAAGCTCGAATCAGAACTGAAAGGAAACTTTGAGGTGGTTATTTTTCTCAACCTTTATTGTCCAATGAATGTTTTTATCTGTAGGGGCAACATCATTTGCAGAAGCTAATATTAATTATTTGAAAATTTATAAATGTGAAGAGATCGACATGAACTTAGATATGACTTGAACCAATACTATGAATGTAAGTACATAATTAATGGTAGATTGATAGGACTTGTGGCTTGTTATGCGTGATATGCTTATGTACACTATCACATTGTAGCGGTGTATCTGATTATGTTTGATTCTTCAGAAAGCTGTATACCGCTGGAAACATCCACACTTCCAATCAAAACTTGACACTCTTAATTTGATAGCATGTAAACGTTTACAAAAAGCATTAGATGTTTTGTTTCACAAGAGTGAAAACTAGTTGCTTCTACTTAATATGTACATGGTTTATGCATATGGCTTAGGTGAAAAGGAGAAAAGAACCCACACAAATTGGGACGAATTTAGCTCTGACATAGCATGTACAGTAGCTTAGGGATGACCTTAAGCAATTCACACAACATAAAACACATGAATTAAACAACCCATATTAATTGACCTACATCCCATTAAAGAAAATTTATATGTTGACTTAAGCAATCCTTATGCAACCATTAATGAGTGTAGCATTCTCTCATTTCATAAGCTTATATGGTTGCTTTATTTGCCTAAAATAAGTTACAAACCGGATGCTATGCTTTTGTTACAAACCAGATACTAGTTGGAGACTAAATGATTGCCTAAGAAGAAAGGAATTAGAGATTAGGAGCTGCAGTGAGTAGAGTGGCTAGATAAGCTATCTTAAATGGTAACCTTAGGATTAAAGTATTGATTACATTTTTAACCTGCTCAACTTCCTCTAAATATCTAACACATTGATACTCGAATTTAACCTAACCTATTAAGATAAATGGGTAATCAAACTTAAAGGGTACCCATTACCATATTTAGCTATACCAATGAATTTCAAGTTCAACTAGAAGTAAGAGTGAGTGTCAATATGCCTGTGGGTACCTCAAGAATAGGGAACTCTTTGTTTTTATGATTTAACCCCTCTTCATTATTTTACTCACCTCTTTTGTTTTTACCTATATTCATGTTTTTCATTAATCAGATAGAGACCCCTAACTACATTATTTAGGCTACAAGCTCGACCTCTACCACATGGCTATAGGGAGGAAATGATCATGTTGATCCCTAATCTTATCCCTAGCCGATCATTAAACATTAAATGTGTGGGAATTTACTAGAATCTACTCCTACATGAAGCAAATGAATAAAAACTACAAGTAAAGTTTACCTACCCTGTTATGACTTCAGAAGAATATGCTGAATTTTCCATGTATGCTGGCCTTTAATATAGAGGGCTATAAGAGGATTATATCTTAGGTCAAGACACTCCAAATCCATCATAAACCAAAGGGAAAATAGTTTCTACTTACTAGAGGATTGAATGGACCCAAAAGGAAGCTCTAACTTGCTGTTTTGGGTGCTGAACTAAGGAGGCAGCTGCCTTCTTGCCGCATTCCTTGCTGCTGTGGTTGGTAGCAGAAATCACAGAAAATAGGGGGCTTAGTGCAGGATATTCAGGATACCAAGATGACATCAGAGGTAGTACAATAAATAGTATATCTCTTCATCAGAGGTAGCTTTGTTCTTCTATGCTTCACTAGATTTGTTGTGTAGTCATATTTCTTTGTTCAACCATTATCATGCCTAGTAAGTTGTTGTATGATGCTGTCGGTTCTTATCAATCTGTACACTTGAATTAGAAGGAGCAAATTATCTATGTTATATTCTAAGCAGCATATACTAAGTGTCATATATGAAAGTTTTAGATTCTATGTTATATTCGTTATCTTGCACAACAGCCTTTAAAAACTCAGTATTCTATTTTATTTGATACATGTACACATTTGTTTTAGTTATTTGACATATGGTGGATTTATGTGTTTTTACAGTTTACAAATCTCAAGTACTCCAGAGTTGAAATTGATGAAGTGCAGTTCGAGTGGGCTGAATGCATGCTAGATTACATTTGAAGTGTGGTTCTACCTTGATGTGTTAAAAGAATGTTCTACCTTGATTTTGATATTTATTAGCTAGCTTTTGATGTAAAAAGAATGTTTGGGTATTTTATGGATATTGTTGTAAGAAGATTATTTATATAATTTGTGAATATTTGTGTATTTTATGGATATTATTAAATGAAGAATATTTGTGTATTTTTTTTTGTTATTGTCGGTTTTAAAATCAAATCTGTGCTGTTAGAAAAAATACATATTACATCGGTTTTCCACCGATGTAAAACCGGTGTTATAAAGTAATATTACATCGGTCATTTACCGCTGCCAAAACTGGTGTTATTAACATACAATATTACATCGGTTTTACACCGTGTATGAAACGGTGTCGTTAAGTGATACTACACCGGTTAATAACCGATTCGAAAACCGGTGTCGTTAAGTGATACTACACCGGTTTTAACCCGATGTCTAAAATGGCAGACTTTTAACATCGGCTTCATAGACATCGGTCAAAAATCAAATAGACACCGGTGGAAAACCGATGTCTATGAGCGATTTTGTTGTAGTGACTCTTGCCAAGCTGGTTCTGTACTTCATTCTTGAATTCTTTGAACTTGTCAAAGGATTCTGACTTATGTGTCATCAAGTACACATAACCATATTTACTGAGATCATCAGTAAATGTGATGAAGTACCTATAACCGCCTCTAGCAGTGACATTGAAAGGGCCACATACATCACTATGTATGAGTCCTAACAAATCAGTCACTCTTTCGCTGTGCCCACTGAAGGGAGTCTTGGTCATCTTGTCTCGTAGGCATGACTCACATATCTCATATGATTCTAAATCAAATGAGTCCAGCAAACCATCCTTATGAAGCTAGGATAAGCGCTTGTCATTTATATGACCTAAGCGACAGTGCTAGAGGTAGGTTTGGTTCATGTCATTTGACTTGATCCTCTTGGTATTTATGTTATAGATAGGGCTCTCAAGATCTAGAATTTAGAGTCCGTTTATCAGAGGTGCACTACAATAGAACATATCGTTTAAATAGACGGAATAACATTTGTTCTTTATTATAAACGAAAATCCTTTCTTGTCCAAACAAGAAACTGAAATTATGTTCTTAGTCAAGGTAGGCACATAACAACAATCATCTAATTCTAGTACAAGCCCAGAGGGAAGAGATAGATGGTAAGTTCCTACAGCAATAGCAGCAACCCGTGCTCCATTGCCTACTCGTAGGTCTATCTCACCCTTCGTCAATGCCCTGCTATTTCTCAGCGCTTGTACATTAGTACAAATGTGCGAAGCACATCCGGTTTCTAATACCCACGATGAAGAAATAGAGAGGTTGACTTCTATAACATGTATACCTGAAGTAGAAATCTTATTTATCTTTTTCTTCAGATCTTCCAGGTATTCTTTGGAGTTCCTCTTCCAGTGCCTTGCTTGTCCTTGATATAGGTGACAAAGATGTTCAACCATATCGTAAGCGCCCATCAACTCATGTTTCTTCTGAAGCTCAGAGTTCATGGTCGCGAGCATAAGACAGGACACATCTAATGCGTCATCTTGATTCTTCTTGTAAGCATCACGGTCTGCTCGCGTGGCAGTGGCAGGAGGAGCCTCCAGAATGGGCTGCTCCAGAACGTACAGTTTACGTTCCTGAGTGAGAACTATTCTCAGATTCCTGTACCAGTCCAGGAAATTTGCTCCGTTGAGCTTGTCCTTCTTAAGGACAGAACGCAGAGAGAAGATGTTCATGTTCGACGTCATGGCAATTCTACAACAGAAATAAATGCAGAAATAAGTATTATATTCTTAATAATTTAATTAGGCCTTTAACTAAATGATGCTTCCACTGAATTCTATAATTCATGTGGGACAAGATCCACATCATACTAATCCTTGAGTTAGCTTTGGCTAATACGCCCAAGACTTAGTATGATCGGTAGGTAACGATTACCAATTACATCTCTATGCAACTCTTGTTTATAGAATCAAAATCCGCATTTATATTAAAAATCGAGTTAGCTTTGGCTAATACGCCCGAGAGTTGATATATATGTGATTTTGACCTAACTTTCCAACCGTTGGAAGAATGCCTATAGTTATACTCGATCCAACCGAGTAACTAGGAATACTCAATCTAATTGAGTTGTTCTCACCCATGCATTGATAGGCGGGACCAAGATTGTCCCTCTGTATCCTACCAAGATAGTATGTGTTGTTCTGCTTTGGCAGATTCAACAACTACATGCGATCGAGATAGTGGTAGGTATCACGGCATGGTAGGCATTACGAGTTAACGTGATTTAGATCTAATCTAAACGATGATGCGTATCATATACTCGATAGATCTAATCTAATCGAAGGGTGCATCATGTGCGCGACTTAGATCTAATATAATCGTTAGGCACTAATTAATTACTTAATTAACTAGCATGCATCATATACACACAAAAACAATTAATTAAATTAATTTGTGATTTAGTCATGGCCCTACTACGATCTTCTCAAGCCAATGAGAAGATCGAATGGTCAACCTAAGGTCAACAGCTTCTCAAGCTTCTTCCTTTGACCACCTTGTGTTGCTCGCGCCCTCCTCGTAACTCCGTCTCGTGTGGACCTTCCACCGCTTCAAAATTACATTACAATTTTGAAACTCGAGTTACATTCGAGTCTAAATCTAATTTACAACCAGAATATAAGAGAAAGGCATGACGCGCAGGCCATGAAAATAAAATAAAAATAAAATAAATACAGCACGCACATCACATAACGGCACGCAGGCCGTATTATGAATTACAACACATTTCCAAATCCAATTTGGGTCGTTTGAGCCATGACTATCACAAAATTAATATATAATTCAAAATTATATATTTATATAATTTTCTGTAATTTTTTTTTATAATTTTACAGATTTTATGAGTAAATTTTTCCCGGCAGTCCCGATTAGCAATTTCGGGCGCAATCGCGGAGCAAATCCCCTTGCGGGGTTAGGGGCAGTACCCCTACCCGTGATCTAACCATCGCGAGTTGCTCCTAAGCGATCCAAGAGCTCCTTAGCCCGCTGTCCCAAAAATTTTTGGGGCGAAACTTTGCCGTTTTGGAAAATTCTTCTCGATAGTCGAAGCCTACAAGTGCCGAAACACTTGTGCTTCGCTTCTAAGAGAAAAATACCCATAAAAACTCTAAAAACCATAAAATTACTGTAACACCCACTAAGCTTTTAAGATAAGCATATGAATGTAGGATTTTTGTCTTAGAAAAATAATAAGAAGTGGGTTAAAGCAAAAAGAAATAAAATGAAACAAAAAGAAGAGGAGGTCAAGGATTGAACCTTGAACCTCTTATATTATAATTCATAGGATTAATTAGTAGAAACCAATTGGGATAGAGAGAAGATATTGATAGAAAAGGAGGGAAACTCATGATAAGGGTGAGAGTAAAAGTTAGCCAAAAGAAAACAAGAAAAGAGCAAGAGAAAGGCAACTTGCCTTCCTTCTTTCTCTCCCTCTTTCTTTCTTCATTTTTGCCGAAAATTTAAGAGGGAATTAAAGAGATTCATTCCCCCTTATTTCATCATGAATGGTGAGAATAAATTAGAAAATAAAATAAATAAAAGAAAAATAGAAAATGGGTTAAGGGAGAAGGAAAGCAAAAATCAATTCTTCTACCTCTTCCCCCTTAACATAAAAGGGAGCAAGAAAAGAGAAGGTTATTTTTCTCTCATTTCCTCATCCTCCCTCTCCGTCACCGAACACCACTTCCCTCTCCTCCATCTTCGGCCCCAAGCCAAGGTTTTCTCTTAAGAAAGCCTAAGATACAAGGAGGACTTAGCAAGAGGAACAAGGGAAGGGAACTAGAAGAAGAGGCTACTTCTTCCATCACCATACCTTAGATCCACAAGAGAAAAGGATGTAAGCTTCCCCTCACCTATGGTACAAGGATTTTTATGTGATTTTCGGATTTTATGAGGATTAGAAAACCTAGAAAAGAATTTAAGAAAATTCGGCCAAAGAAGAGCTTTCAAATCTAGGAAGGTTTAAACAAGTCCTCATTTCATGATATTTTTCTATGCTATGTAGGAAGGTTTTTCCTTCATGTGTTTATACCTATATGATGCTTGATCAGAGGAGTACCTAACCCTAGGATTTCGGCCAAAAATATTTTCAAAAGGTTAGAGAAATCATTGTTTAACCAAACTAGTACAAGATTTCCCCCATGAACTACTAAGGGTCTTTTATTGGTTTTCTTGCTTGAAAGTTACTTGGAACCAAAAGAAATCCACTCATATGCTTCGGCCAAGAAAAAGGGCTTAGGGTTAGGAAGACCTTTAAATTTAAGTAACCATGTTTGTATGATAGAATATAGAGTTCTCTTAAAGAATTTCATGTTGAATATTGCTAGAAGTTCATGAACTCTTATTTTAGGTTTTCGGCCATGATAAGATGGATAGCTTAGAAAAGCTTAAACAAAATTTTAACATGCTCAAGACCTCTGTAATATTATGATATGGAAGTTGTTTGATGCTCTTATGCTTAATTAGAGTATAGAAAAATTTAGTTACATGATATATGACATGTAAGATCACAAGGGTCCTAGCTTGTTTATGAACCAACTTTGTATATGATGTTCTTAGTAATTTTTACCATGAAACTTACTTAGGTTTTCCATGCTTTAGGCCACTTAAAACCTAGTTTAGAGAATGGTAGGTTTCGTCCATGAGGAAAAATAAAAATGAAAAGAAACCTAGGAAGCCTAAGACACAATGCACATGTATGTTTATTATGCTTGTCTTTATATATGCTATGAAACTTGTATGACTTCTTATGCTTTTAGGCTATTTGAAGCAAGTTTATGCACTGATGAGTCTCAGCCAAGTAGGGTTTAAAAGACCTAGAAGCCTTAGAATTGAAACCAATGGTGTTAAAAATGCTTCTTATGGAAATATGATAATATGTTGATTGTGTCACATGCTTGTATAATTTTTCCATGACCTAAATGGGCAATTGTATGTTTCGGCCATGAAGGGATAGATGCCCTACAAACCCTAGAACAAAAATTAAATATGCTTATGTCACTCTACATGAAATATAATAAGTAGAAAACCAAAGTTCTCATGCTATATGTTATTTAGTGACCTAAATGAGGCTAGGGTAAGTTTCGGCCATACCTATTGTATGATGTTTTATTATGAATTTATTCATGATGTTAGTTCAAGTTCACATGCTTGTATACTTGTTTTTAGCCCTAAGGAATACTTGTTAAAAGTTTGGCCATGACATATGTTAAGCGCTTGAAAAACTTAGTAACTAGCTCAAATGTGCTTACTATGTTACTTGGAAAAAAATGCTATAAATATGGTTTAAGGTTTCCATGCTTTCATGACATTTGAGACCTTGTTTCACACCTGATAAGGTTTGGCCACATGAAGTTTAGGGACTTGGAGAACTTAGAAACCAAGTTAATCATGCTTATAATGCTTCCTATGAAATTGATGTGATGATAATTTAGGTTCCACATGCTTGGAGGTTATTTTTACCTAAATTGAGATCTAAGGGGGTTCGGCCATGATAAGAACCCAAGGGATTAGGAAGCTTAGAATCCAAGTTAACTATGTTACCATGTTCCTTATGATAGTATAATCACATGATACACCCTTATGCTTAAATATGTATGCTTGTGATTCATACTTTCTATGATATGCTATGTGGATAGAAATATGCATGCTTTTATGATATGCTATGTGGATAGAAATATGCATGCTTTTATGATATGCTATGTGGTGAAAATATGCATGCTTTTATGATATGTTATGTGGATAGAAATATGCATGCTTTTATGATATGCTATGTGGTGAAAATATGAATGCTTTTATGATATGCTATGTGGATAGAAATATGCATGTTTTTATGATATGCTATGTGGTGAAAATATGCATGCTTTTATGATATGCTATGTGGATAGAAATGTAACGACCCGCCTTCTACTACTAGGCTGTAGGGCGAATCGCTACCCTCGTTCTACCCTATACTGTGCGGAAAGCTGGGCTAATTCAAAATTTTACTAATTATCCGATTAATGTTAACTCTGACACTAACATTCCGGGTGTACCTTGGATTTGTACACATGCTAGGGGAGGTATTTACAACTGGTAACACCCTCCGGATCGATCCACAGACCGATCTGCTGATACTGGTACGTCACAAGACCCTGGATCGGTCGGTTGTCCGATCCCGAAGCTACATCGCTTCTGTCCCCAGCTGGATCGGTCTACCGACCGATCCAGGTGTGGCCTGATCGGTCGGCACGACCGATCCAGGTATGTATGGATCGGTCGGTTGACCGATCCAGGCACCTGGAAATCGGGGACTCGCCACTGTATCGCGCTGGATCGGTCAGCTGACCGATCCAGGAGGATACAGTAGCATACTGTATCTGGCTGGATCGGTCGGCTGACCGATCCAGTGACACAGCCAGGCTCTGATCGGTCGGGAGACCGATCAGAGTCTGATTTCAGACCCGGGAAACTCTGATTTCAGCACTTTGGCGTGCCAAAACCCCACATAACATCTAACTAATGCATCATAACTATTCTAACAACATGTAATAACATTCTAACGACATAAACTAGTAATCTAACTTAACATAAGGCATAGTTTAGGAATTCATGGAAACACACACAACTAAAAGTGCCTAGAACATGTAAACCAAAACCAATAAATAAAATGCTAAAGTAAATGCTAAAGAGTCTAATGCTCAATTTGCTACGTCCCCTAAGGACCTTTGATTCCAGTTCCATACACACCCACCACCTTTGCATTGCCCTCCAGCTTCCTCTGCTAGTCCATTTTCCTTTTTCCTGTATCTGCAGTATAAGAAAAATAGTATCTGTAAGCCAAAAAGCTTAGTAAGAAACCATCTACCTCACAAAAACATGCGACGATGCAAATATACTTTGAAATCATGCTGTTTAAAACATATGCTGAATGTACTGAATAAATTGAGCATGGCAAGGCATATAAGCGTACAATCATGGCATATCTAAAGCTGTACATGAAATCAATGGAGATAATTGAACTAAGCATATAAAAGCTAACTGGAGCTAACTGATACTGAATTCAAACTCAACTAACAAGACCAATTTTGAGTTTTGAAAACTAATTCGTAATAAGTGAAAATACATAATCATACTGTTTTGGGCCCGGCAACTGTACTTGCTGTGCGCGCATCCCTAACTAGACCCGGGATTGCAAGTTCCAAATCTAGTAGGGTTTACTAGGTTGTCTGAACCTAGGGACGACTGTGGGAGTCCAACCCAACGGATATCTGATCCTGTACAGTGCCTACTGAAAATAAAATACTGAATATAGCTAATTACTGTGTAACCTACTGATTCTAGGTTATCTGAACCTAGAGCTAGGTTGTCTAAACCTAGAGGCGACTGTGGGAGCCCACCCATTGGACCATAGTCCCATATAGCTAAAATAAACTGATTTACTATTTTAAACGCTTCTAATGCATTTAGCAGAACTATCAAAATGCCTAAGCTGCATTTTTACTGATCTAGTTATTTTGTCGAACACTTAGTGTGCCCCAACTCTCCTCTTCATTAGGGAGATCACCTTTAGGCACCCGACAACGTCTACAACCCCAACTGAAGAGGGTAAACGTGTCCGGCCCATCTAAAGGTGCTCAACTAAATCCCTAAATCTAAGAGGAGGGTTAAAACACCCTACATGTCCACAAAAATCTGCATATTACTAATCTAATGCATAGAAAATCCAAACGGAGCTATTATACTGTAGGTGAGGGGTTTCTTACCTCTTGATCGTAATTTCTTACGATTCTATTCGCTAGAGTTCCGGTGGAGATGATCCTCTCGACGATCCGATCACGTCTTCGCGTTCCTCTCGCGGAGAAGAACCTCTTTCATGTTGTAGTCGTCGCCGGAAGATGAACCTATGGACCCTTGCCTTGGTGTGCCGTGCGTGAGGAAGAGGAGAAAGAGGGAGAGGCGGCGGTGAGGTTTTGGAAGGGAAAAGTGGCGTGAGGTGAGGAGGTGCCGAACCAATTCTCAAATAAACCAACCCAACTTAAGTTCTTCTATTTATATTAAGTGGGTAACTAGGCCCAATTCTAATATAAATATAATTGATTTCTCTTTCTTTCAGCAAGGCCCTGCTGGGTTCACCGGTTACTAAACTTATCCGTAAACCATAGGTCTCGAGTTCGATTCCCCGCCTAAGCTATTTTACAGTTCTAATTATTTTTGCTACTTCCGCTACTCGGAAAATTCCGGAAAAATATCTAAAAATTCCAGAAAAGTCATACTATATTTCTAAAATAGTTTTGAGAATTTTCGGGCTTTACAATCCCCCATACCTTATAAAAAGTTCGTCCCCAAACTTAAAACAATTCTGGATACTTCTATCTCATGCTGGCCTCTGTCTCCCAAGTCGCCTCTGCTGCTGTGTGATTTTGCCAGCTGACTTTGACTAATGGTACTTCCTTGTTCCATAATTTCTTTACTGCTCGGTCTATTATCTGAATAGGCCGACTGTCATAGCTGAGATCATCACGGACCTGTACCAACTGGGGCTCAATCACCTGGGTGGCGTCTGGAATATGCTTCTTCAGCATGGAGACATGAAATACGTTGTGGACGGCTGACATCTCCTGAGGTAGCTCTAGCTCATATGCTACCTTGCCTACTCTCTTCGTGATAAGGTATGGTCCCACATATCTGGGAGCTAGCTTGCCCTTCTTCCCAAAACGCATGACTCCCTTCATGGGAGCTACTCTGAGGAAAACTGTATCCCCAACTGAAAACTCTAGGGGTCTGCGTCGTGTATCAGCATAGCTTTTCTGGCGGCTCTGTGCTGTCTCTATCCTCTGGCGAATCTGCTGTATGGCTGCTGTGGTATCTGCCACTAGATCTGTCTGAAGCTCTAGTTCCTTCTGTTCACCACTCTCATACCAACAGATTGGTGATCTGCACCTCCGCCCATAGAGTGCCTCATAAGGTGCCATGCCGATAGTGGCCTGATAACTGTTGTTGTATGCAAATTCTGCTAAGCTCAGATATTTGCACCAACTTCCCTTGAAGTCTAGGGCACACGCTCGGAGCATATCTTCGAGTACCTGATTTACTCGCTCCGTCTGACCATCTGTCTGAGGATGGAAGGCTGTGCTGAATTTCAATTTGGTGCCCAATGCTGACTGTACACACTCCCAGAAGTGTGATGTGAATCTGCTGTCTCTGTCTGAAATGATGGTTCGTGGGACTCCATGTAGTCTGACGATCTCCTGGAGATACAACTGAGCTAGCTTCTCCATGGAGTAGGATATCTTGATAGCTAAAAAGTGGGCTGATTTAGTCAACCTGTCGACTATTACCCAGATGGCATCAAAACCATTCGTGGTTCTGGGTAGCCCCACTATGAAGTCCATCGAGATATCCTCCCACTTCCATTCTGGGATCTGTATAGGCTGCAGAACTCTGATGTTCTGCCTTGACCCTCTGACAGGTGAGGCAGATGCTAACATATCTGGCGATGTCTCGCTTCATCCCGGGCCACCAAAAACGTTTCTTCAGGTCTTGATACATTTTAGTGGAGCCTGGATGCATCGCATAGGGAGACCTGTGAGCCTCATCTAAAATATGTCTCCGTAGCTCCTCCTGATCTGGAACACAGAGTCTATCACCAAAATACAACACCCCGCTATCGGACACTCTGAATTCTCTACTTTCTGATTCTGTTAGCCCTTGCTTGATTTTCTGAATTTCAGGGTCCTGATCCTGAGCTGACTGAATATCACCAAGCAAGGTAGACTCTAAGGTCATAGTAGAGAGCTGTCCGACGATGAGTTCGAGACCAAAATCCGCGATCTCCTTCTGTAGGGGTGGTGACATGGCTGCTAGAGATAATAAGGTAGCGCTGGATTTTCTGCTAAGTGCATCTGCTACCCTATTGGCTTTCCCTGGGTGGTAGAGGATGTCTATGTCATAATCTTTGACTAGCTCTAGCCACCTGCGCTGTCGCATATTCAGATCCTTCTGAGTGAAGAAGTACTTCAGACTCTGATGATCTGTATACACTCTGCACTGAGCTCCATACAAGTAATGTCTCCAAATTTTGAGAGCGAACACTACTGCTGCAAGCTCAAGATCATGAGTAGGGTAGTTCTTCTCATAATCCTTGAGTTGTCTGGAGGCATAGGCGATTACCTTGCCATCTTGCATCAGCACTGCTCCTAATCCCAATTTAGAGGCGTCACTATATATATCGAAGCTGTCTGTATTTTCTGGCAGTGTCAGAATAGGTGCACTAGTCAATCTCCTCTTGAGTTCGCTGAAGCTGTTCTCGCAGTCCTCTGTCCACTGAAATTTCTTGTTCTTCCTGGTGAGAGCTGTCAGTGGGGAGGCTATCCTGGAGAAGTCCTCTACAAACTTTCTGTAATATCCTGCTAATCCCAGAAAGCTCCTGATCTCGCTGGCGTTCTTAGGTCTCCTCCAGTTACTTACTGCTTCTATCTTGCTGGGATCTACCATAATACCATCCTTTGAGATGACGTGACCCAGGAAGGACACCTGATTTAGCCAAAACTCACATTTCATGAACTTGGCGTATAGCTGGTTCTGCTGAAGGGTCTGCAATACTAGTTTCAGGTGCTCTGAGTGTTCTTCCTGAGTTCCTGAGTAGATAAGAATGTCATCGATAAACACAATAACAAACTTATCTAAATACTCCCTGAATACCCTGTTCATGAGATCCATGAATGTAGCTGGAGCATTTGTCACGCCAAAAGGCATGACTACGAACTCGTAATGTCCGTATCTGGTCCTGAATGCTGTCTTCGGTATATCACCCTCCTTGACTCTGACTTGGTGATATCCTGATCTGAGGTCAATTTTTTAGAACACTGCTGCTCTCTTTAATTGGTCGAACAGGTCATCTATTCTGAGAAGAGGATACCTGTTCTTGATCGTGACCTGATTCAGTGCTCTGTAGTCTATACATAACCGCATGCTTCCATCCTTCTTCTTCACGAATAGCACAGGCGCTCCCCATGGTGAGTGACTAGGGCGTATGAAGCCCTTGTCAAGTAGCTCCTGTAGCTGCTCATGAAGTTCCTTCAGTTCTGCTGGAGCCATGCGGTAGGGCGCTTTGGAAATAGGATTGGTGCCGGGGAAGAGCTCTATCTCAAATTCAATCTCCCTGACTGGTGCTAGGCCTGGTAACTCTTCAGGGAAGACTGCTGGGTAGTCACATACAACTCGGACCTCTGCTAGCTGTTGGTCCTCGTCATGGCTGGTATTGACTACATGTGCTAGGTACCCCGCACATCCCGAATCCATCAACTTCTGTGCCTTCATAGCTGAGAGAAATTTTCTGGCTTTTCTCTTTGGTTCCCCGATGTACTCGAACTGTGCTTCTGCTTCGGGTTGGAATACGACTTTCTGTTTACGGCACTCTATGAAAGCACCGTATTTGATCAGAAAGTCCATCCCAAGGATGACGTCGTAGTCAGTCATTTCCAGCAGGATCAGATCACAGAAGAGTTCCCTGTCTGCTATAATGACTGGCACTGCTCTGAGCCAGTGCGTGGATGCCATGACCTCTCCTGAAGGTAGTGCCGTCAGAAACTGACCACTGAGTACCTCTGGGGGTATTTCTAATTTCTCGGAGAACACCCTGGCTATATATGAATGGGTTGCCCCAGTATCAAATAGAACAGTAGCACTATACTGAAAAATGCTAATCTGACCTGTGACGACTGTCGAGGCATTTGCTACGTCCTCTCTGGTGAGTGAGTAGATCCTCGCGTTCGCCATAGCTGGAGGGGCTTCTAATCGGCCCTGGCTGATAAGTGGACCTTCTAGAGCGGCCTGCATCTGATGTAACTGAGCTGGCTGGCCTGCATACTGGATCTGCTGTGGCTGAGGAAGACCGGTCTTGTTCGGGCACTGCTTGGCCATGTGCCCTTCTTGTCCACATTCAAAGCATCCTCGTGTGCCCTTGCGATAAACCCCTGGGTGGAATTTTCCACAAGTGGCACACTTTGGATAACTGGGTCGCTTGCTAGATGGTCCTCCTTTTGAGTCACTCCCTGATTTGCGCTTGCTGTTGGAGTTCCCTTTCCAGTTAGAGCTGTGGCCTTGCTGTTTTTGAGTGTGAGAGTTTCCTTGGCCCTTGGACTCTGAGGAGACTTGCTTCTGCTGCTTCATGCTATTCTGGTAATGCTCTGTGGTCAAGGCACTGCTCACTAACTCCTCTGTGGTTTGTGGCCTATGTATGCCACCAGCCACGTTCACTGCTATCTCTGGCCTCAGCATCTTGAGCATCAATCTGATCCGTTCCTTTTCCGTGCTGACTAGCTCTGGGCATAGACGAGCCAACCTGTTGAATTTCTTCACGGCTTCCTCAACTGAGAGGTTGCCCTGACGAAACTCAGTGAACTCGTCATAGTGGCGGTTTGTAACCCGCATATGAAAGAACTCCTCAAAGAATTCCTTCTCAAAGTCAGCCCATGTCATCTGGTTCACTGGGCGCTTCGTTCTGATTCTTTCCCACCACATGCGTGCGTCTCCTGTCAGGCAGAAGGAGGCACACTTCACCTTCTCGTGTTCCGGCCAGTCCAGAAGCTCCATCGTGCTTTCCAGTGTTTTGAACCATGCTTGTGCATCCCATGGTTCACTAGTGCCTGAGAAGTTCTCTGGCTTGACTCGCTGCCACTGGATCAGATAGACTTCCTTTCTTGGCTCAGCTGCTGGGACTGCTGGTGCTGGTACTGGTGCCGGTGTTGGCGCTGTAGGCTGAGCTGGTGGAACCTCTAAGACTTCTGGAGTCGTCAGATTCTGATGTGGCTATCTCCTGTTGCTGTTCAGCGAGCTGCTGCTGTAACTGAGCCACTAGTGCTGTAAGGTCTGGAGGAGGCACTGAACTGCCTGCCTCTTGCTGGGGCTCAGTAGCTAGTGCCCTTCTAGCTGGGCGTCCTCGTGTCATTTCTAAAGACATAGAGAACATAGGTATAACTAACACTATCACAGTTATCTAACTACTGATATCATGTTTAAACTATCACATACTAACAAGCAGTAGGTATATAAACATGAACTGTAATAATAAACAAGAAGCATAAATAAAGTAGAGGTGTTCTTACTTGGAAGCTGCAGGTACAATGCTGATGTGTGTGTAGGAAGTATGGAACACTGCTCTGATACTACTCTGTAATGACCCGCCTTCTACTACTAGGCTGTAGGGCGAATCGCTACCCTCGTTCTACCCTATACTGTGCGGAAAGCTGGGCTAATTCAAAATTTTACTAATTATCCGATTAATGTTAACTCTGACACTAACATTCCGGGTGTACCTTGGAGTTGTACACATGCTAGGGGAGGTATTTACAACTGGTAACACCCTCCGGATCGATCCACAGACCGATCTACTGATACTGGTACGTCACAAGACCCTGGATCGGTCGGTTGTCCGATCCCGAAGCTACATCGCTTCTGTCCCCAGCTGGATCGGTCTACCGACCGATCCAGGTGTGGCCTGATCGGTCGGCACGACCGATCCAGGTATATATGGATCGGTCGGTTGACCGATTCAGGCACCTGGAAATCGGGGACTCGCCACTGTATCGCGCTGGATCGGTCAGCTGACTGATCCAGGAGGATACAGTAGCATACTGTATTTGGCTGGATCGGTCGGCTGACCAATCCAGTGACACAGCCAGGCTCTGATCGGTCGGGAGACCGATCAGAGTCTGATTTCAGACCCGGGAAACTCTGATTTCAGCACTTTGGCGTGCCAAAACCCCACATAACATCTAACTAATGCATCATAACTATTCTAACAACATGTAATAACATTCTAACGACATAAACTAGTAATCTAACTTAACATAAGGCATAGTTTAGGAATTCATGGCAACACACACAACTAAAAGTGCCAAGAACATGTAAACCAAAACCAATAAATAAAATGCTAAAGTAAATGCTAAAGAGTCTAATGCTCAATTTGCTACGTCCCCTAAGGACCTTTGATTCCAGTTCCATACACACCCACCACCTTTGCATTGCCCTCCAGCTTCCTCTGCTAGTCCATTTTCCTTTTTCCTGTATCTGCAGTATAAGGAAAATAGTATCTGTAAGCCAAAAAGCTTAGTAAGAAACCATCTACCTCACAAAAACATGCGACGATGCAAATATGCTTTGAAATCATGCTGTTTAAAACATATGCTGAATGTACTGAATAAATTGAGCATGGCAAGGCATATAAGCGTACAATCATGGCATATCTAAAGCTGTACATGAAATCAATGGAGATAATTGAACTAAGCATATAAAAGCTTACTGGAGCTAACTGATACTAAATTCAAACTCAACTAACAAGACCAATTTTGAGTTTTGAAAATTAATTCGTAATAAGTGAAAATATATAATCATACTGTTTTGGGCCCGACAACTGTACTTGCTGTGCACGCATCCCTAACTAGACCCGGGATTGCAAGTTCCGAATCTAGTAGGGTTTACTAGGTTGTCTGAACCTAGGGACGACTGTGGGAGTCCAACCCAACGGATATCTGATCCTGTACAGTGCCTACTGAAAATAAAATACTGAATGTAGCTAATTACTGTGTAACCTACTGATTCTAGGTTATCTGAACCTAGAGCTAGGTTGTCTAAACCTAGAGGCGACTGTGGGAGCCCACCCATTGGACCGTAGTCCCATATAGCTAAAATAAACAGATTTACTATTTTAAACGCTTCTAATGCATTTAGCTGTACTATCAAAATGCCTAAGCTGTATTTTTACTGATCTAGTTATTTTGTCGAACACTTAGTGTGCCCCAACTCTCCTCTTCATTAGGGAGATCACCTTTAGGCACCCGACAACGTCTACAACCCCAACTGAAGAGGGTAAACGTGTCCGGCCCATCTAAAGGTGCTCAACTAAATCCCTAAATCTGAGAGGAGGGTTAAAACACCCTACATGTCCACAAAAATCTGCATATTACTAATCTAATGCATAGAAAATCCAAACGGAGCTATTATACTGCAGGTGAGGAGTTTCTTACCTCTTGATCGTAATTTCTTACGATTCTATTCGCTAGAGTTCCGGTGGAGATGATCCTCTCGACGATCCGATCACGTCTTCGCGTTCCTCTCGCGGAGAAGAACCTCTTTCGTGTTGGAGTCGTCGCCGGAAGATGAACCTATGGACCCTTGCCTTGGTGTGCCGTGCGTGAGGAAGAGGAGAAAGAGGGAGAGGCGGCGGTGAGGTTTTGGAAGGGAAAAGTGGCGTGAGGTGAGGAGGTGCCGAACCAATTCTCAAATAAGCCAACCCAACTTAAGTTCTTCTATTTATATTAAGTGGGTAACTAGGCCCAATTCTAATATAAATATAATTGATTCCTCTTTCTTTCAGCACGGCCCTGCTGGGTTCACCGGTTACTAAACTTATCCGTAAATCATAGGTCTCAAGTTTGATTCCCCGCCTAAGCTATTTTACGGTTCTAATTATTTTTGCTACTTCCGCTACTCGAAAAATTCCTGAAAAATATCTAAAAATTCCAGAAAAGTCATACTATATTTCTAAAACAATTTTGAGAATTTTCGGGCTTTACAAGAAATATGCATGCTTTTATGATATGCTATGTGGTGAAAATATGCATGCTTTTATGATATGCTATGTGGTGAAAATATGCATGCTTTTATGACATGATGTATGCCTAAGTGATGCATACCTTTATGATATGAAGTATGCCTAAGTGATGCATACTTTTATGACATGATGTATGCCTAAGTGATGCATACCTTTATGATATGATGTATGCCTAAGTGATGCATACTTTCATGATATGATGTATGCCTAAGTGATGCATACTTTCATGATATGATGTATGCCTAAGTGATGCATGCTCTTATGATGTGTGATTTGTATAAGTATGACATGTACTTTACTTTATATGGCTTGTACCAAGGGTGGGCTCCATAAGCGCCCCAGGTCGATGGAATAAGACTCGGGCCTCGTTAGGGATGGGCTCCTAAGTGCCCCTAGGTCGATGGAGTAAGACTCGCACTACAAGAAAAATGTCATTCAACAACACTCAAACGACAACGGTTTTATACCAAACTGTTGTCTTTTTGCTTTTTAACAACGGTTTTAACAAAAACTGTTGTCTTTTAGTAATTTTTTTGACCTATGACAACGGTTTTTAAAAACTGTTGTCTATTTATATTTTTTTGGGGATACGACAACGGTTTTTAAAGGGTACGACAACAAATTTTTTAAAACTGTTGTCTATGTGCACTTTTTTGGAATTACGACAACGGTTTTTAAAAACCGTTGTCTATTAAATGTTGTTGAATGCGATTGTTTTTTCTTTCGCCACTTTTTCTCCTTCGTCATTTTTCTGTCAGTGTTGTTTACGCCTTGTTTTTTTCTGTCTCTTTCCCAAAACCCTACTCTTCGCCGCCTCCTCCTCACCGCCCTCTTCGCCGCCTCCCTCCTCACCACCCTCTTCACCGCCTACTTCGCCGCCTCCCTCCTCACTGCCCTCTTCGCTGCCTCCCTCTTCGCCGCCTCCCTCCTCACCACCCTCTTCGCTGCCTCCTTCCTCGCTGCCCTCTTCGTCGCCTCAACTTTCGGCCTCGCCACCTCCTCCTCGCGGCCTCTACTTTCATCTTCACCGCCTCCTCCTCGTCGCCTCGACTTTCAGCCATCTTTGTTGCCTCCTTCTCACCAGCGCCTTCTCCTCGCCACCTCGACTTTCATCCATCTTCGCTGCCTCCTCACTAGTGCCTCCTCACTTCTGCCGCTGGAATCATCGACACAAAATGACATGATGGATAAAGGTACGACAAACTATTTCCTTTATCTGCAACAACGACATAGACAAAAGTGTTGTTTTTGTTGCTCAAGCAAGGAACAAGCTGATACAAACTCTGGGCCTCGATTCTTCTCCTACAACTCATGAAACTTGCCCACCAACCATTTTGGTAATGGTCGAAGCCAGAGCTTGAAAGATCGGAGGGTGACAAAGATTGGGAAGGGAGGCCACAGCTTCCGCTCGCAAACTTCGGATCCACCAAGCGGATCGTGCCGCTTTTGTAAGATAGCTGAGTGATCAAGTAGTGTGTGGAGCCGATGGAGATGGTGGCTTTGTCGCCGTCGCAGGTGAGCTCGTACATCCGATCCCCGCACTGAGGCGGATCAGTTGTTCGACGAAATGGGTGGCTGATGTCATGGAACAGACCGCAGGAGAAGGGAGCACAAGCTTCTTGGCTCCACTGCTGCTGCTGCTGCCCCATAGCTGTAACAGCAGCCTGGGACAGGAGGAGGAAGAGTAGCAGCAGAAGCATAAGTATGGCCTCCTCCACGCTTCCTATCTCCCAATCCCAAGCTTTCTGTGCTCGAGCACGCCTCATCCCTGCCTCCCTTTCTGGTCCGGTTCGTTTCGCCCTCCCTCACCGTCACCGGAGAGACGCCTCCTACCGGAATCCCCTGCGCACCATGGTCGTCACGGCGACCACCGCAGAGATGCCGAAGAAGCGGCAGGCCTCCCGGGACCGCTCGTTCGTTGACGAGATGAGGACCGTTGCTATGAGGCTGCACACCAAGGATCAGGCGAAGGAAGGAGTCTAAATCGCCGCCCGTCGCTAAGTGGGAACCGTCCATCGAGGGCTACCTCCGTTTTCTAGTCGACAGCAAGATCGTTTATGATACCCTCGAAACGATCATCCAGAAGGCCGCCTATCCCTGGTGTAAGTTTTGGTTTCCATCTTTGATGAAGTCCTTAGTTGTCTCTACTTGTTAACCTTTTTACGTTTAATCGAGGACAGAAAGCACAAACTCTGATAAGCGATTTATTCAATTGGGAAATCAGACAAATTTAGCTTTTGAGATATAATAATTGAACACCATCAACTAAAGTTTTCGTTGACCGTTCAAAGCTGTTATTTACTGCTGCGTAGATTTTGCTTCAAGTATACAAGTCATCATTTTTATAAATCCTTTGGCTCAACAAGAAAGGTTCAGCTACACTTCTACATAGGATAAAGTTTGTATGTATCAGTTGAATTTTCTTTTATTAATTCAGCCGTATGGACTGTCAAAAAAATCCATCCCAATCCAAACCAAATGAAGGCAGTGGGTGACCTCTTGTGGTTGCGTCGCCTGCAAATTATATTATGTTAAAATTTAGTAGTTGATGGATGCTACAAGTAGTTGCAAAATAAGGATAGGAAATTGGAACAAAACAGGGCATTTGTTGCTTTCTAACTGATAGTCTGGTTTTGTTAGTTTCTATCAGTAACACGCTTGTGCTTGCATGGTAGCTGCTTTTTGGATCTAATGATGAAATAATAAGATAAACTACTATCTATGATATTTTAAAGAAAATTTGATTTTATTTATAGGAACAGGCAAATTGTGGCAATTTACTATTGTTATGTATTTGGAACATAGTTCAGTATATACATAACCATTGTATTGTAGATGTTGAGTTCAGGAGTACTGGCTTGGAAAGGTCTGAAAAATTAGCTAAAGATCTAAAATGGTTCAAGGACCAAGGGCATACCATTCCCGAGCCTTCTTCTCCTGGTGTTTCTTATTCCCAGTATCTCGAGGAGCTATCTCAAAAGGATCCTCAAGCTTTCATCTGCCACTTTTACAATATATACTTTGCTCATAGTGCTGGTGGGCGAATGATTGGCAAAAAGGTACTTAATTTTTCTCTAAATGTCATTTTCCAGATTGTGACCTCCTGAAAAATTGCATCTCTTGTGCAAAAGTTGACTTGCCTTGGTCACTCGATGTTACTAATGCTTGTGACCATTACTTTTATATCTAGCTTTCCTTCATACGTTCTTACATATGGTAGTAAGATGTTTGCTCCCTTCTCCACTTCCATTATCACTTGATACTGTGATTTTTTTCATATGACTTTTAAGGCACTGAATCTGTCTACTTAGTCAATCCAGAAAAGGTAATATCATAGAATCAGTTTAGCTCTTACAAGCAACATAATTGTTTCCCTTGGTAAGCATTTCATTCACATTATTACAGTTTTGTCCAGTTTGGAACCAAAATCTCGCAATGAAGACCATCATGAGAGGAGCATAAAAACTACTTAGAGTTTTAAAATATGTTATTATTGAGGATGTTCAATATTTAAGAAATAGATAGATTCACAGCATGAGCATTCAAATAGACAGGTTCACAGCAATAGACAACAAAACTTGTTCTTCTCAGGTCAATCTGTTATTTTATCTCCTAGAATCTGTAGAAGGGTAGTATGTCTTGGCTAACAGCATTCATAATTTTCCATGCCTTTTGTATCTGCTGCAAATCATAGTACGTAACACAATCTCATTTAAATAACCCCTTGACTATGGTTGCATACAGCTTATTTGTAGTGGTGTCTGTACTTCACCATCATGCCATCTATGAAATTCATCTACTCTTTTAGATTCATGGCTAGTTACCTAATTGTACAACATTTAGCGTTTTAGACTGAGTAAGTCTCGATTTTCATGAATAGGTTGGGTGGAGCTAATTAGAGTTTTCTAATTAGATTAAGATTAGGTTTTGTTAGGTCTCTAAATCATTTTATGCATTTTTTTAACTTACTTTTGGACAGTGAGTTAGTTCTTTTGATGGAATTATACATCTATGATGCTTAATTTGGGATTGTAGCATACTTTTTGACCAAATAAGTCTAGATCAATGATAGATTGTTCTTCAATCTACTACTCTTTTTAGCATCTTTATCCTGCTATAATGTTATTCTTTAAGATTATGTTGCATTGATTTTTGTTACTCTTTCTGGATTCATTTTTATTTAAGGCATTCTTTCCTTTAATGGTCCCTTTTAGAATTTAATGTATGACTTACTCCTTAGCATCATATGAAGTGTGTGGGAACGTTTGCATTAGATTGTACCTTTTAGAATTAATGCTGCTTGATCATTGGGAAAAATAGTGTTTGCATGATTTATAATAGAAGCTTTGTATGCAGTGACATAGAATGAAAATTCTGCTTAATAAGAAATTTAAGAGCCACCATATTGTTTCAAGAGGTTACCATTTATGTTACGTAGATAACGCTTTTTGCACTTCTATTAGATGACTATATCAAATGGTTTTTATGGTTATGTAACATTTATGCAGTGCAATTAGAATCACACGTACAGTTTAGTTGCTAATTTGTAATATATATCTTTATTCGAATAGGTGTCTTCAAGAGTATTGGGAAGAATGCCGACAAGCTAAAAAAATGAAGAGACTTTAACAAATTAAGGAGCACTAGGCGCTGCAATCCCTCCTCTTCACCGACATCTAAGTAGAAAATCTTGTGTTATATTGTTTTACGTACCTTTGTTTTAATAATGTTATCATTTTGTTGATTGCTTATGAAATTTTGTTGGTTGCATATGAAATTTCTTCATAATGTTTAGATATTATTTTTGAATGTCAGAAAATTGTATATTAAATTTTATTTTGAAATTTAGTATTTTGAATGATTTATAATATTGGAAAATTGTGTATTAATTTTTTTTATTTTTTTTCTAAAAAAGACAACGGTTTTTCACCGTTGTCGTAGATAGTTTAAAACTGTTGTTGAAGACCATGTTATTAAAGGTAGACGCTCAAAGACAACGGTGAAAAACTGTTGTCTTTGAAGGAAAAGACAACGGTTTTTCACCGTTGTAAAACTGTTGTCTTTGCCTTCAAAGACAACGGTTAAAAACTGTTGTCTTTGGGCACCCCTTTTAACAACACGGCTTTTAACAACAGTTCAAAATGGGCTACGACAACGGTTAAAAACTGTTGTTGTTAGGCTTTTTTCTTGTAGTGTCGGGCCTATTATGTTTGCCTTGTAGGTTTCAAGACTTGCTACCTTGGACCTACATAGGTTGCGCGCAATATGTAAGTGGTACATAGCTGGGATCCCCTTTAAGTTGAGATTATGTTCAAGTATATATGTAAGAAAAAAAATGGTTTTAAAGATCATGAGACATACACATGTTTTTAGGATACATGTTTTCAAAATCATATTGCATATACCTTATGATCATGTTGTGATGATGCTATAATTTATGATATGCCATGATTAGATATGATTATGTTATGTTTCATGCTATGCTTGATATGCCATGCTACCTTATGATGATGCTATGATATGCCATGATTAGATATGAGTATGTTATGTTTCATGCTATGATTGATATGCCATGCTATCTTATGATGATGTTATGATATGCCATGATTAGATATGATTATGTTATGTATCATGCTATGCTTTAAGAGATGATATGCCATGACTAGTTATGAT
The DNA here is from genome assembly GCF_018446385.1 of Zingiber officinale. NCBI lineage: Eukaryota > Viridiplantae > Streptophyta > Magnoliopsida > Zingiberales > Zingiberaceae > Zingiber > Zingiber officinale. The sequence continues at coordinate 60,739,408 of NC_055995.1, read as the reverse complement.
TTTGTTATGTTGCATGATATGCTTAAAGAGTATGATATGTTATGCCATGACTAGTTGAGATCATGTTATGTTGAGATATTCTTTGATCATGTGATGATTGTCGGTGTTAGTGAGTAGGAAAGGAACTTACTGAGCCATGAGTGCTCATAGCTTACTTTCCTTGTACCACAGATAAAGGAAAAAGCTGGATGTGCTAAAGGAGCAGCAGGAGAGGCAAGGAGATGTGTGTGGCGGTGGCTAGGCAACCAAATAAGAACCTGCTTTAAGAACTTTTAAGAATTACGCTTTGGTTTCATAAATTGTAGTACTAAATGGGTGACTTGATGTTATGTTTCTATTTATCTTGTTATCATGTTATGGAAACCATATTAGTGTAGTTCGGATATGAAAACAAAATAAAAGTTTTATTAATCTAAGAAAAATTATTTTAAGTCTTCCGCTGTAATATGTACGTAGAGTATCGTAGCCCCGTCCATTAGGGTTAGCAGGGAGGGCGGGCGTTACAGGTTGGTATCAGAGCCAAAGTTATTGCCAGCTCACTACACACACATCAAGCCTCCGACCTGCCGCTCCAAGTAAGAATGCTTATGTTTAATTTTCTTGTTATATGTTGATGCTTAATTTTCATGTTATATAACTTATGCTTTAGTTTCATGTTTTGCTTGTTTATGTTTGATGCTTTATTCCATGCTTTTAGTTATAATTTAGATTAGGATTACGTATTGGTAGTTTAGGAATAATACCAGAAAAATTGATAGAAACAAAACAGTACATTAGATGGGCTAAAAACGATAACCACTTACACTAGTCTGTTTGTCCTTATTTAGATAAACATGGTTAGGACACGTAATGCCCGAACCGGAGGGACAGCGACTCCACCAGACCTGACGCAGGTAGTCGCAGACCTCCTGCATCAAATCGCGGAGCAACAACAGCTGATCACTACCTTAATGGGTCAGCAAGGCAACCCAGTTACCCCACCGGGAAATCAGAATGCACAGCCGCGCCAGTGCCCCCGGCAGCTCCTACTCCGATGGTCCGACAAGAGGCCTATCTGATTCAGTGGCAAAGGCTCAAGCCGGAAGCATTCTCGGGAAACTGCGAACCATGGGATGCACAAGCCTGGCTCAAGACCGTGGAAAGCAATGAACAAGGGCATGAACCAAGCACTAACCGGAGGACAAAAATCGCACAATACCAGAACCGACTGGAAAGGAAACTCAAGTGGAAAGAGGAAACAGTGGAATAAAACAAAAGGTGGTCCGGCCAATAAGCAGACCAAGTACCCTCAGTGTGCCACATGTGGGAAGATGCATTCTGGAGTATGTCTCCTAAGTACCAGAAAGTGCTATAACTGCGGAAAGGAAGGCCATCTAGCGAGAAATTGCCCAACTCAACCTCAGGCACCACCTCCGTAGAACTTTCAGAACAGGAGTTCCCCCGCAAAGCTTCACCAGATGCAAGCTGCCATAGAAGGGATTTCAATCAGCCAAGGAAGATTGGAAGCCCCTCCCGCTATGACAAACGCCAGAGTCTACTCTCTTACCAAGGAGGACGTGGCGAATGCCTCTACCGTTGTCACAGGTCAGCTACTTATTTACAATCAGTATGCTGTAGTATTATTTGATACCGGGGCAACACACTCGTTCGTCTCAACACCTTTTATGAAGAAGCTAGATATACCACTCCAAACTCTAGAGGACACATTCTTAACAACCTTACCATCCGGGGAGATTATGCCATCGGACCATATGCTGCAAGCAGTACTTATTCGGATCACAAACAGAGAACTCTACTGCAATCTGATAGTACTTGATATGCAGGATTATGACATAATTTTGGGCATGGATTTCCTTAGCAAGTACGGTGCTTCAATCGAGTGCCGCAAAAGAAAAGTGATTTTCCGACCCGAAAACGAACCAGAGTTTGAATTTTACGGGGAATCAAAAGGAACGGAGAAGTTATTGTCATCTATTAAAGCACAAAGGATGTTAGATAAAGGATGTATGGGGTTTCTAGCGCACGTGGTTGATACCAATCAAGTCAAAGACCCAAAGTTAGAAGATGTCAGAGTAGTATGCAACTATCCAAAAGTATTTCCTGATGAACTACCAGGGTTGGCCCCTGACAGAGAGATAGAATTCGGAATCGAATTGATTCCTGGTACTCAGCCGATTTCAAAAGCACCTTATCGTATGGCTCCGGCTGAATTAAAGGAGCTTCAGGAACAGTTATCCGAATTACTTGACAAGGGACTTATTCGCCCTAGTCACTCTCCATGGGGAGCTCCAGTGCTGTTCGTAAAGAAGAAGGATGGGTCTATGCGAATGTGTATAGACTACCGAGCGCTGAATAATGTGACGATCAAGAACCGGTACCCACTCCCACGAATCGATGACCTGTTCGATCAACTGAAGGGTGCGACCATTTTCTCAAAGATAGATCTACGATCCGGTTATCATCAAGTGAAGGTGAAACCAGATGATATACCAAAAACAGCATTTCGAACCCGATATGGACACTATGAGTTCATAGTTATGCCTTTCGGAGTAACCAACGCTCCTGCAGTATTTATGGACCTGATGAATCGGGTATTTACGGCATATCTTGATAAATTTGTAATCGTCTTTATTGACGATATACTTATCTACTCGAGAACCCCAGAAGAACATGCTGAACACCTGAATACTGTACTACAGATCCTGTAAGAGAAACAACTATATGCAAAATTCTCCAAATGTGAGTTTTGGCTTGACCGGGTAATATTTCTAGGTCATGTCATCTCCAAAGATGGAGTTATGGTGGATCCAAACAAAATCGAAGCTGTAAATAACTGGAACAGACCAAGGAATGCTAGCGAAGTCAGGAGTTTTCTCGGGCTAGCAGGTTATTACAGGAAATTCGTAGAGAATTTCTCCAAAATCGCAGCCCTATGACAACCCTCACCAAGAAATATATAAAGTATGAATGGACAGAAGCTTGCGAGAAGAGTTTCGCGGAATTAAAAAGGAGACTAACCAGTGCTCCGATTCTTACTCTTCCGGAAACCCACAGAGGCTTCGATATGTACAGCGATGCTTCCATCACAGGACTTGGAGTTGTACTCATGCAAGATGGCAAAGTCATTGCCTACGCTTCTAGACAACTTAAAGAACATGAGAAGAATTACCCCATTCACGACTTAGAACTAGCAGCCGTGGTCTTCGCTCTCAAAATATGGAGACATTATTTATATGGAGCTCAGTGTAAGATTTATACCGACCATCAGAGTCTGAAATATTTCTTCACGCAAAAAGACCTGAATATGAGGCAACGCCGATGGCTCGAGCTAGTTAAAGATTACGACTGCGAGATTCTTTATCACCCAGGAAAGGCGAACAAAGTAGCTGATGCACTCAGCCGGAAGTTCAATGTCACCTAATGTAACTATTTTAAAGTTCGAGGACGAACTTTTTATGAGGTACGGGATACTGTAATACCCACTAAGATTTTAAGATAAGCATATGAATGTAGGATTTTGTCTTAGAAAAATAATAAGAAGTGGGTTAAAGCAAAAAGAAATAAAATGAAACAAAAAGAAGAGGAGGTCAAGGATTGAACCTTGAACCTCTTATATTATAATTCATAGGATTAATTAGTAGAAACCAATTGGGATAGAGAGAAGATATTGATAGCAAAGGAGGGAAACTCATGATAAGGGTGAGAGTAAAAGTTAGCCAAAAGAAAACAAGAAAAGAGCAAGAGAAAGGCAACTTGCCTTCCTTCTTTCTCTCCCTCTTTCTTTCTTCATTTTTGCCGAAAATTTAAGAGGGAATTAAAGGGATTCATTCCCCCTTATTTCATCATGAATGGTGAGAATAAATTAGAAAATAAAATAAATAAAAGAAAAATAGAAAATGGGTTAAGGGAGAAGGAAAGCAAAAATCAATTCTTCTACCTCTTCCCCCTTAACATAAAAGGGAGCAAGAAAAGAGAAGGTTATTTTTCTCTCATTTCCTCATCCTCCCACTCCCTCACCGAACACCACTTCCCTCTCCTCCATCTTCGGCCCCAAGCCAAGGTTTTCTCCTAAGAAAGTCTAAGATACAAGGAGGACTTAGCAAGAGGAACAAGGGAAGGGAACTAGAAGAAGAGGCTACTTCTTCCATCACCATACCTTAGATCCACAAGCGAAAAGGATGTAAGCTTCCCCTCACCTGTGGTACAAGGCTTTTTATGTGATTTTTGGATTTTATGAGGATTATAAAACCTAGAAAAGAATTTAAGAAAATTCGGCCAAAGAAGAGCTTTCAAATCTAGGAAGGTTTAAACAAGTCCTCATTTCATGATATTTTTCTATGCTATGTAGGAAGGTTTTTCCTTCATGTTTTTATACTTATATGATGCTTGATCAGAGGAGTACCTAACCCTAGGATTTCGGCCAAAAATATTTTCAAAAGGTTAGAGAAATCATTGTTTAACCAAACTAGTACAAGATTTCCCCCATGAACTACTAAGGGTCTTTTATTGGTTTTCTTGCTTGAAAGTTACTTGGAACCAAAAGAAATCCACTCATATGCTTTGGCCAAGAAAAAGGGCTTAGGGTTAGGAAGACCTTTAAATTTAAGTAACCATGTTTGTATGATAGAATATAGAGTTCTCTTAAAGAATTTCATGTTGAATATTGCTAGAAGTTCATGAACTCCTATTTTAGGTTTTCGGCCATGATAAGATGGATAGCTTAGAAAATCTTAAACAAAATTTTAACATGCTCAAGACCTCTGTAATATTATGATATGGAAGTTGTTTGATGCTCTTATGCTTAATTAGAGTATAGAAAAATTTAGTTACATGATATATGACATGTAAGATCACAAGGGTCCTAGCTTGTTTATGAACCAACTTTGTATATGATGTTCTTAGTAATTTTTACCATGAAACTTACTTAGGTTTTCCATTCTTTAGGCCACTTAAAACCTAGTTTAGAGAATGGTAGGTTTCGGCCATGAGGAAAAATAAAAAGGAAAAGAAACCTAGGAAGCCTAAGACACAATGCACATGTATGTTTATTATGCTTGTCTTTATATATGCTATGAAACTTGTATGACTTCTTATGCTTTTAGGCTATTTGAAGCAAGTTTATACACTGATGAGTGTCGGCCAAGTAGGGTTTAAAAGACCTAGAAGCCTTAGAATTGAAACCAATGGTGTTAAAAATGCTTCTTATGGAAATATGATAATATGTTGATTGTGTCACATGCTTGTATAATTTTTCCATGACCTAAATGGGCCATTGTATGTTTCGGCCATGAAGGGATAGATTCCCTAGAAACCCTAGAACAAAAATTAAATATGCTTATGTCACTCTACATGAAATATGATAAGTAGAAAACCAAAGTTCTCATGCTATATGTTATTTAGTGACCTAAATGAGGCTAGGGTAAGTTTCGGCCATACCTATTGTATGATGTTTTATTATGAATTTATACATGATGTTAGTTCAAGTTCACATGCTTGTATACTTGTTTTTATCCCTAAGGAATACTTGTTAAAAGTTTGGTCATGACATATGTTAAGGGCTTGAAAAACTTAGTAACTAGCTCAAATGTGCTTACTATGTTACTTGGAAAAAAATGCTATAAATATGGTTTAAGGTTTCCATGCTTTCATGACATTTGAGACCTAGTTTCACACCTGATAAGGTTCGGCCACATGAAGTTTAGGGACTTGGAGAACTTAGAAACCAAGTTAATCATGCTTATAATGCTTCCTATGAAATTGATGTGATGATAATTTAGGTTCCACATGCTTGGAGGTTATTTTTACCTAAATTGAGATCTAAGGGGGTCGGCCATGATAAGAACCCAAGGGATTAGGAAGCTTAGAATCCAAGTTAACTATGTTACCATGTTCCTTATGATAGTATAATCACATGATACACCCTTATGCTTAAATATGTATGCTTGTGATTCATACTTTCTATGATATGCTATGTGGATAGAAATATGCATGCTTTTATGATATGCTATGTGGATAGAAATATTCATGCTTTTATGATATGCTATGTGGTGAAAATATGCATGCTTTTATGATATGCTATGTGGATAGAAATATGCATGCTTTTATGATATGCTATGTGGATAGAAATATGCATGCTTTTATGATATGCTATGTGGATAGAAATATGCATGTTTTTATGATATGCTATGTGGTGAAAATATGCATGCTTTTATGATATGCTATGTGGATAGAAATATGCATGCTTTTATGATATGCTATGTGGTGAAAATATGCATGCTTTTATGATATGCTATGTGGTGAAAATATGCATGCTTTTATGACATGATGTATGCCTAAGTGATGCATACCTTTATGATATGATGTATGCCTAAGTGATGCATACTTTTATGACATGATGTATGCCTAAGTGATGCATACCTTTATGATATGATGTATGCCTAAGTGATGCATACTTTCATGATATGATGTATGCCTAAGTGATGCATACTTTTATGATATGATGTGTGCCTAAGTGATGCATGCTCTTATGATGTGTGATATGTATAAGTATGACATGTACTTTACTTTATATGGCTTGTACCAAGGGTGGGCTCCATAAGCGCCCCGAGGTCGATGGAATAAGACTCGGGCCTCGTTAGGGATGGGCTCCTAAGTGCCCCTAGGTCGATGGAGTAAGACTCGGGCCTAGTATGTTTGCCTTGTAGGGTTCAAGACTTGCTACCTTGGACCTACATAGGTTGCGCGCAATATGTAAGTAGTACATAGCCGGGATCCCCTTTAAGTTGAGATTATGTTCAAGTATATATGTAAGAAAAAAAATGGTTTTAAAGATCATGAGACATACACATGTTTTTCGGATACATGTTTTCAAAATCATATTGCATATACCTTATGATCATGTTGTGATGATGCTATGATTTATGATATGCCATGATTAGATATGATTATGTTATGTTTCATGCTATGCTTGATATGCCATGCTACCTTATGATGATGCTATGATATGCCATGATTAGATATGAGTATGTTATGTTTTATGCTATGATTGATATGCCATGCTACCTTATGATGATGTTATGATATGCCATGATTAGATATGATTATGTTATGTATCATGCTATGCTTTAAGAGATGATATGCCATGACTAGTTATGATTTTGTTATGTTGCATGATATGCTTAAAGAGTATGATATGTTATGTCATGACTAGTTGATATCATGTTATGTTGAGATATTCTTTGATCATGTGATGATTTTCGGTGTTAGTGAGTAGGAAAGGAACTTACTGAGCCATGAGTGCTCATAGCTTACTTTCCTTGTACCACAGATAAAGGAAAAAGTTGGATGTGCTAAAGGAGCAGCAGGAGAGGCAAGGAGATGTGTGTGGCGGTGGCTAGGCAACCAAATAAGAACCTGCTTTAAGAACTTTTAAGAATTACGCTTTGGTTTCATAAATTGTAGTACTAAATGGGTGACTTGATGTTATGTTTCTATTTATATTGTTATCATGTTATGGAAACCATATTAGTGTAGTTCGGATATGAAAAAAAAAGAAAAGTTTTATTAATCTAAGAAAAATTATTTTAAGTCTTCCACTTTAATATGTACGTAGAGTATCGTAGCTCCGTCCCTTAGGGTTAGCAGGGAGGGCGGGAGTTACAATTACAGAATATCACAGAACTGAATTTTTGTCATAAAAACAAAAACTAAACTCGTACAAGCTTCACACGTGGCTCTGATACCACTGTTGGGTTTTTCAGGCCGCGAAAACCGCATTTTCGCGTCGCGGAAACCCCGAATCACCCATGCCATTGGATCTCATGCGAAGAATAGATTATAAAATAATTTCTTGTACGAGTTTCTACTTAGATCTACTCCTAGATCTACATGAAGAAAAGGGTTTTATACCTTTGAAGCGTGCCCTCGCAAATCCCGCTCGTCCAATGGTACGCCGGATCTCGAAGTTGTCAACGTAGACAACTCTCTTGTGATATCCACACGAACAAGAAGTGTTCTCTAACACTCAAAGATGGAGAAGAAGAGCACCACAAGTGTGCTAGCACTTTCTAGGGCTCTCGGGTAGGATTTAAAAGGGGAGAAAGGAGAGAAAGAAAAAGGAATCTCACATACTTCTCTAGGTACCCTCCTTTGTGACCTTCACTTCACCCTTTCTCTTGAAACTCAACACATTCCTCTTCACCTTTATCTTGAAACTCTCGGCCAAGAAGAGGAGAAGGAGGAGGAAGAGAGCTAAGGAAGAAGATGCATTCAACACCACTTGAATTTCACAAAATGAAAACCTCCTCCACATTAGTGTGGCCGGCCACACACATGTAACTCCCCTCATTAATGTGGTCGGCCACATTAAATGGAATTGTGTGTAACCTCCATGAGGTGGCACACCATAATGAGGTGGAGATGATGTGGCAAGGTTAGTCATGCCATGTAGGATGAGTCAACCTTCATGATGTGGCAATACATCAAGTCAAACTTGATGTTTCAACTTCCATTTGGTCAAGTCAAAATTGACCAATTCTCTTCCTTTGTTGAGTTAAAACCAACATTTGGTTCAAATCAATTTTAATTTAATGAATCTCAATTCATTAATATAAATTGACTCAATGAATCAAATTTAAATTAGACTCATTCAACAATTGAATCTAATTGAGTCTAACTCAATAAGTCTAATTTGAATTAATCCGAATCCAATCTTTGGTGCATCATATGAACCTAATCCAATTGGTTCATCATATGAACCTAATCTCCATCCACTTGTTCTTTGTGTGTGACCCAATAGGTTCTTGTAACATTGGCAATGTTTCTAAACTCCTTTAGAAACATAAGCAATGAGCGGCATCTAGTAATACATCATTGCTACCCGAGTTACATGAATGTTGAGATCCAACATCACCTTGTGTCTACTAATTGTGACTCCTCACAAAATATGACAAGTGTCCTTCTATCCTAGACATCTAGATTGATCAATATGAGGCATAGACCGTGTCATCCTCTAATCAATCTAAATCTTGAACTCCAAGTAGACACACTAAATCAAATGAGCTCAATATCCTATATTGACTCATTTGGGCATGGCCATGCACTTCGTGGTCTCACTCTATCAAGAATACCAATGTCACTCCCGTCATATAGGAGGGATAGATCCCATCTACATCACTCACATCCCTCCGCATAATTTGTTACATACCCAGTAATCGCCTTTATAGTCCACCCAGTTACGGGTGACGTTTGACGAAACTAAAGTACATAACTCCTTATGTAGGGAACCATGGTGACTTCAGGTCTAAGGACTAGTAGTCATACTAATAGCCACATGAGAAAGTATATGACACTCATATAAGGATCCATGATATTTTCTCATGGCGGGTCATTCAGTATACATTCTCCAATGCATACCCATGTGTCAACTTGATATCTCTATATCCATGACTTGTGAGATCAAGTCATTGAGTTGACCTACATGCTAGTCTTATTGCATTAACATTGTCCCTGAATGTTAATACTCGACTAAGAATGATTAAGAGTAGTGTTCCCTATATCATCTCACTATCGGTTCAACTAACCGATTGATATAGGTGAGAACCGTCTACTCAAGAACGTTATTATACTTAGTTTATTTGGCACCAATACAAGTAAGTATAATAACCAAAAACCAAATGCCTTTATTTATATAGAATATGATACAACAAGTCCAAAATATAATCATCAAATGATTGGCTCTAGGGCTCTAGCTAACAAAGCGCTTATCCCAGCTCCATAAGGATGGTTTGCTAGACTCATTTGATTTTAAATCTTATGAGACATGCGAGTCATGCCTAATAGGCAAGATGACCAAGACTCCCTTTAGTGGGCACAGCGAAAGAGCGACTGATTTGTTAGGACTTATACATAGTGATGTATGTGGCCCTTTCAATGTCGCTGCTAGAGGCGGTTATAGGTACTTCATCACATTTACTGATGACTTCAGTAGATATGGTTATGTGTACTTGATGACACATAAGTCTGAATCCTTTGAAAAGTTCAAAGAATTCAAGAATGAAGTACAGAACCAGCTTGGCAAGAGTATTAAGTTACTTCGATCAGATCGAGGTGGTGAATACCTTTGCCATGAGTTTCGTGACTATCTAGCTGAGTGTGGGATTCTATCCCAACTCACTCCTCCTAGAACACCATAGTGGAATGGTGTATCCGAAAGGAGGAATCGTACTCTATTAGATATGGTACGATCTATGATGAGTCACACAGATCTTCCTACATTTCTTTGGGGCTATACTCTAGACACGATAGCTTTTACACTCAACCGAGTTACATCCAAGGTCGTGATAAAGACACCATATAGGATATGGACTGGGAGAGATGCCCAGGTGTCTTTCATGAGGATTTGGGGTTGTGAGGCTTACGTTCGACGTCAAGTCTCAGACAAGTTAGGACCCAAATCTGACAAGTGCTACTTTATTGGATATCCCAAGGAAACTAAGGGATATTGCTTCTACATTCCCAGTCAGCACAAGGTAGTTGTGGCAAAGACTGGGGTCTTTCTAGAAAGGGACTTTGTTTCTAGAAAGACTAGTGGGAGTATGTTCGATCTTGAAGAAGTTCAAGATGCGGACCATAGCACTGAAGCCTCGATGGAAGTTGAACTGGAACCACAAAGTGTTGTGGAAGATGTTGTTCCACAAGGAGTTGAGGAACAACAACCAGTTCAAGTAGACATACCTCTTCGCAGGTCTGATAGGGTACGTCGTCAGCCTGAGAGATACTCATTTCTCTTGTCTGACCATGATGACGTTGTGCTCATAGAAGATGAGTCTACCACCTATCAGGAAGCTGTGATGAGACCAGATTCCGAGAAATGGCTAGAGGCCATGAGATTTGAGATGGAATCCATGTACACCAACCAAGTATGGACTTTGGTTGATCCACCTAAAGGGGTAAAACCCATTGGGTGTAAGTGGGTCTTTAAGAGAAAGACTGGCATGGATGGACTTATCTATAAGGGTCACTTGGTAGCTAAAGGTTTCAAGCAGATTCATTGTATTGACTATGATGAAACCTTTTCTCCAGTAGCAATGTTTAAGTCCATTCGGATCATGCTTGCTATTGCAGCATACCATGACTATGAGAAACGGCAGATGGATGTCAAAATTACGTTTCTGAATGGAAACCTGCTCGAGGATGTGTACATGACACAACCTGAGGGTTTTGTAGATCCACACCTTACTAGCAGAGTATGCAAGCTGCATAGGTCCATTTATGGACTAAAGCAAGCTTCTCAGAGCTGGAATCTTCGATTTGATGATTCAATCAAGCAGTTTGGTTTCATCAAGAATGAAGATGAACCTTGTGTCTACAAGAAGGTTGTTGGGGACATAGTTGTCTTCCTCATATTGTATGTGGATGACATACTACTCATTGGGAAAGACATCCCTTTGCTTCAGTCTATCAAGACCTGGTTAGGGAGTTGTTTCTCAATGAAGGACTTAGGTGAAGCATCTCGCATTCTTAGTGTTAGGATGTATACTAAAAGCCTAGCTTTTGGTATAAACATTTATCTACAAATAAGAATCACATTGGTCAAATGTCTACATTTATAATAAATGTAGTTGTTCAATTAATTTATATTGTAGATAACATGGTGTGTGGTGTCACACACAGAGGATCATGTTATCAGTACCTTATAAATTATAAACAGTAGCTCACGACCAAGATGGAAAGGAACAAACCATTGGAAGGTCGTAGTGTAATTAGGTATTAGTTTATCTTAACTATATAATTACACTAGTACACTTAGAGTGTATTGAGTAGGACCATTAGAGGTCGTTTCTTTTATACTAACTTTATAAAGGAACAAAGACCTCAGTTATTATGGAAGTGTGTGCTCTTAATCCTAATATAATAACAAGCACATATATTTGATATTTATTTATTTAATTTATCAATGGGTGAGATTTAGTTCAATAAATCAATAAGCCCGATAAGTTGGGAAATGATATCACTTATAGTGTGTGTTGTTGATTATAGAAGGAAACTGTGTCCTAGTAATCTAGGTTGAGAATGTCCCCAAGAGGAGCTCATAAGGATTGTCATGTTAAACCATGCAGGTGGACTTAGTCTGACATGACGATAAGGTTGAGTGGTACTACTCTTGGACTAAGTATTAATTAAATGAGTTGTCAATAACTCACTTAATTAGTGGACATTCGATATCTTAAACACAAGGAGGCTAACACACTCATAATAAGTAGGAGCCCAAAATGTAATTTGGGATTGGTGCGGTAGTTCAATAATAGTTCTCTAGTGGAATGAATTATTATTGATAAAATTAAGTTGTGTGTTCGGGGCGAACACGGGATGCTTAATTTTATTGTGAGACCAAAACCAATTCCTCCTCTCGGTCCCTATCGTAGCCTCTTAATTATAGAGTACTATACCCACCTATACCCACCTTCTTACCCATCCTATAGGGGTCGGCCAAGCTAGCTTGGAGACCAAGCTAGGGTCGGCCATGGCTTGGTTCATGGGCGAATTCATGTGGCCGGCCTTAGCTTGAACTCAAGCTTAGGTGGCCGGCCCTATTAAAATAAAAAGGAATTATAATTTTAAAAAATTTTCTTATGTGGATAACATGATTTAAAAGAGAGTTTAAAATTTTAAATCTTTCCTTTTATAAGATTCTACAAAAGATTAAGAGAAGAGCTAAATCTCTTTCCTTATTTGTAGATTAAAAGGTTGATTTTAATTTCAGTAAAAACTTTCCTTTTAATCATGTTCATGATTTAAAAGAAAGTTTAAAAATTAAAAATTCTCTTTTATTAGTTTCTACAAAAGATTAAGAAAAGATTTAATATCTTTCCTTATTTATAGATTGAAAGGAGATTTTAATTTTTAGAGATAACTTTCCTTTTGGAAATTATCCACATGTTTAAAAGAAAGATTTTAATTTATAAAATTTCCTTTTTATTAACCAATCATGAAGGGATAAAAATTATTAGAGATTTTTTTTAAATTTCCGGAAGCAAATAAGGAAGTTTTAATTTGTGTTTAAAATTCTATTTGCTTGGAGATTTTATTGTGGCCGGCCATTGAAATAATGAAAAGAAAATTGGTTTTTAATTAAATAAATTTTCCTTTTCATGGAAAAAGAATTAAGGAAGTTTTTATTAAAATTTCCTTATTTGCCAAGACCAAGGATTATAAAAGAGGGGGTAGAGGTGCCTTCATGGTGAACGACTCTATTTTTTTTCCTTCCTCTCTTTTCTTCCTAGGTGTGGCCGGCCCCTAGAGGTTCTCCTTCCTCTTCTCTCTTCTCCTTCTTGTGGACGAGACTCCATCACCTCTTGGAGACATAGAAGTGGCCGGATCTAGCTTGGAGAAAAGGAGAGAAAGGAGGCTTGTTTCTTGCATCCCTTGGAGCTTGGTTGGTGGAAAAAGTTCTTCATCCTTTGGAAGTTTTTGCTTGGCCGAAACTTGAAGGCAGGAAGAAGAAGGTGCCTTGGTGGTTCTCATCTCGAAAGATCATTGCCCACACAATGTCTGAGGTTAGAAGAGGAATATGATAGAAGATCAAGAGGTCATTAAAAGTTCACAAAGAAAGGTATAACTAGTAATTGTTTTCCGCATCATAGTAGTTTTATTTCTTTGTAAAAATACCAAATACAAGAGGCATGTGATTCTAGATTTCGAATTAGTTTTCGATGTTGTGTTCTTTTATTTTCTTTTCGAACTTGTGCTTCGATTGTTCTTTTTGGGTAACCTAGAGTTATTTAAGGAAATTAAATATTAACTTTCCTTAAGAGGCTTTGTCTAGGTGGTGGTGGTTGCTCCCATATCCAAGATGGCCATGTGCCTCGCCATGCAGTCCAGGAAGCCAAATTTGGAAATTAATATTTAATCAACTTTGTGACCTAGGTGATTTGGATTGAATGTGTTAAGTTTCGCAGGAGATCCAAGTCTAAACCTAAAAGAACAAATAAATTAAACTTAGGATCAAACGTGTTAATGTAACACCCACAAAAAGAAATTATAAGATAAGCATATGGGTGTTATTTGCTTTAGAACATAAAAGAAGAAGAATCAAAGAAAAGAAGAAATAAGAGAAATAAAAAGAAGAGGTGAAGGTTTGAACCTTGAACCTCCCACCAAGGATAGAAATAAAATTATGTATGTTAACCACTAGGATAATGAATAATATGTGAAAGGGAAATGATGGGAATTGTAGTTGAAAGTAAAGTTAAAATTTAGTGAAGGAACAAAGGGAAAATCAAGTGGCTTTCTTCCCTTGTTTACCTCTTGGTTAAGAAAGAAAAGTAGCAAAAGACAAGTTGTCTTTCTCCCTTTCCTTCTCTATTTTCGTGGGGTTTAAGAGGGAAGTAAAGAGATGAATTTAGGGAAAAGAATGAAGACATATTCTCATTAAGAAAATACATGCATGAATTAAGGAGGAAGGGAAGCAAAGTTCATTTTGGTAACTTCCACCTACTTAGCATAAAAGGGAAAGGAACTAAAGGATTTCATTTTTTTTCCCTTCTCCCTCACCCTTGCCGAGACTAGCATCCTCCTCCCTCATCTCCACAAGCCAAGTTTAGGTTTCTCCCTAAGAGAAAACTAAACTACAAGAAGGAGCCTTCAAGGTGTGCCTTTCCAAGCAAGAGAAATCGAAAGGAGTGCTAGAAGAAGAGGCTCCCTACTTCCTCTTCACCAAGGGTACCATTTCTTAAAGATTAACAAGTGATTTCTAGGTAAGCTTCCCCTCACCTGTGGTACAATAGTTTGTATGGTTTTTCATGGAGTTAGATCGCTTAAGAACCTAGGACTTGCCTTAAGAAAATTCGGCCAAAAGAAGAAGAGGAGTTTAAGAAAATTGTAACTAGATATGCTTACTATTTTTCTTGTGATATGTAATTTATGTAAAAGGTTAATCTAAGGTTTCCATGCTAGAATAAATGATGAAAACTTAGATCCATAAGCTTTAAACTTTCGGCCAAGCATGAACAAGAAGATTTGGTAAGTTTAAGACTCAAACTAAGCATGTTCCTTATTCTTGAATTATGTAACCTATGATAATGATGTTGTTAACTTTTTCTCTTACTCGTATATTATTGAAACTCCATTTTCATGCCCATGACTATTCGTCCATGTAAGAAGAAAAGGCTTAAGAGAGTTTTAAATTTAGGGCTAAGCATGCTAAGATTTTTCCTAAGACAAGGTATGAAGTTTTATGCCATGATTATATGTTAGTTATAAATCCTACTTCATGCTTATAAGGATTCGGTCATGATGGGATTTGAAGTCTAGGAAAATTTAAACTAAGGCTAGGAAGCTCATGACTTTCTTGATAAAATAATATGAAACTAGTGGATGTTTTTATGGTTGTTTGTTTCATAGAATTTTGAGTACATGTAACTTTCGGCCACACTAAGTTTTAAAGCTAGTAGGCGTAGATTTTTAACTAAATTTATTCATGTTGCTCCTTGTTATGATGTCATGAAAATTGTGTAAGGTTTTTCCATGCTTTTAGGCCATATGAAAAGTAAAAACCTAACTCACATGTTTCGGCCACCTTGGAATTTAAGGACTAGGAAAACTTAGAACCTAACTTATATATGTTCATGATGCTTCTTGTGGTAAGTACTATGATATATAGTTATGGTTCCATGCTCTTATGCCACTAGAAATGTAGTACATGTTTATTAGGGTTCGACCAATAATAGTACAAAGGCCTAGAGAAAAATGTGAAACCAACTTATATATGCTTATGATGCCTTGTGATATATGCTATGAAATGTATTTGTGGTTACCATGCTCTTATGCCATTATAAACCTAATTCCATGAGTTGTAGGTTTCGGCCACCTTGAGTTAAGGGGTCTAGGAAGCTTGGAATTTAAAACTAATAGGCTTATGTTGTTTCTCATGAAAAATGTATAAGATATTGGCTTAAGGTTCAACACTTCCATGCTACTTGTAACCTAGAAGGAGACATGTTAGGGTTCGGCCATGATAGGTTTGGGAGCTTAAGGAACTTAGAAACCAAACTAAATATGCTTAAGTGGTTCCTTATGAAATATGATATGATATGAGTTTAGGGTTTACATGTTTGCATGTTACTTAGAACTTGTTTGCTCTACATGTAAGGTTTCGGCAATGAAGAAATAGAAATCTAGGAGGGCTTAAAAATTTAGGTTAACATGCTTATGACCTTTCATATGCTAGTATGTGAAGATATCATGAGATTTTTATATTTGTATGTTGTTTAGAGATCATGCCTCTATTCATGACTTTCGGCCATATAAGTTTAGTGACCTAGATGTACCTCACATGCTATGAATGAATTATGAAATGGTATTTAACGATTCCATGAATGGTTATGTCTTTTTATGATAAGTGATATGCTCCTTTATGTATGCTTATGATCCATGTATGTGCTATGTGCTCAATCATGCATACTTTAGTTTATGATAAAAATGATATGTTCATTATGCAAGCTTATGTTTCATGCATGTGCTGTGTGCCCAAATATGCATGCTTTATGATATGCTAAGTGATAAGTTCATGATGTATGCTATGATTCATGCATGTACTGTGTGCCCAAAAAAATGCATGTTTTATGATATGTCAAGAAACATGATATGCATGTAAGAATAAGAACTACGATATGTATGACATGCTACTTTACTTTATGTATGGCTTGTACCAAGGGTGGGCTCCATAAGCGCCCCGGGGTCGATGGACTAAGAAATGGGCCTCGTTAGGGATGGGCTCCTAAGTGCCCCTAGGTCGATGGACTAAGAAACGGGCCTAGTATGTATGCCTTGTAGGGTTCAAGACTTGCTACCTTGGACCTACATAGGACGCGCGCATTTATGTATGTGGTACAAGTCGGGATCCCAATCATGTTGAGATTATGTTTAAGTATGTATTGTATAAGTTTTCAAAGACATGTTGCATATGTTGCATGATATATGTTTAGGACTTTACCTTGCTTATGCTTTATGATTATGCCATGATTTTTATGATGATGTTATGCTATGACAGGATACACTTGTTGATCACGTTTATTATGCCATGATACTTTATGTTATGTATGATATGCCATGATATGCTGCTTGATATGTTGAAATTGTCTTTATACCTTATGACTTGTGATCATATATGCTTTACGGTTTTTGTGAGTAGGAAAGGAGCTTACTGAGCCATGAGTGCTCATAGCTAACTTTCTTGTACCACAGATAAAGGCAAGGAATGGATGTACTAGGGGAGCAACAGGAGGGCTTGAAGGATGTGTGCAGTAGTGGACTGGCTAAAAGAAATGACCTGCTTTCATTTAATAAGAAATTTGTCATGTTGATGTTTTTTACTTTATGATTCCATGACTTTAAGTATGTGTTTGGTATTAAGACCCAAAATTTATGATAAGTATGCTATGTGGACCTTTTATGTCTATTGTGATTTTTAAGTAAGAAAAAGGTTTTTAAATTCTCTAAGTAAGACTTCCGCTGTGTTAAGTATGTATGTGTCGCAAAGTAACCCCCATCGCCTTAGCAGGAGGGGCGGGGCGTTACAGTTAAGTTCCGCAGGCGATCCAAGTTTAATTTAAAAGAACACATGGTAGCTAGGAAAAGGTTCAGACCTTTGTACAAAATTTTTATACAGTGGAACCGATAGGTTTTCTGAGTAGCAACCAACACTTGACATACAAATCTATAGAGATAGATCTAAGAGATTGCTTGGCCTAAGTCAGAGTACATATATTGACAAGGTACTCCTTCGATTTGCCATGCAGAACTCCAAGAAGGGATTTCTGCCGATGTCACATGGCGTGAGTCTTTCGAAGACACAAGGTCCCTCTTTTAGAGAGAAGAGAGACCGCATGGATCAGATCCCTTATGCCTCAGTCATAGGATCTATCATGTACGTCATTCTATGTACTCGTCCTGATGTCTCGTATGCTTTGAGCATGACGAGTAGATACTAGTCAGATCCAGGTAAAAGTCACTAGATAGCGGTCAAAAATATTCTTAAGTACTTAAGAAGGACTAAAGAATATTTCTTTATATATGGAGGCAATGATGAGCTAGATGTAAAGGGTTACAGTGATGCCAGCTTCCAGACTGATCAGGATGATTATCGATCGCAGTCAGGGTTCGTGTTTTGCATTAATGGTTGTGTTGTGAGCTGGAAGAGTTCAAAGAAGAACACAGTCGCTGATTCTACGACAGAGGCCGAGTACATTGCTACAACAGAGATAGCAAAGGAGGCAGTTTGGATCCGCAAGTTCATAACAGAACTTGGGGTGGTTCCTATCATCGCTGACCCCCATTGAGCTCTATTATGACAACAATGGAGCTATAGCACAGGCGAAGGAACCTCGCTCACACCAGTAGACCAAACACATACTACAGCGCTTCCATCTCATTCGAGAGATTATCGAGAGAGGAGATGTGAAGATTTGCAGAGTACCCACAGAGGCTAACATCGTAGATCCCTTGACCAAGGCTTTGGCACAGAGAAAGCATGATGGTCACACTAGGTCATTGGGGCTTAGAGCCTACACTGATTGGCACTAGGGCTAGTGGGAGATTGTTAGTTAGAGACCTAGAGCCAATCATTTGATGATTGTATTATGAACTTGTTGTATCATATTCTTATATAAATAAAGGCATTTGTTTTGGTTATTATACTTACTTGTATTGGTGCCAAATAAACTAAGTATAATAGCATTCTTGAGTAGAAGGTTCTTACCTATATCAATCGATTGGTTGAATCGATAGTGAGATGGTATAGGGAACACTACTCTTAATCATTCCTAGTCGACTATTAACATTCAGGGACACTGTTAATGCAATAAGACTAGCATGTAGGTCAACTCGATGACTTGATCTCACAAGTCATGGATATAGAGATATCAAGTTAACACATGGGTATGCATTGGAGAATGTATACTGAATGACCCGCCATGAGAAAGTATCATGGATCGTTATATGAGTGTCATATACTTTCTCATGTCACTATTATTATGACTACTAGTCCTTAGACCTGAAGTCACCATGGATCCCTACATAAGGAGTTATGTACTTTGGTTTCGTCAAACGTCACCCGTAACTGGGTGGACTATAAAGGTGATTACTGGGTATGTAACAAATTATGCGGAGGGATGTGAGTGATGTAGATGGGATCTATCCCTCCTATATGATGGGAGTGACATCGATATTCTTGATAGAGTGAGACCACTAAGTGCATGGCCATGCCCAAATGAGTCAATATGAGATATTGAGCTCATTTGATTTAGTGAGTCTACTTGGAGTTCAAGATTTAGATTGGTCAGAGGATGACACGGTCTATGCCTCACATTGATCAATCTAGATGTCTAGGATAGAAGGACACTTGTCATATATTATAAGGAGTCACAATTAGTAGTCACAAGGTGATGTTGGATCTCAACATTCTTGTAACTTGGGTAGTAATGATGTGTTGCTAGATACCGCTCATTACTTATGCCCCTAAATGGGTTTAGGGGCATTGCCAACGTTACAAGAACCTATAGGGTCACACACTAAGGATAATTAGATGGAGATTAGGTTCATATGATGAACCAAGAGGATTAGATTCATGTGATGAATCAAATTGGATTAAGAGTAATCCTAATTGGGCTAATTGAGTTGGACTCAAGTTGATTAATGTGTTCAATGAGTCTAATTTAGATTATAACTCATTGAATCAATTTAATTAAATGAATTAGATTCATTATATTAAATTGTCTTGAATTAAATGGTTGGATTAGATCAACCATGAGAGAGATTAAGTCAAGTTTGACTTGACTTGAGAGGAAGAGGAAGAGTCAAGTTTGACTTGACTATTTGCCACCTCATTTGTGAGTTGGAATTAGGAGGACTAATGATGATGTGCCACATCATCATAGTTGGCACATGTGTGTGCCACCTCATGGAGGTTACAAGTCCCCTCTTTAATGGCCTCCACATTTAATGAAAAGGAGTTACACTCCTTAATATGGCCAGCCACTTTTGTAGTGAATGAAAATTTGATTTTTTGATTCAAGGCTCATTCAACTCATCTTCTTCCTTGCTCTCTCTTCAAGCTCTCCCTCTCTTGTCTTGGCCGAACCTTACCAAGGTGCTAGCACACCTTTGTGTTAGGTTTTCTCCACCTATTTGTTCGTGTGGATACTTCTAGAGGGTTGTACACTTGACAACCTCGAGATCCGGCATCACTTGGAAGAGCAGGATACGCGAAGGGCTTCGTATCAAGGGTAATTCCTTCTCCTAGTTTAGAACTAGCATAAAACTCATACTCGTAATGTTTTTGAAAGTTTTTACTTCGCACGGATCCGGTGGCTTGGGGTTCGGGGCTTTCGCGACGTGAAAAAGACGGTTTTCGCGGCCCGAAAAACCCAACAGGTTAGGAGCAAATGAAATGCATTGTAGTAGACCCTTACCAAGTTAAGTTTCGGCACCGATATTTAATTCACTAAGTATGGTAGGCCAGACACTAGATGTATTCATGTGGTTACCAGAGAGGATGCGCAACGGGTCGACGGATCTGTTTTCCGTGGTATGATTTTACTTTATGCATTATCCGTTGACATGCTGATAGATACTAGTAGCCCACGTTCCTTTATTTCTAGTGCATTTATGAGGGACATAGGTAGACTACCTACTCTTAGATCGCAGCGCCTAACCGTCTCCTTACCATTCGGTAATACATTAGACATCACTCAAGAGGTCAGAGTTTGCCCATTAGACTTTGACAATATGATACTCATGGTTGATTTATTAGTACTGGAAATGGTCGAGTTCGACATTATCCTTGGCATGGATTGGCTATCTGCATATCATGCCACGGTTGATTGCCAGACCATGGTGGTCACATTCTGACCTCTGAACCAACCCTCGTGGGATTTCACTGGCATCAAGGATGACATCATATCGGTCATTTCTACGATGCAGGCTCAGAAACTGTTGTCACATGACTGTCAGGGATTTCTTTTGTCCTTGATTAATGCTGACAACAATAGTAGTACTCAGCTCTCAGACGTTCCAGTGGTCCGAGAGTATCCAGATAAACTACCAAGCTTACCTCCCTGAAGGCAAGTGGAGTTTGCTATTGAGCTAATTCCGGGAACCGCGCCAGCATCAAAAGCTCCATACCATATGGCATCGAAAGAGTTGGACGTGCTAAAGGTCCAACTCCAGGAGTTATTAGACAAGGGATTTATTCTCCCTAGTGTTTCTCCGTGGGGTTCTCTGCTATTATTTGTCAAGAAAAAAGATGGTACTCTGAGATTGTGCATCGATTACAGACAACTGAATGCAATGACCGTCAGGAATAAGTACCCCTTACCATGGATCAAGGATTTATTTGATCAGCTTAGAGGTACATCAGTATATTCTAAGATTGATTTGCGATCCTGATATCATCAGCTGAGTTAATGATTCTGATATTCAGAAGACAACATTCTGTACCAGATATGGACATTATGAATTTTTGGTAATGCCATTTGGGCTTACCAATGCTCCAGCGGTGTTTATGGATTTGATGAACTACATCTTTCTAGAGTATCTAGATCAGTTCATTGTTGTCTTCATCGATGACATTTTGATTAACTCTCGTTTCAAGGAGGAACATGCACAGCATCTTCGCATAGTCTTGGAGACTCTTCGACAACATCGTCTATATGCGAAGCTCAACAAGTGTGCTTTTTGGCTAACCTCAATTGGTTTTCTAGGACACGTGGTGTCTAGCAGAGGTATTTCAGTAGATCCTCAGAAGATCGAGGCTATCACCAGCTGGGAGCAGCTGAAATTAGTTGAGGAGATCCGCAGTTTCTTGGGACTGGCTAGATATTACAGATGGTTCGTCGAGGGTTTCTCTCGCATTTCTATGCCACTAACACGCCTGACCAGGAAAGGCATGAAATTCACTTGGTCAGAAGCTTGCAAGACCAGTGTTCAGGAGCTGAAGCGGAGATTAGTGTTGGCACCAGTTTTGGTTTTACCTTCTGTAGAGGACGGATTCGTACTCTACACCGATGCTTCTCTACAGGGTTTGGGCGCTATTTTGATGCAACACGACAGGGTAGTCTCTTATGATTCTCGTCAGTTGAAGGAGCATGAGAAAAACTACCTAGTACATGATCTGGAGTTGGCCACCATTATATTTGCTTTGAAGATTTGGCGACATCACTTTTATGGTATTACATTTGAGATTCTCACTAATCATAAGAGTCTCAAATACCTTTTCACTCAGAAGGAACTTAATCTCCGATAGAGGAGATGGATGGAGTTCTTGAAGGATTACAATTGCACTATTAGCTACCACCCAGGGAAAGCTAATGTGGTTGCCGATGCGCTTAGCCGGAAGTCCAGAGGGACTTTAGCTTGCCATAGAGTTGTGGTCACGGACTTGATTCAGGGTTTCTCTGAGTTGGGCCTTGAGGAGCAGGGACAGACAGAACAGGGTATTCTGGTTACTATGATTACTCAGTCATCGATCAGGACGAGGATTCGAGAGGCCCAAGCTGGTGATCAGTCCATTGGCAGCCAGATAGCTTTCGGACAGCAGACAGAGTTCACCCGAGATGACGCGAGTATTATATATTTCCGAGGTCGGTTATGCGTACCTCGATCTCACCCAGTCTTGTAGGAGCTACTTCAGGAGGCTTATCGCTCTCGATTTGCTATCCACCTAGGTGGAACCCGCATGTACCGAAATTTGAGACGTTCCTATTGGTAGAACGACATGAAGAAAGACATCATGAAATTCATAGTTAGATGTCTAGTCTGTCAACAGGTGAAGGCTGAGCACCAGAGACCTGCCGAATTACTTCAGAGGATTCTGATTCCTAAGTGAAAATAGGAGCACATTACTATAGATTTTGTAGTGGGATTGCCTAGGACACGACAAAACCATGACGCGATTTAGGTAGTCATTGACCGATTAACCAAATCCGCACACTGCTTAGCGATCCGGAAGACCGATTCTATGGATCGATTAGTAGAGCTATATTGTCAATAGATCATCAGATTGCATGGTGTTCCATTGAGTATTATATCGAATAGAGACCCACAGTTTATGTCCCAGTTCTGGCAGAGTTTGCAGCAGGCCTTGGGCACTCAACTCCATTTCAGTACAGCTTTCCATCCATAGACAGATGGGCAGTCAGAGTGGACCATTTAGACTCTAAAAGACTTGTTGAGGTTTTGTGTTATGGATTATGAATTTTTGAGGCAGTTGAGAGGACCACTTGCTGTTGGATCGAGAAGCGCTAGAGGGGGGAGTGAATAGCGCTCGTGGCTATTTTGTTCGATTATCGGAAAACTATCGGAGTTATTAAAATGTAGCGGAATAAAATAAAGACAAAGACACAGAGGGATTTACTTCGTTCGGAGCCTAAGGCGACTCCTACTCGAAGGCCCGCGATCCTTGATCGCTTCCGGTGGGCAACAACTATAATTCGTGAAAGTTACAGATTAATTACAATTCAAAGCAGTAAAAGATTATACCGACAACAGAAAACTAAATCTGAAGCTCCGGGTTGTCGGGGTGTCGTTTACAGCACTTTCTAGATCGAGTCGTTAGCAGCTTGTCGCAAGGAGATTGCTTAGAAGATTGTACTTTTTGAAGCTGCACCTCAACCCTCCTTTTATATGCGGTTCCGGGCGCCTGGAGTGTGACGTGGCCAACCAACCAGGATGCTCCACGTGGCGAAGTCGCGCAGGGGATAAACTTTGGTCCCGGGCGCCCAGACCTCCGGGCGCCCGGATCCATTCCGGGCGCCCGGACACTCTTTTTCCAGCAGGTTCCTCACCTACAAACAATGGTTAGTCCGAGCAAAATACCCTGCAAGACAGTGTTAGAATATGATAAAACATAGTAAGGAATAAACGACAGTCTTCGGACTGTCCGAGTCTGACTTTGGATTCCCATCCGGAAACCCTAGGTCGACTCGACGCCTACTGTTCCCTCTGCGGGGAGCGCGTCCTCACCTACTCCACTCAGGAGATTTACCTGTTGCCAGTCGATCACTCGACGCTTCCGGACTTTCTGCTGGACATCCGCTTCCCGGCCAGTCCAGTCTTTCACCTAGTTCGCGACACCAGGACTTTTCACCTAGGGTTACCACCCCCTAGGACTTTTGCCTGAAGCCATCGACCTGCCAAGACTTTCCGCATAGGGTTACCACCCCCTATGACCTAGGGTTACCGCCCCCTAGGGTTTTCCCTTTACCTAACCGCAGCTAGGACTTTTCTCCACCTAGGGTTACCACCCCCTAGGACCTAGGATTACCACCCCCTAGGGTTTTCACTTGCCTAACCGCAGTTAGAACTTTCCTGAAACACTTAGTCAAGCACGTTAGATCACAAACATCTTAACTTTGAATCCTTTGCCATTATCAAAACTCAGGTTCGATCGTCGGATGCTTCCCGCACCAACACTTGCCATTAGTAGAGTTTGCCTACAATAACAGCTATCATTCGGCTATCCAGATGGCACCATTTGAAGCATTGTATGGTAGGCCTTATCGGACACCCACCCTCTGGGAGGAGGTTGGGGAGGCCTAGCTGCAAGGATCGCAGAGAGTTCAGCAGGAGGCAGAGTTGGTCCGCACTATTTAACGGAGGATGTCTGAGGCGTAGGATCGTCAGAAGAGTTATGCTGATTGGAGACGTAGACCCCTGGAGTCCTCTACTGGCGACCATGTATTTCTGAGAGTTTCACCCACGAAAGGGGTGAAGAGATTTGGCCTCCGAGGTAAGCTAGCTCCACAATACATTAGGCCTTTCCAGATCTTGGAGAGGATTAGAGCAGTAGCTTATCGTCTGGCGCTACCATCGACTCTGGCAGGTGTTCATGATGTGTTCCATGTGTCTATACTAAGGAGATATGTAGCCGACCCAGCACATATACTGTCAGATATACCAGTTCTCATTCAGCCTGACATTACCTACGAGGAGGTTCCTGTAGGATTCTGGACCAGAAAGAGTGTCAACTACGGAACAAGACTATACGGCTGGTTAAAGTCGGATGACAGCATCATTCTGACGACGAGGCTACCTAGGAGCTCGAGGATACGATCCGAGCTCGATACCCCCATCTTTTCACTTGAGGTATGTGGGTTAATTTTTTGTTCAGCATTTATACTATTTATTTGTTGTTAGTAATTGCTGATGGTAAATAACGAAATTTAGAGATCAAATTTTTATTAGTGGGGAAAAATGTAAAATACAACAACAAATATTAATTAAATAATATGGTTAATAGAGAAATAATCTTAACGGAATTTTTCAGAATTTTCTAGGAATTTTTCGGAGGCTGTATGGTGTAGGTTACGAGGATAAATATTGGGGCTAGGGGAAAGCTTGTTTAAGCTACCCCATTTAAATGAGGAAATGTTTAATTATTTATTTCTTTCTTTCTTTTTATTCCTTTTTTTTCCGTTTCCTTACCGTACCCTAAGCCAACCTCACACCATCTTCTTCCCCAAACCATCGCCGCCAATGCCTCCTCTTCTCCCCTCTCTCGAATTCATAACCCCCAGCCAAAGGAAAGCCCGAAGCTCTAGCATCACCTTCCCTCGTCCTCTTGCCTCTGCTCCATGTCGCCGCCACATCCTTTCTGTAGGACCGTTAGATTCGATAGAGGGGGGGGGGGGTGAATATCGATTCGAAAACTTAGAGTATAAACGCAGCGGAAAAGTAAAATAGACACAAATGTTTTTTACTTCGTTCGGAGCCTGTGACGACTCCTACTCGAAGGCTCGTGGTTCTTGACCACTTTCGTTGGGCAATCACTAACAATTCGAATATAGTTACAAAAATGAACACAAGAACTGCTGGTGAAAATAAAGCAATACCGACAAGGAAATTAAGAAACCGAAGGAGCACTTTGTCGGAGCTTTATTGGCATCGCACTGAACGTCGAGCAGCAAGACCAGCAGTAGAAGAGTTCTCAGATTGATTGATTATCCGATGCTCCTGCCTGGGGCTTCTTTTATATGCTGTTCCGGGCGCCTGGATTCCTTCCGGGCGCCTGGAATGTGACGTCGCTGCTCAAACCGAGATGCTCCACGTGGTGACGGCTTGGTTTGGATATAATTTGAGTTCCGGGCGCCCGGATCCACTCCGAGCGCCCGGACCTCCGAGCGTCCGGATTCCCTCCGGGCGCCCGGACCACCTTGTTCGAGAAAACTCCTTTTTCCTGCAAAACAAAGTTAGTCCGAGGCAATATATATCCTGCAACACAGATTGTTAGCACATTTTATCATAGTAAGAATTAGCACAAATAGTATGACTTAGATTCAGTCTTTCCGAGACCGGAATCTAGTCACGATCTCGACTTAGACATCCGAAATGGATCTAAGCCGGATTGACGCCTAATGTTCCCTTCCCAGGAACGCGTCCTCGCAGTCACTCACCTCCAGTGACTTACCTCACTTACCTGCCAGACGTCCGGTCAGCCCGTCGACCCGTCTGGACTTCTCGCCAACCGTCCGGTCAGCCCGTCGACCCGCTTGGACTTCTCGCCAAGCGTCCGGTCAGCCCGTCGACCCGCTTGGACTTCTCGCCAGCTATCCGGTCAGCCCGTCGACCTAGCTGGACTTCGTGCTAGACATCCGGTCAGCCCGTCGACCTGTCTGGACTTCTCCTGCACACTTGATCAAAGTGTCAGACAACAACAAAACTAACTTAACCTATTTGTCATTCATCAAAACCTGGGTTAGACCGTTAGTGCTACCCGCACCAACAATCTCCCCCTTTTTGATGGAATGACAACTTGGTTAAGTTAGTGAAAGAACACAAAAAAACCAGGTACATTGGTTTTAAAGTTAGTTTCAGTGTTTTCAATTTGGTTTATCTAACTTAACCACCTAACCCTCCCCCTTTGGCATTCATCAAAAAACAAGGGTAAACAATCATAGTGTAGATTTAGTGTAAAAAAAAATAATCACAGCTAATCTTGAAAAAAAAAATGAGTTTGGTTTAAGAAAAAAAAATCCAAGGAAAAAAATCAAGTTGACTTGGGGGAGACAAGTAGAATTTTGAAAAGTATAAATTTAAAGTTTTAACTTTTCAAGCGAAAAAAAATTTTAAATTAGGTTTTTCAACTTTTCAAAAAGGTAAATTTTCTTTTCAGGTTTGAGTAACATTTACTTTCAAAAGGTAAATTTTTAACTTCAATCTTTCAAAACAAAGCAAAAGTTAAACGAGTAAGATTAAATTTGCCAAAATAATTTTTAAGGCTAATTTGATAAAGGCTAAATTTGGAAATAGTCAACTTTTTAAATCAGGTTTGAAAATTAGGTGGGATTAAACTTTCACGTTTTTCAAATACTTAGTTAAATTTAATTTTTTTTTTTTTTTGTAAATTAATGTTCAAAAATAAGTTAGTTTTTAAAAAGCATTTGTCAAACACATTAAATTTTGATTAATTTCTCCCCCTGAACTTGACACTTAAAATTAAACAGTTGTCTAACCAATTAGGTACTAACTAACTATCAGAAGATAGTAGCTTTCACTTGGTTAGTCAGATTAAGTTGATTATAAGCAGTCAGTGTTTGACTTGACTGATGAACTTAATCTGATTAATGTCTGAGTTGTATTTAACGTCCAGACTTATGCTGATGCACTGAAATAAGCATCTTAAGTTCAGACAGTTGGCCTATGCATCTCACCCCTTTCTATGTTTGTCAAACACAAGCAAGGTAAACCTAAGGTGTTGGTGAGATGCTCAAAAACTAGTCCTATGGGTACATGTTTTCTAGTGATTCAAAACTAGTCTAAGGCCAAAACTATTTTTGAAAATCTAAAAATGGAAAGTTTTGAAAACATACAGTTTTAACTTATAAGTTGAAAAAGCATTATTTTAAAAGTAGTCTTTTAAAAAAAATCCTAGTCTATTAAGCACATCCCTAATTTTCGCCGTAAGTTGCTAAATTCACTTTCAGGGAGTGGTTTTGTAAAAATGTCAGCTAAATTTGATTTGGACTCAATGTACTTAAGTTCAATATCACCTTTAGTAACATGATCCCTGATGAAGTGGTGCCTAATTTCAATATGTTTGGTTCTTGAATGATGCACAGGATTCTTGGTTAAGTTAATTGAACTTATATTGTCAATTAATACTTTTACATTTGTGATATTTAAGTTGAAATCTTTTAGAGTATGCATCATCCATAATAATTGTGCAACACATTCGCCTATAGCTATGTATTCTGACTCAGTTGTAGATAGAGCAACACAATGCTGCTTTCTACTAAACCAGCTAACAAGTGATGAACCTAATAATTGGCATCCACCACTTGTGCTTTTGCGGTCTAATTTGCATCCAGCATAATCTGAGTCAGAATACCCTATTAGTTCAAAATTATTTGTCCTAGGATACCAGATTCCTACATTTGTTGTTCCTTTAAGATATCTAAAAATTCTTTTAACTTGTGTCAAATGGGATTCCTTAGCACAAGTTTGGTATCTAGCACACATACTAACTGCAAATAAAATATCAGGTCGGCTTGCAGTTAAGTACAGTAGGCTACCTATTGCACTTCTATAATGTTTTAAATCAATTGGTTTTCCATTTGGGTCACTGTCTAAGATTGTGTTTACTGCCATAGGTGTGTTTATTTCTTTTGTATTTTCCATTCCAAATTTTTTAAGTAATTCTTTGGTGTATTTATGTTGATAAATATAATTTCCTTCATTTGTTTGTTTGATTTGTAATCCTAAGAAATAGGTTAATTTTCCCACTAAGCTCATTTCAAATTCTTTTTCCATTAGATTAATAAATTCTTCTAAAAATTCTGAATTTGTTGAGCCAAATATTATATCATCTACATATATTTGTGCAATAAATATGTCTGTATTTAATGATTTAACAAACAGGGTTGGGTCAATTTGACCTTGTTTGAATCCTTTAGATGTTAAGTAAGATGTTAGCCTCTCATACCATGCCCTAGGTGCTTGTTTAAGTTCATATAGCGCTTTTTTTAATTTAAAAACATAATCAGGGTGTTCTAGACTTTCAAACCCAGGAGGCTGACCTACATAAACTTCTTCTTTAATTAGTCCATTAAGAAAGGCAGACTTAACATCCATTTGGTATAGTCTGAATCCCTTATGGGTTGCATAACTTAGTAACATTCTAATGGATTCTAATCTGGCTACTGGGGCATATGTTTCATCATAGTCAAGTCCTTCAACTTGACTAAATCCTTTGGCAACCAGCCTAGCCTCATTTCTAGTAATTTCCCCAGTTTCACTTAGTTTGTTTCTGAATACCCATTTTGTTTCTATTATTTTCTTATTCTTAGGTGGTGGGACTAGGTCCCAAACCTCATTACGCTCAAATTGGGCTAGTTCTTCTTACATAGCTATAATCCAATCTGGGTCTAGTAGGGATTCATCCACAGTTTTGGGTTCAATTTTTGAAATTAATGAAATTTGACTTAGGTTTCTAAAAGATGATCTGGTTTGAACTCTTAAGTCTGGGTCCCCGATTATTTGATCAGTTGGATGATTTGGATTAACCCTTATTGTTCTAGGGGGTTGACTCTCTTGATGTTGTTCCTCTTCTTCATGACTTAGAGTTTGGTTGGTTTCTGGAACAAACTCAGGTGTTTGTGTAGGTTCTATGTCTTGTTTGGTTTCTTCAAATTTTACATTAGTAGTTTCTTCAATTTTTAAGGTAACCTTATTGTAAATTCTGTAGCCTCTACTATTTAGGGAATATCCTACAAAAATTCCATTTTCAATTTTAGAGGTGAATTTTCCTAAGTGTTCTCTTGTATTTAAGATAAAGACTGGGCACCCAAATACTTTAAAGTATTTTATATTTGGTTGTTTATTATAAAACATTTCGAAGAACGTTTTGTTATGAGTTTTATTTATTGTTGTTCTGTTCTGTACATAGCAGGTTGTACTAACGACTTCTGCCCAAAAGTATTTAGGTAGGTTATACTCATTTAATATTGTTCTAGAAGCTTCAAGTAAGGTTCTATTTTTTCTTTCTACAATTCCATTTTGTTGGGGGGTTTTAGGGCATGAGAACTCATGATGGTAACCGTTTTCTAGACAAAAACTATTAAAGTTGTGATTTTTAAATTCTCCCCCGTTGTCACTCCTAATTCTTTTAATTTTAATATCTTTTTCGTTTTCAATCTGTTTGCAAAAATTTGTAAAAATTTCAAACATTTCATCTTTATGTTTTAAGAATTTTACCCAAGTAAACCTAGAATAATCGTCTATAATTACTAAATAATATAAGTTTCCATTTATAGATTTGACTCCATGGGAGTCAAAAAGATCTAAATGTAGAAGTTCTAAGATTGAGTTAGTTTGTGGTTGATTTGTTTGTTTGTGGGTTGATTTAGTTTGTTTGCCTTGTTGACAAGTATTACATATGGTTGAATCTAAGTTAGGTAGCTTTGGTAAGCCTTTTACAAGTCCATTTAGTTTACTTATATTTCTAAAGTTGGTGTGAGACATCCTCCTATGCCATAACCAAGTTTCTTCTTTTTGTGTTAAATAACACTTAATGGAAGAAATGGTTAGGTTGATGGCATAGATGTTGTCTTTTCTAAAACCTTTTAGGCTTATGGTAGGATTATCTAGATGTTTGATTAAACACTCTGTAGATAGAAATTTGACCTTATACCTAGTATCACACAATTGACTTATACTTAGAAAATTATATTTAAAATTTTCAACAAGTAAAACATTTGTAATTATAAAGTCTAATTTTAATTGAATATTACCTATACCAATTACCTTGAGTTTGCCGTTGTTTCCAAAGGCAACTATTCCTAGGCTTTTGTAAGTGAGTTGAGTGAACTTGGTGTGATCTCCAGTCATATGTTTGGAGCAACCACTGTCCAAAATCCACTTGATTTCCTACAGTAAATAGGATTTAAAGTTAGTCTTTTGAGCATGCATTATTTAAGTGTAAAATTAATTTAAGTTTAAAATTAAGATTTTGAAATTAATTTTTAAGTTTAAAATTAAAATTTAGACATTAATTTTTTTGTTTAAATTTAAAATTAAAATTTTGAAATTATTTTTTTTTTAAGTTTAAAATTAAAATTTTGAAATTATTTTTTTAAGTTTAAAATTAAAATTTTGAAATTAATTTTTTAAGTTTATAATTTTGAAATTAATTTTTTTTAAGTTTAAAATTAAAATTTTGAAATTAATTTTTTAAGTTTAAAATTAAAATTTTGAAATTAATTTTTTTAAGTTTAAAATTAAAATTTTGAAATTAATTTTAAAGTTTAAAATTAAAATTTTGAAATTAATTTTTTTTTTAAGTTTAAAATTAAAATTTTGAAATTAATTTTTTAAGTTTAAAATTAAAATTTTGAAATTAAATTTTTTAAGTTTAAAATTAAAATTTTGAAATTAATTTTTTATGTTTAAAATTAAAATTTTGAAATTAATTTTTTAAGTTTAAAATTTTGAAATTAAGTTTAAACTTAAAATTTTGAAATTAATTTTTAAGTTTAAAATTAAATTTTTGAAATTAATTTTTTAAGTTTAAAATTAAAATTTTGAAATTAATTAAGTTTAAAATTAAAATTTTGAAATTAATTTTTAAGTTTAAAATTAAAATTTTGAAATTAATTTTTTATGTTTAAAATTAAAGTTTTGAAATTAATTTTTTAAGTTTAAAATTTTGAAATTAAGTTTAAAATTAAAATTTTGAAATTAATTTTTAAGTTTAAAATTAAAGTTTTGAAATTAATTTTTTAAGTTTAAAATTTTGAAATTAAGTTTAAAATTAAAATTTTGAAATTAATTTTTTAAGTTTAAAATTTTGAAATTAAGTTTAAAATTAAAATTTTGAAATTAATTTTTAAGTTTAAAATTAAAGTTTTGAAATTAATTTTTTAAGTTTAAAATTAAAATTTTGAAATTAATTTTTAAGTTTAAAATTAAAGTTTTGAAATTAATTATTTAAGTTTAAAATTAAAATTTTGAAATTAATTTTTTAAGTTTAAAATTAATGTTTTGAAATTAATTTTTTAAGTTTAAAAATTAAAGTTTTTGAAATTAATTTTTTAAGTTTAAAATTAAAGTTTTGAAATTAATTTTTTAAGTTTAAAATTAAAATTTTGAAATTTTTTTTTAAGTTTAAAATTAAAGTTTTGAAATTAATTTTTTAAGTTTAAAATTAAAATTTTGAAATTAATTTTTTTTTTTAAGTTTAAAATTAAAATTTTGAAATTAATTTTTAAGTTTAAAATTAAAGTTTTGAAATTAATTTTTTAAGTTTAAAATTAAAATTTTGAAATTAATTTTTTAAGTTTAAAATTAAAGTTTTGAAATTAACTTTTTTAGTTTAAAATTAAAATTTTGAAATTAATTTTTAAGTTTAAAATTAAAATTTTGAAATTAATATTTTAATTTTAAAATTAAAATTTTGAAATTAATTTTTTAAGTTTAAAATTAAAGTTTTGAAATTAATTTCAAATTAAAGTTGAAGCCTTATTCATCTCACCCGATCTATATTTTCAATCAGGGAATCCTATGATTTCGTGAGATGAAATTGGATTTTTAATTATGGAGTTTTGGTTTAACATGTGTTAGATTCAAATTTAGCTTTGGTTTCCACAAATATGCATTCTTCGGATAAACTTCTAAGCTTTGTGAGTCACATGGACATCATTAGAAGTAACCAACCTTTCGAGGTTTTCCGAATAGTCCTATCCACGGAACTTAGTACTACATCTTGGTCTAACTGGTTAGGATTCATTTAAGGGTAGCTTCGGTCAGTTCCACTTGGCCAAATGCACCAGATCGAAACCATATCTTTCTAGACATGCGATGCCCAAGTTTCCCTAACGTACTATCATCCAAAAACATCTCCAGTACCATGATTCAAGTTAAACTTGGTCTCTAATTCTAATTACCCTGCCGGGTTAGTTAGTTTTGGGTTACCCTGTCGGGTAAGTTAGTTTTGGAGGTGCCAGCTATTCTGGAGCCTCCCCCTGAATTTTTTGCCATTAATTTAAATTTTGGTTTTAGGTTTGTGATGATTCCTTTTATAGTTATGATTAACTTGATGATAATTTTGTTGATTTTTAAGGTGTTTAAAGTTTGAATTTGATTTGGGTTTGTATTTTGGATTTTGGTTTGGTTTATTCGATTTTATATAATGTATTTTTTCTTTAGGTATATAATATTGGTTAAGTCCTATTTGCGTGGTTAAGCACGCTTTCGGAACCCAAGCTAGATTGGTTGATTTGTATTGGGTTATTAATGATTTGAAGGTTTTATTTGAATTCGACTTATATCCTAATCCGGTTTTATTATAGCATGCCTTTTGATTATTTAGGATTAAGTTTAGATTTTTTGATCTCATTGTGAATTTTTCTAACATCTCCTTTAAACTGTTTATTTCATTTTTTAATGATAAATTCTCCTCCTCAAGTGTTAGATCTTGAGTTGGATTCGAATTTTTTAATTGTTCCTTGAGGTTTTGATTTTTCTCAAGAAGTGATTTGTTTTCATTTTCTATTTTAGTTAATTTACTATTTAAACAGGAAATAATTCTAAAAAAAATTTTGTTTAAATTAAAATATACCTCATTCGGGCCTTCGGAAATGAGTACGGACTCGTGGCTTGTTTCAGGTTCAAACCCGTCTTCACCTTCCGACTCGTCTTTTGTTTCAGCTTCGCGGGCCATCAGTGCGAGGTGGCTCTGATGTTTCTATTCTTCTTCCTCTGATTCGTCCGAGGAGTCATCCCACGTTGCTTTGAGGGCCTTCTTTTTGGTTGGCTTCAATTTATCGAACTTCAGTTTTGGGCATTCGTTCTTGTAATGTCCCTTTTTGTTGCAGCCGAAGCAAGTCACGTTCTTTTGATCTGAGGGAGAACTGATCTTCTGAAGGTCCTTTGTGCTGAAGCTCCTTTTTCTCCTGGTGAACATTTTTCTTACTAGGTTCACCAGGTGTTCTTCATCTTCGGATCTTGGTCGCGATCTTCTTCATCCTCAGGCTTGCTCTTCTTTTCTTTGTAGGAACCTGCAAATAAAGCTATACCTTTTTCGGCTCCAGCATTAGTTTGTTCATGTAATTCTAATTCACAGAAAAGCTCGTCTAATTTTAATTCAGAAAGATTTTTTGAAATTTTGTAAGCATCTACAATTGATGCCCACAAACTATTACGTGGAAAAGCATTTAATGCGTACCTTATTAAGTCTCTATTTTCCATCTGGTGGCCTATCGCATGAAGCCCGTTAAGGATGTCCTTGACTCTTGCGTGGAGTTGATTCACCGTTTCACCTTCCTACATTTTTATATTAAAAATTTTATTTAAAAGCAGGTCTCGTTTTGTTACCTTGGCGTCGCTCATTCCCTCGTGCAGTTCGATCAACTTGTCCCATAGCTCTTTAGCGTTTTTGTGTGGACCGACTCTGTTCAGTTCTTCTCTTGTCAATCCGCACTGTAGAGTGTTGATCGCTTTATTTTCTGTTGATGCTTTTTTCTTCAGATCTGCTATCTAGTCTTCAGGATCCACTAGATTCCCGGAGTTGTCCACTGGAATTTTGTAGGGTCTCGTAATGCTCATCCACTGGTCGAAGTCTGTTTTGAGGTAGACCTCCATGCGCTTCTTCCAGTACGGAAAGTCATCCCCGTTGAAGAGTGGAGATCGCACTGTGCTGAATCCTTCTTGTTGGGACATTCTGTGCACAAGTAAATAACCGAAAAAAATATCCCAAGACTTGGTCTTGGATTAGTAGTGCGGGAAGAGAAAAATAGTAGAAAAATCTAGATTGGTGTTGCACCAATTTAGCTCTAAAAAAATAATAAAAAATGATAAACCAGTTTGGAGTTTGAGTGTAAAACTGAAGACCGAAAAAAGAAAGAATTTCACCCCCAGTCTGATTGGTGGTTGCACCAAATCAGAGCGGTACCTGCTCTGATACCACTTGTAGGACTGTTAGATTCGATAGAGGGGGGGTGAATATCGATTCGAAAACTTAGAGTATAAACGCAGCGGAAAAGTAAAATAGACACAAATGTTTTTTACTTCGTTCGGAGCCTGTGACGACTCCTACTCGAAGGCCCGTGGTCCTTGACCACTTTCGTTGGGCAATCACTAACAATTCGAATATAGTTACAAAAATGAACACAAGAACTGCTGGTGAAAATAAAGCAATACCGACAAGGAAATTAAGAAATCGAAGGAGCACTTTGTCGGAGCTTTGTTGGCGTCGCACTGAACGTCGAGCAGCAAGACCAGCAGTAGAAGAGTAATCAGATTGATTGATTATCCGAAGCTCCTGCCTGGGGCTTCTTTTATATGCTGTTCCGGGCACCTGGATTCCTTCCGGGCGCCTGGAATGTGACGTCGCTTCTCAAACCGAGATGCTCCACGTGGTGACGGCTTGGTTTGGATATAATTTGACTTCCGGGCGCCCGGACCACGTTGTTCCAGAAAACTCCTTTTTCCTGCAAAACAAAGTTAGTCCGAGGCAATATATATCCTGCAACACAGATTGTTTGCACATTTTATCATAGTAAGAATTAGCACAAATAGTATGACTTAGATTCCGTCTTTCCGAGACCGGAATCTAGTCACGATCTCGACTTAGACATCCGAAATGGATCTAAGCCGGATCGACGCCTAATGTTCCCTTCCCGGGAACGCGTCCTCGCAGTCACTCACCTCCAGTGACTTACCTCACTTACCTGCCAGACGTCCGGTCAACCCGTCGACCCGTCTGGACTTCTCACCAACCGTCCGGTCAGCCCGTCGACCCGCTTGGACTTCTCGCCAAGCGTCCGGTCAGCCTGTCGACCCGCTTGGACTTCTCGCCAGCTATCCGGTCAGCCCGTCGACCTAGCTGAACTTCGTGCCAGACATCCGGTCAGCCCGTCAACCTGTCTGGACTTCTCCTGCACACTTGATCAAAGTGTCAGACAACAACAAAACTAACTTAACCTATTTGTCATTCATCAAAACCTGGGTTAGACCGTTAGTGCTACCCGCACCAACACTTTCATCCAAGCAGCCAAGATTGTGGGTGTGCCCTAGAGTCGGCGTCGAGCCTTCATCTTCCCCGATCTTCGCCCGAAAAACCCAAATGCCAATGCTGATCACCCACACCGATCACCGACGCTGATCGTGGCTAGCAACGTGCCCGAAGGTCAGCATAGATCCTTCACCCTTGACCAAGGGCAAAGGGTCATGCCCTAGCATCGATCTCCTCTTGCGATCGGTCCAGCCGTGATCTTGCACACAACCCCGATCTGGTCAGCACCAACAATTCCCCTTTACGTGTCTAGGTTCACCAAGATTGGAGGATCTACCGAGCTAGCAGTTGATCATCGTTGGTCGTCACCCGATCTCCCCTTACAGCCAACGCTGCCCCTTTTGTCGTGAGCAGCCAATACCGACATCTCATTTTGTTCGCTATTTCTCGCAAGCCATCAAATTGAGGTAAGCTGAGTTTGTGGATCAGTGTGCATTTCGGTGATGTTTTGGCTAATTGTGAATATTGGCATTAGTGGATGTTGGTGTTAAGTGGGTTTATTAACTGATTGTGATTTAGGGTGTTGATTTAAAGATGATAGAGAAAAGTGAGCTCCCTCTCCACGGATCACAAGGGATTGGTCTGCTGCCTTGCTGCCATATTAGAGGTAAACACCAACTGTAGCAACTGATTTTTGGTACATTGGGTGTTGGATTACTAACTCTGCCCATGATGACTGGTCATGGCCGATCCCAAGCCCGGATAAAGGAGGAGGGTTGCGTTAGGTTGCCAGCCAGCGTCAAACTATGGCAAATATTTCATGAATGAATCCATTAAACTATTGTGCTAATGCTAGGTTGTTCCCTGGAAGAAACGCGTTGCAGGGTCCGTTTGTAACGTCTCGGCAAGGACCGCTACATCTCCAGAACTCGGGTGTAGTGATAAATATGCAAGAGTTCGCGTTACAGGGTCCGACTGTAACGTCTCAGCAAGGACCGCTACATCTCCATGAGAACTTGGGTGTAGTGTTAAATAGGCAAGAGTTCTCACACCATAGGTTAGATAAGAACAAATATGATAGGAAAACTAATAATCTAAGATTTAGAACTTGGAACATAGGAACTCTCACCGATAATCAATGGAGGTAGTAGATATGATGATTAGGATAAAAATTAATATTTTGTGTGTACAAGAGACAAAATGGACAGGTGAGAAGGCAAAGATGATAGAGAACACGAGTTTTAAGTTATGGTACACTGGAAAGAGTAAAACAAGAAATGGAGTGGGTATTATTGTAGATAGTTTGTTAAAGGATGAAGTTGTAGGAGTAGTTAGAAAAGGGGATAGAATTATAGCCCTTAAGATAATAGTGGCGAAAGAAACTATGAACATAATTAGCGTATATGCACCACAAGTAGGATTAGATGAAGCTACCAAATCAAGGTTTTGGGAGGACTTAGATGAAATATTACAAAATATTTCACCAAATGAAAGGATTTTAATAGGAGGTGATCTAAATGGACATGTCGGAGTGAAAAATGAGGAATATGAGAGAGTACATGGGAGTTATGGGTTTGGAACGAGGAATGAGGAAGGGAAAACTATATTAGATTTTGCGATAGCATATGACCTTATATTAGCTAATACGTTTTTTAAGAAAAGAGAAGAACACTTAGTCACATTCAAAAGTGAGAATAATAAATCACAAATTGACTTTCCTATGGTTAGGAAGAAGGATAGAAAGATTTGTAAAGATTGCAAAATCATCCCTGGAGAAAGCTTAACTACCCAACATAGGGTAGTAGTGTTGGATATACATCTTAAACATAGTATCTAGAAAGAAAATATATACAATTCCTAGAATTAAGTGGTGGAAGTTAAAGGATGGGAAGCAACATATATTTAAGGAGAAGGTAGAAGTACAAGCATTAGGTGAAATATACAATGACTCTAATACAACATGGGATAAGATGGTATCAAAGTTGAAAATAGTAGCTAAGAGTGTCATCGGTGAGTCAAAGGGGCATGCACCGCTAAGTAAAGAATCTTGGTGGTGGAATGAGAAAGTACAATAGAAAGTGAAGGAAAAACGAATAGCTTATAAGGAATTATATATTTGTAAGAATGAGGAAAACTTTAAAAAATATACAATAGCCAAGAAAGAAGCTAAAAAAGTGGTGAGTGAAGCAAAAAATGAAACTTTTGAACGGTTATATCAAAAATTGGATACAAAAGAAGGGGAAAGAGACATTTATAGAATAACTAAAGTGAGAGAAAGAAAAACAAGAGATCTTAGCCAAATAAAATGTATTAAAGATGAATGTAATAGGGTATTAGTAAGTGATGGAGAAATAAAAGAGCGATGGAAGAGGTATTTTCATCAACTTTTTAATGAAGGTTTAGGAGACCAACTTAACTTGGGTAATTTAATTAGGTCAAATGAGCATCGAAATTTTAATTTTTATCGTAGAATTCAAACTTCAGAAGTAAAACAAACTTTAAATGAGATGGACAATGGAAAAGCCGTTGGACCAGATGATATTCCAATAGAGGTATGGAAGTGCTTAGGGAAACAAGGTATTGAATGACTTACAAAATTATTTAACATGATATTGAAAACAAAAAAAATGCCTGATCAATGGAGGATAAGTACTTTAGTTCCCTTATATAAGAATAAGGGAGACGTACAAAATTGTGCAAACTATAGGGGTATTAAACTAATGAGTCATACTATGAAACTTTGGGAAAAAGTAAGAGAAAAAAGATTAAGGAAGGAGACAACAGTGACAAAAAATCAATTTGGGTTCATGCCTGGAAGGTCGACAATAGAAGTTATACATCTTCTTAAACAATTAATTGAAAAATATCGGGAGCAAAAACAAGATCTACACATGGTATTCATTGACTTAGAAAAAGCGTATGATAGAGTCCCAAGAGAAATTATATGGCGAATTTTAGAAAAGAGAGGTGTTAGCGTAACATATATTGAACTAATTAAGGATATGTATGAGGATGTAACGACCAGAGTAAAGACTTCAGGCGAAGTAACTGAAGCATTTCCAATAAAGATAGGGTTACATCAAGGATCAGCTCTAAGTCCCTATCTTTTTACACTAATTATGGACGAACTCACTGCGCACATTCAAGACACAGTACCGTGGTGCATGTTGTTTGCAGATGATATTATTTTGGTAGATGAGACGCGTGAAGGAGTAAATTCTAAGCTAGAATCTTGGAGGGAAACACTAGAAGGGAAAGGTTTTAAGGTTAGTAGATTAAATACAGAATATATGAAATTTAAGTTTAGCAATATTAGAAGTAATGAAACAATTGTTAAGATAGGAGAGGACGAGTTGCTTGGAATCGAGTGATTTAAATATTTAGGATCATTTTTACAAAATGATGGAGGGATTGAGAGAGATGTCTTACATAGAATACAAGCAGGATGGGTGAAATGGAGGGGAGCGTCGAGTGTTTTATGTGACCGTAAAGTATCTCTTAAACTTAAAGGTAAGTTCTATAAAACCGCAGTTAGACCTGCTATGTTATATGGAGCTGAATGTTGGGCTATGACTCGAGCACACGAGCAGAAGATGAGAGTTGCAGAGATGAGGATGTTAAGGTGGATGTGTGGGCATACGAAGATGGACAAAATAAGAAATGAGAGCATTAGAGAGAAAGTCGGAGTTGCATCTATTGAGGAAAAACTCCGAGAGACACGTTTAAGATGGTACGGACATGTACTTAGACGACCAATAAATGCTCCAGTTAGGCGATGTGAAACTACGATAAACATGCATATCAAACGAGGAAGAGGAAGACCAAAAAAGACTTGGTTAGCAACAATAAAACAAGATAAAATTTATTTAAATATAGATGATGATATAATAGGAGATAGAGCTCAATGGCGTAAAAGGATTCATACAGCCGACCCCACCTAGTGGGAAAAGGCTTGGTTGTTGTTGTTGTTGTTGTTGTTGGGTGTTGGATTACTTATTTGGGTGAGTATTTGGATTGAGTCCTTAGGTCGAATGCTTTGATGCGGATGTGATGATTTTCGATTCAAGGCTTTTGGAATTTACTGTGGCAATCTTGCTTCGGCTGAGGACATCAAGGAAGAGGTTGCTAAGGTGAGTTTTCATGATAAGCTTTAATCCAAGCTATGAAGGGAGTGTGGATTAATTAAGGGAATTATAATGTTCGGTTGAACCTAATTCAATAAAGAAATTGATATTAGATGGATATGATAATTTGGGTTAGGGAAACTAACCCTAATTGAACTTGGAGTTATAATTAATTAGGGTTAAAATGTTGGATCTAATCTAAGCTTCGGGTTAGATCTGACTTATTTAGTTAATCGAGATTTAATGAATAAAATTAAGGTATCCTAGTTAATAGGAATTTTGATTAAGCAATTGGATATCTACGAGCATGACTTAATTATATGTATGTTGTTACAGGGCTTTGATTCGAGACGAGCATCTCGACGTGGGGTCTATTTTGGAGACGATCTCCAATTTTTGAGGTGGGTACCTTGACTTATCTCTTTTGATATGTCATGTTGATATGCGTAGTAGAGTATAGCCTTTAGTAATAATTATGTTTATCTTTGCTTTGGTATGTCACTACATGAGACCTGTTGCATGCTTTTATCTGTTCTACATTTATGTTTTATACCCTCTTATTTATTGTCATGATTATTTTTGCTCATAGTGGTAGTGACATACCATGCCTTAGGATACACCGGACTAGACATTTATCATATTTGACCCATGTACCTAGATCTATTTTATTTGATCCATTTATTTTTGGTACATATTTTATAGAGATAGATATGGTTAG
Source organism: Zingiber officinale (assembly GCF_018446385.1). NCBI lineage: Eukaryota > Viridiplantae > Streptophyta > Magnoliopsida > Zingiberales > Zingiberaceae > Zingiber > Zingiber officinale. The sequence goes on along the minus strand of NC_055995.1, from coordinate 60,698,565 downwards.
GATTTTTATGCTTAGTGTCATGCACCATCTCGCATGATTGCATGCTGAGCGATTGTGGGCTCCATTATTATTGAGCACATCACCAGTTACATGGATCTGCACATATAACCACTCATGGGTTAGTAGTTTTTATTCAGGCAGGGTGTGTTGCAGCAGGTTGCTCTGTCGGTGCTCCGCTGGTCCGCTCATGGGTAGTGTGATTACAGCGTGGTAGCAGGACAGGGATCCCTCCTCTAGATTGTCTCAGGGAGATAAGAGCATTGAGCTCTCCCACTTATGATTTAGGGTAGGAAGATAGGTGTACTCCGATAGCATCCTATCCACTCGGTCAACCATCAAGAGCAGTGATGGCAGAGTCCACAGTTGTCATAGCCCTACCCACTCGGTCTCACCATCGTGTGTGAGATGGTTGACTAGCGTCAGGGGTGACCAGGACATGTCATTGGCATCATATGCATGATTGCATTTATTGCTTGTGTTTACTACATTTTGTTTGCTACATATTGGATAGATGCATATGTTTGACATGCATACAGAGGCATGTTACCTTTGTTCTGACGACCATATTATTCTGATAGGAGGTCCTGGTGAGTACAATTTCTCCTTTTCTTACAGTTTTGCATTTTCCATTACTTCAGAAGACTGTTCACATATTTATTATTACTAGTTATTTCTTATTATGCATGTCAACTTGGTATCCGTTGAGTGTTGGACTCACCCTATTGATATTTTCTTATTTTAGGTTGAGGCCGTCAGGAGGTTCCAGTTGCTAGTCCCCTGGTCACGAGAATTTACATATTAGTCTTGTGGTTTTTTGTTTGTTTCGGACTTATATTGGTTTTGCACTTTGGATTGTATGGTTTTGCTTAAGACATTGTGATGGTTGGATTTTTACTTGCTTAGTAGATTTTTATTTGGTGTGTTTTGCTACGTGCCTGCCAGTCGACAGAAGAGGTAAGTTAGATGTTGTTTTTGCTTTCTTTTGTATTGTGGAGACAACTAGAGGTTGTTTGTATATAAACTGCGTGGTTTGTTTAGTTATATTTTATATTTATTGTTCCAGTCGTGTTGGTCGTGTATGAGTTGGTTGTAGTAAAGTTTTATATTGCCACCCGTACAGGGGAGATGCTGCCGAAATTTCTTCTGGCAGGGACTACCTGGGGCATCAGTGCGATCTAGTTGTCAAAATTGTTGCTTCCAATGAAGCATTTCATCATTTGCCTCCAGGAATTAAAGTAGACTTGATCGTACGGTCGAGGTTCATGGATGCTTCTCCCTTCTTGATAGGATGTCGACATTCTTGTAAGAAAAATAGAAAACCAATTTCCAAGATTTTTGTCTCGGGATTAGTAGTACGGGATAAAGGAAAAAATTTTTTACTAAAATTAAGAGAAAATACTTTTAAAGAAAAAGAAAAGGTTTTTAAAAATTTCTTGAAAAACGCTTAAGTAATTTCAGAGCTACGGGCCTCTGATACCAATTGTTGGATCAGAAGAGTGCGATAGAGGGGGGGTGAATACCATGCTTTTAAAAACTTTTCTTTTCATATTTTAAGAACAATCAGAATATGCAGGGGAAAGTAAAATACTCAGTTCGGTTACTTGGTTCGAAGCCTAGGTTGACTCCTACTCCAAAGCCCGCGATCCTTGACCGCACCGATGGGCAATCCACTAAAACCCTTCTTTCCGAAAACCTTGGAAAGAAGTAGTGCATACAATATTCAAGATAGTAACACCCTACTATCTTGTAAGAGTTTAAGTACAATGAAAGTTTAAATAAATGTACCGACAATAATAAAAGACGGAGCTTGGTCGACACTTCTGAATGGAGCAACTTGCAAGTTATAGAGCAGTAGCACGATCAGCCAAAGCTTGCATAGATATGAATTTTGAACCAAATAGTGTTACCCAGCCTCGAACCTTGAGCTCTCTTTTATAAGAATCATCGACGTTCAGTCGATCGATCCCTGGGTTTGGTCGACCGAACCCACTCCCTTCCTTTTCGCTAAGATTTGATCTTCGAGCATTAACTGATCTTTAATGGTTCAGTAGACCAATAACCTTGTTCGGTCAACCGAATGGTGAACTTCCCTTCTTGCCAATATTCACACTTAATGCTCCATTAATGCTTTCATTGTTTGGTCGACCAAACCTCATTTTCAGTCGACTAATCATGCTATGATACCATGTTTGTGAGCCTGATCTGTTTTTCCAATTTTGCCTGTTTGGTTGACTGATAAAATGCCTTTTTCGATCGACTGAACCTCCTGTTCAGTCGACGGAACCCTTTTCCAAATAAAGGTTTTTGAGTGTTGGACGTGTGGCCGCTGATAGGGCATGATCCCGAGTTCTGAGTCAAAAGTTATGACTCTTTGAAATTCAAGGAGTCATATGATTCTGCAACACAAAGTTAGTTCGATATAACAATAATATTCCTACAAAACAAAGTTTGCACAACTATATATGAATAATAAGATGCATGATTAGTATTAGACAGTAGAACTGTCTTGATCTTAACTTGAAAACCTTTCTGGTTTCTTCAGCTGGATCAGCGATCTTAGGTTGTTCCTAACAGGAACACTACCTCACTGTCGCTCCTCCAATTACTTACCTCAACTTACCTGCCAAACATTGGTCCTCTAGACTTGTTTGGAATTTCTCTGCTCAGTATCTGATCACCTGATCCACTAAGTCCTTTCCTGCAATACTACATTAGCCAGCAACAATAATAGTCATACAGAATGCTCTGGTAAAACTAAACTTAGAATCACCAAGATCCACCGATCAACCTTGCTTGGATTTCACTCCTCTAAGACTTGTCATTACCTAAGGTTATCTCCAACTAGGATTTTCTCCATCTGGATTCATTCACCAGAACCTAAGGTTACCACCCCCTAGGGGTTTTCCACCTGGTTTCACTCACCAAGACTCAGTATTCAGCTATCTAGAGATCAGGTCCTTCAGACCTATCAACCTGGCTTCCACAATATACCGAGATTTCCCTTCCCTAGCCTACAACTAGGACTCAGTATTCGGCTACCCAGGGATTAGGTCCTCTAGACCTATCGAATCCACCTGGCTTCCATGATCTACCGAGATTTCCCTTGCCTAGCCTACAACTAGGACTTCTCTTGCCTAACCGCAGTTAGGACTAGTCACTCGGTTGACTTCCCACCCTTGCCTATCCATGACTAGGACTTCCAATGATCAAGCTCCATTAAACTTACTTAAATATATTTGTCAAACATTAAAACCTTGGAGGTCGATTGCACCAACAATCATGTCCAACAAAAGAATGAAGGAAGGTTATAAGGTTGTGGCATTGACAGAGGAGAGAAATGCTCTATTGTTGGGGATTGTGACTTCAAAGCTCCAAAATTTAGAAAGTTTTTCAATTCCTTGCTAGGAACCACAGTCATCGGAAAGGCTTTCTATGATTTGGAGCTAGTGTTAGTCTCATTCCTTTTTCAATTTGTAATAAGCTAGGTCTCAAAAACTTTGAGTTGACCACTATATCATTGCAACTCACAGATCATTCATGTAGATACCCAATAGGTATCATTGAAAATGTTCCAGTGGAGGTGGGGGCTATATTATCTCCACTAACTTTGTCATACTAGACATGGAAAAGGATCCAAAAATCCTAATAATTCTGGAGAGGTTATTCCTCGCCACTGCAGGAGCTTTAATTGATGTTAAAAATTAAAAATTATCTTTAGTGATAGATGAGCAAAGGCTAGAATTTGATTTATCTAAATCCTCCAATTATGTCTCTTTTTTTAAAAGTAGTTATAACATGTTGGATGAATTCCAACAAGATGCAAGGATGTTTCACCCTCATAGGAGGTTGCCTGATGTTGTCCCTAGTCTGACAAATAATGAAAGGAGACCCACAACAAAAAATGAAAAATATATCTATCAAGTGAGAGCAAAGATATAGGAAGACCAAGAAACATCCACCTCTGGAAGGAAAAGCCAACCCTCTAAGGACATAGCTCAAAGTTGAGCTGAGTTGGGGTCGAGATAAAGATATAAAATAAGCACTATTTAGGAGGCAACCCAAGAGTTTCTTTAATTTCATTTGTCTTTATTTTTGTCATTGAGTCTAATGCGCTTTTCAATTTTATTTTTAGGTTTATTATGTCCTCCATGAGCTGGCCATGACCTTCCCATAGGCGTGGAGGCACCATCGAAGATGGAATGGAGGAAGGCCATGGAGAAACTCAACGAAGCACACACCTCACGGCACAGTCGTGTCTTTTTTACACGACCGTGTCTTCTCTTCAAAGAAGAACAAGCTATGGTCATGTCATTTGACACGACAATGTGAGTTTGGCCGAGAGGAACAAGTTGTGGTCATGTCATTTGACACGACCATGTGAGTTTGGCTAAGAGGAGCAAGCTGTGGCTGTGTCATTTGACATGACCGTGTGAGTTTGGCTGAGAGGAACAAGATGTGGCCATGTCATCTAACATGGTCATATATAAAACCGTGCTTCAAAAAAAAATAAAGCATGGCACGGTCGTGCTAGACCAACTAAGTCCAACACGGGTGGGGCATGCCTCTAAAGCACAACTGTGGGAGGCAGCCCCCCCCCCCTTTTCTTCCTCTTCAATTCTCTCCTCTTCCTTTCCATCTCCAAGTTTCCTCTTTCCTCAACCTTAAGAGAGAGGCAACACCTTCTTCTTCCTCAACGTCTCCATATCAAATTTATTCTCCAAAATCTCCTTTTCAAGACCCAGATCTAGATCTAAGAGCTCTCCTCTTCCTTTTTCTCCAAGATCTTCACTCCTCTCCAAGATCTTCTCCTCTCTCTCTCTCAAGATCCCTCTTTCCTTCTTCAAGAACACTCTATTTTTCTCTTCAATAATCACTTTCCCCTACTTTTCTTTCAAGTATGTCTAACATTTTGAAGAGGATCAGACATGGATGTGGAGGATGAAATAATGGGAATGGATCGAGGAAGGACAAAGGCAAAGGGAAGGCTTATTCTAAGGATAAAGGAAAATAGATTATATGCGACAAAGGTAAAGACAATGAATTTGGTATTATCTTAAGAAATAATGAGTAAAAATTTAGATTTAATTCTCTCATTATTCGTAAATTAGTTTGCACTAGATATTTAGGTCCTACTACCATAGAAGTCTTGGAGATTAAGGATGATATTGATTGCTTAATTATTACTTTTGATTGAAACAATATGATATAGTCACACCAACCAACTTATTTCTGCCTTATTCTAGAGTTTTTGAATTCACCATAGACCAACTTTACCACTGAAGAAGATTATGATGGTAGAATCTGCTTTAGGTTAATAAATCAGGATTTTTAGTGGACTCTAATGACTTTAATAATTGCTTTGGCTTACCTATAGGGGGAATCTCGCAAATTTGATTATAATTTCAATAGAAATGTTTTTTGGGATTCAATTACTGGTTTAAATGAACCCTATGACCCTTTTTGATCTAAAGCTTCAAACATGCAAAACCCGTATTTTGATACCTCCACCTTGTAATAAGTAAATCCATTTTTGGTAAAGGAGTAAGTAATGGGGTGGTTAGAAAGGTGGAGCTTTATTCATTTGGGGTAATATTAAATAAAGTTAGCTTTGATATCAGGTTCTACTTTTAACAAACACTTGCGAGATCCGGGAAGACAACTATGGAAATACTAGTTTTTGGTAGATTAATAACCCAAATTACTTTATATTTATAATGTGAACTCTATGGTTTAAACATTATTCATGGCAATTGTAAAATCGATATTGATACATGTCTTGCCATGAAATTATCTATTGGGATGAGAATGACTTTGCCTTTCCCAAGAGTGATGAATTTCCACTCTCACTACCCAATCCCAAGTATACCATAGTTTACAGCCCTATGATCATTTGTCAAATTGGTGTTATATTTTGATTCAAATTGATGGGCTTTTCGATTTATTTCATTTGAGTAGTTAACTTTGGAGTTAGATTTTGTCATGCAAGATGATCTTGAATTAATCCAATTAGTTACAATTTGTTCATGATTTGTGCTTCATATATTCTCTAATCTTGGTTATAGATGAAGATTTGGATTCATTGATCAAACTTAAGTGCACTCGAGCTAGCTAGCTTGGATATGGATTCGACCCGTGCCAAGTAATGTTGAACTTGGTGGATCGAATGAGTTGCTACAACCAATGAACCGAATTAGCTATTGCACTGAACCAGAAATTGAACCTGGTCCCAGAGAAGATCAAAATCAAAGCTGCGGCACGATGAACAGTGGCTTGCGCTATTGTTCACCGTGTCGTGTCTTCCTCCTCAGCACGGACACAAGCTCCGTTCACCGCTCCAGATTTCAATTTTCAATTTTGACTTCAACCGCTAATTTAGGATTTCTTGGCAATCAGCAATCGAAGAACAGATCGCGATCGTGGGTGTTCCCTAGATCCGCGACATTTTTCTTTCGCGATCCACATTCCTCATAGATTTAAGGGTGTTCCCTAGATCTGAGGTTCCAGGCATCTATGGAGGTTAGCTAGAGTTTTCCTGAAGCTTCTGTATTCGTTCCACATCCATGTAAGCTCGTAGCTTTGAAATCGGACTGATCAATCGATTGAAGCTTCGATTGTCATCTTCTACCTCTGTTCTTCATGCAACAAGATAGCGAGCTAGAAGGGCATTCCCTGTGGCTTGGCAATTCTTATTCACTAGCTGAAGATTCCAGATGCAATGATTGAGAGCTTGAAGGGCGTTCCCTGCGGCTCCTGTGCAAATCAGCAAAGAGAAGGGATTGGATCTATGATTTGGAGTTTATGAATATTTCTTAATTTAGATTTTAGATTTTGTTTGCAGATCAATTGTTTGTTTGGTTTTCCTTTAATACGAACAACTCTAATTTTTGATTTTGTAGTTCAGATTAGAAGTTCTTGGATCTCTGTTTTGGTTTCTTTCATAGTCTGTGACTGCACTTGATTAATTTTTGGTTTCTGAGTTTAGATCTGAGATTTGCAGTTGAGGATGTTTTCTTCTTTTGTACTTGAGATCGGTTGCTAGATTGAACTTAGATTGCGATTGTTGACCGTTCTGGTTTTTGTCAGCAGCTTCCCATTTAATAGTGAATCTGTAGTTAGTTAATTTAGTGTCCTTAGCTATGTTTAGCTGTTCTAGGTTAGTTTAATTTCAACTTTTTAAGGAGTGCAGTAGTTAGGTTGTTTTGATTAGTAGATTTAGATTAAACTTAATCGGAACTAAGTTTTGAATTAGTGGAGTCTTTAGTGTAGATTTAATTTCTGAATTCATATCTTGATGTTTCTTTTTCAATTTACAGATCATTTTTTTCTTAAGGTTCACTAGTCAACTTTACTTTAGTTGTTTGAGTGTTTCAATAGCTTCAGTAGGTCTACTTCAGTTATAGATTAACTAGGGAAGTTAGTTTTTAGTGTCATCTATTATAATTTCTAGTACTTCTCTAGATCTTATTGTTTAGGGATAATTGTCTTTGTCTGTTTAGTCATCTTTAGAATTTGATGCCTTGAGTTAGTTTTATTCAACATAGAAAGTTAATTGTCTTGGAGAAAACCAGAATTTAGAAGTAGGAATTGCAATGCATTAGTGAAGTTTTTGCACTTCAATTATAAGCTTATAGTTCCATTTTCTGTTGAAGATTAGACAACCCAAAAAGAGTTTTGAATCTAATTCAAGCACACATTTATTAGTTATCCTTGAGAAAAAATATGACTCGGGACTCGTTGCTACATCTCTTTTATTGAGATTACTTTGGTTCCCAATCCTTATTAATTTGGAGCGCCTAGTGACATGCAAAATGGTGACTGCCAAATTTTGGCGCCGTTACCGGGGGCAATGCAACTAGTAATGTGTGTTTGTTGTTAGATTGTGCATATTTTTAGTTTCTTTGTTTTACATCTTGTTTGTTTTTACAGAATATCTACTTGAATGCTCAATTGAATTGTTTTCATGACCAGGTCTTCGATAGACAAATTATTTGAGCTAGATCCAGAGATTGAGAGGACTTTCAGGGCTTTGAGAATTCAAGAGAAAATTTCAGAGGTCTCAGGAAGTACCTTGTCACCTTCAGACATTTCCATGGCTGATCATGATAGAACAATGAAAGAGCTTGCAGCTCCAGAAGAGGCTTTTAAGTATTCATGTATCACTTATCCAGATTTAGCAAGAGATTTTGAGTTGATATCAGGGTTGATTCATTTGCTTCCAAAATATCAGTGATTATCTGGAGAAGACCCTAATAGACATTTACATGAGTTCCATGTGGTTTGCTCAACCATGAAGCCACAAGGAATTTCAGAAGAGGATATTAAGTTAAGGGCTTTTCCATTTTCACTAACTGGAGTAGCAAAAGATTGGTTGTATTATTTGCCACCAGGATTTATCACTTCATGGATTCATATGAAGAAAGCTTTCTTGGAGAAATTCTTCCCAGCTTCAAGGACTGCAACTATCAGGAAAAGTATCTGTGGGATTCAGCAAGTGGTGGGAGAGACATTATATGATTATTGGGAGAGATTTAAGAAGTTATGTTCAAGTTATCCTCAACACCAAATCAGTGAGTAGTTACTAGTCCAATACTTCTATAAGGGTTTATTACCTATGGACAAAAGTATGATAGATGCAGCGGCTGGAGGAGCTTTAGTGAACAAAACTCCGGAGCAAGCAAGGGATCTTATCTCGAATATGGTTGAAAATTCACAACAATTTGGAAGTAGAGCACTCACTACTTGAGGGGTTGGTGAAGTTCAATGGTTTCCAATAAACAAAAGGAGATAAGGAATTCATTGATGGAATTAACATCATTGGTGAAACAATTAGCTTTGAACAATGCTACTCAATCTTCTATTGTTCCGAATGTGCAATTTTCATGTAAACAAAGTTTAGTTTGTAGCATTTGTTCGAGTCAAGATCACCTTTCAGAACTTTGTCCGAATCTTCATCAAGATAAATCTTTGGTAGCATTCTCAAGAGCTCAACAACAAAGATATGACCCTCATTCTTCTACATATAATCCTAGTTGGAGAGATCATCCGAATTTGAAATATGGCAATTCATTCTATCAACAACCATCTTCAAATCAACAATTTTAGCATACTCAAAATTTCCAGCAGAATCAACCTTTTCAGTAGGGATTCCAGCAGCAGAATCAGCATTCTTAGCCTCATTACTATCCTTTAAGTCAATTTCAGCAACAATTTCAGCCTTATCAATATAATTTCCAACAAAATCCCCCTAATCAACACAATTTTCAAATTTTCCAAAACTTACAATTCCATCCTACAAATCAATTCCAGTAGCAGCAGCAAGCACTTCCAGCACCTTCAAGGTTGAGTTTAACTCAAGGTGGCTCCAGTAATGCTTCAAATTCAGAGCCACAGCAATCAAAATTGGAAGAATTGATGCAATATATGTTGCAACAGCAACAAAATCAGCAAAGCACAGATTCATCTATTGAAAATATAGAAAGGCAGATTGGGCAATTAGCATCCAGCCTTAATCAAATGCAAGCTCAAGGATCTAGTCAATTGCCTTCACAAACGACTCCTAATCCTAAAGGGAACATTAGTGTATTGACTTTAAGGAGTGGGATAAGAGTTTCAGAATTTTCAAGTGAAGAAATTGTTGGGTTTTTCGGGCCTCGAAAACCGCTTTTCGCGTCGCGGAAACCCCGAATCACCCAAGGCCAACGGATCCATGCAAGGAAAAACAAAAATAAATACGAGTACGAGTTTGAAAAACCTTTTAGATCTACTCCTAGATCTACATGTTAAGAACTTTACCCTTGTTGCGTGCCTTCGCGTTCCCGCTCGTCCAAGGAGTTGCCGAATCTCTAGACCGTCAAGTGTCGGTCCTCTAGAAGTATCCACACGGACACGTAGGTGGAGAAAACCTTACACAAAGGTGTGCTAGCACCTTGGTAAGATTCGGCCAAGGCAAGGAGGAGAGGGAGAGGAAGAGCTTCTTGAGGAAGAAGAAGAAGATACACCACTTGAATGAAAAATGAATTCACATTCAAAATCAAATGTGGCCGGCCACTCTCCATGGTGAAAACCCCCAAATTAATTGCATTAATTGCAATTAATATGAAACCATTAAAGAGAATGGCTTTGTAACTTCCATGAGGTGGCACCCATGATGATGTGGAGTATCATCATTGGTCCACCTAATGCCAACTCACCAATGAGGTGGCAAAAGGTCAAGTCAAAATTAACCTTTGGTCTTCCTTCTTAAGTCAAGTCAAACTTGACCCAATCTCTTCCATGGTTGATCTAATCTAACCATTTGATTCAAGCTAACTTAATATAATGAATCTAATTCATTTAATTAAATTGATTCAACGAGTCAAAAATCAAAATTAGACTCATTGAACACATGAATCAACTTGAGTCAAACTCAAGTTAGCCCAATTAGGATTATTCTTAATCCAATTTGATTCATCAAATGAATCTAATCCTCTTGGTTCATCATATGAACCTAATCTCCATCTAATTATCCTAAGTGTGTGACCCTATAGGTTCTTGTAACGTTGGCAATGCCCTAAACCTATTTAGGAGCATAAGTAATGAGCGGTATCTAGCAACACATCATTACTACCCAAGTTACAAGAATGTCGAGATCCGACATCACCTTGTGACTACTAATTGTGACTCCTCACAATATGTGACATTGTCCTTCTATCCTTGACATCTAGATTGATCAATATGAGGCATAGACCGTGTCATTCTCTAATCAATCTAAATCTTGAACTCCAAGTAGACTCACTCGATCAAATGAGCTCAACATCTAATGTTGACTCATTTGGGCATGGCCATGCACTTCGTGGTCTAACTCTATCAAGAATATTGATGTCGCTCCCGTCATATGGGAGGGATAGATCTCATCTACATCACTCACATCCCTCTGCATAATTTGTTACATACCCAGTAATCGCCTTTTTAGTTCACCCTGTTACGGGTGACGTTTGACGAAACCAAAGTACATAACTCCTTGTGTAGGGATTCATGGTGACTTCAGGTCAAAGGACTAATAGTCATACTAATAGCCACATGAGAAAGTATATGACACTCATATAACGATCCATGATACTTTCTCATGGCGGGTCATTCAGTATACATTCTCTAATGTATACCCATGTGTCAGCTTGATATCTCTATATCCATGACTTGTGAGATCAAGTCATCGAGTTGACCTACATGCTAGTCTTATTGCATTAACATTGTCCCTGAATGTTAATACTCGACTAGGAATGATTTAGAGTAGTGTTCCCTATATCATCTCACTATCGATTCAACTAATCGATTGATATAGGTATGAACCTTCTACTCAAGGACGCTATTATACTTAGTCTATTTGGTACTAATACAAACAAGTATAATAACCAAACAAATGCCTTTATTAATATACAAGAATATGATACAATGAGTCCATACAATCATCAAATGATTGGCTCTAGGGCTCTAACTAACAATCTCCCACTAGCACTAGTGCCAATCAGTATAGGCTCTAAGGCCTAATGACCTAGTGTGACCATCATGCTTCCTCTGCGCCAAAGCCTTGGTCAAGGGATCTGCGATGTTAGCCTCTGTAGGTACTCTGCAAATCTTCACATCTCCTCTGTCGATAATCTCTCGAATGAGATGGAAGCGCCGTAGTATGTGCTTGGTCCGCTGGTGTGAGCGAGGTTCCTTCGCCTGTGCTATAGCTCCATTGCTGTCACAATAGAGCTCAACTGGATCAGCGATGCAGGAACCACCCCAAGTTCAGTGATGAACTTGCGGATCCAAACTACCTCCTTTGCTGCCTCTGATGCAGCTATATACTCGGCCTCTGTTGTAGAATCAGCTACTGTGTCCTGCTTCGAACTCTTCCAGCTCACAGCACCACCATTTAAGCAAAACACGAACCCTAACTGCGATCGGTAATCATCCTGATCGGTCTGGAAGCTGGCATCACTGTAACCCTTTACAGTTAGCTCAGCATTGCCTCCATATATCAAGAAATATTCTTTAGTCCTTCGTAAGTACTTAAGAATATTCTTGACTGCTATCCAGTGACTTTCACCTGGATCTGACTGGTATCTGCTCGTCATGCTTAAAGCATACAAGACATCAGGTCGAGTACATAGCATGGCGTACATGATCGATCCTATGGCTGAGGCATAAGGGATCTGATCCTTGCGATCTCTCTCCTCTCTAGAAGAGGGACCTTGAGTCTTCGAAAGACTCACGCTATGTGACATCGGCAGAAATCCCTTCTTGGAATTCTACATGGCAAACCGAAGGAGTACCTTGTCAATGTATGTATTCTGACTTAGGCCAAGAAATCTCTTAGATCTATCTCTATAGATCTGTATCCCTAGAATGCGGGATGCCTCACCTAAGTCCTTCATTTAGAAGCAACTCCCTAGCCAGGTCTTGACAGACTGAAGCATAGGGATGTCCTTCCCAATGAGTAGTATGTCATCCACATACAATATGAGGAAGACAACTATGTCCCCTACAACCTTCTTGTAGACACAAGGCTCATCTTCGTTCTTGATGAAACCAAACTGTTTGATCGCATCATCGAATCGAAGATTCCAGCTCCGAGAAGCTTGCTTTAGTCCATAAATGGACCTATGCAGCTTGCATACTCTACTAGTATGCTGTGGATCTACAAAACCCTCAGGTTGTGTCATGTACACATCCTCGAGTAGGTTTCCATTCAGAAACACGGTTTTGACATCCATTTGCCATATCTCATAGTCATGGTAGGCTGCAATAGCAAGCATGATCCGAATGGACTTAAACATCGCTACTGGAGAAAAGGTTTCATCATAGTCAATACCATGAATCTGCTTGAAACCTTTAGCTACCAAGCGACCCTTATAGATAAGTCCATCCATGTCAGTCTTTCTCTTAAAGACCCACTTACATCCAATGGGTTTTACCCCTTCAGGTGGATCAACCAAAGTCCATACTTGGTTGGTGTACATGGAATCCATCTCGGATCTCATGGCTTCTAGCCATTTCTCGGAATCTGGTCTCATCACAGCTTCCTGATAGGTGGTAGGCTCATCCCATATGAGCACAATGTCATCATGGTCAGACAAGAGAAAAGAGTATCTCTCAGGCTGACGACGTACCCTATCAGACCTGCGAAGAGGTATGTCTACTTGAACCGGTTGTTGTTCCTCAACTACTTGTGGAACAACATCATCCACAACACTTTGTGGTTCCAGTTCAATTTCCATCGTGGCATTAGTGCTATTGTTCGCATCTTGAACTTCTTCAAGATCGAACGCGCTCCCACTAGTCTTTCTAGAAACAAAGTCCCTTTCTAGAAAGACCCCAGTCTTTGCCACAACTACCTTGTGCTGACTGGGAATGTAGAAGTAATATCCCTTAGTTTCCTTGGGATATCCGATGAAATAGCACTTGTCGGATTTGGGTCCTAATTTGTCTGAGACTTGACGTCGTCCTCACAACCCCAAATCCTCATGAAAGACACCTGGGCATCTCTCCCAGTCCATATCCTATATCGTGTCTTTATCACGGCCTTTGATGGAACTCGGTTGAGTATGAAAGCTGTCGTGTCTAGAGCATATCCCCATAGATATGTCAGAAGATCTGTGTGACTCATCATAGATCGTACCATATCTGATAGGGTACGATTCCTCCTTTCGGATACACCATTCCACTGTGGTGTTCCAGGAGGAGTGAGTTGGGATAGAATCCCACACTCAGCTAGGTAGTCACGAAACTCATGGCTAAGGTATTCTCCACCTCGATCTGATCGAAGTATCTTAATACTCTTGCCAAGCTGGTTCTGTACTTCATTCTTGAATTCTTTGAACTTTTCAAAGGATTCAGACTTATGTGTCATCAAGTACACATAACCATATCTACTGAAGTCATCAGTAAATGTGATGAAGTATCTATAACCGCCTCAAGCAACATTGAAAGGGCCACATACATCACTATGTATGAGTCCTAACAAATCAGTTGCTCTCTCCCTATGCCCACTAAAGGGGGTCTTGGTCATCTTGCCTCGTAGGCATGACTCGCATATCTCATATGATTCTAAATCAAATGAGTCCAGCAAACCATCCTTATGGAGCTGGGATAAGCGCTTGTCATTTATATGACCTAAGCGACAGTGCCAGAGGTAGGTTTGGTTCATATCATTTGACTTGAACCTCTTGGTACTAATGTTATAGATAGGGCTCTCAAGGTCTAGAATATAGAGTCCGTTTATTAGTAGTGCACTACAATAGAACATATCTTTTAAATAAACAGAACAACATTTGTCTTTTATTATAAAAGAGTATCCTTTCTTGTCTAAACAAGAAACTGAAACTATGTTCTTATTAAGAGCAGGCACATAACAACAATCATCTAAATCTAATACAAGCCCAGAGGGCAGAGATAGCTGATAAGTTCCTACAGCAACAGCAGCAACCCGTGCTCCATTGCCTACTCGTAGGTCCACCTCGCCCTTTGCCAATGCTCTGCTATTTCTCAGCGCCTGCACATCAGTACAAATGTGAGAAGCACATCCAGTATCTAATACCCATGATGTAGAAATAAATAGATTGACTTCTATAACATATATACCTGAAGTGGAAGTCTCACTTCGCTTCTTCTTTAGATCCTCCAAGTATACCTTGCAGTTCCTCTTCCAGTGCCCGGTCTGACCGCAGTGGAAGCAGGTAGCATCCTTGGCGACCCCTCCTTTAGGCTTCAGTGCCTTGCCTTTGCCCTTGGTTTGGGACTTTCCCTTACCTTTGGCCTTGCCCTTGCCCTTGCCCTTGTGCTTCTGGACCATCAGAATGGGCTTAACCTTCTTAAGGTTAATCTCAGCAGTTCGTAACATACTAAGTAGCTCGGGAAGTGGCTTGTCAATCTCGTTCATGTTATAGTTGAGAACGAATTGACTATAGCTATCCGGCAAGGACTGTAAGATCAAGTCAGTGGCCAGCTCTTGGCCAAGTGGGAACCCCAGTCTTTGTAGGTTCTCTATGTACCCAATCATCTTGAGTACATAAGGACCTACAGGAGCCCCGTCTGACATCTTGCACTGAAACAGTGCCTTAGAGATCTCAAATCTCTCATGCCTCGCTTGTCCCTGATATAGTTGGCGAAGATGCTCAACCATATCGTAAGCTCCCATTAACTCATGTTGCTTCTGAAGCTCAGAGTTCATGGTCGCGAGCATTAGACAGGACACATCTAATGCATCGTCTTGATGCTTCTTGTAAGCATCTTTGTCTGCTCGCAGGGCATTGGCAAGAGGAGCTTCCGGAATGGGCTGCTCCAGAATGTACAGTTTACGTTCCTAGGTGAGAACTATTCTCAAGTTCCTGTACCAGACCAGGAAATTCGCTCCGTTGAGCTTGTCCTTCTCAAGGACAGATCGCAGGGAGAAGGAATTCGTGTTCGACGTCATGGTTATCTACAACAAAAATTTGCAGAAATAAATATCATATTCTTTAAAAATCATTTAATTAGGCCTTTAACTAAATGATGCTCCCACTGAATACTATAATTCATGTGGGACAAGATCCACATCATACTAACCCTTGAGTTAGCTTTGGCTAATACGCCCAAGGCTTAGTATGATCGGTAGGTAACGATTACCAATTACATCTCTATGCAACTCTTGTTTATAGAATCAATATCCACATTTATATTAAAACTCGAGTTAGCTTTGGCTAATACGTCCGAGAGTTAATATAGATGTGATTTTGACCTATCTTTTCCAACCGTTGGAATAATGCCTATAGTTGACTCGATCCAACCGAGTAACTAGGAATACTCAATCTAATTGAGTTTGTATTCACCCATGCGTTGATAGGCGGGACCAAGATTGTCCCTCCGTACCCTACCAAGATAATATGTATTGCTCTGCTTTGGCAGATTCAACAATACATGTGATCGAGGTAGTGATAGGTATCACGGCACGGTTAGGCATTAGAGTTGAGTCGATTGAGATCTAATCTAATCGAAAAGGATGCATCTTGTGCACGACTTAGATCTAATCTAATCGCAAGGATGCATCATGTGCACGACTTAGATCTAATCTAATCGTAAGGCACTAATTAATTAACTACTTATTAAATATGTATCACATACACAAGCAACTAATTAATCTATTTGTGATTTAGTCATGGCCCTACTACGATCTTCTCAAGCCAATGAGAAGATCGACTGGTCAACCTAGGGTCAACAGCTTCTCCAAGCTCTTCCCTTTGACCACCTTGTGTTGCTCGTGCCCGCCTCGGAACTCCGTCTCGTGTGGACCCTCCACCGCTCCAATTTGTACATTACAATTTGAAACTCGAGTTACATTTGAGTCTAAATCTAATTTACAACAAGAATATAAGAGAAGGCACGACGCGCAGGTCGCGAATATAATACAACACTCGCAAACACATAACGGCACGCAGGCCGTATTATGAATTACAACACAATCCAATCATATTGAGTTTTTGGGCCATGACTATCACAAAATTAATATATAATTCAAAATTATATATTTTTCATAATTTTCTGTAATTTAAAATTAATTTTTACAATTTTTACGAGTAAAATTTCCAAGCGAACCCGTTTAGCGGTTTCGGGCGCAATCGCGGAACGGATCCCCTTGCGGGGCCAGGGGCAGCGCCCCTACCCGCGATCTAACCATCGTGAGGGTTCCTTTGCGATCCAACAGCGCCTAAACCCGCTGTCCCAAAACGATTTGGGCCGAGACATTGCCGTTTCGGAAAAATCTTCCCGGCGGGTTCGTTTTTAGCGATTTCGGGTGCAACCGCGGAGCAAATCCCCTTGCGGGGTTAGGGGCAGTACCCCTACCCGCGATCTAACCATCACGAGTTGCTCCTAAGCGATCTAATGGCACCCAAGCCCGCTGTCCCAAAAAATTTTGGGGCGAAACGAAGCCGTTTTGGAAAAATCTTTCCGGTAGCCGAAGCCTACAAGTGCCGAGACACTTGTGCTTCGCTTCTACGGAAAATTTACCCATAAAAACTCGAAAATCATAATTTTACAGAAAATTACAGAAACTTTAGTTTTCATAAAACCAAAAACAAACTCGTACAAGCCTTGCACGTGGCTCTGATACCACTGATGGGTTTTTCGGGCCGCGAAAACCGCTTTTCGCGTCGCGGAAACCCCAAATCACCCAAGGCCAACGGATCCGTGCAAGGAAAAACAAAAATAAATATGAGTACGAGTTTGAAAAACCTTTTAAATCTACCCCTAGATCTACATGTTAAGAACTTTACCCTTGGTGCGTGCCTTCGCGTTCCCGCTCGTCCAAGGAGTTGCCGGATCTCTAGACCGTCAAGTGTCGGTCCTCTAGAAGTATCCACACGGACACGTAGGTGGAGAAAACCTTACACAAAGGTGTGCTAGCACCTTGGTAAGATTCGGCCAAGGCAAGGAGGAGAGGGAGAGGAAGAGCTTCTTGAGGAAGAAGAAGAAGATACACCACTTGAATGAAAAAATGAATTCACATTCAAAATCAAATGTGGCCGGCCACTCTCCATGGTGAAAACCCCCCAAATTAATTGCATTAATTGCAATTAATATGAAACCATTAAAGAGAATGGCTTTGTAACTTCCATGAGGTGGCACCCATGATGATGTGGAGTATCATCATTGGTCCACCTAATGCCAACTCACCAATGAGGTGGCAAAAGGTCAAGTCAAAATTAACCTTTGGTCTTCCTTCTTAAGTCAAGTCAAACTTGACCCAATCTCTTCCATGGTTGATCTAAACTAACCATTTGATTCAAGCTAACTTAATATAATGAATCTAATTCATTTAATTAAATTGATTCAATGAGTCAAAAATCAAAATTAGACTCATTGAACACATGAATCAACTTGAGTCAAACTCAAGTTAGCCCAATTAGGATTATTCTTAATCCAATTTGATTCATCAAATGAATCTAATCCTCTTGGTTCATCATATGAACCTAATCTCCATCTAATTGTCCTAAGTGTGTGACCCTATAGGTTCTTGTAATGTTGGCAATGCCCTAAACCTATTTAGGAGCATAAGTAATGAGTGGTATCTAGCAACACATCATTACTACCCAAGTTACAAGAATGTCGAGATCCGACATCACCTTGTGACTACTAATTGTGACTCCTCACAATATGTGACATTGTCCTTCTATCCTTGACATCTAGATTGATCAATATGAGGCATAGACCGTGTCATCCTCTAATCAATCTAAATCTTGAACTCCAAGTAGACTCACTCGATCAAATGAGCTCAACATCTAATGTTGACTCATTTGGGCATGGCCATGCACTTCGTGGTCTAACTCTATCAAGAATATTGATGTCGCTCTCGTCATATGGGAGGGATAGATCCCATCTACATCACTCACATCCCTCTGCATAATTTGTTACATACCCAGTAATCGCCTTTATAGTTCA
Source organism: Zingiber officinale (assembly GCF_018446385.1). Taxonomy (NCBI): domain Eukaryota; kingdom Viridiplantae; phylum Streptophyta; class Magnoliopsida; order Zingiberales; family Zingiberaceae; genus Zingiber; species Zingiber officinale. Next base: position 60,680,124 of record NC_055995.1, on the reverse strand, counting down.
CCCTGTTACGGGTGACGTTTGACGAAACTAAAGTACATAACTCCTTATGTAGGGATCCATGGTGACTTCAGGTTAAAGGACTAATAGTCATACTAATAGCCACATGAGAAAGTATATGACACTCATATAACGATCCATGATACTTTCTCATGGCGGGTCATTCGGTATACATTCTCCAATGTATACCCATGTGTCAGCTTGATATCTCTATATCCATGACTTGTGAGATCAAGTCATCGAGCTGACCTACATGCTAGTCTTATTGCATTAACATTGTCCCTGAATGTTAATACTGGACTAGGAATGATTTAGAGTAGTGTTCCCTATATCAACTCACTATCGATTCAACTAATCGATTGATATAGGTATGAACCTTCTACTCAAGGACGCTATTATACTTAGTCTATTTGGCACTAATACAAACAAGTATAATAACCAAACAAATGCCTTTATTAATATACAAGAATATGATACAATGAGTCCATACAATCATCAAATGATTGGCTCTAGGGCTCTAACTAACAGAAATTACTGCAGGAAAATTTCTAGAATTTCAGCAACAAAGTTCCAGCACTGAAGAAATTCCAGAAGCTCAAAATTTGCCAACTTCGAGTTCTAATCCAAATTTCATTGATCCCTTGGATTTTTAGCATTCACAAAGGAGTAGAAATTTGATGCTGGAAATTTCTAGCAACTTTTGTCCAGATGAACAGTTTTCAGCAGATGTGCCAAATTCCAACAAATCTGGAAATTCAGGATATCATAATTTGGTTCAGAAAGATTTAGAGCCAAGCATTCCATTGCCTTTTCCTCAACGAAAAATTCAACCAAGGAAGAATGTGGAAGAGGAAAGAGCTAAGGAATTTCAAGAGCTTGTGAACTTATTTAGCAAGGTGGAGGTAAATGTTCCCTTACTCACGATGATCAAGCAAATTCCAAAATATGCTAAATTTTTGCAGGATCTTTGTGTGCACAAGAAGAAGTTGAAAGGGAATGAGTTGATTAGCATGGGCAAGAATGTAATTGCACTTTTTCAGCCAGTACCTCAGAAGTGTGAAGATCCTGGTGTGTTTACGGTACCTTGTTGTTAACGTTCTGCAAGTGTACGAATACGTCATCAATAATAAAGAAAAATATCATATCCACAGGGACTAGTTATAACCACTAAAGATATCTCAACACGAATTAGCTAAACAACTAATTAATTGATTTATAAAAGCTAGGTACAACTATACAAAGTAAAACCTAGAAGTAAAAGCATAAAAATAGGGATAAGGGCTATGATAAAGGATGTTCTAGGAGTTTTGGTTTCTTTGTAATATTATTCAATGTAAATAATCTACCAAGTCTTATTCCTCAATTGTCCTTCATTTGTAGGAGATTGTCGATTCTCTCTTGTAATAGATAACCAGGCTAGGACCAAAATTCTATATCTAATGTGATCAATTAGGAAAGATTCCTATGATGTCCTTACACGGGCTTACCTGTCACGTGCGTCCCTCGGATAATCAACATAGAAATTCATTACTTCTCAATCATATCAAGATATAAAAGATTAATGCATACAATCTATCATATCCCCTTGAATGACCTTATTTCCTCTTCAAAATTATCCCTCAATCGTCCTTACACGGGCTTGTCTCTCACGTACGTCCCTCGGATAATCGAATGAGGAATTACCTCTACAAGATCCACAAAACACTCAAACATTCAATCAAGTATGGTAATTAAGTCCAATCACAACAATCCACACAAGATCAAATGGATACAAAACAAGACAACATCATAGAAATAGGAAATTGGCAAATCCATAAGAGTTTACATCAAATCACATTACAAATACTCCCTCCATGCTAGAACAAAGAGATCTAATCCATAGAACAAGAAAAGAAACCCAAAGATAAGAAGATTACAAGCATCTTGATCCCAAAATCCAAGAAGAGAAAGGGAAGAAAAGCTTATCTACGATGAAGAATGGTCTTCGGATCCAATCCTCGTTCCCGGAGTCGATTCGTTGAATATCTGCCCTTAGATTGCCGAAAAATCCCTCCAAGAAGGTGAGGAATCGCCCAAATCTCGTCCTCTCCCAAGAGGGAGAACTCCCCCTTCAAATGGTGGAAGAAACCCTTATATAGAGCAGAGTTTTTAGGCGTCACACGGCCCCAAGACCTGGCCATGTGTGAGACACGGCCTAGGTCATTCTCTTCGCTGCCCCTCTCACATGGCCGAGTGATGCACATGGTCGTGACATGTTCTGCCACTGCCTCCCTTTGCACGACCATGTAGATCTACACGGCCTGTGTTGCCTCCAGCTCTGGAACTCATGCACGGCCGTGTCTGGGACACGGCTAGGCCCTGTTTGGCTTCTGGAAAAATTGCACGGCCATGTTTAGCATCTTTCTTTCCTAGTAAGTATCGGATGGTTGCATGATCAGTATAAACTATTACCTTTGAACTCACTAGATAAGATCTAAACTTATCAAATGCAAACACTACTGCTATAAGTTCTTTCTCTATAGAGGAATAATTCACTTGAGCTGCATCAAGTGTTTTGCTTGTATAATGGATTGCATGTAGAATCTTATTCTTTCTTTGTCCTAACACTGCTCCTACTACAAAGTCACTAGCATCACACATTATCTCAAATGGAAGATTCCAATCTGGGGCTTGAATTACTAGAGCTGAAGTAAGAGCACTCTTGATTTTATTAAAAGCCTCCATGCAATCATTATCAAAGCAAAATTTAACATTTTTAATCAATAGATTTGTTAATGGCTTAGAAATCTTTGAAAAGTCCTTGATAAAATGCCTATAAAATCCAGCATGCCCCAAAAAACTCCTTACTCCTTTTACATTAATCGGTGGGGGTAACTTCTCTATTACTTCCACTTTTGCTTGATCCACTTCAATCCCATGCTCCTATATTTTATATCCCAAAACAATTCCTTCTTTAACCATGAAATGGCATTTCTCCCAGTTTAATACTAAATTCACATCTTCACATCTTTGAAGAACTGTGGAAAGATTTGACAAACAAGTATCAAAATCATTACCATAGACCGAGAAATCATCCATAAACACCTCCATGATTTTCTCTATTAAATCTGAAAAAATAGCCATCATACATCTTTGAAAAGTAGCTAGAGCATTACAAAGCCCAAACGACATACGACGATAAGCAAAGGTACCGTAGGGACATGTGAAAGTAGTCTTCTCTTGTTCTTGAGGATGAATTGGAATTTGGAAAAATCCTGAATACCCATCTAGATAGCAGAAGTATGAGTGCTTAGCCAATCTCTCAAGCATTTCATCAATAAAAGGTAAGGGAAAATGATCCTTTCTAGTTTCTTTATTCAACTTTCGATAGTCAATGCACATTCGCCACCCTGTTACTGTTCGTGTTGGGATCAGTTTATTATCCTCATTTTTTATAACAGTCATTCTCCCTTTTTTCAGAACCACATGTACCGGACTCACCCATTCGCTATCTGAAATTGGATAAATGATCCCGACATCAAGAAGTTTAAGCACCTCCTTCTTCACCACCTCTTTTAGATTTGGGTTTAACCTCCTTTGATGTTCAATTGAATTTTTATAACTCTCTTCAAGTAAGATTCTATGCATGTAGAGAGAAGGACTAATTCCTTTAATATCATCAATTGTGTATCCAATTGCTTTTATGTGCAACTTCAACTCTTTAATCAGTCTCTGTGTTTCAAACTCAGTTAAATTGGCATTGATTATAACTGGGAAAGTGGAATTCAGCCCAAGGAATACATATTTTAAGTTTGGTGGAAATGGCTTAAGCTCAAGTTGAGGTGGCACTATTTCTGGCACAGTTGGCTCTTGCCCTATTAACTTAACTTCTTCCTTTAAATTTTTTTTTCTAAATCCTCATCATCTTCTAGAAACATATCATCCTTTTTATAATCGTTTAGAGATTTCTCCTTTTTAATTAAAAATACCTCTTCATCAAATATCTTTGAGAGGGACTCACAACACCAAGGAAATAATACTTGAAGAGCATTTTGATCCAGAGTAATTCCTTTCTCATCCTTCTCCTTTCCCTCAAATGCATTAACTGTTAGGATTGCATTATTCTGCCCTGACCAATCATTAAAATTCGATGTAATTCTGTAAATTATCTCATAGGCTTCCTCTAAGCTCTTCTTCATAAATGATCCTCCAGATGCTACATCTAATTGATTTTTGTTTGAGAAAGAGAGCCCAACATAGAATAAATGCATTGTTAACCATCTCTCAATACCATAATATGGGCATAGCTGTAAAAGAGATGAATATCTTTCCCAGGCTTGATGCAATTCTTCCCCAACAAGTTACTTAAAATTCAAGATTCGGCTTCTCAAATAAATAGTCTTCTATGGAGGAAAATATTTGTCCAAGAACCTCTGCTCTAACTCATCCCAGGTTTTGATACTTTGAGATTGCAGAGAATTAAACCATCTCTTTGCAGCATCTTTTAGACTAAAAGGAAAAACCAATAGTTGTATAACATCAGATGGAACTTCCTCTTGTTTTTGAATATAACAATATCTATAGAATTCCATGAGATGTGAATAAGGGTTCTCAATTTCCAGACCCCCAAACTAAGCTTGCTTAATCATTGAGATAAAGGATGGTTTAATCATAAAATTTCTTGCTTGAATTTTAGGGTAAACAATTGGCCCTAATTCCTTTGCAGACTTTGGAGTTCCATAATCTCCTAATGACCTCAATACCATGTTTAACTTGCAAAAGAAGAAAATTAGGAGATATAAATACAATTATAGAGATCAAAACGAATTATTAAGAAGTAGTAAGGCATACAAGATGAAAATAGAATTCTAAAGATTAGTTACAACTATGCTAATGAAAAGAAAAGAAAAGTTATGTTAAGTCTAACTCAATTGATAATCTCTAATGTTATAAATGCAGCCCTCGGCAACAGCGCTAAAAACTTGTTAACATTCCGTAAGTGTACGGATACGTCGTCAGTAATAAAGAAAGATATCGTATCCACAGGGACTGGTTATAACCACTAAAGATATCTCAACACGAATTAGCTAAACAACTAATCAATTGATTTATAAAAGCTAGGTGCAACTATACAAAGTAAAACCTAGAAGTAAAAGCATAAAAACAAGGATAAGGGCTATGATAAGGGATGTTCTAGGAGTTTTGGTTTCTTTGTAATATTATTCAATGTAAATGATCTACCAAGTCTTATTCCTCAATTGTCCTTCATTTGTAGGAGATTGTCGATTCTCTCTTGCAATAGATAACCGGCCTAGGACCAAAATTCTATATCTAATGTGATCAATTACGAATGATTCCTATGATGCCCTTACATGGGCTTGCCTGTCACGTGCATCCCTCGGATAATCAACATAGAAATTCATTACTTCTCAACCATATCAAGATATAAAATATTAATGCATACAATCTATCCTATCCCCTTGAATGACCTTATTTCCCCTTCAAGATTATCCCTCAATCGTCCTTACACGGGCTTATCTGTCACGTACGTCCCTCAGATAATCGAATGAGGAATTACCTCTACAAGATCCACAAGACACTCAAACATTCAATCAAGTATGGTAATTAAGTCCAATCACAACAATCCACACAAGATCAAATGGATATAAAACAAGACAGCATCATAGAAATAGGAAATTGGCAAATCTATAAGAGTTTACATCAAATCACATTACAAATACTCCCTCCATCCTAGAACAAAGAGATCTAATCCATAGAACAAGAAAAGAAACCCAAAGACAAGAAGATTACAAGCATCTTGATCCCAAAATCCAAGAAGAGAAAGGGAAGAAAAGCTTATCTACGATGAAGAATGGTCTTCAGATCCAATCCTCGTTCCCGGAGTCGATTCGTTGAAGATTTTCCCTTAGATTGTCGGAAAATCCCTCCAAGAATGTGAGGAATTGCCCAAATCTAATCCTCTCCCAAAAGGGAGAACTCCCCCTATAAATGGTGGAAGAAACCCTTATATAGAGCAGAGTTTTTAGGCGCCACACGACCCTGAGACCTGGCCATGTGTGAGACACAACCTAGGTCATTCTCTTCGCTGCCCCTCTCACACAGTCGTGTGATGCACACGGCGGTGACATGTTCTGCCACTGCCTCCCTTTGCACGGCCGTGTAGATCTACACGGTCTGTGCTGCCTCCATCTCTGGAACTCATGCACGGTCGTGTCTGGGACACGGCTAGGGCCTATTTGGCTTCTGGAAAAATTGTACGGCCATGTTTGGGACACGACCGTGTACTACTCTGTCTCTACAAGGCTTGCACGGGTGAGCATCACCACATGACCTAAGTCAATATGCCAGACATGGTCGTGTGGTACTCCAAGATGGTGTCTTCCTCCTTTCGTTAGCTTGTAGATTTGTCCTCGATAATAAATTCTTCTCCAAATACGACTCCTGCGCACAGAAAATGCACAAAAGCATATCTCCGAACAAAAAGAGTAAATATGCTAAAAGCAAAGCTGGAAGTATGAAAATGCATAGATAAAGCATGCGTAAAATATGTGAATGTGCATCAAAACATGCTAAATAAATGTATACAATCTACGCACATCACTTGTGAAATTGGAAGCAATCTTTTTGAGGATGCTATGTTAGATCTGGGAGCTTCGATTAATGTGATGCCAAAATCAATTTTTCAGACTTTAGGGATTGGACCATTACAACCTACAGGAGTAGTCATTCAGTAAGCTGACCGCAGTCAGATTCATCCAGCTGGAGTTATTGAAAATGTATTGGTTAAGGTGAGAGAACTCATTTTTCCTGTAGATTTTTATATCCTAGATATGGAGGAAGACTATCTGGCCAGTAGATCTCCACTCATTCTAGGACGACCATTTTTGAAGACTGCAAGGACCAAGATTGATGTTCATGCGAGCACAGTTTCCATGGAGATAGGAGAGGTCCAATTCAGTATTTTTGACACTATGAAGCATCCTAAAGAGGATCACTCTATTCTTAGTTTGGACATCTCAGAGGAGTTGGACAGCATGGATTTCTTTTCAGCGATTGATTTAGATTCAGATTCTGTAGAGGTTGGTCAAGGTGATATTTTATTTACGGATGTGGAGGATATTTTAGCCTTGGGAATGGATGATAGGTCTTGTGGATTATATCTGAGTGAGAGAGATGAATTATGTGTAGGGGATTGCTTAGGAGAAGCTCTATCCATAGGATCGCCTAGAGGAGAAGAATTATGTGTAGGGGATTGCTCAGTAGCATTACCCCTAGGATCACCTTCTGTTGACCAGACACAAGAAGAGTTGAAGCCATTATCTCAACACTCCCAAGTATGCTTACTTGGGAGAGAATCAACAGCTGCTTGTCATTATAGCTCAGAATTTGGAACCAGAACAAGAAAGCAGATTATTGGAGATTCTAAGACAACACATGAAAGCCAGAACAAGAAAGCAGATTATTGGAGATTCTAAGACAACACATGAAAGCCATTGGATGGACTCTAGCAGATATTCCTGGTATCAGTCCTTCTATTTGCATGCACAGGATTTATTTAGAGGAGGATGTGAAACCAGTGAGACAGCCTCAGAGGAGACTTAACCCACTCATTCTTGATGTAGTCAAGAAAGAGGTGACTAGACTTCTAGAGGCAAGTATTATTTACCCTATTTCTGAGAGTAAGTGGGTAAGTCTCATCCATGTGGTTCTGAAGAAATCAGGTGTGACAGTGGTAGCTAATGAAGAGAATGGGTTGGTGCCCACAAGAGTGAAGAATTCTTGGAGAGTATGTGTGGATTACAGGAAGTTGAATCAAGCAAGCAGAAAGGACCACTACCCTTTGCCTTTTATTGATCAGATGTTGGAAAGATTGGCGGGCAAGTCACATTATTACTTTCTTGATGGTTACACTGGATATTTTCATATTTTCATCGACCTAGAGGACCAAGAGAAGACTACCTTCACTTGCCCTTTTGGTACATTTGCTTATAGACGCATGCCATTCGAACTTTGCAATGCTCCAGGAACCTTCCAGCGATGAATGGTAAGTATTTTTGGTGATCTATTAGAGCATTGCATGGAGATTTTTATGGATGATTTTTCTGTATATGGTACATCATTTGATGCATGTTTGGAAAATTTATCTAGGGTTTTGGATAGATGCATTGAGACTAATTTAGTACTTAATTTTGAAAAATGTCATTTTATTATTGAGCATGGTATTGTTTTAGGACATATAGTCTCTAGGAGAGGTATTAAGGTAGATCCTGCTAAAGTTAGTGTCATATCTTCTTTAGCTTACCCCGCATGCGTGCGGGATGTTTGAGCTTTTCTTGGCCATGCAGGATTCTACAGGATATTTATTAGGGACTTCAGTAAGATCGCTCTTCCATTGTCTCAGCTTCTTTAGAAATATGTGGAGTTTCAGTTTGATCAAAGGTGCAAGGAAGCTTTTCAGAGATTGAAGGAGGCTTTGATTTCTACACCTTGTTATGCGAAATATCATACCGATTTCCCGGTACAAAAATTTTGTACAAGTCCTGAACCTTTTACTAACAACCTATTGTGTTCTTTAGAAATTAAATTAGGAATCGCAAACGGAACTTGACATTATTAATTCCAAATTTAACTTATCTGTTCTTAGTGGTTTAGACATGGATCGCAAACGATGCTTAACATTATTGATCCAAATCCACCCATGTTACAAATTCAATTAAATATTAATTTTAGAAATTGGCTTTCAGGTTAAACATAGCGAGGCACTAGGCCTTCTTGGGTATGGGAGCATCCACCACTTCCTAGACAAAGCCTTTTAATGAAATCTAATATTTAATTTCCTTATATAACCCTAGGTTTAACCAAAAGGAACAATCGAATCACAAATTCAAAAAATAAAAAAAATACAAACTCGAATCACAAATTCGAAAACTAGAATCATATGCCTCTTGTGTTTGGTATTTCAAAAAATATACAAAGAAAACTAGTATGATGCGGAAAATAATTACTAGTTATACCTTTCTTTGTAAGCAACAACCTCTTGATCATCTATCGTATTCCTCATCTTATCTCGGACGTTGTGTGGGTAATGATCTACCGAGATGAGAATCCACCAAGCTTCCTTCTTCCTTCCTCCAAGTTTCGGCCAAGCACCTTTCTCCAAGAGGTAGCAATTCTCGGCCACCAACCAAGCTCCAAGGGATACAAGAGAAAAGCCTCCTTTCTCTCCTTCTCCTAGCAAGAACCCGGCCACCACAAGAGCTCCAAGAGATGTTGAGGTTCGGCCACAAGAAGAAGAAAGGAGAAGAGAATAGGGTCGGCCACACCAAGGAAGAAAAGAGAGAGGAACAATAGAATATGTGTTGTGAGGTGAGACACCTCTACCCTCTCTTTTATATTACTTGGTCTTGGCAAATAAGGAAATTTAATTATAATTGAAATTTCCTTATATTCCTTGCCATAGGTTAATAAGGAAAATTTAAATAAAAATTCATTTTAACCCATGCTATGGTCGGCCACATCATATGCTCCAAATAAGGCAAGTTTTAAACACAAAATTAAAATTTCCTTATTTGTTTCCGGAAATTTTTAAAATAAAAATTTCTCTAATAATTTTTCCCTTCATGGTTGGTTATAAAAGGAATTTTATAAATTAAAATCTCTCTATTAGAACATGTGGATGATTTCCAAAAAGGAAAGTTATCTTTAAAATTAAAATTGTCCTCTCATTCTACAAATAAGGAAAGATATCAAATATTTTCTTAATCTTTTGTAGAAACTATAATAGGAAAGATTTAATTTTAAAACTCTCTTTTATATCATCAAGATGGTTGCAAAAAAGGAAATTTTTATCAAAAATTAAAATCTTCCTTTTAACTACAAATAAGGAAAGATATCAAACCTTTCACTTAATCTTTTGTCAACTATATCAAGGACAAGCGAGGCACGAGAGATTCGAGATCTCTAAGGCACTATTTCAGTGCAAGATGCAAGATACAAGATGGGACTCCCATAGGCCCATATGTACTCAAAATGATTGGGTACATAGAAAACCTACAGAAGTTGGGATTCCCACTTGGCCAAGAGCTGGCCACTGATCTGATCTTGCAATCCTTGCCAGATAGCTATAGTCAATTCATTCTAAATTATAACATGAACGAAATTAACAAGCCACTGCCTGAGCTGCTTAGCATATTAAGAACTGTTGAGCTCAACCTTAAGAAGGTTAAGCCCAACTCCATTTTGATGGTACAAAAGGGCAAAGGCAAGGGCAAGCCTAAAGGTAAGGGAAAGTCCCAAGCCAAGGGCAAAGGCAAGGCACTGAAACCCAAAGGAGGGGTCGCCAAGGATGCTACCTGGTTCCACTGCGGTCAGACCAGGCATTGGAAGAGGAACTGCAAAGTGTACTTGGAAGATCTTAAGAAGAAGAGAAGTGAGACTTCCACTTCAGGTATCTATGTTATAGAAGTCAATCTATCTATTTATTCATCATGGGTATTAGATACCGGATGTGCTTCTCACATTTGTACTAATGTGCAGGCGCTGAGAAATAACAGGGCATTGACGAAGGGCGAGGTGGACCTACGCATAGGCAATGGAGCACGGGTTGCTACTATTGCTGTAGGAACTTATCATCTATCTCTACCTTCTGGGCTTGTATTAGAATTAGATGAATGTTGTTATGTGCCTGCTTTAACTAAGAACAAAATTTTAGTTTCTTGTTTGGACAAGAAAGGTTTTTCATTTATTATAAAGAACAAATGTTGTTCAGTTTATTTAAATGAAATGTTCTATTGTAGTGCACCTCTGATAAACGGACTCTATATTCTAGACCTTGAGAACCCTATCTATAACATTAGTACCAAGAGGTTCAAGTCAAATGACATGAACCAAACCTATCTCTGGCACTGTCGCTTAGGTCATATAAATGACAAACGCTTATCCCAACTCCATAAAGATGATTTGCTGGACTCATTTGATTTTGAATCATATGAGACATGCGAGTCATGCTTTCTAGGCAAGATGACCAAGACTCCCTTTAGTGGACACAGTGAAAGAGCGACTGACTTGTTAGGTCTTATACATAGTGATGTATGTGTCCCTTTCAATGTCACTGCTAGAGGTGGTTATAGGTACTTCATTACATTTACTGATGACTTCAGTAGATATGGTTATGTGTACCTGATGACACATAAGTCAGAATCCTTTGAAAAGTTCAAAGAATTCAAGAATGAAGTACAAAACCAGCTTGGCAAAAGTATTAAGATACTTCGATCAGATCGAGGTGGTGAATACCTTAGCCATGAGTTTCGTGACTATCTAGCTGAGTGTGGGATTCTATCTCAACTCACTCCTCCTGGAACACCATAGTGGAATGGTGTATCCGAAAGGAGGAATCGTACCTTATTAGATATGGTACGATCTATGATGAGTCACACAGATCTTCCTATGTATCTTTGGGGCTATGCTCTAGACACAGTAGTCTTCATTCTCAACCGAGTTCCATCTAAGGCTGTAATAAAGACACCATATAGGATATGGACTGGGAGAGATGCCCAGGTGTCTTTTATGAGGATTTGGGGTTGTGAGGCTTACGTTCAACGTCAAGTCTTAGACAAATTGGGACCCAAATCCGACAAGTGTTATTTCATTGGATATCCCAAGGAAACAAAGGGATATTACTTCTATGTTCCCAATCAACACAAGGTAGTTGTGGCTAAGACTAGGGTATTTCTAGAAAGGGACTTTATTTCTAGAAAGACTAGTGGGAGTACGTTCAATCTTGAAGAAGTTCAAGATATGAACCATAGCATTGAAGCCTCGATGGAAGTTGAACTGAACCACAAAGTGTTGTGGATGATGTTGTTCCACAAGGAGTTGAGGAACCACAACCAGTTCAAGTAGACCTACCTCTTCGCATACAGATCTATAGAGATAGATCTAAGAGGTTGCTTGGCCTAAGTCAGAGTACATATATTGACAAGGTACTCCTACAGTTTGCCATGCAGAACTCTAAGAAGGGATTTCTGTCGATGTCACATGGCGTGAGTCTTTCGAAGACTCAAGGTCCCTCTTCTAGAGAGGAGAGAGACCGCATGGAGTAGATCCCTTATGCCTCAGCCATATGATCTATCATGTACGTCATGCTATGTACTCGTCCTGATGTCTCGTATGCTTTAAGCATGACAAGCAGATACCAGTCAGATCTAGGTGAAAGTCATTGGATAGCGGTCAAGAATATTCTTAAGTACTTAAGAAGGACTAAAGAATATTTCTTGATATATGGAGGCGATGACGAGCTAGCTGTAAAGGGTTACAGTGATGCCAGCTTCCAGACCGACTAGGATGATTATCGATCACAGTCAGGGTTCGTGTTTTGCATAAATGGTGGTGATGTGAGCTGGAAGAGTTCGAAGCAGGACACAGTAGTTGATTCTACGACAGAGGCCGAGTATATTGCTGCATCAGAAGCAGCAAAGGAGGCAGTTTGAATCCGTAAGTTCATTACCGAGCTTGGGGTGGTTCCTAGCATAGCTGATCCCATAGAGCTCTATTGTGACAACAATGGAGCAATAGCATAGGCTAAGGAACCTCTCTCACACCAGCAGACCAAACACATACTACGGCGCTTCCATCTCATTTGAGAGATTATCGAGAGAGGAGATGTGAAGATTTGCAGAGTACCCACAGAGGCTAACATCGCAGATCCCTTGACCAAGGCTTTGGCACAAAGAAAGCATGATGGTCACACTAGGTCATTAGGCCTAAGAGCCTACACTGATTGGCACTAATGCTAGTGGGAGATTGTTAGTTAGAGCCCTAGAGTCAATCATTTGATGATTGTTGTATGGACTCATTGTATCATATTCTTCTAATAAAGGCATTTGTTTTGGTTATTATACTTACTTGTATTGGTGCCAAATAACTAAGTATAATAGCGTCCTTGAGTAGAAGGTTCTTACCTATATCAATCGATTGGTTGAATCGATAGTAAGATGATATAGGGAACACTACTCTTAATCATTCCTAGTCAAGTATTAACATTTAGGGACAATGTTAATACGACGAGACTAGCATGTAGGTCAACTCGATGACTTGATCTCACAAGTCATGGATATGGAGATATCAAGTTGACACATGTGTATGCATTGGAGAATGTATACTGAATGACTCGCCATGAGAAAGTATCATAGATCATTATATGAGTGTCATATACTTTCTCATGTGGCTATTAGTATGACTACTAGTCTTTGGACCTGAAGTCAACATGGTTCCCTACATAAGGAGTTACTTACTTTGGTTTCGTCAAACGTCACCCGTAACTGGGTGGACTATAAAGGCTATTACTGGGTATGTAACGAATTATGTGGAGAGATGTGAGTGATGTAGATGGGATCTATCCCTCCTATATGACGGGAGTGACATCGATATTCTTGATAGAGTGAGACCACTAAGTGCATGGCCATGCCCAAATGAGTCAATATGAGATATTGAGCTCATTTGATTGAGTGAGTCTACTTGGAGTTCAAGATTTAGATTGATTAGAGGATGACATGGTCTATGCCTCACATTGATCAATCTAGATGTCTAGGATAGAAGGGCAATATCATATATTGTGAGGAGTCATAATTAGTAGTCACAAGGTGATGTTGGATCTCAACATTCTTATAACTTGGGTAGTGATGATGTGTTGCTAGATACCGCTCATTATTTATGCTTCTAAATGGGTTTAGGAGCATTGCCAACATTATAAGAACCTATAAGGTCACACACATAGGGCAATTAGATGGAGATTAGGTTTATTTGATGAACCTAAAGAATTAGGTCCATGTGATGAACCAAATTGGATTCAGAGTAATCCAAATTGAGCTAATTGAGTTGGACTCAATTTGGTTCATATGTTAAGTGAGTCTAATTTGGACTTAGACTCATTTAATTAATTTAATTCAATGTATAGAGATTCATTAAATTAAAATTGACTTGAACCAATGGTTAGATTAGATCAACCAAGGGAGAGAAGCGGTCAAGTTTGGCTTGACTTAAGTAGGAAGATGAAGAGTCAAGTTTTGACTTGACTTTGACTTGACCAATGCCACATCATAAAGGCTTCTTCATTTGGTCAAGTTTGAATTGACCAAATGCCACCTCATGGAGGAGATCAAGACACTTGACTCTTGATATTCCATGGGAGTTACAAGTCATGAAGTGGCCGGCCACTTTTAGTGTGGAATAAGTTGTTTTCATTCAAGGCAATTCATTTCTTATTCTTCCTCTCAAGGTTTCTTCTCTCCCTCTCCTCCTCCTTGACGTGACCATCAAAGGTGCTAGCACACCTTTTGTGTGGGTTTTCTCCATCTCTTGCTTGTGTGGATACACATAGAGGAGTATCTACTTTGATACTCTCGAGATCCGGCAAACCTAGGACGAGCGGGATTACGCGAAGGACTTCGCATCAAGGGTAACCTATTTATCTTGTAGATCTAAAGTAGATATAGGCTTATAAAACATGTATATGAAATTTTATTTCTTCGCACGGATCCGTGGCATGGGGATTTCGGGGTTTCCGCAACGCAAAAAGCGGTTTTTGCGGCCCGAAAAACCCAACACATTGTTATTGCTTTACCTCTTAAATTAAACAAAAAACCCCGAGGTCGACTTACTATTGTCCCTATCTGATAGGAAGTCAAAATCCGTGTAACCCACAGGGATCAACTCATCTGCCTTGAAAACTGGCATATAATCTCTAGTCCTTCTCAGGTACTTTAATATATGCTTTACAACAGTCCAGTGTCCCAGTCCTGGGTTACTTTAATATCTAATAACCATGCTCATAGCAAAACAGATATCTGGTCTCGTTCACAATATAGCATACATTAGGCTTCCTACAGCTGAAGCATAAGGAACTGTCTTCGGAGACATCTCTTTAGATAAAGCTACTCCATCCCTAAAAGGTAGAAAACCTTTCTTGGAGTCTTGCATGCTAAAACGAACTAGGATTATATCGATATATGAAGCTCAAGATAAGCACAACATTCTTTTCTTGTGATCCCTTATTACTTTAATCGTAAGAAAATGTGTTCATTCTCCCAAGTCCTTCATATTGAATTGCTTGGACAACTATACCCTTACTTCTGACAACACTTTGATATTGTTTCCAACTACCAAAAATGGCATATACATATAGTACAAGAAATACCACCACGTTTCCATCACACTTCTTGTATACACAAGACTCATCCAGACACTGAATAAATCCATAGGTATGGATTACTTCATTAATCCGGATGTTCCAAGACCTTGAAGCTTTGCTTCAGTCCATAGACTGATTGAGTTTTCATACAAGATACTCTTTGCCCTTTGCAATGAACCCCTCTGGTTGCTCCATATGGATGCTTTCTTCAAGACTTCCTTTAAGGAAAGCTATCTTGACATCCACTTGCCATATCTCATAATCCATATGAGCAGCAATAGATAAATGAATCCGGATAGACTTAAGCATGGCTACCGGTGAAAAAGGTTTCCTTATAATCGATACCCTTTTTCCAAAAAGCCTTGCTTTGAAAGTTTCCACCTACCCATCTGTCCTTCTTTTTCTATTATAGACCTAATGGCTTTTACACCATTTGGTGATTCTATAAGCTCCCAGACTTTATTAGAATACATATATTCTAATTCTTTATTCATTGCTCTTTGCTTAGATACTGCATCTTTATCTTGGAGTGCTTCGTCATATGTCCGGGGATCAGGTTCATGTTCACCAGGGTTCAAGTCCTGAAGACTCTCCCAAAAACATGAATCTTTCAAGTTGCCTCACAACCCTCCCATTACGACGAGGCACTGTCTGTAACTGTGCATCATTTGTGACACATGTTGCAGTTTCTTGTGATATTTCATCTTGTACTGTTGGTACTAAAGTAGGCATGTCCTCTCTCATTTCTTCTAGAACAATTTCACTCATGGGCTTGTGGTTTATTACATAATCTTCTTCTAAAAATCGAGCATTGATGTTAACAATGATATTCAAATTTTTAGGATTATAAAACAAACCACCTTTTGTTCCCTTAGGATATCCTACAAACAGACAAACTTTTGTACGTGATTCCAACTTGTCAGTATCCCCCTTTAGCACATGTGCTGGAATACCACATATTCGAATATGACTAGGCTTACGCCCATTCCACAACTCCATGATTTAGAAGGTACTATATTCAGAATGTACACTACTGTTTCCAGAGCATATCCCCAAAATGAATTTGGTAATTCTGAATAACTCATCATCGATCTCACCATTTCCATAAGAGTCCTATTCCTTCGTTCTACCACACCATTCTGTTGGGGTGTACCAGGTGTAGATAATTGGGATTGAATCCCAGCCTCTGATAAGTAATTCCTAAACTCTCCAAAGAGGTATTCGCCACCACGATCAGACCGTAGTGTCTTGATACTTTTACCATGGCGTTTCTCCACATCAGTCTTGTACTCTTTGAACTTATGAAAGTATTCAGACTTGCGGCGCATCAGGTAAATGTATCCATATTTTGAATAGTCATCTATAAAAAGACAAAATATTCGAAACCACCTCTTTCCTGGATAGATATAGGACCACACAAATCAGAATGAACCAGTTCCAACACATCTTTGCCTCTATACCCCTTGCCCTTAAAAAGGTCTCTTGGTCATTTTAGCTTCTAAGTAAGATTCACAAGTTGGAAAGTTTTCCAACACTAATGAACCCAAGAGTTCATCGGCTATTAGCCTTTGAATCCTACTCAAGTTAATATGACCTAGCCTTAGATGCCAAAGATATGTTTGATTTATTTCCGAAGGTTCATTTCTCTTATTAGAATTAGAAGATGTGTTATTAATTTCCATTTGTTGCATCGTGGGAGTTATTGGATTTAGAGTATACAAATTGCCAACGAACTTACCAGAACAGATAACTTCCCTATTTATCTTGATAACACCTTTACTATCATAGATAGATAGAATATCCATCCTTGTATTGTTTAGAAACTGAAATCAAATTCTTTCTAAAACTTGGTATGTAAAGATAATTTCTTAAAACCAATATTTTATTCCTATCAATATCTCCCACTACAACAGGTGCTACTTCTATAGCATTGCCCTTATAAACAGTGATTTCTCCTTCATGTAGTTGTCGGATTTCCTGGAACCCCTACAATGATTTGCAGACATGATCAGTGGTTATCATATCTACACGCTAGGTACTGGTAGATAGTACCACTAAACATGTTCCAACTACTATACCTATATTGTTCTCTTCCTATGAGGACAGTTTACCTTAATGCCCAAGTCTTATTTCCAATCATTATAATTAGGACTACTAAGTCTATTGTATAGTATAACAACTAGGGGATTGACAAACATTTGAAATCCTAAGAATCACAAAAATATTTGGTCAAGACCAACACCTCAAAATCCCCATGAATTTTGTATGCCACATTAGTATGGACGTATGCAAATTCAAACTTTAAGAGGAGATTTTATTCATTAATTTTATCTTGTCAACCTAACTTTATGATAAATAAAATTAATAGTTGGTCTGTCTTTGATCAAATATTTGGTCAAAACTTTGAATTTAAAATAATATTGATTGCTCAAACAATATCATTTAAATTCACCAACACCTCAAACACCGTGAATATTGTATGCCACAATAGTGTGGACGTATACAAATTCAAACATTTGTAAGAGGGGGGTTTTACCCATTAATTATCTTGACAACCTCTCTTTATGATAAATAAAATTACCTCAAACACCGTGAATTTTGTATGTCATGATAGTATGGACGTATACAAATCCAAACATTTGTAAGAGGGGTTTTACCCATTAATTTTATTTTCTTGTCAACCTGACAAATAAAATTACCTCATACATCGTAAATTTTATATGCCACGATAGTGTGGACGTATACAAAAATTACCTCATACACCTTGCTATGCAGAATATCATATCGGTTCCCGTGTACAAAAATTTTGTACAAGTCCTGAACCTTTTACTAACTACCTATTATGTTCTTTAGAAATTAAATTAGGAATCGCAAACTGAACTTAACATTATTGATTCCAAATTTAACTTATCTATTCTTAGTGGTTTATGTAACGACCCGGCCCTTTGGCCTCTTGGGAAGCCCTTGCGGCGGCCCACTGGCGGCCCTTATGTCGTCGGCCCATTTGGCGACCTCTCATGTCGTCGACCGATGACCCTTTGGCCGTGACGTTACTCACTAGGACTTTCCACCCCTGGCAGTGGATTTTTGCCTCCCCCAGGATTCGAACTCTAAACCTGCAGGCTTAAGTATTAGAGTTTAATCACGGTAGCCAATGTGGCTCTCCTTGGCTGCTTAGAGTTCAAACTCGGGAGGCAAAACCACCGCCAGGTGGAAAATCCTAGTGAGTAACCAAGACGCCAAAGGGTCGATCGACGATGAGGTCGCCAAATGGTCGACGACATAAGGCCGCCCTCATAGCTAAGGCACCTTTTTATTGTAACGACCGGCCCTTTGGCCTCTTGGGCAGCCCTTGTGGCCCATTTGTCGGCCCATTTGGCGACCTCTAATGTCGTCGACCAACGTTGGTCGTGCCGTTACTCACTAGGACTTTCCACTCATGGATTTTTGCCTTCCCAAGGATTGAACTCTAGACCTCCGGGCTAAGTAGTAGTTTATGAATCCCGGTAACCAAGTGAGATGCTCACTTGGCTGCAGATTCATAAACTCTAATAAAGCACGGAGGTTTAAAGTCGAATCACGGGAGGCAAAACCAACGCCAGGTGGAAAGCCCTAGTGAGTAACGACACGCAAGGGTCATCGATCGACGACATGAGAGGTCGCCAAACGGGCCAACGACATAAGGGCCGCCAGTGGGCCGCCGCAAGGGTCGCCCAAGAGGTCAAATAAAAGGCGCCTTTTTATTATAACGACCGACCCTTTGGCCTCTTGGGCGCCCTTGCGGCGGCCCGTCGGCCCGTTTGGCGACCTCTCATGTCGACCAGCGACCCTTTGGCGTGTCGTTACTCACTAGGACTTTCCACCGGCGTTGGATTTTTGCCTCCCCGAGATTCGAACTCTAAACCTCCGGGCTTAAGTATTAGAGTTTATGAATCCGGTAGCCAAGTGAGAGCTCATTGGCTGCGAGATCATAAACCTAATACTTAAGCCTGAGGTGAGTTCAACTCGGGAGGCAATAATCCAACGCCAGGTGAAAGTCCTAGTGAGTAACGGCGCCAAAGGGTCGTCGATCGACGACATAAGGGCCGCCAGTGGGTCACCGCAAGGGCTGCCCAAGAGGCCAAAGGGTCGGGTTGTTACAGTTTAGACTTGGATCGCAAATGATGCTTAACATTATTGATCCAAATCCACCCATGTTACAAATTCAATTAAATATTAATTTTTGAAATCGGCTTCCATGTTAAACATGGCGAGGCACTAGGCCTTCTTGGGTATGGGAGCATCCACCACTTCCTAGACAAAGCCTTTCAATGAAATCTAATATTTAATTTCCTTATATAACCCTAGGTTTAACCAAAAGGAACAATCAAATTACAAATTCAAAAAACAAAAAAAAAACACAAACTTGAATCACAAATTCAAAAACTAGAATCATATGCCTCTTGTGTTTGGTATTTCAAAAAATATACAAAGAAAACTAGTATGATGCGGAAAATAATTACTAGTTATACATTTATTTGTAAGCAACAACCTCTTGATCTTCTATTGTGTTCTTCTTCTTATCTCGGACGTTGTGTGGGCAATGATCTACCGAGATGAGAATCCACCAAGCCTCCTTCTTCCTTCCTCCAAGTTTCGGCCAAGCACCTTTCTCAAAGAGATAGCAATTCTCGGCCACCAACCAAGCTCCAAGGGATGCAAGAGCAAAGTCTCCTTTCTCTCCTTCTCCTGGCAAGAACCCAGCCACCACAAGAGCTCCAAGAGATGTTGAGGTTCGGCCACAAGAAGAAGAAAGGAGAAGAGAATAGGGTCGGCCACACCAAGGAAGAAAAGAGAGAGGAACAATAGAATATGTGTTGTGAGGTGAGGCACCTCTACCCTCTCTTTTATATTACTTGGTCTTGGCAAATAAGAAAATTTAATTATAATTAAAATCTCATTATATTCCTTGCCATAGGTTAATAAGGAAAATTTAATTAAAAATTCCTTTTAACCCATGCTATGGCCGGCCACATCACATGCTCCAAATAAGGCAAGTTTTAAACACAAAATTAAAACTTCCTTATTTGTTTCCAGAAATTTTTAAAATAAAAAATTCTCTAATAATTTTTCCCTTCATGGTTGGTTATAAAAGGAAATTTTATAAATTAAAATATCTCTATTAGAACATGTGGATGATTTCCAAAAAGGAAAGTTATCGTTAAAATTAAAATCTTCCTCTCAATCTACAAATAAGGAAAGATATCAAATCTTTTCTTAATCTTTTGTAAAAACTATAATAGGAAAGATTTAATTTTAAAACTCTCTTTTATATCGTCAAGATGGTTACAAAAAGGAAAGTTTTATCAAAAATTAAAATCTTCCTTTTAACTACAAATGAAGAAAGATATCAAACCTTTCACTTAATCTTTTATAGAAAGTTATAAAAGGAAAGATTTAAATTTTAAACTCTCTTTTAAAACTATGATATCCACATATGGAAAGATTTTAAATAAAATCCTTTTTATTCTTAACATGGTCGGCCACACCATGCTTGGGCTCTAAGCTAGGGCCGACCACCTATACTTGGCTCAACCTATGGCTTGGCCGGCCCAAGCTTGGACTAGAAGCTTGCTTGGCCGGCCACCTAATGGTTGGGTAAGAAGGTGGGTATAGGTGGGTATAACACTTTATAAATAAGAGGCTATGATAGGGACCGAGAGGAGGAATTGGTTTTGGTCTCCCGATGAAAATTAAGCTTCCCGTGTTCGCCCCGAACACCCAACTTAATTTCATCAATAATAATTCATACCACTAAAGAATTATTATTGAACTACCACACCAATCCCAAATTACATTTTGGGCTCCTTCTTATCATGAGTGTGTTAGTCTCCCTGTGTTTAAGATATCGAATGCCCACTAATTAAATGAGTTACTGGCAACTCACTTAATTAATATCTAGCTCCAAGAATAGTACTACTCAACCTTATCGTCATGTCGGACTAAATCCACCTACAGGGTTTACATGACAATCCTTATGAGCTCCTCTTGGGGACATCATCAACGTAGATTACTAGGACACAGTTTCCTTCTATAATCAACAACGCACACTATAAATAATATCATTTCCCAACTTATCGGGCCTCTTGATTTATCGAACTAAATCTCACCCATTGATAAGTCAAAGAAATAAATACTAGATATATGTGCTTGTTATTATATCAAGATTAAGAGCACACACTTCCACAATAACAAAGGTTTTGTTCTTTTATTCAATTAGTATAAAAAGAACTTACCTTAAATGGTCCTGCTCAATATACTCAGAGTGTATTAGTGTAATTTTATAGTTAAGATAAACTAATACCAAATTACACTACGACTATTCCAATGGTTTGTTCCTTTCCATTTTAGTCGTGAGCTACTGTTTATAATTTATAAGGACTTTATAACATGATCTTCTGTGTGTGACACCACACACCATGTTATTTTCAATATAAATTTATTGAACAACTACACTTAGCTTATAAATGTAGATATTTGACCAATATGATTCTTATTTCTAAGTAAATGTTTATACAAAAAGCTAGGCTTTTAGTATACATTCCAACACACCTATCATCAGGCCATTAGATTGGACTCTACCGTTTGAGCTTATGTGTGATGCTTCAAATTTTTCTATAGGGGCAGTACTTGGATAGAGAGTAGAGGGAGCACCATATGTGATCTGCTATGCATCAAAAACCTTGGATTCTGCTCAAGCAAATTTCACCACAACAAAAAAGAGCTTCTTTCCATTGTTTTTGCTTTAGATAAATTTCAATCATATTTACTTTGTTCTCACATAGTTGTATTTTCTGATCATGCAGCTTTGAAGTTTCTCCTCAAGAAGCCAGATGTTAAGCCGAGATTGATTAGATGGATGCTTCTCCTCCAGGAGTTTGATTTGGAGATTCAAGATAGGAGTGGGAAGGAGAACTTGGTTGCAGATCACTTGAGCATAATTGAAGGAGATTTGGATCACACGGCCATTGATGATGATTTTAGGGATGAACAGCTTTTTAGGGTGCATGCTGAGTCTCCGTGGTATGCAGACTTGGTAAACTTTTTAGTCGGTAATGTTTTTCTTGCACAATTTTCAAAAGCACAAAAGGATAAATTGAAAAGTGATTCAAAATATTATGTGTGGGATGATCCTTATTTGTGAAAATTTTGTAGTGATCAGATCATTCGGAGATGCATACCTAATTTTGAGTTTCAGTCTGTACTTACATTTTAACATTCATCTGAGTTTGGGGGGCATTTTGGACCTCAAAGAACTGCTAGGAAATTTTTGGAGTGTGGTTTTTATTGGTCTACCATTTTTCGTGATTCCTTTGTTTTTTGTAGATCATGTGATAGGTGTCAACGAACTAGGAACATAGGACCTAGGAATGAAATGTCTCAACGTTACATGCTATTTTATGAGATTTTTGATGTATGGGGTATTGATTTCATGGGCCTATTTCCTGTTTCTTTTAGATTTTCATATATTTTGTTGCCAGTTGATTATATTTCCAAATGGGTGGAGGCCATTCCCACCAGGACTGACGATTCTTCAATTGTTGTGAGTTTTGTCAGGTCACATATTTTCTACAGGTTTGGAGTGCCCAGGGCCATAATTAGTGATCAAGGTTCACATTTTTGCAATAGACACATGAACGCTATGCTAAGCAAATATGGTGTTTCACATAAAGTTTCTACTCCTTATCATCCCCACACAAATAGACAAGCTGAGGTGCCAAATAGAGAAGTGAAGGCAATTTTAGAGAAGATAGTGAAGCCTGACAAAAAAGATTGGAGCAAGAGATTAGATGATGCACTTTAGGCTTACAGGACTGCTTTCAAGACTCCTATAGGGATGTCTCCATATAGGATGGTTTATGGTAAAGCTTGTCATCTTCCAGCGGAGATTGAACATAGGGCATTTTGGGCAGTGAAATCTTGCAATTTTGAAGCTAACCTAGCAAGAGAAGAAAGAAAGTTTCAACTCCAAGAGCTTGAGGAAATTTTGTTAGAAGCCTTTGAAAACTCACGGATCTACAAAGAAAAGACCAAAAATTTTCATGAAAAACACATCGTGGGTAAGGAATTTCATATTGGAGATAAGGTGCTTTTATATAGGTCAAGACTTAAATTTATAAAAGGTACGTTGAGATCCCGTTGGGAAGGTCCATTTGTTGTTACTAATGTATTCTCTTATGGAGCTATTGAGATTAGGGAGGAATCTACGGGACGGATTTTCAAGGTGAATGGGCATCGACTTAAGGTTTTCATGAAGTCAACAACAAAGTGGAAGTGGATAGATTGAAGTACATTGAAGCTATCTACCCAATTAAAGGGGAGTTTGTTCCAACTTAGCTTTTATTTTTTCTTTCACACATATTGCATGTTTAGTTGCTGAATAAATGCTTTATTTCCAAATAATAATTTGAGTTTAGAAAAATGATCTCTTTACTGTGAATAATCTTCTTATAGAACTTAGTTTTGAAATTAGTAATAAAGAAAACGGTACCCCCTTTGCAAGATTTCAATGATATGTTAGAAATGGAGGAAGTAAGCTATTTTTGATTGTTAAGTTTTTGGCTTCATGTCAAGATTGGACTTTTAATTTTCTCAAGGTTTCTATTTAATAATAGACACTTGATTGGTAAATTGGATTGATACTTTTTCTGTTGGATTTTTCGGGCCACGAAAATCCCTTTTTCGCGTCGCGGAAACCCCGAAACCCCCTAGCCATTGGATCCGTGCGAAAGAAAAATTTCGGAAATATGAGTACGAGTTTTAAACTTCGATCTACAGTAGATCTACAAAGGAAAAATATTTTATACCTTCGATGCGTGCCCGTCGTAATCCCGCAAGTCCAAGGTACGCCGGATCTCGAAGTTGTCAACGTAGACAACTCTCTAGTGATATCCACACGAACAAGATGTGTTATCTAACACTCAAGGATGGAGAAGAGAGCACCCCAAGTGTGCTAGCACTTTCTAGGGCTCTCGAGTAGGATTTAAAAGGAGAAAGGAGAGAAAGTAAAAGGAATCTCACATACTCCTCTAGGTACCCTCCTTTGTGACCTTCACTTCACCCTTTTCACTTGGAACTCAACTCACTCACCTTCCTCTTGCTTGAAAACCCACAGCAACAGTAGCAAAGAGAAGGAAGAACCCAAGGAAGAAGATGAAGCAATCAACACCAAATCAATGCCACCAAAAAATGAAACCCATTTTTCATTATGTGGCCGGCCACACATGAGTAACTCCTCATTTAATGTGGCCGGCCACATTAAATGGAGGAGTGTAACCTCTTGATCTCCCTTGATGATGTGGAGATGATGTGGCAAGGTTAGTCATGCCATGTAGGATGAGTCAACCTTCATGATGTGGCAATACATCAAGTCAAACTTGATGTTTCAACTTCCATTTGGTCAAGTCAAAATTAACCAATTCTCTTCCTTGTTGAGTTAAATCCAACCTATAATTCAAGTCAATTTCAATTTAATGAATCTCAATTCATTAATATAAATTGACTCAATGAATCAAATTTAAATTAGACTCATTCAACAATTGAATCTAATTGAGTCTAACTCAATAAGTCTAATTTGAATCCAATCTTTGGTGCATCATATGAAACTCATCAAATTGGTTCATCATATGAACCCAATCTTCATCCACTTGTTCTTTATGTGTGACCCAATAGGTTCTTGTAACGTTGGCAATGTTTCTAAACTCCTTTAGAAACATAAGCAATGAGCGGCATCTAGAAATACATCATTTCTACCCAAGTTACAAGAAATGTTGAGATCCAACATCACCTTGTGACTACTAATTTTGACTCCTCACAATATATGACAAGTGTCCTTCTATCCTAGACATCTAGATTGATCAATGTGAGGCATAGACCGTGTCATCCTCTAATCAATCTAAATCTTGAACTCCAAGTAGACTCACTCAATCAAATGAGCTCAACATCTCATGTTGACTCATTTGGGCATGACCATGCACTTCATGGTCTAACTCTATCAAGAATACCGATGTCGCTCCCGTCATATGGGAGGGATAGATCCCATCTACATCACTCACATCCCTCTGCATAATTCATTATATACCCAGTAATCGCCTTTATAGTCCACCCAGTTACGGGTGACGTTTGACGAAACCAAAGTACATAACTCCTTATGTAGGGAACCATGGTGACTTCAGGTCTAAGGACCAATAGTCATACTAATAGTCACTTGAGAAAGTATATGACACTCATATAATGATCCATGATACTTTCTCATGGCGGGTCATTCAGTATACATTCTCCAATGCATACCCATGTGTCAACTTGATATCTCTATATCCATGACTTGTAAGATCAAGTCATCGAGTTGACCTACATGCTAGTCTTATTGCATTAACATTGTCCCTGAATGTTAATACTCGACTAGGATTGATTAAGAGTAGTGTTCCCTATATCATCTCACTATCAGTTCAACTAACCGATTAATATAGGTGAGAACCGTCTACTCAAGGACGTTATTATACTTAGTTTATTTGGCACCAATACAAGTAAGTATAATAACCAAAAACCAAATGCCTTTATTTATATAAGAATATGATACAATAAGTCCATAATACAATCATCAAATGATTGGCTCTAGGGCTCTAGCTAACAATCTCCCACTAGCACTAGTGTCAATCAGTGTAGGCTCTAAGCCCCAATGACCTAATGTGACCATCATGCTTCCTCTGTGCCAAAGCCTTGGTCAAGGGATCTGCGATGTTAGCCTCTATAGGTACTCTGCAAATCTTCACATCTCCTCTCTCGATGATCTCTCGAATGAGATGGAAGCGCCGTAGTATGTGTTTGGTCCGCTGGTGTGAGCGAGGTTCCTTCGCCTGTGCTATAGCTCCATTGTTGTCACAATAGAGCTCAATAGGGTCAGCAATGCTAGGAACCACCCCAAGTTCAGTGATGAACTTTCGGATCCAAACTGCCTCCTTTGCTGCCTCTGATGCAGCAATGTACTCGGCTTCTGTTGTAGAATCAGCTACTGTATCCTGCTTCGAACTCTTCCAGCTGATAGCACCACCATTAATGCAAAATACGAACCCCGACTGCAATCTATGGTCATCCTGGTCGGTCTGGAAGCTAGCATCACTGTAACCCTTTACAGCTAGCTCATCATCGCCTCCATATATCATAAAATATTCTTTAGTCCTTCTTAAGTACTTAAGAATATTCTTGACCACTATCCAGTGACTTTCACCTGGATCTGACTGGTATCTGCTCCTCATGCTCAAAGCATACGAGACATCAGGTTGAGTACATAGCATGGCGTACATGATCGATCCTATGGCTGAGGCATAAGGGTTCTGATCCATGTGGTCTCTCTCCTCTCTAGAAGAGGGACCTTGAGTCTTCGAAAGACTCACGTCATGTGATATCGGCAGAAATCCCTTCTTGGAGTTCTGCATGGCAAACCGTAGGAGTACCTTGTCAATGTATGTACTCTGACTTAGGCCAAGCATTCTCTTAGATCTATCTCTATAGATCTGTATCCCTAGAATGCGGGATGCCTCACCTAAGTCCTTCATTGAGAAGCAACTCCCTAGCCAGGTCTTGACAGACTAAAGCATAGGGATGTCCTTCCCAATGAGTAGTATGTCATCCACATACAATATGAGGAAGACAAATATATCCCCTACAACCTTCTTGTTGACACAAGGCTCATCTTCATTCTTGATGAAACCAAACTGTTTGATTGCATCATCGAATCGAAGATTCTAGCTCCGAGAAGCTTGCTTTAGTTCATCTATGGACCTATGCAGCTTACATACTCTGCTAGTATGTTGTGGATCTACAAAACCCTCAGGTTGTGTCATGTACACATCCTCGAGCAGGTTTCATTCAGAAACGCGGTTTTGACATCCATCTGCCATATCTTATAGTCATGGTAGGCTGCAATAGCAAGCATGATCCGAATGGACTTAAACATCGCTACTAGAGAAAAGGTTTCATCATAGTCAATACCATGAATCTGCTTGAAACCTTTAGCTAACAAGCGACCCTTATAGATAAGTCCATTCATGTCAGTCTTTCTCTTAAAGACCCACTTACACCCAATGGGTTTTACCCCTTCAGGTGGATCAATCAAAGTCCATACTTGGTTGGTGTACATGGATTCCATCTCGAATCTCATGGCCTCTAGCCATTTCTCGGAATCTGGTCTCATCACAGCTTCCTGATAGGTGGTAGGCTCATCATCTATGAGCACAACGTCATCATGATCAGACAAGAGAAATGAGTATCTCTCAGGCTGACGACGTACCCTATCAGACCTGCGAAGAGGTATGTCTACTTGAACTAGTTGTTGTTCCTCAACTCTTTGTGGAACAACATCATCCACAACACTTTATGGTTCCAGTTCAACTTCCATCGAGGCTTCAGTGCTATTGTTCGCATCTTGAACTTCTTCAAGATCGAACGTGCTCCCACTAGTCTTTCTAGAAACAAAGTCCCTTTCTAGAAAGACCCCAGTCTTTGCCACAACTACCTTGTGCTGACTGAGAATGTAGAAGTAATATCCCTTAGTTTCCTTGGGATATCCAATAAAGTAGTACTTATCGGATTTGGGTCCTAATTTGTCTGAGACTTGACGTCTAACATAAGCCTCACAACCCCAAATCCTCATGAAAGAGACCTGGGCATCTCTCCCAGTCCATATCCTATATGGTGTCTTTATCACGGCCTTGGATGGAACTCGGTTGAGTATAAAAGCTGTCGTGTCTAGAGCATAGCCCCAAAGGTATGTCGGAAGATCTGTATGACTCATCATAGATCGTACCATATCTAATAAGGTACGATTCCTCCTTTCGGATACACCATTCCACTGTGGTGTTCCAGAAGAAGTGAGTTGGGATAGAATCTCACACTCAGCTAGATAGTCATGGAACTCATGGCTAAGGTATTCTCCACCTCGATCGGATCGAAGTATCTTAATACTCTTGCCAAGCTGGTTCTGTACTTCATTCTTGAATTCTTTGAACTTTTCAAAGGATTCAGACTTATGTGTCATCAAGTACCCATAACCATATCTACTGAAGTCATCAGTAAATGTGATGAAGTACCTATAACCGCCTCTAGCAGCGACATTGAAAGGGCCACATACGTCACTATGTATGAGTCCTAAGAAATTAGTCGCTCTTTCGCTGCGCCCACTAAAGGGAGTCTTGGTCATCTTACCTCGTAGGCATGACTCGCATATCTCATATGATTCTAAATCAAATGAGTCCAGCAAACCATCCTTATGGAGCTGGGATAAGCGCTTGTCATTTATATGACCTAAGCGACAGTGCCAGAGGTAGGTTTGGTTCATGTCATTTGACTTAAACCTCTTGGTATTTATGTTATAGATAGGGCTCTCAAGGTCTAGAATATAGAGTCCGTTTATCAGAGGTGCACTACAATAGAACATATCGTTTAAATAGACGGAACAACATTTGTTCTTTATTATAAACGAAAATCCTTTCTTGTCCAAACAAGAAACTGAAATTATGTTCTTAGTCAAGGCAGGCACATAACAACAATCATCTAATTCTAGTACAAGCCCAGAGGGCAGAGATAGATGGTAAGTTCCTACAGCAATAGCAGCAACCCGTGCTCCATTGCCTACTCGTAGGTCTATCTCACCCTTCGTCAATGCCCTGCTATTTCTCAGCGCTTGTACATTAGTACAAATGTGCGAAGCACATCCGGTATCTAATACCCACGATGAAGAAATACAGAGGTTGACTTCTATAACATGTATACCTAAAGTAGAAATCTTATTTCTCTTCTTTTTAAGATCTTCTAGGTATTCTTTGGAATTCCTCTTCCAGTGCCTTGCTTGTCCTTGATATAGGTGACAAAGATGTTCAACCATATCGTAAGCGCCCATCAACTCATGTTGCTTCTGAAGCTCAGAGTTCATGGTCGCAAACATAAGACAGGACACATCTAATGCGTCATCTTGATGCTTCTTGTAAGCATCTCGGTCTGCTCGCGTGGCAGTGGCAGGAGGAGCCTCCGGAATGGGCTGCTCCAGAACGTACAGTTTACGTTCTTGGGTGAGAACTATTCTCAGGTTCCTGTACCAGTCCAGGAAATTTGCTCCGTTGAGCTTGTCCTTATTAAGAACAGAACGCAGAGAGAAGATGTTCATGTTTGACGTCATGGCAATTCTACAACAGAAATAAATGCAGAAATAAGTATCATATTCTTAATCATTTAATTTGGCCTTTAACTAAATGATGCTCCCACTGAATTCTATAATTCATGTGGGACAAGATCCACATCATACTAACCCTTGAGTTAGCTTTGGCTAATACGCCCAAGACTTAGTATGATCGGTAGGTAACGATTACCAATTACATCTCTATGCAACTCTTGTTTATAGAATCAAAATCCGCATTTATATTAAAACTCGAGTTATCTTTGGCTAATACGCCCGAGAGTTAATATATATGTGATTTTGACCTAACTTTCCAACCATTGGAAGAATGCCTATAGTTATACTCGATCCAACCGAGTTAACTAGGAATACTCAATCTAATTGAGTTGTACTCACCCATGCGTTGATAGGCGGGACCAAGATTGTCCCTCCGTACCCTACCAAGATAGTATGTGTTGCTCTACTTTGGCAGATTCAACAACTACATGCGATCGAGGTAGTGGTAGGTATCACGGCATGGTAGGCATTACGAGTTGACGTGATTTAGATCTAATCTAAACGATGATGCGTATCATATACTCGATAGATCTAATCTAATCGAATGGTGCATCATGTGCACGACTTAGATTTAATCTAATCGTTAGGCACTAATTAATTACTTAATTAACTAGCATGCATCACATACACACAAAAGCAATTAATTAAATTAATTTGTGATTTAGTCATGGCCCTACTACGATCTTCTCAAGCCAATGAGAAGATCGGATGGTCAACCTAAGGTCAACAGCTTCTCAAGCTCCTTCCGTTGACCACCTCGTGTTGCTCGTGCCCTCCTCGTAACTCCGTCTCGTGTGGACCTTCCACCGCTTCAAAATTTACATTACAATTTTGAAACTCAAGTTACATTCGAGTCTAAATCTAATTTACAACCAGAATATAAGAGAAAGGCACGACGCGCAGGTCGTGAAAATAAAAATAAAAATAAATACAGCACACGCATCACAAATAACGGCACGCAGGCCGTAATATGAATTACAACACAATTCCAATCTTATTGTGTCTTTTTGGGCCATGACTATCATAAAATTAATATATAATTCTAAATTATATATTTTTTCATAATTTTCTATAATTTTCATAATTTTTTACAATTTTATGAGTAAATTTATCCCGGCGGTCCTGTTTAGCGTTTTCGGGCGCAATCGCGGAACGAATCCCCTTGCGAGGCCAGGGGCAATGCCCCTATCTGCAATCTAACCATCGCGAGGGTTCCTTTGCAATCTAACAGTGCCTAAGCCCGCTGTCCCAAAAAATTTTGGGGCGAAACATTGCCGTTTCGGAAAATTCTTCTCGGTAGTCGAAGCCTACAAGTGTCTAAACACTTGTGCTTCGCTCCTACGAGAAAAATATCCATTAAAACTATAAAAACATGAATTTACAGAAAGTTTATAGATCTATATTTTTCATAAAAATACAAACCTAAACTCGTACTCGCTTCGCACGTGGCTCTGATACCACTGTTGGGTTTTTCGGGCCGCGGAAAACCCGAAACCCCCTAGCCATTGGATCCGTGCGAAAGAAAATTTTCGGAAATACGAGTACGAGTTTTAAACTTCGATCTACAGTAGATCTACAAAGGAAAAACTATTTATACCTTCGATGCGTGCCCGTCGCAATCCCGTAAGTCCAAGGTACGCTGGATCTCGAAGTTGTCAACGTAGACAACTCTCTAGTGATATCCACACGAACAAGATGTGTTCTCTAACACTCAAGGATGGAGAAGAGAGCACCCCAAGTGTGCTAGCACTTTCTAGGGCTCTCGGGTAGGATTTAAAAGGAGAAAAGGAGAGAAAGTAAAAGGAATCTCACATACTCCTCTAGGTACCCTCCTTTGTGACCTTCACTTCACCCTTTTCACTTGGAACTCAACTCACTCACCTTCCTCTTGCTTGAAAACCCACGGAAACAGTAGCAAAGAGAAGGAAGAACCCAAGGAAGAAGATGAAGCAATCAACACCAAATCAATGCCACCAAAAAATGAAACCCATTTTTCATTATGTGGCCGGCCACACATGAGTAACTCCTCATATAATGTGGCTGGCCACATTAAATGGAGGAGTGTAACCTCTTGATCTCCCTTGATGATGTGGAGATGATGTGGCAAGGTTAGTCATGCCATGTAGGATGAGTCAACCTTCATGATGTGGCAATACAGCAAGTCATACTTGATGTTTCAACTTCCATTTGGTCAAGTCAAAATTAACCAATTCTCTTCCTTGTTGAGTTAAATCCAACCTATGATTCAAGTCAATTTCAATTTAATGAATCTTAATTCATTAATATAAATTGACTCAATGAATCAAATTTAAATTAGACTCATTCAACAATTGAATCTAATTGAGTCTAACTCAATAAGTCTAATTTGAATCCAATCTTTGGTGCATCATATGAACCTCATCCAATTGGTTCATCATATGAACCCAATCTCCATCCACTTGTTCTTTGTGTGTGACCCAATAGGTTCTTGTAACATTGGCAATGTTTCTAAACTCCTTTAGAAACATAAGCAATGAGCGGCATCTAGCAATACATCATTGCTACCCAAGTTACAAGAAATATTGAGATCCAACATCACCTTGTGACTACTAATTTTGACTTCTCACAATATATGACAAGCGTCCTTCTATCCTAGACATCTAGATTGATCAATGTGAGGCATAGACCGTGTCATCCTCTAATCAATCTAAATCTTGAACTCCAAGTAGACTCACTCGATCAGATGAGCTCAACATCTCATGTTGACTCATTTGGGCATGGCCATGCACTTCGTGGTCTAACTCTATCAAGAATACCGATGTCGCTCCAGTCATATGGGAGGGATAGATCCCATCTACATCACTCACATCCCTCTGCATAATTCGTTATATACCCAGTAATCGCCTTTATAGTCCACCCAGTTACGGGTGACGTTTGACGAAACCAAAGTACATAACTCCTTATGTAGGGAACCATGGTGACTTCAGGTCTAAGGACCAATAGTCATACTAATAGTCACTTGAGAAAGTATATGACACTCATATAACGATCCATGATACTTTCTCATGGCGGGTCATTCAGTATACATTTTCCAATGCATACCCATGTGTCAACTTGATATCTCTATATCCATGACTTGTGAGATCAAGTCATCGAGTTGACCTACATGCTAGTCTTATTGCATTAACATTGTCCCTGAATGTTAATACTCGACTAGGAATGATTAAGAGTAGTGTTCCCTATATCATCTCACTATCGGTTCAACTAACCGATTGATATAGGTGAGAACCGTTTACTCAAGGACGTTATTATACTTAGTTTATTTGGCACCAATACAAGTAAGTATAATAACCAAAAACCAAATGTCTTTATTTATATAAGAATATGATACAATAAGTTCATAATACAAACATCAAATGATTGGCTCTAGGGCTCTAGCTAACATTTTCATGCCTAGTGAGGTTGAGCCTTAATTGAGTGATGCTCTTGTGTTATTGTACTCTAGAACTTTATTTGATTCTTTCAAAACCACAATTCAATGAATTGAATTATGTTTGTGAAGGTTAATCACTTTGCATAATTTTCTCTTCCACACAAATTCTTTCTATTCTTCTTGATAATCATCATATCAATTCATGTCTTCTCATTTGTAAATCTTTTGGATGTGGATACATGGTTTGTTATATGATGGATATTTTGGCAAAGGTGGATTCAGTTTAAGTGTGGGGGAAAGAGTTTTTGGATGATATGTGTGGATTACGTTTTGGATGCATTTTCTTATGGCCAAAATTTTTGATGTTTAAGATTAAGTTTGATTGTAGTGGAGGTTAACTTTAGAGTGTTGGAGTAGTTGGATGCATGAGGAAGATTGGAGTGGTTCAAGATTGGGAAGTGCAATTGTTAAAAGGTTGTTTTTGTGAAGGATTTCTTGTGCCAACTGATAATTCTGCATAATAATGTATAGCAAGGTTTTAAATCTAAGCTCTTAATATTGCAATGCCAAATAGAATCATTCCTTGAGCTTAATCATGTATAGAGCAAGCTTTAATAGCTTTTAATTTTGGAATTTGATACTATGGTGATACACTCAATTTCTGTAAAACACTGAAAAGAGACACGGTAGAATTCTAATGATAGCTGAATATGCACATTCTGTGCTGAATCTGAACATTACTGTTGTGCAGCAATTGCAGAAGTCTCAAATTCAGGAATCATTTAAAAAATGTGGAATGCTTGGACAATGCAACCATTGCTAAACCTGTAAATTGCTCAAATCTGTAGAAACAGGTTCAAAACAGTGAGGTAATGCCGAAACAATGAGCTGCAGTGACATGTGTGGATCAACATTCGAGATTTAATTAATGATCTTTGTGGAATCTGAAGCACTTGAAGATTTTGTTTGTTGGAAACAACTTTGACAACATTCTTATTTACCTGTTGAAGTACTAAGATGTGCAAGAAATTTGTTGCAGAAATTAAGTTAAAATCTATGAATGATACTGAATTTGTGATGTAGTAGGAAGTAAATTTAGATTTGAATCTGTTAGGATTCCTGTCACAAATGTACTGAAAGTTTAACTCTTCATTAACTTGACTTAAGAGTGGTTTGATTAGAAAAGGATAGAAGTTGAATTTTGAAGTGAAATCTGTTTTAAAAAAAATAGAATGCAGTAAAAAAAAAGAGAATTCAGTAGTGAATTGATGCTAAAAGTGTAGCAAAATGTTATGAGCAGCACTCAAATCATTGAGGAAATACACTGAAGCTATTGAATTATTTGTAACATATGGGGTTTAATTGCTTTCCATGACTTCACAAGCTAAACTGGATCGAATCTAGGAAGTATAAAACTGCTGAAATGGAAATCTGTGGAGTTGTAGAAACTATGATTGCTTGTTTTGAAATTTTTGAAGCTGATTGAATCGGACACATTGATTAGAATTCAAATAAGTTAACTGCAGAGTTTTGTATCAATAGTGTGCTAAATTCAGAAAAACCTTCAAACAGTGAAGATATTGAAAGGGAAAGGCAGTCACTTGGCTGTTAAAAACAGAAAAGCTGAAATCTGAAATGCTGGAATCTGTATTTCCAGTGCATTAGAAACTGTACAAGTTTAACAAGTTCAATTATTCAATCCTCAAGATTAAATCATTTTGAATTCCAAATCTTGATACTTAATCCGGGAATTTGAATTAAGGTCAGTGATATAGGGTAGACTACTGAATTTTATGTATCTGCTGTTGCAAATTAGGAGAGTTGTAAATCAAACTCAGTTTACTAAACCTTCTACTTAATGTGCCCTATTTGGTTTGTCTGAGACTGACAAAGGTTTAAGTGTGGGGGAAGGAATGAAGTGTGTAAGGTCTATTTTTGAGTTGTGGAGTTGTGTGTACAAATTTTTGGAATCTGATTTCTGTGAAAACTGAATGAGGACATTTTACAACTAATCAGAGCTTAAATAGAAGTCAGATTTTGGAATTGTGATATGTTGTATCAATTTAGATTCAGCAGCTCCCTAAGTAGTGAATTTTAATTGTGAAGCTTGGCTAATTATAGTGACAATTGGTACTGCAAATATTTCCATATGTTTATGAAACTACTTGAGCCGGATTTAGTAGTATCAATGAGTGTTCAAAGCATACAATGAGCTGTTTTGGGAGAGCTAAATGCAAAAAATTGAATTGAGGAATCAGTGGTGATATAATTGGAAGAAAGTTACGGAAAAAGAGAAAGAAGGAATTATGGTCAAGTATTCATTTATATAGCATTCTTTGTATCCATGTCTTCCACTAAAGCTAAATCTTTCTTTCTTATCTTTTCTTTGAGCTAATTCTTCCTTTTCTGATCTTTCCTTGCAATTAATGTTTTGATTTGCACTTAACTCATACTCTTACATTTTCCTTTCCATGATTAACCTTCATATTGTGATTTTTATCCATGATTATGGTAGAGAGTAGAAGATAAGCAAGCATATGGTAGTGCAAGAAGCACAAGTAGCATGAGTGCCCTCCATTTTTGTGATTACATGTGAAATAGGAGGAGGGCCACAAAAACTCTATCTTGTGAGGTTTTTAGTGTGAAATCAATTTCAATTTACTCATGATAGATGGAAATTATTATGTTGATAACCAAGAGTAAAGTTTGAAGTCCATGAATGATTGAGATTCTAGAATGTGATGATTTTTTATGGTTTTCTTTTTCTATTCTCTAATCATATTAAGGAATGTGTATATGGGGTGCCATTAAAGTAGGATTTCAGTTTCTTAACTTGCTTGAGATAAGCAAGAATAAGTGTGGGGGATTTTGATGATTTGTCAAATTGGTGTTATATTTTGATTCAAATTGATGGGCTTTTGGGTTTATTTCATTTGAGTAATTGACTTTGGAGTTAGATTTTGTTATGCAAGATGATCTTGAATTAATCCAATTAGTTAGCTTTTCTTCATGATTTGTGCTTCATATATTCTCTAATCTTGGTTGCAGATGAAGATTTGGATTCATTGATCAAACTTGAGTGCACTCGAGCTAGCTAGCTTGGATATGGATTCGACCCGTGCCAAGTAATGTTGAACTTGGTGGATCGAATGAGTTGCTACAACCAATGAACCGAACCAGCTATTGCATTGAACGAGAAATTGAACCTGGTCCAAGAGAAGATCAAAATCAAAGCTGCGGCACGATGAACAGTGGTTTGCGCTACTGTTCACCGTGCCACGTCTTCCTCCTCAGCACGGACGTAAGCTCCGTTCACCGCTCCAGATTTCAGTTTTCAATTTCGACTTCAACCGCTAATTCAGGATTTCTTTGCAATCAGCGATCGAAGAACAGATCGCGATCGTGGGCATTCCCTAGATCCGCGACATTTTTCTTCCGCGATCCGCATTCCCCATAGATTTAAGGGTGTTCCCTAGATCTGAGGTTCCAGGCGTCTATGGAGGTTAGCTGGAGTTTTCCTGAAGCTTCCGTATTCATTCCACTTCCGTGTAAGCTCGTAACTTCAAAATCAGTTTGATCAATCGATTGAAGCTTCGATTGTCATCTTTTACCTCTGTTCTTCACTCAACAAGATAGCAAGCTAGAAGGGCGTTCCCTGCGGCTTGGCGATTCTTATTCACTAGCTGAAGATTCCAGATGCAGCGATTGAGAGCTTGAAGGTCGTTCCCTGCGGCTTCTGTCAGATCGGCAAAGAGAAGGGATTGGATCTATGATTTGGAGTTTGTGAATGTTTCTTAATTTAGATTTTAGATTTTGTTTACAGATCAATTGTTTGTTTGGTTTTCCTTTAATACGAACAACTCCCATTTCTGATTTCGTAGTTCATAGTAGAAGTTCTTTGATCTCTGTTTTGGTTTCTTTCATAGTTTGTGACTGCACTTGATTAATTTCTGGTTTCTGAGTTTAGATCTGAGATTTGTAGTTGAGGATGTTTTCTTATTTTGTACTTAAGATCGGTTGCTAGATTGAACTTAGATTGCAATTGTTGACCGTTCTAGTTTTAGTCAGCAGCTTTCCATTTAATAGTGAATCAGTAGTTAGTTAATTTAGTGGACTTAGCTATGTTTAGCTGTTCTAGGTTAATTTAATTTCAACCTGTTAAGGAGTGTAGTAATTAGTGTTAGTTAGAGCTCTAGAGTCAATCATATGATGATTATTGTATGGACTCATTGTAATATATTCCTATATATATAAAGGCTTTTGTTTTGGTTATTATACTTACTTGTATTGATGCCAAATAACTAAGTATAATAGCGTCCTTGAGTAGAAGGTTCTTACCTATATCAATCGATTGGTTGAATCGATAGTGAGATGATATAGGGACCGCTGCTCTTAATCATTCCTAGTCAAGTATTAACATTCAGGGACAATGTTAATGCGATGAGACTAGCATGTAGGTCAACTCGATGACTTGATCTCACAAGTCATGGATATAGAGATATCAAGTTGGCACATGGGTATGCATTGGAGAATGTATACTGAATGACCCGCCATGAGAAAGTATCATGGATTGTTATATGAGTGTCATATACTTTCTCATGTGACTATTAGTATGACTATTAGTCCTTGGACCTGAAGTCACCATGGTTCCCTACATAAGGAGTTACATACTTTGGCTTCGTCAAACGTCACCCGTAATTGGGTGGACTATAAAGGCGATTACTGGGTATGTAACAAATTATGCGGAGGGATGTGAGTGATGTAGATGGGATCTATCCCTCCTATATGACGGGAGTGACATCATCATTCTTGATAGAGTGAGACCACTAAGTGCATGGCCATGCCCAAGTGAGTCAATATGAGATATTGAGCTCATTTATTTAGAGTGAGTCTACTTGGAGTTCAAGATATAGATTGATTAGAGGATGACACAGTCTATGCCTCAATTTAATCAATCTAGATGTCAAGGATAGAAGGGCATTATCATATATTATGAGGGTCACAATTAGTAGTCACAAGGTGATGTTGGATCTCAGCATTCTTGTAACTTGGGTAGTAATGATGTGTTACTAGATACCGCTCATTACTTATACTTCTAAATGGGTTTAGGAGCATTGCCAACGTTACAAGAACCTATAGGGTCACACACAAAGGGCAATTAGATGGAGATTAGGTTCATATGATGAACCAAGAGGATTAGGTTCATGTGATGAACCAAATTGGATTAAGAGTAATCCAAATTAGATTAATTGAGTTGGACTCAATTTGATTCATGTGTCCAATTAGTCTAATTTAGATTATGACTCATTAAATCAATTTAATTTAATGAATAGAGATTCATTAAATCAAATTGGCATGAATCAATGGTTAGATTTGATCAACCATGGGAGAATTTAAGTTAAGTTTGACTTGACTTGAGAGGGAAGATGAAGAGTCAAGTTTGACTTGACCTTGACTTGACCAAATGCCATGTCATTGTGACTTGGCATAGGTCCGGCCAATGATGATATGTCACATCATCAAGGCAACTTCATGATATGCCACCTCATGAGGGAAACCAAGAGTCTTGACTCTTGAGATTCCATGGAGGTTACAAACCTCATTGAAGTGGTCGGCCACTTTTAGTGATGGAATGAATTGATTTTCATTCAAAGCATCATCTTCTTCCTCCTCTCTTCTTTCTTGCTCTCCCTCTCATCCTTGCCGAGACTCCTTGGGGTGCTAGCACACTCTAAGGTTTCCTCTCCATCTCTTGTTCGTGTGGATACTTCTAGAGGCGTGTACACTTGAACACACTTGAGATCCGAAGAACCTTGGACGAGCGGGATTTGCGAAGGGCTTCACTTCAAAGGTATATCCCTTGTCTGTTGGGTTTTTCGGGCCACGAAAACCGCATTTTCGCGTCGCGAAAACCCTGAATCACCCATGCCACTGGATCTCGTGCGAAGAAAACTTTCAAAAATACGAGTACAAGTTTAAAGCTTCAATCTATAGTAGATCTACAAAGGAAGAAAACATTTTTATACCTTTGAAGCGTGCCTTTCGCGTATCCCGCTCGTCCAAAATGTCGGATCTCTAGACCGTCAAGCGTACGGTCCTCTAGAAGTATTCACACGGACAACTTAGGTGGAGAAGACCTAAACAAAGGTGTGCTAGCACCTTGATAGGTCACGGCAAGAAGAGGAGAGGGAGAGAGCAAGAAGAACTCAAGGAAGAAGAAGGAGGAATCAATGAGATTAACTCACAAAATGAAAACATATCCTCCTCTTGATGTGGCCGGCCACATTAAGAGATGTGTAACCTCCATGGAATGCCAAGAGTCACAACTCTTGGTAACTCCCATGAGGTGGCATCCTACTTAAGCAACCATGATGATGTGGAGCATCATCATTGGCCCAATCAATGACAACTCACCAATGAGGTGGCATAAAGTCAAGTCAAACTTGACTCTTCATCTTCCTCTCAAGTCAAGTCAAACTTGACTTAATCTCTCTCATGGTTGATCTAATCCAACCATTTAATTCAAGCCACTTTAATATAATGAATCTAATTCATTTAATTCAATTGATTCAATGAGTCATAATCCAAATTAGACTCATAAACACATGAATCAACTTGAGTCTAACTCAATTAGCCCAATTAGGATTACTCTTAATCCAATTTGATTCATCAAATGAATTTAATCCTCTTGGTTCATCATATGAACCTAATCTCAATCTAATTGTCCTTAGTGTGTGACCCTATAGGTTCTTGTAACGTTGGCAATGCCCCTAAACCCATTTAGGAGCATAAGTAATGAGCGGTATCTAGCAACACATCATTACTACCCAATGTTACAAGAATGTTGAGATCCAACATCACCTTTGTGACTACTAATTGTGACTCCTCACAAAATATGACAAGTGTCCTTCTATCCTAGACATCTAGATTGATCAATGTGAGGCATAGACCGTGTCATCCTCTAATCAATCTAAATCTTGAACTCCAAGTAGACTCACTCAATCAAATGAGCTCAATATCCTATATTGACTCATTTGGGCATGGCCATGCACTTCGTGGTCTCACTCTATCAAGAATATCGATGTCGCTCCCGTCATATAGGAGGGATAGATCCCATCTACATCACTCACATCCCTCTGCATAATTCGTTACATACCCAGTAATCGCCTTTATAGTCCACCCAGTTACGGGTGACGTTTGACGAAACCAAAGTACATAACTCCTTATGTAGGGATCCATGGTGACTTCAGGTCTAAGGACTAGTAGTCATACTAATAGCCACATGAGAAAGTATATGACACTCATATAACGATCCATGATACTTTCTCATGGCAGATCATTCAGTATACATTCTCCAATACATACCCATGTGTCAACTTGATATCTCTATATCCATGACTTGTGAGATCAAGTCATCGAGTTGACCTACATGCTAGTCTTATTGGATTAACATTGTCCCTGAATATTAATACTCGACTAGGAATGATTAAGAGTAGTGTTCCCTATATCATCTCACTATCGATTCAACCAATCGATTGATATAGGTAAGAACCTTCAACTCAAGGACGTTATTATACTTAGTTTATTTGGCACCAATACAAGTAAGTATAATAACCAAAACCAAATGCCTTTATTTATATATAGAATATGATACAATAAGTCCAAAATACAATCATCAAATGATTGGCTCTAGGGCTCTAGCTAACATTGTCATGTAGATCTAAAGTAGATCTAGAGTAGAAAACTAAGTACATGAAAATTTTAATCTTCGCACGGATCCAGTGGCTAAGAACTTCGGGGTTTCTGCAACATAACAAGCGGTTTTTGTGGCCCAAAAGTTCTAACAGTTAGGTTGTTTTGATTAGTAGATTTAGATTAAACTTAATCGAAACTAGGTTTTGAATTAGTGGAGTCTTTAGTGTAGATTTAATTTCTGAATTTATATCTTGATGTTTCTTTTTCAATTTACCGATCATGTTTTTCTTAAGGTTCACTAGTCAACTTTACTTTAGTTGTTTGAGTGTTTCAATAGCTTTAGTAGGTCTACTTCAGTTATAGATTAACTAGGGAAGTTAGTTTTTGGTGTCATCTATTATAATTTCTAGTACTTCTCTAGATCTTATTGTTTAGGGATAATTGTCTTTGTCTATTTAGTCATCTTTAGAATTTGATGTCTTGAGTTAGTTTTATTCAGCATAGTAATTTAATTGGCTTGGAGAAAACCAGAATTTAGAAGTAGGAATTGCAATGCATTAGTGTAGTTTTTGCACTTCAATTATTAGCTTATAGTTTTATTTTCTATTGAAGATTAGACAACCCAAAAAGAGTTTTGAATCTAATTCAAACACATATTTATTTGTTATCCTTGAGAAAAAATACGACTCAGGACTCGTTGCTACATCTCTTTTATTGAGATTACTTTGGTTCCCAATCCTTATTAATTTGGAGTGCCTAGTGACATGCGAAATGGTGACTGCCACCCTACCAACTAGATTATTAAGGACGTAGTTCTCGAGTTTGCCTCCACCCCTGTAGAGTACCTTGAACCCTCATCATCTAGACACTTGGAGCTAACCGACCATCCAAAATTGGCTAGGCACTCATTTTCTTATGGCTCGAGTCCCTCTAGATTTGATTTTTTAGATTTTCGTGCTTCTTTAGATTAGCTTCATGAGAAGTATAGTGCCAAATAACAATTGTTAGAGGGTCACTTTCAAATGTTTGATAAATAATTTCAAGAAGCACGTGATCATTTTTAGTTTAAGAGGAACTTTTAGAGCTAGGTGGTCGAATTTATCATCCTCCTCCTCCACCATATTGATTTCATTGAGACGATGAAAAGTTTAAGTCTATGGGGAGTTATACATAGACTTCCTTTCCTTGCATTTTAATTCATTTTAATTACATTTTGCTTATTTTTATGTTAGTTTTCTTCAGTTACTTTGATTGTTTTGGTTATTTATGGTATTGGAGAATATCAATCTTCACCTTATTGCTAACTTGTCTGATAGAAAAAGTATTAGCATGTTCATCTCTTGATTTATGTTATTGTGAGAAATAGTACTAGTATGTCTAGTGAACTTCTTTTCTCTATCTCTAGTAGCATGAAGTGAGCACTGTGTTGTAATGATAAAAATTTGAGAATTGTCCTGATTTTAAAGATCTCATTTTCACTCTGCATGAGTTTAAATAGTTGATAACTCTAAAATAGTCATGATTCATCAAATTTATTT
This sequence comes from Zingiber officinale, assembly GCF_018446385.1. Classification (NCBI taxonomy): domain Eukaryota; kingdom Viridiplantae; phylum Streptophyta; class Magnoliopsida; order Zingiberales; family Zingiberaceae; genus Zingiber; species Zingiber officinale. Next base: position 60,638,029 of record NC_055995.1, on the reverse strand, counting down.
GGTACTTTAATTTCTATAGTGATTTCTTATGTTCTTAGACTATATCTTGGTTATTGGATGATGCTCGAGTCATGTAGGCTTGCTTGGAAAAATCAAAATATCCCTATAAAAAATGAATGAAATTCAAGTATTGCACAATGCAATTACTTTGGGAAAAAAAAAGAGAATGAGGGATATTAGAATTAGTTTCACAAGTGAAAACTAACAAGTTATCCCTTTGAGATTAGTTAGGTTACTGGGAAAATAAATGATATGTTTCTCTTGATATCGAGCACACCTTTAAGACCTTGGGTAGATTAAGAAAAAATGAACCAAGCGTGTGCCAGGTAAGTGTTTATCATCAAGAACACAAGGAATTTAGTTAGATGATGATTTGACTATAATTAGGGATTGAAACTTGAAGAGCTTAGGTAACTCATCGTACTGTGCATGAGAACTTAAATTTAGGCCATACTTAGGTTACTCTATGATCATGCTCACCAGTGAAACTAGTTGATAGAGTTGAATTGTTTCACTAGAGATTATGATGCACTATATTGGCACATGAATCTAGATTGTAGAATTTTACTTGAGGAAAAGTAATGATTCAAGTCTGGGGTGTGATGTGCATAGATTACATACACTTTTATTCATGCTTTGATACACATCACATGTTCTCTTTGAGTATGTTCTATGCTATTATAATCCTCTTTATTATATTTTCAACATAATTTCTCTCTTTGTTGGAAATCTACTCATTCTTGATTTTTTTTCTTGATAGGATGCATTTTTGGAGTAAAAATGGAGCTAAGGTGCTCTATGTAATGATCTAAGAAGGAGAACAGGGCTTGGTTATACCCCCTGACATGGTTGTGTCTCCTCACCCGAGAGCAAGTAGACCACGCCCATGGCAAAAGGCATGGTGGTGCCACTCCACCAAAGGTTAGTCCAAGGTAGGTCGTATGGCTTCACACGGCCGTGTCCCCCTTCTAGAGCCCAATCGAGGTTAGCCTATATAGTTTCACATGACTATGTTCATCTAACAGAGTCAATTCAAGGTGTGGTCATGCCAAAAGGCATGGCCATGACACAACCTATGCCTGGATTGTGCTATGCTCTATAAAAGGAGATTTCTTCTCCTTTTCAAGGGGAGGAAGGTCTTCCCTTTGGGAAGACTGATTTTTGTCTAGATATGCTCATCCTTTGAACTCTAATTAACGATCTAAAGTCGATTCTGTCCTCTCCTTCAACTTCGAAAGCATAGGATTGAATCCAAAGACCTCTTTTTGACTTGACTTTTCTCCCTCTTCTTCTTAGATTGGGTTTCTAAGTTTGCAATTTCTATGTCTTTGGATTCATCTCCTCTTGTTATAGAGTAGACTCATTTGTTCTAGGATTATGGGAGAAGTTATGATGAGTAATTGATATATACTCTTTGAATGTGTGAATTTCATATCCGTATGACATGCTTATGCTTTGTATCTATTTGATTAAACGTGTGTGTGAAGTATTTGTGCTTAAATTGCATGTTTGATTGAATGATTTATTGATTTGTTCACCCAATAAAGGGGATGCTCTAGATCATATGACCGGGGGCCCTAGTAACAAGGGTATCCCTTTTATTGGACATATAAAGTGTCTCATTAAAAGGGAGGATAATTCTCTACAAGAAAGCATTGAATTAGGTTTAATGGATTATTTCTAATCCTATGTTATTAAGTGTCCTATGTAATCTAGTGAACGTATGACTGGAGGGCCCTAGTTATAAGGGTATATCTTTAACCAGACTTCCTAAGTTGCCCCTTCCACTTAGTGCCATCGGATACCATTAGAGATAGCACTCTGACATAACCGTCACGGGGTAGTGTTTTTTGGTACCCCAAGGTTGTTTGATGTGATCAAATAAGTTAAGTTAGGTCCTGTTATGTTTAACCTGGTGTCTAAGTGTGCAGGAGCTTAGGAGCATAAGAATTCGAGCAAAAGACGCAGCTAGCGAGGAGGACGGGATGGGAGAGAGTCGACGAGCTCAGTGCATCTGAGGGACGAGGTGCTGCAGAATAGTACATGGGCGGTCGAGAAGGAGGCGCGCGACGTTTCCGAGGGATGAGAAGCCAGAGCGAAAGGTTGCTCGAGAAGGCTGGAAGTTGGGTTTGAGTGAGCCCTATTCCGGATGGCCGAAATCATCCAAGCGAGCGGAGCCGAAGTGAAAGGCCCAGACCAAGGTGAGCATCACTGGAGGAGAGGGCTCGGACCAAAAAAAGTCAACCTTATTGACTTTTAGGGTTCCGGCGTTCAGAGCCTCTTTTTATCTACATCCGATGTGGATGTTGACCGTTGCATCGGGGATAGAATTATATCCCACTCTAGGTGCCTGGAACCCTTCCAGGTGCCCCGACCAAGGCTATAAATACAGCCTTGGTCCAGAAGCTAAAGTACAATAAGCAATTCTTGATACAACACTTGTGAGCTTTTCTGTTTTGTTTAGCTTCTTCCTTTCTGAGATTTCATTGCTGTAAAGAAGCTTCTCTGCCTGAAGGAGAAATTAGCGCACATCATTTCCTTGGATTAACAACCTCCCCGGTTGTAACAAGTAAAACTCTCTGAGTCTCTGTCTTTCAGTTTTTTTATTTATCATTTATGCAAGTGTTCTTTTAAGTCCAAGAAGGGTTTGTTTTGTTTGTGTGCAGGGCTATTCAAACCCCCCATCTAGCCGGCCAATGGTCCCAACAAGTAGTATCAGAGCCAAGACAATTCAAGAGGACTAACCGCTAATCGAAGCACCGAATCAATGGCCGGACCGAGCATATACCCACAGAAGTTCGAGTGGGAGTTCGCTAGTTGGAAAAAGCGAATGTAGGTATTCTTTAAAACTGACTTTGAATTACTTTTAATAATGAAGTTTGGTTTTGTAGCACCCGAGGATAAGGAGGAATACCAGTGGATAAAGAAGGAGTAGGTCGACTACGTGGCAAACGGAAAAGAAGAGTTCCATCTGTTAAGCGTCCTTCCGCCACAAGAAGTCAACCGGATCGGCACTTACAATTTAACAAAGGAGCTTTGGGAGAAGTTCCTTTAGCTATACGAAGGGGCGTCCGAAGCCAAGCTTGTGAGAAGGGACTTACTTCGCAACCAGCTCACAAACCTATGATTTGAAGAAGACCAAACGATTGCACAACTTCACACGAAAATTAAGAAGCCCATCACCGGACTTTTTCAACTTTTGAAGTGCATGAATCAAGATATGCAGGTACAAAGGAGCCGAAGCACAACATCGCCTTCAAGGCAATGAGAGACGAACATGAGTCAGAATCCTCTCTCAACGATGAAGAAATGGTAATGATGGTAAGGCGTTTTAAAAAGTTATTTAAATCAAGAAATACTAACCATCCCCAGGGTAGAAAGAAAAGGATAATCAGATGCTACCACTACAACAAAGAAGGGCACATTAAGGACAACTGCCCTAAGTTGAGGAACAAGGATAAAGGAAAGAAGCCTGTCCAAATGAGCAAGTACAAGACTTTAAAGGCGACGTGGGACGAAACGTCGTTTGAATCGGAAGTTGAGGCTTTCTTTGAGCTTGCATTGATGGCAAGTCATCAAGAAGAACACAAAGAAAGCTCTTCTGAAATGAGCATCGATGAAGGGGGAGCGACATCGGAAGAAAGCAGCAGTTCAAGTGGAGCCACGGACAATGAGATCAACAAGGTAAGTTAGGTACGATCTCTTCCTCCTGATAAAATATTTAAATTTGTTAAATTATTATCTAAAGATTGTTGCAAATTAGAAAAATAAATTAAAAAATTAAAATTAATTCTAGCAAAATCTTGTCCATTAGAAGATTTTGATAAATTAAAGCTAGAAAATGACAATTTACAAAAAGAAATAAAAAAAATATGAAAAATCATACATGCATATATAGTACAAGTATTAGAAAATATAATTTGAACTGGTATTTTAAATATTACAAAGGATAAATTAGAAAAATATCAAAGAAATATATTCCTAAAAAATTCTTAATTAATCCAGTTGGCTAGAACCGATATTTGGTTCCAAAGTCTTATTTAACTTGAAATTTAATTAGACTTAGATCATTCAGCAAGAAAATTAGATGTTTAATTTCCTTATGAGGTTTTGTCTAGAAAGTGATTGTTGCTCCAATAACCAAAAAAGCCTAGTGCCTCGACACAACTTGGAAGCCAAATATTGAAATAAAATGTTTAATTGACTAACTAATAAAGAATTAAAATTGAAATTAGATAATAATTTGAATAGTTATTCAATTTTTTTTAGAAAATTCTTAAATTTTTCTATGCAAATCTGTTTAACTTAAAAAAAATTCTCATTTTTTAATTTAAATTTTTTTTAAGTTATTTTATAAACTTGTGCTTTACCAAAAAGTATTTTATATATTGCACAAAAATTTATAAAAACTTAGAAAATTTTTTCTTACTTAGATTTTTTTTTTACTTAAAGTTTTTTTTAAGTATCAGATTTACTTTATCAAAATTTCTACAAAAATTATTTTTTAAAAAAATTGTTTAACTGAGGAAATTATTGATTATTTCACAAAATTTTTACTTAGAAATTTTTTAAAAAAATTATTGCATTTTTAGTGTTATCAAAATTATTTTCAATATTTTCATTTAATAAATTTTTCAAAATTATTTGTAAATCAGAGTTTTATAAAAGTTACCCTTAGATATTTTGAAACCCCATTTTTTATGTGATCAAAGGGGGAGAAAGAAATATTAAGTCTAGGGGGAGGTAGATTATTTTAATTTTTGCACTTGAATTGCAAATTTATCTCTTTTATTTTATATTTGTTTACCCTAACTTAAGTTGAGTTGCTCACATCAAAAAGGGGGAGATTGTTGGTACCCTAAGGTTGTTTTGATGTGATAAATAAAGTTAAGTTAGGTCATATTGTGTTTAAGCTTGTGTTTAAGTGTGCAGGAGATTAGAAGCACAAGAAGTCGAGCAAAAGACGCAGCTAGCATAAAGGACGGCACGGGAAAGAGCCGATGGGCTCGGTGCATCTGAGGGACGAGGTGCTGCCGAAGAGTACGCGGGCGGACGAGAAGGAGGCGCGCGGCATTTCCAAGGGATGAGAAGCTGAAGTGAAAGGTTGCTCGAGAAGGTCGAAAGTTGGGTTCGGGTGAGCCCTATTCTGGATGGCCAAAATCACCCAAGCGAGTGGAGCTGGAGAGGAAGACCCGAACCGAGGCAAGCAGCACCGAAGCAGAGGGGACAGGCTAGAAAAAGTCAACCTTGTTGACTTTTAGGGTCCGGGCACCCGTAACCTCTTTTTATCCATATCTGACGTGGATGTTAACGGCACAGGCTAGAAAAAGTCAACCTTGTTGACTTTTAGGGTCCGGGCACCCGTAACCTCTTTTTATCCATATCTGACGTGGATGTTAACTGTTGCATCAGGGATAAAATTATATCCCACTCCAGACACCTAGAACCCTTCCAGGCGCCCCAACCAAGGCTATAAATACAGCCTTGGTCAGAAGCTAAAAAACAATAAGCAATTCTTGATACAACACTTGTGAGCTTTCCTGTTTTGTTTAGTATCTTCCTTTTTGAGCTTTCATTACTGTAAAGAAGCTTCTCCGTCTGAAGGAGAAATTAGTGCGTATCATTTCCTTGGATTAACAACCTCCCTATTTGATTAAAACTCTCTGAGTCTCTGTCTTTCAGTTTCTTTTATTTATCGTTTATGCAAGTGTTCTTTTAAGTCCGAGAAGGGTTCATTTTGTTTTTGTGCAGGGCTATTCAGCCCCTCTTCTAGCCGGCCAATGGTCCCAACAGCGTTGGTATTGAGTTAGAATTCCTACATGTGCATAAGGATAGAAAATGGGTGATGGCAATTCATAGTACATTAATTAGTGTCACAACGAAATTGAACTCCTAGAATGCTTCACTATGTTAGACCAGTTAGGGTGGCTGGAGAGGGTTGAGTAACCTGAAACACTAAAATAAACTCCTTTCTCGACTTTCAACTCAAATTAGCAAAGCAATTAAAATAGAAATAACAACTTAAAGAAAATAAGTAAAAGACTAAGAATTACTTGGTTACAATCTAGATAATTGTTAATCTAAGGTAGTAGAAAGCTCACTAAGAATCTTCTTCACTGAATGTGGAGAAGCCTTTTACATACAATGAAAGCTCAAAAAAGACTAGAAAAGTGAAACAAAAGTTGTTACTTCTTTCTTATGTCTAGGGGTCATTTTATAGCTCCTGAAAAATCTTATCCGCAGGCTGAAGACGCCTTCCATAGGGCTGGAAGGCGCCTCCAGTGAGGCGCTCGCGGATAAAACTTTATCCACGGCCAACGGCTCATTTCAGCTTGGTTGAAGGCGCCTTCCATAGCCTTGGAAGGCACCTTCGCACTGTTCATCGAAGGCACCTTCCAGCCATAGAAGGCGCCTTCCACAGAAGGCGCAGAGGTGCCTTCAACAGCCTTTGAAGGCGCCGTCAGCAGTACTTGCAGCTCCATTTTGCTCCTTTGCTGCTGCGATCTCCTGGGTGAGTTCGACCACCGGAGTAGGGCTCACCCGAACCCAATTTTCGCGAGCAGGCTTTCGCTCCAGGTTCTCATCCCTCGAACGTTGTGCATATCTTTCTCGTCCACCGGTGTACTCTTCCGTAGCATCTCGTCCGACGCACCGAGCCCGTCAGCTCTCTCCAGTGCCATCCTTCTTGCTAGCCACGTCTTCCGCTCGACTTCCTGTGCTCCTAAGCTCCTGCACACTTAGACATAGGGATCAAAACTGTTGGTTAGTCCTAGGAAAATGTACCGGTTCCACTGTACAAAAAAATTTGTACAAGTGTCGAACCTTTCCTTAAATAACCTATTGTGTTCTTTAGAAGTTAAATTAGGAATCGCAGACGGAACTTAACATCATTGATTCCAAATTTAACTTATCTGTTCTTAATGGTTTAGATTTGAATCGCAAGCGGAACTTAACACTATTGATTCAAATCCACCTATGTTATTAATTTCATTAAATATTAATTTTCAAAATTAGCTTCCAGGACTGCATGGCGAGGCACATGGCCTTCTTGGATATGGGAGCAACCACCATCGCCTAGACAAAGCCTTTTAAGGAAAACTAATATTTAATTTCCTTAAATAACTCTAGGTTAACCAAAAAGAACAATCGAATCACAAATTCAAAAAAGAAGAAAACACAATCTCTAAAAACTAATTCGAAAAACTAGATCTAATGCCTCTTGTGTTTGGAATTCATACAAAAGAAATACAACTAGTATGATGCAGAAATTAATTACTAATTATACCTTCCTTTGTAAATTTTAATGACCTCTTGATCTTCTACCGTATTCCTTTTCTTATCTCGGACGTTGTGTGGGCAACGATCTTCTGAGACGAGAACCACCAAGCTCCTTCTTCTCCAAGCTAGATTCGGCCACCATTAATTCTCCATGAGAAGTAAAAGTCCGGCCACCACCACCAAGCTCCAAGGGATGCTAGAAACGAAGCCTTCTTTCTCTCCTTCTTCTCCTAGCTAGAACCGGCCACCATGGACTTCCCTTAAGTTGATGTCGCCGGCCACAAAGGAGGAAGAGAAAAGAAGGAGAAGAGGAGACCCTAAGGCCGGCCACACCAAGGAAGAAAAGAGAGAAAGAAAAGAATAGAGTCGCTAGCCATGAAGGCACCTTTACCCCCTCTTTTATAATCTTTGGTCTTGGCAAATAAGGAAATTTAAATAATAACTTCCTTAATTCTTTTGCCATGAAAAGGAAAATTTTAATTAATTAAAATCAAATTTCTTTTCTCAATTTCAATGGTCGGCCACTTTCTCCCCAAAACAAGGAAAGTTTTAATTAAAACAAGAATTAAAACTTCCTAATTTATTTCAAGAAATTTATAAAAAATTTCAATAATTTTAATCCCTTCATGATTGGTTAGTAAAAAGGAAATTTTATAAATTAAAATATTTCTTTTAAATATGTGGATAATTTTCAAAAAGGAAAGTTATCTCTAAAAATTAAAATCTCTTTTCAATCTACAAATAAGGAAAGATATCAAATCTTTTCTTAATCTTTTGTAGAAACTAATAAAAGAGAATATTTAATTTTTAAACTTTCTTTTAAATCATGAACATGGTTAAAAAGGAAAATTTTCTCAAAATTAAAATCTCCTTTCAATCTACAAATAAGGAAAGATTTCAAATCTTTTCTTGATCTTTTGTAGAAAGCTATAAAAAGAAATATTTAAATTTTAAACTCTCTTTTAAAACAATGATATCCACATAAGAAATAATTTTAATAAAAATTCCTTTTAATTTTCTAATGGCCGGCCACCTAAGCTTGGGACCCAAGCTTTGGTCGGCCACCAACTTGGCTCATCCACTTGGTCTTGGTCGGCCCTAGCTTGGGTTCCAAGCTAGCTTGGACGGCCCCATTAGGATGGGTAAGAAGGTGGGTATGTGGTGGGTATAAATCTCTATATATAAGAGGCTACGATAGGGACCGAGAGGAGGAATTGGTTTTGGTCTCCCGATGAAATTAAGCTTCCCGTGTTCGCCCCGAACACACAACTTAACTTCATCAATAATAATTCATACCACTAAAGAATTATTATTGAACTACCGCATCAATCCCAAATTATATTTTTGGGCTCCTTCTTATTATGAGTGTGTTAGTCTCCCTGTGTTTAAGATGTCGAATGCCCACTAATTAAGTGAGTTACTGACAACTCATTTAATTAATATCTTAGTCCAAGAGTAGTACCACTCAACCTTATCGTCATGTCGGACTAAGTCCACCTGCAGGGTTTGACATGATAATCTTTATGAGCTCCTCTTGGGGACATTATCAACCTAGATTACTAGGACAAAGTTTCCTTCTATAATCAACAAGTCACACTATAAGTAACATCATTTCCCAACTTATCGGGCATTTTGATTTATCGAGCTAAATCTCACCCTTTGATAAGTCAAAGAAACAAATATTAAATATATGTGCTTGTTATTATATTAGGATTAAGAGCACACACTTCCTAAATAACTAAGGTCTAGTTCTTTTATTTAATCAGTATAAAAAGAACTTACCTTAAATGGTTCTGCTCAATACACTTAGAGCATACTAGTGTAATCTATTAGTCAAGATAAACTAATACCTAATTATACTACGACTATTCCAATGGTTTGTTCCTTTCCATCTTAGTCGTGAGCTACTGTTTATAATTTATAAAGAACCGATAACATGATCTTCTATGTGTGACACCACACACTATGTTATCTACAATATAAATTAATTGAACATCTACATTAGGTATATATAAATGTAGACACTTGACCAATGTTATTCTTATAAATGTTTATACAAAATCTAGGCTTTTAGTATACACTCTAACAAAAACATAACAAGACCTAACATAACTTGGTTGATCACACCAAAAATAACCTTGGGGTTCCAATACACTAGACCAAATTTCCTCAACCAACTCTCCTTCCTAGCTCTCTCTTTTCTCTAATTCTCTCTTGACATTAGTGCATAAATTCACAGCATTCAATTGTTTAGCTAATTCACCGTGCTAAGTCTCTAGTACTTAAACTCAATCCTTGTGGGTTCGATATATTTTATTACTTATGATGTTACTGTTCACTTACGGTAACATAACATGCTTGGTGTATCCAAGGAATGAGGAACTGTGGAAGAGTATACTGGTAGAGCGAGAAGGAGGCACAAGTGCATCCAAGGAATGAGAAGCCGGGGAGGAAGCCTTCTCGAGAAGAAGGTCAGAGTTGGACTTGAGTGAACTTAAATCCAGATGACCGGAGCATTACTCAAGCGAGTGAAACAAAAAATGGTTAACAATGGAAGTTAACCATTTTCAAATGAATAGTATAGAGGCATCACGAATTGGACTAGAGGCGCCTTAAATGAACAGTATAAATGCACCTTCGATGAACTAGAGATGCTTCAAATAAACAGTAGCCGAGGCTGTTGGGATATACCCGATGTGGTATGTGCTAAAAATATATTTCATAAACATGCACAGCAGAATACTTAATGATAAACTAATTTATTACATCACACATACCACGCGCATGCAAAATATAATCGCATAGACAAGATTATAAATCAAAACGAAATCGAATAACAATTATTCTAGCTATACCTTATGGATGACCTATAATGAGAAGGGCATCAATCTTTTGTGACGTTATCAAACCTCGCCTCTATTCGTATCAATGTTAAGCTCTTCAAGATAACTCCAAGAGAATAAGCTTCAACTTCAGAAGGTACTAGCCACAAATGAAGGAGAAGGATTAAGAAGAGGAAGAAGCAAAAGAAGATCTTCTTCATTTGGGTGGCTCACGGCAATAAGAGGAGACCCTCTTGTTGTGGTCAGCAGCAAGAGAGAGGGAGAGGGAGAGAGAGGTATTGGGTTTAGATTTCTAAAACCTAATCAAGCCAATAATAAATTATGTATTAATTCTCTCATAACCATATAAATATATAGTCTTCTTTAATGAATTGAATGAAAAAGCTCAAATCCAACTCATTATGCCTTAACTAAAAATTAGTCCATTAACCCTTTGATTTGGTTCACAACTAAATCAAGTTGGTTCATGGCTAAACTAAAATGGGTCCAACTCTTTTATAAGAGATGTGGTCCATCCGCACTTCCGTTCCGACAAATATTTTCATATTTGTCTTATGTATGATCCAACCAAACATTTATCTCTTGGTCTGAGAATCCTATTCTCTAACTTGATTTACGTCTTTTAGTGACTCATAGTGTGTGTGATCCAATAGGTTCCTAGTTTTTCTTGGTCGTCCATAATTAACTACTTAATTATGGAATGATCATGAGTGACACCTAGTAGTACTTTATGATCCCCAATTAATCAGAAAATTACAGTTGATCTCATAACTAATTCTGAACCCTTCAGGAGCTATAGTGAGTTGCACCTCGTTCCTTTCACTCATCTTATACCTACTTGGTTCAAGACATGGTATATGTGTCTGCCCCTACTAGGCTGACTACGTCACACCTAACCCAAGTAATACTTCCTCATTCTACGAATTGAAATTACTCGTACATGTGTACAAGAGTCTCATACTCTTAACGTGTAATGTTTTGGCCAAATACTTTGAGTAATAATTCTAATGAGTCGTCATAGGGTATACGTCTTCTCTCAAGGAGTGGTGAATCCTCTGTGGACTATCCAAATACTTTCGGGTACTTCGACTTATACCCATTTATCTTAGGTTGACATCTCCAAGAGATATTTGCTTAAAATGTCAAAGTATAAGTCTCCATGACCAAGATGACTTGTATACCTCAAGTCGAAGGAAACTTGCACTCGAGCTGTAGTAAGAACTTCAAAGACATATCTATATTTATAGAGAACTATATGAAGTCTTAGCATCCACGTTTAACTCTAAACATCCCAATATCTCCAACTAGTGAGAAATAACTGCTTGGTCGAATCAATGAGTATAACTCATGTTAGTCTTATAGAATTGATGATGTCTAAATGCACTAATTCACGACTAGTGAAATTCTAATACGTTGATAATTATACATGTTGAGATAATCACAGGTTGTGATCCAATCATAAATTCTTTCATACTATAAATTGTATTACAGACATTCAGTAAATGAAGTTAAGACTATTCAAATATATAATATGTACTCAAATAATGAATCTATATTTATTGAATAAATAGTAAAATCATAAGGCGAATCGTCTTAGGACATTTCTTAAAATCTAACAAAGGCTCCTTCAGCTACTCGGAGGTGCCTCCAATGAAGTAGAGCCGTTGTGAAGCCGTTACAACATGAATAAAATTTTATCCACTTAGAGACGTCCTAGATGCCTTTGGAGATGCCTCCAAGCCACCTCAGCTAATAGTAACTTTTTTCAGAAAGCTATAAATAGCACATTGAAGTTAGGAATTTAACAACACAACTTGTATTTCATTTCTACATTTTGTTTTAAGCTTCCAAAGTCTGTAAGAAGCTACTCCACGTTCAACAAAGGAGATCTTTAGTGTACTTTCACTTGCCTTGGATTAACAACCACCTAAGTTGTAATCAAGTAATTTCTGACCTCTTATTTCATTTAATGTTGTTTATTATTCTTATTAATTAATGTTTTAGTGTCCTTGCTAAATACAAAGAAAGAGAATTATCTAACATAAATTGCAGGCTATGCAACGTCCCCTCTAGCCGGTCCACGATGGTTCAAAAATTCTGATACTCAAGTTAGGATTTGCTTGAGATTGTATACAAAAAGAAGAGGATGGAGAAGGAGAAGAGGACCTGGTAGAGTTGTAGAAAGTTTAGATTAGGGATCCTTCCTATTACCTTTGTGAGTATTTCTATTTATATAACTACTAGGAGAGCATCTCCACGTCAGCTGCTGCAGAGCGTGCTCCTCCATCTTTCTCATATGAGCTGACAAAGGGGACTAAATTCGACAGTCGTTAGTTCCCTTGTCATTCACCTAGTGTCACATGTTTGGAGGGAGGTATCTAGGAAATCAGATTTGATAATCTTGTAACTGCTTCTCCATTCATCCAATACATATGTTTTGTGGAGTATTTGTAGGAAAATAATTCTAAATGATGGGACGATTGTGCAGCCTCCTTAGCCACATGCTACTCACATGCCTTCGATACGCCACATAGAATGTGGACCTGATCTGAGAATGGGGGAATGAAGAATTGAAGTTTGTGTTGATTGGCCTTGAGAGTAGAAGATGTTGGCGACTGAAGTCAAGCCATAGGCGATATCAACAACTAAGGCCGAGTTAGGTAGGTAGTGTCACGATCTAACATTTAGTTGGAATTAATGTCGACAACTAAGGCTAAACACAAGTGATACCGAAATCTAATGCTGAGACTGAGATGGAATTAGAATCGAAGTCAATCGCTAAGATTGATCTAAGAAATAAGTTGGGATCGAAAGTTAAGTCTAAGCTAGATGATAAGTCAAAATCGGGAGCTGAAATTTACACTTAATCAATCTAAAATCTCTGAAACAAACATACTAAACTGGTTCAATTAAATTTGAGTCTTCTCTAAACGGAATTTCATTTTCTTTGGATCATATTTAATCCATACTTTTATCGAAATGAGAAATGTAGGGGCGACAGAAAACCGCCGCATCAATGTCCTTTGTAAATTACTGCATCTTTTTTGATATTTCATTCTCATTAAAACAAAAGGGCATTTCTTTAAATATTGGGAAATAAACTAAATTGAGTCCAACATCTTTAAAGTTTTGAAGATGGCATCTAGTTGATCCAGATACGATTACATAGATAACAGACAACATGCTCAAGTAGGGCATCAGTTCCATACATAATTACACAACTCCCAAGGACTTCACAACCGGACTCGGGACTCCCGCCGCCGATTATCTAATTCTTAACGCCCTGCCACTCGCCCGAAGGCCGATGAAGTAAGCCTTGGGGTCAGCCTCGAAGGGGATCCGTGGAATGCGCACGCTCGGCCTCCCGGGCGCCTTCATTATCTTCGACGGCAGTACTGATCTCCCGCAGCACGCCTTGACCATCTTCCATGCTCCTAGGGCGCACTGCCAGACTCCGATTACGAGAGCCCGGATCAATTTTCCGAACTCCACGACGCAGATGAGCAGGCACACGGCCAAAGCCCTGACGAGGGTGACAAGCAGAGCCACGCACGAGCAGACAAAGCAGGGGAGCAAGACCAGGCCAAGGATTAGGACGACGGTCATCGCCAACTGGACCAGCAAAAGCAAGGTGGCGCGGCTGGGATGCTCCGGCGGCAGGGCCTCTTCCAGCTTGCCGACCAGGGAAGCGGCGATGTCTTCCCAAAGGCGAGGGATCCGGGAGAATTGGTCTACGAGGAGGTTGAACAGCTGCAGGACGGCGGCGATGAGGCCGGCGAAGAATCCATCCGCTTCAACTCCATCTCCACCTCCCCAGAGCAGAAGACTCACTCGCTCAATCGATCTCATCTCGTCGGTGTGAGGAAGGAAGCAAGAAGAAGAGGATCCGAGCTGCTCTTTTAATAATGAAGGGAAAGGGAAAGGGAAAGGGAAAGGGGTAACGAAAAAAGGAAGGATGCTTCCCACTAAGTGATAATCTTGACCCTCAAATCAAATCGAGAGTCGTCGTGACTCGCCAGCGCGTTGGGCAGTAAATAAATCAAATGTTCGAACAGGAGGTTGATGTTTAATTTGATACATATAAAATTAATTAAATGAATAAATTTAAAAAATTTATTAAATTAAATAAATGAATTTGAATATATATATATATATATATATATATAAAAAGTTAAATAGGTTTGGACAACTGATTAAATTCAATAAATAAGTTTGAATATACGTGTTGTGTTCAGTTTATTAATTTTAATAAATATATCCGTGAATAAATTAATGAATATATTTATGAATAATGTTTATAATATAATTTAATTATCAGTGAATAATATTAATCAATAATTATCTTATTTAAATAAATAAAAAAATTAAAATGAATAAATAAGTTTATATTATCAAATTTAATAATTAACTAAATAAATTTAAAAATAAAAATTAAAAATAACCAAATAAATTTAAATTGAGAGCTTGATAATATATAAATAAATCAAGTTCAAGTCAAATTTGAACCAAACCAAGCTCAAATTCATAAAAATAAAAAATAAAAAAAATCAATATAAGATTCAACAATAATTTAAACGACTTTGATCTTGTTTGAAAGCGGTAGAGATGGTGTGCTTGATAGGTGGCTCCGACGTTGACTGGGAGAAGACTGTGAAATAAGGGAGAGATGACGCCGAGCCTTCCTTTCTGCGCACACCAGAGAGATCAAATGGAACATTAGAGCGAGAAACGGGGAAGAGGTCCCTGACAAAGATACTCCGATGCTCATGTTAGTAAGGTGCCCGAGCGAAAAGTGGAGCAGATGAACAATAGGTGTTTATGCCAAAAATGTGAGTGTACTTCGCCAACGGAGACAACCCCGTCTTTTTATGTCACCTCTCATAACCTCTATAATAATGAGGTGACAAGAAATATTCGGTGCCAGAAGATGTCAAGTAATGGAGGGTATGCAATCTTCCATGATAAATCTTCCGTTACATGTGTATGAACTGAAGGATAGATAGCAATTGATATAAGAGAGGGGGGGGGGGGGGGGTGAATATCGCTCTTTAAAAACTTTTCTTTTCGTATCGTAAAACCAATCAAAGTAAGCAACGGAAATTAAAATAGACAACTCAGGTGGTTAGTTGGTTCGAAGCATACGTCGACTCCTACTCCAAGTTCCGCGATCTTTGACCTCACTGTTGGTCAATCTACTATGATTATTCTTTCTAAAATCTTCAGAAAGAAACAATGCGTACAATTGCAAGTAGAAGATAGTAACAACCTACTATGATCTTCTTTTCAATTTAAGTACATAACAAGCTTAAATAAATATACCGACAAAAGTAGAAGACGAAGCTCGGTCGACACTTGAACGACGCAGCAACTTGCTTGAAGACGAGTAGCAGAGTAGTAGCATGAGCAGCTTTGCACAAAGATGAACTAGTGAAATTAATTCATATATATGAGCCTCAGACCTCGAGCTCCATTTTATAAGAATGTCAGCAATCAGTCAACCGATCGTTGGGTTCGGTCTACCGATCCCACTCCCTTCCTTCTTCATTGAGATTCCATCTTCGGCCATTGATGACATTTAATGGTTCGGTCGACCGATCACCTTGTTCAGTTGATCGAACAGTGAATTTCCATGTTTGTCGAGATTCGCACGTAATGCTTCATTAATGTAACGATCATTCGGTCGACCGATCTCCACTTTCGGTTGACCGATCAGCCTGACTTCCTTCTTTGCTTTGGGTCGAGTGCCATGTCATCATTGTTCGGTCGACCTATCTGCTGGTTCGGTCGACCGATCAAGATTTAACTGGACTTTGCCCTGTTATGCTCTGGTTTGATTTCTAACCTAAATCAACTTGTTTCGGTCGACCGATCCTGGGTTTCGATCAACCGATAAACTTTGGTTCTTACTGTAGGACCGTTGCGACCAGCTAGAAGGGGGGTTGGATAGCCTTGTAAATATAAAAACAAAAACCAACCCTTCTCGAACTCTTAAGATAGCACTTGCATAAATAGATAAATAGAAAATAACTCAGAAAAGTAAAAGGCACACCGAGATTTACTTGGTTACAACCTGGGATGTTGTTAATCCAAGGAAAGCGTAGCACTAGTATCTCCTTCAGGCAGAGAAGCCTTTTATAGCAATGAAGCGCACAACAAAAGCTAAACTACAGAAAAAGCTCACAAGTGTAGAAAGAATGCTTCAGTTCTAAATTGATGAAAATCTTCTAGACCAAGGTTATATTTATAGCCTTGGTCGAGGCGCATTGAGGGTTCCAGACGCCTTGGGGGGATAAAACTTTATCCCCCAACGTTCAGATTGCGTCAACCGTGATCTGGTCAACTTTTCAGGTCCGGGAGCCCAGAAGGGTTCCGGGCGCCCCGGGCAGGTCCAGGCGCCCCAAACTGTTCCGGGCGCCCCGGACCCCGAAGTCAACTCTGGTTGACTTTTTGAGTCCGGGTCCTCTGCTCTGGCTCTGCTCACCTCGGTCCGGGTCTTCTACTCCGGATCCGCTCGCTTGGGTGATGTCTGCCATCCGGAAAAGGGCTCACCCGAACCCAGCTTCCGGTCTTCTCGAGCAGGCTTTTGCTCCGGCTTCTCGTCCCTCGGAATCGCCGTGTGGTTCATTCTCGTTCGCCAGCGTACTCATCCGCAGTCTTCGTCCCTCGGCCGCATCCCGTGCCAACCTTCTCGCTAGCTGCGTCTCTTGCTCCTCGAGCAGTCTTCCGCTCCGGCTTCTCGTCCCTCGAAACCACCGCACGCTTCCTTCTCGTCCGCCGGTGTACTCTTCCGCAGCGCCTCATCCCTCGGACGCACCGCGTGTCGTCCTTCTCGCTAGCTGCATCTTCCGCTCGACTACCTGTGCTCCTAAGCTCCTGCACACTTAGACACAAGGTTAGAAAAACACGGGACCTAACTTAACTTGTTGATCACACCAAAACAACCTTGGGGTTCCAACAATCTCCCCCTTTTTGATGTGGGCAACCCAAGTTAAGGTAGGGTAGAATAGACAGAGAATAAGACTAACTAAATTTGCAATTAAGTGAAAAAAATAGAAAAATTAATTTTTGATTAATTTTTGTCTACCTCCGCCTAGACTTGTACTTTTTCTTCTCCCCCTTTGACCACATAAAAAATGGGGTTCCGAAAAATCTAAGGGTTAAAAAAAAATTCTAAATAAATTCTAAGTTAGAGAATTTGCAAAACAAAAAATTCTAACTTAAATTTTGAATTTTCCAAAAAAAAAATTTACGCACGGAAAATTTTTCTAAGTATAAAGATATATTTTTTTTTGAAACAAAATTTTCTAACTTATAAGAAAATTTTCTAAAGGAAGTTCTAAGTAAAAAAATTTGAAAGAAAAATGTTTAAAAGACTTTTTAAAGTATTATTAAATTTCCACCTTAATATTTTTATCAGAAAGTTAATTAAACATTTTTATTTCAATATTTTGGCTTCCAAGTCGTGGCGAGGCACTAGGCCTTTTTGGTTATTAGAGCAACAACCACTTCCTTAGACAAAGACTCATAAAGAATTTCAATGTTTAATTTTCTCGCTGAAAAGCTCTAATTCTAATCAATAGTTTAATTTAAACATGACTTAGGAACCCAATATAAGTTCCAACCTACTGGATTGATTAAAAATTTCTTAGGGACATTTTTTCTAGAGATATTCCTAATTTGTCCCTGGTGATATCTATAATACCAATTCAAAATTTTAAATTTTCTAAAATTAGATGAGCATGCATGGTTTTTCAAATTATCTACTTGAATTTTCATATCTTTATTTTCTGATTTCAATTTCTCATTTTCTAATTTTGATTTGTCTAATTCTTCTAAGGGATTGGACTTAGCTAAAATTACTTTAAAATTTTTATTTTCATTTTCTAATTTGCAGCAATCTTTTGTTAAAAGTTTAACGAACTTAAACATTTTCTCGGGAGGAAGAGATCGTACCTAACTTACCTTGTCGATCTCATTGTCCGTTTCTCCCCCTAAACTGCTGCTTTCTTCCGACGTGGCTCCCCCTTCATCGATGCTCTCGATGCTCATTTTGGAAGATCTTGACTCGTAGTCGTCGTCTTGATGACTTGCCATTAGAGCAAGTCCGGAGAATGCCTCGACTTTCGACTCCGACGACGTAGCGTCCCACGTCGCCTTTAGGGCCTTTCGCTTTTGGATAGGCTTCTTACCCTTCTCCTTGTCCTTGTTCTTCAGCTTGGGGCAATTTTCCTTGACATGTCCTTCTTCGTCGTAGTGGTAGCAACGGATCATCATTTTCTTTTTCCCCTATGAATAGTTAGTAGATCTAGATTTACAAAGTTTCTTGAATCTTCTTACCATCATTACCATTTCCTCATCGTCGAGAGAAGATTTCGACTCAGGTTCGTCTCTCGAAGCTTTGAGGGTGATATTGTTCTTGGGCTCCTTCATTCCTACACATCTTGACTCATGCACTTCAAATGTTGAAAAGAATTCTTCTAATGAAATTTTTTCTAAATCTTTCGAAATGTAAAAGGCATCTACTAGTGATGCCCATTTTGAATTTCTAGGAAAAGAATTCAGTGCGTACCTGAACGAAGCTCAGTTACTTACCTTTTCTCTGAGATTCGAAAGTTCGGTAATGATTTCTTTTATTCTTGAGTGTAGATGCGCGACTGTCTCGTCTTCCCCAAGTCACAGGCTGGTGAGCTGATTGCGAAGCAGATCCCGTCTAGCGAGATCTTGGCTTCGGAAGTTCCTTCGTGCAGCTCGAGAAACTTCTCCCAAAGTTCCTTTGCGGAGTTGTAGTTGCCGATTCGATTGACTTCTTGTGGCGAAAGAACGCTTAACAGATGATATTCTGCTTTGTCGTTCGCCATGTATTCAGCCTGCTCCTTTTTGTCCATTGATTTTTTTCTTTGCCCTCTGGAACTACAAAGCCAAGTTCCATTGTTAAAATTAATTCAAAATCTGTTGTGAAAAATACCTGCATAAGTTTTTTCCAAGTAGCGAAATCCCCTTCGTATTTCGGCGGGTGGATGCTTGGTCAGGCCATTATCTTTGCTTCGATTGGCGATTAGTCCTCCTGAAGCGCCTTGGCTCTGATACCACTTGTAGGACCGTTGCGGCCGGCTAGAAGGGGGGGGGGGTTGGATAGCCCTATAAATATAAAAACAAAAACCAACCCTTCTCGAACTCTTAAGCTAGCACTTGCATAAATAGATAAACAGAAAATAACTCAGAAAAGTAAAAGGCACACCGAGATTTACTTGGTTACAACCGGGGAGGTTATTAATCCAAGGAAAACATAAACTAGTATCTCCTTCAGGAGGAGAAGCCTGTTATAGCAATGAAGCACACAACAGAAGCTAAACTACAGAAAAAGCTCACAAGTGTAGAAAGAATGCTTGAGTTCTGAATTGATGAAAAGCTTCTAGACCAAGGCTATGTTTATAGCCTTGGTCGGGGCACCCTGAGAGTTCTGGGCGCCTTGAGGGGATAAAACTTTATCCCCCAACGTTCAGATCGCGTCAACCGCGATCTGGTCAACTTTTCAGGTCCGGGCGCCCCGGACCGAAGTCAACTCTGGTTAACTTTTTCAGTCCGGGTCCTCTACTCCGGCTCTGCTCGCCTCGGTCTGGGTCTTCTATTCTGGATCCGCTCGCTTGGGTGATCTTTGCCATCCGGAAAAGGGTTCACTCGAACCCAGCTTCCGATCTTCTCGAGCAGGCTTCCGCTCCGGCTTCTCGTCCCTCGAAATCGCCGCATGGTTCCTTCTCGTTCGCCAGTGTACTCATCCGCAGTCCTCGTCCCTCGGTCGCACCCCGTGATGACCTTCTCGTTAGCTGCGTCTCTTGCTTCTCGAGCAGTCTTCCGCTCTGGTTTCTCGACCCTCGGAACCATCACACGCTTCCTTCTCGTCCGCCGATGTACTCTTCCGCAGCGCCTCATCCCTCGGACGCACAGCGCACCGTCCTTCTCACTAGCTGCGTCTTTCGCTCGACTAGCTGTGCTCCTAAGCTCCTACACACTTAGACACAAGGTTAGAAAAACACAGGACCTAACATAACTTGTTGATCACACCAAAACAACCTTAGGGTTCCAACACCTACAACATAGAGTTAAAATGAAAGTTCCTGCAAAACAGGGTTAGCACAATAATAGTAAGATGCATGAGTAGTAACTGACAGTAACACTATTTTGATCTCAAATTGAAAACCTTCTCGATTTCTTTAGTTGGATCAGCAACCTAGGGTTTGTTCCTTCCCGGAACATGACCTCACTATCGCTCCTCCAGTTGCTTACCTCAACTTATCTGCCAAATCTTGGTCCTCCAGACTTGTTTGGACTTTGTCGCTTAGTATTGGACCTCTAAACCTATCGAGCTTCCCTGCCAAGTGTCGGTCCTCTCGACCCACTTGGTCTTTTTGCCTAGCTTCCATGATCTGCTAAGACTTTCTCCGGATTGAGTAAACAGTCTACACACTCAATCAACTTGTTAGATCACAACAAAACTTAACTTGAACCTTTGACAACATCAAAACTTAAGTTCAATTCTGGTGCACCCTACACCAACAATCTTCCCCCTTTTAATGTTTGGCAACCAAGGTTCACAGTTAAGTTAATATATGTAAAAATAAATAAGCAACTTTTACTTAACTCTCCTCGTGAGTTAAACAACTCCTCCTGAATTCACTATCTCTCCCCCTTTAATTAACACACATTAAAAATAGGGGTAACTTGAACAAAAAGTAACAAAATAGCTTGAAAATCTTGAATATAAAATTCCCAAGGTGATTTAGAAATCTTGATTTCTAATGTATTCTCTAAGTATTGCACTAATAATGATGAAATACCTTTTCTCAAAAATATTCTCATTGTATTCCTAAGGTATTCCCTTACCCTTTTGAAAGACTATAATAAGATATATTTAGGGTTTTCAAAATGATCATGATTCCAAGCTAATTTCAAAAATGTTTTTCAAGGAATTTCTAAAAAATCCACTTATTAAAATTTTTCAAGAATATTTTTTTTAAAAAAAAACATTTCAAGACTTAACATATTTTTTTTATAACTAAGATGCTTCCAAAATAATTTTTTCACTAATTTTGTAAGAGTGATTAAAAATATTTTCAAACTATTCTTATCAAATATCTTTTCAAAGAGTTTTTCAAAACATGTTTTCTAAAGTATGATTTTGACGAAAATATTTTTAAAAGAGAATTCTTGAACTTAAAATTTTTTAAACCCTTTATGAAGATATATTTTAAAAAATATTTCATTTTGAAACTCTTTTTTGTAATATGTCTTTCAATATAGTCTCTCCCCTTAACCAGACACTCTTTTGGATATCCTTGTTACCCATAAAGAAGACATTCCTCTACGTGTCTAAGGGTCATGGTTGACTTAAAAATCTAAAGACTTAGGTGGTAATCAATAATTTATATATAATACACTCAATCAATCATTAATCAAAATTTTTAAAAAAATTGATTTATAAGTTTTCAAAAACCTTTTTAAAAAGATTGTTAATTAACTTTAGCTTCTCACGCATTATAAATTATCAAATATGGTAATCCTATAGTTGTGCAAGATGACTTTATTAATTTTGAGTTGTAATTTGAATTGAGTTAAAATTGAATTTGAATTGAACTTGGATTAAGATTAAGTTAATTATTATTTTGTGAATTAACTAAATTAATTTTGTTTATTAATTTATTAACTTATGTTTAGTCTAGAAATTTTAAGGTTAATTGTTAAAGATAGTTAATTAATAAAGAATTAATTTAAGATTAAGTTGATTTCTGGTTATTAATTGGTTTAAGAATTAACTTTAATTGTTATGGTAAATTTATATAGAATGATTTTTTAGATTAATTTAATTTTATTTAAGGTTAAAGTACTGTATTTGTTGATTAAAGATGAGATTTATTACAGATTAATCATGTATATTAAGTTAAATTAGTTAAAGATTATGGTTAATTAATTAAGTTTTCAAATTATGAAGTTAAGTCGAATTATGAATTACTTGTATTTAGAGCTAGGATTTAGAATTGTGTTTTGAGTTGGTTCAGATTAGTTTTATTAATTTAAAAAATTTATTGATTAATGTTATTAATTAAAGTTTAGATTCATTAACAGTTAATTACGTGTATTAAATTTTAAATTTTAATTATTAATTAAGTTAAAATTATTTATCAATTGATTAATAATTTATAATTAATTTAGTTTTAATTACTTTAATTTAGGTTTAAGTTTACATTTTTAAGTTTTAAATTTATGTTTAAGTTTTAATTAATGTTTTAATTATGTTATCATTTAATTTTAAGTTATAATTAATTTTAGGTTTAATTTATTTAAGGTATTAAAAAATATTTATTAATTCTGATTTAAATTTTATTTAAATTTTATTCAAATTTTAATTTAGTTTTTTTTTATTTTATTTATTGATTATGAATTAACTTTTAATTGTGTTTTGAATTAAGGTTTAGACTTTTGGTTAATTAATCAGTTTTAGATTTAATTAAGGAATGTGATTTTTTTAGTTGAAATTTTCTAGAGATTGAATAATTGTTAATTTTAGATTAATTATTGATATTGAATTTATTAAGTTGATTAATATATTTTATTAATTGATTAAGTTTAATTAGATTAATTGATTAATTAATAGTTAATAATTAATTTAGTTTTAAGGTTGATTTAGTTTGTCTTTATTTAAGTTATAAATCAGTTAATGTTTATTTAATTTAAGTTTTAAGTGATTTTAATTTTGAATTACATTTTATGTTTTACTTTATTTTAGTTTTAATTAAATTTTAATTAATTTTGTTTAATGTTTTAACTTGTTAGTTACTTCAACTAAGTTTAAATTAAGTTATTTAGATTTAAATTATTAAGAATTTTGAAAAGGTAGTTCAACCCATGTTAGGTTCAAACTTAGATTTGGTTAATCAAGCAAGCTTCCTAAGAATTAGTTTTCAATTCAGTGGCGAGACATATGACCTTCTTATGTATTAATGGTGGACCACTTGCTAAATACTTTCCAAACTATTCCTTTCCAAAAAGCTCAATACTAAGTTTTAGACTAACTAGTCCATGTTTAACTAGGGTAGCTTTGGTCAGATCCACTAAGTCTAGTACACCAGGTAGAATACACAAGATTCAGCTTAGACATGCCTTCGACAAAACTTCCTTGACGTACTATCATCCTAATTCATTTTGATGCTATGTTATTAGGGTTTAGTAAACTTTTTTAACTAACCATTCTAAGCTAACCATAAGGAGAGAATGCATGAAATGATATATAATAAGTATACATAATTATGGTAAGTCAATCAAATCAAACAAGTCATATTATTTATAATTATTATTATTATTATTATTATTATTATTATTCTTGTTGTTTTATGATTATAGTTGTTTTGTTGTCATTATTATTGTTTTTTATTGTATTATTATTATTATTATTATTATTGTTGTTGTTGTTGTTGTTGTTGTTATTGTTGTTGTTGTTTTATTATTATTATTATTGTTGTTGTTGTTATGTTATTATTAATTTTAAATTATTTATTAGTTTCATAATTAAAGGGTGCATGATTATAATTAGGTTTTTAGAAGTTTTGTTTTAGATTTGGTTTTGATTTGTAACATAGATCTAGATTTTGTGAGTTGATAAAATTATTAATAATGTTTTACAATTTATCAATTTTATTTTTCAAAAGATTATTTTATTTTTCTAGTTTTCTAAAATTTGAATTTGTATTTAATTTTAAATTTTTACCGTTTAGCTTCTTATTTTATTTTCTAAATTTTTTTATTAAATTGTGTTTATTGTTAATTAACTTTAGAGTGACCGTAAAGTACCTCTTAAACTTAAAGGTAAGTTCTATAAAATCGCAGTTAGACCTGCTATGTTATATGGAGCTGAATGTTGGGCTATGACTCGAGCACATGAGCATAAGATGAGAGTTGCAGAGATGAGGATGTTAATGTGGATGTGTGGACATACGAAGATGGACAAAATAAGGAATGAGAGCATTAGAGAGAAAGTCGGAGTTGCATCTATTGAGGACAAACTCCGAGAGACACGTTTAAGATGGTACGGACATGTACTTAGACGACCAATAAATGCTCCAGTTAGGCGATGTGAAACCATGATAAACATGCATATCAAACGAGGAAGAGGACGACCAAAAAAGACTTGATTAGCAACAATAAAACAAGATAAAATTTATTTAAATATAGATGATAATATAATAGGAGATATGGCTCAATGGCGTAAAAGGATTCATACAGCCGACCCCACCTAGTGGGAAAAGGCTTGGTTGTTGTTGTTAATTAACTTTAGATAATTATTATTTTGATTTAAATTTAAATTATCTTGAGTAAATAAATTTTGATTACTAGATCTAGGTCTTGATTAAAGTTTGAGTTGATTTGATCATTTTTAGTTACATTTGAATTATTTAAATTTTTATAAATTAAATTATTTTTGTTAAGTGAGGTTAATGTAGGGTTTTCATGCTTTCTTAAATTCATAGTACAATCAAAACAGGAAAGATTTAAAGCATACAAATTTTCATGTAAAATAAATTTATTTGCCTTAATTGCTCCCCCTGGATCCTTGGATCTTTTTTCCTAGCATTGAAATTTATAATTGCCCATTCTTTTGCATTTGAAGCATTCAGTCTGGTCCTTCCTTTTTTGGACTCCAGGCGTTGGTTCCTCCTTTGCTTCCGGTTGTGTGGATTACTTCATTGGACATTTACTTTTATAGTGCCCTTTCTCACTGCACTTAAAACATGTTATGTGATCTTTAAATTTTATATTTACAATATTACCTTTTGAATCCTCATGAGGATTCTCCCCCTTGATTGTTGCCATCTCAGATTCGGGCTCGAGTGTTCGTTCGGACTCAGGTTTGGATCTGTCTACCTCCTCCTCAACGATTAGTGCCATGAAGTTGTTTTGGTCTTGATCTTTTAAATCTGTATCTAAGGATAGCTCTCCGAATTCACACTCAAATTCGAACTCATTTTGTCCTTGATCTTCTAGCCTCGACAGAGTTTTGTGAAGTTCGATCAATTTGGTCCACAACTCGAATGTGTTCTTGTAATCTTCTAATTGACACAAAATTTTATTAGGCAAAACACTAATTAATATATTCAATACCTTGGTGTTTGCTTCTAAGTTTCGAGAAGTTTGTCTCAGTGTAATCCAGTTGTCGAAATTGTTGATTCCTACAAAACATTCCATCATTCACCTCCAGGAATTGAAATAGACTTGATTGTACGGTGGAGGTTCATAGATGCTTCTCCCTTCTTGATAGGATGTCGACATTCTTGCAAGAAAAAGATAGAAAACAAATTTCTAAGACTTTCATCTTGGGATTAGCAGTGCGGGATAAAGAAGAAAATATTACTTAAGAATTTATGAAAATACTTTTAAAGAAAAAAATCTTTTAAAATTACTCAAAAAACGGTTAAGCAATTTCAGAGCTACCAAGATCTGATACTAATTTATGGATCGATAGAAAGCGATAGAGGGGGGGGGGGGATATCGCTCTTTAAAATCTTTTCTTTTCGTGTTGTAAACCAATCAAAGTGAGCAGCTGAAATAAAATAGATGACTTAGGTAGTTGCTTAGTTCGAAGTCTACATCGACTCCTACTCCAAGACCCGCGATCCTTAACCGCACCATTGGGTAATCCACTATGATTCTTTTTTCTAAAATTTTTGGAAAGAAGGAATGCATACAAATGCAAGTAGAAGATAGTAACAACCTACTATCTTCTTTTCAATTTAAGTACAAAGAAAGTTTAAATAAATATACCGACAAAAGTGGAAGACGAAGCTCGATCGGTAATTGAATGATGCAGCAACTTGCTTGAAGATGAGTAGCAGAGTAGTAGTATGAGCAGCTTTGCACAGAGATGAACTGGTGAAATTAATTAGTATATATGAGCCTCAGAACTTGAGTTCCTTTTTATAAGAATGTCAATGATTGGTTGACCGATCCTTGGGTTCGGTTGACCAAACCCGCTCCCTTCCTTCTTTGTTGAGATTCAATCTTTGGGCATTGATGACATTTAATGGTTCAGTCGACCGATCACCTTGTTCTGTCGACCGAACAGTGAATTTCCCTGTTCACCGAGATTTGACTTAATGCTTCATTAATGTAGCGATCGTTCGGTCGACCGATCTCCACGTCCAATCGACCGATCTGCCTGACTTCCTTCTTTGCATTGGGTAGAGTCTGCTGTCTGCCTTGCCATCATTGTTTGGTCGATTGATCTGCTGGTTTGGTCGACCGATCAGGCTTTGACTGGACTTTGCCCTATTATGCTCTGGTCTGATTTCTGATCTAAATCAACTTGGTTTGGTTGACCGATCCTGGGGTTCTGTCGATCTATAAACTTCGGTTCCTATAACACAGAGTTAGAATGAAAGCTCCTGCAAAACAGAGTTAGCATAGTAATAGTAAGATGCATGAGTAGTAACTGGCAGTCGCACTGTCTTGATCTCAACTTAGAAACCTTCCTGATTTTTTTCAGTTGGATCAGCGACCTAGGGTTTGTTCCTTCTCAGAACATGACCTCTCTGTCGCTCCTCCAGTTGTTTACCTCAACCTACCTACCAAACATTGGTCCTCCAGACTTGTTTGGACTTTGCCTCTTAGCATTAGATCGACCACCCAAGACTTTCCCTCAATCTTCGGTCCTCCAAACCTATCGAGCTTCCCTGCCAAGTGTCGGATCCTCTCGACCCACTTGGTTTTCTGCATAGCTTCCACGATCTGCTAAAACTTTCTCCAGATTGAATAAATAGCCTACACACTCAGTCAACTTGTTAGATCACAACAAGACTTAACTTGAACCTTTGACAACATCAAACTCAAGTTCGATTTTGGTGTGCCCTGCACCACCATGAAAAGTCTTTTGTAACTTTTGCAATAATGATAGAAATTGAGTAATGACTCTTATAAGTGTTGGAGATAGGATTCTGTTCTGTTTAAACTTTCCCGTACAAAAATTGTACAAGTAGAGAACTTCTCCTAGCAACTCGCATGCTCGATAAAAGATTTATTCGATCAATCAAGCAAGTTCTTGAATGATCAAAGCACACCTTGATCGAAATACAAGATCGTTGGCCTCTTGTGTTGATATTCAAAATCGATACGCAAAATTGATACGAAGAAAACAAAACTAGATACGCAGCGGAATTAAAGAACTAGTTGTACCTTTTTTTGTAGTTATAGACCTCTTGATCTTCTGCCGTATTCCTCTCCTCTTCTTGGACGTCGTGTGGGCGACGATCTACCAAGACAACACCACCCTTCTTTTCTTCTCTTCCAAACTGCCGGCTACAAAAGGAGTTGCTAGGATGGGGCACCTTCTAATCTTCTTCCTTCTCTTCTTCTTCCTCTTCTTTCTTTTCTTCTTCTTCTTCCTCTTCTTGCTTCTCTTCCTCTTCTTCCCTTTCTTCAAGCCGCCGGCCCTTGGAGAACAAGGAAGTGCCATCGACCCTTGATGGAGAAGAGGAGCCGGCCCTAGGTGGAGAAGAGGAGCCGGCCACAAGGAGGAAGAGAGGAGGTTGTGCTACCGGCCCTAGGAGGAGGAGAGGGGGTTGTGCCGTCGGCCCTAGGAGGAGGAGAGTGGGAGGCAACCACAAGAAGAGAAGGAATTGTGGAATAATAGAAAGTTCGGTTTTAGGGGCCACATCCTACTCCTTTTTATAGACTAGCCGTCGGTTATAAGGAAAGAAAAATTAACAAAATTTTGTTTAGAAAAAATGTAAACAAATTAAGTTAAACCAAACCAAGTTAAGTTAAACCAAACCAAGTTAAGTTAAACTAAACCAAGTTAAGTTAAACCGAACCAAGTTAAGTTAAACCGAACAAAGTTAAGTTAAACCAAACCTGGTTATGGAAGGGTTGATGCGAGACTTTATATATATAGAGGCTACAACAGGGACCGAGAGGAATTGGTTTTGGCCTCCTGATGGACTTGAGCTTCCTGTGTTCGACCCGAACACTCAACTCAAGTTCATCAATAATAACCCATACCACTAAAAGGTCATTATTGAACTACCGCACCAATCCCATATTACAATATGGGCTCCTACTTTCCATGAGTGCGTTAATCTCCCTGTGTTTAAGATATCGTATGTCTGTTAATTAAATAAGTTACTAACAACTCATTTAATTAACATCTGACTCCAAGAGTAGTACCACTCAACTTTATTATCATGTCAAACTAAGTCCACCTGCAGGGTTTACATGATATTCCTTATGAGCTCCTCAAGGGAATATCATCAACCTAAATAAATAGGACACAGTTTCCTTTTATAATCAACAACACACCATATAAATGGTACTATCTGCCAACTTATCGGGCCTATTGATTTAACGAATAAATCTCATCCATTGATAAGTTAAAGAAATAAATACTAAGTATATGTGTTTGTTATTATATCGGGATTAAGAGTACGCACATCCATAATAATAGAGGTTCTGTTCTTTTATATAGTTAGTATAAATAGAACAACCTCAAATGATCCTCCTCAATACACACATAGTGTACTAGTGTAATTATATAGTTAAGACAAACTAATACAAAATTACACTACAACCATTCCAATGGTTTGTCCCTATCCATCTTGGTTGTGAGCTACTATTTATAATTTATAAGGAACCGATAACATGATCTTCTGTGTGACACCACAAACCATGTTATCTACAATATAAATTAAATGGACAACTGCATCGACATATATATAAATATAAAATGTAGACATTTGATCAAGGTGATTCTCATTTCAAAATATCTCAAAAACATATGTTCATACAAAAGCTAGGCTTATAGTATACATCCCAACAATCTCCCACTTATACTAAAAGACTATGCTGCTATATATGCTGTCATACATCTGATTCTCATCCCCTCAACATGCCCATTAAAATCTCTCGTTGGAAGGGCCTTAGTGAAGGGATCTGCTAGGTTATCTGCTAATGTAATCTTGGCGACAACAACTTCTCCTCGCTTTACGATGTCTCGTATCTGGTGGTACTTGCGCTCAATGTGTTTACTTGCCTTATGGACTCGTGGTTCCTTCGAGTTTGCTACTGCAACACTATTATCACAATTAATTGTGATAACTTTGGGCAAACCAGGAATCACATCTAAGTCCATCAAGATGTTTCTGAGCCATACAACTTCTTTGGCTGCCTCAGAGGCTGCCACATACTCAGCTTCCATGGTGGAGTTCGAAACGCATTTATGCTTAACACTCCTCCATGTTATGGCTCCACCTCCCAAATAAACACATACCCTGAGGTTGACTTACTACTGTCCCTATCTGATTGGAAGTCTGAATCCGTGTAACCCACAGGGAGCAAATCATCTGCCTGGTAAACTAGCATATACTTTCTAGTCCTTCTCAGGTACTTTAATATATGCTTTATGGCAGTCCAATGTCCCTGTCCTGGGTTACTTTGATATCTGATAACCATGCCCATGGAAAAATAGATATCCGATCTCGTACATAGCATCACATACATTTGGCTTCCTACAGCCGAAGCATAAGGAACTACCTTCATCTCCTCTATCTCCTTTGATGTCTTAGGGCACATCTCTTTAGATAAAGGTACTCCATGCCAAAAAGGTAGAAAACCTTTTTTGGAGTTTTGCATGCTAAAACGAGCTAGGATAGTATCGATGTACGAAGCTTGGGATAAGCACAACATCCTTTTCTTGCGATCCCTTATTACTTTGATCCCAAGAATATGCCCACATTCTCCCAAGTCATTCATATCAAAATGCTTGAACAACTATACCCTTACGTCTGACAACACTTTGATATTGTTGCCAATAAGTAAAATGTTATCTACGTATAGTACAAGAAATACCACCACGTTTCCGTCACTTTTCTTATATACACAAGACTCATCTGGACACTGAATGAATCCATAAAAGTGGATCGCTTCATCAAACTAGATGTTCCAAGATCTCAAAGCTTGCTTCAATCCATAAATGGACCGATTGCCCATGTAGATGGTGATCTCCCCTTCATGTAGTCGTTAGGTTTCCTGGAACCCCTGTAATGAATTGCAGACATGATCAGTGGCTCCCGTATCTACACACTAGGTACCGGTAGATAACACTACTAAACATGTTTCAACAACTAACGAATAAGATACATCTTTATTGTTCTCCTGCCTGACAACTCGATTCTAGTGTCTGAAGAGTTTCTTGAGATTAAGCATCTTGTCATAGGCAGTGGGTAGGGCCTGATGCTGATGTTGCAACACTTTTGACATAGAAGCCAAAATGTAACACCGTGTCATCTCATCTGCCTTGATCCATTTCCTATGTCTCTCTATCTCCTCTTCACTAGAATCCTTATTAGGCATGCTAGGATAGACCTCAAGAAGGACGGACTTGTATTCTTCAGCAGTTAAGACAATGTCCAAGTTTCGTTTCCAATCAATATAATTTGGACCAGTAAGTTTATTTTCTTTTAAAATAACAGCAAGAGAATTAAAAGCCATTTTGAAATCCTGAGAATCACAGAATAAAATATTTGGTCAAAACTTAAGAATTTAAAATAATATTGATTCCTCTTACAATATAATTTAAATTCATCAACACCTCAAAACACCATGAATTTTGTATGCCATGATTGTGTGGGCGTATACTAATTCAAACATTTGTAAGAGGAGGTTTTACCCATTAATTTTATTATCTTGTCAACCTAACTTTATGACAAATAAAATTAATAGTTGATTTATCTTCGGTCACACAAATAATAGCAGTGACTCCGATGGGGAGGATACTATTAAATGCGTCTAAGTGTATACCATTACTTGATACTTAGTCCATTAATTAGAATTGTGCCCCTTCAGATGAAGATGATCATACAAACCTAAATAATTTCCTATAATCATCCATAGAGGAAGTTTGATCTAGTGATCCGCAAACAAACTTATCTGATATGGAGGAAGGCACTTAAAGCCAACGCGCAAGTTTATATGCATCACTTACAAACCAGTAATGGAGACCGTGGAATTTATTTAAATAATTCCTCTCCCACTTAGTTATTTAAAATCGAGGAATTTTAATCATGCACGCACATCACATCACATAAAAACAGCATATAAGACAATAAACATGAAAATAAAATTTCCAACTATTATGGCCTCATCCAACGCTACCCTCTAATATGCCTCCAATGGATCGCTGTCCTCCAATGTGCCGTCGATGGATCAAGCCGTCGCGTCTATCTCGCTTCCTTATCTGTCGCGCCTCTGGTCCTCAAGGCACTACAAGAAAAACTGCAAATGACAACGGATATTATCCGTTGTCGTAGGGTCAAAAAACCGTTGTAACTAAGGGCATTGTAGAATGTATTGCCCTACGACAACGGTTTTGAATCTGTTGTCTTTGTAGACATTTGACAACGGTTTTTATCCATTGTTGTTTATATGCTCAAAATTTATTTACGAAGGATACGACAACATTTTAAAACCGTTGTGGTAGATAATTTCAACAACAGAAATAAACCGTTGTGGTAGACTCTTTTTACAACAGATTAATTTTAAAACCGTTGTGGTAGATAATTTTAATATGTTTTACAACAGATAAAACTGTTGTCTTCTATCACTTTTTATAAAAAAAAAATTCCGTTGTGGTTATGTACTTTTTACAATATTTCTAACCGTTGTCTTTAATGTTCATGTTGTAACATGATAATAACAAACAACCAATCTTTATTTAATATAAACAAACCACCAATATAAAACTAAATATTTACTACATTCAATCCATGAAAATATTATCTTCAAATTTCAAAAATTAACTACACACATCAAAATGAAAAAATAATAGCTGTGTAATCAAAATCCAAAATATGCCAGCTAAAATCCTCTTCCCAACTGAATCTTTAAAGCCTTTTCCAGCAACTTACTGGCTACATCTTTACGTGACCGAGTATACAAATTTCCCTTGGCAATCAAATCTACAAAATTAAGCTGTAGGAGATGATAAAAATAAACAAATTATAAAGACATTAAAAGATAAAATATACATGTAAGCGAATAAAAATTATCTTAACCTACTGAAACACATACGGATTGATGATACAATTAAGCTTTGCACTACTGTTGTCTTATTTGTGCAGCATGTTATTGGAAATTAGCAATTGGTATAGAAGGAAATGAAATTGCATAACATCCACAGTTATTTGGCAATTTGCAACTATCTCAATCATATAAATCATATGGTTCTTCATTGAGTTCAATTTAGCCCAATGGCATATTCAAATCAAAGCATGATACTTTAAGGTTGGCAATGCCATAAAACTTATCCAACAAACACTGAAAGGTCAAATGCAAAGTGCTAACATAACACATTCTAACACTGAGCAAAACTAATAAGATATTTTCACCCAGAATGCTAGTTATGCACTATATGTCAAATAAAAAGATAGAAGAGAATGCTTGTGTAATGGGGAAAAAAGCTTCAGTTTCCCAAGTAGAAAATAATTGGATAACATGTAACAATTAATGGAGCAAGCCAATGAAGCATCAGAGAGAATAGAAGAGTTACTCATGAAGTGCTTTGGAAAGTTACAAGGATTCCAACGGTTGGAACCTCACCAGACAAGAAATTTGTTGATAAATTCCTACAGTTGTTAAAAAAATCATAGTCAAACAGTTAACTCTGCAACAACAAACTGCCTAGCCACCAATAATCACATGAAGACTCATAGAAATCGTAATTGGTTCAGAGAGCCAATAGATGGAGGAATTGTGCCCCTGAGCAAATTGCTTGACAAGTCCCTACATTTTTTTACATCAAGCTCAAGAAAACTGATTAAAGAAACAACTATATAACAGAAGAAAACAAGGGGATGTAAAAACTACAAGATGGTAAGGTGCACAAGTTCTCCAATCTCAGGTGGACCTTGAAGGTAATTAGCTCTCAAATACCTTGAAAAATAAGTAATGTGACAACTTCATGCAACAATATATAGTAAATTCTCATTGCCAATAACTATAATCGATAAAAAAGTATATGAATAGAAGAAAATACATACAATGCTGTTAGCTCAGTGCAATTCTTTATGGAATAGGACCGTGCAAGCGGTTTTGGTGCAAAGCCCTGCCACAATGATAATTTCATCCTTAAAAGAATTCCATCACTATAGCTACTTAAGATTAGAAATTTCATCTTCAGTACTATCTCAAATCTAGATCAAACAATAGCAAGAGAAATGTAATTAAGAAAGAATATATTGAATAGAACAGTTTAAAAATTAATATGGTGATCTACCAAATGGTGGTTCACAGTCTCCTTGTTTGGGATTTCATATTTCATATTACATCGTTTCATGTTTATTTATTTTTTTTGTCAGAATCACCATGCATTCGAAGGTGTTCTAGTAGGAAAAAAAGGAGCTAAAAGAAAAATGTGCTTACAATCTTTGAAGCCTCTGAATCCGGCCAATGCTTAGGGAGATGATGCCACTGAGTTGCATATAAGGAAAGTCACTACAATGGAAATAAGAATTGGTAAGGCAAGCTTCCAAAACCTAAAATACTAATACAGATAAAAGAAAATACATCCATGTTAAAAAATACATCCATGAACAGGAATAAAAAAAAATTGGAACAAGAATAATATAATTCAGGCATGGTTGTTAATCACAATTTGTCTCACGAATTTCTGATGCTCCAGCCCAAAATGGTCCAAACAAATCTGGATACAAAGTAGGAACTAAATTGAGTAGAGATCTCATGATCACTATGATCCAACCCTATGCTCATTCACCAATCCTACTTAAGATCTAAGTCTTGAAAGCCTCCACTTAATCAAATATATAATTATAGTATTGCTAACTCCAGAGTAGATCATTTCGTACCATGTCACCTAAGAAATTTTTTTATATATGATAACCAATTTTGACTTCAGAGTATAAGAAGCGAAACTAACTTTTGTAATCATCATCCATCTTAGAGGAGTACCATATAAAAATGCAACCCCTACTAGTTATAATGCATTGTTCATATATCTCCTACATAAATAATATTAGTCATCCTTAGCCATAAATTTTGGCTAACAAAACTAGATATTGAAAGATAATCCATATGATAAAATCAAAAATACCAAATATAATTTTTCAATAAATATTTTATTAAGCATTGGGATCTTAAGATCCTATGACTCCACAATATTTCTAGATAGGATCTTAATCCAAAACAAACAAATATGCCAAGAGATACAACTTACAGTGTCATACTAGATATAAATTTTTTGCAATGATACTAGATTACCTGTCAAGTGTGCCACTTATGACGAATGTCTGACCAGCTAAATAGTAAGGAGCACCTTCTGGAACTTCTTACTCAACCAAAGAAACAAGACTAAAGCATGGAAACTAGATAGATTTATTAAAGTGAATAATATCATTATTTACCAATTACCTTCTCTCCTTTGTGTGGAGGATCATTCCTCTCTCCAAAATTCATAATCCTTTTGCTCATTGCAAATATCAGGAATAGCAGACCAGATATTATGGTGTGGAATCATGATCCTTTTGCTCATTGTAAGATACCCTTTTACTAATCCTAGGGGAATTCATCAATTGTTGATTACTACCTAAAATAATTAATTTGTCTTTAAACTAATCCTCATAAAATATGATGGCAAAAAGTACTTGTTATCGAGAGAACCATTACACTGAATTAGAGTAGATGGTGGATGTCTTCCAGGAAGAGGAATAAGTAATATTTTGTGAGCAAACAATTGAAGATATGTTGTTAGACCATTAGTTCTCTTGATATCTGCAATCTTTCAAAAACAAAAGAGAACACTCTCAGTGCTAACCAATCTACACTTGTCACTAGATGCTTGAAAGATCTAAAAGTGAAAAACTATGGAAAATTGACAAATATTAATCAAAGGACTACATAATGGAGAGAAAGAATAGCAACATCTAATAGTTATCACACATTTACTGATATAGGATTCAAGAGAAATAAGTAAAACCAAGATTTTTTTAGCAATATTCATCAAAAGAAATTTTTTTCCCCTCAGTTCTGAAACAAGATCATCATTTAGTAAAGAAAAATCTGAATTACCTCAACACCGTACTTTATGGCGACGCCTGCAAGTGTGTCCAATTTGGATACATGATGCTCGATGTACTTCAACGCACAAGGAGACGAGGGAGGAGCAAAGGTATCATATTTTCTCTCATGGGAAAGAGATCCCATCGCTATAGGGTGAATGCAATAAAAAAAATGGGGGAGAAAACCTAGAATGACATCAGTTTCTTTGATCGACGACGCAAGCAGGTGGAAGAAGGTGAACAAATCAAAATAAAAGAAGGAATTGGTAATACAAACAAACCGAGAAACGGAAAGTAACCTAGATCAGTAGATCTGGAACTCCAGATCACGTCCTGGCGTCCGTCGTGCACACTCCCATGATCCGGACCCTCGCTATCGCAAAGAATTCACAACCATATGCAAAGCAAGAAAAAAGAAATATAGATTAACTTAATACCTGTAATACGAACAAGTGTTTCCCTCCTAGACAAATCTGTAACATGCTGCAAGCCCAAAATAGGTGAGAAAAATCAAAGGATCAGAGATCACTATACTTAGAAGCTCGATGCATCCCAACTGAACTTAATAGATATAATCCTAGGTTAAAACACAGTCTGTCAGAATAGAACTATCATATCTAGAAATAAAACTATCAAATTCAATTTGTAAACCACATATAATAAACAATGGAGTGGCGATACTGGACTACTTTCCATCATTTGCATTTGGCTGTATCAGAAACGTGACATAGATTACCTAAATCTGATTATTGACAAATAAGAAGAGTAAAAGCATAGTATCTGCCAATGCATAGGAGTAAAATAATTCATCCAATGGTCATCGTAAAAACCTACATTAATTGAACCGAACAAAACTCACAGCACGAGGGTGAGTGAAATGGAACGCATTCTTCTCCTTTGTGTAACTGATGAACTGTAACAGCGCATTAAATACTACATACTTACCCAAGTCAAAGGGAAAACTCATCATGAAAATACCAGCAAATTATCCGCTCGGTAAAAAAAATATAAACTTTTTAAACAATTTATGAAGAAAAGGATATAATCCGATGCAAGTGAGAAGAAAATCCTTGTTTTCCGGGAACATCTCCACCCTCAGCGCCGGAATCTCATGACTCCCTTCCACGCCGCCGAACGCCGCCACCCACGCAACCGTCACAAACATAAGCAGAGACATGAGGATCCCTCCCAAGGAGAGGAACGAGATCGACGACATGTCCCGCAACCACAGCGTCGGCAGCCCACCAGCACCGCCATCGCCGTCAGAAGCTGCGCAGTCGACAGGTGGAGCCACGGCGCGTGCGCGTGCACGCCGGCGAGCACCAGCAGCAGGTTGTCGCTGAGCGAGATGGTGTAGGACACGAGCGCGAAGAAGATCTCCAGGTAGATGAAGGCAGAGGCTACGATCCTGCCTTTGGATCCGAATGCTTGCTCGCCGATGTCTTGGTAACTCATGGAGCCACCACCGTCGTCGTCGAGGCACCTGCCGATGATGTGCGCGGTGTACGCGCACATGATTCCGAAGCCGATGAGCAGCAGCGCCGAGCTCCATCCTCCGTTCTCCAGTGCGTAGGGAGCCGACGACTGTCCTAGCCCTCAACCGACCGACAAATCAGTTACGGAAGCCGATTAAACATTAACGGTAATCAACGGAAAATTGAGGATCCATGCGTGTACCTATAAGCATGCCGACCATGTTGATGACAGAATGCGTGAACGAGCTGGTGGCCTTGGCATTTGCCTCACTCGCACAGGCACAGACTTTGCTCTCCTCCACGCAATTAATCACGCAGTTCGCGGCCTTCATGGCCTGATTCCGACGAAGTTTCACCGAGAAATGAATGCTTGCTTAGCTTGGATCGATGTTGTCGGAGGACTTGGCGGTGGCGCTGCTGGAATTTATAAGGTCAACTTTGAATGTAATGGCTAATGACTTGGTGGTGAACTAAAAGGGAAATTATTCGAGGTGGTAACACCATATTCTGTACAAACTGACGAATAACTCACCATGGTGGTAATAAGACGAGAGAGCAGTAACAACGAAGAGGAAGACTGCGACGGCGACAGCGAGAGGCGGATCGAGTTTCGGCTAAGACAGGTCGAAGGGAGGATCCCATGGCTTGGGGTCGTGCTTCGGAAGGCTATCGCAATGGAGGAGGAAGTCGACTAGGATTTTGAGGCACTTACAAATCTCGCGCAAGTGCTTCATTTGGTGTCATGGTGTGAAGAGATAGTCGAGGAGAGGAAAGAAAAATGGCTTAGGGTTCAGGAACACTAAGGGGAAAACACGGTGCGAAAAGATTTTTACAGAGAGGGAAAGCAAAACTGCGAGTGGAAATGACGAAACGAATAAAGCCAAAGACAACGGTTTTATTAAAACTGTTGTCGTAGCCCCTAAAAAAAGCGCTTAAAGACAACGGTTTTAGAAAATCGTTGTAAAAAGTATTGTTGATTCAAAAAGAAATCGCTCAATGACAACAGTTTTCCCAAAACCATTGTCTTTTATATTTAATGGGGAGTTCAAAGACAACGGTTTTGGCAAAAATCGTTGTCTTTGAGCAAATATGCAATGCTTTCTCTTAAAACCGTTGTCGTAGGGGTGTTGTCTTTTAACATTTTTGTTGTAGTGAGGTAGCACCACGCATAGCAAGCCGCAACAATAAGAAATAAAAAATTACATTTATCGATCCTATATTCCACGAAAGAATGTACATGTAATCTAGATTGAACAAAATGTAAAATAAACTAATACAGCTCTGGCTGTATTTAATAATTACAATCATGCACACACAAAATACCCTCGACATGCCCAAGGATCCAAATCACATACAAACACAATAGGTCATAATAGTTGGAACTAGGATGCCAACAACCACAGAGTTAATCTATTTTGCATATCCTACTATTATTTTGCCTAAATTATATATGAACAGTGCATAATTTAACCGAAAACCAAACACATAGAGGCAGAAAACTTGGCTCTGATACCAATTGTTGGCGTTGGGATTCCGTTCTGTTTAAACTTTCCCGTACAAAAATTGTACAAATACAGAACTTCTCCTAGCAACCCACATGTTCGATAAAAGATGTGTTCGATCAATCAAGCAAGTTCTTGAATGATCAAAGCACACCTTGATCGAAATACAAGATCGCTGGCCTCTTGTGTTGGTATTCAAAATCGATATGCAAAATCGTTACGAAGAAAACAAAACTAGATACACAGCGGAATTAAAGAACTAGTTGTACCTTTTTTCGTAGCTATAGACCTGTTGATCTTCTATCGTATTCCTCTCCTCTTCTTGGACGTCGTGTGGGCGACGATCTACCAAGACAACACCACCCTTCTTTTCTTCTCTTCCAAACCGCCGCTACAAAAGGAGTCGTTAGGATGGGGCACCTTCTAATCTTCTTCCTTCTCTTCTTCTTCCTCTTCTTGCTTTTCTTCTTTTTCTTCCTCTTCTTCCCTTTCTTCAAGCCACCGACCCTTGGAGAACAAGGAAGTGGCGCCGACCCTGGAAGAACAAGGAAGTGCTGCCGACCCTTGATGGAGAAGAAGAGCCGACCCTAGGTGGAGAAGAGGAGCCGACCACAAGGAGGAAGAGAGGAGGTTGCGTTGGCGACCCTAGGCGGAGGAGAGGGGGTTGTGCTGTCGGCCCTAGGAGGAGGAGAGGGGGCAACAACCACAAGAAGAGAAGGAATTGTGGAATAATAGAAAGTTCGGTTTTAGGGGCCACATCCTACTCCTTTTTATAGAATAGTCGTCGGTTACAAGTGATAGGATCGAGTAGCGCGATAGAGGGGGGGGTGAATATCGCTTCTTTTTAAAACTATTCTTTTCTTTTTAAGTCAGAATCGTGCAGCGGAAAATAAGAAAGGAGACACAATCGTTTACTTCGTTCAGAGCCTAGCTCGACTCCTACTCGAAGGCCCGCGGTCCTTGACCGCACCGATGGGCAAAACACTATAATCCTTCTTTCCGAACACCTCGGAAAGAAGTGAATCGTACAAGTACAGATATGTAAGATAGTAACACTTCTATTATCTTACAGAATTAAAGTGCAGTACAAAAATAAAGCTATACCGACAATTGCAGAATTTAAGTCGTAGCTCGGTCGGCAATCGGATGAAGTCGCTTGCAAATTTGATGAAGATTTGTAGCGTGGACAGATTGCAAACGAGCACAAGAGTTGATCAGAAAAGTTGTTAC
Organism: Zingiber officinale; assembly: GCF_018446385.1. Taxonomy (NCBI): domain Eukaryota; kingdom Viridiplantae; phylum Streptophyta; class Magnoliopsida; order Zingiberales; family Zingiberaceae; genus Zingiber; species Zingiber officinale. The sequence goes on along the minus strand of NC_055995.1, from coordinate 60,598,595 downwards.
CGCCTCTGTCTTCGAGCCTGGTTTTATAGGAGTACTGAGGGTTCGGTCGACCGATCCCCTGTTCGGTCGACCGAACAAGCTTCAATCACCTCCAGCTGGCAATATGATGTTGGCTCGTAATTGTGCTTTAATTTGTCTTCAATGGTTCGGTCGACCGAATCCTTTTATCGGTCGACCGAACAAGGTTTTTCCTTGTTTGCTGAAATCTGCCGAGATCACCCTTTAATGCTGATTAAATGTTGATTGGATCGGTCAACCGATCCTCTTGTTCGGTCGACCGATCAGCCCTTCTTTCCTTTGCTTGCTGATTCTGTGCTGATGAACTGGCTTGCTGAGTCAACAGGTTCGGTCGACCGATCTTACTTTTCAGTCGACCTATCAAGATTTGACCGGACTCTGGCTCAGTTCTCATCTGGACTGACTTCTGTGCTGATCTCACTTGGTTCGGTCGACCGGTCCTCTGGTTCGGTCGACCAATCCGCCTAGACCTACAAAATAGTGTTAGAACAAAAAAACACCCTGCAACACAGATGTTAGCATAACAGTATAATAATGCATGAGTAATAAAAGAACAGTAGAACTGTTCTTGATCTCAACTTGGAAACCTTCCTGGTTTCTTCAGTTGGATCAGCGACCTAAGGTTGTTCCTTCCGGGAACCCGATCTCACCGTCGCTCCTCCAATTTGCTTACCTCAACCTACCTGCCAAACTTTGATCCTCCAGATCTAGTTTGGACTTCTCACTCAGCCTTGATCGGCTCCCTAGGACTTTTCCTTTGATCTTCGGTCCTTCAGACCTCTCGATCACACTGCCAAGCTTCGTCTCCCCTCGAGCTTCTTGGACTTTCACCTGGGTTCCACGATCTACTAAGATTTCTCCTGCATAGCCTCCAACTAGGTCTTTCCCAGTTGAGTAAACATTCTGCACACTCAGTAAACTTGTTAGATCACAACAAGACTTAACTTGAACCTTTGACAATATCAAAACTTAGGTTTGATTCTGGTGCAGCTTGCACCAACAATCTCCCCCTTTTTGATGTTTGGCAACCACGGTTCAAAGTTAAGTTAATAATATGCAAAAAGTAAACAAGCAATTTCAATTCTTATTTCTCCCCCTGAAATAAACCTCTCCCCCTGAATACACTATCTCTCCCCCTTTGACACACATCAGAAATAGGGGAAGACAGAACAAACAAAAAATTTTGAAAACTAAATGTTAGAATAATTAAAAAAGAAAAACTCTTAGTAAAAATAACCATTTAAAAATTTACTAAGGTAAAGTAATTTTACTAAGTTATAAATTTTGAAAAATTGAAAATTTTTTTAAGGAAAAACAATTTTACCAAAGTGTTTTGTAAGTATATCTACTAAGTTAAAAATATAATTATATATATATATATATATATATATATATTTTTTTTTTTACAATTTTGAAATTACACTATAAAAAATGTTAAAACCTGAATCACAAAGTTGACTTATACTAAGTAAATTATAATTAAAATGTTCAACAAGTAAAACCTTTTTAATTGAAATGTTTGACTGTAATTGAATTTCACCTGTACCAATTACCTTTAATTTTCCATTGTTTCCAAAGGCAACGGACCCTAAATTTTTGAATTCAATGTTGGTAAATTTATGCTGATCCCCAGTCATGTGTCTGGAACACCCGCTATCCAAAATCTATTTATCCAGAGCTTTGGAATCCAACAAAATGTAGGATATGACCAAAGTATGGTTAAAGGATTAAATAAGTAGTTTTGAATTTTAATTGATTTACATGAATTTAGTATGTATTATTTATTGTTCGAATCAAGTAAAGTGAATAAGCTTTAAATATAAAGTAATTTTAAAATTTTTGATTAAGTTTAAAATAATTTTTAATGAGTTTAAAATAATTTTTAATAATTTTTTAATAAGTTTAAGTTTAAAATATATTTTTTGTAATATTTTTAAAATAATTTTTAATAAGTTTAAAATAAGTTTAATATTAAGTTTAAAATAATTTTATTAAGTTTGAAATAATTTTAATAAAGTTTAAAATAATTTTATTAAGTTTGAAATAATTTTATTAAGTTTGAAATAATTTTAATTAAATTTGAAATAATTTTAATTAAGTTTAAAATAATTTAATTTTCAAATAATTTTATTAAGTTTGAAATAATTTAATTAAGTTTAAAATAATTAAGTTTGAAATAATCTTATTAAGTTTAAAATAATTTAATTAAGTTTAAAATAATTAAGTTTGAAATAATATTATTAAGTTTAAAATAATTAAGTTTAAAATAATTTAATTAAGTTTAAAATAATTTAATTAAGTTTGAAATAATTTTAATTAAGTTTAAAATAATTTTATTTACGTTTGAAATAACTTTATTAAGTTTGAAATAATTTTAATTAAGTTTAAAATAATTTTATTTAAGTTTGAAATAATTTTAATTAAGTTTGAAATAATTTTATTTAAGTTTAAAATAATTTTATTAAGTTTGAAATAATTTTATTAAGTTTGAAATAATTTTATTTAAGTTTGAAATAACTTTATTAAGTTTGAAATAATTTTAATTAAGTTTGAAATAATTTTAATTAAGTTTAAAATAATTTTAATTAAGTTTGAAATAATTTTATTAAGTTTGAAATAATTTTAATTAAGTTTAAAATAATTTTATTTAAGTTTGAAATAATTTTATTAAGTTTGAAATAATTTTATTGAAAGAGGTTATTGAACCCATGTTAGATTCAAACTTAGCTTTGGGTTAATCAAGCAGGAGTCCTAAGGATAAGTTTCAGTTCAGTGGCAAGGCATATGGCCTACTTGAATATCATTAGACCACTTGCTGAAGACTTTCCAAACTGTTCCTGCCCAAAAAAACTTAATACTAAATTTTGGTCTAACTAGCCCATGTTTGACTGGGGTAGCTTCGGTCAGATCCACTGAGTCTAGTGCACCAGGTAGAATTCCATATTCAACCTAGACATGCCTTCGACAGAGTTTCCTTGATGTACTATCATCCCAATCCATTCCGGTGCTATGTTATAGGGTTTGGTAAACCTTTTTCATCTAACCGTTCTAATAATCTTAATCCTAAGTATTGAGTTTGATTTAATTAAGTTGGTTGGATTATTTTTCTAGTTGCTCCCCTTGAGTCATAGCTTAGATAAGGTCTATCTAAGTAATTGATTTGACTCTTAGGGACCAAGTAGTGGTTTGGTTAAGTGTTTTGTTTGAACCCATGCTTGGACTTGACTTCTAACATTTTGACTGATTAGAGACATGTATGATTTGTTTGTTTTGTTCGGTTTATAGCCAAGCCCCGATTTGTTGTACACGGCTCGTTGCGATCCAAGTACCATATTTAGACACTTGGATCCCATTTCGAACCTTTCAAAAGTTTTCTTGAGTCGCTCGACTTGACCTTTCAAATCGGAATTTTCTTCCTCGAGTTTTTCAACTTGAGTTGAAGTTCCGACTTGAACTTGGTTAGTCGAGTCACTCAAGCTAACTTGTTGCTTAAGGTGGTCTATTTCCTTAAGTAACAAGTTATTTTATTTTTCCGAATTTGCTAATTTTTTAAACAAACATTTAACTACTTTAAGTAAATTTGACTTTGAATAAATTGTTACCATATTCGGATCTTTCGATCTGGGGTTTCTCTCGGAATCGAGGTCGATCTCGGACTCGTATTCTTCGTCGGACTCGGACTCGGAATCTTCGTTCCTTGCCATAAATGCAAGGTGACTCGAGTGCTTCGTTTGTTCCGTGTCGGATTCGTCGGAAGAGGTTTCGTCCCAAGTCGCTTGAAGTGCCTTCCTCCGTCTTGTCGATTTGGGTCGTTCTTCTTTCCGATTTGGGCATTCGTTTTTGAAATGCCCCTTTTTGTTGCATCCATAACAAATCATTTCTGATTTTTTTTGGATATGGTTCGGTGGAATCTTTTTGGTATTTCTTCTCAACTTTTTCTTAGTCAACAATCTTCGGACCATGTTGACTAGTTCTTCTTCGTTTGTTGAATCTGAGTCTGACTCGCTTTCAGACTCAATCTTTGTTTTTGATTTTGTCTCTTTGCTTGAACCTGCATGCAAAGCAACTCCTTTCTCGACATGGCTCATGTTAGATTGCTCATGTAATTCCAACTCGCAAAACAATTCGTCTAACTTAAGAATTGAAAGATCTTTGGAAACTTTGTATGCATCTACAATTGATGCCCACAAAGCATTCCTTGGAAAGGCGTTCAGAGCGTACCTTATCGTGTCGCGATTTTCGAGTTCGTGTCCGATCAGGTGAAGACCGTTGAGGATGTCCTTCAGTCGGGCATGTAATTACGAGGCCGTCTCTCCATGAAACATTTTTATATTAAGTAAATTATTTAAAAGAAGATCTCGTTTGTTTACCTTTGAGTCGTCGGTTCCTTCGTGTAATTTGATTAGTGAGTCCCACAAGTCTTTGGCGTTGTCGTAGGGACCAACTCGGTTCAATTCCTCCATTGTGAGTCCACACTGAATGGTGTTGATCGCCTTGTAATTTAGTTGTGCCTTTTTGACCATTTGTGGAGTCCATTCTTCCGGTTCTAGAGTTGTTCCGTCCTTCGTTGGAGGAGTATAACCTTTCAAGATTGTGAACCAGAGCTCGATGTTGGACTTCAGGAAACACTCCATCCTATTCTTCCAGTAGCTAAAGTTTTCTCCTTTGAATAGTGGAGGTCAGACCGTGCTATAGCCTTCTTGATATGAATTCGACATCCTTGCAAAGCACAGATTAAAAAAAATATTTCCAAGACTTTTGTCTTGGGATTAGTAGTGCTTGAAAAAATAGAGATAATGAAAAAGAAATTTGAAGAAAAGAAAAGATTTTAAAGATGCTTAGAAAATCGGTTAAGAAATTTCAGAGCTAACTTGGCTCTGATACCAATTGATAGGATCGAGTAGCGTGATAGAGGGGGGGGGGGGGGTGAATATCGCTTCTTTTTAAAACTATTCTTTTCTTTTTAAGTCAGAATCGTGCAGCGAAAAATAAGAAAGGAGACACAATCGTTTACTTCGTTCGGAGCCTAGCTCGACTCCTACTCGAAGGCCTGCGGTCCTTGACCGCACCAATGGACAAAACACTATAATCCTTCTTTCCGAACTCCTCGGAAAGAAGTGAATCGTATAAATACAGATATGTAAGATAGTAACACTTCTACTATCTTACAGAATTAATGTAACAACCCACCCTTCTTACTACTACTCTCTAAGGGTGATCATTACCTAACTCCTACTCTACTTACTAGTGTCACTTATGCTATTATTAGCGACACTTAGATTTATCACGGTTCAGAGAAATTCCTACCGAAAAATTTCGGCAGAATCTCCCCTGTACCGGTGACCAAATCTATAATACACAAGATATATATACACAGCCACATGCGGCTGGATCACAATTTATTCACAACCACGCAGTAATAAATCATATCATAATCAAAAACTAATCTAGCAACATGAACTAAACTCAATCTCCCAGAATGAAGCATAATAAGCTATAATGCACATCAAACTCAATCATAACTCATAATTTCATAACAGAAATAAGGAAAATGAACTAGACATAAACTCTAAATAAATAAGTCTTGCTAGTCCCCTCTGGACCTCTCCATAGTTCAGTCACCACACACATCCATCATCACCACCACCCTGTCGCCTCCCTTCATATCTTAGCTTTTCCTTTATCTGCAGTAGGAGGAAAGAAAACAAGATCTATAAGCGAAAACGCTTAGTAAGTACTAATCTATCTCACAAAACTCGAAATGCATAAATGTAATGCAATAATACTGAAACTGAAATGCTAAAGCAAATCTGCATGTGCTCATGGTATACAGAAAATGAAACTGAATACTAAACATGCTCACTATCTAACAGGATAATAAGAAATGAACACTGTAAGCTTAGAATTAAAGAAACTAACTTTTTATTTATTCTAAGCATAAAACTTATTATATTTTCTTATATCCTTGTAATAGAAATTAATCTTTTAATTTCTATCTTTTACTTTCTTCTTCTTTCTTTCTTTCTTTCTTTTGGTTTTCTTTTCTTTGGTTTTCTTTTCTTGGGCCCAGGCCTAGTACCAACTCATGCTCGTTCCCTAATAGGTTGGGGTTGCGAGCCACCAATCCTAAAAGAGCAGACCTCGGTCTACCAGGGCCAAGACCTCGGTCTACCAGGGCCAAGACCTCGGTCTACCAGGGCCAAGACCTCGGAAATGGTCACCTGGATTTGTTTAACGACAAGCTCTTGGATGTCGGGTACTAGCCTCTTACTTTAATTTACTTGTTATCTCTTTTTAATTAGACCTTGGTCTTTTTCTTTACTCATACTTCTCATAATCCTTTATTAGAGCTTATTAGAATCCTTTAGATATATATCTAACAAGTATAGGATTACAACTAACCAAGCATGCTATATAAAAATAACACGAAGGAAAACAAATCTGAACTCCCTAAGCCTGTTATAAAATAGAGCAAAGGAAAGCAAATCTGGACTTTCTAAACATGCTGTAAAATAGGGCAAAAATGCTACTTTAGGGATTCTAATCATGTTATAAAACATAGACAAAGAATACTACTTTAGGGCTTCTTAAGCATGCTATAAAATAGACAAAGGATGCTACCTTTAGTGATTCTGATCATGCTGTAAAAACAAACAGACATAGAATGCTACTCAACTTCTTAAACATGCTGTAAAAACAAATCTCTAATCAACTTTAACTATGTACAACATGACCTTAAAGCAAGGAAATTCATGTACAACATACAACTCAAAGAATTCAACAGCAAGCCAAGACAATGCATCCTTAAGTGAACTCATGGCAGCAACATGGGATAACTATAATGATCTGTTCGGTATGATCCTAAACAGGGCAGCAAGGAATCAACCGAAACTCCACTGTGCACGGCCAAAATCCCTAGCAATAATTAAGGATAGAATGCATACAATTCTACTTGGTACTAGAAACATACTCCATGCTCAACTAACCTAAACAAAACCTTGATTTCCCTGTGAAGCTCACGGCAGAACACCCAAAAGCCCAAATCCTTATAGCATGTTTCGGATTCAAGAAACTCAGGAAAAACAAGGAAACGAAAACCGAAAGATCGGAGCAACTCCTACCGCAGGTGAGTAGTACTTACCGCCGGTTCTTGGACTTACAACCGAAGAGAGGAAGAGATTCTAGGGTTTCGGCCGAAGCTTCTCCTTTGTGCTTCCGAGCTCCTTCCGTCGGGATGACCACGCACGATGAAGCTTGGAGATTGGCCGGAAGAGTCCTTTCGCCGGCACCGGAGAGGAACCCTAGCGCCGTCGCCTCGGTGTGTTTTCCGCCCGAGCCGCCGCTGTCGCGCGAGAGAGGTGAGGAGAGAAAGGATTTCGGGAGAAAAAGATCCTTTTCCGAAAAATCACTTAAGTTTTTCCCTCTTATTATCTCTAGGGTTTCCATATAACTTTACTTTAAATATTTTTCTCTCCATACCTAGTTAACAAAACCGTGTAGCTCAGCCGGTTGGGCCGGTTTTGCTTGGGTCAGTCCGACCCGAGGTCGTGGGTTCGAACCTCGTCTTCAACAGTTTTTGTCAAAATTTCTTTCTTTTTGTAAACATACTAAATGACCTCCAAAAATTCCATAAAAATACTCTAAAAATTTCTAAAAATCTCTAGAAGATTTTAAAAGCATTTCCAAATATTTTTATGGACATTTGGAACTCGAAATAGGGAAAATTGGGTTTTTACAATCCCCCATACCTTATAAAAAGTTCGTCCTCGAACTTAGAATAGCTCTGGATACTTCTGTCTCATACTGTCCTCCCGCTCCCAAGTGATTTCCTCGTGCTTCTGGTTCTGCCAGACGACCTTCACTAGTGGTACTTCTTTATTTCTCAATCTCTTGACTGCTCTGTCCACTATATGTGTAGGTCTGCTCTCATAACTAAGATCCTCTTGGATCTGCACTGACTGAGGCTGAATCACTTGGCTCGGGTCATGGAGACACTTCTTTAGCATAGAGACATGAAACACATTGTGTATTGCTGACATGTCTTGTGGTAAGTCCAGCCTGTAAGCTACTTTCCCAATCCTCTCTATGATCAGGTAAGGTCCTACATAGCGAGGACTTAATTTGCCCTTCTTGCCAAATCTCATCACTCCCTTCATAGGAGCGATCTTGAGGAAAACTGAATCTCCTACTTGGAATTCCAATGGCCTACGGCGTGTGTCAGCATAACTCTTCTGTCTGCTCTGGGCAGTCTCAATTCTCTGTTTGATTTTCTGGATTGCTTGAGTAGTCTCATCTATCACCTCTGTCTGAATGCCCAACTCTGCTTCTATCTCTTTTCTCTCTCCTGCTTCTTGCCAGCATATGGGTGATCTGCATTTCCTGCCATATAGTGCTTCATAAGGTGCCATCTTAATGGTAGCCTGATAGCTATTGTTGTAAGCGAATTCAGCTAAGCACAAATACTTGCACCAACTTCCTTTGAAATCTAGCGCACAAGCTCTGAGCATGTCTTCTAAAATCTGATTCACTCGCTCTGTTTGTCCATCAGTCTGTGGATGGAAAGCTGTGCTGAACTTGAGTTTGGTGCCTAGTGCATTCTGAACGCACTCCCAAAAGTGTGAGGTGAAGCGCCCATCTCTAACAGAGACGATAGATTTAGGAACTCCATGAAGTCTGACTACCTCTTTAACATATAGTTGGGCCAACTGCTCTATGGAGTGGGACACCTTGATGGCTAGGAAGTGAGCAGACTTGGTCAATCGGTCTACTATTACCCATATCGCATCATAACCATTGGTGGTTCTTGGAAGACCTGTTACGAAGTCCATGGAAATGTCTTCCCATTTCCATTCTGGTATTGGAAGAGGCTGAAGAACTCCTCCTGGTCTCTGGTGTTCTGCTTTGACTCTCTGACATGTCAAGCAGGTACTGACATACTTAGCTACATCTCTTTTGAGTCCTGACCACCAAAACCTCTGTTTCACATCTTGGTACATCTTAGAAGAACCAGGATGCATGGAATATGGTGTACTGTGAGCTTCCTCTAATATCCTCTTCCTCAGTTCCTCATCATTGGGCACGCAAATGCGACTCCCCTGATAAAGAATTCCGCTATTTGTCACTCTAAACTCTGAGTTGTCTTCTTTCTGTATCCCCTGCTTGATCTTCTGGATGTCCGGATCTTCACTTTGCTTTCTCTGTATCTCCACAAGCAATGTAGACTCTAAGGTCAATGCAGAGAGCTGTCCTTCGATAATTTCAAGTCCAAAATCTGACAACTCCTTCTGCAGTGGCAGGGCTAGTGATGACAAGGACATCAGGGATGCACTAGATTTTCGGCTGAGTGCATCTGCCACTTTATTAGCTTTGCCTGGGTGGTAGAGAATTTCACAGTCGTAATCTTTGACCAACTCCAGCCACCTACGCTGTCTCATGTTTAAGTCCTTCTGAGTGAAGAAGTACTTGAGACTCTGATGATCTGTGAAAATTCTACACTGGACTCCATACAAATAATGTCGCCAGAGTTTAAGTGCAAAAACTACAGCTGCCAGCTCGAGATCATGAGTAGGGTAGTTCTTCTCATAGTCTTTGAGTTGTCTGGAAGCATAAGCTATGACTTTTCCTTCTTGCATGAGTACAGCTCCTAAACCCATCTTGGAAGCATCACTGTAGATGTCGAAACTCTTGTCACTCTGTGAGACTATCAGAATGGGAGCACTGATCAATCTCTTCTTTAGCTCTTGGAAGCTCTGCTCACATTTATCTGACCATTCGAATCTCTTGTTCTTTCTGGTGAGGGTTGTTAGTGGAGAAGCTATCCTGGAAAAATCCTCCACGAACTTCCTGTAGTACCCTGCTAAACCAAGGAAACTTCTGATCTCTCTGACGTTCTTGGGTCTACTCCAGTTGTTGACCGCTTCCACTTTGGCTGGATCCACTTGAATGCCTTCCTTAGAAATTATGTGACCTAAAAACGCCACCTAATTTAACCAAAACTCGCACTTGGAGAATTTAGCATAAAGCTGCTTCTGCTGAAGAGTCTGCAGTACTATCCTCAAGTGCGTGTCATGCTCCTCTGGGGTCCTTGAATAGACCAGAATGTCATCGATGAATACAATGACAAATTTGTCAAGATATTCTCTGAACACTCTGTTCATTAAGTCCATGAAGACCGCAGGTGCATTGGTCACTCCAAAAGGCATAACTACAAACTCGTAGTGTCCATATCTGGTCCTGAACGCCGTTCTGGGTATATCTCTTTCTTTCACCTTCAGCTGATGATACCCAGAGCGCAGGTCTATCTTTGAGAACACTGTTGCTCCTCTTAACTGATCAAATAAATCATCGATCCTGGGGAGGGGGTACTTGTTCTTGATTGTCACTTGATTCAAGGCTCTGTAGTCTATACACATCCGCATTGTCCCATCTTTCTTCTTGACAAACAACACAGGAGCTCCCCAAGGTGAGTGACTAGGGCGAATGAAGCCTTTGTCCAGTAACTTCTGTAGTTGCTCTTGTAGCTCCTTCAGCTCTGCTGGAGACATGCGATACGGAGCTTTTGAAATTGGACCGGTTCCAGGAACCAATTCAATCTCAAATTTCACCTCTCTGTTGGGAGGTAGTCCAGGTAACTCTTCTGGAAATACTTCTGGATACTCGCATACTACCCAGACCTCCTCTTGCTTGGGTCCCTTCTGCTCTGCTGCCTTTACTATGTATGCAAGAAAACCTGCACACCCTTTAGCTAACATCTGGTGTGCTGCTAGGGATGAGAGGAGCTTCTGGGTCTTCCTCCTTGGCACTCCGGTGAACTCAAAAGTTGGCTCACCTTCTGGACTAAAAATTACTTTCTTTCTGCGGCAGTCCACTGAGGCACTGTACTTGCTGAGGAAATCCATACCAAAAATGATATCGAAGTCCTGCATGGCGAGGACTATTAGATTTACATATAATTCTCGGTCTGCAATTCTAACCAGTACAGCTCGAAGCCACTGATTGGATTCCATGACTTCCCCAGAAGGTAGGGTTGTCAGGAACTTGGAGTTCATACTTTCTGTAGGCACCTGTAAACTACTGGCAAAAGGTATCGATACAAAAGAATGGGTCGCCCCAGTGTCAAATAGTACAGTAGCTACGTGCTGGAAAATAACTACTTGACCTGTTACGACCGTGGAGACACTAGCCGCTTCTTCTTTGGTGAGGGAGAATACTCTGGCACCATCAAAGGCTGGAACTGGTGGGGCTTCTAACCTTCCTTGACTGATGTAGGGTCCCTCCAATGCCGCTCCCATGTGGTGCAACTGTGCAGGCTGGCCTCCATATTGCAATGGCTGTGGTTGAGGTGCTTTGAATTTGTTAGGACACTCTTTAGCCATGTGTCCCTCCTGACCACAGGAGTAACATCCAGTTTTACCCAAAAGGCAGGCTCCTGGGTGTATTCTCCCACATTTGGGACAGGGAAGGAACTTGGTCTGCTTGTTTGCTGGTCCTCCCTTCTGGCCACCTCCTGTGTTCCACTGCTTCCTTTTACCTTTGCCCTTCCAGTTCTGCTTGCTTGACTGTGACTTCTGGCTTCCTGCTGTCTTGTCCTCTGTCTTCACTGACTGATGTTGTGTTCGCTGTGCTTTGATGTTGTTCATGTAATGTTCAGCGATTAACTCTCTACTGATCAATTCTTCGCCAGTCTGGGGCCGATGAGCTCCATTGCTCACATTCAGTGCTATCTGTGGTCTCAGCATTCTGAGCATCAGCCTGACTCGCTCCTTCTCTGTACTCACTAGCTCTGGACAGAGACGAGCTAGCCTGTTGAACTTCTTGGCTGCTTCTTCCACTGACAAGTCACCTTGTTTGAACTCTATAAACTCCTCGTAGTGCTTGTTGGTAATCTGCAGGTGGAAGCACTCTTCATAGAACTCTGACTGGAAATCTGCCCAGGTAATCTGATCAGCTGCTCTCTTGGTCTTTATCCTCTCCCACCACATGCGAGCATCTCCAGACAGACAGAAAGAGGCGCACTTGACCTTCTCGACTTCTGGCCAGTCAAGAAGCTCCATAGTGCTCTCTAGTGTTTTAAACCAAGCCTGGGCATCCCAGGGCTCAGTCGTGCCTGAGAAGCTCTCTGGTTTCAGCTTTAGCCACTGTATAAGGTAAGCTTCTGGTCTCTGGGGTGCTGTGACGGTTCCCTGAGTAGCTGGTGGAGTCTCAGTTACCACTGGGGTCTCTGTAGTGACAACTGGAGGAGGGGGAGGAACTGCTTGCTGGTTTGCCATCAGATTGGCAATCACTTGCTGCTGCTCTGCTACTTGCCTCTGGAGCTGAGCAACCACTTCAGAAAGGTTGGGCTCAGTTGCTCTAGGCACTTCGTTCCCTTGAGCTGGTTCCTCAGTGTGAGTAGCACGTGGACGTCCTCTTCTTGCCATCTAATTATGAAAGGTAAAGGCTTGATATCTTACTTTAACCCTTCTAATCATACTTAAATATGAATAAAGAAAAGGGAAACTAAATCTTTGATCTTACTTAAGTACAAAAACAAACAAGTACTCTATACTGCAGTTAATAATAAGGAAAGCAGAATAAAGAAAGGATTTAAATACTTTCTTACTTGGAGACGGCAAGGATGATGCTGATGTGTGTGTGATGCTGGAGAATGGAACACTGCTCTGATACCAACTGTAACAACCCACCCTTCTTACTACTACTCTTTAAGGGTGATCATTACCTAACTCCTACTCTACTTACTAGTGTCACTTATGCTATTATTAGCGACACTTAGATTTATCACGGTTCAGAGAAATTCCTACCGAAAAATTTCGGCAGAATCTCCCCTGTACCGGTGACCAAATCTATAATACACAAGATATATACACAGCCACATGCGGCTGGATCACAATTTATTCACAACCACGTAGTAATAAATCATATCATAATCAAAAACTAATCTAGCAACATGAACTAAACTCAATCTCCCAGAATGAAGCATAATAAGCTACAATGCACATCAAACTCAATCATAACTCATAATTTCATAACAGAAATAAGGAAAATGAACTAGACATAAACTCTAAATAAATAAGTCTTGCTAGTCCCCTCTGGACCTCTCCATAGTTCAGTCACCACACACATCCATCATCACCACCACCCTGTCGCCTCCCTTCATATCTTAGCTTTTCCTTTATCTGCAGTAGGAGGAAAGAAAACAAGATCTATAAGCGAAAACGCTTAGTAAGTACTAATCTATCTCACAAAACTCGAAATGCATAAATGTAATGCAATAATACTGAAACTGAAATGCTAAAGCAAATCTGCATGTGCTCATGGTATACAGAAAATGAAACTGAATACTAAACATGCTCACTATCTAACAGGATAATAAGAAATGAACACTGTAAGCTTAGAATTAAAGAAACTAACTTTTTATTTATTCTAAGCATAAAACTTATTATATTTTCTTATATCCTTGTAATAGAAATTAATCTTTTAATTTCTATCTTTTACTTTCTTCTTCTTTCTTTCTTTCTTTCTTTTGGTTTTCTTTTCTTTGGTTTTCTTTTCTTGGGCCCAGGCCTAGTACCAACTCATGCTCGTTCCCTAATAGGTTGGGGTTGCGAGCCACCAATCCTAAAAGAGCAGACCTCGGTCTACCAGGGCCAAGACCTCGGAAATGGTCACCTGGATTTGTTTAACGACAAGCTCTTGGATGTCGGGTACTAGCCTCTTACTTTAATTTACTTGTTATCTCTTTTTAATTAGACCTTGGTCTTTTTCTTTACTCATACTTCTCATAATCCTTTATTAGAGCTTATTAGAATCCTTTAGATATATATCTAACAAGTATAGGATTACAACTAACCAAGCATGCTATATAAAAATAACACGAAGGAAAACAAATCTGAACTCCCTAAGCCTGTTATAAAATAGAGCAAAGGAAAGCAAATCTGGACTTTCTAAACATGCTGTAAAATAGGGCAAAATGCTACTTTAGGGATTCTAATCATGTTATAAAACATAGACAAAGAATACTACTTTAGGGCTTCTTAAGCATGCTATAAAATAGACAAAGGATGCTACCTTTAGTGATTCTGATCATGCTGTAAAAACAAACAGACATAGAATGCTACTCAACTTCTTAAACATGCTGTAAAAACAAATCTCTAATCAACTATAACTATGTACAACATGACCTTAAAGCAAGGAAATTCATGTACAACATACAACTCAAAGAATTCAACAGCAAGCCAAGACAATGCATCCTTAAGTGAACTCATGGCAGCAACATGGGATAACTATAATGATCTGTTCGGTATGATCCTAAACAGGGCAGCAAGGAATCAACCGAAACTCCACTGTGCACGGCCAAAATCCCTAGCAATAATTAAGGATAGAATGCATACAATTCTACTTGGTACTAGAAACATACTCCATGCTCAACTAACCTAACAAAACCTTGATTTCCCTGTGAAGCTCACGGCAGAACACCCAAAAGCCCAAATCCTTATAGCATGTTTCGGATTCAAGAAACTCAGGAAAAACAAGGAAACAAAAACCGAAAGATCGGAGCAACTCCTACCACAGGTGAGTAGTACTTACCGCCGGTTCTTGGACTTACAACCGAAGAGAGGAAGAGATTCTAGGGTTTCGGCCGAAGCTTCTCCTTTGTGCTTCCGAGCTCCTTCCGTCGGGATGACCACGCACGATGAAGCTTGGAGATTGGCCGGAAGAGTCCTTTCGCCGGCACCGGAGAGGAACCCTAGCGCCGTCGCCTCGGTGTGTTTTCCGCCCGAGCCGCCGCTGTCGCGCGAGAGAGGTGAGGAGAGAAAGGATTTCGGGAGAAAAAGATCCTTTTCCGAAAAATCACTTAAGTTTTTCCCTCTTATTATCTCTAGGGTTTCCATATAACTTTACTTTAAATATTTTTCTCTCCATACCTAGTTAACAAAACCGTGTAGCTCAGCCGGTTGGGCCGGTTTTGCTTGGGTCAGTCCGACCCGAGGTCGTGGGTTCGAACCTCGTCTTCAACAGTTTTTGTCAAAATTTCTTTCTTTTTGTAAACATACTAAATGACCTCCAAAAATTGCATAAAAATACTCAAAAAATTTCTAAAAATCTCTACAATATTTTAAAAGCATTTCCAAATATTTTTATGGACATTTGGAACTCGAAATAGGGAAAATTGGGTTGTTACTGTTGGAGTGTATACTGAAAGCCTAAGCTTTGTAAACATTCATTATGAATAAAGAATCACATTTGGTCTAATTATCTACATTTGTTTGTAGTTGTTCATTTAATTTATATTGTAGATAACATAGTATGTGGTGTCACATACAGAAGATGATGTTATCAGTACCTTATAAATTATAAACAGTAGCTCACGACCAGAATGGAAAGGAACAAACCATTAGAAGGTCGTAGTGTAATTAGGTATTAGTTTATCTTGACTATATAATTACACTAGTACACTCAGAGTGTATTGAGTAGGACCATTTGAGGTCGTTCCTTTTATACTGACTTTATAAAGGAACAAAGACCTCAGTTATTATGGAAGTGTGTGCTTTTAATCCTAATATAATAACAAGCACATATGTTTGATATTTATTTCTTTAATTTATCAATGGGTGAGATTTAGTTCGATGAATCAATAAACCCGATAAATTGGGAAATGGTATCACTCATAGTGTGTGTTGTTGATTATAGAAGGAAACCGTGTCCTAGTGATACTAGGTTGATAATGTCCTCAAGAGGAGCTCATAAAGATTGTCATGTTAAACCCCGCAGTGGACTTAGTCCGACATGATAATAAGGTTGAGTGGTACTACTCTTGGACTTAGATATTAATTAAATGAGTTGTCAGTAACTCACTTAATTAGTGGACATTCGATATCTTAAACACAGGGAGACTAACACACTCATAATAAGAAGGAGCCCAAAAATGTAATTTGGGATTGGTGCGGTAGTTCAATGATAGTTCTCTAGTGGAATGAATTATCATTGATAAAATTAAGTTGTGTGAACATGGGATGCTTAATTTTATCGGGAGACCAAAACCAATTCCTCCTCTCGGTCCCTATCGTAGCCTCTTATTTATAGAGTACTATACCCACATATACCCACCTTCTATACCCACCTAAAGGGGGCCGACCAAGCTAGCTTGGGAACCAAGCTAGGGCCGGCCTAAGCTTGGGTTTAAGGTGGCCGGCCCTAGCTTGAACCCAAGCTAGTAGGGCCGGCCATAATTAATTAAAAAGAAAATTTAATTTTAATGTTTATTATTATGTGGAAGATTTAATTTAAAAGAGAATTAAAATTAAAATATCTCTCTTGTAAAAGATTTACAAAAGATTAAAGAAAGAGATTAGATCTCTTTCCTTATTTGTAGATTGGAGAGATGTTTTATTTTCTCTTTAAAATTATTCACATGTTAATAAAATTAAAATTATAGATATTTCCTTTTATTAACCATGAAGAGATTTTTAAAGAGAAATTTTATTTTTTAAAATTTCCGGAAACAAATAAGTAAAGTTTTAATTGTTGATTAAAACTTGTCCAATTTGCTTCCTCTTGATGTGGCCGGCCATTAGAGTTTATTTGGGAAATTTTATTTTATTTTTCTCAAATAAATCATGTCAAGGAAATTAAGGAAATTTTATTGTAATTAAATTTCCTAATTTGCCTAGGCCAAGGAATATAAAAGAAGGAGTGAGGGTGCCTTCACAAGACACAACCTCTATTGTTTTCTCTCCCTTTCTCCTTGGTGTTGTGGCCGGCCATTACCCTCTCCCTCTCTTCCTCTTGTGGTGGCCGAATACTTCATCTCTCTTGGAGTTCTTGTGGTGGCCGGATACTACTTGGAGAAGAAGAAGAAGAAGGAGAGAAAGCTAGCATCTCTTGGAGCTTGGTTAGTATTTTGATTTTCTTCTTTGGTAAAGTTCTTCCTTTGTGGCCGAACCTTGCTTGGAGAAGAAGAAGGTGGTTGGTGGTTTCTCATCTTGGTAGATCGTTGCCCACACAACGTCCGAGGTTAGAAGAGGAATACGGTAGAAGATCAAGAGGTTTTTCTACAAGGTATAACTAGTAATTTCTATTTCATCATGCTAGTTATTTATGGAAATAATACCAAATACAAGAGGCTTACGCTCTAGAATTTCGAATATGTTTTTCGAAGTTGTATTCTTTGTTTCTTTCTTTTCCTTGTGATTTGATTGCTCTCTTTGGTTAACCTAAAGTTATTTTAGGAAATTAAATATTAGCTTTCTATTAAAGGTTTTGTCTAGTCGGTGGTGGTTGCTCCCATATCCAAGAAGGCCATGTGCCTCGCCACGTCAGTACTGGGAACCTTTTATGGAAATTAATATTTAATGGAATTAATAACTTAAGGAGACTTGGGTCGAACGTGTTAAGTTCCGCAGGAGATCCAAGTCAAAACCTAAAAGAACAAATAGATTAAGTTTTGGATCAAACGTGTTAAGTTCCGCAGGCGATCCAAAATTTAATTTAAAAGAACACATGGTAGCTAGGAAAAGGTTCAGACCTTTGTGCAAAATTTTGTACAGTGGAACCTATAGGTTTTCCGAGTAGCAACCAACAATTGGTATCAGAGCTAGGGTTTTGCCTCTGTGTATTTGGTATTTAGTTTAATTATGCACATGTCATACATAATTTAGGCAGGTTAATAGTAGGATGTGCTAACTCTATGGATGCAGGATCCAACTATTATGGCTTTTAGTTAATTATGTGTGTGATTGGACCCTTGGACATGTCAAGGGCAATTTATATGTGTGTGCATGATTGTATTAAAATACAGCAGGAGCTGTATTTAGTTTTATTAGGATTTTATTTTTGATCTAGATACATGTACATTCCTTTTATGGAATATAGGATCAAAAATGTAAAATTCTATTTATGTCGCGGATCGAATCTTGCAAAGCGTGGAACCTTCTAAGGACCAGAGGCGCAGCGGAACTCGGAGCAAGATGGATGTGACAGTTAGACCCGGTGGCGGTGGCCAAATATGGCAGCGGATGACAACACACGGAGGACAATTAAAGATAAAAGCCATAATAGTTGAAAATTAGATTTTCTATTTATTGCTTTTATATTGTGCTGTGTGTGCATGTTAGTTTACAAGTTTAGTAGGCTAGCATAGTTAAAATTCCTCATTTATAAATAACTAAGTGGGAGAGAGATTTTTAAGTAAATCCCATGGTCTCCATTACTGGTTTGTAAGTGATGCAAACAAGCTTGCGCGTTGAGTGCCTTCCTCCATAACGGATGAGCTTGTTTGCGGATCACTAGAACAGACTTCCATTTTTGGATGACTATAGGAAGTTAATTAAGAGCGTGTGATCTTCCCCAACGGAAGGGGCATAATCTTATTAATGGACTTAGTGTCAAGTAATGGTGTACACTTAGACACATCTAATAGTATCCTCCCCAACGGAGTCACTGCTATTATTTGTGTGACCAAATAATACCAACTATTAATTTTATTTGTCAAAAGTTAGGTTGACAAGATAATAAAATTAATGGGTTAAAACCCCTTTTACAAATGTTGAATTTGTATACGTCCACACTAACGTGGCATACAAAATTCACGGTGTTTTAAGGTGTTGGTTAATTTAAAATAGTATTGTTTGAGGAATCAATATTATTCTAAATTTAGAGTTCTGACCAAAAGTTATTTGTGATTCTTAGGATGACTTTCAACCCACTGTCCATCATACTTCAACAAAATAGACTTACTGGACCTAACTACATAGATTGGAAAAGAAACCTGGACATTGTTCTTACTGCTGAAAGCTATAAATTTGTACTGACTGAGCATTGTCCTGATGCACCTACTGGTGAATCTACCCAAGAGGAGATTGAATATCATAGGAAATGGGTAAAAGCAGATGAGATGGCACGGTGTTACATTTTGGCTTCAATGTCAAATGTATTACAACATCAGCATCAAGATTTACCAACAACCTATGATATCATGAACAATCTCAAGGAACTCTTTGGTCATCAGGATAGGGCTTCTAGGCAAGAAGCCATGAGAAAGATAATGACAACCACCATGCAAGAGGGTACTCCTGTAAGGGATCATATCCTAAAGATGATGGCTTATCTGAACGGAATACAGATCCTTGGAGGAGAAATTGATGGGGAAACCCAGATCGATATAATCCTCCAAACCCTACCTAGAAGTTTTGAGCAGTTCCGCCTGAACTATAATATGAATAAAAGGATTTATTCATTAGGGGAACTACTGACAGAACTTCAAGCAGCAGAAGGGTTATTTCGTCACAATGCTCAAATTCACTATGCTGAAAATGGTTCTACTTCTAAACCGAAAGGAAAGAAGAAGAAGAAACAAACTGGTTCAGCAAAGAAAGTGAATAAATCTCAGAGTACGGGATTTAAAGCTGGAATGAAGAAGCCGAAGGGCAAGTGCTTCATCTGCAAGCAGGCAGGACATTGGAAGGTGGGCTATCCTCGTAAGAACCAAAACAAAGGTATATCTCATACTCTAGTTGTTGAAACATGTTTAGCGGTGTTATCTACCAGCACCTGGTGTGTAGATACGGGAGCCACTGATCATGTCTGCAATTCCTTGCAGGGGTTCCAGGAAACCCGACGACTATCTGAAGGGGAGATTCTACTAAGGTGGCAGCTGTTGCAGTGGGAGATGTCTACTTATCTTTTAGTAGAAATAGAAATTTGGTTTTAAGAAATTGTCTTTATGTACCCAGTTTTAGAAAGAATTTAATTTCAGTTTCTAAACTGTTTTTAGATGGATATTCAGTTTCTTTCAGTAACGATGTAGTTATTAAAAGAAATAAAGTGATTATCTGTTCTGGTGCATTAGTTGGCAATTTGTATATTTTAAATCCAAATTCTTCCACAAAGCAAAACATGGAAATTTATAATTCATCTTCTAATTCTAATAAGAGAAAAGAACCTTCAGAAATGAACCAAGCATATCTTTGGCATCTAAGGCTTGGTCATATTAACTTAAGTAGGATTCAGAGGCTTATAGCCGATGGACTTTTAAGTTCATTTGAGTTGGAAAATTTTCCAACTTGTGAATCTTGCTTAGAAGGTAAAATGACCAAGAGGCCGTTCAAGGCCAAGGGGTATAGAGCCAAAGAAGTATTAGAGTTGGTTCACTCTGATTTGTGTGGTCCTATGTCTGTCCAGGCAAGAGGAGGTTTTGAATATTTTGTCTCTTTCATAGACGATTATTCAAGATATGGATACATTTACCTAATGCGCCGCAAGTCCGAATGCTTTGACAAGTTCAAAGAATACAAGGCTGATGTGGAGAAACGATTAGGTAAAAGTATCAAGACACTACGATCTGATCGTGGTGGCGAATACCTCTTAGGAGAGTTTAGGAATTACTTATCAGAGGCTGGGATTCAATCCCAATTGTCTGCACCTGGAACACCCCAACAGAATGGTGTAGCAGAACGAAGGAATAGGACTCTTATGGAGATGGTTAGATCGATGATGAGTTATTCAGAATTACCAAATTCGTTTAGGGGAAACGCTCTGGAAATAGCAGCGCACATTTTGAACTTAGTACCTTCTAAATCAGTATCTTCTACTCCCACACAATTGTGGAATGGGTGAAAACCCAGTCTAAGACATATTCGAATTTGGGGTAGTCCAACACATGTGCTGAAACCAGATGCTGATAAGTTAGAATCTCGTACAGAAGTTCGCGTGTTTGTAGGATATCCCAAAGGAACGAAAGGTGGTTTATTTTATAGTCCTAAAGACCAGAAGGTCATTGTTAGCACCAATGCCCAGTTTTTAGAAGAAGACTATATAATGGATCACAAGCCCAGTAGTAAAGTTGTTTTAGAAGAACTTAGAGAGGACATGTCTACTTCAGTACCAACAGTACAAGATGAAGTACCACAAGAGACTGCAACACGTGTCACACATGATACACAACCACAGACAGTGCCTCGTCGTAGTGGGAGGCTTGTGAGGCAGCCTGAAAGATTCATGTTTTTGGGAGAGTCTTCGGACTTGATCCATGAACTTCGGTCATATGACAAGCACTCCAAGATATAGATGCAAGATCTTGGCAAAAGGCAATGAATTCAAATAGAGTCCATGTACTCTAATAAGGTCTGGGAGCTTGTAGAACCACCTGATGGTGTAAAAGCCGTTGGATGCAAGTGGATCTACAAAAGGAAAAGAGGGACAGACGGGAAGGTAGAAACCTTCAAAGCTAGGCTTGTTGCGAAAGGGTACACTCAGAAAGAGGGAATCGATTATGAGGAAACCTTTTCACCGGTAGCCATGCTTAAGTCTATCCGGATACTCTTATCCATTGCTGCTCATATGGATTATGAGATTTGGCAAATGGATGTCAAGACAGCTTTCCTTAATGGAAGTCTTGAAGAGAACATCCATATGAAGCAACCAGAAGGATTCATTGAAAAAGGCAAAGAGCATCTAGTGTGCAAGCTCAATCGGTCCATTTATGGACTGAAGCAAGCTTCAAGATCTTGGAACATCCAGTTTAATGAAGTAATCCAGTCATATGGATTTATTCAAAGTCCGGATGAGTCTTGTGTATATAAGAAGTGTAACGGAAACGTGGTGGTATTTCTTGTACTATACGTAGATGATATTTTGTTAATTGGCAACAATGTCAAGGTATTATCAGACGTAAGGGTATAGTTGTCCAAACAATTTGATATGAAGGACTTAGGAGAATGTGCACACATTCTTGGGATCAAAGTTATAAGGGATCGCAAGAAAAGAATGTTGTGTCTATCCCAAGCTTCATATATAGATACAATCCTTGCTCGTTTTAGCATGCAAGACTCCAAGAAAGGTTTCTTACCTTTTAGACATGGAGTAGCTCTATCTAAAGAGATGTCTCCAAAGACATCAAAAGAGATAGAGGACATGAAAGCAGTTCCTTATGCTTCGACTGTAGAAGCCTAATGTATGCAATGCTATGTACGAGACCCGATATCTGTTTTACCGTGGGCATGGTCATAGATATCGAGTAACCCTCGACAAAGACATTGGACTGCTGTAAAGCATATATTAAAGTACCAGAAGGATTAGGATTATATGCTAGTTTACCAAGCAGATGATTTGCTCCCTGTGGGTTACATGGATTTGGATTTTCAATCGATAGGGACAATAGTAAGTCTACATCAGGCTATGTGTTTACTTTAGGAGGTGGAGCCATTTCATGGAGGAGTGTTAAGCGAAATGCGTTTCGGACTCAACCATGGAAGCTGAGTATGTGGCAGCCTAAAGAAGCTGTATGGCTCGGGAACTTTCTAATGGACTTAGATGTGATTCCTGGTTTGCCCAAGATCATCACAATTTATTATGATAATAGCGGTGCAATTGCAAACTCGAAGGAACCACGAGCTCATAAGGCGAGTAAACATATAGAGCACAAGTACCACCGATACGAGATATCGTAAGCGAGGAGAAGTTGTCATCGCCAAGATTGCATCACGGATAACCCGCATCCTTTCACTAAGGCCCTTCCGATCGGCATGTGGAGGGAATGGGAATCAGATGTATGGTAGAAGATATGGCAGCTTAGTCATTAGTATAAGTGGGAGATTGTTGGAGTGTATACTGAAAGCCTAAGCTTTGTAAACATTCATTATGAATAAAGAATCACATTTGGTCTAATTATCTACATTTGCTTGTAGTTGTTCATTTAATTTATATTGTAGATAACATAGTATGTGGTGTCACATACAGAAGATGATGTTATCAGTACCTTATAAATTATAAACAGTAGCTCACGACCAGAATGGAAAGGAACAAACCATTAGAAGGTCGTAGTGTAATTAGGTATTAGTTTATCTTGACTATATAATTACACTAGTACACTCAGAGTGTATTGAGTAGGACCATTTGAGGTCGTTCCTTTTATACTGACTTTATAAAGGAACAAAGACCTCAGTTATTATGGAAGTGTGTGCTCTTAATCCTAATATAATAACAAGCACATATGTTTGATATTTATTTCTTTAATTTATCAATGGGTGAGATTTAGTTCGATGAATCAATAAACCCGATAAATTGGGAAATGGTATCACCCATAGTGTGTGTTGTTGATTATAGAAGGAAACCGTGTCCTAGTGATACTAGGTTGATAATGTCCTCAAGAGGAGCTCATAAAGATTGTCATGTTAAACCCCGCAGTGGACTTAGTCCGACATGATAATAAGGTTGAGTGGTACTACTCTTGGACTTAGATATTAATTAAATGAGTTGTCAGAACTCACTTAATTAGTGGACATTCGATATCTTAAACACAGGAGACTAACACACTCATAATAAGAAGGAGCCCAAAATGTAATTTGGGATTGGTGCGGTAGTTCAATGATAGTTCTCTAGTGGAATGAATTATCATTGATAAAATTAAGTTGTGTGTTGGGGGCATAGGATGCTTAATTTTATCGGAGACCAAAACCAATTCCTCCTCTCGGTCCCTATCGTAGCCTCTTATTTATAGAGTACTATACCCACATATACCCACCTTCTATACCCACCTAAAGAGGGCCGGCCAAGCTAGCTTGGGAACCAAGCTAGGGCCGCCTAAGCTTGAGTTTAAGGTGGCCGGCCTAGCTTGAACCCAAGCTAGTAGGGCCGGCCATAATTAATTAAAAGAAAATTTAATTTTAATGTTTATTATTATGTGGAAGATTTAATTTAAAGAGAATTAAAATTAAAATATCTCTTGTAAAAGATTTACAAAGATTAAAGAAAGAGATTAGATCTCTTTCCTTATTTGTAGATTGGAGAGATGTTTTATTTTCTCTTTAAAATTATTCACATGTTAATAAAATTAAAATTATAGATATTTCCTTTTATTAACCATGAAGATATTTTTAAAGAGAAATTTTATTTTTTAAAATTTCCGGAAACAAATAAGGAAAGTTTTAATTGTTGATTAAAACTTGTCCAATTTGTTTCCTCTTGATGTGGCCGGCCATTAGAGTTTATTTGGGAAATTTTATTTTATTTTTATCAAATAAATCATGTCAAGGAAATTAAGGAAATTTTATTGTAATTAAAATTCCTAATTTGCCTAGGCCAAGGAATATAAAAGAAGGGGTGAGGGTGCCTTCACAAGACACAACCTCTATTGTTTTCTCTCCCTTTCTCCTTGGTGTTGTGGCCGGCCATTACCCTCTCCCTCTCTTCCTCTTGTGGTGGCCGAATACTTCATCTCTCTTGGAGTTCTTGTGGAGGCCGGATACTACTTGGAGAAGAAGAAGAAGAAGGAGAGAAAGCTAGCATCTCTTGGAGCTTGGTAGTATTTTGATTTTCTTCTTTGGTAAAGTTCTTCCTTTGTGGCCGAACCTTGCTTGGAGAAGAAGAAGGTGGTTGGTGGTTTCTCATCTTGGTAGATCGTTGCCCACACAACGTCCGAGGTTAGAAGAGGAATACGGTAGAAGATCAAGAGGTTTTTCTACAAGGTATAACTAGTAATTTCTATTTCCGCATCATGCTAGTTATTTATGGAAATAATACCAAATACAAGAGGCTTACGTTCTAGAATTTCGAATATGTTTTTTCGAAGTTGTGTTCTTTTGTTTCTTTCTTTTCCTTGTGATTTGATTGCTCTCTTTGGTTAACCTAAAGTTATTTTAGGAAATTAAATATTAGCTTTCTATTAAAGGTTTTGTCTAGTCGGTGGTGGTTGCTCCCATATCCAAGAAGGCCATGTGCCTCGCCACGTCAGTACTGGGAACCTTTTATGGAAATTAATATTTAATGGAATTAATAACTTAAGGAGACTTGGGTCGAACGTGTTAAGTTCCGCAGGAGATCCAAGTCAAAACCTAAAAGAACAAATAGATTAAGTTTTGGATCAAACGTGTTAAGTTCCGCAGGCGATCCAAAATTTAATTTAAAAGAACACATGGTAGCTAGGAAAAGGTTCAGACCTTTGTACAAAATTTTTGTACAGTGGAACCTATAGGTTTTCCAAGTAGCAACCAACAGTTACAATTAAAGTGCAGTACAAAAATAAAGCTATACCGACAATTGCAGAATTTAAATCGTAGCTCGGTCGACAATCGGATGAAGTCGCTTGCAAATTTGATGAAGATTTGTAGCGTAGACAGATTGCAAATGAGCACAAGAGTTGATCAGAAAAGTTGTTACCGCCTCTGTCTTCGAGCCTGGTTTTATAGGAGTACTGAGGGTTCGGTCGACCGATCCCCTGTTCGGTCGACCGAACCAGCTTCGATCACCTCCAGCTGGCAATCTGATGCTGGCTCGTAATTGTGCTTTAATTTGACTTCAATGGCTCGGTCGACCGAATCCTTTTATCGGTCGACCGAACAAGGTTTTTCCTTGTTCGTTGAAATCTGCCGAGATCACCCTTTAATGCTGATTAAATGTTGATTGGATCGGTCGACCGATTAGCCCTTCTTTCCTTTGCTTGCTGATTCTGTGCTGATGAACTGGCTTGCTGAGTCAACAGGTTCGGTCGACCGATCTTACTTTTCGGTCGACCTATCAAGCTTTGACCAGACTCTGGCTCAGTTCTCATCTGGACTGACTTCTGTGCTGATGTCACTTGGTTCGGTCGACCGGTCCTCTGGTTCGGTCGACCGATCCGCCTAGACCTGCAAAATAGTGTTAGAACAAAAAAACACCTTGCAACACAGATGTTAGCATAACAGTATAATAATGCATGAGTAATAAAAGAACAGTAGAACTATTCTTGATCTCAACTTGGAAACCTTCCCGATTTCTTCAGTTGGATCAGCGACCTAAGGTTGTTCCCTCCGGGAACCCGATCTCACTGTCGCTCCTCCAGTTTGCTTACCTCAACCTACCTGCCAAACTTTGATCCTCCAGATCTAGTTTGGACTTCTCACTCAGCATTGATCGACTCCCCAGGACTTTTCCTTTGATCTTCGGTCCTTCAGACCTCTCGATCACACTGCCAATCTTCGTCTCCCCTTGACCTTCTTGGACTTTCACCTGGGTTCCACGATCTGCTAAGATTTCTCCTGCCTAGCCTCTAACTAGGTCTTTCTCGGTTGAGTAAACATTATGCACACTCAGTAAACTTGCTAGATCACAACAAGACTTAACTTGAACCTTTGACAACATCAAAACTTAGGTTTGATTCTGGTGCAGCTTGCACCAACAACAAGGAAAGAAAAATTAACAAAATTTTGTTTAGGAAAAATGTAAACAAATTATGTTAAACCAAACCAAGTTAAGTTAAACTAAACTAAGTTAAATTAAACCAAACCAAGTTAAGTTAAATCGAACCAAGTTAAGTTAAACCGAACCAAGTTAAGTTAAACCAAACCAAGTTAAACCAAATCAGGTTATGGAAGGGTGGATGTGAGGCTTTATATATATAGAGGCTACAACAGGGACCGAGAGGAGGAATTGGTTTTGACCTCCTGATGGACTTGAGCTTCCTGTGTTCGACCCGAACACTCAACTCAAGTTCATCAATAATAACCCATACCACTAAAGGGTCATTATTGAATTACCGCACCAAATCCATATTACAATATGGGCTCCTACTTTTCATGAGTGCGTTAATTTCCCTGTGTTTAAGATATTGTATGCCCATTAATTAAATAAGTTACTGACAACTCATTTAATTAACATCTTACTCCAAGAGTAGTACCACTCAACTTTATTATCATGTCGGACTAAGTCCACCTGCAGGGTTTACATGATAATCCTTATGAGCTCCTCAAGGGAATATCATCAACCTAAATAAATAGGACACAGTTTCCCTTTATAATCAACAACACACCATATAAATGGTACTATCTGCCAACTTATCGGGCCTATTGATTTAATGAATAAATCTTACCCATTGATAAGTTAAAGAAATAAATACTAAGTATATATGTTTGTTATTATATCGGGATTAAGAGTACGCACATCCATAATAATAGAGATTCTGTTCTTTTATATAGTTAGTATAAATGGAACAATCTCAAATGGTCCTGCTCAATACACACATAGTGTACTAGTGTAATTATATAGTCAAGATAAACTAATACAAAATTACACTACAACCGTTCTAATGGTTTATCCCTATCCATCTTGGTTGTGAGCTACTATTTATAATTTATAAGGAACTGATAACATGATCTTCTGTGTGACACCACACACCATGTTATCTACAATATAAATTAAATGGACAATTGCATCGACATATATATAAATATAAAATGTAGATATTTGATCAAGGTGATTCTCATTTCAAAATATCTCAAAAACAGATGTTCATACAAAAGTTAGACTTATAGTATGCATCCTAACAATAAGAAGGTTACGTTACATGTATATATCAGACATCAGAATATTGTCTAGAGAATAACTATTATTTTCTGACAGGTTGTTGTGATTCCGTGACAATATTGTCCCTTGGAGGTAATCCGACCAACCCTATATCTGACTGTCTATATAGAATAGGAGGCTGGTAATAAAAATGGGGAACTAAATCCCTCTAGTCTGATTGAATATTAGGTTGACCAGGTATATGCTGAGAGTTGTATTATAGTAGTGAGAAATGAGTTGTCCTCTAAGTCCGAATGGCATCGAGTCCGACTGACAGTATACTGAGAGTGCTTTAGCTAGGAAGTGGGAAGCTCAGCCCTAGGTTCGTTTAACACTTATCTTATATATATATATATAAAGATAAGATAAGATAAGAACGCTAAACCATGCACACTCGACCAACCTTAAGATCGATTGGTTGTACGAAGAAAGATTGACACATAAGAAGTTGGGATATGGTCCCCACAGGTACGATTAGCTCTTCGGTCGATTGGTTATATAGTAAGAATTATATTGTAGGGCTGACCGACTGTATTCGGAGTACCTTGGATCTGTAAGGCCGATCGGATATTATATTTGTTAGCTACTTGGCTAATGCATTATTGCTGACCAAGTTTATTCTGAACAGCCACAAGTGAAGCACTAGATCCCTCAAGTCTAACCGACTCTTGGGTCGATTATCCCTAAACTAAAAACTGTCTTGTAAACCTGATCGACCTCTGGTCCACCTGAGTTTAGTCTGTGTAGCTTGATACTGATGTGCACTCGTAAGTATACGGGTGTCATCAAGTAATAAAATATCGATCCCATAGAGACTGGATATAAGCACTAGAATCCAAGCATAGCGAACTAGCTAAACTATTGAAAGATTTAAGATCGTAAACACAAATGTAAAGGGAAGTAAGTAGGAAAAAGAGAGAAAAAGAAAGAGTGTTAAGGAACATGGTTTGAAAAGTGTTCTAGGGGTTCAGTTTCATTGTGATGCTAATCAATCTAATATGGATCACCTATCACCCATCCTCTATTTCTGTGTACTTGTAGAAAGTAGATTCATTACTGGCTCTTCCCCACGGAGGTCAAACCAAAATGCTATCTTAACCTATATCCTATGCACTAAATGGAAGTGATTCTTATGAAGTCCGGTAATGGGATGCCCCTGTCACTAGGGTCCCTTGGTTATAAATTTAAAAAATACACTAACATTCAATAACATAGAGATAGAAATAATAATTATGTCCAGTTCCCTACTTCCTTATGGAGAATTGCTTCTCCTTTCAAGGCAATGCCCTAGATGTCTAAAAATGGGATACACTTATCAGTAGGGCCCCTCGATCATATGATTTAGGGCACTCCCTCTACGAGATTAGCAATTATACACAACCATTCAATCAAACATAGAAATTAAGCTCAAGCACATTATACACACATAAGGTCAAGTAGATACAAGGTATAACAATGTCGTATAGACAGAAAAATGGTAAATCTATGAGTTTTACATCAATTCACATCATAATTACACTATTAATCCTAGAACAAGAGATATATTCTATAACTAGGAGGAGAGAATCTAAAGACATAAAGATTTAAGCTAAAATTACCCAAAATTCGAGAAGAGAAAGGGAATAAGGCTTATCGTATATGAAGAGTGGTCTTAGGATTCAAACCAAGCTTTCAGAGTGATGGAGACATTGAATTTAGCTTCGGATCATCCAAGAAAGTGCTGAAGAAGTCCAGATCTCACCCAAGTTGGATCTCCCTAAGGGGAGAACCTTCTTCCCCTTGAAAAGGGGAAGAACTCCCCTTAAATAGAGCTTTACATAGGCCTGGCATGACCCGTGCCATGGCCGTGTGGAATCCACACGGCTGGAGTCTACCTCAACTCTGGTCCAGTGGCATAGCCATGTGGATTCCATATGGCCATGTGCTGCTTTGGCTTTGGAAATTGACATGGCCATGTGGATTCGACATGGTCGTGTGCTACTTCGTCTCTCAAAATTGATATGGCCATGTGGATTTCACATGGTCGTGTGGTTGCTTGTGTAGGATCGAAAGAGTGCGATAGAGGGGGAGGTGAATATCACACTTTTAAAAACTTTTCTTTTAATTGTTTAAATCAAAGTCGTGCAGCAGAAAATAAAGAACAGGTTCGGTTACTTGGTTCGGAACCTAGATTGACTCCTACTCCAAGGTCCGCGATCCTTGATCACACTGTTAGACAATCCACTAAAACTCTTATTTCCAAAAACCTCAGAAAGAAGCAGTGCGTACAATATGCAAGAATATAAAATAGTAACAACCTACAATCTTATATTCGTTTAAGTACAATGCAAGCTTCTTAAAATAAAAATATACCAACACTTGTATGGAAGATGATGCTCGGTCGGCGCTTGAATGAAGTAGTTGCTTGCGTGAAGACGAGTTGTAGAGTAGTAGTACGAACAATAGCAGCTAGCACAGAGATGAACTTGGAACCCACCATATTTCGTTACCCAGCCTCGGACCTCGAGCTCACTTTTATAAGAGCCTCGACATTCGATCGACCGAACCAACTCCCTTCCATCTTCGTTGAGCTCCGATGCTGATTCGATCTTCAACATTTAATGACATTAAAGTGTTTGGTCGACCAATCACTTTTTTCGGTCGACCAAATAGAGAATTTCCCTATTTGCCAAGATTCACACGTAATTATGTATTGATGAGGTGATCATTTGGTTGACCGATTTGTTGGTTCGGTCGACCGATCAGCTTAGTTTCCTTCTCTGCTTCTGACTGAATTGATCTGTGCCACATCGTCAGGGTTCGGTCGACTAATCGAGCTTAGATCGAATTTCGCTCTACTTTGATTTGAAAGTTTTGTTTTAGATTTGGTTTTGATTTATAACTTAAATCTAGATTTTGCAAGTTGATAAAATTATTAATAATGCTTTCTATTTTTTTAATTTTATTTTTCAAAATATTATTTTATTTTTCTAGTTTTCTAAAATTTGATTTTGTATTTAATTTATAGTTTAGTTTCTTATTTTTATTTTCTAAATTTTTAGTTAAATTTTGTTTATCGTTAGTTAACTTTAGATAATTATTATTTCGATTTAAATTCAAATTATCTTGAATAAATAAATTTTGATTAACTGGATCTAGGTCTTGATTAATGTTTGAGTTGATTTGATCAATTTTAGTTATGTTTGAATTAATTAAGTTTTTATTAATTAGATTATTTTTGTTAGGTAATGTTAAAGTAGGATTTTTCATGCTTTTTTAAATTCATAATGCAATTTAAACAACAAAAATCTAAAGCATACAAATTTTCATATAATTTAAATTTATTTACCTTAATTGTTCCCCCTAGATCTTTGGATCTTCTTTCCGATCATTGAGATTTGTAATGACCCATTGTTTTGCATTTGAAGCACTCTATGTGGTCCTTCATTTTCCAGACTCTAGACATCGGTTCCTCCTTTGCCTCCGGTTGTGCAAATCGATTCTTTGGACATTTACTTTTATAATGCCCTTTTTCTTTGCAATTAAAACATGT
Source organism: Zingiber officinale (assembly GCF_018446385.1). Taxonomy (NCBI): domain Eukaryota; kingdom Viridiplantae; phylum Streptophyta; class Magnoliopsida; order Zingiberales; family Zingiberaceae; genus Zingiber; species Zingiber officinale. The sequence continues at coordinate 60,567,733 of NC_055995.1, read as the reverse complement.
TATGTTTTCTTTAAATTTTGTATTTACAATATTACCTTTTGAATTCTCATTAGGATTCTCCCCTTTGACCATTGCCATCTCAGATTTAGGCTTGAGCATTTGGTCAGACTCAGATTCGGATCCATCTGCCTCCTCCTCGACGATTAGTGCCATGAAGTTGATTTGGTCTTGATTTTCTAAATTTGTCTCTAAGCATAGCTCTCTGGATTCAGACTCAGATTTGAATTCACGTTCACCTTGATCTTCTAGCCTCGACGGAGTCTCATGAAGCTCGATCAATTTGGTCAGCATCTCGAATGCGTTCTTGTAACCTTCTAATTGACACGAAACTTTATTAGGTAAAACACTAATTAATATGTCCATTACCTTTGTGTTTGCTTCTGAATTTTGAGAAGATTGTCTCAGTGTGATCCAATTGTCGAAATTGTTGCTTCCAACGAAGCATTCCATCATTTGCCTCCAGGAATTGAAGTAGATTTTATTGTACGGTGGAGGTTCATAGATGCTTCTCCCTTCTTGATAGAATGTCGACATTCTTGCAAGAAAAGAAATAGAAAAAAAATTTCCAAGACTTTTGTCTTGGGATTAGTAGTGCGGGATAAATAATTAAAAAAATATTACTTAAGAATTCACTACAACAAAAAAGGCATACGACAATAGATATTATCCGTTGTCGTAGGGTCAAAAAATCATTGTAACTGACAGCATTGTAAAATGTATTGCCCTACGACAATGGTTTTGAATCCGTTGTCTTTATAGACATTTGACAATGATTTTTATCCGTTGTTGTTTATATGCTTAAAAATTGTTTACCCTATACGACAACGTTTTAAAACCATTGTGGTAGATAATTTTGACAACAAATATACACCGTTGTGGTAGACTCTTTTAACCGTTGTGGTAGATAATATTTACAACATATTTAAACAGTTGTGGTTTTGAATTTTGCAACAATTATAAATCATTGTGGTATATAATTTTAATATGTTTTACAATGGATAAAACCGTTATCTTTTATCACTTTTCATGAAAAAAAATCGTTGTAGTTACATACTTTTTACAACATTTCTAACCATTGTCTTTAATGTTCATGTTGTAACACGATAATAACAAACAACCAATCTTTATTTAATATAAACAAATCACCAATACAAAACTAAATATTTACTACATTCAATCCATGAAAATGTTATCTTCAAATTTCAAAAATTAACTACACACATCAAAATGAGAAAATAATAGTTGTGTAATCAAAATCCAAAATATGACAGCTAAAATATACAAAAAGAGTTGTACTCATCAAACTTAGTAGTATCAAATCATAAATCACATGCTTTCCATTACGATGTTCATCATATGACTTCTTCGCATTAGCAAGGCAATCTAGAAACTAAACAAAGCTTACTCCTTGCATAAAAAATCCCAATCCTCATGAATTGCCCCTGAGTTACGTAGCTACAAGAGAAAAGCCAATTAATCGATACTTAAAACTCAAATAATTGATTTAATGCAAACAAAGTGAGAAGGAGAGAAAAATTAAACAAAACTAATCAAATAGAAATATAAAATATAAGAGAAAAGAGAATTATAGTAACTGCATGAAGTGTAACCAGAGAATAAACGCACATCATTCTAAGGCATAATGTATTAATTTGGAAGTCAATCAAATAATTTGTATTATCAACCAAATTTAAAGTCATTACCATTAATACAGCTAGAAAGTTGTAGTTAGAACCATCACTATGATAACAGTTATTTTACCTTAATTGGATCAGATCTGTGATAAATACTAAAACTCACCTCTAGATCCAAGGAAATCCTCCATAAAAGACCATTATCAATATCACATATAAGATCAGGAACTAGGAAAATCCAATTATCTCCATGTATCATTGCACTATATGCACTAGTGAGACTATCCTCAACTTGCACTCCTTGTCTACTAGAAACTAAATGGCGTCTCAACAGAAGTGGAAGTGGAGCAGATATTGGTGGTAGAGAATCAAGAAATATATCATACATTATGACAACTGTTGCATCAACTTGATGAACCAAAAGTACATTGTCAATCACACTAACTGCAACTTTGCTTGAATAAATAGGTAAAGGCCCCTGAAAAAATATACAAGGTATGTCCTTAAAGACGTTTAAAGCTAAACGTAATCTCAATGAGTGTTTCTTGTGTTGCAAAGTATGTGGTCCTTATACCAAGTTAACTTATATATTATTAACATATTAGTAAAATTGTAAATTAGCTAGTTATAAAAGCATCAAAGATCATAGTTGGCTTGAGTTTACAATTTGGTGCATAGGAGAATACCAAAGTACCTTGTGTTATTGTCAAAGAATCCTGCAATGATGCTCTGATTAGCAACACCGAGTTTGTGTTCTGTGGCATCCCTTACCTGTTCTTCAACAGTATGTACCTACACACATCGAGCAAAGAACAAGAACAAAAATTATACATAAACTGGAAAAGACAATTATTACAAAAATAAGTTCAAAGAAAACATTTTGGGATATCCATTGATAGAAAAATCAAGGGAAAAAAGACAATTGTAAAAAAAAATTGTTTATAAAGTGGCAAGTATGATATCAGCATCCTTTATGTAAGCTTTACTAATGAATATACAACATACTGTCTCCAACCGTAGAACAAGTACATCCCTCTTTTGTCCAATTCAGTGGGCTCTTTCTTGAGCTTGCAAATCGACCTACATCCTCGGGGAAAATGTTAGATGACAATCTTAAACTAACAATAGTTATAAATATCCCAAGAAGTGAATATTGCCCGTGGATTCCAATCAGTGTCAAATAGGATGACAGTATCTGCAGCTTGAAGATTTACACCAACCCCTCCAGCTCGAATGCTAATAAAAGCATCAGTGACACAGCAATATCAGACAACGAATCACAAAGAATATACTGAAGATGGAAAATACTTAGTTTTTCATTTGATGTGAAAAAATAGAAAACCTTAGGAGAAATATGAATGCTTGTGAGTCAGAACGGTTGAATTCATCAACTAAAGCTCCACGGTTGATGTGCGTAGATTGTATACTCTTGTTTAGCATATTTTGAAGCATATTCACATATTTTTCACATGCTTTATCTATGAATTTTTCATACTTCCAGCTTTACTTTTAGCGTATTTACCCTTTTTATTTGGAGATATGCTTTTGTGCATTTTTTGTATACAGGAGTCGAATTTGGAGAAGAAATGATGTCCGAGGCAAGCAAACCAAAGGAGGAAGGCACCATCCTTGTGTGCCACACGGCCCTGCCATGGGGGGTTGCCCTGGCCATGTGAGGTTCACCACCCGTGTGGCTGCACAAGGAAAGGGAGTGGCCATGGCCGTGTGAGCTTCACACGGCCGTGCCCAGTTTTGAAGCCAACAGGAGTCAGGTCGTGTACACCACACGACCTTGCAAGCTCTCCAGAATTGAAGCAGTGCTCGGCTGTGTAGATCTATACGGCCGTGCAACATTTCCAGAGGCTAAGAACGCCCTGGCCGTGTGCACCACATGGCTGTGTAGGAGCTCCAGAGTCGGAGGCAGTGCAGGCCATGTAGATCTACACGGCCGTGCAAGGGGAGCAATGGCAGAGCAAGCCACGACCATGTACCACACATGGCCATGTGAGACAGGCAGAGAAGGGAGTGGCACAGGCCATGTGAGCTTCACACGGCTGTGTCTCGGGGCCGTGTGGCGCGCAAACCCTTGCCCTATATAAGGGGTTCTTCCTCATTTGAAAGGGGGTCTTCTCCCTTTTGGGGGGAAAGGAGTTTTGGGGCGTTCCTTCACCTTCTTGGAGGGATTTCTGGCGATCTAAGGCCAGATCTTCATTGTTTCGACTCCGGGGAACGAGGATTGGATCCGAAGACGGTTCTTCATCGTAGATAATCTTTTCTTCCCTTTCTTTCTTGGATTTGGGATCAAGATGCTTGTATTCTTCTTATCTTTGGATTTCTTTCCTTGTTCTATGGATTAGATCTCTTGTTCTAGGATGGAGAGAGTATTTGTATTGAAGATTTGATGTAAAACTCTTATGGATTTGCTAATTTCCTATTTCAATGATTTTGTCCTATTTTGTATCTCTTTGATCTTGTGTGGAATGTTGTGATTTGGACCTAATGCCCATTCCTGATTGAATGTTTGAATACCTTGTGGATCTTGTAGAGATTATTTCCCATTCGATTTTTCGAGGAACGTTCGTGACAGGAACAAGCTCATGTAAGGACGTTTGAGAGATGATCTTGAGGGTGAAATATGGTTATTCAAGGGGGTAGGATAGATTGTATGTGTTCATATCTTATATCTTGATGCGGTTGAGGAGAGATGAATTCTTATGTTGATTTTCCGAGGGATGCATGTGACAGGCAAGCCCGTGTAAGGATAACATAGACTCATTCCTAATTGATCATATTTAGGTATAGATTTCAGTCCTAGGCCGGTTGTCTATTGCAAGAGGGAACTGACAACCTCCTACAAACGATGGATAATTGAGGAATAAGATTTGGTAGATCATTTACATTGAATAATCTTACAAAGAAATTGAAACTCCTAGAACATACCTTTATCATAGTCCTTATTCTTGTTTCTTATTCTTTAGTTTTTATGTTATACTTTACATAGTTGTACTTTGCTTTTGTCAATCCATTGATTTGTTGTTTAGCTAATTCGAGTTGAGATATTTTTAGTGCTTATACCAGTCCCTGTGAATACGATATCTTTTATTATTACTTACGACATTTCCGTATACTTGCGGAACGTCAACAAGTTTTTGGCGCCATTGCTGGGGACTGCGCTATAACATTAGAGATTATCAATTGAGTTAGACTAAATATAACTTTTCTTTTCTTTTCATTTGCATAGTTGAGCCTAATCTTTAGAATTCTGTCTTCATTTTGTATACCTTACTACTTCTTAATAATTCTTTTTGATTTGTGTAATTGCACTTGTATCTCCTAGTTTTCTTCTTTTTCAAATTAAACATGGTGTTTAGATCATTGGGAGATTATGGAGCTCCAAAGTCTGCAAAGGAATTAGGGCCAATTGCTTACCCTGAGATTCAAGCAAGAAATTTTATGATTAATCATCCTTTATCTCAATGATTCAGCAAACTCAGTTTGGGGGCCTGGAAATTGAGAACCCTTATTCACATCTCATGGAATTCTATAGATATTGTTATACTAAGAAATATGAGGAAGTTCCATTTGATGTTATACAACTATTGGTCTTTCCCTTTAGTCTAAAAGATGCTACAAAGAGATGGTTTAATTCTTTGCAATATCAAAGTATCAAAACCTGGGAGGAGTTAGAGCAGAGGTTCCTGGACAGATATTTTCCTCCACAGAAGACTATTTACTTGAGAAGCCGAATCCTGAATTTTAAGTAACTTGTTGGGGAAGAACTGCATCAAGCCTGGGAAAGATATTCTTCTCTTTTGCAGTTATGTTCGCATCATGGTATTGAGAGATGGTTAACAATGCATTTATTCTATGTTGGGCTCTCTTTCTCAAACAAAAATCAATTAGATATAGCATCTGGAGGATCATTTATGAAGAAGAGCTTAGAGGAAGCCTATGAGATAATTTGCAGGATTACATCGAATTTTAATGATTGGTCAGGGTAGAATAGTTCAACCCTAACAGTTAATGCATTTGAGGGAAAGGAGAAGGATGAGAAAGGAATTGATCTGGACCAAAATGTTCTTCAAGTATTGTTTCCTTGGTGTTTTGAGTCCCTCTCAAAGATGTTTGATGAAGAGGTATTTTCAATCAAAAAGGAGGAATCTCCGAATGATTATAAAAAGGATGATATGCTTCTAGAAGATGAAGAGGATTTAGAAAATAAATTTCTAAAGGAAGAAGTTAAGTTGATAGGGCAAGAGCCAACTGTACCAGAAATAGTGTCACCTTAACTTGAGCTTAAGCCATTGCCACCAAACTTAAAGTATGTATTACTTGGGCCAAATTCCACTTTCCCAGTTATAATCAATGCAAATTTAACTGAGCTTGAAACACAGAGACTGATTGAAGAGTTGAAGTTGCATAGAAAAGCAATTGGATACACAATCAACGATATTAAAGGAATTAGTCCTTCTCTCTGCATGCATATAATCTTACTTGAAGAGGGTTATAAAAATTCAATTGAACATCAAAGGAGATTAAACCCAAATCTAAAAGAGGTGGTGAAGAAGGAGGTGCTTAAACTTCTTAATGCCGGGATCATTTATCCAATTTCAGATAGTGAATGGGTGAGTCGGGTACATGTGGTTACTAAAAAAGGGGGAATGACAGTTATCAAAAATGAGGATAATAAACTAATTCCCTCACGAACAGTAACATGGTGGCGAATGTGCATTGACTATCAGAAGTTGAATAAAGAAACCAGAAAGGATCATTTTCCATTGCCTTTTATTGATGAGATGCTTAAGAGATTAGCTAAGTACTCATACTTCTGTTATCTAGATGGGTATTCAGGATTTTTCCGAATTACAATTCATCCTCAAGATTAAGAGAAGACTACTTTCACATGTCCTTATGGTACCTTTGCCTATCGTCATATGTCGTTCGAGCTTTGTAATGCCCCAACTACTTTTCAGAGATGTATGATGGCGATTTTTTTAGATTTAATAGAGAAAATCATGGAGGTGTTTATGAATGATTTCTCAGTTTATGGTAATGATTTTGATACTTGTTTGTCAAATCTTTCCACAGTTCTTCAAAGATGTGAAAATGTGAATTTAGTATTAAACTGGGAGAAATATCATTTCATGGTTAAATAAAGAATTGTTTTGGGACATAAAATATCAGAACGTGGGATTGAAGTGGATCAAACAAAAGTGGAAGTAATAGAGAAGTTACCCCCACCAATTAATGTAAAGGGAGTAAGGAGTTTTTTGGGACATGCTAGATTTTATACGCATTTCATCAGGGACTTTTCGAAGATTTCTAAGCCATTAACAAATTTATTGATTAAAGATGTTGAATTTTGCTTTGATAAAGATTACATGGAAGCTTTTAACAAAATCAAGAGTGCTCTCACTTCATCTCCAGTAATTCAAGCCCCAGATTGGAGTCTTCCATGCGAGATCATGTGTGATGCTAGTGACTTTGCAGTGGGAGCAGTATTAGGACAGAGGAAGAATAAGATTTTATATGCAATCCATTATGCAAGCAAAACACTTGATGCAGCTCAAGTGAATTATTCCACTACAGAGAAAGAACTTCTAGCAGTAGTGTTTACATTTGATAAGTTTAGATCTTATCTAGTAGGTTCAAAGGTAATAGTTTATACTGATCATGCAGCCATCTGATATTTACTAGGGAAGAAAGATGCTAAATCCTGGCTTATTAGATGAATTTTATTGCTACAGGAGTTCAACCTTGAGATTAGAGATAAGAAGGGAGCAGAAAATGTAGTGGCAGATCATCTCTCTAGGGTATGGCAAAATAAAGAAAAGGATGCAGATGTTGATTTACCTATTGATGATGATTTTCCAGATGAGCACCTTCTAGCTTTGTCAAATGTAAAAGTACCTTGGTATGCAGATTTTGTTAATTTTCTGGCATGTGGAGTTCTACCCCCAAATTTCTCTAGTCAACAAAAGAATTTTTTTTTTCAGATGTCAAGAATTATATTTGGGATGAACCTCTCCTTTATAAGAAATGCAATGATGTGATTTATCGAAGATGTGTGCCCGAAGAAGAAGTTAGAGATATCATATTTCATTGTCATTCTTCATCTTATGGAGGGCATTTGGGTAGCTCAAAGACAATTTCAAAAATTCTTCAAGCAGGTTTCTATTGGCCAACTCAAAGACACCAAGAATTTTGTACAGACTTATACTCAATGTCAGAGGACTGGAAACATCACCAAGAGGAATGAAACGCCTCTGAATTACATACTTGAAGTCGAATTATTAGATGCATGGAGAATATATTTCATGGGGCCATTCCCTCTTTCATATGAGAATAGGTTTATTCTTGAGGTAGTAGATTATGTATCCAAATGGGTAGAAGCTATAACTTTGCCTACAAGTGATGCGAAAATAATTAACAAATTGTTTAGAAGTATAATTGTAAAATACTGAACCAGATAATAATTAAATAACAAGATTATTTGAGGAAATAATCTTATTGGAATTTTTAGGAATTTTCTGAAATTTTCTGGGAATTTTTCGGAGTTCGTATGACATATTTAGAGGGGGTGCGTTCATGGGCCCAAGAAAAGTCTATTTGGAATACCCGGAGGTGAGAGTTGATCGAGGAACTTATCTAGGGTTTAATTAAAAAATCCCTAAGTTATAAATTTATACCCGTGCCCTAGTCTCCTTCCCCACGCCGATCCCCCACCTCACGAGCGTTTCCTCCTCCGCCCCATCCACCTCTTCCCTTCCCCAACTCCTCCGCCGAACCTCTCCTCTCTTCCCTCACCTCCGACCGCCCCACCCCCATCGCCGACCTCCTCCTCACGCGCAAGCACCAAGACGCCGCCCCTTTCCTGATCTTGGCGACGCTGAGTTCTCCACCTGATCCACTACCGCTGGCCGACCATTGACGCTACTCTCCTCTGTGCGCCACTGTCGACCACCACCGCCCCACAGCCGGTCGCCGTTGCCAAATGTCGACGACCACCCCCTCCCTCTCGTTAGTTTTCTTCCTCACCGAGTCGAGGTTGGATGGTGCGATGGGTTGGTCTCTTTCCGATATCTCTCGACGATCTCCTGCTCCTTGTCAATGGCTTCGTTGACATCCTAATTCTCACCAATAGCTACCAGTTCTCGGGTCTCCCTGCCGTTTGGGATGTTGCCACTAACAAGAACGCTGTCCATTGGGGTCGCTTCTTCCAGGATGTGGTTAAGATGACAAGTGGCTCCGGTCATACGCTTCTACCAGTGAAACTATTCCGACTGTGATCTACTGGTGAGCACCTTAGACTTGGGTAGGTTTTGGAGGTATTTTTTGTACAAACTAACTTTGACTTAGTTGTGGGATGATTAAGGTTGCTGGATTTAATCTAGTGATGGAAGAGATTAAATTTGTCAGGGAGATGGAGATGTAATTTTAGTTTCCTGTGGCATTTAAGCTGATTTCATGGTCATTATTAGAATCATCAAATTGAGATGGGTTGGTGGATATGGATTTTTCTTGTATCAGATTTTGTTGGATACGTGATGGATGTTAGGATCATTGATTTGTTGTGGATGAATTTAGTATGTATTGATCTTAGAAGATAACCATAATTAAATTGATTAACTCAAGAGTAGGATTGAAGTCAAGGAATCATGGATTGAGTTAAACCTAATTGGGTTAGAGAATTAGGTTAATTGTTTCAATTAGGATTTTCCTAATTAGGTTAGGGACTTTATTTAGTTATTTGCTGTATATGTAATTAGCTAAATGCATTATGTGATCGCAGGGCGTTGATTTGAGACAGGCGTCTCGACGTTGGATTGGTTTGATACGATCTTCTTTTGAGGTGAGTACTTCTTGCTTTGTTTTCTTTTAGTACTTTGACCTTAGTGCATGAATTATTTTGGATAAGGATTGTTTACCTTGACTCCACTCTTATTTTTCCTGCGCTTGATACTTCCACGTGATCTTTGAGATATTCGTTTCCATATCTATACAGTCTCTTGATGTTGTCTATGATATGTAGCAGATATTAGATACCATGTTTGTATGCTTTGACTGTTGTTTATTTATGTACTATTTTGAGCATGCTGGCTTCATGTAGCATACCTAATTTCTGCTTATATTTGTATGATGATTGTTACATTTGGCACATTATATCATGACATGCATGTCAACGACTGATTCTCCCTTACGGTCAAGAGGGTCGTTGACCAGGGTCTCATCCTCGGCCACTCGAGAGAGTGGTAGCTGGAGTTGATGTCGCTTGTCCTGTCGTGCCGCACTCGGCCACTCATGGAGAGTGGTAGCTGGAGTTACGAGCAGCAGGGACCCCGTCGCAGATGTAGCTAGTTAGCTACTATGCAACTGTCCCCTCGACAACTTGAGAGAGTGTAGTTGGTGTGGTGTACAGTCTGTCACTGACCCGACCTCTCGACCATACAGGGGTCATGGTGCAGAGGGGTGGGCGGGAGTGACCATCTGTGTATACGCTGTTTATTATTATACTTGCTTTGGCTGTTGCTTATATATGCTGTTATTGCTTACTGCTGTTGTTCACATATGCTGATATGCTTATTTGTGTTGAGATATATTCTCATTGTAGATGTTTAGTCATTAGAAATTTGTATATACCTTGCTTATTACCTATGTAGTTATGAGCAGTACTGTAGCATATTAGTACCAGTTCTGACCTACTATACCTAGCCTAGGATATGGTTTCAGGTATGAGCATTTATTTTGATTCTATTATAGTATCTGCTATTTCATCTTATGAGACTGTATACTCTTGACTCACTTTCTATTTGTATGTTACGTTCATGCACTTTCTTACTTTTACCCGCTGAGTTCCAATACTCACCACCTCGCAAATTGGTTTTCTTTCGCCAGGTAGCAGTAGATGATTCATGGATGTTTGGAGAGATGCCGACTGCCAGTCCTGGGTCCTGTGCTATATCGGTTTTATTTCTGCTTTACTTGTATGTTTAGTATATAGCGGTTTTAGTATTGTATGAATTGGTCTGTGTTTGAAGTTTGATTCGTGGTGTTTTGCTTTCGTGATCTTGTGGTGGTATAAGCCTATTTAGCTCGTATTATTTTATGTTTTCTGCTGTGTTTACGTTGTTGTGTGTTTACTTTTAGCCGTGTAGGCTTATTAAATTGTGTGGTTGTATTTATTTTGTTCCAGCCGAGTGGGCTGATGATATAAACTGCGTGGTTGTGTATATATTCCAGCCGAATGTGGCTGATGTATATTTTGTATGTAGAAATGCTTCAGATTGTCACCCGTACAGGGAAGATGCTATCAAAATTTCTTCGGACAGGGACTCCTCTGGGGTGTGACAATTTAGTGGTATCAGAGCATGATTCGAGTCAAATGCTGTGTTTTATGTTTTGAAATTTCGATCTTGTTTCGATTTATGATTTTCGGTGTTCTGATTGTTTTGTTTTCCCTTTGTAAGTTGATCCCTCGATGTGACTCTCGAGTTGTGGGACCAAGCAGCGGCAGGAATCTCCAAGCTATAGGGGGTATGTGGTATACCGTTATCATACACTTTTGTTAGTACTTGGTTAGTTGTTTATACCATGTGTACTTGTTTAGTTGTTTGTACCATGTGTTTATACCATGTATGATTTGTGGTGTTAGTCATTGGTTAGATCAGATATGATGATATGTTGTCTTTAGATGATCTATTTGTGGATATTAGACCTGATGGTCTATTATTTAGCTTTTGAAGTTGATAGTAACTTAAAGAGTATAATGCCTTGATATTTATGGAGTTGGTGATTTTAGTTGAAGGTTAGATTACAGACTTTGTGCCAATGATTTTATTTTTGGGTATGTTTGTTGTACGGACAGAGGAGCCCATGATATTGCTATTTAGGTTTACAGTGCCCTAGATACATTTATGGACCCGATGTATAGTGTGTCGATTTACTCGCGTTGGTTTGGTTAGTAAAGGACTGATTTACTCTTATTAGCTTAATCAATAGGAGACCGCCTTACTCTTTGATAGGTCTAAGGCTCCCTATATATATAACAATTATGGAAAGGGAAAATGTAGAGGATGATATTGTGAACTTCGGAGTCTGATTCTCTGTGTGTCAACAAGTGAAGGCAGAATATCAGAGTGGCGCAGTGGAAGCAAGATGAGTCCATAACCCACAGAAGCATCCTTTTCGGATAAGGATTTGATCATGATATTGTGAGGGATTAGTATATGAGTGTGTTATTTGGTTGATACCCTCGGATGAGGATCCCCTGAGTTAAGTAGTAAATTTGGGAACTAAATTTTTATTAGTGGGGGAGAATGTAAAATACTGAACCAGATAATAATTAAATAACAAGATTATTTGAGGAAATAATCTTATTGGAATTTTTAGGAATTTTCTGAAATTTTCTGGGAATTTTTCGGAGTTCGTATGACATATTTAGAGGGGGTGCGTTCATGGGCCCAAGAAAAGTCTATTTGGAATACCCGGAGGTGAGAGTTGATCGAGGAACTTATCTAGGGTTTAATTAAAAAATCCCTAAGTTATAAATTTATACCCGTGCCTTAGTCTCCTTCCCCACGCTGATCCCCCACCTCACGAGCGTTTCCTCCTCCGCTAACTTCCCCAAATCCTAAGCCCGTGCCCTAACTCTCTGCGCCGAACCTCTCCTCTTCCTCCCGATCCCTCACCTCGCTACGCTACCCCGCCCCCATCGCCGGCCTCCTCCTCACGCGCAAGCACCAAGACGCCGCCCCTTTCCTGATCTTGGCGACTGTGAGTTCTCCACCTGATCCACTGCCGCTGGCCAACCATTGACGCTACTCTCCTCTGTGCGCCGCTGTCAACTACCACCGCCCCACAGCCGGTCGCCGTTGCCAAATGTCGACGACCACCCCCTCCCTCTCGCGAGTTTTCTTCCTCGCCGAGTCGAGGTTGGATGGTGCGATAGGTTGGTCTATTTCCGATGTCTCTCGACGATCTCCTGCTCCTTGTCAATGGCTTCGTTGACATCCTAATTTTCACCAATAGCTACCAGTTCTCGGGTCTCCCTGCCGTCTGGGATGTTGCCACTAACAAGAACGCTGTCCATTTGGGTCGCTTCTTCCAGGATGTGTTTAAGAGGACAAGTAGCTCCGGTCATACTCTTCTACCAGTGAAACTATTCCGACTGTGATCTACTAGTGAGCACCTTAGACTTGGGTAAGTTTTGGAGGTATTTTCTGTACAAACTAACTTTGACTTAGTTGTGGGATGATTAAGGTTATTGGATTTAATCTAGTGATGTAAGAGATTAAATTTGTCAGGGAGATGGAGATTTGATTTTAGTTTCCTGTGGCATTTAGGCTGATTTCATGGTCATTATTAGAATCATCAAATTAAGATGGGTTGGTGGATATGGATTTTTCTTGTATCAGATTTTGTTGGATACGTGATGGATGTTAGGATCATTGATTTGTTGTGGATGAATTTAGTATGTATTGATCTTAGAAGATAACCATAATTAAATTGATTAACTCATGAGTAGGATTGAAGTGAAGGAATCATGGATTGAGTTAAACCTAATTGGGTTAGAGAATTAGGTTAATTGTTTCAATTAGGATTTTCCTAATTAGGTTAGGGACTTTATTTAGTTATTTGCTGTATATGTAATTAGCTAAATGCATTATGTGATCGCAGGGCGTTGATTCGAGACAGGCGTCTCGATGTTGTATTTGTTTGATACGATCTTCTTTTGAGGCGGGTACTTCTTGCTTTGTTTTCTTTTAGTACTTTGACCTTAGTGCATGAATTATTTTGGATAAGGACTATTTACCTTGACTCCACTCTTATTTTTCCTGCGCTTGATACTTCCACGTGATCTTTGAGATATTCGTTTCCATATCTATACAGTCTCTTGTTGTTGTCCATGATAAGTAGCAGATATTAGATACCATGTTTGTATGCTTTGACTGTTGTTTATTTATGTACTATTTTGAGCATGCTGGCGTCATGTAGCATACCTAATTTCTGCTTATATTTGTATGATGATTGTTGCATTTGGCGCATCATATCATGACATGCATGTCAACGACCGATTCTCCCTTACGGTCGAGAGGGTCGTTGACCTGGCCCGCATCCTCGGCCACTCGAGAGAGTGGTAGCTGGAGTTGATACCGCTTGTCCTGTCGTGCCGCACTCGACCACTCATGGAGAGTGGTAGCTAGAGTTACGAGCAGCAGGGACCCCGTCACAGATGTAGCTAGTTAGCTACTATGCAACTATCCACTCGGTCACTTGAGAGAGTGGTAGCTGGAGTGATGTACAGTCTATCACTGACCCCGCCTCTCGACCATACAGGGGTCATGGTGCAGAGGGGTGGGCGAGAGTGACCATCAGTGCATACGCTGTTTGTTATTATACTTGCTTTGGCTGTTGTTTATATATGTTGTTATTGCTTACTGCTGTTCACATATGCTGATATGCTTATTTGTGTTGAGATATATTCTCATTGTAGATGTTTAGTCATTGGAAATTTGTATATACCTTGCTTATTACCTCTGTAGTTACGAGCAGTACTGTAGCATATTAGTACCAGTTCTGACCTACTATACCTAGCCTAGGATATGGTTTCAGGTATAAGCATTTATTTTGATTCTATTGTACTATATGCTATTTTCTCTTATGAGACTGTATACTCTTGGCCCACTTTCTATTTTTATATTACGTTCATGCACTATCTTACTTTTACCCGCTGAGTTCCAATACTCATCACCTCGCAAATTGGTTTTCTTTCGCCAGGTAGCAGTAGATGATTCATGGATGCTTGGAGAGATGTCGGCTGCCAGTCCTAGGTCCTGTAACGACCCAAATTTCCTCCTTTTGAGCCCCAAAAATAATTCAAAAATATTTAGAAATGCTATAGAAAAATTCTAGAGATTTTTAGAAAATTTTAGAGTATTTTTATGAAATTTTTGGAGTTCGTTTGGTATTTTTACCAAGAGGAAGAAGTTTTAAAAAAAAAAGTGTTGAAGCCGGGTTTTGAACCCAAGACCTCGAACACGAACAAGGTTTAACCGAACTCAGCCAACCAACCGGTCTGCGAGAGTTTTGTTAATCAAGTATGGAGTGAAATATATTTAAGCTATAGTTGGAACATTTAAAATAAATTGGAGAAAAAGGGGCGCGACTAAGAATCGAAGCCCAGACCTGTGGCTTCAAGCAAAACCCAACGAACCAACTGCGCCAGCGGACTTTGTTAATTTAGGATGGAGAAAAATATATTTAAGTGATAGTTATTAACAGAATACCGGGTTATTAAAAGGAGAACTTAGGTTTTCCCTTTTGGCCCGAGAACCCCTAATTCCTCTCTTCTCCCTCACGCGTGCGCGGCGTCGGCGATTTCTCTCTGGCAGAAACGAAACCGAAGCTAGGTTTCGTCTCCGGCGGCCGGTCAAGGACCAAATCCGAGGGTCTTTCACATCGTCGTGATCATCTTGTCAAGGAGGACGCGTCGGCACGAGGAGAACGCTGAGATAGTGGGCTCGTCCGAACCCTAGAAGGGATTTTTGCCGGCTGCGAGTTCAAGAACAGCAAGGTAAGTTGCTACTCACCTGCAGTAGGATAGCTCCGTGGTTTTATTCCTTGTTTCTTTCCTTTTTCCGGATTCTGTTTTCTTCTTGTTTGGCCGAAGTATGTAGTAGGAGTGTTGTTCTTGAGGTTTGCTGCCGTGAATCTCAATTTCAGATTTGTTTAGGTTTGGAAAATGAACAAATTGATC
This sequence comes from Zingiber officinale, assembly GCF_018446385.1. Taxonomy (NCBI): domain Eukaryota; kingdom Viridiplantae; phylum Streptophyta; class Magnoliopsida; order Zingiberales; family Zingiberaceae; genus Zingiber; species Zingiber officinale. The sequence continues at coordinate 60,552,343 of NC_055995.1, read as the reverse complement.
AGATGAGCATGTAGTTTAGCATTTCAGCTTGTAGAGATTCTGGAATAGATTTCTTTGTTATTAGTTTTTAAGCATACAGTGTTTGATCCATTGGTTGTGTAGTATAGTTTTCAATTCCAGAATTTCTTTTGTTAAATCTGAGTATGAGGAATGGTATTTGTTTTATTTTCCAGTAGCAAACCCTTTACTAGTTATAATGGTTTCCTTGTCGGGGTACTGAACAGGGGATTAGTAGAGGTTTCGGCTTGTTCTATTTGATACTTGTTGTTATGAAACTTAATGCAGATTTGTTTAGATTCGGAGGAAATGTTAAGTTGTTGCCATAAGTTTCAAAGAAGAACATGAATGGTTGTTTATATTTGCTGTACAGTTTAGTTGCCTTGGAAGAATTCTGTGAAGTCTGAATTGTATTAGAGTTTGCTGTACAGTTTAGTTGCTTTGGAAGATTTAGAAATCCTCACGTTGGAGTGAAGTTCTTGTGTGAAGCAATAGGATTTAAGTTCTTATATGCTCCTGTTAACTGAAATAGCTAGGAACTGTTTTAGAAAGGTTTGGATGAAATTGGTTTGATGTAAGTTTGGGTTCTATGTTTAGAAAGATAATTCCTGTACCGATTATTGAGGTTAGTTTAGTCTAAAGGTGAGAAGTATGTGGGTGATTTAGTTATGCAAGTAATAAGTTCAGAATAGAAGTTTAGTTTAGAAAATGAGAAAAGAGATTTACATGTTGATCAATGTAGATTTTATAAAGTATTAAGATACATATTTCTGTTAAGCTATTATGCATATTTTTATTAAGCTAGTATGCAGATTTCTGTTAAACATTAGTGCAGATTTTTGATAAGTATTGTATGTGTAGATTTCTTTTGTATTCTATGCATGATTATGTGTTACATAGTTAGTTTCATTCATAGATGCATACGAAAGGTACCCTAACAGTATTTTGGGTTTAAGAAAAGTATAAGAAAGATAAAGAAAAGTATAAGAAAGATAAAGAAAAGAAAGAAAAGGCCAAGGCCTTAAGTAGATCCCAAAGTCAAGACTTTAGGGATTTTTGGCACACAAGGTGCCTATCAAAATGCCAAGGCATTTAAAGAAGAAGTAATTAAGATTATAAGTATTTTACTTTTAAGAAGAGGCTAGTACCCGACTTCCGAGGTTGTCGTTAAACAAATCCAGGTGTCCAATTCCGAGGTCTTGGCCCTGGTAGACCGAGGTATGCTCTTTTAGGATTGGTGGTTCGCTACCCTAACCTATTAGGGAACGCGCATAAGATGGTACTACGCCTGGGCCCAAGAAGAAGTTGATTATTATTTTGAAGTATTATAAGTATAAGTTTTTGAACAAGTAAAAGAAGTTTCACATAAGTATTAAATAATAAGTCTAAAAGCAAGTGAAATAAGATTTAGAAGATGTTTAGAATTCAGTAAGTTTAGCTTTCTTTATGCTAGCATGATTGTATAGCTTTGCTTTACATGTTTAGTCTTTCAGTATGTTTCTTTTACTAGTAGATGAGCATGAATAGTTTTCCTTTTGAGCATTCAGTTTTAGATTTCAGTATATCCTCATGCATATCGAGATTTTGTGAGTTAGATAGCGCTTACTAAGCAAATTTTGCTTATAGACTACACTTCCTCTTACTGCAGATACAGGAAAGGAAAAGATATAGAAAGGAAGGCGACAAGGAGGTGTTCGAAGGATGTGTGATGCCAGGACTATGGAAGCCTTGGGACTAGGAAAGAAGTTTTAATTTTAGTTTCCGCATTTTAGTTATTGTAAACATTTGAGTTGCATTTTAAGTTCATGTCATTTGAGATTATTCTGTTTAGATTGCATGTAGGATGAGTTCAGTTTAGTAAGTAGATAATTGTGTGTTTGATACTTATTTAACTGCGTGGTTGATTGATATGTGTTCCAGCCGCTTGTGGCTGAGTATATATTGCATGTATTGTTGAATATGGTCACCGGTACAGGGGAGACTCTGTCGAAATTTTTTGGTAGGGTTTCCATGTGATTTTTAATCATACTGGTTAAGTAGAGTTAGTAGTTAAGTAACGGTCATCCTTAGAGTGTAGTAGTAGTAAGTAGGGTGGTCGTTACAGGTCCTGCGCTATATCGATTTTATTTCCGCTTTACTTGTATGTTTAGTATATAGCAGTTTTAGTATTGTATGAATTGGTCTGTGTTTGAAGTTTGATTCGTGGTGTTTTACTTTCGTGATCTTGTGGTGGTATAAGTCTAATTGGCTCGTATTATTTTATGTTTTCTGCTGCGTTTACGTTGTTGTGTGTTTACTTTTAGCCGTGTAGGCTTATTAAATTGTGTGGTTGTATTTATTTTGTTACAGCCGAGTGGGCTGATGATATAAACTGCGTGGTTGTGTATATATTCCAGCCGAATGTGGCTGATGTATATTTTGTATGTAGAAATGCTTCAGATTGTCACCCGTACAGGGGAGATGTTGTCGAAATTTCTTCGGACAGGGACTCCTCTGGGGTGTGACAATAATTTTTCCAAGATTTGGTATGCCTAAACCAGTCATTAGTGATGGTGGATCGCATTTTATAGAAAAATAGTTTGAAAAATTACTCAAGAAGTATGGAGTGAGCCACAAAGTAGCAACACCATATCATCAACAAACTAATGGGCAAGCTGAGATCTCTAACCATGAAATTAAAGCCATATTAGAGAAAACAGTATCTACTTCACGAAAGGATTGGTAATTAAAGTTAGATGATGCTTTAAGGGCATATCGTACGGCTTACACGACTCCTATTGGAATGACTCCATTTCGGCTAGTTTATGAAAAGCTTTGCCATCTTCCAATGGAACTAGAACATAAGGCTTATTGGGCGATTACAAATCTAAATATGAACCTCAAAGAGGCGAGAGAGAAAAGGAAGATCCAGTTAAATGAGCTTGATGAATTAAGATTAGATGCCTATGAGCATGCTAGATCTTATAAGAAGAGGACAAAGAAATGGCATGATCAACACATTCTCCGCAGAAATTTCAATGACGAATATTTAGTTTTATTGTATAATTCAAGACTAAAGCTTTTCCCAGGGAAGCTTAAATCAAGGTGGATGGGTCCATTCAAAGTTAAAAAGATTTATCCTTCCGGAGCTGTAGATATTTGGAATAAAGTGATAGATCGGATGAGTACAATAGAGGGGGGGTGAATATCTTACTCTTTTAAAACTTTTCTTTAGACTTTTAAAAACAGTGTCGTGCACAGCGGAAAGTAAAAGAATAGACAAGTATGTTTTACTTCGTTCGGAGCCTAGCTCGACTCCTACTCGAAGGCCTGCGATCTTTGATCGCACCGATGGGTAATCCACTATAACCCTTCTTTCTGAGATCCTCGGAAAGAAGCAGATCATACAAATGAGTAGAGTAAGATAGTAATAGCCTACTATCTTACTTGAATTAAGTACAATGCAAGTTAAACAAATATACCAATTACTTAGATAGAAGATGTAGCTCAATCTGCACTTCTTGGATGGTACAACAACTTGCTTGATGGATGTGTAGAAGAGTAGTAGCACGAACAGCTTTTTCACAGAGATGACATCAGAACCCGTTACCTAGCCACGGGCTTGGAGCTTCACATTTATAAGAATCGTCAACGTTCGGTCGACTGATCCTTGGGTTCGGTCGACCGAACTCGCTCCCTTCCTTCCTAGCTGGAGTTTGACGCTGGCTCGATCTTCTGCATTAACTAGTCATTAAGGGTTCAGTTGACCGAACCTCTTTTTTGGTCGACCGAACCTCTTTTTCGATCGACTGAACAACTTCCTTCCCTATTCGTCGAAATCTGCTGAGATTTTCATTTAATGCTCCATTAATATTGATTGGATCGATCGACTGATCAAGCTTCGATCGGACTATGCTTCGCTTTGGTTTAAACTGATCTCTGGTCTGAGTCAAGCTGGTTCAGTCAACCGATCCTCCTGTTTGGTCGACCGATCAGGCCGAATCTGTAAAACAGAGTTAAATAGTATTCCTGCAAAACAAAGTTTAGCACAGTAATATAATGCATGAGTAATATAGACAGTAGAACTGTCTTGATCTCAACTTGGAAACCTTCCCGGTTTCTTCAGTTGGATTAGCGACCTAAGGTTGTTCCCTTCAGGAACACGACCTCACTGTAGCTCCTCCAGTTGCTTACCTCAACTTACCTACCAAATATGGTTCTCCAGACCTATTTGGACTTTTGCCTGCTCAGTGTCTGATCAGCTGATCCACTAAGACTTTTCCTGTAATATTATGTTATCCAAAGCAATAATAATAATACAGAAAATAATGGGAAACCTAAACCTAGATTTACTGAGATCCGCTGGTCCGGTCGACAGCGCGCGGTCAACCGGAAACCATTCGATCAACCTTGCTTAGAGTTCACTCCTCCAAGACTTCTCGTTACCTAAGGTTATCACCCCCTAGAATTTACTTCATTTGGCTTCACTCACCAGAACCTAAGGTTACCACCTCCTAGGATTTTCTCCACTTGGCTTCACTCACCAAGATTTAGTATTCAGCTACCCAGGGATCAGGTCCTCCAAACCTATCCACATGGCTTCCACGATATACTGAGATTTCCCTAGCCTACAACTAGGACTCAGTATTCGGCTACCCAGGGATCAGGTCCTCCAGACCTATCCACCTGGCTTCCACGATATACCGAGATTTCTCTCCTTGCCTAGCCTCAAACTAGGACTTCCCTTGCCTAGCCTACAACTAGAACTTCCCTAGATCAAGCTCCATACTTAAACATACTTAAGCATACTTAAACATACTTAAATATATTTGTCTGACATTAAAATCTTGGAGGTTGATTGCTCCAACAATCTCTCCCTTTTTGATGTTTGACAAATATGTTTAAGTTAGGTCAATTTAAAAGATTTAGATTTCTAACTTAAACCCTTCTTCTCCCCCTTTTGTCATACAACAAAAAAAACCCTTTATAAATGACTTTAAGTGTTAAGGATCCCTATGTTTTGCACCAACAATGATGGAATACCTTTAAACATTTTCAAGATATTTTCTAAGGTATTCTTTCACCCTTTTTAAGGACAATAATAAGATGTATTTTTCTAAGTGAACATGCATCAAATATTAATTTTTTTTAAAAAAATAGTTGTTGATAATTTCAAAAATTTTCAAGGAAAGGGCAGTAAAATTAAAGAAACTTCTGAAAATATTTCAAAGTTGATTTCAAATAATGCTTTCAAGTTATTTTTAAGGAATTCTCTAAGTAAAATCTTTCAAGAATATTTTTCGAAAATACATTTCAAGGCTTAATGCTTGCAAAATTTCTCAGAATTTCTTTCAAAAATTTTCAAAGAATACTTTTCAAAAATATTTGTAAAGCGTTTTTATCAAGCATTCTTTTCAAAAAGTATTTCAAAGCTGAGTAATTTTCAAGAAAATTCTCTAAGTAAAATTTTATTTCAAAGTATTTTTGAAACTATGATTTTTCATAAAGTGTTCAAAAAATAGGATTTTGAAAAGATAATACTTGAAAAGATGCTTCCCCTTAACCAGACACTTTTTTTAGATATCCTTGTTACCCACAAGGAAGATATTCCTAGATGTGTCTAAGGGTCATGGTTGCCTTAAAGACTTAGGTGGTGAGTAAGAATAATTTATATATAATACACCCAATCAATCATCAATCAAAAATTTGAAAAATATTTATTAAGAAAATAGATTTATAAGTTTTCAAAATAATTTAAACATAATTTAAATTTAAAATTTTTTAGCATCTCACCCATTCTAAATTTTCAAGTATAGTAATCCTATAATTGTGTGAGATGACTTTATTGATTTTAGTTTGTTGAAATTTAAATTAAATTTTAGTTAAACTTTGATTATTGTAAGTTAAATAGATTATTAATTAAGTTGATATAATGGTAACATTTATTTGTTGATTAAAGTTAAGATTTCAAGTTGAGATTTATTAAGAATTAATTAAGTGTATTAAGTTAATTTAATTAAGTTAAACTAGTTAATGATTAGGGTTAATTAATTAATTTAGTTTATTTAATTAAGTTTTAAAATAATTTTAATTAAGATTTAAATAAAGTTTTAAAATAATTTTTAAAATATTTTTAATTAAGATTTTAATTAAGTTTTAAAAATAATTTTAATTAAGTTTTTAATTAAAATTTAAAATAATTTTAATTAAGTTTTTAATTAAGTTTTAAAAATAATTTTAATTAAGTTTTTAATTAAGTTTTAAAAATAATTTTAATTAAGTTTTAAAATAATTTTAATTAAGTTTTAAAATAATTTTAATTAAGTTTTAAAATATATTTTATTAATTTTTAAAATTATTTAGTTAAGTTTGAAATTATTTAATTATTTAGTTTAGTTTAAAATTAATTTAATTATTTAGTTTAGTTTGAAATTATTTGAATTTTTGAAAAAGGTTATTGAACCCATGTTAGATTCAAACTTAGCTTTGGGTTAATCAAGCAAGCTTCCTAAGGATAAGCTTTCAGTTCAGTGGCGAGGCATATGATCTTCTTGTGTATCAACGGTGGACTACTTGCTGAAGACTTTCCAAACTGTTCCCGCCCAAAAAATTTAATACTAAATTTTGGTCTAACTAGCTTATGTTTGACTGGGGTAGCTTCGATCAGATCCACTAAGTCTAGTGTACCAGGTAGAATTCCATATTCAGCCTATACATGCCTTCGACAGAGTTTCGTTGACGTACTATCATCCCAATCCATTCCGATGCTATGTTGTTAGGGTTTGGTAAACCTTTTTAACTGACCGTTCTAAATTAAGAGAAAATGCATGACATGGTATATAACAGATAAGTATGCATGATCATGACAATTCAAACAATTCAAACAAGTCATCCATGATACAAATTGTTTATTAATATTATTGTTTTATTATTGTTGTTGTTGTTATTTTTGTTATTATTATTATTATTGTTGTGTTATTATTATTATTATTATTGTTATTATTATTATTATTATTATTATTATTATTATTATTATCATTTAGTTTCATAATTAAAAGGTAGATGATTATAATTAAGTTTGTGGAGATTTTGTTTTAGATTTGGTTTTGATTTATAACTTAAATTTAGATTTTGTGAGTTGATAAAATTATTAATAATGTTTTCTAATTTATTAATTTTGTTTTTCAAAACATTATTTTGTTTTTCTAATTTTATAAACTTTGATTTATAGTTTAGTTTCTTATTTTTATTTAAATTTGTTGTTAAATTATGTTTATTGTTATTTAATTCTAGATAATTATTATTTTGATTTAAGTTCAAATTATCTTGAATAAATAAACTTTGATTAACTGAATCGGGGTCTTGATTAAGGTTTGAGTTGATTTGATCAATTTTAATTATATTTGAATTATTTAATTTTTTATTAATTAAATTAGTTTTGTTAAGTAAGGTAGGATTTTCATGCATTTTTAGATTCATAGTACAATTCAAACAAGAAGGATCTAAATCATACAATTTTTCATGTAACATAAATTGTTTTACCTTAATTGCTCCCCCTGAATCCTTGGGTCTTCTCTTCGGACATTGAGATTTGTAGTATCCCATCTTTTTGCACTTAAAGCATTCGATGTGGTCCTTCCTTTTCCGGAATCTAGGCATCTGTTCTTCCTTTGCCTTCGGTTGTGCGAATTGGTTCATCGGCCATTTATTTTTATAGTGCCCCTTTTCACTGCAATTAAAACATGTTATGTGTTCTCTAAATTTTGTATTTAAAATATTACCTTTTGAATCCTCATTAGGATTCTCCCCCTTGATCATTGCCGTTTCGGATTCAGGCTCAAGTGTTCGGTCGGACTCGAGTTTAGATCCATCAGCCTCCTCCTCAGCCACTAGAGCGATAAAGCTGATTTGGTCTTGCTCTTCTAAATCTGGTTCTGAGGATAGATCTTCAGATTTAGATTCGAACTCACTTTTGCCTTGATCTTCTAGCCTCGACGGAATCTCATAAAGCTCGATCAATTTGGTCCACATCTCAAACGCATTTTTGTAATCTTCTAATAAACACAAAATTTTGTTAGGCAAAACACTAATTAATATATCTATTACCTTTGTGTTTGCTTGTGAGTTTCGAGAAGATTGTCTCAGTGCGATCCAATTGTCAAAACTTTCACTTCCTATGAAAGACTCCATCATTCGCCTCCAGATATTGAAATAAACCTGATCGTATGGTGGAGGTTCATAGATACTTCTCCCTTCTTGATAGGATGTTGACATTCTTGCAAGAAAATAATAGAAAACAAATTTTCAAGACTTTTGTCTTGGGATTAGTAGTGCGGGATTAAGAGTAAAAAGTATTACTTTTAAAAAAAAATTAAGGAAAAGAAAAGAGTTTTAAAAGTTGCTCGAAAAACGGTTAACTTTTCAGAGTTACCTCGCTCTGATACCAATTGATAGATCGGATGAGTACGATAGAGGGGGGGGGGTGAATATCTTACTCTTTTAAAATTTTTCTTTAGACTTTTAAAAACAGAGTCGTGCATAGCAGAAAGTAAAAGAATAAACAAGTCTGTTTTACTTCGTTCGGAGCCTAGCTCGACTCCTACTCGAAGGCCCGCGATCCTTGATCGCACCGATGGACAATCCACTATAACCCTTCTTTCCGAGATCCTCGGAAAGAAGCAGATCATACAAATGAGCAGAGTAAGATAGTAACAGCCTACTATCTTACATGAATTACGTACAATGCAAGTTAAACAAATATACCGATTACTTAGATAGAAGATGTAGCTCGATCGACACTTCTTGAATGGTACAACAACTTGCTTGATGGATATGTAGAAGAGTAGTAGCACTAACAACTTTTTCACAGAGATGATATCAGAACCCGTTACCTAGCCATGGACCCAGAGTTTCAATTTTATAAGAATCGTCAACGTTCGGTCGACCGATCCTTGGGTTCAGTCAATCGAACCCGCTCCCTTCCTTCCTAGCTGGAGTCTGACGCTGGCTCGATCTTCTGCATTAACTGGTCATTAAGGGTTTGGTCGACTGAACTTCTTTTTCGGTCGACCGAACAACTTCCTTCCCTATTCGTCGAAATCTGCTGAGATCTTCATTTAATGCTCCATTAATACTGATTGGATCGGTCGACCGATCAAGCTTCGATCAGACTGTGCTTCACTTTGGTTTAAACTGATCTCTGGTCTGAGTCAAGCTAGTTCGGTCGACCGATCCTCTTGTTCGGTCGACCGATCAGGCCGAATCTACAAAACAGAGTTAAATAGTATTCCTGCAAAATAAAGGTTAGTACAGTAATATAATGCATGAGGAATATAGACAGTAGAACTGTCTTGATCTCAACTTGGAAACCTTCCCGGTTTCTTCAATTGGATTAGTGACCTAAGGTTGTTCCCTTCAGGAACTCGACCTCACTGTCGCTCCTCCAATTGCTTACTTCAACTTACCTGCCAAACATGGTCCTCTAGACCTATTTGGACTTTTGCCTGCTCAGTGTCTGATCACCTGATCCACTAAGACTTTTCCTACAATATTATGTTAGCCAATAGCAATAATAATAATACAGAAAATAATGGTAAACCTAAACCTAGATTTACCGAGATCCGCTGGTCCTATCGACCACGCGCGGTCGACCGGAAACCATCCGATCAACCTTGCTTGGAGTTCACTCTTCTAAGACTTCTCATTACCTAAGGTTACCACCCCCTAGGATTTACTTCATCTGGCTTCACTCATCAGAACCTAAGGTTACCACCCCTTAGGATTTTCTCCACTTGGCTTCACTCACTAAGACTCAATATTCGGCTACCCAGGGATCAGGTCCTCCAAAACTATCCACCTGGCTTCCACGATATACTGAGATTTCCCTAACCTGCAACTAGGACTCAGTATTCGGCTACCCAGGGATCAAGTCCTCCAGACCTATCCACCTGGCTTCCACGATATACTGAGATTTCTCTCCTTGCCTAGCCTCCAACTAGGACTTCCCTTGCCTAGCCTACAACTAGGACTTCCCTAGATCAAGCTCCATACTTAAACATACTTAAGCATACTTAAACATACTTAAACATATTTGTCTGACAATAAAATCTTGTAGGTCGATTGCACCAACATAAAGAGCTTGGGATGATTAAGGTGAATGGCCAACGATTGAAGGAATATATGCATGATATGGATTTAGAGGAGAAACAAAGGTTGTATTTTTCTGAACCTCATCCTCCGGATTGATTTAGTTGTCATTACTTATTTCTTTTGAGTTTATTTTTGTTTTGTTTTCAGGTTGAAATTTCACTTTCATGAGCTGGCTATGATTTATTTATGGGCTTGGAAGTGTTGGAGAAGCAAGGAAGGAGTAGAAGAATCATTTGGAGAAAAACAGAGCTTGGCCGTGTGCCATGCATGGCCAGGTACATCCTACAGAAAGGAAGGATGCTAGGGTCGTGTCTACATGACATGGCCGTGTAACACATCCCGAGGAGAAGAAGAGCCAGGCCGTGCCTTGAACATGGTCGTGTGGTGATTCCAGAGGATGGAAGGATCTCGGCCGTGTTCCATACACGGCCGTGTGAGCTAAACCGAAATGAAGAAGGTTGCGGCCGTGCATATTTGCATGGCCGTGCGAATTAACCCGACAAGGAAATGGAGTCGACCGTGTCTCACAAACAGACGTGCAAGTGCATCCGAGGAGGAGCCGGCTGTGGCCGTGCCAGTTGGCACGACCGTGCAAAGTGATCAAAAATAGGGCCGTGCTAGTGAGAAGTGAATCTGCCCGTGTGATAACACATGACCCAGTCCTCACCCTTAAGGGGGTTAGGGCACGGGGGTGTGGGCAGCACATGGCCGTGTCCGCCGCACACCCCTTCTCCTTCCTCTTCCTTCTTCATTCCCTTATCTCTAGGGTTTTTAAACTACCTCTTCTAACCTATCCCTGTTATTTTTTCCTAGGGGTTTTAAAGGCTCAATCTTCTCTACCATGGAAAATGTGATCGAGGAGAGTTCATCCGCAAAGAAAGGGAAGGAAAAGATGATTTCAACGAAAGAAAGAAACTCTTGCTTCAAAGGTATCTCTAGCAACTTTGATATTATTTTTTCTAGCGATGAACAACAACTTAGATATTTTTCTTTATGTAAATGTCCTCTTTTGAGCACTAAATTTGTGGATGATACAACTTTGGAAACATTGGGGGGGGGGGGGGGGGGGTGAAGGATGATATAGATTGGTTATTTGGACGAATAGGGTGGAGTGGGGTAATGAATATGAAATATCCTACTTACCCTAGAATTATTTTTGAGTTTTTAAGATCTATAACAGTCGATAATGTTCAAGGTGGGGGAAACTAAAATTTCGATTACTTAATGAAGATTATGAATGGGCGTTAAGTGATTTTAATACTTGTTATGAATTGCTAAAGGATAGTGTTTGTATGATCCTACCTAAATTTGTGAATTCATGTTTTTGGCAACAAATTTCTGAACAATCACATTTTAACCCTCACAATTCTAGAGCTACTCATATTATTAATCTCATTTTTAGATATGTTTATTTAGTTATGACAAATACTATATTTGGGAGAGAGGATAAAGAGGGGTTAGTAAGACTTGTGGATTTGTATTGTTTGTGGGCAATGGTTGAAAACGTTGAAATTAATTTTGGCTATTTCTTTCTTAAGCATTTGGTAAAATTGGGAAAATTGGATTCTACTATACCCATTGTTTTAGGAGGATTGTTAACTCAAATAGCTTTGGTGTTAGGGTGTAATTTAAGTGAATTAGAAATGATTGATAATTCTTGTAGATTAGACTTGAATTCATGTTTGGCAACAAGGATGATAAGACGTGAAGAACATGGATATAGTCTTCTTATTAAGAACAATTTCCCTTTAAGATTGCCCAATCAGGATCTCATTATTATTCATAATAAGGAAAATTGGCTGTTAAAATTAGCAAGTTAACAATCTAAATTTTTGTCAAATTGTGTTTCAAGAAATGTTCCTTCGACTAGTCGTGATATTCATGGTTTTAATTTCAAAGAACTTTATTATGTTTTTGGACAATATTCATAATGATTTGGATTCAACTAGCGATTTTATTGCAAGTAAGGAATGCATGGGAGAGGAACAATTTAAAGAATTGCAAGAATGCTTTAAAAGTGAACGAGAATTGTGTGAAAAGATTTCTAGATTTATGAATTCTTATAAGGCTCAAATGGAATTCCATGAAGATTTTAGAGGTTTCATGAAGTTTTTGCAGGATGATATAGATAAACTGTTTGTGTAACGACCCGGCCCTCTTGGCCCATTTAGCGGCCCATTTGGCGACCCTCGGGTCGTCGACCGTCGGCCCTTATGTCGTCGGCCCATTTGGCGACCTCTCATCTCGTCGGTCGACGACATGAGAGGTCGCCAAATGGGCCGACGACATAAGGGCCGACGGTCGACGACATTAGAGGTCGCCAAATGGGCCGCCAAATGGGGCAAGAGGGCCGGGTCGTTACAATAAAAAGGCGCCTTTTTATTGTAACGACCCGACCCTCTTGGCCCATTTGTCGGCCCATTTGGTGACCTATCATGTCGTTGACCGTCGGCCCTTATGTCGTCAGCCCATTTGACGACCTCTAATGTCGTCGACCGACGACCCTTGGTCGTGCCGTTACTCACTAGGACTTTCCACCCCTGGTAAGTGGATTTTTGCCTCCCCCAGGATTCGAACTCTAAACCTCCAGGCTTAAGTATTAGAGTTTATGAATCCTGGTAACCAATTGAGATGATCTCACTTGGTTACCAGGATTCATAAACTCTAATACTTAAGCCTAGAGGTTTAGAGTTCGAATCTTGGGGGAGGCAAAAATCCACTTACCAGGGGTGGAAAGTCCTAGTGAGTAACGGCACGACCAAGGGTCATCGGTCGACGACATGATAGGTCGCCAAATGGGCCGGCAAATAGGCCAAGAGGGCCAGGTCGTTACAATCATCTCACTTGGTTACCAGGATTCATAAACTCTAATACTTAAGCCTGGAGATTTAGAGTTCGAATCCTGGGGGAGGCAAAAATCCACTGCCATGGGTGGAAAGTCCTAGTGAGTAACGGCACGGCCAAGGGTCGTCGGTCGACGACATGAGAGGTCGCCAAATGGGCCGACGACATAAGGGCCGACGGTCGACGACCCGAGGGTCGCCAAATGGGCCGCCAAATGGGCCAAGAGGGCCGGGTCGTTACAGTTTGAGTATCATATGTTTTTTAGAGATGAAGTAAGGTGGTTTATTAATTCCTTTCCTTTTCCCTTTCCTGAATTTCCTAATTTACCACCTCCTCCACCATATTGATTTCATCGGGACGATGAAAAGTTTAAGTCTGGGGGGTGGTCTGCAAACCTGAAATTTTTTGCATTTTTCTGTTTTGTTCTGCATTTTATTTTGTTTTGCATTTGTTATTGTCTTGCTTTTATTGTTTGTTTTTGATAGTCACTTGACTGTCTTTTAAAAACTTTGTGGCATACATCTTGAGAACATCAAACTTCACTTATATGCTTTCTTGTCTTCAAGTGAAAATATTAGCACGTTCATTATCTAGATTCATGATGTTTAAATGATGCTAGTAGTATGCTTAATGTACCTCTTTTCTCTATCTTGAGTAGCATGAAATAAGCTAAGTATCATATGAAGATAGGTTTTAGTTTTGGCTTGACTTTAAGGATCTTACCTTCACTTCACTATACTTGATGCTTGGATTGTTGATATCATTGAAATAGTTATGATTCATCTTGTTTGTTTAGTACTTGGTTTCCATGGTGATTTCTCAAACTTCATTTTGGTTACTAGATGTGACTCAAATCATGTAAGCTCATTTGGAAAAATCAAAATATCCCAACATTTGTGCTAAAAATGCATTTGTGAATAAGATTTGTACAATGCAAATGCTTATGAAAAAAAAAGTGTGAAAAAGAAGAAAAAAAGTGAATAAGGGATATAAAAAATAGTTGTCATGAGTGGAATCTAGCAAGTCACCCATTTGAGACCGAGTTAGGTTACTGGGGAAATGACTGCTTAGCTTCTCTTAAGATTGAGCACGCCTTTGAGACCTTGTGTTGATTGAGAAATATGAACCAAGTGTGTGGCATGTAAGTGCCTTTCACCGGTTACGTGCCTATCACCGGAAACATTAGGAACTCAAATTTGATGACGACTTGACTAGGACGAAGATTGAAACTTGAAGGGTTTTGAGTTACTTATTGCACTGTGCACAAGATACTTATGCTTCAGCCATTCTTGACTAATTTCAATGATTATGCTTGTTAGTGAAACTTTTTGATAGAGTTAGGAAAATGCATTAGGGATATGAGTGTGTTGTAGAACATATGAATTTAGATTGCAGCATTTTGCTTGAGGACAAGCAAAGGTTTAAGTCTGGGGGTGTGATGTGCGTAGATTGTATACTCTTGTTTAGCATGTTTTGATACACATTCACATACTTTGCACATGCTTTATCTATGCATTTTTCATACTTCCAGCTTTGCTTTTAGCATATTTACCCATTTTGTTCGGGGATCTGCTTTTGTACATTTTTTGTACACAGGAGTCGAATTTGGAGAAGAAAGGATGTCTGAGGCAAGCAAACCAAAGGAGGAAGGCACCATCCTTGTGTGCCACACGACCCTGCCATGGGGGGTTGCCCTAGCCGTGTGAGGTTCACCACCCGTGTGGCTGCAGCAGGAAAGGGAGTGGCCATGGCCGTGTAAGCTTCACACTGCCGTGCCTAGTTTTGAAGCCAACAGGAGTCAGGTCGTGTAAACCACACGACCTTGCAAGCTCTCTAGAATTGAAGCAGTGCTCGGCCGTGTAGATCTACATGGCCGTGCAACATTTCCAGAGGCCAAGAATGCCCTGGCCGTGTGCACCACACGACTGTGCATGAGCTCTAGAGCCAGAGGCAGTGTAGGCCGTGTAGATCTACACGGCCGTACAAGGGGAGCAGTGGCAGAGCAAGCCACGGCCGTGTCCCACACATGATCGTGTGAGACAGGCAGAGAAGGGAGTGGCACAGGCCGTGTGAGCTTCACACGACCGTGTCTCGGGGTCGTGTGGTGCCCAAACCCTTGCCATATATAAGGGTTTCTTCCTCATTTGAATGGGGATCTTCTCCCTTTTGGGGGGAAAGGAGTTTTGGGATGTTCCTCCACCTTCTTGGAGGGATTTCCGACGATCTAAGGGCAGATCTTCATCGTTTCGACTTCGGGGAACTAGGATTGGATCCGAAGATGGTTCTTCATCGTAGATAAGATTTTCTTCCCTTTTTTTCTTGGATTTGGGATCAAGATGCTTGTATTCTTCTTATCTTTAGATTTCTTTCCTTA
The DNA here is from genome assembly GCF_018446385.1 of Zingiber officinale. Taxonomy (NCBI): domain Eukaryota; kingdom Viridiplantae; phylum Streptophyta; class Magnoliopsida; order Zingiberales; family Zingiberaceae; genus Zingiber; species Zingiber officinale. Next base: position 60,537,000 of record NC_055995.1, on the reverse strand, counting down.
TTCTATGAATTAGATCTCTTGTTCTAGGATGGAGGGAGTATTTGTAATGAAGATTTGATGTAAAACTCTTGTGGATTTGCCAATTTCCTATTTCAATGATTTTATCCTATTTTATATCTCTTTGATCTTGTGTGGAATGTTGTTATTTGGACCCAATGCCCATTCTTGATTGAATGTTTGAATACCTTGTGGATCTTGTAGAGATTATTTCCCATTCGATTTTTCGAGGGACATTCGTGACAGGAACAAGCTCATGTAAGGACGTTTGAGAGATGATCTTGAGGGTGAAATATGGTTATTCAAGGGGTTAGGATAGATTATATGTGTTCATATCTTATATCTTGATGCGGTTGAGGAGAGATGAATTCTTATGTTGATTTTTCGAGGGATGCACGTGACAGACAAGCCCGTGTAAGGACAACATAGACTCATTCCTAATTGATTACATTTAGGTATAGATTTCAGTCTTAGGTCGGTTGTCTATTGCAAGAGGGAACTGACAACCTCTTACAAATGATGGACAATTGAGGAATAAGATTTGATAGATCATTTACATTGAATAATCTTACAAAGAAACCGAAACTCATAGAACATACCTTTATCATAGCCCTTATTCTTGCTTCTTATTCTTTAGTTTTTATATTCTACTTTGCATAGTTGTACTTTGCTTTTGTCAATACATTGATTTGTTGTTTAGTTAATTCGAGTTGAGATATCTTTAGTGCTTATACCAGTGCCTGTGGATACGATATCTTTTATTATTACTTACGACATTTCTGTACACTTGCGGAACGTCAACAACGGTCAAGGGTAGAGGTGTGTCTATCCAAACGAAGGTACCAATATCGTTTCCAACAGAGATAATCCTCCATGACATCTAGAAACCTCATCATTGTTGAGAATAAAAGAACCTAACACCATTCAATGAGGAAACATCTTATATAACAAGCATTGATTTTGGATGAAATAAAAAAAAATCTCCAACTGAAAAATGAAACGTAACAGAATTAGGATAAACATCACAAAACTTTCTTCCCATGCAAGTATAGTCTAAGATCATGAGTTACATGTAGAAAAAAAAGATGTAACAGTTATTGTTATATATAGACATGCATACACAACACACAAAAATACATACAACCCATAGAAGATGATGAAAGTGATTGAACATAAGAGAAGCCAGGCTGTGCCAAGACAATATTTACAAACACCAACATTGGAATATGGATCTCTAAGATTATAAAATATAAGTTTTGAACAATAAAATGACTATAAAGATATAGCTAAATACACTAACCAGAAGAAGAGAAAAAGAAGTTGATAAAAAAACTGTAAAGTTGACATACTCGATGACTAGTTGCTTTGAGCTTGAGAAGCAATCTGTTCAACATCTCAAGTTTTCCACAAAGTCTAATAATAGGTGGCAGAAAATGTTTAGGCAGAAAACTGTCAACCTGCATCAACTGAAAGAGGAGCCTTAAGTTGTCTCGACTGACCAAGTGCCCAAGCGGGCGTTGCTGATTAAAGGAAGAGTGAAATTTATTTAAGTAGTAGTTAATAAACAGAAAATAAATAGGAATAAAAGGGATTCGGCAGAGATTCGAACCCGCGACCTCCGACCCGACCCGAACCTTAAGCAAATCCGACTGACCAAGAACCCAAGCGTGCCGAGCTGTTTAGAAAAGATAGCGAAATAATTTAAAGGATAGTTAGATAACATAAATATTAGGAGTTATAAAAGGATAAGTTAAGAGGAGAAGGGGATTATTGCCTTGACCTAATTTCTTCCCCTCCCTTCTCTCTCGCGCGTGGTGTTTCTGCCAGAGAGAAAACAAAACGAAGCCCTAGCTTCGTCTCTGGCGGCCGGCGAGCACCTTTCTCCGTGAGGTCTTCACACCTTCGTGATCCCCTCGTCGAGAAGAGCAAGTAGATACAAAGAGATCGTTGAGGAAGCACATCTCCAGAACCCTAGAAGCTCCCCTTTGGTTGTAAGTCCAAGAACTCCAAGAATAGGTAAGTCCTTCTCACCTGCGGTAGGAGTATCTTTTGGAAGTTGATTCTTCTTGTTTTTTTCCGAAGTATGATATAGGGAGCAAAGTACTTGATGATCTACCGTGAGTTTCATTAAGGATACAAAGGTGGAATTGTTTAGGTTTGATATGTAGTTATCTTCTGCTATTAGTTCCTAATACATGATGAAGTAGTTCCTCCTTGCTTTGCTGTTTGTGAGCATGAGTAGTTTCCCATTAGCTATTAGTTGAGCATGTGTAATTTCCTTTACTGTAGATGTGCACGAGTAGATATACATGATGAAGTAGTTCCTCTTTGTTTGTGAGCACGTGCATCTTTCAGTTGCCATGAAATTTAGTTCAAATTGTTTAGAGTTTATAGTAACATTTCAGCAAGTTTAACTTGGTATTGTGCAATGGAAAAGAAAGTAAAAGCAGCTCCTTTTGAAGTTCTGTGGATTTCGGATGGTGCTATAAAGGGGGCACGGATAGTTTTCCTTTAGGGTTTATAGTGCAGATTTTTGGTGGATCTTATAGTGCAGATTTTTGGTGGAATTTATAGTGCAGATTTTTGGTGGATCTTGTAGTGCAGATTTTTTTGGTGGAACTTATAGTGCAGTTTTTAAAAAAAAAAGATTATAGTGCAGTTTGGTTAAGGACTATAGTGCAGAATTTATGTTGGCATAGTATGCAGAAATTGTGTAGCATATAATGCAGAATCTTGATTAGTAGAGTATGCAGATTTAGTTTTCAGTTTGTGATTTTGGCTTAGTATTCTAGTTTAGATCATGTTGTAACATGCTTAAAGATCTCTATTGCTCTATAAAAGTATAAGCTTTACATAGGTATCAAGCTTTAATAGATTTTTAGTGTGGAATAGCTATGTGTAGCATTACAGATTTTGAATTGTTTAGCATTGCAGTTTTGATGGTTTAGCATTGGAAGATCCAATTAGATCTCTAGTAGCTTAATTAGAATTGCATATTTTATTAAGCTTACAAGTGCAGATTTTATTAAGTTTACAAGTGCAGATTTTATTAAGCTTACAAGTGCAGATTTTATTAAGCTTACAAGTGCAGAATTTTGTTAGTATAGTATGCAGAATTTTGATTAGCATAGTATGTAGATTTTTGAATATGCATTTCAAAGTTAGAATTTGTTTAAACATTTCAATTTTTAAAGAAGCATTCTTTTATTAGAGGTATTAACAAGTATAAGAAAGATAAAGAAAAGAAAGAAAAGGGCCAAGGCCTTAAGTAGATCCCAAAGTCAAGACTTTAGGGATTTTGGCACACAAGGTGCTTGTTAAAATGCCAAGGCATTTAAAGAAGAAGTAATTAGGATAAATCAGCTTATGAATCAGTATTTTACTTTTATCAGTGGCACTGTGCTGGACTTTTAGTTTTCCTTGGGTTGGGCTCCCATAGTCGTTCCTAGGTTTAGATAACCTAGTAAACCCTACTAGATTCGGGACTAGCTACCTCGGGTCTAGTTAGGGATGCGCGCATTGTAAGTACAGTTGACGGGCCCATCAGCAGCATGATTATTATTTTTATCTATTATGAAAATAGTTTTCAAAACTTCACAAATCAGTTACGTGAATACAGTTCAAATTCAGCATTAGCCTAGCATCTGTTTAGCTCAGCTTATGTATCAGTTCAATTAAACTTATTATTCTGAAGTATAAAAGTATAAGTTTTGAACAAGTGAAATAAGCTTTACATGTTTAACATTTCAGTATGTCTTGTTTCTTTTGCTATTAGATGAGCATGTGTAGTATTTCCTTTAAAGCTTTCAGTTTTAGATTTATTCTTATTCACATGCATATTCGAGTTTTGTGAGTTAGATAGCGCTTACTAAGAAATTTTGCTTATAGATGCATTTTCCTCTTACTGCAGATAAAGGAAAGGAAAAGCTATAGCAAAGGAAGGCGACAAGGAGGTGCGGATGAATGTGTGATGCCTGGACTATAGAAGCCTTGGGATTTAGTATAAGAATTTATTAAGATTGCCATGTATTTAGAATTCTTTCATTTAAATTGTTATGCACATTAGACCTATTATTTGAGTTGTATAATGGTTGCATGCATGTTCAGATTAATACATATATTTCAGCATGATTAGATTGATGTATAGTTTTAGTTGTGTTCATATGCTGGAGTAGTATGTAGAGATAGTTGTTTATGTTTTCCGCTGCTATCAGTTGCATGTTTAGAGAGTTTTATGTATTGATATTCACATGTGTGCAATGTTTGTTAAGATAAGTTAGTAGTCCAGTAGCGCTCCGCCCTCACAGACTAGTAGTGAGGAGGGTGGGGTGTTACAGTTAAACCAAACCCGGTTATGGATGGGTGGATGCGAGACTTTATATATATAGAGGCTACAACAGGGACCTAGAGGAGGAATTGGTTCAGGCCTCCTGATGGGCTTGGGTTTCCCGTGTTCGCCCTAAACACCCAACTCAAGTCCATCAATAATAACTCATACCATTAAAGGGTTATTATTGAACTACTGAACCAATCTCATATTACAATATGGGCTCCATCTTATTATGAGTGCGTTAATCTCCCTGTGTTTAAGATAACGTATGTCCATTAATTAATTGAGCTACTGACAACCCAATTAATTAACATCTGATTCCAAGAGTAGTACCACTCAACTTTATTATCATGCCGGACTAAGTCCACCTACAGGGTTAACATGATAATCCTTATGAACTCCTCAAGGGGACATCATCAACCTAAATAATTAGGACACAGTCCCTTCTATAATCAACCACACACCATATAAATAATACTATCTCCCAACTCATCGAGCCTATTGATTTAATGAAAAAATCTCACCCATTGATAAGTTAAAAAAATAAATACTAAGTATACGTGCTTGTTATTATATAGCAATTAAGAGGGCGCACATTCATATTAACAGAGGTTCTATTCTTTTATGCAGTCAGTACAAATCGAACAACCTCAAATGATCCTGCTCAATACACACATAGTGTACTAGTGTAATTTTATAGTGAAGATAGACTAATACCAAATTACACTACCACCGTTCCAATGGTTTGTCCCAATCCATCTTGGGTGTGAGCCACTATTTATAATTTATAAGGAACCGATAACATGATCTTCTGTGTGGCACCACACACCATGTTATCTACAATATAAATTAAATGGACAACTGCATTGACATATATATAAATATAAAATGCAAACATTTGACCTAAGTGTTTCTCATTTCAAAATATTTCAAAATAGATGTTCATACAAAAGCTAGGCTTATAGTATACATCTCCCAACAATCTCCCACTTGTACTAAAAGACTATGCTGCCATAAATGCCGTCATATATCTGATTCCCATCTCCTCAACATGCCCATTAAAAGCTCTCTCCGGAAGGGCCTTAGTGAAAGGATCTGCCAGGTTATCTACTGATGTAATCTTGGCGACAAAAACCTCTCCTCGTTTTACGATGTCTCGTATCAGGTGGTACTTGTACTCAATGTGTTTACTTGCCTTATGGGATCATGGTTCCTTCGAGTTTGCTACTGCACCACTGTTGTCACAATAAATTATGATAACTTTGGGCAAACCAGGAAACACATCTAAGTCATTCAAGAAGTTTCTGAGCTATACAGCCTCTTTAGTTACGTCAGAGGCTGCCACATACTCAGCTTCCATGGTAGAGTCTGAAACTCATTTCTGCTTAACACTCCTCCATGCTATGGCTCCACCTCCTAAAGTAAACACATGCCCCGAGGTTGATTTACTATTATCCCTATCTGATTGGGAATCTGAATCCGTGTAACCCGTAGGGAGCAAATCATCTGCCTGGTAAACCAGCATATAATCTCTAGTCCTTTTCAAGTACTTTAATATATGCTTTATGGCAGTCCAATGTCTCGGTACTGGGTTACTTTGATATTTACTAACCATGTCATGACAAAACAAATATCCAGTCTCGTACATAGCATCGCATATATTAGGCTTCCTACAGCCGAAGCATAAGGAACTGCCTTCATCTCCTCTATCTCCTTTGATGTCTTAGGACACATCTCTTTAGATAAAGGTACTTCATGCCGAAAAGGTAGAAAACCTTTCTGGGAGTTTTGCATGCTAAAACGAGCTATGATAATATCGATGTATGAAGCTTGGGATAAGCACAATATCCTTTTCTTGTGATCCCTTATTACTTTGATTCCAAGAATATGCCCACATTCTCCCAAGGTATTCATATCAAACTGCTTTGACATCCATACCCTTACGTCTGACAACACTTTGATATTGTTGCCAAAGAGCAAAATGTCATCTACATATAGTACAAGAAATACCACCACATTTTCGTCACTTTTCTTGTATACACAAGACTCATCCGAACACTGAATGAATCCATAAGATTGGATTACTTCATCAAACCGGATGTTCCAAAATCTCAAAGCTTACTTCAGTCCATAAATGGGTCGATTGAGCTTGCATACAAGATGCTCATTGCCCTTCGTAATTAATCCCTCTGGTTGCTTCATATAGATGTTTTCTTCAAGACTTCCGTTAAGAAAAGTTGTCTTGACATTCATTTGCCAAACCTCATAATCCATATGAGCAGCAATAGATAAAAGAATCCGGATAGACTTAACCATGGCTACCGGCGAAAAAGTTTCCTCATAATTGATTCCCTCTTTCTGAGTATACCCCTTCGCAACAAGCCTCGCTTAAAAGGTTTCCACCTTCCCATCTATTCCTCTTTTCCTTTTGTAGACCCATTCACATCCAATGGCTTTTACACCATATGGTGGTTCTACAAGCTCCTAGACTTGATTAGAATGCATATATTGTATTTCAGAGTTCATTGCACTTTGCCAAGATACTGCATCTTTATATTGGAGTGCTTCATCATATGCCCAGGGATCAGCTTCATGTTCACCAGGGATCAAGTCCGAAGACTCTCCCAAAAACATCAATCTATCAGTTTTTCTAACAACCCTCCCACTACGACAAGACACTACCTGTAATTGTGCATCATTTGTGACAAGTGTTGCAGTTACTTGTAGTATCTCATCTTGTACCGTTGGTACTAAAGTAGAAGTGTCCTCTCTTATTCCCTCAAGAACAATTTTACTCATGGGCTTATGGTTCATTACATAATCCTCTACTAAAGAATGGGCATTGGTGCTAACAATGACCTTCTAATCTTTAGGACTATAAAACAAACCACCTTTCGTTCCTTTAGGACATCCCATGAACAAGTGAACTTCTGTACGTGATTCCAACTTATCAGCGTCTCCCTTCAGAATTTGGTAATTCTAAATAACTCATTATTGATCTAACCATTTCCATAAGAGTCCTATTCCTTCGTTCTGCCACACCATTTTGTTGGGTGTACCAGGTGCAAACAATTGGGATTGGATCACGGCCTCTGATAAGTAACTCCTAACCTCTCCTAAGAGGTAGTCTCCACCACGATCAGACCATAGTGTCTTGATACTTTTACCCTAACGTTTCTCCACATCAGCCTTGTACTCCTTGAACTTATCAAAGCACTCAGACTTGTGGCGCATCAAGTAAATGTAACCATATCTCGAATAGTCGTCTATAAAAGAGATAAAATATTCAAAATCACCTCTTTCCTAGATAGTCATAGGCCCACACAAATCAAAATGAACCAATTCCAACACTTCTTTGGCTCTATACCCCTTTGCCTTAAAAGGCCTCTTGGTCATTTTTCCTTCCAAGCAAGACTCGCAGGTCGGAAAATTTTCCACTACCAATGAACCCAAAGGTCCATCGACTATTAACCTTTGAATCCTACTCAAGTTAATATGACCCAATCTTAGATGCCAAAGATATGTTTGGTTCATTTCCGAATGTTGCTTTCTCTTATTAGAATTAGAAGATGTGTTATTAATTTCCATTTGTTGCATCGTGAGAGTTATTGGATTAAGAGTATGCAAATTACCAACCAACGCACTAGAATAGATAACCACCCAATTTTTTTTGACCACTTTGTCATCAAAACAAATAGAATATCCATCTATAAATAATTTAGAAACTAAAATCAAGTTCTTTCTAAAACATGGTACGTAAAGATAATTTCTCAAAATCAATATTTTATTCCTATCAAAAGATAAATAAACATCTTCCACTGTAATAGCCGCCACTCTCGTAGCATTGCACATGTAGACTGTGATCTCCCCTTCATGTAGTCGTCTAGTTTCCTGGAATCCCTGCAATGAATTGCAGACATGATTAGTGGCTCCCGTATCTACACACCAGGTACCGGTAGATAAGACCGCTAAATATGTTTCAACAACAAATGAATAAGATAGACCTTTATTGTTCTCCTTTCTACGAGGACAGTTCGCCTTCCAATGTCTAGATTGCTTGCATGTGAAGCACTTGCCTTTAGGCTTCTTCACACCTGCCTGCGACCCAATCCCTTGAGATCGAATCACTTTTTTTGTCGAACCAACTTGTTTCTTCTTCTTCTTTCCGCCTTTCGGCTTAGAGGCAGAAACGTTTTCAGCAATGTGAACTTGAGAACTTTGATGAAATAGCCCTTCTGCCGCTTGGAGTTCTGTCAGAAGTTCTGCCAATGATTAAACCCTTTTGTTCATCTTGTAGTTCAGGCGGAACTGCTCAAAAATTTTGCACAGCGTTTGTTGAATGATATCAACCTGGGTTTCTCCATCAATTTCAGCTCCAAGGACTTCCATCTCATTTAAATCAACCATCATCTTGAAGATATGATCCCTTATAAGTGTCCCCTCAGTCACTCTGGTCGTCATTAAGTTTCTCATGGCCTCCTGGCTAGCAACCCGATTCTAGTGTCCGAAGAGTTCCTTGAGATTGAGCATCATGTCATAGGCAGTGGGTAAGGCCTGATGCTGATGTTGCAACACATTTGACATAGAAGTCAAAATGTAACACTGCGCCATCTCATCTTCCTTGACCCATTTCCTATGTCTCTCTATCTCCTCTTCACTAGAATCCTTATCAGGCACGCTAGGATAGGCCTCAAGAAGTACAAACTTGTATTCTTTAGCAGTTAAGACAATGCCCAAGTTATATTTCCAATCAATATAATTTGGACCAGTAAGTTTGTTTTCTTTTAAAATAATAGCAAGAGTATTGAAAGCCATTTTGAAATCCTGAGAATCACAAAATAAAATATTTGGTCAAAACTTTCGAATTTAAAATAATATTGATTCCTCAAACAATATAATTTAAGTTCACCAACACCTCAAAACACCGTGAATTTCGTATGCCACGATAGTGTGGACGTATACTAATTCAAACATTTGTAAGTGGAGGTTTTACACATTAATTTTACTATCTTGTCAACCTAACTTTATGACAAATAAAATTAATAGTTGGTTCATCTTCGGTCACATAAATAATAGCAGTGACTCCGATGGAGAGGATACTATTAAATGCGCCTAAGTATATACCATTACTTGATACTTAGTCCATTAATTAGGATTGTGCCCCTTCAGATGGAGAAGATCACACATATCTAAATAATTTCCTGTAATCATCCATAAAGAAAGTTTAATCTAGTGATCTACAAGCAAACTCATTCGATATGGAGGAAGCCACTTAAAGTCAACGCGCAAGTTTGAATGCATGCACATCACAACATATAAGGCAATAAATAATCTCACTCCTACTTAGTTATTTAAATTTGAGGAATTTTAATCATACATGCACATCACATCACACACATCACAGCACATAAAAATATCATATAAGGCAATAAACATGAAAATAAAATTTCCAACTATTATGGCCTCATCCAACACTGTCCTCCAATATGCCACCAATGGATCGTTGTCTTCCAATGTGTCGCCAATGGATCAAGCCATCACGCCTATCTCGCTTCCTTCTCCGTCGTGCCTCTGGTCCTCAAAATAGCACAACACATAGCAAGGATACAAGCCGCAAAAAAATAAAATTTTTCATTTATCGATCCTATATTCCATAAAGGAATTTACATGTAATCTAGATCGAACAAAATATAAAACAACAATAATAATAATACGATAACCTACCGTATTTAATTATTACAATCATGCACACACAATAACCTAGACATGCCCGAGGGTTCAAATCATAGACAAGCACAACAAAAGCCATAATAGTTGGGTCTAGGATGCCTGCAACCACTGAGTTAATCTATCTAGCATATTCTACTATTATTTACCCTAAACTTATGTATGATCAGTGCATAATTTAACCGAAAACCAATCACACATAACCAGAAAACTTGTTCTGATACCACTTGAAGGCGCTGGAATTTCGTTCTGTTTAAATTTCCCTATACAAAAATTGTACAAGTACAGAACTATTCCTATCAACCCGCATGTTCGATCAGACATGTGTTTGATCAATCAAGCAAGTTCTTGAATGATCAAAGCACACCTTGATTGAAGTACAAGATCATTGGCCTCTTGTGTTAGTATTCAAAATTGATATCCAAAATTGACACGAAGAAAACAAAACTAATTATGCAACAGAATTAAAGAACTAGTTGTACCTTTCTTCATAGCTAAAGACCTCTTGATCTTCTACCGTATTCCTCTCCTCTTCTTGGACGTCGTGTGGGCGACGATCTACCAAGACAACACCACCCTTCTTTTCTTCTCTTCCAAACCATTGGCCACAAAAAGAGTCTCTAGGATGGGGCACCTTCTAATCTTCTTCCTTCTCTTCCTCTTCTTCTTCTTCTTCCTCTCCTTCTTCTCTTCCTCCTCTTCTTCAAGCCATCGGCCACCAATGGATGGGAAGAGGCACCAGTCACCAAGGGAGAAGGGGAACTGCCGGCCCTAGCCAAGGTGGAGGAGGAAACCGCCGGCCCTTTGCAAGAGAGAGGTTGGCGCCGACCCTAGGTGGGGAAGAAGGTGGCGCCGGCCACAAGGGGAGAAGAGAATTGGTTGTGCCACCAGCCCTAGCAAGGGAAGAGGGGGCGGCAATGACAAGGAGAGAAGGGAGTTATGGAGAATTAGAAAGTTAGGTTTTAGGGGCCACATCCTACTCCTTTTTATAGACTTGTCGTCAGTTATAAGGAAAGAAAAATTAACAAAATTTTGTTTAGAAAAAAATCTAAACAAACTATGTTAAACCAAACCAAGTTAAGTTAAACTAAACCAAGTTAAGTTAAACCAAACCAAGTTAAGTTAGACCAAACCAAGTTAAGTTAAACCAAACCAAGTTAAACCAAACCCGGTTATGGATGGGTGGATGTGAGGCTTTATATATATAGAGGCTACAACAGGGACCTAGAGGAGGAATTGGTTTAGGCCTCCTGATGGGCTTGGGTTTCCCGTGTTCACCCTGAACACCCAACTCAAGTCCATCAAAAATAACTCATACCATTAAAGGGTTATTATTGAACTACTGCATCAATCTCATATTACAATATGGGCTCCTTCTTATTATGAGTGCGTTAATCTTCCTGTGTTTAAGATATCGTATGTCCGTTAATTAATTGAGCTACTGACAACCCAATTAATTAACATCTGATTCCAAGAGTAGTACCACTCAACTTTATTATCATGCCGGACTAAGTCCACCTACAGGGTTAACATGATAATCCTTATGAACTCCTCAAGGGGACATCATCAACCTAAATAATTAGGACACAGTCCCTTCTATAATCAACCACACACCATATAAATAACACTATCTCCCAACTCATCGAGCCTATTGATTTAACGAATAAATCTCACCCATTGATAAGTTAAAGAAATAAATACTAAGTATACGTGCTTGTTATTATATAGCGATTAAGAGGGCGCACATCCATATTAACAGAGGTTCTATTCTTTTATGCAGTCAGTACAAATCGAACAACCTCAAATGATCCTGCTCAATACACACATAGTGTACTAGTGTAATTTTATAGTGAAGATAGACTAATACCAAATTACACTACCACCGTTCCAATGGTTTGTCCCAATCCATCTTGGGTGTGAGCCACTATTTATAATTTATAAGGAACCGATAACATGATCTTCTGTGTGGCACCGCACATCATGCTATCTACAATATAAATTAAATGGACAACTGCATTGACATATATATAAATATAAAATGCAGACATTTGAGCTCAGTGATTCTCATTTCAAAATATTTCAAAATAGATGTTCATACAAAAGCTAGGCTTATAGTATACATCCCAATAAGGATATCGTGGTTCTTCACACTTTGTCCGATCACGTGAAGCCCGTTGAGCAGTTCTTGTATCTGACCATGGAGCTGGCTAGCCGTCTCACCTTCCTACATTTTTATATTGTACAATTTATTAAGTAATAAATCACGTTTACTTATCTTCGTGTTGGACGTTCCATCGTTCAACTCGATCAGCTTTTTCCATAGTCCTTTGGCACTTGAGAATGGGTCGACACGGTTCAGCTCCTCCTTCGTTAGGCCGCACTGAAGTGTACAGGTTGCTCTGGCGTTTGCTTCTATATTCTTTATGAGTGCAGTATCCCAGTTCTCGCATGAAATTGGTTTGCCAGCGTTGTCCTTTGGAAGGTCCAGACCGGTTTTGATGATCATCTAGACTTAAAAATTTGTTTGGAGGTACGACTCCATCCGGCTCTTCCAGTAGCCAAAATCTTCTCCGATGAAGAGTGGAGGTCAGGCTGTACTGTAGCCTTCTTGGAGTGTCATAAAATCGACGATAAAACTTGCACACAAAATAAACAAAAATCTTATCCCAGGAATATATCCTGGATTAGTAGTGAGGTTTAAAATAAGAATAAAATACGATCTCAAGTGGTGTTGTACCAACTTCAAGAAAAATCTGATTACGAAAAATTGGATCGAAAGGCGCCAAAAATACCGACTCCGATCGACTCCGAAAAACTAAAAATCACAACGAAAGAATGCTTGACTGGTAGTTGCACCAAATTGAAGCAACCCCACTCTGATACCAATTGTTGGATCGAGACGCGCTAGAGGGGGTGAATAACGCTCATGGCTTTCACTTATCGTATTTGAAAACATTCGAGTAATGCAGCGGAAATAAATAAAGCAAACACACAGAAAGATCCAAGTATTTTTACTTGGTTCGGAGCATTGGGCGACTCCTACTCCAAGGCCCACGCTTCTTGAGTGTTTACTTTGGGCAACGACTATTATAGCGTAAAAAGTACAGTTTGAATATTACAATTAGTGCTGAAAAAGCTATACTGACAACTCTAAATGGAAATCTCGAAGCTTCGAGTCGTCGGGGACTTGTCATAGCTTAGCCGAGTCATTTCTTGAGCAACATACGAAGGATGAATCTCTTAGAATTTGATGTCTCAAGCTACCAGTCGAATACCCCTTATAAAGTCTGTTGGGGTGCCTTTAACCTCCTTGAACGTGCCCTCATCCATGCCGAGTTTGTCGCGCGGATGAGCTCTGAAGTTGTTGTCGCTGATCCACTTGAATGCACCTCCATACCCATTGAAAGTGCCTCCATACCCATTGAGGGCGCCCTCAAGCCTGTCTGAGGCACCTCAAGCCTCCATGAGGGCACCTCCATCTCCGCAGCACACACACTCCAGCCTTTGCACCCGAGGGGCCTCCAAGCTCCATGAGGGTGCCTCGGGTACTGTTCATCCGAGGCATAATGTGCTATTTTGTCCCTGCAAGATAGGTTAGTCCACAAGACAACAATATATCCTGCAAAACAAAGTTAGCACATAATAAATATAGCAACAGAAATATTTTGACAATCTCCGGACTGTCCAGTTCTGACTTAGGATTTTCGACCGAAAACCCTAGGTCGAACCGACACCTACTGTTCCCTCCGCGGGGAGCGTGTCCTCACCTACTCCACTCAGGAAAGCATACTTGATGCCAGTCCGGTCCTCCAGACTAACTGGACTTTCTGCTTAGGGTTACCACCCCCTAGGGTTTTCTGCCACCTAGGGTTACCACCCCCTAGGACCTAAGGTTGCCACCCCATAGGGTTTTCTTCCACCTAGGGTTACCACCCCCTAGGACCTAAGTCGCCATCCCTTAGGATTTTTCACCACCTAGGGTTACCACCCCCTAAGACCTAAGGTTACCGCCCCTTAGGGTTTATCACCTGCCTAACCGCAGTTAGGACTTTCCTACAAACTCATTCAACATATCAGATAACAAATAACCTTAACTTTGAATCCCTTTGCCATTATCAAAACTTGGGGTCGATCATCGGATGCTTCATGCACCAACAAAATCTCCACTGCTCGGAAGGAAGGAGCCGCCGAAAAGGGAGCGCCGGTGGTCGTGGACCCAATCTAGGGCACGAGGTTGCCACAGGGAGAATGACCATAGTGAGGCAGAAAGGGGCGGAGGTAGTAGTACGAGGGTCATTGCTCGAAGTGATGGGTCGGATCCGGTGGTCGATCAATGGATTTGTGCCAGCGAGGAGGAGTCCTAGCGCCGATGCTCGACGGGTATAGTGGATCAGAGATTAGGGCATGGCTCGGTGGGGAAAAGAATTAGCGAGAGGGAAGATGAGCGGCGATGGAGACGACTAGGGCACGGAAAAGAAAGGGAAAATGCAATACAAGGAAGAGAAGACATTGACTAGCGATTTTGTATGCACGGGAGAAGAGGAGGCATCGTGAGCGGCGATGGCGGTGGCGCGTCGGTTGGGGAAGAGAAGAAGAAGCGGCATGGGTCAGGGGAGTCGGCGAAGGCACGGGTGAGAAAACGGAGGAAAAGAAAGAAAAAGAAAAGAAAAAGAAAAAGAAAATTCAACTTTTTCTCGTTAAAATGGGGTAGCCTAAACAGGCTTTCCCATGGCCCAATATTTATCCCCGTAACCTACACCATACATCCTCCGAAAAATTCTCAAAAAATTTCCAAAAATTCTGAAAAATTCCTTTAATGTCATTCGCCTATTTAACCTTATTATTGGGTTTCAGTATATTACATTCTCCCCTACTAATAAAAATTTGGTCCCCAAATTTAGTTATCTACCATCAGCAAGTACTAGCAATAAATAATAGTATAAATACTGAACGAAAATTAACCTACATACCTCGGGTAAACAGATGGGGGTATCGAGCTCGAGTCATATCCTCGAGCTCCCAGGAAGCCTCCTCGTCAGAATGATGTTGCCATCCGACTTTAACCAGTCAGATAGTCTTGTTCCACAGCTGACACTCTTTCTAGTCCAGAATTCATACCGGAACCTCCTCGTAGGTCACGTCAGGCTGAATGGAAATTGGTATATCTGACAGAACATGTGTTGGGTCGGCTACGTATCTCCTCAGCATAGACACATGAAATATATCGTGCACGCCTACTAGAGCCGGTGGTAGCGCCAGACGATAAGCTACTGCTCCAATCCTCTCCAAGATCTGGAAAGACCCAATGTATCATGGAGCTAGCTTACCTCAGAGGCCAAATATCTTCACCCCTTTTATGGGTGAGACTCTAAAAAATGTTAGAATGTATACTAAAAGTCTAGCTTTTGTATAAAAATTTATTTTGAAATAAGAATTACATTGGTCAAATATCTACATTTATATGCTAAATGTAGTTGTTCATTTAATTTATATTGAAGATAACATGGTGTGTGGTGTCACATAGAAGATCATGTTATCAGTTCCTTATAAATTATAAATAGTTGCTCACAACCAAGATGGAATGGGACAAACCATTGAAATGGTTGTAGTGTAATTTGGTATTAGTTTATCTTGAATATAAAATTATACTATTACACTCTGAGTGTATTCAGTAGGACTATTTGAAGTTGTTCTTTTTATACTGACTGTAAAAAAAAAAGAACAGGATCTCTGTTATTATGGAAGTATGTACTCTTAATCATGATATAATAACAAGTACATGTACTTAATATTTATTTCTTTAATTTATCAAAGGGTGAGATTTAGTTCGTTAAATCAATAGGCCCGATAAGTTGGGAAATGAAATTATTTATATGGTGTGTTGTTGATTATATAATGAAACTGTGTCCTAGTGATCTAGGTTGGTGATGTCCCCTTGAGGAGCTCATAAGGATTGTCATGTAAACCCTACAGGTGGACTTACTCCAACATGACAATAAGGTTGAGTGATACTACTCTTGGAGCTAGATATTAATTAAGTGAGTTGTCAGTAACCCATTTAATTAATGGACATTCGATATCTTAAACACAGATAGATTAGCGCACTCATGATAAGAAGGAGTTCATATTGTAATATGGGATTGGTGCGGTAGTGCAATAATGACTCTTTAGTGGTATGAGTTATTATTGATGAACTTGAGTTGGGTGTTCGGGGCAAACACGGGAAGCTCAAGCTCATTGGGAGACGAAAACCAATTTCTCCTCTCGGTCCCTGTTGTAGCCTCTTATTTATAAAGCCTTGTATCCACCTTAAGTCCACTTCTTACCCAAGTAATGGGTCGGCCAAGCCTTTCTTGCAACGGGCCTACCAAGCATTATTTGGAGCCAAGAGGTGGCCGGCCCAAGAATATCTTGGTGTCCAAGATGTGGCCGACTATATAGGAATAGAAAAGGAAGTTTTAATCTTTCCTTTATAGCCATCCACAAAAGGATTTAAAAGAAAGATTTTAATCATAAAACTTTCCATTTTTTAGATCGATCACAGAATGAAAGAAAAGGGAGTTTTTATTTTGTTAAAAACTTTCCTTTTATGATGCTTTCCACATGGTTTTAAAAGAGAGTTTTAAATTTTAAAATTTTTCCTTTTATAGCTTTCTACAAAGGATTAAAAGAGAGATTTGAAATCTTTCCTTATTTGTAGTTATCTATAATGTTTAAAAGATATATTTTAATTTTTGATAAAACTTTCCTTCACTGTAACCATGATTTAAAAAGAGAAGTTTTAATTAATCTTTCCTTTTTTGTAGTTGTCTACATGTTTTAAAAGAGAGAGATTAATTTTAAAACTTTATTTTTGTTGACATGTACAATAGGAAATTTAAAAGAAGAGATTTTCATTGTTGTTAAAATTTTATTTTTTAAAGGGAGGCCACAAATAAGGAAGTTTTAATTATGTTTAAAACTTTCCTTCTTTACCATGACTAAGGATTATAAAAGAGAAAGAGAGGTTGCTTCATGAGATAACATAATTCTATTCCCTCCTCTCTTTTCCTTGGGTGGCTGGCCACTCTTCTTTTCTCTTCTCCCTTTGGTTTCTCTCCTAGAGGTCGGTGGCAATTGTCTTCCTTCTTTAAGCTAGGGTCGGTGGTACAAGAGAGGAAGCTTTCCACCCTAGAGCCGGCGGCAAGAGAGGAGGCTTTCTTCCTTAGGACCGGCGGCAAGAGAGGAAGCTTATATTGTTGTGGCCAGTGGCTTGGAGCTAAGAAAGAAGAAGAAGAGAAGGAAATTTCCTATTTTGGCATCTCTTTGTGGCTTGAGTTTCTTGGAGGAAAAGAAGTGGTTCGGGTGGAGTCATCTTGGTAGTCGTCGCCCACACGACGTCCAAGAGGAGGAGAGGAATACAATAGAAGATCAAGAGGTCTATAAGCTACTAAGAAAGCTATAACTAGTTATTTGTTTCTGCATCATAACTAGTTCATCTTCTTTGTATAGATCTTGAAAAACCAAACACAAGAGGCTATAGGTTTTAGGCTATCGTTTTTGTTATCGATTTTGTGTTTCGATTTCATGTTTCGATATTGTGCTTTTATTGAGGTCTCTGTAGTTAAACATAGTTTACTATAAAAAGTTAAATATCTGATTTCTTTAAAAAGCTGTGTCTAGGATGTGGTGGATGATCCCATACCCAAGAAGGCCTAGTGCCTCTCCATGTTTAACTTGGAAGCCGATCTTTGAAATAGATATTTAATTAACTTTTGTAATATGGTTTAACTTATGAAGAACACATCAGTTAAACTTGGAGTAAAAATGTTAAGTATCATTTCCAATCCAAGTTTAACTTCTGAAGGATAATTTGGATTAATAATGTTAAGCATCATTTGTAATCCAAATTTAACTTTAGTAGAGCTCACGGGTAGCTAGGATAGTTCTATGCTTGTACAAATTTTTGTACAGGGGAACTAGAATGATATTTCGAGTAGCAACCAACAATTAGTATCAGAGCTAGGTTTATGCCTCTGTGTGTTTGGTTTTTAGTTTAATTATGCACATGTCATACATATTTTAGGCATGAAAATAGTAGGATGCGCAAATAAATTAAGTCTGTGGTTGCAGACTCCAACTATTATGGCCTATTATGATTATGTATGATTGGGCCCTCAGACATGTTATGGACATTTTATGTGTGTGCATGAATGTATTTATTAAATATAGCAGGAGCTGTATTAGTTTTAGGATTTTACATTTTGTTCGATCTAGACTTTATGTACATTCCTTTGTGGAATATAGGATCGATATATGTAAAATTTTATTTTTGTCGCGGATCGTATCCTTGCGAGGCGTGGTGCTATTTGAGGACCAGAGGCGCAGCGAAAAAGGAAGCTCGATGGATGAGACGATATGAGCCTTAGGGCTGGCGGCTAGGTTTGACGACTGCTAGGGCTGGCGGCACACGGAGGACAGTGATGGAAGAGGCCATAATAGTTGGAAAATTATTTTTTCATATTTATTGCTTTTATTTGCTGTGATGTGTGCTTGTGTGAATGTTAAAATTCCTCGTTTCTAAATAACTAAGTGGGAGAGGAATTAATTAAATTCCATGATCTCCATTAATGGTTTGTAAGTGATGCATTCAAACTTGCGCGTTGGCTCTGAGTGCCTTCCTCACATCAGATTAGTTTGTTTACGGATCACTAGAACAAACTTCCTTAATGGATGATTATAGGAAATTATTTAGGAACGTGTGATCTTCTCTATCTGAAGGGGTACAATCCTATTTAATAGACTTAGTATCAAGTAATGGTATACACTTAGGCACATTTAATAGTATCCTCCCCATCGGAGTCACTACTATTATTTGTGTGACCGAAAAAAAACCAACTATTAATTTTTCATAAAGCTAGGTAAAACCCCCTCTTACAAATGATTGAATTTGTATACGTCCACACTATCGTGGCATACAAAATTCATTGTGTTAGAGGTAATTTTATTTGTCATAAAGTTAGGTTGACAAAATAAAATTAATGGGTAAAATCTCCTCTTACAAATGATTGAATTTGTATACGTCCACACTATCGTGGCATACAAAATTCACGGTGTTTGAGGTAATAAAGTTAGGTTGATAAGATAATTAATGGGTAAATCCCTCCTCTTACAAATGTTTGAATTTGTATACGTCTACACTATCGTGGCATATAAAATTCACGGTGTTTGAGGTGTTGGTGAATTTAAATGATATTGTTTGAGGAATCAATATTATTTTAAATTCTAAGGTTTTGACCAAATATTTGATCGAAGATAGACCAACTATTAAATTTATTTGTCAGAAAGTTAGGTTGACAAGATAATAAAATTAATGAGTAAAACCTCCTCTTACAAATGTTTGAATTTGTATACGTCCACACTATCGTGGCATACAAAATTCACGGTGTTTTGAGAAGTTGGTGAATTTAAATGATATTGAGGAATCAATATTATTTTAAGGTCTTGACCAAATATTTTGTGATTCTTAGGATTTTAAATGGTTTTCAATTCCCTAGCTATTATATTAGAAGAAAACAAACTTACTAGTCCCAATTATATTGATTAGAAACAAAAGGTAGGCTGTCCTCACAAAAATAAGCACAATAAAGGTGTATCTTATTCATTAGTTGTTGAAACATGTTTAGTGGTGTTATCTACCGGTACATGGTGTGTAGATACGAGAGCCACTGATCATGTCTACAATTCATTGCAGGGATTCCAGGAAACCCGACGACTACATGAAGGGGAAATCACCGTACCAGCAAAGAATGCAATCACAGAAGAACACAGATAGTTTTACTTCGTTCGGAGCCTAGGTCGACTCCTACTCGAAGGCCCGCGATCCTTGATCGCTTTCGGTGGGCAACACTTATAAGTACGAAAAGGAGTACAAGATTTACAATCAGTACAATAATTAAAAACAAGTTTACCGACGACAGAATCGTAATCTCGAAGCTCCTGGTCGTCGTGGACTTGTAACAGCACTTCAGGGTCGTTGAATGAGCAGCACGCAGCATAAGGATTGCTTGGAAGTTCTTTTTTGAAGCTGCTGGTCGAGACCCCTTATAAAGGGGGTTCAAGGCGCCTTATACTATTCACCAAGGCGCCTTGAACGAGCCGAGTCACCCGCGTGGATCAGCACGGACCTGGTCGAACTCTATCTGGTTTAAGGCGCCTTCAGCCTATCCAAGGCGCCTTCAACCTCCGGTTCAAGGCGCCTTGAACCCCATTCAAGGCGCCTCCAGTCTGCTGCGCTGGCCTCTTCCTGGCTCGCACCCGAGGCGCCTCGGACACTGTTCATCCGAGTCCTTCTTTGTGTTTTTGGTACCTGCAAGTATGTTAATCCAAAGATACCTGCAACACAAAGTTAACACAACATAATAGTATGAATATGAAATTATGACAGTCTCCGGACTGTCCGGGTCTGACTTCGGGTTTCCAACCGGAAACCCTAGGTCGACCCGACGCCTACTGTTCCCTCTACGGGGAACGCGTCCTCACCTACTCCTCTCAGGAGATTTTACTTGTTGCCAGTACGATCCTCCAGATCGACTGGACTTTTGCTCGGCACTCGATGCTCCCGGACTTTCTGCTGAACATCCGCTTCACCGGCCAGTTCAGACTTTCACCTGGTTCGCGACACCAGGACTTTCCACCTAGGGTTACCACCCCCTAGGACTTTTGCCTGAAGCCATCGACCTGCCAAGACTTTCCGCATAGGGTTACCACCCCCTATGACCTAGGGTTACCACCCCCTAGGGTTTTACCTTGCCTAACCGCAGTTAGGACTTTCCTGAAACACTCAGCAAAAGCTGTCAGATAACAAAGCACCTTAACTTTGAATCCTTTGCCATTATCAAAACTTAGGTTCGATCGTCGGATGCTTCCCGCATCAACAATCTCCCCCTTTTTGATTATGGCAACACGTAATTCAAAGTTAAGAAAAACAACATATGTAATAACTGCACAAAGTTAACCAAGCTTAAGTAAATAAACTTCAAATGCAATAGAGGTTAAGCTGGAAACTTTGAACTTTGACATATTAGACTCCCCCTTAATAAAAGCCCTCCTTTTATCAAATACTTTGAATTTAACTTTAATTTACCTACTCTCTGCTTTTATTAAATACTTTGATTTTTCCATTAACTTTAAATCTACTCTCCCCCTTTGCCATATATCAAAAAATAAACTAGTTTGAAAGTAGATTTGTATTTTTCTGAAGGAAAATTTTCAAAAGAGGGAAAAAGAACAAAAAACGACTTAGCTTTTTGAGTTTTGGAATTTTCTAAATTTGAAAATACTTAGCTATATATTCAGCTTCAAAATGATTTGTATTGAGAAAATATTTTGCCAAATAGCTAAGTTTAGAGTACAATCTAACTAAGTGTAGTAAACATATTCTTAAAATTAACTAAGTTTGAAGATATGAGTATTTGAATTTTCAATAAAATGTTTTTAATAAAAAGTTTTGCTTAGAAGTTATAAAATTTGAGGTCACTTTAAAATGTTATAATTAGTTTACTAGATTTGAAAAATAGTTGAATATTCAATTTCATGGTCAAGTTTTTGAAAAAACTGTAAATGAGTTTTGAATACTCATTGTGAAGAAAATTAACAAAATATTTATTTTTAGGGCAGAGGGAGTAGTAGGAGTTTGTTTTCAGTCCAAGCATGAGTCAAATTAAATTATTAAGTTTAATTTGATTAAGTATCAGAGCCCTAAAATAATCAGGTAAAGTAATTTGATTAGAACCGTAAAGTATAATCATGCTTAAATTGAAACACACTTTTCCCAACTGTCTAACCTTTAGCTACTTGCTGATTGCCTAGAGGGCAGTAGCTTTCACATGGTTAGTCAAATTAAGTCCATTTGGTCCAGTTAGATTTGTCTAGAGCTGGAAGACTTGACTTGATTAATATTTATGATGTGTTTAACGCCCAGACTCATATTGATGCACAAATATAAGCATTCCTGAGTCCAGGCTGTACCCTATGCATCTCACGCCATACTAAGTTTTTCAAACACAAGTAAGGTAGACCTAGGTGTTTGTGAGATGCTCTGGCTTTAATCTAGGGGAACATGATATCTAGGGGAAAGCCTAAGCTAAATCCAGAATTTTTTGAAACTTCTAAGAAATTAGAATTTTGAAATAAGTATTTTCCTAGAATTTTAAAAGTAAATGATAAGTGAACTCAGATTTTGTGAAACTGAATAAGCATGCAAATAAGTACATCCACAGAATAAGGAAGTCTAAACAAGTGAGACAACAATCCACAGAATAATGCATAACAAAGTCATATCAACTAGCAGGATCATCTGCTCGAGGAGAGCTAGCTGGAGGATCATGGGGCTGCTCAGGTGCAGGCTGACCTAGCCGTCGTATCTCGTCACGAAGGGACGTAAATCCGGCAGCCATCTCGGATCGAATAGAGAGAACTATCCGTCGTGTCTGGATGGACTCAACCTCGAGTCGAGCTAGTCTGTCCTCGACGGAGAGTGAGGAAGAGGTCGAAGGTCCAGCTGAGGTGGATGGTCTGGCAGACGGAGAGGGATCTGCGAAAAGATCCTCGGCTAAGAGATCAGCCCACTCCTCTCCCTCGCCTGGTAAATCCTCGGCTGCTGGAGCGATAGGGGCAGCTGCCTGCTGTGGTCGGCCTATCCATGCTAGAACTCCATCAGCTGTGATATCGGCACTGGCTAGTCTACAACTACGGGATCCTAGCTCATCATATATAGTAAGAGGAATGACTGCTCCTCTGGTCACATCTATACCCTCTATAGTCGAAAAGAAGCGTGTCAGAATATGACAATAGGGCATGTGGACTATCTTGGAAGTGACTGTCCCAGATGCACAGATAATGTTCTGGAACATATGCAGGGCAATATCGATATCAAATCGATGACACAAGGCGTACAAGAAGAATGCGTGTGAAGATCTCATCTTCGGGACATCCCGGGATGAGATCGGCAGAATACATGCTGTCAGGACCCTATACATCACGTAGTCCTGAACCCGAAGAGTAACTGACCTGACCTCAGTCAAGTCAGCAGGTCTCGCTTCCCCAAGGAAATACGTATAGATAGTATCTAACGTAATGTGGGAGTAAGGATCGCCAAATGGCAGATCCCTACTGG
The DNA here is from genome assembly GCF_018446385.1 of Zingiber officinale. Taxonomy (NCBI): domain Eukaryota; kingdom Viridiplantae; phylum Streptophyta; class Magnoliopsida; order Zingiberales; family Zingiberaceae; genus Zingiber; species Zingiber officinale. Next base: position 60,513,790 of record NC_055995.1, on the reverse strand, counting down.
GGTAGCATAGAAAGGTAGACTCAGAAGCCCTAAGTCCTAGGGTGGTGCGTAGCAGAGTGGGAGTAAGCTCAATGTCCACGCCAGAGACTCTAGTGCTGTACCTATTATCATCAACCCTCTCAAGGTTGTGATAAAACTGTGCACATAACTCCTGGTTTACTGTATCGGTGCAATAAACCAATTGATCCAGTTGATAGTGTTCTATCATTTGAATAGTTGGTTGACAATACTGGGTAAAAAAAATCTTATTTACATATCTAGGTTTGATAGGTTCAAAGGTGTAATTGGCAAAGGTATCCCTAAGGTGTATAGTTGGGAATCGGATATCTGCTGATGGAATTCTAGCTGGATTAAGGTCAATATGTCGGCGTTTCCTAATTTTTAACGATTTTATCAAAAAAATGACAGAAATAAGCAAAAATTCTAAGTAAAATATGATTGAAAGGGATTAGGAGTATACCTAGGAGGCATTGTCACGTAGAGAGGAAAAAAAAACCGGTTGAGGGCGCCTTAGATGGGAAGAAAGCACACGATTATCGTGTGCTCGGCGTCGGCAGAAAACGAACAGAGAAGCTTCTGTTCGTTTTGATATAAAGTGTTGAAGGCGCCTTGAACCAAGGTTGAAGGCGCCTTATACACGTTGGAGGCACCTTGGTTTGATCCGAGGCGCCTTAAGATGAAGCGGCGGGAATTTTCCCGCTGCTTGCTAGGGCGCCTCCTTTCGATGGGAGGCGCCTTAGATAAGCTCCACGTTTTTTTTTTTTTTTAAATTAGTTAAATTTGAAAGAAAAAAATAGTTTTGAAAAATAATTTTGAATTTGAGTTTTTAAAAATAATTTTTAAATTGAGTTTTAAAATAATTTTGAAATTGAGTTAAAAATAATTTTGAAATTGAGTTAAAACATAATTTTGAAATTGAGTTTTAAAAATAATTTTGAAATTGAGTTTTAAAAATAATTTTGAAATTGAGTTAAAAATAATTTTGAAATTGAGTTTTAAAAATTGAGTTTTAAAATAATTTTGAAATTGAGTTTTAAAAATAAATTTGAAATTGAGTTTTAAAAATAAATTTTGAATTTGAGTTTTTAAAAATAATTTTGAAATTGAGTTTTAAAATAATTTTATATATATATATATATATATATATATATATATTTTTTTTTTTTAAATAATTTTGAAATTGAGTTTTAAAAATAATTTTGAAATTGAGTTTTAAAATAATTTTGAAGTTGAGTTTTAAAATAATTTTGAAATTGAGTTAAAAATAATTTTGAAATTGAGTTTTAAAATAATTTTGAAATTGAGTTTTAAAAATAATTTTGAAATTGAGTTTTAAAATAATTTTGAAATTGAGTTTTAAAAATAATTTTGAAATTGAGTTAAAAATAATTTTGAAATTGAGTTAAAAATAATTTTGAAATTGAGTTTTAAAAATAATTTTGAAATTGAGTTTTAAAATAATTTTGAAATTGAGTTTTAAAAATAATTTAGAAATTGAGTTAAAAATAATTTTGAAATTGAGTTTTAAAACTTAGTCATCTCACCCGATCTAAGTTTTCAATCAGGGAATCCTATGATTGATGTGAGATGATTTATTGTTGAATTCAGGATTTTGGTTTAACTTGTGTTAGATTCAGGTTTGGCTTTGGGTTCAACAAGTAAGCATTCTTTGGATAAACTTCTGGGCTATGGTGAGTCACAAGGAGCTCATTAAAGTAACCATGCCTTCGAGGTTTTCCAAATTGTCCTACCCATTGAACTTAATACCAATCCTTGGTCTAACTAGTCAGGATTCATTTAAGGGTAGCTTCGGTCAGTTCCACTTGGCCAAATGCACCAGGTTGAAGCCATATCTTCCTAGACATGCGATGCCCAAGCTTCCCTAACGTACTATCATCCAAAATTTCACCAATATCGTGGGTCAAGTTAAACCTAGCCGCTTTAATCTAACCTTAATTACCTGTAATCTACTCTTGTTTTACCCATTTCGTGTAGATTAGGTTTAGTTACCAGTCGGGTAGTTTAGTTGGGGTGCCAGATCTGGATCCTCCATTTTTATTTTCAGTGTTAACTTAATTTCGACTCTTGAATATCTTAACTTGATTTTAATTTTGAGTTTTGAATTGATAATTTAATTTTGAATTTTGAATTTTAAATTTAATTTTAGTTTTAAATTTTGAATTTTGAATTTAATTTTTTAATTTTAAATTTCGAATTTTGAGTTTAATTTTTAATTTGAATTTTGAATTTTAAATTTTTAGGATTGTTTTTCGTTTTGCTCCCCCTAGATCATGGCCTCGATATGGTCTATCGAGGTAGTATATTTGATCCTTTGGAACCCAGTATTGGTCAGGTCTAACTTGATTGACCAAGTTAGACTTGGAGACCCATGCTTGGACTGATTTAACACTTTGTTTGTTTATTAATGATAAATAAGATCTATATTTACTTTTGTATCCCAGCCCAGTTCTGTTGTAGACGGCTCTTTGTGTCCCAAGAATCAAGTCCAAATTCTTAGAGCCCAAAGTAAACCGTTCTAAGGTATTTTCTAAATCTTTAACCCGATTTGTTAGACTTGAATTTTCTTCCTCAAGTTTTTGAACTTGAGTTGGAAATTCAGTCTGACTCTGGTCAGGTAAGGGTTTGGTGTTAGCCACTTCTTTAAGGACACTTACTTCCTTTAGAAGTGACTTAACCTTCAGGTTTGACTTAGCTAATTTGCGCAATAAATAGCTAACTAAAATGTTCAACCGGGAGATACTTACAGCGGGGTCTGGTCCTTCGGAAACGGATACGGATCCGTGGCTTTGCTCGGACTCTGCCTCAGACTCGCTCTCGCATCCGGATTCGACGACTTGGTCCCGGGCCATTAATGCGAGTAGACTCGTTTGTTCGAGCTCGTCGTCGTCGTCCTCCGATGAAGATTCGTCCCATGTTGCCTTAAGGACCTTTTTCCTTCTTTGCTTTTTGACCTCCTTCAGGTTGGGGCAGTTGGATTTGATGTGCCCTTTTTGGTTACACCCGTAGCATGTAACTTCAAACTTCATCTTTGTATTTTGTGGGCCTTCCTTTGATTTCACTGCCTTCTTTAGATCTCTTTTGTCGAATCCTTTCGTCTTGTAGAGCTTCTTCACGAGATTTACCAGCTCGGTTGTAATGTCACCTTCTTCATCATCAGAGTCTGGTTCAGCTTCCGATGCTGGTTCGGTTCTCCGTCGAGGTCTCGGTTCCCGGGTTCGGCTTGTACCTGCAACCAACGCAATACCTTTCTCGGTAGGCTGTGCATTAGTCTGCTCATGAAGTTCAAATTCACTAAAAAGTTCATCTAGTTTTAAAGAAGATAAATCCTTGGAAACTTTGTAGGCATCTACCATTGATGCCCACAATGTATTCCTTGGAAACGAGTTTAGGGCATACCTTATTACGTCCCGATTTTCTATCTTCTGGCCAATTCCGTGAAGAGAGTTAAGGATGTCTTGTATTCTTGCGTGAAGAGAACTTGCCGTTTCGCCTTCCTGCATTTTTAGATTGTATAATTTATTAAGTAAAAGATCTCTTTTACTTACCTTGGTGTCGTCAGTGCCTTCGTGGAGTTCGATGAGCTTTTCCCAGAGTTCTTTTGCGGAGGAGAATGGACCGACTCTGTTGAGCTCTTCTTTGGTAAGACCACATTGGATGGTGCAGGTGGCTTTTGCGTCAGCTTCCACCTTTTTGATAAATGCTGGCTCCCAATTTTCACAGGGTGTAGGCTTACCGTCGGTACCAGTTGGCAGTTCCAGTCCTGTTTTGATGATCATCCAGGTATCGAACTGGATCTTCAGATATATCTCCATTCGCCCCTTCCAATACCCGAAGTCTTCTCCGGAAAATAGTGGGGGACGAACGGTGCTATATCCTTCTTGTTGGGCCATTTTAGATCTAAAAGAACAAAAACAACAAAATCTATTCCAAGACTGAGTCTTGGATTAGTAGTGCGAGAGTAAAGGATAATAAAAACGAACTCGAGTGGTGTTGCACCTACTTCGAGCAAAAGTCGATTCGAGGGAAACAAAAATTAGAATATAGCTATAAGGCTAAATTCTAATTCGACTCCGAAAACGAAAAAAAACTGCGAAAAATTTGTTTTGAAAGGTGATTGCACCAATTCAAAACGACCCCGCTCTGATACCAATTGTTGGATCGAGATCGCGCTAGAGGGGGGGTGAATAGCGCTCGCGGCTATTTTTGTCGTATCGGAAACGTAAAACTACCAAAGTAAATATACGCAGCGGAAGTAAAGAATGCAATCACAGAAGAACACAGATAGTTTTACTTCGTTCGGAGCCTAGGTCGACTCCTACTCGAAGGCCCGCGATCCTTGATCGCTTTCGGTGGGCAACACTTATATGTACGAAAAGGAGTACAAGATTTACAATCAGTACAATAATTAAAAACAAGTTTACCGACGACAGAATCGTAATCTCGAAGCTCCTGGTCGTCGTGGACTTGTAACAGCACTTCAGGGTCGTTGAATGAGCAGCACGCAGCACAAGGATTGCTTGGAAGTTGTGTACTGAAGCTGCTGGTCGAGACCCCTTATAAAGGGGGTTCAAGGCGCCTTACACTGTTCACCAAGGCGCCTTGAACGAGCCGAGTCACCCGCGTGGATCAGCACGGACCTGGTCGAACTCTATCTGGTTTAAGGCGCCTTCAGCCTATCCAAGGCGCCTTCAACCTCCGGTTCAAGGCGCCTTGAACCCCATTCAAGGCGCCTCCAGTCTGCTGCGCTGGCCTTTTCCTGGCTCGCACCCGAGGCGCCTCCAAGCTCCATGGAGGCGCCTCGGACACTGTTCATCCGAGTCCTTCTTTGTGTTTTTGGTACCTGCAAGTATGTTAATCCAAAGATACCTGCAACACAAAGTTAACACAACATAATAGTATGAATATGAAATTATGACAGTCTCCGGACTGTCCGGGTCTGACTTCGGGTTTCCCACCGGAAACGCGTCCTCACCTACTCCTCTCGGGAGATTTTACTTGTTGCCAGTGCGATCCTCCAGACTGGACTTTTGCTCGGCACTCGATGCTCCCGGACTTTCTGCTGAACATCCGCTTCACCGGCCAGTTCAGACTTTCACCTGGTTCGCGACACCAGGACTTTCCACCTAGGGTTACCACCCCCTAGGACTTTTGCCTGAAGCCATCGACCTGCCAAGACTTTCCGCATAGGGTTACCACCCCCTATGACCTAGGGTTACCACCCCCTAGGGTTTTACCTTGCCTAACCGCAGTTAGGACTTTCCTGAAACACTCAGCAAAAGCTGTCAGATAACAAAGCACCTTAACTTTGAATCCTTTGCCATTATCAAAACTTAGGTTCGATCGTCGGATGCTTCCCGCACCAACACAATAAAGGTGTATCTTATTCATTAGTTGTTGAAACATGTTTAGTGGTGTTATCTACCGGTACATGGTGTGTAGATACGAGAGCCACTGATCATGTCTACAATTCATTGCAGGGATTCCAGGAAACCCGACGACTACATGAAGGGGAAATCACCGTAAGCATGGGAAATGCTACGAAAGTGGCGACTGTTGTAGTGGGTGATGCTTATTTATCGTTTAGGAATAAAACATTGATTTTGAGAAATTGCCTTTATGTACCATGTTTTTGAAAGAATTTGATTTTAGTTTGTAAATTGTTTAAGGATGGATATTCTATTTCTTTTGATGACAAAGTGGTTGTCAAAAAAAATAGGGAGATTGTCTATTCTGGTACATTGGTTGGCAATTTACTCTAAACTCCCACGATGCAACAAATGGAAATTAATAACACATCTTCTAATAAGAGAAAGCAACCTTCGGAAATGAACCAAACATATCTTTAGCATCTAAGGCTAGGTCATATTAACTTAAGTAGGATTCAAAGGTTAATAGTCAATGGACTTTTGGATTCATTGGTGTTGGAATACTTTCCAACCTGCAAGTCTTGCTTGGAAGGAAAAATGACCAAGAGACCTTTTAAGGCTAAGGGGTATAGATCCAAAGATGTATTGGAATTGGTTCATTCTGATTTGTATGGACCTATGACTATCCAGGCAAGAGGTGGTTTTGAATATTTCATCTCTTTTATAGATGACTATTCGAGATACGGGTACATTTACTTGATACACCGCAAGTCTGAGTGCTTTGATAAGTTCAAAGAGTATAAGGCTGGTGTGGAGAAATGTCATTGTAAAAGTATCAAGACGCTACGGTCTGATTGTGGTGGAGAGTACCTCTTCGGAGAGTTTAGGAATTACTTATCAGAGGCAGGGATTCAATCCCAACTGTCTGCACCTGGTACACCCCAACAGAATGGTGTGGCAGAACGAAGAAATAGGACTCTTATGGAAATGGTTAGATCGATGATGAATTATTCTGAATTACCAAATTCATTTTGGGGTTATGCTCAGGAAACGACAGCGTACATTCTGAACTAAGTATCTTCTAAATCAGTATCCTCTACTCCCACAAAACTGTGGAATGGGTGTAAGCCTAGTCTAAGACATGTTCAGATTTGGGGAAGTCCAACACATATTTTGAAGGGAGATGCTGATAAGTTAGAATCACGTACAGAAGTCCGCTTGTTTATGGGATATCATAAAGGAACGAATGGTGGTTTGTTTTATAGTCCTAAAGATTAGGAGGTCATTGTTAGCACCAATGCCCAATTTTTGGAAGAGGACTATGTAATGAACCACAAGCCCATGAGTAAAAATGTTCTTGAAGAAGTAAGAGAGGACATGTCTAATCTAGTACCAATAGTACAAGATGAGATACCATAAGAAACTGCAACATGTGTCATAAATGATGTACAATTAGAAGTAGTGCCACGTCGTAGTGGGAGGGTTGTTCGACAACCTAATAGATTCATATTTTCAGGAGAGTATTCAGACTTGATCCCAGGTAAACATGAACCTGATCCCCGAACATATGATGAAGCACTCCAAGATAAAGATGCCGTATCTTGGCAAAAAGCAATAAATTTGGAAATAGAATCTATGTATTCTAAAAAAAGTCTAGGAGATAGTAGAACCACCAAATAGTGTAAAAGCTATTGGATGGGTCTACAAAAGAAAAAGAGGGACAGACGAGAAGGTGGAAACCTTCAAAGCAAGGCTTGTTGAGAAGGGGTATACTCAGAAAGAGAGAATCAATTATGAGGAAAAATTTTTATCGGTAGCTATGCTTAAGTTTATCCGGATACTTTTATCTATTACTGCTTATATGGATTATGAGGTTTGATAAATGGATGTCAAGACAGCTTTCCTTAATGAAAGTCTTGAAGAAAACATCCATATGAAGCAACCAGAGAGATTTATTGCAAAGGGCAAAGAGCATCTTGTATGCAAGCTCAATCAGTCTATTTATGGACTGAAGCAAGCTTCAAGATCTTGAAACATCTAGTTTAATGAAGTAATCCAGTCTTATGGATTTATTTAGTGTCCGGATGAGTCTTGTGTATACAAGAAGTGTGACAGAAATGTGGTGATATTTCTTGTACTATACGTAGATGACATTTTGTTAATTGGCAACAATGTCAAAGTGATGTCAGAAGTAAGGGTATGGTTGTCCAAGAAATTCAATATGAAGGACCTAGGAGAATGCGGGCATATTCTTGGGATCAAAGTAATAAGGGATCGCAAGAAAAGAATGTTGTGCTTATCCCAAGCTTCATATATCGATACTATCCTAGCTCATTTTAGCATACAAAACTCCAAGAAAGGTTTTCTATCTTTTCAGCATGGAGTATCTTTATCTAAAGAGATGTCTCTTAAGACATCAAAAGAAATAGAGGAAATGAAGGCAACTCCTTATGCTCCAGCTATAGGAAGCCTAATGTATACAATGTTATGCACGAGACCGGATATCTATTTTACCGTGGGCATGGTTAGAAAATATCAAAATAATTCAGGACAAGGACATTGGACTGCCGTAAAGCATATATATTAAAGTACCTGAGAAGGACTAGAGACTATATGCTGGTTTACCAAGCAGATGATTTGCTCCCTGTGAGTTACACGGATTCTGACTTCCAATCAGATAGGGACAATAGTAAATCTACCTCGGGGTATGTGTTTACTTTGGGAGGTGAAGCCATAACATGGAGGAGTGTTAAGCAGAAATGCGTTTCGGACTCCACCATAGAAGCTGAGTATGTGGCAGCCTCTGAGGCAGCCAAAGAAGCTGAATGGCTCTGAAACTTCTTGATGGACTTAGATGTGATTCCTGGTTTACCCAAAATTATCATAATTTATCGTGATAATAATGGTGCAGTAGCAAACTCGAAGGAACCATGAGCCCATAAGGCAAGTAAACACATTGAGCGCAAGTACCACCCGATACGAGACATCGTAAAATAAAAAGAAGTTGTTGTCGCCAAGATTGCATCAGATGATAACCTGGAAGATCCTTTCACTAAGGCCCTTCTGGTGAATGCTTTTGATCGGCATGTTGAGGGGATGAGAATTAGATGTACGAAAATATTTATGGAAGCATAGTCTTTTATTATAAGTGGGAGTTTGTTAGAATGTGTTCTAAAAGTCTAGCTTTTGTATAAACATTTATTTTGAAATAAGAATCACATTGGTCAAATATCTACATTTATGTGATAAATATAGTTGTTCATTTAATTTATATAGAAGATAACATGGTGTGTGGTGTAACGACCCGCCTCCTACTAGCTAGGCTGCGAAGCCGATCGCTACATTATGCTGTGCTGGACTATTAATGCGGAATGAAAACTGGCTAATTTAAAATTTTACTGAACTAAATGCTGTAAGGTTTAACTTAGTGTTCTGGGTGTACCTAGGAGTTGTACACATGTTAGGGAAGATAATCTATGCCTCTCGGATGACCTGCTAGCTGTAATCAGGCACTTCAATCGATCCATAGATCGATTGGGCTATCGGATCGATCCCGTGATCGATCCAGCTTGTTACTGGCACGAAAAAACTCTCTAGATCGGTCGGCAGACCGATCCATATACTCCCTCGCCTCTGTATGCGGCTGGATCGGTCTACCGACCGATCCAGGAGTACCCTGATCGGTCGGCTTGACCGATCCAGTAGCTCACTGATCGGTCGGCTAACCGATCAGTGAGCGTCGGTGCTATTTGTTCGCACAATGGATCGGTCGGCTGACCGATCCATAACAGAGGCCAACTCTCTGTTCGCGCATGGATCGGTCAGCTGACCGATCCAGCGACACGACCAAAGGTCTGATTTCAGCACTTGGGCGTGCCAAAATCTCACATATGAGTTATACACTACATGAGAAACATTCTAATAACATAAAACTAGTATTCTAAACTTAACATGACACATAGTTCACTGATTCATAGCATTACACAACTAAACGTGCATGAAAGTAAAACACTAAAGAGTTCTACGGTTTAAACTTGCTAAGTCCCCTAAGAATCTTTTATTCCAGTTCCTGCCACACACACCATCTCTGCATTGGCCTCCAGCTTCCTCTGCTAGTCCATTTTCCTTTTACCTGTATCTGCAGTATAAGGAAAATAGTATCTGTAAGCTAAAAAGCTTAGTAAGAAACCATCTACCTCACTAAAACATGCATACGATGCAAATATGATTTTAAATCATGCTGTTTGAAAGGATATGCTAAGTATACTGAATAAACTAAACATGGCATGGCATATAAGCATACAATCATGGCATATCTAAAGCTGAACATGATATCAATCACATGGTATCAATGAAGAACTAAGCTGATACTAAAAACTGAGCTACTGCTAGGACTGTACTGAATTCACGAACTAATTTGTGAAAGGTTGAAAACCATATACATATAGTAAGTGAAAATACTAAACATGCTGCTGATGGGCCCTGGCAACTGTACTTGCTGTGCGCGCATCCCTAACTAGACCCGGGATTGCAAGTTCCGAATCTAGTAGGGTTTACTAGGTTAGCTAAACCTAGGGACGACTATGGGAGCCCAACCCAATGGATATCTAATCCAGTACAGTGCCACTGAAAAGTAAAATACTGAAATAGCTAATACTATTTTGTTGAATCTAGGTTATCTGAACCTAGAACTAGGTTGTCTGAACCTAGAGGCGACTGTGGGAGCCCACCCATTTGGACATCTAGTCTCGTAAAAGCTGAAGTAAAAATTGATCATGCTAATTAACATGTTCTATGGCATTTACTAAATGCCCACTGTATCATAAGGCTGTGCTAGGCATTTTGTCGAGCATTTGGCGCTCTCTAACTCTCCTCGCGATCAGGGCGACCACCTCTAGGCACCCAGCAGCGTCTAAACCCCTATCTACAGAGGATACACGTGCTCGGCCCATCTAGAGATGCTCACTAATCCCTAAATCTGTGAGAAGAGTTAAAATACACACTATATGCTGACAAAATTCAATAAAACTAATCTAATGCATAAAAGAAAACACGCGAGAGCTACTTATACTGCAGGTGAGGGGTTTCTTACCTGGTACGCTAATTTCCTTACAATTCTATTCGCTAGAATTCCGGTGGAGATGACTTCTCGACGATCTTCTCGCGTCTATGCGTTCCCCTCGCGAAGGAGAGCATCCTCGTGCCGGAGTTATCGCCGGAAGATGTCCTTGGGGCCCTAGGGAGAGAACCCTAGGTCTCCTTGTGGTTTCCGCCGAGAGAGGGAGGAGAGGGAGAGGTGGCGTCGGTGAGGTTAGGGTGAAGGGGAAGTTGCCGAACCAACAAAATAAACCAAACCAACTTAAATTTCCTATTTATACTAAGTAATTAATTCGGCCAAACCAATTATAAATATAATTGATTCCCTTTCCTTTCAGCACGGCCCTGCTTGGTTCACCGGTTACTAAGGCTAACTAAAGGTTTAGCGGACCCGAGAGGTCCCGGGTTCGATTCCCGCTTAAGCCATTTTACTTCTCTAATAATTTTTGCTTCTTCCGCTACTCGGAAAATTCCGGAAAAATATCTAATAATTCCAGAAAAATCATAGAATATTTCTAAAATAGTTTTGAGAATTTTCAGGCGTTACATGTGGTGTCACACAGAAGATCATGTTATCAGTTCCTTATAAATTATAAATAGCTGCTCACAACCAAGATAGAATGGGACAAACCATTGGAATGGTTGTAGTGTAATTTGATATTAGTTTATCTTGACTATAAAATTACATTAGTACACTCTGAGTGTATTGAGCAGGACTACTTAAGGTTGTTTTTTTTATACTGATTGTTAAAAAAAAAAGAACAGGATCTCTATTATTATGGAAGTGTGTACTCTTAATCATGATATAATAACAAGTACGTATACTTAATATTTATTTCTTTAATTTATCAAAGGGTGAGATTTAGTTCGTTAAATCAATTGACCTGATAAGTTGGGAAATGATATTATTTATATGGTGTGTTGTTGATTATATAATGAAATTGTGTCCTAGTGATCTAGGTTGGTGGTGTCCCCTTAAGGAGCTCATAAGGATTGTCATATAACCCTGTAGGTGGACTTAGTCCGACATGACAATAAGGTTGAGTGGTACCATTCTTGGGGCTAGATATTAATTAAGTGAGTTGTCAGTAACTCATTTAATTAATGGGCATTCGATATCTTAAACACAGATAGATTAGCGCACTCATGATAAGAAGGAGCTCATATTGTAATATGAGATTGGTGTGGTAGTGCAATAATAACTCTTTAGTGGTATGAGTTATTATTGATGAACTTGAGTTGGATGTTCGGGGCAAACACGGGAAGCTTAAGCTCATTGGGAGACCAAAACTAATTTCTCCTCTCGGTCCCTGTTGTAGCCTCTTATTTATAAAGCCTTACATCCACCTTAAGTCCACTTCTTACCCAATTAATGGGTTGGCCAAGCCTTGCTTGCAAGGGGCCGGCCAAGCATTATTTGAAGCTAAGAGGTGGCCGGCCGAAGCATATATTGGTGTCCAAGATGTGGTCGGCCACATAGGAATAGAAAAGGAAGTTTTAATCTTTCCTTTATAGCCATCCACAAAAGGATTTAAAAGAAATATTTTAATCATAAAACTTTCCTTTTTTAGATCGGTCATAAAAGGAAATAAAAGGGAGTTTTTATTTTGTTAAAAACTTTCCTTTTATGATGCTTTCCCACATGGTTTTAAGAGAGAGTTTTAAAGTTTAAAATCTTTCCTTTTATAGCTTTCTAGAAAGGATTAATAGAGAGATTTGAAATCTTTCCTTATCTGTAGTTATCTATAATGTTTAAAAGAGAGATTTTAATTTTTGATAAAACTTTCCTTTTTTGCAACCATGATTTAAAAAGAGAAGTTTTAATTAATCTTTCCTTTTTTGTAGTTGTCTACATGTTTTAAAAGAGAGAGATTAATTTTAAAACTTTCCTTTTGTTGCCATGTCCAATAGGAAATTTAAAAGAAAGATATTTGTTGTTAAAATTTTCTTTTTTTAAAGGAAGGCCACAAATAAGGAAGTTTTAATTATGTTTAAAACTTTCCTTCTTTACCATGATCAGGGATTATAAAAGAGAAGGAGAGGTTGCTTCATGAGATAACATAATTCTATTCCCTCCTCTCTTTTCCTTGGGTGGCCGACCACTCTTCTTTTCTCTTCTCCCTTTGGTTTCTCTCCTAGAGGTCGGTGGCAATTGTCTTCCTTCTTCAAGCTAGGGCCGGTGGTACAAGAGAGGAAGCTTTCCACCCTAGTGTCGGTGGTTAGAGAAGAGGCTTTCTTCCTTAGGGCCGGCGGCAAGAGAGGAAGCTTATCTTGTTGTGGTCGGTGGCTTGGAGGTAAGGAAGAAGAAGAGAAGGAAATTTCCTATTTTAGAATCTCTTGGTGGCTCGAGTTTCTTGGAGGAAAAGAAGTGGTTCGGGTGGAGTCATCTTGGTAGATCGTCGCCTACACGACGTCCAAGAGGAGGAGAGGAATACAATAAAAGATCAAGAGGTCTATAAGCTACTAAGAAAGGTATAACTAATTTTTTTTTTCTGCATCATAAATAGTTCACCTTCTTTGTATAGATCTTGAAAAACCAAACACAAGAGGCTATCAGTTTTAGGCTATCATTTTTTATATCGATTTTGTGTTTTAATTTCATGTTTTGATATTGTGCTTCTATTGAGGTCTCTGTAATTAAACCTAGTTTACTGTAAGAAGTTAAATATCTGATTTCTTTGAAAGGCTTTGTCTAGGAAGTGGTGGATGATCCCATTGTTGGTTAATTCTAGGAAAACGTACCGGTTCCACTATATAAAATTTTTTTGTATAAGTGTCGAACCTTTCCTTAAATAACCTATTGTGTTCTTTAGAAGTTAAATTAGGAATCACAGACGGAACTTAACATCATTGATTCCAAATTTAACTTATCTGTTCTTAATAGTTTAGATTTGAATCGCAAGCGGAACTTAACACTATTGATTCAAATCTACCTAAATTATTAATTCCATAAATATTAATTTCCAAAATTGGCTTCCAGGACTGTATGGTGAGGCACATGGCCTTCTTGGATATGGGAGCAACCACAACCTCCTAGACAAAGCCTTTTAAGGAAAGCTAATATTTATTTCCTTAAATAACTCTAGGTTAACCAAAAAGAACAATCGAATCACAAATTCGAAACAAAAAACACAAAATTAAAAAATAAATTCGATAAACTAGATCTAATTGCCTCTTGTATTTAGAATTCTTACAAAGAAAATAACTAGTATGATGCGGAAGAAAATTACTAGTTATACCTTCTCTTTGTAAGCTAATGACCTCGAGATCTTCTGCCGTATTCCTCGCCTTGCCTTGGACATCGTGTGGGCGACGATCCTCCAAGATGAACACCACCCAAAAGAGTCCTTCCTCTTCCTCTAAGATTCGGCCACCACCACCACCAAGGAGAAGAGAGCAAAGGGAAAGGGAGAAGGGAGAGGGCCGGTCACCAAAAGACCTCCAAGCGATAGAATAAGAGTTGTGTCTCATGATGCCCCCTCACCCCTTCTTTTATATTACTTGCCCAAGGCAAATAAGGAAAAACTTTTTACAAAAAATAAAATCATCCAAGAGTTTTTCCTTTTCCCTTTTAATTTTTCCTTTTCTTTCCTCTTGATTGAATCAATCACCAAATTTAATTTTGTGATGATTTTAATTAAATTAATATGGTCGGCCACTTGCTTGGGCACCAAGCAAGGTGGCCGGCCACCTCATCAAGAGGAAAAAGGAATTTTATTTTTAGAAAATTTTACAAGAAAAACTCTTATAAAATTTTACAAGCTCTCTTTCCTAAAGTAGGAGTTAAAAAAGGAAAGTTTCTAAAAATTAAAACCATGTTTTAAAATTTAAAAACTCTCTTATAAAATTTTCTTTTTTAACATGATGATAGAAAATTTTAATTTTAAAACTTATCTCCCTTTTTTCTTAAACCATGAGTATGGTTAAAAAGGGAAAGTTTTAAAACTATTAAAACATGTGGCCAAATTCAAATAAGGAAAGTTTTTAAAATTAAAATCTCTCTTTTAAAACTTATAGTTTTCTACAAAGAGAAGATTTTAAAACTTCAAAAACAACCCTCCTTGTTTGAATATTGTGGCCGACCCCTTCATGCTTGGTCACCAAGCAAAGGGCCGGCTCCTATAGGAGAGGATGTGGCCGACCCTTGCTTAGTCACCAAGCATTGGACCGGCCCACTTCTTGGACACTAAGAAGAGCCTTACATTTGGATGGACTTGAGGCTATAATGAGGCTACGACAGGGACCTAGAGGAGAAATTGGTTTTGGCCTTCCGATGAGCTTGAGTATCCCTTGTTCGCCCCGAACACACAACTTAAGTTTATCAATAATAACTCATTCCACTTGAGAGTTATTACCGCACTACCGCACCAATCCTAAATTATATTATGGGCTCCTTCTTATTATGAGTGTGTTAGTCTCCCTGTGTTTAAGATTATGAATGTCCACTAATTAAGTAAGTTACCGACAACTCAATTAATATCTAGCTCCAAAAGTAGTACCACTCAACTTTATTGTCATGTCGGACTAGGTCCACCTGCAGGGTTTAACATGACAATCCTTATGAGCTCCTCTTGAGGACATTCTCAACTTAGATAACTAGGACACAGATTCCTTCTATAATCAACAACACACACTATAAGTAATATCATTTCTCAACTTATCGGGCATATTGATTTATCGAGCTAAACTTCACCCTTTGATAAGTCAAAGAAATAAATATTAAATATATGTGCTTGTTATTATATTAGGATTAAGAGCACACACTTCCATAATAACTAAGGTCTAGTTCTTTTACTAAGTCAGTACAAAAAGAACTTACCTAAATGATCTTACTCAATACACTTAAAGTGTATCAATGTAATTTATTAGTCAAGATAAACTAATACTTAATTACACTACGACTATTTTGATGGTTTGTTCCTTTCCATCTTAGTCGCGAGTAACTGTTTATAATTTATAGAGAACCGACAACATGATCTTCTGAGTGTGACACCACAATCCATGTTGTCTACTATATAAATTAATTGAAAAATTACATTTAATAAATAAATACAGATATTGACCAATGTGATTCTTTTATTTCAACAAATAAATGTTTACAAAAGCTAGGCTTTTAGTATACACTCTAACAATCTCCCACTTATACTAAAAGACTAAGCTGCCATATCTGTTGCCTTACATCTGATTCCCATCCCCTCTACATGCCGATCAAAAGCTTTCGCCGGATGGGCCTTTGTGAAAGGATCTGCTAGGTTATCTTCTGATGCAATCTTGGCGACAACAACTTCTCCTCGCTTGACGATGTCTCGTATCAGGTGGTACTTGCGCTCTATATGTTTACTTGCCTTATGAGCTCGTGGTTCCTTCTAGTTTGCAACTGCACTTCTATTATCACAATAAATTGTGAAGATCTTGGGTAAACCAGGAATCACATCTAAGTCCATTAGAAAGTTCTTGAGCCATACAGCTTCTTTGGCTACCTCAGAGGCTGCCACATACTCAGCTTCCATGGTTGAGTCCGAGACGCATTTCTGCTTAACACTCCGCCATGCAATGGCTCTACCTCCTAGAGTAAACACATAGCCTGTCGTTGACTTACTATTGTCCCTATCTGATTGGAAGTCCGAATTCGTGTAACCCACAGGGAGCAAATCGTCTGCTTGGTAAACTATCATATAATCTCTAGTCCTTCTTAGGTACTTTAATATATGCTTTACCGCAGTCCAATGTCCTTGTCCTGGGTTACTCTGATATCTGCTAACCATGCCCACGACAAAACAGATATCAGGTCTCGTACACAGCATTGCATACATAAGGCTTCCTACAGCCGAAGCATAAGGAACTGCCTTCGTGTCCTCAATCTCCTTTGATGTCTTCGGGGACATCTCTTTAGATAAGGCTACTCCATGCCTAAAAGGTAAGAAACCTTTCTTGGAGTTTTGCATGCTAAAACGAGCAAGGATTGTATCTATATATAAAACTTGGGATAGGCACAACATTCTTTTCTTGCGATCCCTTATAACTTTGATCCCAAGAATGTGTGCACATTCTCCTAAGTCCTTCATATCAAACTGTTTGGACAACCATACCCTTACGTCTGACAATACCTTGACATCGTTGCCAATTAACAAAATATCATCTACGTATAGTACAAGAAATACCACCACGTTTCTGTTACACTTCTTGTATACACAAGACTCATCCGGACACTAAATAAATCCATATGACTGGATTACTTCATTAAACTGGATGTTCCAAGATCTTGAAGCTTGCTTCAGTCCATAAATTGACCGATTGAGCTTACACACTATATGCTCTTTGCCCTTTTCAATGAACCCTTCTGGTTGCTTCATATGGATGTTTTCTTCAAGACTTCCGTTAAGGAAAGCTGTCTTGACATCCATTTGCCAAATCTCATAATCCATATGAGTGGCAATGGATAAGAGTATCCGGATAGACTTAAGCATGACTACCGGTGAAAAAGTCTCCTCATAATCGATTCCCTCTTTCTGAGTATACCCTTTCGCAACAAGCCTTGCTTTGAAGGTTTCTACCTTCCCATCTATCCCTCTTTACCTTTTGTAGATCCACTTGCATCCAATGGATTTTACACCATCAGGTGGTTCTACTAGCTCCCAGACCTTATTAGAGTATATAGACCCTATTTCGGAATTCATTGCCTTTTGCCAAGATACTGCATCTATATCTTGGAGTGCTTCGTCATATGTCCGGGGATCAGGTTCATGTTTACCTAGGATCAAGTCCGAAGACTCTCCCAAAAACATGAATCTCTCAGGCTGCCTTACAACCCTCCCACTACGACGAGGCACCGTCTGTGGTTGTGTATCATGTGTGACACGTGTTGCAGTCTCTTATGGTACTTCATCTTGTACTGTTGGTACTGAAGTAGACGTGTCCTCTCTAAGTTCTTCTAGAATAATTTTGCTACTGGACTTGTGGTCCATTATATAGTCTTCTTCTAAAAACTGGGCATTGGTGCTAACAATGACCTTCTGGTCTTTAGGACTATAAAATAAACCACCCTTTGTTCCTTTGGGATAACCTACAAACACACAAACTTCTGTACGAGATTCTAACTTATCAGCATTTGGTTTCAGCACATGTGCTGGACTAACCCAAATCCGAATATCTCTTAAACTAGGCTTTCTCCCATTCCACAATTCTGTGGGAGTAGAAGATACTGATTTAGAAGGTACTAAGTTCAGAATGTATGTTGTCATTTTCAGAGCGTATCCCCAAAATGAATTTGGTAATTCTGAATAACTCATCATCGATCTAACCATCTCCATAAGAGTCATATTCCTTCATTCTACCACACCATTCTGTTGGGGTGTACCAGGTGCGAACAACTGGGATTGAATCCCAGCCTCTGATAATTAATTCCTAAACTCTCCTAAGAGGTATTCGCCACCACGATCAGACCGTAGTGTCTTGATACTTTTACCTAGACGTTTCTCCACATCAGCCTTATATTCTTTGAATTTATCAAAGCACTCAGACTTGCGGTGCATTAGGTAAATGTATCCATATCGTGAATAATCATCTATAAAAGAGATAAAATATATTCAAAACCACCTCTAGCCTGGATAGACATAGGACCACACAAATAAGAATGAACCAATTTTAATGCTTCTTTGGCTCTATACCCTTTGACCTTAAAAGTTCTCTTGGTCATTTTACCTTCCAAGCATGATTCACATGTTGGAAAGTTCTCCAACTCTAATGGACCTAAGAGTCCATCGGCTACAAGCCTTTGAATCCTACTTAAGTTAATATGTCCAAGCCTTAGATGCCAAAGATGCGTTTGGTTCATTTCCGAAGGTTCTTTTCTCTTATTAGAGTTAGAAGATGTGTTATTAATTTCCATATTTTGCTTTGTGGGAGAAATTGGATTTAAAGTATATAAATTGCCAACCAATGCACCAGAACAGATAATCACCTTATTTCTCTTTATAACCACATTGTTACTAAAAGAAAATAAATATCCATCCAAATACAGTTTAGAAACTGAAATTAAATTCTTTCTAAAACTGGGTACATAAAGATAATTTCTTAAAACCAAATTTCTACTCCTATTAAAAGATAAGTAGATGTCTCACACTGCAACAGCCGCCACCTTAGTAGCATTTCCCATGTAGACGGTAATCTCTCCTTCAGTTAGTCATCGGATTTCCTAGAACCCCTGCAAGGAATTGCAGACATGATCAGTGGCTCCCGTATCTACACACCAGGTGTTGGTAGATAACACCGCTAAACATGTTTCAACAACTAGAGTATGAGATATACCTTTATTGTTCTGATTCCTACGAGGACAGTCCGCCTTCCAATGCCCTGTCTGCTTGCAAATGAAACACTTGCCTTTTCGGCTTCTTCATTCTAGCTTTTTGTCCCTGAGGTTTATTCACTCTCTTCGCTGAAAAGACCTATTTCTTCTTCTTCTTACCTTTCAGCTTAGAAGTAGAACCATTTTCAGCATAGTGAATCTAAGAACATTGATGAAATATACCTTCTGCTGCCTGTAGTTCTGTCAGAAGTTCTGCCAACGTATACTCTCTTTTGTTCATGTTATAGTTCAGGCGGAACTGCTCAAAACTTCTAGGTAGCGTTTGAAGAATTATATCGACCTGAGTTTCCCCATCGATTTCTCCTCCAAGGACTTGTATTTCATTAAGATAAGCCATCATTTTGAGGATATGATCCCTTAAGGGCATCCCCTCAGACATGGTGGCTGTCATTAGCTTTCTCATTGCCTCTTGCCTAGCAGTCCGACTCTGGTGCCCAAAGAGTTCTTTGAGATTGTTCATTATATAATAAGCTGTTGGTAAATCTTAATGCTGATGTTGCAATACATTTGACATAGATGCCAAAATGTAACACCGCGTCATCTCATCAGCTTTACCCATTTCTTATGATACTCAATCTCCTCTGGGGTAGAGTGCTAGCTAGAGCCCTAGAGCCAATCATTTGATGATTGTATTTTGGACTTGTTGTATCATATTTTATCTATATAAATAAAGGCATTTGGATTTTGGTTATTATACTTACTTATATTGGTGCCAAATAAACTAAGTATAATAATGTCCTTGAGTAGACGGTTCTCACCTATATCAATCGGTTAATTGAACAGATAGTGAGATGATATAGGGAACACTACTCTTAATCATTCTTAGTCGAGTATTAACATTCAGGGACAATGTTAATGCAATAAGACTAGCATGTAGGTCAACTCGATGACTTGATCTCACAAGTCATGGATATAGAGATATCAAGTAGACACATGGATATACATTAGAGAATGTATACTGAATGACACGCCATGAGAAAATCTCATGGATCGTTATATGAGTGTTATATACTTTCTCATGTGGCTATTAGTATGACTACTAGTCCTTAGACCTGAAGTCACCATAGATCCCTACATAAGGAGTTATGTACTTTGGTTTCGTCAAACGTCACCCGTAACTGGGTGGACTATAAAGGCGATTACTGGGTATATAACAAATTATGCAGAGTGATGTGAGTGATGTAGATGGGATCTATCCCTCCTATATGACGGGAGAGACATCGATATTCTAGGTAGCGTTTGAAGAATTATATCGACCTGAGTTTCCCCATCGATTTCTCCTCCAAGGACTTGTATTTCATTCAGATAAGCCATCATTTTGAGGATATGATCCCTTAAGGGCATCCCCTCAGACATGGTGGCTGTCATTAGCTTTCTCATTGCCTCTTGCCTAGCAGTCCGACTCTGGTGCCCAAAGAGTTCTTTGAGATTGTTCATTATATAATAAGCTGTTGGTAAATCTTAATGCTGATGTTGCAATACATTTGACATAGATGCCAAAATGTAACACCGCGTCATCTCATCAGCTTTACCCATTTCTTATGATACTCAATCTCCTCTGGGGTAGAGTGCTAGCTAGAGCCCTAGAGCTAATCATTTGATGATTGTATTTTCGACTTGTTGTATCATATTCTATCTATATAAATAAAGGCATTTGGATTTTGGTTATTATACTTACTTGTATTCGTGCCAAATAAACTAAGTATAATAATATCCTTGAGTAGACGGTTCTCACCTATATCAATCGGTTAATTGAACTGATAGTGAGATGATATAGGGAACACTACTCTTAATCATTCCTAGTCGAGTATTAACATTCAGGGACAATGTTAATGCAATAAGACTAGCATGTAGGTCAACTCGATGACTTGATCTCACAAGTCATGGATATAGAGATATCAAGTTGACACATGGGTATACATTAGAGAATGTATACTTAATGACCCGCCATGAGAAAGTATCATGGATCGTTATATGAGTGTCATATACTTTCTCATGTGGCTATTATTATGACTACTAGTCCTTAGACCTGAAGTCACCATAGATCCCTACATAAGGAGTTATGTACTTTGGTTTCGTCAAACGTCACCCGTAACTGGGTGGACTATAAAGGCGATTACTGGGTATATAACAAATTATGCAGAGGGATGTGAGTGATGTAGATGGGATCTATCCCTCCTATATGACGGGAGAGACATCGGTATTCTTGATAGAGTGAGACCACGAAGTGCATGGCCATGCCCAAATGAGTCAATATAGGATATTGAGCTCATTTGATTTAGTGAGTCTACTTGGAGTTTAAGATTTAGATTGGTCAGAGGATGACACGGTCTTTGCCTCACAGTGACCAATCGAGATGTCTAGGATAGAAGAACACTTGTCATATATTGTGAGGAGTCACAATTAGTAGTCACAAGGTGATGTTGGATCTCAACATTCTTGTAACTTGGGTAGTAATGATGTGTTGCTAGATACCGCTCATTACTTATGCTCCTAAATGAGTTTAGGGCATTGCCAACGTTACAAGAACCTATAGGGTCACACACTAAGGACAATTAGATGGAGATTAGGTTCATATGATGAACCAAGAGGATTAGATTCATTTGATGAATCAAATTGGATTAAGAGTAATCCTAATTGGGCTAACTTGAGTTGGACTCAAGTTGATTCATGTGTTCAATGAGTCTAATTTAGATTATGACTCATTGAATCAATTTAGTTAAATGAATTAGATTCATTATATTAAGTTGGCTTGAATCAAATGGTTGGATTCGATCAACCATGGAAGAGATTTGGTCAAGTTTGACTTGACTTGAGAGGTAGTGGAAGAGTCAAGTTTGACTTGACTAATTGCCACATCATTAGTGAGATGGCAAGATGTGGACCAATGATGATGTGCCACATTATCAAAGTGTGCCACCTCATGGGAGTTACAACTCCATTCTCTTTAATGGCTACATTTAATGAGAATGGGGATTACACCTTGGAGATGTGGCCGACCACTTATCATTGTGAATGAAATTGATTTTTCATTCAAGGCATATTGATTCCTTCTTCTTCCTTGAGTTCTTCTTGCTCTCTCCCTCTCCTCTTCTTACGGTGACCTATCAAGGTGCTAGCACACCTTTTGTTTAGGTCTTCTCCACCTAAGTTTTCCGTGTGGATACTTCTAGAGGACCGTACGCTTGAAGGTCTAGAGATCCGGCATTTTGGACGAGCGGGATACGCGAAAGGCACGCTTCAAAGGTATAAAAATGTTTTCTTCCTTTGTAGATATACTGTAGATTGAAGCTTTAAACTTGTACTCATATTTTCGAAAGTTTTCTTCGCACGAGATCCAGTGGCATGGGTGATTCGGGGTTTCCGCGACGCGAAAATACGGTTTTCGCGGCCTGAAAAACCCAACAGTGGTATCAGAGCCACGTGCGAAGCGAGTACTAGTTTCAATTAGTATTTTTGTAAAAAATATGCATACTATAACATTCTGTGAATTTCCTAATTTTTATGATTTTATGGATATTTTTCTCGTAGAAGCGAAGCACAAGTGTTTCGGCACTTGTAGGTTTCGACTACCGAGAAGAATTTTCCAAAACGGTAATGTTTTAACCCAAAATCTTTTGGGACAGCGGGCTAAGGCGCTCTTGGATCGCTTAGGAGCAACTCGCGATGGTTAGATCGCGGGTAGGGGTACTGCCCCTAACCCCGCAAGGGGATTTGCTCCGCGATTGCGCTCGAAATCGCTAATCGGAACCGCCGGGAAAAATTTACTCATAAAATCTATAAAATTATGAAAAATTACAGAAAAATTATAAAAAATATATAATTTTGAATTATATATTATTTTTGTGATAGTCATGGCCCAAAGACCCAATTCGATTGGACAATTGTGTTGTAATTCATAATACGGCCTGCGTGCCGTTATGTGATGTGTGTGCTGTATTTATCTTATTTTTATTTATTTTATTTTTCGCGACCTGCGCGTCGTGCCTTCTTTTTATTCTGGTCGTAAATTAGATTTAGGCTCGAATGTAACTCGAGTTTCAAAATTGTAATGTAATTTTGAAGCGGTGGAAGGTCCACATGAGACG
Organism: Zingiber officinale; assembly: GCF_018446385.1. Lineage (NCBI taxonomy): Eukaryota > Viridiplantae > Streptophyta > Magnoliopsida > Zingiberales > Zingiberaceae > Zingiber > Zingiber officinale. The sequence goes on along the minus strand of NC_055995.1, from coordinate 60,490,853 downwards.
GAGTTACGAGGAGGGCGCGAGCAACACAAGGTGGTCAAAGGAAGAAGCTTGAGAAGCTGTTGACCTTAGGTTGACCATCCGATCTTCTCATTGGCTTGAGAAGATCGTAGTAGGTCCATGACACAATCACAAAATAATTTAATTAATTGCTTATATGTATGTGATGCATGTTTAATTAAGTAGTTAATTAGTGCCTTACGATTAGATTAGATCTAAGTCGTGCACATGATGCACCCTTCGATTAGATTAAATCTATCGAGTATATGATACGCATCATCGTTTAGATTAGATCTAAATCACATCAACTCGTAATGCCTACCATGCCGTGATACCTACCACTACCTCGATCGCATGTTATTGTTGAATCTGCCAAAGCAGAGCAACACATACTATCTTGGTAGGGTACGGAGGGACAATCTTGGTCCCTCCTATCAACGCATGGGTGAGTACAACTCAATTAGATTGAGTATTCCTAGTTAACTCGGTTGGATCTAGTATAACTATAGGCATTCTTCCAACGGTTGGAAAGATAGGTCAAAATCACATATATATTAACTCTCGGGCGTATTAGCCAAAGCTAACTCGAGTTTTAATATAAATGTGGATTTTTATCCTATAAACAAAAGTTGCATAGAGATGTAATTGGTAATCATTACCTACCGATCATACTAAGTCTTGGGCGTATTAGCCAAAGCTAACTCAAGGGTTAGTATGATGTGGATCTTGTCCCACATGAATTATAGAATTCAGTGGGAGCATCATTTAGTTAAAGGCCTAATTAAATGATTAAGAATATGATATTTATTTTTGTATTTATTTTTGTTGTAGAATTTCCATGACGTCGAATACGAACAACTTCTCTCTGCGTTCTGTCCTTAAGAAGGACAAGCTTAACGGAGTAAATTTCCTGGACTGGTACATGAACCTGAGAATAGTTCTCACCCAAGAACGTAAACTGTACATTCTGGAGCAGCCCATTCCGGAGGCTCCTCTTGCCACTGCCACGCGAGCAGACCGAGATGCTTACAAGAAGCATCAAGATGACGCATTAGATGTGTCCTGTCTTATGCTCGCGACCATGAACTCTGAGCTTCAGAAGCAACATGAGTTGATGGGCGCTTACGATATGGTTGAACATCTTTGTCGCCTATATCAAGGACAAGCAAGGCACTGGAAGAGGAACTCCAAAGAATACCTGGAAGATCTTAAGAAGAAGAGAAATAAGATTTCTACTTCAGGTATACATGTTATAGAAGTCAACCTCTCTATTTCTTCATCATGGGTATTAGATACCGGATGTGCTTCGCAGATTTGTACTAATGTACAAGCCCTGAGAAATAGCAGGGCATTGACGAAGGGTGAGATAGACCTACGAGTAGGCAATGGAGCACGGGTTGCTGCTATTGCTGTAGGAACTTACCATCTATCTCTGCCCTCTGGGCTTGTACTAGAATTAGATGATTGTTGTTATGTGTTTGCCTTGACTAAGAACATAATTTCAGTTTCTTGTTTGGACAAGAAAGGATTTTCATTTATAATAAAGAACAAATGTTGTTCCGTCTATTTAAACGATATGTTCTATTGTAGTGCACCTCTGATGAACGGACACTATATTCTAGACCTTGAGAGCCCTATCTATAACATAAATATCAAGAGGTTCAAGTCAAATGACCTGAACCAAACCTATCTCTCGCAATCGTCGCTAGGTCGTTTAAATGACAAGCGCTATCCCGACTCCATAAGGATGGTTTCTTGGACTCATTTGATTAGAATCATATGAGATATGCGAGTCATGCCTACGAGGCAAGATAACCAAAACTCCCTTTAGTGGGCACGGTGAAAGAGCGATCGTTAGGACTCATACATAGTGATGTATGTGGCCCTTCAATGTCGCTGCTAGAGGTGGTTATAGGTACTTCATCACATTTCATGATGACTTCAAGAGATATGGTTATGTGTACTTGATGACATATCAGAATCCTTTGAAAAGTTCAAAGAATTCAAGAATGAAGTACAGCATGACAAGAGTATTAAGATACTTCGATCCGATCGAGGTGAAGAATACCTTAGCCGTGAGTTTCATGACTATCTAGCGAGTGTGGCTATCTCAACTCACTCCTCCTGGAACACCACGGTGGAATGGTGTATCCGAAAGGAGGAATCGTACTTATTAGATATGGTGCGATCTATGATGAGTCACAGATCTTCCGACGTACCTTTGGGGCTATGCTCTAGACACGGCGGCTTTTATACTCAACCGAGTTTCATCCAAGGCCGTGATAAAGACACCGTATAGGATATGGACTGGGAGATGCCCGGTGTCTTTCATGAGGATTTGGGGTTGTGAGGCTTCGTTGGACGTCAAGTCTCGGAAAATTAGGATCCAAATCCAAGTGCTACATTATTGGATATCCCAAGGAAACTAAGGGATATTACTTCTACATTCCCAGTTAGCACAAGGTAGAAGATCGGGTCTTTCTAGAAAGGGACTTTGTTTCTAGAAAGACTAGTGGGGCGCTTTCGATCTTGAAGAAGTTCAAGATGCGAACAATAGCGATGCCTCGATGGAAATTGAACTGGAACCACAAAGTGTTGTGGATGATGTTGTTTCACAAGGAGTTGAGGAACAACAACCGATTCAAGTAGACATACCTCTTGGCAGGTCCGATAGGTACGTCGTCACTGAGAGATACTCATTTCTCTTGTCGACCATGATGACATTGTGCTCGTAGAGGATGAGCCCGCCACCTATCAAGAAGATGTGATGAGACCATTAGAAATGGCTAGAGGCCATGAGATCCAAAATGGAATCCATGTACACCAACCAAGTATGGACTTTGGTTGATCCACGAAGGGTAAAACCCATTGGGTGTAAGTGGGTCTTTAAGAGAAAGACTGACATGGATGGACTTATCTATAAGGGTCGCTTGGTAGCTAAAGGTTTCAAGCAAATTCATGGTATTGACTATGATGAAACCTTTTCTCCAGTAGCGATGTTTATGTCCATTCGGATCATGCATGCTATTGCAGCCTACCATGACTATGAGATATGGCAGATGGATGTCAAAACCGCGTTTCTGAATGGAAACCTGCTCGAGGATGTGTAGATGACATAACTTGAGGGTTTTGTAGATCCACAGCATACTAGCAGAGTATGCAAGCTGCATAGGTCCATTTATGGACTAAAGTAAGCTTCTCGGAGCTGGAATCTTCGATTCGATGATGCAATCAAACAGTTTGGTTTCATCAAGAACGAAGATGAGCCTTGTGTCTACAAGAAGGTTGTAGGAGACATAGTTGTCTTCCTCATATTGTATGTGGATGATATACTACTCATTGGGAAGGACATCCCTATGCTTCAGTCTGTCAAGACTTGGCTAGGGAGTTGCTTCTCAATGAAGGACTTAGGTGAGACATCCCGCATTCTAGGGATACAGATCTATAGAGATAGATCTAAGAGATTGCTTGGCCTAAGTCAGAGTACATCTACGGTTTGCCATGCAGAACTCCAAGAAGGGATTTCTACCGATGTCACATGGCGTGAGTCTTTCGAAGACTCAAGGTCCCTCTTCTAGAGAGGAGAGAGACCGCATGGATCAGATCCCTTATGCCTCAGCCATAGGATCGATCATGTACGCCATGCTATGCACTCGACCTGATGTCTCGTATGCTTTGAGCATGACGAGCAGATACCAGTCAGATCCAGGTGAAAGTCACTGGATAGTGGTCAAGAATATTCTTAAGTACTTAAGAAGGACTAAATAATATTTCTTGTTATATAGAGGCGAGGATCAGCTAGCTGTAAAGGGTTACAGTGATGCTAGCTTCCAAATCGACCAGGATGACTATAATCGCAGTCGGGGTTCGTATTTTGCATTAATGGTGGTGCTGTGAGCTGGAAGAGTTCGAAGCAGGACACAGTAGCCGATTCTACGACAGAGGCCGAGTATATTGCTGCATCAGAGGCAACAAAGGAGGCAGTTTGGATCCGTAAGTTCATAATTGAACTTGGGGTGGTTCCTAGCATTGCTGACCCCATTGAGCTCTATTGTGACAACAATGGAGCTATAGCACAGGCGAAGGAACCTCGCTCACACCAGCGGACCAAACACATACTACGGTGCTTCCATCTCATTCGAGAGATCATCAAGAGAGGAGATGTGAAGATTTGCAGAGTACCTACAGAGGCTAACATCGTAGATCCCTTGACCAAGGCTTTGGCACAGAGGAAGCATGATGGTCACACTAGGTCATTTGGGCTTAGAGCCTACACTGATTGGCACTAGTGCTAGTGGGAGATTGTTAGTTAGAGCCCTAGAGCTAATCATTTGATGATTGTATTTTCGACTTGTTGTATCATATTCTATCTATATAAATAAAGGCATTTGGATTTTGGTTATTATACTTACTTGTATTCGTGCCAAATAAACTAAGTATAATAATATCCTTGAGTAGACGGTTCTCACCTATATCAATCGGTTAATTGAACTGATAGTGAGATGATATAGGGAACACTACTCTTAATCATTCCTAGTCGAGTATTAACATTCAGGGACAATGTTAATGCAATAAGACTAGCATGTAGGTCAACTCGATGACTTGATCTCACAAGTCATGGATATAGAGATATCAAGTTGACACATGGGTATACATTAGAGAATGTATACTTAATGACCCGCCATGAGAAAGTATCATGGATCGTTATATGAGTGTCATATACTTTCTCATGTGGCTATTAGTATGACTACTAGTCCTTAGACCTGAAGTCACCATAGATCCCTACATAAGGAGTTATGTACTTTGGTTTCGTCAAACGTCACCCGTAACTGGGTGGACTATAAAGGCGATTACTGGGTATATAACAAATTATGCAGAGGGATGTGAGTGATGTAGATGGGATCTATCCCTCCTATATGACGGGAGAGACATCGGTATTCTTGATAGAGTGAGACCACGAAGTGCATGGCCATGCCCAAATGAGTCAATATAGGATATTGAGCTCATTTGATTTAGTGAGTCTACTTGGAGTTCAAGATTTAGATTGGTCAGAGGATGACACGGTCTATGCCTCACATTGACCAATCTAGATGTCTAGGATAGAAGAACACTTGTCATATATTGTGAGGAGTCACAATTAGTAGTCACAAGGTGATGTTGGATCTCAACATTCTTGTAACTTGGGTAGTAATGATGTGTTGCTAGATACCGCTCATTACTTATGCTCCTAAATGAGTTTAGGGCATTGCCAACGTTACAAGAACCTATAGGGTCACACACTAAGGACAATTAGATGGAGATTAGGTTCATATGATGAACCAAGAGGATTAGATTCATTTGATGAATCAAATTGGATTAAGAGTAATCCTAATTGGGCTAACTTGAGTTGGACTCAAGTTGATTCATGTGTTCAATGAGTCTAATTTAGATTATGACTCATTGAATCAATTTAGTTAAATGAATTAGATTCATTATATTAAGTTGGCTTGAATCAAATGGTTGGATTCGATCAACCATGGAAGAGATTTGGTCAAGTTTGACTTGACTTGAGAGGAAGAGGAAGAGTCAAGTTTGACTTGACTAATTGCCACATCATTAGTGAGATGGCAAGATGTGGACCAATGATGATGTGCCACATTATCAAAGTGTGCCACCTCATGGGAGTTACAACTCCATTCTCTTTAATGGCTACATTTAATGAGAATGGGGATTACACCTTGGAGATGTGGCCGGCCACTTATCATTGTGAATGAAATTGATTTTTCATTCAAGGCATATTGATTCCTTCTTCTTCCTTGAGTTCTTCTTGCTCTCTCCCTCTCCTCTTCTTACGGTGACCTATCAAGGTGCTAGCACACCTTTTGTTTAGGTCTTCTCCACCTAAGTTTTCCGTGTGGATACTTCTAGAGGACCGTACGCTTGACGGTCTAGAGATCCGGCATTTTGGACGAGCGGGATACGCGAAAGGCACGCTTCAAAGGTATAAAAATGTTTTCTTCCTTTGTAGATCTACTGTAGATTGAAGCTTTAAACTTGTACTCATATTTTTGAAAGTTTTCTTCGCACGAGATCCAGTGGCATGGGTGATTCGGGGTTTCCGCGACGCGAAAATACGGTTTTCGTGGCCCGAAAAACCCAACATAGAGTCACCATCAGGTGCATCAGGGTAAGCCTCAGTCAGTACAAACTTATAGCTTTCTGCAGTAAGGACAATGTCCAGGTTTCTTTTCCAATCAATATAGTTGGGTCCAGTAAGTTTGTTCTCTTTCAGTATAATGGCTAGTGGGTTGAAAGTCATCCTAAGAATCACAAAAATAACTTTGGTCAAGACTCTAAATTTAGAATAATATTGATTCATCAAACAATACTATTTTAAATTAATCAACACCTCAACACACCGTAAATTGCCATGATAGTGTGGACGTATACAAATTCAACATTTGTAAAAGGAGGGTGTAACCCATTAATTTTATTATCTTGTCAACCTAACTTTTTGATAAATAAAATTAATAGTTGGTTTCCTTCGGTCACACAAATAATAGCAGTGACTCCGATGGGTAGGATACTATTAGACGTGCCTAAGTGTATACCATTACTTGACACAGTCGATTAATAAGATTGTGCCCCTTCCGATGGGGAAGATCACATGCTCTTAATTAATTTCCTATAGTCATCCTAAATGGAAGTTTGATCTAGTGATCCGCAAACAAACTCATCCGATATGGAGGAAGGCACTCAGAGTCAACGCGCAAGTTTGCTTGCATCACTTACAAACCAGTAATGGAGACCATGGTATTTATTAAAATAAATCTCTCTCCCACTTAATTATTTAAAATGAGGAATTTTAAACTATCCTAGCATACATCACATGCCATATAAACATCACAGTAAATAAAAGCAATAAATTTAGAAATTAATTTTCCAACTATTATGGCATTTTCCATCACTGTCTTTAGTATGCTCCAACCCTAGCTGCTGCCATCTTTAGCCTCCGCCATCGGGTTGAGTTGTCGCATCCATCTTGCTTCTTATTCCGCTACGCCTCTGGTGCTCCAAAAGTACCACGCCTCGCAAGAATCTGATCCGCAACAAAAATAGAATTTTACATATATCGATCCTATATTCCTCGAGGGAATGTACATGTAGTTTAGATCGAAAAAATAAAATTCTAAAAATAATGCATCTCCTGCTGTATTTTATACATACAATCATGCACACAAACAATGCCTTGACATGTCCAAGGGTCCAATCACACATAATATCAATAAGCCATAATAGTTGGAGCCTGCAACCAAAGAGTTAGCACATCCTACTATTTTCCTGCCTAAATTATGTATGACATGTGCATAACCTATTTGAATTCTAAAAATACACAGAGGCAAACCCTAGCTCTGATACCAATTGTTGATTAATCCTAGGAAAACGTATTGGTTCCACTGTACAAAATTTTTTTGTACATGTGTTGAACCTTTCCTTAAATAACCTATTGTGTTCTTTAGAAGTTAAATTAGGAATCGTAGACGGAACTTAACATCATTGATTCCAAATTTAACTTATTTGTTCTTAATGGTTTAGATTTGAATCGCAAGCGGAACTTAACACTATTGATTCAAATCTACCTAAGTTATTAATTCCATAAATATTAATTTCTAAAATTGACTTCCAGGACTGCATGGCGAGGCACATGGCCTTCTTGGATATGGGAGCAACCACCACCGCCTAGGCAAAGTCTTTTAAGGAAAGCTAATATTTATTTCCTTAAATAACTCTAGGTTAACCAAAAAGAACAATCGAATCACAAATTAGAAAAAAAAACACAAAATCGAAAAATAAATTCGATAAACTAGATCTAATTGCCTCTTGTATTTAGAATTCTTACAAAGAAAATAACTAGTATGATGCGGAAGAAAATTACTAGTTATACCTTCTCTTTGTAAGCTAATGACCTTGAGATCTTCTGCCGTATTCCTCGCCTCGCCTTGGACGTCGTGTGGGCGATGATCCTCCAAGATGAACACCACCCAAAAGGGTCCTTCCTCTTCCTCTAAGATTCGGCCACCACCACCACCACCACCAAGGAGAAGAGAGCAAAGGGAAAGGGAGAAGGGAGAGGGTCGGCCACCAAAAGACCTCCAAGCAATAGAATAAGAGTTGTGTCTCATGAAGCCCCCTCACCACTTCTTTTATATTATTTGCCCAAGACAAATAAGGAAAAACTTTTTACAAAAAATAAAATCATCCAAGAGTTTTTTCTTTTCCCTTTTAATTTTTCCTTTTCTTTCCTCTTGATTGAATCAATCACCAAATTTAATTTTGTGATGATTTTAATTAAATTAATATGGCCAGCCACTTGCTTGGGCACCAAGCAAGGTGGCCGGCCACCTCATCAAGGGGAAAAAGGAATTTTATTTTTATAAAATTTTACAAGAAAAACTCTTATAAAATTTTACAAGCACTCTTTCCTAAAGTAGGAGTTAAAAAAGGAAAGTTTCTAAAAATTAAAACTATGTTTTAAAATTTAAAAACTCTCTTATAAAATTTCCTTTTTTAACATGTTGATAGAAAATTTTAATTTTAAAATTTATCTCTCTTTTTTCTTAAACCATGAGGATGGTTAAAAAAGGAAAGTTTTAAAATTTTTAAAACTCTCTATTAAATCATGTGGCCAAATTCAAATAAGGAAAGTTTTTAAAATTAAAATCTCTCTTTTAAAACTTATAGTATTCTACAAAAAGAAGATTTTAAAAATTCAAAAATAACCCTCCTTGTTTGAATATTGTGGTCGGCCCCTTCATGCTTGGTCACCAAGCAAAGGGTCGGCCCCTATAGGAGAGGATGTGGTCGGCCCTTGCTTGGTCACCAAGCATTAGACCGGCCCACTTCTTGGACACCAAGAAGAGCCTTACATTTGGATGGACTTGAGGCTATAATGAGGCTACGACAGGGACCTAGAGGAGAAATTGGTTTTGGCCTTCCGATGAGCTTGAGTATCCCGTGTTCGCCCCGAACACACAATTCAAGTTCATCAATAATAACTCATTCCACTAGAGAGTTATTACCGCACTACCGCACCAATCCCAAATTACATTTTGGGCTTCTTCTTATTATGAGTGTGTTAGTCTCCCTGTGTTTAAGATTACGAATTCCACTAATTAAGTAAGTTACTGACAACTCACTTAATTAATATCTAGCTCCAAGAGTAGTACCACTCAACTTTATTGTCATGTCAGACTAGGTCCACCTGCAGGGTTTAACATGGCAATCCTTATGAGCTCCTCTTGGGAACATTCTCAACCTAGATAACTAGGACACAGATTCCTTCTATAACCAACAACACACACTATAAGTAATATAATTTCCCAACTTATCAGGCATATTGATTTATCGAGCTAAACTTCACCCTTTGATAAGTCAGAGAAATAAATATTAAATATATGTGCTTGTTATTATATTAGGATTAAGAGCACACACTTCTATAATAACTAAGGTCTAGTTCTTTTACTAAGTCAGTACAAAAAGAACTTACCTAAATGATCCTACTCAATACACTTAAAGTGTATCAGTGTAATTTATTAGTCAAGATAAACTAATACTTAATTACACTACGACTATTCTTATGGTTTGTTCCTTTCCATCTTAGTCGTGAGCAACTGTTTGTAATTTATAGAGAACCGACAACATGATCTTCTGAGTGTGACACCACACTCCATGTTGTCTACTATATAATTAATTGAACAATTACATTTAATAAATAAATGTAGATATTGACCAATGTGATTCTTTTATTTCAACAAATAAATGTTTACAAAAGCTAGGCTTTTAGTATACACTCTAACACCCATATCCAAGAAGGCATAGTGCCTCGCCATGTTTATCCTGGAAGTCGATCTTTGAAATAGATATTTAATTAACTTCTGTAATATGGTTTAACTTATGAAGAACACATCGGTTAAACTTGGAGTAAAAATGTTAAGTATCGTTTCCAATCCAAGTTTAACTTCTGAAGGATAATTTAGATTAATAATTTTAAGCATCGTTTGCAATCCAAATTTAACTTCGGTAGAGCACATGGGTAGCTAGGATAGTTCTATGCTTGTACAAATTTTTGTACAAGGGAACTAGAACGATATTCTGAGTAGCAACCAACAAGAAAAACATGGTCGCCAGTAGAGAACTCCAGGGGTCTACGTCTCCGATCAACAAAACTCTTCTGGCGGTCCTGTGCCTCTGACATCCTCCGTCTAATAGTGCGGATAAACTCTATCTCCTACTGAGCTCTCTGAGGTCCTAACAGCTGGGCCTCCCCAACCTCCTCCCAGAGGGTGGGTGTCTGACAATGCCTACCATACAACACTTCAAACGGTGCCATCTGGATAGCCGAATGATAGCTGTTGTTGTGGGCAAACTCAACTAATGGTAAATGATCCTCCCAGCTGCCTCCAAAATCCAAAACGCAAGACCTCAGCAAGTCCTCTAAAGTTTGGATGGTCCGCTCTGGTTGTCCATCTGTCTGCGGATGGAAGGTTGTACTAAATCGAAGTTGTGTGCCCAATGCCTGCTACAAACTCTACCAGACTTGGGACGTGAACTGTGGGTCTCTATCCGATATAATATTCAACGGCACACCATGCAATCTTATGACCTCTCTACAATACAGCTCTGCCAGTCGATCCAGAGAGTCGGTCTTTCGAATCGCTAGAAAGTGTGCGGATTTAGTTAATCGATCAACGATTACCCAAATCGCATCATGGCCTCGTCGTGTCCTAGGCAATCCCACCACAAAATCCATAGTGATGTGATCCCATTTCCACTCTGGAATCGGAATCCTCTGAAGTAATCCGATAGGTCTCTGGTGCACAGCCTTCACCTGTTGAAAGACAAGATATCTAGCTACAAATTCTGCGATGTCTTTCTTCATTCCATTCCACCAATAGGAACACCTCAAATCTCGATACATGTGGGTCCCCCCTCGGTGGATAGCAAATCGAGAGTAATGAGCCTCCTGAAGTAACTCCTCCCTGACCGGGTGAGATGGAGGTACGCATAATCGGCCTCAGAAATATATAATACCCGCGTCATCTTGGGTGAACTCTGTTTGCTGCCCGGAAGCTATCTGGCTGCCAATGGATTGTAAGTGCTGATCCCTGGCCTGGGCCTCTCGGATACTCGTCCTGATCGACGATTGAGCAACCATGGTAACCAGAATACCCTGCTCTATCCGTCCTTGCTCCTCATGGCCCAACTCGGAAAAACCCTGAATCAAGTCCGTGACTAAAGCTCGGTGGCAAGCCAAAGTCCCTCTGGACTTCCGGCCAAGTGCATCGACAATCACATTAGCTTTCCCCGGGTGGTAACTAATGGTACAGTCATAATCCTTCAGGAACTCCATCCATCTACTATGGCAGAGATTAAACTCTTTCTATGTGAAAATATATTTGAGACTCTTATGATCAGTGAGAATCTCAAATATAATACCATACAGGTGATGCTGCCAAATTTTTAAAGAAAATATAATGGAGGCCAACTTCGGATCATGTACTGGGTAGTTCTTCTCATGCTCCTTCAACTGAAGAGAAGCATAAGAGACTACCCTGTCGTGCTGCATCAAAACAGCACCCAACCCCTGCAGAGATGTGTCGGTGTAGAGTATGAATCTATCCTCTCCGGAAGGCAAAATCAAAACTGGTGTCGACACTAATCTCCGCTTCAGCTCTTGGAAGCTGGTCTCACAGGCTTCTGTCCAAGTGAATTTCACGCCTTTCCTGGTCAAGCGTGTCAGCAGCATAGAAATGCGAGAGAAACCTTCGATGAACCGTTTGTAATATCCATCCAATCCCAGAAACTACGGATCTCCTGAGCTACTTTCAGCTGCTTCCAGCTGGTGACAACCTCGATCTTCTGAGAGTCTACGGAAATACCTCGGCTAAAAACCATGTGACCCAGAAAATCGACTGAAGATAGCCAAAAGGCACATTTGCTGAACTTCGTGTATAGACGATGCCCTCGAAGAGTCTCCAAGACTATGCGAAGATGTTGTGCATGCTCCTCCCCAGAACGCGAGTAGATCAAAATGTCATCAATGAAGATGACAACGAACCGATCTAGATACTCTAGAAATATGTAGTTCATCAAATCCATAAACACCGCTGGAGCATTGGTAAGCCCAAATGGCATTACCAAAAATTCATAATGTCCATATCTGGTACGGAATGTTGTCTTCTGAATATCAAATTCTTTAACTCTCAGCTGATGATATCCAGACCGCAGATCAATCTTAGAATATACTGAGGTACCTCTAAGCTGATCAAACAAATCCTCAATCTGTGGTAAGGGATAGTTATTCCTGACGGTCACTACATTCAGCTATCTGTAATCAATGCACAACCTCAGAGTACCATCCTTTTTCTTGATAAATAACACCGGAGAACCCCATGGAGAAACACTAGGGCGAATAAATTCCCTGTACAATAGCTCCTAGAGTTGGACCTTTAGCTCATCCAACTCTTTTGACGCCATACAATATGGAGCTTTCGATGCTAGCGTGGTCCCCGGAAGCAGCTCCATAGCAAACTTCACTTGCCTTCTAGGAGGCAACCCTGGTAGCTCATCTAGAAATATGTTCGGATAATCTCGGACCACTGGAATGTCTGAGAACTGAGAACTACTACTGTCGTTAGTATTAATCAAAGATAAAAGAAATCCCTAACAGCCATGTGATAGCAGCTTCCAAACCTAAATCGCTGAAATGATCGATATGTCATCATCCCTGATGCCAGTGAAATCCCACGAGGGTTGGTTCAGAGGTTGGAATGTGACCACCCTCGTCTGGCAATCAACCGTGGCATGATATGCAGACAGCCAATCCATGTCAAGGATAATGTGAACTCGACCATTTCCAGCATTAATAAATCAATCATGAGTATCATATTGTCAAAGTCTAACGGGCAACCTCTGACCTCCTGTGTGACGTCCAATGTATCACCGGATGATAGGGAGATGATCAGTCGTTGCGGTTTAAGAGTAGGTAGTCTACCTATGTCCTTCATAAAAGCACTAGAAACAAAAGAATGTGAGCTACCAGTATCTATCAGCATATCAACGGATAATGCATAAAGTAAAACCATACCACAGAAAATGGATCTGTCGGCCCGCTGCGCATCCTCTCTAGTAACCGCGTGAATATGTCCAGTCTCTGGCGGTGGTGGAGGTGGTAGTGCTACCAAAGGCTACTGCATCTGAGTCTAAGCCTGCCATTGTTATGGTGTCAGGTACTGTGCCAGAGATGGATATGTGGGTTGCAACTAATATTGTACTGGTGGCTGGGGCTGCGTCTAGTACTGAACCAGTGACTGGGGTTGCGGCTGGTACTAAACCAGTGGCTGGGACTGAAGATACTGAACTAAGGGTTGAGGCTGCAAGTGATACTGAGGTCCCACGACAGAACTCTGTTGTACCATAAGGGCACTAGAATGCTCTTGTCCATGCATGCCATATACAACTACTACAAGGGGAGTTGTCCTCTACTGGCGATGCGAAGGGTGGCCTTTCAGCCCCCCTCGCTGAGCTCCAGCCTGGCTGTACTGACCTCCATGACCAAAAACTCCAGAAGTAATATGCTGAGCCTTCAGTGAACAATCTCGGCTCATGTGCACAGGCAGTTTGCAATAATAGTAAACTGACTATCCCAGGGAGCAAACTGATGTGGTGTGATCTCTGGAACCATATCGGGCACAGTGGATGTCACTAGCGAGTTATTTCCAAGTCTGCTGAGGAGGTCGGAAACGTCCTGATGAAGACCGCCTCGACTTCTGAGGCTGTCCAGATGCCCCATAAGTACCCTAACCTGGCAGACTACGACCGCTCTACTATTGTGTATCCTGTGGCTGTTGGATCTGTCCTGATGTCAGATCCGTCTGTTTCTTTTTCTTGTCCAAGTACGCTCTTTGGTGAGCTGACTCAATCATAAGAGCTCTGTCTAATGTCTCTAGGTAGGAAGAATTACCAAAATCGGCAATTTTTACTTGTAGATGTCCATCCATCCCTGGACAAATTGTAGCATACGAGATCTATCCTCAACAACTAATTCTGGACAAAATCTGGCCAACTAATTAAACTCAGCATTGTACTCTGTCACTGTGCGATTGTTCTACCGTAGACTCAGAAAATCCTGTCAGCGAGTCGTCTGATATGCCCGTGAAAAGTACCGTCCCTCAAAAGCCTCTCTGAATCTCGCGCAGGTAATGTTCTGCTCGCCTAGGATGGAGCGCTGTGTATCCCACCAGATATCGGCCTCGTCCCATAAATGGAAAGCATCCAACTCTGCTTTCTCCCACTAGGAGCAAGCTATGTAGAAGAAGGTTCGCTCCATACTCTCTATCCAGGACTGGGCCACACTCGGATCGGTCTCTCCGCGAAATAGTGTGAATCGACTTTTCATCGATTCTGCCAAAGCGGGGATCTGTGCTCGTGTCGCAACTATATAAGTAAGGTGAGTAGGGACCGCTGCGGAAACTAGCGGAACCATTGGAGCTGGTACTACAGGTGGTACCACTGGATAGGCCGGGGGAGGTATCCCCGGTACTGCTGCATAAACAGGGGCAGGTGACGCTGGTGGCACTGTAGGGTCAATATAAGTGGGCGCATCTGGAGGTGTGGTAGGTGGTGGTACCGGATGTGGAGCAACTACTACTGCTGGTGTGGGTGCCGGGTGAGCAATAAGCACCGGTGGCGGTGGTGCCTGGTACGCCATAGGCACTGGTGGCGGTGGTGCCGGGCATGCCGTAGGCACTAGTGGCGGGGGTTTCAGCTACGCAATGGGCACGACCGGAGTAGGTTTCAGGAATGCCGGTGGTACCGGTGGTGCTACCGTAAATATGGTATGAGTGGGTACGGCTGAGGTAGGTACCTCTAAAGAAACCATCGGAGTCTGGGAGCCCGACGTGCCCGCAGCACCATAAAGACTTTGTCCCTGAACGACAGGCTCAACCCCCATAGACGTCTCTAGCGACTCTATTGCCAGCGACTCCAACGTCCTCTTGTGTGGTCATCCTGCACCATGTCTCGACACAGGAATACGTGTACCTCGCCTCATATCTGTTAAATTATGACGTGAATACTACTACAAGTATCAAAATTATAAAATTAAAACATCATACCTATCTGTCGTCTGGAGATGTTCCGTCGTTGTCTAGTCCCCAAAATAACCTTTCCTTGACGAGGTCAAATAATACGTCGGAATTCTGAAATGAAAAAAATTGACGGAAATCTGTATAAATCCGAAACGGAATTCTGAACCATGAAAATCGATGGAAAGTCGTATAAAATCGAAAATACCTTGATTGACTCACAAATCCGGGTTCTAATACCAAAAGAATTGGTATTAGATTAATTTTTAAAAAAAATTCAAAATGAAAAGCAAGTATCGTAAACCTGCTCTGATACCAAAAATATTGGTATCAGATTAACTTGAAATCCATAACACATCAGGCAGGCATCGTAGACCTCCTTTGATACCAAATAAATTGGTATCAGATTAACTCAAAGATCCATAACACATCAGACAGGCATCGTAGACCTGCTCTGATACCAAAAATATTGTCACACTCCAGGAGAGTCCCTACCAAAAGAAATTTCGGCAGGATCTCCCTTGTACGGGTGACAACATGAAACTATTCTACAAAGCCCTCACAGGGCCACACATACCTTGGCCAACACGGCCGAAACATATACAATGAAATAAACAAACACCCACGCAGTTTATATAATCTCAGCCTCCGCCTGACACAACCACGTAGTTTATTTGTAACCAACCTACTCCACTACTATGATGGAAAATGCAAAACACAACAGAGAAACCTTCGCAGCGGAAAAATAAGTGGTAGACCAAAACTTGATAAAAGATCCTCGAGTACAATCCTACATCATAAGTGTATATAAATACATAACAAGGAACCAAAAGTCCAAAGAGTAGAAAATCGTCGCGAAGCAAAGTGGTGGGGGACTAGCGACTGGAACCTCCTGACAACATCAACTTGAAATGGTAATATCAACAGGGTGAGTCAAATCCTCAATGGGTATTGGGCTGACATGCATAGTAAGATATAACAACTAGTAATAAATATGAGTACAGCCTCCTGGATATATATATAAAGGAACAATGCAAAACTGAAATAAAGGGGAGAAATTGTACTAACCAAGACTTGGGTTTAAGGTAAACAAGGTCGTCATGACCGAGGAGTATCATGATCATATATGCATGTCAATCATATGCATCCACCAAATATGCAATAAATAAAGTGCAGCAAACACAAGCAATAAATGCAATCATGCATATGATGCCAATGACATGGTCACCCCTGACGTCAGTCAGCCATCTCACACATGATGGTGAGACCGAGTGGGTTGGGCTATGACAATCGTGCACTCTGCCATCACTGCTCCTGATGAGTGACCGAGTGGATGAGATGCTGTCGGAGTACACCTATCCTCCTACCCCAAATCATAAGTGGGGGAGGTCAATGCTCTCATCTCCCTAAGACAATCCAGAGGAGGAATCCTTGTCCTGCTACCACGCTATGTCACACTACCTATGAGTGGACCAACGGAGCCCTTGACAGAGCAACCTGCTGCAACACACCCTACCTAATAACAACCACTAACTTATGAGTGGTTGTGTGTGCAGATCCATGTAACTGGCAATATGCTCAACAATAATGGAGTCGACTATCGCACAACATGCAATCATGCGAAATGATGCATGACACTAAGCATGGAAATATCCTGATCCTATCCATCTCTATATAATGTGTACCAAAAGGTATATGGATCTAATAGAATATCCTAGGTACACAGGTCAGGTATAGTAGAATAAATTTAGGTCCTGAACATAATGAGGCATGGTATGCCATTACCTTAAGGACATAAAAATCAAAGGAACATGAATGCAAAAGCTAAATCAAATTCTTATTTACTAGGAACCCTAATTTATCTAGTAATCTCGGTTAGCTACATAACTCGTGTCTAATCGAAAACTTAGATTAGATCCATCGATTAACCATAATTATCAAGGCAACCACTTGGGTCTATCATTTCTAATCTTCTAGTTCCAATTTTTTGGTGTAACTACAGTAAATATAAATTCCTTCACTAATCTAATCCAATTGGTTATCTCTTCTATATTAGCATACTACAATTATCCAACATATATGAATCAGCAAAATCACTAATTCATATTTATAATTTACTACTCAACACACCCATCATTTCTGTTCTTCCAACCACCTCTCTAATAAACCAAACTAGTACATATTAACACGTTCTAACATAAATTTCTACTGTAAGTCTAATAAGAGATAAGATTTTGTTACCTTATTGCTCCTCAGTAGCGGTACAACAGTGTCAACAACGCCCAAAATCCTAGCAGCAGTGATTGTTCGCTGCTCCAGCAGCAAGTCAATGTAAGTCAAAGACTTTCACTCAAAAGTGTCAACTGTGATGGTGAATCAGAGCAGAGGGGTGGCGACGGAGATGGCAGAGACTAGGAGGAGGAAGATGATAGCCCTCAAATCCGGCCATTGGAAACCCTAAGTCAGCGCTGTCGCGGAGAGCTTACGTGACTGAATCAGGAAAAGGAAAGAGATGTGTAGGTGAACACGAGCCCTAGGCCAAATCTCCACTGCTCGGAAGGAAGGAGCCGCCGAAAAGGGGGTGCCAGCGGCCGTGGACCCAATCTAGGGCACGAGGTTGCCACAAGGAGAATGCCAGCAGAGAGGGAGAAAGGGGCAGAGGTAGTAGCGCGAGGGTCATTGCTCGAAGCGATGGGTCAGATCCGGTGGTCGATCAGTGGATTTGTGCCGGCAAGGAGGAGTCCTAGCGCTGGTGCTCGATGGTGGCGGCGGATCAGAGATTAGGGCACAGCTTGGTGGGGAAAAGAATTCGCGAGAGGGAAGACAAGCGGTGGTGGAGACGGCTAGGGCACGAAAAAGAAAGGGAAAATGTGAAACAAGGAAGAGAAGACATTGACCAGTGGTTTTGTATGCAGGGGAGAAGAGGAGGCGTCGCGAGAGGCAGCGGCGGTGGCGCGTCGGTTGGGGAAGAGAAGAAGAAGCGTCGTGGGTTAGCGGAGTCGGCGAAGGCACGGGTGAGAAAATGGAGGAAAAGAAAGAAAAAAAAAAAGAAAATTCAACTTTTCCTCGTTAAAATGGGGTAGCCTAAACAGGCATTCCCATGACCCAATATTTATCCCCGTAACCTACATCATACATCCTTCGAAAAATTTCCAGAAAATTTCCAAAAATTCCGGAAAATTCCTTTAATGTCATTCGCCTATTTAGCCTTATTATTGGGTTTCGGTATATTACATAGATTCACTTTCTAATTCATTCTCAGCTTTGGTCTTGGTTTCTTTGCTTGGTCTTGCATACAAGACAATACCTTTGTCAATTTAACTCAAGTTAGACTGTTCATGTAATTCTAATTCACAAAAAAGTTTGTTTAATTTAAGGATTAAAGATCCTTTAAAACTTTGTATGCATCTACTATTGATGTCCACAAAGAGTTTCTTGGGAAGGCGTTTAATGCATAACTTATCGTGTCACGATTCTCCAGGTTGTGTCTGATTAGATGTAGGCCATTGAGAATATCCTTTCGTCTTGCGTGCAGTTGCATGGTCGTCTCTTTAGGAAGCATTTAATATTAAATAAATTATTTAATAGTAAATCTCTTTTATTTACATTGATTTGTCGGTTCCTTCGTGCAGCTTTACCAGATGGTCCTAGAGTTCTTTTTCATTTTCATAGGGTCTGACTCAGTTCAGTTCTTCCATGGTCCGACCACACTGAATTATGTTGATTGCTTTGTAGTTTAGTTGCACCTTATTGATCATCGACGGAGTTCACTCTTTTGGTTCTATCAGCTTTCCATCAATCATTGAAGGAGTGTATCCTTTGAGTATAGTGAACCAAAGCTCAATGTCGGACTTATTCTGTTCTTCCAATAGATGAAGTTCTCCCCTTTGAACAATGGAGGGTGGATGGTGTTGTATCCTTCTTGGTAGGAGTTCGATATCTTTGCTATCAAATAATAAAAAAATAAAAATTCTAAGACTCTCGTCTTGAGATTAGTAGTGAGGGATAAAGCATAAAATATCACTTAAAATTTTAACAAAAGACTTTAAAAAAAAAATAAAAACTTTTTAAATTTTCTCGAAAAATAGTTAAGTAATTTCAGAGCAACCTTGCTTTGATACCTATTGAAAGATCAAGAGGGAGCGATAGAGAGGGGGTGAATATTGCTCCTTTAAAACTCTTTTCTTTTCGTAAAAGACTTGTCGAACAAATATCAAAGCGGCAACGGAAAATAATACAAAAGACTCAAGTGGTTACTTGGTTCGGAGCCTATGTCAACAACTACTCCAAGACCCACGATCCTTGATCGCACCGTTGGGTAATTCACTATAATCTTTCTTTCTAAAACCTCTGGAAAGAGGCAATTCATAAAATGAATAATATAAGATAGTAATAGCCTATTATCTTATTAAAATTAAGTACAATATAAGCTATATAAAATTATACCGATAAGGAGTAGATGATTAAGCATGTTGGCACTTCTTTGTGTAGCAACTTACATGTGGATTTGCGTCACAGAATAGTTGAGTCACAAGTAGAATAAGATAGAGTGATGTTCAAAGAGTTGTATCAGCTCGGTGCTCGAGGCTTACATTTATAGGCGTTGATCGGTCGACTGAAAAATTATTCGGTCGACTAATCTGTTTGGTTGATTGAACCACCTATCGGTCGATTGAACTCTTTTCTCTTCTTCTTTGCTGAGATTCGATCTTCAGGTATTTATGATCTTTAATGGTTCGATCGAACCATCACTATGTTCAGTCGATGGAACAGTGAACTTTCCTTGTTCACTGAGATTTGTATTAAGTCTTCATTAATGCAGTGATCGTTCAGTCAACTGATCCCTGGGTTCGGTCTACCGATTAGCTTAGCTTCCTTCTTTCCTTTGGCTTGAGTCTGCTCTCTGCCATGTCATCATGGTTCGGTCAATCGATCCCTATGTTCGGTCGATCGATCAAGCTGAGTCAACCTGTTTTGGTCAATCAATCCTGGTGTTCGGTCGACCAATAAACTTCGATCGACCAATAAACTTCGGCTCCTGCAAAACAGAGTTAGAACGAAAACTCTTACAAAACAGAGTTAGCACAGTAATATGAATAATAGTAAAATACATGAGTAGTAATAGATAGTAAAACTGTCTTGATTTCAACTTGGAAACCTTCCCGGTTTCTTCAGTTGGATTAGTAACCTAGAGTTTGTTCCTTCCCGGAACACGTCCTCACTGTCGCTCTTCTCCAGTTGCTTAACTCAACCTACCTGCCAAACATTAGTTCTCCAGACTTGTTTGGGCTTTGCCGCTTAGAATCGGATCAACCCACCAGGACTTTCCCTTGATCTTCGGTCCTCCAAATCTATTGAGCTTCCCTACCAAGTGTCCGGTCCTCTTGACTCACTTGGACTTTCTGCCTGGCTTCCACGATCTATTAAGTCTTTCTTGATTAGTCGTGACTAGAGATTTCCTGGTTGAATAAACAACCAACACACTTAGTCAACTTATTAGATCACAACAAGATTTAACTTAAACCTTTGACAACATCAAAACTCATATTTGATTTTGGTGCACCCTACACCAACAGATGGATCAAATGATCTCAAATTGACATGAAACCAACTCCTATGTGTTCGTCAAGTTCTCCTGATTATATCCATACCATCAAACATTAATTTGATCTAATATATTAAGAGTAGTGATTTTTTGAACACGAATATATTTGAAAAATTCAATTTATATTATAAAATCACTAGTCTTAATATATTAGGCCAAATTAATGTTTGAGTGCATGCATGAATATAATCAGGAGAACTAGATTAACATGTAGGAAATGATTTCATGGCAATCTAAGAATGTTTAGTCCATCAGACGAATTTTCCAAAAAATAGCTGATGGACCAAACGTACTCAAATTGACATGAAACCAACTCCTTTGTGTTTGTCTAATTCTCCTGATTATATATATATCCTCACATATCAATTTGACCAAATATATTGGGAGCAGTAATTTTTTGGATACGAATATATTTAAGAAATTTAATTCGGGTTCAAAAATTCACTACTCTTAATTTATTAAGTTAAATTTATATTTGAGGGCATAGATAAAATTAGGAGAATTAGCCGAATAAATAAGAACTAGTTTTATGGTAATTCGAGATCATTTTGTCTATTAATCATTTTGTCCAAAATTAATTTTGATAAAAAATAAATAAATCAGTCGACTGATTTTAAAATCAGTCGATTGATTTATTCAAAATTTTAAAATTTCGACACAGAGAAAATCAATTCAACTTATAAGAAATATCAATAGACTGATTTTTAAATAAAAAATCAATTCAATTGATTTTTTATCAATCGACCAATAGGAATAACATAGAAAGTGGGTATATAATTTAGTCATTTTAAAATTACCCTACATGATTTAATAATTTTAATACTTTACCTATACAGTTCCATAAAAAAAAACTGATATTATTGAGGTTTTGGAGACATCTATGCCATGTGACAGTGCAAAATGGGACATGGACATTAGGTTCAAGCGACGAGTTCAACAACTTCGACTGACTTTTCCACGTGGGTTCGGTGATGAATAATTTAGCAACAAAAAGAATTTTAGATTTGTTATGAGACAAATTCTCATGAAAGAGCATTTCAGTAGTTACACTTTGGAAAGGAAAAAAAAAACCTTTATAAAATTAACTTATTGTGTGCATTTTGATTAATACAATTTTACGTGTGCTTCAGTATATAAGTTGCTGACATGTATTTTTGAATCTAAATTTGTATATCTGTGAAATTCATATCAATATTGTTGGTGAATTATTCTCATTCCCTAATTATTTGCCCCATAAATTAAAGCGGAGACGACGATCTCACATTTTTCAGTAATCAACGATCGATCGTCACCTCCTCACATCACAGAGCAAGCCGCTGATGGATCCTCATAGCAGAAGTAGGTATCGTTGTGGGGCACATGGCAGCAGATAGGAATGCCGTAGGCCACTAGCCTCCCACCGGAGCAGCAGCACTGGCAATCTCGTCCGTGGCATGGCCAGCAGCACCACGGCGGTGGAGGAGACGACGCCGCATTCACATCGTCGATAACTTCCACGCTCTCAATAACCTTCGAGCCCTTGCTTTTGAGCTTCTTGGAGAGCTTCTTAGGATCGAACCGCCCGATGACCGTCACCTTCCTACTGGCCTTGTCGTAGGATATGATCTTCATAAACTCTGCTTCTCGACTGGACGCTGCCATGCAAAAAATATATATATATATTAATCATCGCAAAAACTTAATACAATTTGAGAGTAACATAATGAAAATCATTAGTTGCCTTGGACGTCGGATAGGATCTTTCTTAAATGCTTTGGGCAGTCGAGGTCAACTTTCAAGATCAAGGTCGACATCTGCCGCACAAGATTTGGTTTGTGATATATGAAAAAAATAGAACATAAAAAACGAGAAGTAACTCAGGGAGAGGAATTATATTGCTCACCTTGTTGGCTGCCATTATCGCTTCAGGTATCCTCCACATCCCATGGAGAGTTAGAGATCCATGGTGTATATATATATATATATATATAGTCAGATATAAGCAACGCGTTTTTCCGGTTAATTATTAAGATCTAACTGGTCGAGTAGAAAGTATTGTAGGGATGGCGTCCATTCGCTGAGTTTACCAACTTGAGTCAGTTGGGTGCATGCATGTGAAGTGATTGATAGTTTTAAGCATGCAGAATGGACATTATGGTGTTAATTAGTAGGACTTGGTGATTACGCAACACGGTTGGAGTATTTGTATAGCCGATGGCTTCTGCGGGTAAATAGGTTCGGGAAATACGGATTATTCCATGAGCAAAAGACAGTGTTTGCTTGACAGCTGAGTTTACCCAATATGGTTTGTTAAAGCCAAAACTAGTTAGTTGCATTGAGTCTGAAAGGGCACATTCAGTTTAGTTTCTTAGCACCGTTCCATTGATGTCATCAATTGGATCAATTTAGTTTGATCAATTTGGCAAATTAATCAAAGATGGGCTGACTGAGTTGACTTGCTCAATTCAATCGAGCTTTTAGATCATTATTTGGTTAATTGATATGATAGAATAGTTCTATCGGCTATAATCCATTCGGGGCAAGTTTAGTAAAAAAATGTATTCAATCTAGATCCATTATAAAAAAAAATTAATCTGTTGTGATATTTTCTTGGCGACACTTAATTTTTAGTGTCATTATAGACATCTTATAAGGACACTTATCAATTTATTTTTTAAAAAATAAATATCAAATTAGACTATTTATCATGTTTAATAAATGTTAGAATTAATCTATTAATAAAAATTATAAAATTAGTTAAACTCCTAAACCTAATTACTTGTCTTCTCCTTCTTCTCTTTTCCGCACATAGCCCGTCGTCACGAAGCTTTTCCTTTTCCGCATACAACTATCTGTTATGAACCGCAAGTGTACGGTTACGTCGTCAGTAATAAAGAAAGATATCGTATCCACAGGGACTGTTGATTAAGCACTAGTTAACTTTGCATGGCGAATTATCTAGACAACACTACAAGAAAAATCCTCATAGACATCGGTGGAACAACAACGATTTTAAGCAAAAACCGATGTCTTTGAGTATTTTACATCGGTTTATTCAAAAATCGGTGTCTATAAGCGCAGATTTTCGCTCATAGACATCGGTTTTTAAGCTGATGTCTATGAGCGCCTTTTTTCGTTAATAAACACCGATTTTAACCACGGTTTTTAAAATCCGGTGTCTATGATATAATAAAATAATTTAATTTTCCCACCAATACTTAGCCGAAATTTACAACACTTCACTCTTCTCTCCAAACCTAAACCTATATCGCGCCATCCACCGTATATCGTCGCCTCATCTCCCTCTTCCCCTTCCTTGATCGACGTCCCTTCCTCTCCCGATCAGGATCAACACAAGACACCCTTACTTCTCCGTCCAACCACACCGCATCTCCTCCAACTCCTCCCTTTGCTTTCTTCTTCTGCAAGAGTTTCTCTTCTTTCCTTTCCTCTTCTTCATCGTCTTCTACTTCCGTCGATCCGGCTGTGGCGGCACCTGATGGCGGCCGATCGAGCTCTGTCTACCCGCGCATGTGGTAATGTTTCTTGATTCATGCTAGATCGCGGTTTTCGCTTTCTTTCTGTTCGATCGCGTGGACGAATGTAGTTGTTGTTTGATTTCTGGGACCTGAATGCCGGATTTGGTGGTAGGTTGGCATGGCTTTCGCGAATCAGTACTACCAGATCCTTGCCAGTTCCCCTCAGCTTCTCTTCCGCTTCTACAAAGAGGGAAGCACGCTCAGACGGCTGGATCATCGGGGCGAAATGATTTCCGTCACCGGCATGGATGTAAGATGCCTTGTTTAGTTGTCTTCATTCATCTCGTACTTTTATTCTCAGTGCCGATTCTTTATTTCTTTCGGTCTTTTATTATTTGTTATTGTAAGATCCACTGATTGGGTATCTTCTATTTGGTGGTGCTTGGTGAATGACGGAAAGGCAATCAAGGAGAAGCTTCTTTCCGTTGACTATAGCGAGTACAGGGCGGAGATTAAGACAGTGGACGGGCAGAAATCGATGAATGGCTGTCTTACTGTTCTTGTGGCGGGGTATCTCACCGGGAAAGATGACGGCAAGAAAAAATTTGCTCAATTTTTTATGCTGGCCCCTCAGGATAAGGGATACAATGTTTTGAATGATATATTTCGTCTTCTTGCTCCTGAACAGGGTATTATTTTGGACTTGAAAGTAGCATATTATTTTGGGCTTTAAACAATTACACTAAAATGATTTATCTCTGGGTAAATGATCACAGGCTACTGAAGTCGCTACTGATCCTTTCCTCATCTTTGACGGTTTCATCTTCTTGATCTTTTGATTACAAGTATTAATTGAATGATGCATGCAATGTGTTTGATGAATTTCCTCAAACACTACCCTGACTTGATTTTATCATTTTTGTTTGCATGATTCTCTTGAGTGGTAAATGCTAGTTACTGTCGCTTGTGGTATCAATTCTAGTTTGCCCCTAACACAATTTCATATGCCAATAGTAGTTTTTGTGGTTGTTGTTGTTGTGATGCAGCTCAAGATGCGGCTATGAGGCTACTTGTGAAATGACACTTCCACCAAAATCACATGAACAAAGAAAATCCGACAGATTTAGTTCATTTAAGATGCAGAGAGGCTGTTATACCCATCAACAAGATGAAATGATGACATTTAACTTTTCCTTATAAGATGAAATATTCTAGTTGGTTGGCTAGTTATCCTGAAGTGTCGTGTTAATTTTAATTAATTAGATAGTTGAAACTGGAAGGGTTTAAAGAAAACTTATTGGTGTGTTATGGAAGAGTCTTGACAAAATGAAATTTCTCAAGTTAATGGGATATTTTACTAGCTCACTGTTGACTCAGTTAATACCCTCAGTAACACCGTGTCAACCTCATGCCAAAGAATTTTGCCCATTGTTCCAATTCCATGTAGAAAATTAAATCATGGGTCATCTCAACAGGGAATGTGAAGACTATTATAGCTAAGCAAATCATAAGAGAAGAACATATTTTCTGACTATAATAAAAAAAATACTAAAACTAATGCTTGTCATTGCACCATATGTGTGAAGTTTATTATCCTGCTGTTCTTTTATGAGTGTGTGATCATATTTTCAACTTGGTATATGAAAAAACTACATGGTTGCATTTCCTATTTTCATATGATTGAATGCATGACATAAGTTTTTACTTTAAAACTAGAATAATAACTTTTTGCTTATATATGTTTATGGCATTTCCTCTGCATTCATTGTTTATGGTTAAGTTATTTTCAATTTTTTCTCCTTTATTTCTCAATTAGTCTATGAATTTTGGTTTTTGTCATTTCTCAGTTTTATGTATGAATTAAGCATGTTTAATTGTCAAAAAAAAAATCCTCTTTTCTTTAGTGTGTTTATGTTATTCAAGAGCCATGTATATATTGTCTTTATTAGTGATGTGAGGGTATGCAGCCAAGAGGAACATGTATTCTTCAATTTTATTTTAGCATGCATTTGATCGAAAAGTATTGTGGCATTGTTAAATTATTACATAATTTATTGCAGAATATTCACCATGCTGGTCAACCAATGCCTGGTGAGGAGCAAGAAGATATAGTCATGACAAGTACCTAGAATAACCTATTAAATATGAAGTGCCCTTTAATAGGAAAGCCTGTTACAGAATTGCAAAATCCTGTCCACTGGTAAAGTAGTGCTTCACTCTTTACCAAAGTTTTGTAGTAATATTTTTATCTAATATAAATTAATATTCCCTAATTTTTTGTTTGTTAGTAATGAAAGATAAAAACATAACGGTCAAGTGAGATTGTTTCATATGTACAAAGCCATTTTTTTTCTTTGTGAATGAACAAATATTAAACGGTTCACAAGTTAACTAAAAACAACTATTTTAAGTGAACTTCTTTCTTAAAATGCAGAGCTTGGTTTCCTTGGAAATCATGTTCCTTCTTGAACCATATTCAATTTGGCATGAGTCCTTATTTGATTAGTTGTGAACTATGAATTTGTGTGCTTTGTAGAATGCAATGTGAGATATGTTAATGTCGTAGACAACATTCCATAGCTTTCTACTTATATTTTATTCTAACAACTAAAAAAAAACCTTTTAACAGATTCTGTTGATTCAATTGTTCATGTTCCTTGTGTTAGGACCTTCGAATGCGGCTAGAGGGGGGGGGGTGTGAATAGCCGACCACAATTTTGCGTTTCTTTCTACAAATCGAGTTAGCGCAGCGGGAAAATAACAACAGAAACGAGAACGAGAAGATCAAACCTTAGATGCAGCGATGTAACGAGGTTCGGAGATGATACTCCTACTCCTCGGCATGTCCGTAAGGTGGACGAAGCCTATCAATCCGTCGGTGGATGAAACCCCGGATAACCGGCTAATATGAACTCCTTCTGGGTGGAGAAACCTCACCACAAAGTCTTTGCAACAGCAAAACAGAGGAGTACAACAATAGAGGAAACAAATAAGAACAATAGAAATTGTAAACACACTTGCTTGCCTTCTCGTCGGAGTCCGTTGATGAAGCAGCAGCTTCACGGCTCCTGTAGCTAGAAAACCAGCACGAAGCTCACGCGAAGCTTCAGCAAACCGAGAGCTCAGCAAAGCTCAAGAGGAAGAAGAAGAATTAGCAGAAGCAGCTCTTCCAAAATGTTGTCTTCGTTCTTCACTGTAGAGGCCTTATATCCTCTGGTATCTCCCTGCAACCCGCGAAGAAGAACAGACGAAAACAGACGAAGCAGAGATAGCCGTTGTGTCGCAACGGCTAGGGCCTGGACCGATCAGGCACACACCTGATCGGACCAGGAGTGTTGTGATCGGTCTTGGGACCGATCAGGCCTTAGGCTGATCGGTCCCCAGACCGATCAGCCAACTCTCACAGAGAGTTGGCCTCGTCTCTGATCGGTCTATAGACCGATCAGGACTCAGGTGGATCGGTCCACAGACCGATCCTCTCTCTTTCTTCTCCCGATCTTCTTCGCTTCTGATCGTTTCCTAATTGGTCTGGTGACCGATCAGATTGCTTACAGTGAGCCACTGTTTGGTTACTGATCGGTCACCAGACCGATCAGAAAACCCATAGTATCACTGGATCGGTCTGCTGACCGATCCAGGTTTAGAGCTCCCAGCCCTAAACCCTACCTAGTCCGGAGAACGAGCTACCGAGCCCTCTCCGACTTCGTCCTGTTAAGAGAACGAGCTACCGAGCCCTCTCTGACCTAGTTCGGAGAACGAGCTACCGAGCCCTCTCCGACTCCATCCGGTCCAGAGAACGAGCTACCGAGCCCTCTCTGACCTAGTCCGGAGAACGAGCTACCGAGCCCTCTCCGACTCCATCCGGTCTAGAGAACGAGCTACCGAGCCCTCTCTGACCTAGTTCGGAGAACGAGCTACCGAGCCCTCTCCGACTTCCACGTCCAGTCCAGAGAACGAGCTCCCGAGCCCTCTCTGACCTAGTCCGGAGAACGAGCTACCAAGCCCTCTCCGACTTCCCATGCCAAGTTTCCATACTTGGACTTTTCCCGTGCCAAGGTCCCTGCTTGGACTTTTCCGTGCCAAGTCTCCATACTTGGACTTTTCCGTGCCAAGTCTCCATACTTGGACTTTTCCGTGCCAAGTCTCCATACTTGGACTTTTCCCGTGCCAAGCTCCCTGCTTGGACTTTTCCGTGCCAAGTCTCCATACTTGGACTTTTCCCGTGCCAAGTCTCCATACTTGGAATTTTCCCGTGCCAAATCTCCATACTTGGACTTTTCCGTGGCAAGTCTCCATACTTGGACTTTTCCCGTGCCAAGCTCCCTGCTTGGACTTTTCCGTGCCAAGTCTCCATACTTGGACTTTTCACCAGATGTCTGGTCAACCTTGACCTATCTGGATTTCCCTTGCCTGGCTTCACTCACCAGGACTTTCCCTTGCCTGGCTTCACTCACCCGGACTTTCACCTGGCTTCACTCACTAGGATTTTCCGAATCAGGTCGACTCACCTCGGGTCAACCTGGTCAACCTTGACCAAAGATTGCACCCACAATCTCCCAAGTTTGTATTCTGTCAAACATCAGAATACAACTTTTCTACTCTCGTCAAACATCAGAATAGAGCTTTTCTATTCTCGTCAAACATCAGAATAGAACTTTTCTATTCTCGTCAAGCATCAAAATACAACTCGAGTCAAGTCAACTCGAGTCAGGTCAACCAGGTCAACCTTGACCTATGGTTGCACCAACAATATCCCCCTTTTTGATGTTTGACAAAAACCATAATCAAGTTAGGTTAACCCGATAACCTAACTTAGGTTTTCCAATGTTCTTCCTTGAACATTCTCCCCAAACTCTAATGTTCTTCCTTGAACATTCTTTGGACATTCTCCCATTCTCCCCCTTTTTGACACACATCAAAAAGAGTGAATCAAGGTCAAGAGTTTCTTCCTAATGAAAGTCCCATACCTTTCATTGAAACCCTTAATTTCCCCCTTGATACTAAAGTCAATAATCAACTTAGTGATAATCCCATATCACTCAAGTCTTTAGAGTAAAAACTCCCGCTAAAAGTCAACTCCCCCCTTGACTAATAGGTAAAACTCTCCTTAAAGGTCAACTCCCCCTTGACCATTGCACCAACAATGTCTTGGAGATTTTTAACCCTTTAGAAATCAAAAACACCGACTTCCAGCTGAAATTTCAGAAATTTCAGACAGAATTTGGCACGCCCGATCGGTCACCAGACCGATCAGGATCTCCCTGGATCGGTCCAGTGACCGATCCAGCATCCCCTGGACCGATCAGGAAACCTCCTGATCGGTCACACATGTCTGATATCAAAATTTCTGATTTTCCTCCCGAAATTCAGAAACTCCTAGAAAATTCCAGAAAATTCCAAAAATTGTAAAACTTTGAGGATACATTCCTCATAACATATATTATCAAGAAAAAATAGTTTTCTATGAAAATAACTTCCATTTTCAAATCTTGATACAAAGTTCAAAAGATTTTGAAATAGTTCAAGTTTACCTCAACTTTGTATCAACTTGCTCAATGATGAATGCTATCACTAGAAAAGCTTCATCAAGGTTTTTCAAATCAGTTTTGAAATGATTTTAAACCATTCAATTTAGGACCACAATCTTAGGGCTAAGTGTACATGACTTGTACACAAGCTTTCCCTATGATCCTCCATTTTGAATTAGGCTCATCTAGGTACAAGAACTATGCACCTTGACCCTAACTCATGATCCTAATATCTCACACACATCTAAGGTGTATCAAACACATCCAAGTCAATTTTGATGTGAGATATGGTTTAGGTCATCTTAATCTAAGTTCTCATGCATTTTCTAAACAACAATTTGATCTCCATATCAAATTGTGTTTTTATTCTTAAATCAAATTAATTGATAAATGCAAGAGATGATGACATGGCATAAAATAATATCATAAGTAAAAACATGTGCCAGTGTCATGATGTCATGTCATAAAGTATGAAACTTAAATAAGACATGACATATAGCTAACCTAAGTATTATCATGACATTTCAAATGATAATAAATTAAATATGATGTCATGACATGACATATGGCAAACAATACATGGCAAATAATATATAAAGGTATAGAAAATACCTAATTCTAGCCTTAGTTTCCATTTTTGATAATTTTGATCATTTTGCCATAAATTCCATATTCCTAAGTGTAATAGACCTAAAATCATATACTAAAGATTTTTAGATCACTATGTGCCAATTAGATTGACCCTAGAGAATTCCTCGAATATGGTTGGCACATGCTAATCACCTTAGGAATAATTTTTCATTTCATTTTCAAGGCTTGATTACACCTTGAAAATTCCTAAAGTGCCACCTTTTGTCATGAATAGATTAACTACCTATTCAATTAAGGTTGGCACACTCTAATCCATCTAGCGTGATGGAATCATGCTCTTAGGAACCCAATACCTATTGGAGCTCATTGGGTTCACTAAATATTCACTAGGGATGACTTCCCTAGCAACCCTCCTAATGACCCTCCTAGGCTTTAAAGCCTTGGTCATTTGGGACTCATCAAGATCAACTCTAGGGGTGACTCCCCTTGTGACCTTGGTGATGGTCTTTCTAGCCCTAGGTCTTGTTCCATAATCGAATGGTACATTATGATAAGTGGGCTTGACCACTTGAGACTTAGGTTTGTGACTCAAACCTCTCATGTCCTTGGGCTTTTGCTTTTGACCCTTAGGCCCTAAAGATGATTTCTCCAAATTCTTAAGGGTCTTTTCTAAAGTGTCAAGTCTTGACCTCAAAACTTGATTTTCCTTTTCTAATACCTCAAGTTTTAATTTGTCAGTTTTCTTTGAGGTATACCTAGGCATATGTCTAGTTGTTTTGGGATTTCTACCTAGGTTTTCCTTAACCTTAGATGAGGTAATTCTAGGGTTAGCATTTCTAGAATTGTCCTTACCTAGGCTAACATGTTTGGCACCTAAGCACATGTATTGATTTCTATTGTTGTCATGCCTATCTTCATTGACAATTGCAACAAAACTACTATTAACACGTGTCTTATTCAAATTGCAAGAATGTGCCTTAAAGGTTACCTTAGGGTTTGCCTTAGCTCCCCCTATCGATGTGCTCGGTCTCTTGTCCTTGTGAGATTGCCTCCCCCTCGGACATTGGCTCCTATAGTGTCCCCTTCGCTTGCATTGGAAGCACACCACGTGCTCCTTACCCTTGCGTATCGGGACTCCGGCTTCCTTGACCTTTGGTGCCGGTGGAGTCTTCCTAATCCTCTTTGGACATTTACTCTTGTAATGCCCATATTCCCTACACTCAAAGCACATTATATGTAATTTACTTGAAATTAAATCGCTTGAGTTACCTAGGGTTGAGGATGGATGTAAGCTCTCTTCTTCATCCCTTCCGGAGGTAGAAGCTTCTTCTTGCACCAATCTTGAAGAAGAACTCTCCTCCTCTTCTTCCATAGGTGTTGAGTAGCCCTCAACTTCTAATTCCTTACCTCCATGATGTGAGCTACTTGGCTCACTTGACTCCTCTTCATGACTTGAATTGGAGCTCTCCTCATGGAACTTAGCCAAGTTATTCCACAACTCCTTGGCATTGCTGTATCCACCTATCTTACACAAGATATCACTAGGTAATGAAAATTCAAGGATTTTCGTTACCTCGTCGTTGATTGTGGATTGGTGGATTTGTTCTTTCGTCCACTTCTTTTTCTTGAGAAGTTCTCCCTTTCTATCCACCGGAGGAATAAAACCTACTTGTACACAATTCCAATTTGCTAAGTTAGTCATAAGAAAATACTTCATTCTTACCTTCCAATACGCGAAGTCGCAGCACTCGTAGAAGGGTGGAATCGTGATGTCTTCTCCGAGTCGATCCATTCTCTAGCTTGTGCTCCCCCGGGTGTTAATCCGACGAAGAGCAACCTTGCTCTGATACCACTTGTTAGGACCTTCGGATGCGGCTAGAGAGGGGGGGTGTGAATAGCCGACCCCAATTTTGCGTTTCTTTCTACAAATCAAGTTAGCGCAGCGGAAAAATAACAACAGAAACGAGAACGAGAAGATCAAACCTTAGACGCAGCGATGTAACGAGGTTCGGAGATGATACTCCTACTCCTCGGCGTGTCCGTAAGGTGGACGAAGCCTATCAATCCGTCGGTGGATGAAACCCCGGATAACCGGCTAATATGAACTCCTTCTGGGTGGAGAAACCTCACCACAAAGTCTTTGCAACAGCAAAACAGAGGAGTACAACAATAGAGGAAACAGGCAAGAACAATAGAAATTGTAAACACACTTGCTTGCCTTCTCGTCAGAGTCCGTTGATAAAGCAGCAGCTTCACGGTTCCAGCAGCTAGAAAACCAGCACGAAGCTCACGTGAAGCTTCAGCAAACCGAGAGCTCAGCAAAGCTCAAGAGGAAGAAGAAGAATTAGCAGAAGCAGCTCTTCCAAAATGTTGTCTTCGTTCTTCACTGTAGAGGCCTTATATCCTCTGGTATCTCCCTGCAACCTGCGAAGAAGAACAGACGAAAATAGATGAAGCAGAGATAGCCGTTGTGTCGCAACGGCTAGGGCCTGGACCGATCAGGAGTGTACACTCCTGATCGGTCCAAGAGTGTTCTGATCGGTCATGGGACCGATCAGGCCTTAGGCTGATCGGTCCCCAGACCGATCAGCCAACTCTCACAGAGGGTTGGCCTCGTCTCTGATCGGTCTGTGGACCGATCAGGACTCAGGTGGATCGGTCCACAGACCGATCCTCCCTCTTTCTTCTCCCGATCTTCTTCACTTCTGATTGTTTCCTGATCGGTCTGGTGACCGATCAGATTGCTTACAGTGAGCCACTGTTTGGTTATTGATCGGTC
Organism: Zingiber officinale; assembly: GCF_018446385.1. NCBI lineage: Eukaryota > Viridiplantae > Streptophyta > Magnoliopsida > Zingiberales > Zingiberaceae > Zingiber > Zingiber officinale. The sequence continues at coordinate 60,457,770 of NC_055995.1, read as the reverse complement.
ACCAGACCGATCAGAAAACCCATAGTATCACTGGATCGGTCTGCTGACCGATCCAGGTTTAGAGCTCCCAGCCTTAAACCCTACCTAGTCCGGAGAACGAGCTACCGAGCCCTCTCCGACTTCGTCCGGTCTAGAGAACGAGCTACCGAGCCCTCTCTGACCTAGTCCGGAGAACGAGCTACCGAGCCCTCTCCGACTCCATCCGGTCCAGAGAACGAGCTACCGAGCCCTCTCTGACCTAGTCCGGAGAACGAGCTACCGAGCCCTCTCCGACTCCATCCGGTCCAGAGAACGAGCTACCGAGCCCTCTCTGACCTAGTTCGGAGAACGAGCTACCGAGCCCTCTCCGACTTCCACGTCCGGTCCAGAGAACGAGCTCCCGAGCCCTCTCTGACCTAGTCCGGAGAATGAGCTACCAAGCCCTCTCCGACTTCCCATGCCAAGTTTCCATACTTGGACTTTTCCCGTGCTAAGTTCCCTGCTTGGACTTTTCCGTGCCAAGTCTCCATACTTGGACTTTTCCGTGCCAAGTCTCCATACTTGGACTTTTCCGTGCTAAGTCTCCATACTTGGACTTTTTCTGTGCCAAGCTCCCTGCTCGGACTTTTCCGTGCCAAGTCTCCATACTTGGACTTTTCCCGTGCCAAGTCTCCATACTTGGACTTTTCCGTGCCAAGTCTCCATACTTGGACTTTTCCCGTGCCAAGCTCCCTGCTTGGACTTTTCCATGCCAAGTCTCCATACTTGGACTTTTCACCAGATGTCTGGTCAACCTTGACCTATCTGGATTTCCCTTGTCTGGCTTCACTCACCAGGACTCTCCAACTGTCTGGCTTCACTCACCAGGACTTTCCCTTGCCTGACTTCACTCACCCGGACTTTCACCTGGCTTCACTCACCAGGATTTCCCGAATCAGGTCGACTCACCTCGGGTCAACCAGGTCAACCTTGACCAAAGATTGCACCCACAATCTCCCAAGTTTGTATTCTGTCAAACATCAGAATACAACTTTTCTACTCTCGTCAAACATCAGAATAGAGCTTTTCTATTCTCGTCAAACATCAGAATAGAACTTTTATATTATCCTCAAACATCAAAATACAACTCGAGTCAAGTCAACTCGAGTCAGGTCAACCAGGTCAACCTTGACCTAAGGTTGCACCAACTGTCGCTCTTCGTCGGATTAACACCCGGGGGAGCACGAGCTAGAGAATGGATCAACTTGGAGAAGACGTCACGATTCCACCCTTCTACGATCGCGACGACTTCGCGTTTTGGAAGGTAAGAATGAAGTACTTTCTTATGACTAACTTGGTTAATTGGAATTGTGTACAAGTAGGTTTTGTTCCTCCAAGGGATGAAGAAGGAGAAATTCTTGAAAAGAAGAGGTGGACGAAGGAACAAATCCACCAATCCGTAATCAACGACGAGGTAATGAAAATTTTTGAATTCTCATTACCTAACGATATCTTGTGTAAGATAGGTGGTTACAACAATGCCAAGGAATTGTGGAACAATTTGGCCAAATTCCATGAGGGAAGCTCCAATTCAAGTCATGAAGAGGAGTCAAGTGAGTCAAGTAGCTCACTTCATGGAGGTAAGGAATTAGAAGTTGAGGGCTACTCAACATCTAAGGAAGAAGAGGAGGAGAGTTCTTCTTCAAGATTGGAGCAAGAAGAAGAAGCTTCTACCTCCGGAAGGGATGAAGGAGAAAGCTTACATCCATCCTCAACCCTAGGTAACTCAAGCGATTTAATTTCAAGTAAATTACATATAATGTGCTTTGAGTGTAGGGAATATGGGCATTACAAGAGTAAATGTCCAAAGAGGATTAGGAATACTCCACCGGCACCAAAGGTCAAGGAAGCCGGAGTCCCGAAACGCAAGAGCAAGGAGCACGTGGTGTGCTTCCAATGCAAGCGAAGGGGACATTATAGAAGTCAATGTCTGAGGGGGAGGCAACCTCACAAGGACAAGAGATCGAGCACGTCTATAGGGGGAGCTAAGGCAAACCCTAAGGTAATCTCTAAGGCACATTCTTGCAATTCTAGTAGGATGCATGCTAGTAGCCTTATTGCTATTGTCAATAACAATAAGCATGATAACTATAGTAACCGATACACGTGCTTAGGTGCAAAACATGTTAGCCTAGACAAGAACAATACTAGAAATGCCAACCCTAGGACTAACTCATCTAAGGTTAAGGAAAACCTAAGTAGAAATCCCAAAACAACTAGACATATGCCTAGGAATACCTCAAAGAAAAATGACAAATTAAAACTTGAGTTATAAGAAAAGGAAAATCAAGTCTTGAGGTCAAGACTTGACACCTTAGAAAAGACCCTTAAGAATTTGGAGAAGTCAACTCTAGGGTCTAAGGGTTAAAAGCAAAAGCCCAAGGACATGAGAGGTTTGAGTCACAAACCTAAGTCTCAAGTGGTCAAGCCCACTTACCATAATGTTCCATTCGATTATGGAACAAGACCTAGGGCTAGGAAGACCATCACCAAGGTCACAAGGGGAGTCACCCCTAGAGTTGATCTTGTTGAGTCCCAAATGACCAAGGCTTTAAATCCTAGGAGGGTCATTAGGAGGGTTGCTAGGGAAGTCATCCCTAGTGAATATTTAGTGAACCCAATGAGCTCAAATAGGTATTGGGTTCCAAGGAGCGTGACTCCATCACGCTAGATGGTTTAGGGTGTGCCAACCTTACTTGAATAGGTAGTTAACCTAATCATGGCAAAAGGTGGCACTTTAGGAATTTTCAAGGTGTAATCAAGCCTTGAAAATAAAATGGAAAGTTATTCCTAAGATGATTAGCATGTGCCAACCATATTCGAGGAATTCTCTAGGGCCAATCTAATTGGCACATAGTGTTGGATCGAGACGTGCTAGAGGGGGGGTGAATAGCACTCGTGGCTAAATCGTTTTTCGATTATCGGAAACGTAAGAATTATCGGAGTAATTAAGCAGCGGAATAAAACAAAACAAACACACAGAGACAGGAGGATTTTTACTTCGTTCGGAGCCTTGATCGACTCCTACTCGAATGCCCGCGATCCTTGATCGCTTCCGGTGGGCAACAACTATAAGCTCGATAAAATGATTACAAGATGAAGTACAAAAAAACTAGTTATACCGACGACAACAGTAGAATTTTGAAGCTTCGGGTCGTCGGAGACTTGTTACAGCACTTCCGGGCGTCTTTCGGAGCAGCACGTTGAAGAGAGAAGACTTGGAATTCGTTATCCTGGTGCTGCTGCTCGAGACCCCTTATAAAGGGTGTTTAAGGCGCCTTGAAGCCCTTCAAGGCGCCTTAAACAGGCCGAGTCACCCGCGGAGATCAGCACAGACTTGGTCGAACTTCATCCAGTTCAAGGCGCCTTCAGCCTACCCAAGGCGCCTTCAACCTTCGACCCAAGGCGCCTTGAACTTCATCTAAGGCGCCTCCAACCTTCTGCGCTGGCTTTTCCTGGTTCGCGCCCAAGCTCTATGGAGGCGCCTCGGACACTGTTCATCCGAGTTGTAACTTGCTCCTTTGTTCCTGCAAAATGTGTTAGTCCCAAACACATACCCTGCAAAACAAAGTTAGCACAGAAACATAATGAATGATAATAATAAAGGTTTTGACAGCATTCGAACTGTCCGAGTCTGACTTCAGGTTTCCAACCGGAAACCCTAGGTCGACCCGAGGCCTATTGTTCCCTCTACGGGGAACGCGTCCTCACCTACTCCACTCAGGAGATTTACCTGTTGCCAGTCCGGTCCTCCAGACCGACTGGACTTTCCGCCTAGGGTTACCACCCCCTAGGACCTAGGGTTACCGCCCCCTAGGGTTTTCCTCCACCTAGGGTTACCGCCCCCTAGGACCTAAGGTTGCCGCCCCTTAGGGTTTTCCTCCACCTAGGGTTACCGCCCCCTAGGACCTAAGGTTGCCGCCCCTTAGGGTTTTCCTCCACCTAGGGTTACCGCCCCCTAGGACCTAAGGTTACCCCCCTTAGGATTTTCCTTCACCTAGGGTTACCACCCCCTAGGACCTAAGGTTACCCCCCCTTAGGATTTTCCCTTGCCTAACCGCAGTTAGGACTTTCCTGAAACCTTATTTAACCACGTTAGATAACAAGGAGTCTTAACTTTGAATCCCTTTGCCATTATCAAAACTGAGGTTCGATCGTCGGATGCTTACTGCACCAACAATCTCCCCCTTTTTGATTATGACAACCGAAATTCAAAGTTAAGTAAAAATGCAATAAAGATACGCATAAATAAGCACAGGCATAAATAAAGCATAGGCACATTCACAAATTCACAACAAAATTTTTGTTTTAATTTAATTTATAATATTCTTTGAATTTCTTCTTACTCTCCCCCTTTGCCATATATCAAAATACCCAAGAGAGTGAAGAAAATCTGGGCCTTAGCTTAACTTTCAAAGATAATTTTCAATCTTATCTTCCAATCTTTTAATTTACTTTTGATAAACACTTAGTTTTTCTTATAATACTTTTAGATAGGTGAAATCATAATTTTGAATGCAAAATTCTTCCTTTAGTTTGAGAGATACTCTTAGCTGAGATAACGTTATTTTGTCTTTAAACAAATTTTTGTACTTAGCTAAATCTCTTTTTTTTTGTTTTAAACACTTTAAAAAGTACTTAGCTAAAAAATATTTAGCTATATTTGAAAATACTTAGCTATGTTTTCAGCATAAAAATGATTGCGTTGAGAAAATATCTTGCCAAGTAGCTAAGTTTAGAAAATAATTTAACTTAATTAAGTATTCAGCTTTGAAAACATTTAGCTTATAGAGGAGTTATAATTTAAAAGTCAGGTCATAAATAATTTTAATTTTAAAGCTAAGTTAAAAATAGCTTGAATTTTCGAAGATATGCCAAAAATAGTTTTTAATTTTAAGGTCAAGTAAAAAATTTTTAAAGAAAAACTAATTTTAAAACCGACTCAAAATCACTCCCCCTTAATTAATGCCTTAATAAATTTTTTGAGTTCAGGAGTTCAAGTATGAGGTTTAATAGATTTCAAGTTGTCCAGATTGTTTTGTTCAGATATCAGAGCCCTAAAGTATGAGCATGCTCAAACTTCAAATCTCCATTTCCTTCAAGGCTAATTCCATATTCTTGTAATTCTAGTAAATTTAGGGGAGCAAGATTTTCAAGTTAGTTTTTAAGTATTTTTCAAAGGTTTTTGAATAAATTTTTCAAGGATTTTTCAAAGGTTTTTGAATAAGTTTTCCAACTATTTTTCAAAGGATTTTGAAATAAGTTTTCAAATATTTTTCAACGGATTTTGAAATAAGTTTTTCAAATATTTTCAAAAGATTTTTAAGAGATTTTTAAAAGAATTTTTTAAATAATTTTGAAAAAGATTTTGAAAAGATTTTTAAATAATTTTGAAAAAGATTTTGAAAAGATTTTTAAATAATTTTGAAATTAATTTTGAAATTGATTTTGAAATTAATTTTGAAAAGATTTTTAAAAGATTTTTTAAATAATTTTGAAAAAGATTTTGAAACGATTTTTAAATAATTTTGAAAAAGATTTTGAAAAGATTTTTAAAAGAATTTTTTAAATAAGTTTGAAAAATATTTTGAAAAGATTTTTAAATGATTTTTTAAAAAATTTTGAAAAGATTTTTTAAAATAAATTTTTAAAAGATTTTGAAATAATTTTAAAAGATTTTTGAAATAAATTTTTAACAGATTTTGAAATAATTTTAAAAGATTTTGAAATGATTTTTAAATAATTTTGAAAAAGATTTTGAAAAGATTTTTAAATAATTTTGAAATTAATTTTGAAAAGATTTTTAAAAGAATTTTAAAATAATTTTTTAAATAAGTTTGAAAAAGATTTTGAAAAGATTTTTAAATGATTTTTTAAAATTTTGAAAATATTTTTTGAAATAAATTTTTAACAGATTTTGAAATAATTTTAAAAGATTTTTGAAATAAATTTTTAACAGATTTTGAAATAATTTTAAAAGATTTTGAAATGATTTTCAAATAATTTTGAAAAAGATTTTGAAAAGATTTTTAAATAATTTTGAAATTAATTTTGAAAAGATTTTTAAAAGATTTTTTTAAATAAGTTTGAAAAAGATTTTGAAAAGATTTTTAAATGATTTGTTAAAAAATTTTGAAAAGATTTTTTAAAATAAATTTTTAAAATATTTTGAAATAATTTTAAAAGATTTTTGAAATAAATTTTTAACAGATTTTGAAATAATTTTAAAAGATTTTTGAAATAAATTTTTAATAGATTTTGAAATAATTTTAAAAGATTTTGAAATGATTTTTAAATAATTTTGAAAAAGATTTTGAAAAGATTTTTAAATAATTTTGAAATTAATTTTGAAAAGATTTTTAAAAGAATTTTTTAAATAAGTTTGAAAAAGATTTTGAAAAGATTTTTAAATAATTTTGAAAAAGATTTTGAAAAGATTTTTGAAATAAATTTTTAAATGATTTTGAATTTGAACTTTTAATTCCTTAGTCATCTCACTCGATCTAAATTGTCAATCAGGGAACCCTATAATTGTTGTGAGATGAACTATGGTTGAATTTTGAGGTAAGGTTTAACTTTGTGTTAGATTCAGGTTTAGCTTTGGGTTCAACAAGTAAGCATTCTTTGGATAAACTTCTGGGCGATTGTGAGTCACAAGGAACTCATTAAAGTAACCATGCCTTCGAGGTTTCCCAAATAGTCCTACCCATTAAACTTAATACTAAACCCTGGTCTAACTAGTTAGGATCCATTTAAGGGTAGCTTCGGTCAGTTCCACTTGGCCAAATGCACCAGGTCGAAGCCATATCTTCCTAGACATGCGATGCCCAAGTTTCCTAACGTACTATCATCCAAAAACTTCACCAGTACCGTGGTTCAAGTTAAACCTCGCCCATTTATCTAACCTTAATTACCCTGCCGGGCAGTCTACTCTTGTTTACCCATTCCGGGTAGATTAAGTTTGGTTACCCAGTCGGGTAATTTAGTTGGGGGTGCCAGCTATTCTAGATCCTTCTTCTATTGACTTTTGAATTTTTGAATTTAATTTTAAATTTAGATTTTGTAATTTAATTTTGTATTTTTTTTTAATTTCGAATTTTAAATTTAGATTTTGTAATTTAAATTTAATTTATTTTTAGTATCATTTTTCTTTTTGCTCCCCCTGGATCACGGCCTCGATGTGGTCTATCGAGGTAGTATATTTGATCCTTCGGGACCCAGTAATGACCAAATCCAATTTGATTGATCAATTTAGACTTGGGGACCCATGCTTGGACTGATTTCCTACTTTGTTTGTTTATTAAAGATAAATAGGATTTATATTTCTTTTTACTTTTGTATCCTAGTCCAGTTCTATTGTAGACAGCTCTTTGTGTCCCAAGAATTAGATCCAAATTCTTGGAACCCAGAGAGAACTTTTCTAGAGTAATTTTTAACTTGTTTAACTAATTTTTCAGATTTGAATTTTCTTTCTCAAGTCGTTGTACTTGAGTTGAATCTTCAGTTAAAGATTTTGAGTTAGTTACTCCTTTAAGAGTGGTTATTTCTCTTAAAAGTGACTTAATTTTCAAATTTGACTTAGCTAATTTACGAAGTAAATAATTGACTAAATTATTGAGTCTAGGAATACTTACAGCGGAGTCTGGTCCTTCGGAAACGGATGCAGATCCGTGGCTTTGCTCAGAGTCGGCTTCTGACTCGCTCTCGGATTCGCTGATCTGGTCCCAGGCCATCAATGCGAGTAAACTTGTTTGGTTGAGTTCATCGTCTTCATCCTCCGAAGAAGATTCGTCCCAGGTTGCCTTTAGAGCCTTCTTTCTTCTTTGCTTCTTGGCTTCCTTTTGATTGGGGCAGTTGGTCTTGATATGGCCCTTCTGGTTGCACCCGTAACATGTGACTTCAAATTTTGTCTTTGATTGGGCCTCCTTGGATTGAACTGCCTTCTTTAGATCCTTTTTGTTAAATCCCTTCTTCTTCTTGTAGAGTTTCTTTACAAGATTCACAAATTCGCCGGCCAGTTCATCTTCTGAATCTTCTGAATCGGATTCGTCTTCTAATTCTGATTCAACTTTTCGCCGTCCTCTTGATTCCCGTGTTCGACTCGTTCCTGCAACCAAAGCAATCCCTTTCTCGGATGGCCGTGCATTAGTCTGTTCATGGAGTTCGAATTCACTAAACAATTCATCTAATTTTAAGGAAGACAAATCCTTAGAGACTTTATAGGCATCTACCATTGATGCCCATAGTGTACTCCTAGGGAATGAGTTAAGGGCATACCTTATTATATCTCTGTTTTCTACCTTCTGCCCGATTCCATGTAGAGAATTCAGAATATCTTGAATTCGGGCGTGCAAGGAGCTTGCCGTCTTGCCTTCCTGCATTTTCAAATTGTATAGTTTATTTAATAACAAATCACGCTTACTTACCTTGGTTTCCAAGGTGCCCTCGTGTAGTTCGATCAGTTTCTCCCATAGTTCCTTTGCGGAGGAGAATGGACCGACTCTGTTGAGCTCTTCTTTGGTCAGACCGCATTGGATGGTGCAGGTGGCTTTGGCGCCGGCTTCCACCTTCTTGATAAATGCGGGCTCCCAGTTTTCACAGGGTGTAGGCTTACCATCGGTACCAGTTGGTAGTTGTAATCCTGTTCTGACGATCATCCAGGTGTCGAACTGGATCTTTAGATATATTTCCATTCGCCCCTTCCAATATCCGAAGTCTTCTCCGGAAAATAGTGGGGGGCGAACGGTGCTATATCCTTCTTGTTGGGCCATTTAGATCTAAAAGAACAAAAAACAACAAGATCTATTCCAAGACTGAGTCTTGGATTAGTAGTGTGGGAAGAGAATAGTAATAATTACGAGCTCGAGTGGTGTTGCACCAACTTCGGGCAAAAAATCGATTCGTAAAAAGAAATTAGAATATAGCTATGAGGCTAAATTCTAATTGACTCCGAACAAAACCACGGAAAAAAAATGTTTTAAATGGTGGTTGCACCAAATTAAAACAACCCCGCTCTGATACCAATTGTTGGATCGAGACGTGCTAGAGGGGGGGGTGAATAGCACTCGTGGCTAAATCGTTTTTCGATCATCGGAAACGTAAGAATTATCGGAGTAATTAAGCAGCGGAATAAAACAAAACAAACACACAGAGACAGGAGGATTTTTACTTCGTTCGGAGCCTTGATCGACTCCTACTCGAAGGCCCGCGATCCTTGATCGCTTCCGGTGGGCAACAACTATAAGCTCGATAAAATGATTACAAGATGAAGTACAAAAAAACTAGTTATACCGACGACAACAGTAGAATTTTGAAGCTTCGGGTCGTCGGAGACTTGTTGCAGCACTTCCGGGCGTCTTTCGGAGCAGCACGTTGAAGAGAGAAGACTTGGAATTCGTTATCCTGGTGCTGCTGCTCGAGACCCCTTATAAAGGGTGTTCAAGGCGCCTTGAAGCCCTTCAAGGCGCCTTAAACAGGCTGAGTCACCCGCGGAGATCAGCACTGTAACACCCCAAATTTCATGATTTGGAGTCCTAAAAGATCTTATTAAAATCTAGAAATGCTTTGGAAAAATTCTAGAGATTTTTAGGAATTTATAGAGTATTTTTATGCAATTTTTGGAGTTCGGTTGATATTTTTACCAAGAGGAAGAAGTTTAAAAAAAAAAAAAAGAAATAAAAGTGTTAAAACTGGGGTTTTGAACCCAAGACCTCGGGCTTGAACGAGTCTTAACCGAAGTCAGCCAACCAACTAAGCTAAGCAAGTTTTGTTAAACATATGGTGCGAAATATTCTTAAGCAGTAGTTAGAAACCTTTAAAACAAAAGGGGAATAAAAAGGTTGCGGCAGGATTCGAACCCGTGACTTCAATCACGAGCCAAGTCGTGGCTAACCAGGTGTGCTGCGGATGTTTTGTAAACAAATTTACAATGACTTGGTCTTAAGCCAGAACCCTAGGTTATAAAAGGATAGGTAAGAGAGGGGTTAAGTTATTTTCTTTTCTCTCTTTTCCTCTTCTCCTCTCTCGCGTCGGCGACTCCTCTCGGGCGAAAAACGCAGCCGAGCTTTAGGGCGTCTCCGGTGGCCGGCCAAAGGCTCATTCAAAGGCTTCTTCATCTCCTTGCGTTCCTCTCGTCGAGGAGGAGCCGTGAGCACAAGGAGGGATCGAAAGCTCGAGTTCTCCGAAGCCCTAGAATGGTTCTCGCCGGTTGTAAGTCCAAGGAACCGAGGTAAGTCGCTTACTCACCTGCAGTAGGATAGCTCTGAGGTTTAATCTTTGATTCTCTCCTTGTTCCTGAAGCTTTGCATGAGTTTCCTTGCTTTCTCTATTTTCGGATTTAAGTTAGCTTCTTGTTTGGATTTCGATCCTATTTTTCTGATTCTATGGATCATAGTGTGTTTTCATTGGTGGTTTCCTGTCCTCCGGAATAGCAGAAGGGTAGGGATGGATTGAAGTTTGATTTGATATGGTTTTGTTCCTTTCTATGGTTGAGATGTTTCTGGACAGAATTGAAGCCCTATAGAAGTATAATCTTTACATAGGTATCAAGCTTTACCTAAGTTTTAAATTCCAGCAGATTCTAGCATTCCATCATCTTTATGTAGCAATTTCTGTCATAGTAATAGCATTTTTACCTTATGCCTTGCTTTGCTGGAAACGATTCAGAACCTGTAGACCTACTGAATGCATGTTTTAGTATAATCCTTGAAGCACTAGGTCTAGTATAGCAAGTTTTAGTTGCAATTTATCAGTTTCCTCATGCTTTGCTTTGATTGGAAACAGTTTAGAAATGTAGACCTATTAAGTGCAGATTTTTGCATATTATAGCAGTACAAAGCTTTGCATATTATAGCAGTACAAATTTAAGTTTCTTTGTTAGCACAATATGCAGATTTCTGTTAGCTAAATATGCAGATTTAAATTCAGTTCCCTGGCATTGATAAGCATGAACAGCCGTAGCTATTAGTATGCAGTTAGAGGCGTGTTATTACAAGAACAGTCCATAGATCATGAACATAAGCTTTACATAGTTTCTGTACATGTATTATGAGCATGCAACTTTGCTTCTAGTTAGTATATATGCAGATTTCTATTTAAGTTTCAAGGCAGGTTCTGTTAAAGCTTATAGTATGTAGAATTTTGTAGCGTAGTATACAGAACTTTAGTGCAGTTTAGATCTCTTGGTTGTGCAGTTTAGTACTTCAATGTTAGGAATTGTTTTAAACATCTCAGTGTCTTTTTAAGAAGCATTCTTTTATAAGAAAAGTATAAGAAAGATAAAGAAAAGAAAAGAAAAGGCCGAGGCCTTAAGTAGATCCCAAAGTCGAGACTTTAGGGATTTTTGGCACACAAGGTGTCTATTAAAATGCCAAGGCATTTAAAGAAGAAGTAAATAAGCTAAAAAGTATTTTACTTTTAAGAAGAGGCTAGTACCCGACATCCAAGAGCTTGTCGTTAAACAAATCCAGGTGTCCAATTCCGAGGTCTTGGCCCTGGTAGACCGAGGTCTGCTCTTTTAGGATTGGTGGCTCGCTACCCCAACCTATTAGGGAACGCGCATAAGATGGTACTATGCCTGGGCCCAAGAAGAAGTTGATTATTATTTTGAAGTATTATAAGTATAAGCTTTTGAACTAATAAAACAATGTGTTTACAAAAGTTTACAAGTATTAAAGAATAAGTTTTAAATAAGTGAAATAAAAGAATAAGTTTAAGAATAAGTTTTTACGTAAGTTTAATAAGACTCAGAAAGTGTTTAGAATTCAGTGAGTTAAATTCTTTATGCTAGCATGATAGTATAGACTTGTCTTACATGTTTAGCCTTTCAGTATGTTTCTTTACTATTAGAAGAGCATGAGTTAGCTTACTGTTATTTGCTATTTATGAGCATGAGTAGCTATTCATGTTAGCATTCAGTTTTAGCATGTTTTATTTATATACATGCATATCGAGTTTTTGTGAGTTAGATAGCGCTTACTAAGCAAATTTTGCTTATAGACTACACTTCCTCTTACTGCAGATAAAGGAAAAGAGAAGATTTAGCAAGGAAGGCGACAAGGTGGTGCGGATGGTGTGTGATGCCAGGACTATGGAAGCCTTGGGACTTAGTTTAGGAATTTATTAAGATTGTCATTTATTAAGAATGTATTAGATGAGTCATTTAGTCTTCCGCTGTTAGTTAATTGTATGTTTTTATTTTGTTTCCTCTATTCATTGCTTGCATGATTTGATTTCATTAAACTGCGTGGTGATGTTATTCCTTTTGTGTGCTTTATATGTGTTCCAGCCGCCTGTGGCTGTGTATATTATGTTATGTATTAATGATTATGGTCACCGGTACAAGGGAGACTCTGCCGGAATTTTTCGGTAGGGTTTCCATGCGGTCATCTTTAGAGAGTAGTAGTAGTAAGAAGGGTGGTCGTTACAGTTGGTATCAGAGCAGTTCCCATTCTCCAGCATCACACATCAGCACTATCCTTGCCGTCTTCAAGTAAGAAAGTATTTAATTTTTCTTTTATGCTTTCTTTATTATTGCAGTATAGAGTATCTACTTATACGTGCTTTAGTAAAGATAGAAGTTCTAGTTTTTGCTATTTCTTATATATAGAGAAATGTTTAGAAGTACTTGCTTGAATAAGTTTAAAGTCAAGAATCAGGATTAAGTAAGGTATATATATCTAGAAAGTATAGTGAGGAAGAATTTATAGAATTTAGACAAGGTGACCTAGCCAAGTGGTTCAGCCTCAGTCAGTGCAGATCCAAGAGGATCTTAGCTATGAGAGCAGATCTACATAGATAGTGGACAAAGAAGTTAAGAGACTAAGAAACAGAGAAGTGCCACTAGGAAGTTAGTTGGAAATGTGAAGACAACATGAGACAGAAATGTCCAAGAATTATTCTAAGTTCGGGGACGAACTTTTTATAAGGGAAGGAGAATTGTAACACCCTAAATTTCATGATTTGGAGTCCTAAAAGATCTTATTAAAATCTAGAAATGCTTTGGAAAAATTCTAGAGATTTTTAGGAATTTATAGAGTATTTTTATGCAATTTTTGGAGTTCGGTTGGTATTTTTACCAAGAGGAAGAAGTTTAAAAAAAAAAAAAAAGAAATAAAAGTGTTAAAACTGGGGTTTTGAACCCAAGACCTCGGGCTTGACCGAGTCTTAACCGAAGTCAGCCAACCAACTGAGCTAAGCAAGTTTTGTTAAACATATGGTGCGAAATATTCTTAAGCAGTAGTTAGAAACCTTTAAAACAAAAGGGGAATAAAAAGGTTGCGGCAGGATTCGAACCCGTGACTTCAATCACGAGCCAAGTCGTGGCTAACCAGGTGTGCTGCGGATGTTTTGTAAACAAATTTACAATGACTTGGTCTTAAGCCAGAACCCTAGGTTATAAAAGGATAGGTAAGAGAGGGGTTAAGTTATTTTCTTTTCTCTCTTTTCCTCTTCTCCTCTCTCGCGTCGGCGACTCCTCTCGGGCGAAAAACGCAGCCGAGCTTTAGGGCGTCTCCGGTGGCCGGCCAAAGGCTCATTCAAAGGCTTCTTCATCTCCTTGCATTCCTCTCGTCGAGGAGGAGCCGTGAGCACAAGGAGGGATCGAAAGCTCGAGTTCTCCGAAGCCCTAGAATGGTTCTCGCCGGTTGTAAGTCCAAGGAACCGAGGTAAGTCGCTTACTCACCTGCAGTAGGATAGCTCTGAGGTTTAATCTTTGATTCTCTCCTTGTTCCCGAAGCTTTGCATGAGTTTCCTTGCTTTCTCTATTTTCGGATTTAAGTTAGCTTCTTGTTTGGATTTCGATCCTATTTTTCTGATTCTATGGATCATAGTGTGTTTTCATTGGTGGTTTCCTATCCTCCGGAATAGCAGAAGGGTAGGGATGGATTGAAGTTTGATTTGATATGGTTTTGTTCCTTTCTATGGTTGAGATGTTCTGGACAGAATTGAAGCCCTATAGAAGTATAATCTTTACATAGGTATCAAGCTTTACCTAAGTTTTAAATTCCAGCAGATTCTAGCATTCCATCATCTTTATGTAGCAATTTCTGTCATAGTAATAGCATTTTTACCTTATGCCTTGCTTTGCTGGAAACGATTCAGAACCTGTAGACCTACTGAATGCATGTTTTAGTATAATCCTTGAAGCACTAGGTCTAGTATAGCAAGTTTTAGTTGCAATTTATCAGTTTCCTCATGCTTTGCTTTGATTGGAAACAGTTTAGAAATGTAGACCTATTAAGTGCAGATTTTTGCATATTATAGCAGTACAAAGCTTTGCATATTATAGCAGTACAAATTTAAGTTTCTTTGTTAGCACAATATGCAGATTTCTGTTAGCTAAATATGCAGATTTAAATTCAGTTCCCTGGCATTGATAAGCATGAACAGCCGTAGCTATTAGTATGCAGTTAGAGGCGTGTTATTACAAGAACAGTCCATAGATCATGAACATAAGCTTTACATAGTTTCTGTACATGTATTATGAGCATGCAGCTTTGCTTCTAGTTAGTATATATGCAGATTTCTATTTAAGTTTCAAGGCAGGTTCTGTTAAAGCTTATAGTATGTAGAATTTTGTAGCGTAGTATACAGAACTTTAGTGCAGTTTAGATCTCTTGGTTGTGCAGTTTAGTACTTCAATGTTAGGAATTGTTTTAAACATCTCAGTGTCTTTTTAAGAAGCATTCTTTTATAAGAAAAGTATAAGAAAGATAAAGAAAAGAAAAGAAAAGGCCGAGGCCTTAAGTAGATCCCAAAGTCGAGACTTTAGGGATTTTTGGCACACAAGGTGTCTATTAAAATGCCAAGGCATTTAAAGAAGAAGTAAATAAGCTAAAAAGTATTTTACTTTTAAGAAGAGGCTAGTACCCGACATCCAAGAGCTTGTCGTTAAACAAATCCAGGTGTCCAATTCCGAGGTCTTGGCCCTGGTAGACCGAGGTCTGCTCTTTTAGGATTGGTGGCTCGCTACCCCAACCTATTAGGGAACGCGCATAAGATGGTACTATGCCTGGGCCCAAGAAGAAGTTGATTATTATTTTGAAGTATTATAAGTATAAGCTTTTGAACTAATAAAACAATGTGTTTACAAAAGTTTACAAGTATTAAAGAATAAGTTTTAAATAAGTGAAATAAAAGAATAAGTTTTTAAGCAAGTTTAATAAGAATCAGAAAGTGTTTAGAATTCAGTGAGTTAAATTCTTTATGCTAGCATGATAGTATAGACTTGTCTTACATGTTTAGCCTTTCAGTATGATTCTTTACTATTAGAAGAGCATGAGTTAGCTTACTGTTATTTGCTATTTATGAGCATGAGTAGCTTTTCATGTTAGCATTCAGTTTTAGCATGTTTTTATTTATATACATGCATATCGAGTTTTGTGAGTTAGATAGCGCTTACTAAGCAAATTTTGCTTATAGACTACACTTCCTCTTCCTGCAGAAAAGAGAAGATTTAGCAAGGAAGGCGACAAGGTGGTGCGGATGGTGTGTGATGCCAGGACTATGGAAGCCTTGGGACTTAGTTTAGGAATTTATTAAGATTGTCATTTATTAAGAATGTATTAGATGAGTCATTTAGTCTTCCGCTGTTAGTTAATTGTATGTTTTTATTTTGTTTCCTCTATTCATTGCTTGCATGATTTGATTTCATTAAACTGCGTGGTGATGTTATTCCTTTTGTGTGCTTTATATGTGTTCCAGCCGCCTGTGGCTGTGTATATTATGATTATGGTCACCGGTACAAGGGAGACTCTGCCGGAATTTTTCGGTAGGGTTTCCATGTGATTCTTAATCATACCGGTTAAGTAGAGTTAGTAGTTAAGTAACGGTCATCCTTAGAGAGTAGTAGTAGTAAGAAGGGTGGTCGTTACAAGCACAGACTTGGTCGAACATCATCCAGTTCAAGGCGCCTTCAGCCTACCCAAGGCGCCTTCAACCTTCGACCCAAGGTGCCTTGAACTTCATCTAAGGCGCCTCCAACCTTCTGCGCTGGCTTTTCCTGGTTCGCACCCGAGGTGCCTCCAAGCTCTATGGAGGCGCCTCGGACACTGTTCATCCGAGTTGTAACTTGCTCCTTTGTTCCTGCAAAATATGTTAGTCCCAAACACATACCCTGCAAAACAAAGTTAGCACAGAAACATAATGAATGATAATAATAAAGGTTTGGACATCATTCGAACTGTCCGGGTCTGAATTCAGGTTTCCAACCGGAAACCCTAGGTCGACCCGACGCCTATTGTTCCCTCTATTGGGAGCGCGTCCTCACCTACTCCACTCAGGAGATTTACCTGTTGCCAGTCCGGTCCTCCAGACCGACTGGACTTTCCACCTAGGGTTACCACCCCCTAGGACCTAGGGTTACCGCCCCCTAGGGTTTTCCTCCACCTAGGGTTACCGCCCCCTAGGACCTAAGGTTGCCGCCCCTTAGGGTTTTCCTCCACCTAGGGTTACCGCCCCCTAGGACCTAAGGTTACCCCCCCTTAGGATTTTCCTTCACCTAGGGTTACCACCCCCTAGGACCTAAGGTTACCCCCCCTTAGGATTTTCCCTTGCCTAACCGCAGTTAGGACTTTCCTGAAACCTTATTTAACCACGTTAGATAACAAGGAGTCTTAACTTTGAATCCCTTTGCCATTATCAAAACTGAGGTTCGATCGTCGGATGCGTACTGCACCAACACATAGTGATCTAAAAATCTTTAGTATATGATTTTAGGTCTATTACACTTAGGAATATGGAATTTATGGCAAAATGATCAAAATTATCAAAAATGGCAACTAAGGCTAGAATTAAGTATTTTCTATACCTTTATATATTATTTGCCATGTATTGTTTTCCATATGCCATGTCATGACATCATATTTAATTTATTATCATTTGAAATGTCATGATAATACTTAGGTTAGCTATATGTCATGCCTTATTTAAGTTTCATACTTTATGACATGACATCATGACACTGGCACATGTTTTTACTTATGATATTATTTTATGCCATGTCATCATCTCTTGCATCTATCAATTAATTTGATTTAAGGATAAAAACACAATTTGATATGGAGATCAAATTGTTGTTTAGAAAATGCATGAGAACTTAGATTAAGATGACCTAAACCATATCTCACATCAAAATTGGCTTGGATGTGTTTGATACACCTTAGATGTGTGTGAGATATTAGGATCATGAGTTAGGATCAAGGTGCATAGTTCTTGTACCTAGATGAGCCTAATTCAAAATGGAGGATCATAGGGAAAGCTTGTGTACAAGTCATGTACACTTAGCCCTAAGATTGTGGTCCTAAATTGAATGGTTTAAAATCATTTCAAAATTGATTTGAAAAACCTTGATGAAGCTTTTCTAGTGATAGCATTCATCATTGAGCAAGTTGATACAAAGTTGAGGTAAACTTGAACTATTTCAAAGTTTTTAAACTTTGTATCAAGATTTGAAAATGGAAGTTATTTTCATAGAAGACTATTTTTCCATGATAGTATATGTTATGAGGAATGTATCCTCAAAATTTTATAATTTTTGGAATTTTTTATAATTTTGTAGGGGTTTCTGAATTTCGGGAGGAAGAAATTCAGAAATCAGATGTGTGACCGATCAGGAGGTTTCCTGATCGGTCCAGGGGATGCTGGATCGGTCACTGGACCGATCTAGGGAGCTCCTGATCGGTCTGGGGACCGATCGGGCGTGCCAAAATGCTGATTTTCGATTGTTGTCTGAAATTTCAGCTTTGGAAGTTGGTGTTTTTGATTTCTAAAGGTTTGAAACTCTCCAAGATATTGTTGGTGCAATGGTCAAGGGGGAGTTGACCTTTAGGGAGAGTTTTACCTATTAGTCAAGGGGGAGTTGACTTTTAGGGGGAGTTTTTACTCTAAAGACTTGAGTGATATGGGATTATCACTAAGTTGATTGTTGACTTTAGTATTAAGGGGGAAATTAAGGGTTTCAATGAAAGGTATGGGACTTTCATTAGGAATAAACTCTTGACCTTGAATCACTCTTTTTTGATGTGTGTCAAAAAGGGGGAGAATGGGAGAATGTCCAAAGAATGTTCAAGGAAGAACATTAGAGTTTGGGGAGAATGTTCAAGGAAGAATATTGGGAAACCTAAGTTAGGTTTTCGGATTAACCTAACTTGTTCATGGTTTTGTCAAACATCAAAAAGGGGGAGATTGTTGGTGCAACCTTAGGTCAAGGTTGACCTGGTTGACCTGACTCGAGTTATATTTTGATGTTTGACGAGAATAGAAAAGTTCTATTCTGATGTTTGACGAGAATAGGAAAGTTCTATTCTGATGTTTGACGAGAATAGAAAAGTTCTATTATGATGTTTGACGAGAATAGAAAAGTTATATTCTGATGTTTGACAGAATACAAACTTGGGGGATTGTGGGTGCAATCTTTGGTCAAGGTTGACCTGGTTGACCCGAGGTGAGTCGACCTGATTCGGGAAATCCTGGTGAGTGAAGCTAGGTGAAAGTCCTGGTGAGTGAAGCCAGGCAAGGGAAAGTCCTGGTGAGTGAAGCCAGGCAGTTGGAAAGTCCTGGTAAGTGAAGCCAGGTAAGGGAAATCCAGATAGGTCAGAGTTGACCTGGCACGGGAAAAGTCAAGTATGGAGACTTGGCGGAAAAGTCAAGTATGGAGACTTGGCACGGAAAAGTCAAAGTATGGAAACAGGGCACGAAAAAGGCCAAGCAGGGAGACTTGGCACGGGAAAAGTCCAAGTATGGAGACTTGGCACGGAAAAGTCCAAGTATGGAGACTTGGCACGGAAAAGTCAAAGCTTAGCACAGGAAAAGTCCAAGTATGGAAACTTGGCATGGGAAGTCGAAGAGGGCTTGGTAGCTCGTTCTCGGACTAGGTCGAGGAGCTGGGAGCTCATTCTCTGGCCGGACGTGGAAGTCGGAGAGGGCTCGGTAGCTCGTTCTCGGACTAGGTCGAGAGGGCTCGGTACCTCGTTCTGGACCAGATGAAGTCGGAGAGGGCTCGGTGGCTCGTTCTCCGGACTAGGTCGAGAGGGCTCGGTACCTCGTTCTCGGCCGGGGAAGTCGGAGAGGGCTCGGTAGCTCGTTCTCCGGACTAGGTAGGGTTTAGGGATGGGAGCTCTAAACTGGATCGGTCGTGAGACCGATCGGTGATACTATGGGTTTTGATCGGTGCGGTGACCGTGATCGGTAACAACGTGGCTCGTAAGCAATCGATCGGTCACCGGACCGATCGGGAAACGACGGAGCGAAGAAGATCGGGAGAAGAAAGAGGAGGATCGGTGCGTGGACCGATCCACAATCTGATCGGTCCATGCCGATCGAGGCAACTAACTCTGTGAGAGTTGGCTGATCGATGGGACCGATCGGCTAAAACTGATCCGTCCCAAGACCGATCGAACACTCTGGACCGATCGGGTTGGAGCACGATCGGTCGAGCCTAGCCGTGTGGTGACAGCGGCAGATCTCGATCTTCATGTCTTCTTCTACCTTCACGGTTTGCGGGTTCGGCTATATAAAGAGTCGGCGACTCTGGGACCTTCTTCTTGCTACGCAAGTTCTTCTGGTTCATGCGAGCTTTCTGAGCTCGTACTTCTTGAAGCTTCGCGTGAGCTTCCCTGCTGCTGGCATCCGTGAAGCTGCTGCTTCATCAACGGACTCCAGACGAGAAGGCAAGCTTGTTTGTTTTACATTCATATTGTCTTGTGCTTCTTTGTATTTTGTGTACTTCTATCTTGCTGTTGCAAGAGTTATTGTGGCGAGGTTTCTCCACCCATAAGGAGTTCATATTAGTCGATTTTCCGGGGTGTCATCCACCGACGGATTGATAGGCTTTGTCCACCTTACGGACACGCCGAGGAGTAGGAGTATCATCTCCGAACCTCGTTACATCGCTGCGTCTAAGGTTTGATCTTCTTGTTCTCGTTTCCGTTGTTATTTTTCCGCTGCGCTAATTTGATTTGTAGAAAGAAACGCGAATTTGGGGTCGGCTATTCACACCCCCCCTCTCTAGCCGCATCCGAAGGTCCTAACACCTTGAACAATGCTTGATGTATATTTATTTATCAAGTGATGAAGAAGCTTATGACTAGTCTGTTTCACATATTTTTTTTGTTTCCCAAGCAAAAAGTATGTTATTATTATTATTAAAGTCATAAATCGTGTTCTTTCTATCTGTTGTTCTTCATCAAGCAGGATGGACTACAAGCATATTTATGAGAAGGAACTAGTAATCCACTACATAAGTACAAAGAAACCACATCCTCGATGCCCAGTTGCAGGTAAGTGCCCTATCTATTGCAGTTGATCTTTCGTTGTTGATCTTTTTGCTCATTACAGCTACATCCTATCAGGTTGCCCAAAAATTCTCCAAGTTGGACGGGTTGTATGTGACACCTTGCTTACAATAGAAATTGATGAAATGCGTTTGGCATCAGCTACAAACATAAATTCAACAATGGTAGAAGATTTTTACAGAAGTTAACTGAAAATGGCAACACTGCTCCCTGCAACTGTAAGCTTGATATAATTTTTCAATGTGATTTAGCCCCTGTCGGTGATTTGTCATCAGTCAATGCGATTTAGGCATCATAGTTAATTATCTTTTGATGTTGTAAGAAAAATATTTGTGTAATTTGTGGATACAGACTTGATGTGTACAATATCTCTTATCTTTTTATATTGTAAGAATAATATTTATGTGTTGGTTACATGGATATTGACTTGGTGTGTTTAGATACACCGATGTATAATAATATTAATTAAATTTTGTACTATTAAAATGTTGTATAATATCGGTTTTTCACTGTTTCGGAAATCGAATCGGCGTCGTTAAACAATATTGATATTACATCGATTTTGCACCGCTGCCAAAACTGGTGTTATTAACATATATTACATCGATTTTACACCGTTGATGAAACGATGTCGTTAAGTGATACTACACCGGTTAATAACCGATTCGAAAACCGGTGTCGTTAAGTGATATTACACCGGTTTTAACCCGATGTCTAAAATGGCAGATCTTTTACATCGCCTTCATAGACATCGGTCGAAAATGTAATAGATAGCGGTGGAAAACCGATGTCTATGAGGGTTTTTGTTGTAGTGCAAACACAAGATTGATTAGAAAGAAATTAAAAGAAAGAAAGAGGAAAGAGAGAGAATAGATCTTGAGAGGGGTTGAGCAAGAGGATGGTGGATGATAGATTCTAGGATTTCGGTTTCCTTGTAATGCTAGGTGATGTTACAATGATTGCTTAGTTCCTATCCGCTATGTTCATGCTCTTGTAGGAAGTTAGATTCATTACCGACTCTCCCCTGCAGTGGTCAAGCCGGCATGATCCCCTACTCCATGTCCAATGCTACTAAATGGGAATAATTCTTATGTTGTCCTTACACGGGCTTGCCTGTCACGTGCATCCCTCAGATAATAAACATAGAAACACATTAACACGTAATAACATAGAAATAGAAATAGTCATTATGCTCGATCCCCTACTTCCTTGTGGAGATTTGCTTCTCCTTTCAAGGTGATACCCTGAATTGTCCTTACACGGGCATGTCTGTCACGTACGTCCCTTGGATAATCAATCTAGGGTATCCCTGTCACGCCCCGGAGGAGTCCCTGTCCGAAGAAATTTCGGCAGCATCTCCCCTGTACGGCGGACAATCTGAAACTTTCTACATATCCATATACCTCAGCCACATGCGGCTGGAATAATAACAGTAAATAAACAATCACCCACGCAGTTTATATAATAAGTAAATAGAATAATAATACCCTGACTCGAAATCAACCCTACTCAACTACACTCGTAAAGCTCAAATCCGACGATAAGATCAACTTACCTCTTCTGCCGTCTAGGCAGGCATGTAGTAGAACAAATTTAAACCATACGAAAATCCATCGATCATAAGAATCCATACAATATCCAAATCCTCAAACAGAATAAGTCTAACACAGTCTAAATAACAAACCAAAAGATAAAAACAGCTTGTGGTCTGCAGGGGACTAGCAACTGGAACTCTCTCCTGACAGCATCAACCTGAAAAATAACAACAATAGAGGCGGGGTGAGTCGAACACTCAGCAGGTACAACTGATATACAAAGTAGGGAAATAACACCTAGCACTAATCATGCGTACAGTCTCCTGATATAAGAAAGATAAAAATGCATCTGAAGTAAACAGGAGAGAAACTGTACTAACCAGGACCTGGGTATAAGGAAAAACAGTCCGAGTGATATGAAAATCCTGTATGCATGTCAAACATAGGTATCCAAACAATATGCAGCATATAAATGCAGCAAACACAAACACAAGCAATAAATGCATCATGCATATGATGCCAATGTCATGGTCACCCCTGACGCCAGTCAGCCAACTCACAACAAAAGTTGGACCGAGTGGGTAGGGCTGTGACGACCATGCACTCTGCATCACTACTCCTGATGAGTGACCGAGTTAACGGGATGCTGTTGGAGTACACACATACTCCTGCCCAAAATCATAAATGGGGGAGCGCAATACTCTCATCTCCCGGTACACGATGACGGGGAGGGGTCCCTAATGTGCTACACGCTGCGTCACACTACCCATGAGCGGACAACGGAGCACCGGAAGAGCAAACTGATGTGCTACCACGCTGTGTCACGCTACCCATGAGCGTCAACAACGGAGCACCGAACAGTGATGAAACTGGCGATGTGCTCGACAATAATGGAGCAATCTATCACACAGCATGCAGTCATGCTAATGGTGCATGACACTAAGCAATGTAATATACTGAACCAAATCTATATACATATATGATGTGCACCATAGTCAGTAAATCATATAAAGGGTGCATAGATCATATAAGGTATCACACCTAGGTCCTGAACATGGTGAAGCATGGTTATATCACTACCCCTATGAGCATGTGTAATCAGGTACATAACAATACGAAATGCAAAACAAACAATCAATCAAGCAGGTATTAGGTAATCGGGTAGTGATTAACCGAAACAAATGAGGAACACAATTAATGCAACTTGTTAATTTCATTACTATGCATATCAAAGACAATAAGTCAAAAGTACTCGCCTCCAATCGAAAAGGTCCAATCTGACAAATCGAGATACTCGTCTCGAATCAAAGTCCTGTAATAAACCGTATAGTTTAGCTAAATTTAATTATAAGCAAAATAGCTAAACCAAAATATTTTCCTTCAAGAACCCTAATTAAATTAAACTCAAAATCAATTAGGATTAACTCCATTAACCCTAACGATCAAGGTGAACAACATTTAACCATGTAAATCCAAATTCACCACAAAGATCAGATACCTGATTCACTAATAGGGCAAAACCCTTACCTCTAATATCGCCGATCTGTTGTATCAAGGATATGAAAAACCAAAAGGTACAGATCTAGTGATGATCCACAGTAAATATAGGACAAGAACAGAATGCAAGATCAAGATCTAAACCCTCACCTTGCTATCATAATACCGAATCACTACTGCTCTGAGGAGGAGGCAAGGCTCAGAGGTAGGGCACGACCTTTGTTTCTAATATACGCCCTCAATTTGGCTGTGAAGAAGGTTGCAATGGTCAGCAATGTCGCAAGGCGGCACGGGATCAACTCTGGTGGTCGGCAACAGTGCTAGGGCACGGAAGGGGCAGTAGCGCGAGGGGAGAAAATATCACCACTCGACGGCTAGAGAACCGGCGCCAGGGCTGAGCAAAATCGCGTGAGGAAGAGAAAGGGGATGAGCTCGGCAATGTGGCTCGGGCTCACGGTGGCGTCGGTAGAGAGGCTCAGTAGTGGTGAATCAGCAGAGGACCTAGGTGTAACACCCGAAAATTCTCAAAATGATTTTTGGAAATATTTTATGATTTTTCTGGAGTTTTAGAATATTTTTAGGGAATTTTTAGAGTAGCGGAAGTAGCAAAATTAAATGAAGTCGTAAAATAGCCTACGCGGGTTTTGAACCCGAGACCTATTGGGTCCTACGACTTATAGCGGACTCTAGTAACCAAGTGAACCCAGCAGGGCCGTGCTGAAAGGGAAGGGAAAAAATTATATTTATATTTGAGTTGGGTGAATTTAACCACTTAATATAAATAGGAAATTAAAAGAGAAGTTATTGGATTTTATTCGTGACTTTCCTCCTCCTCACCCTAACCTCACGCCGCCCCCTCCCTCCTCTTTCTCTCTCGGCGCACCAAGAAAAGGCTCGGGTTCCGCCCCTAGGCTCTAGGAGCACCTTCCGGCGACGACCCCGACACGAGGATGCTTCCCTTCGCAAGAGGAACACGTGGGCGCGGGAAAATCGTCGAGAAGATCGTCTCCACCGGGAATTTAGCGATTTGAATCGTAAGAAACCTAGCACAGGAGGTAAGAAACCCCTCACCTGCAGTATAAGTAGCTTTCGTATGAATTTTAAGCTTCAGTTTAGTAGTATGTAGACTTTCGGCACAAAGTATGCGAACTAGCGCATACCAAGTGTTCGAATAAATTGTTAGCACAGTTAAAATGTAACTTAGGCATTTTATTAGCTTAGACAAATGCAATGGAAATATTTTCACAGCTTATTTAGTCTTGCTACAGCTCTTATAGGACTAGATGTCCAATGGGTGGGCTCCCACAGTCGCCTCTAGGTTCAGACAACCTAGCTCTAGGTTCAGATAACCTAGAATGAGCAAGACAAGTAATAATTAGCTATGTTCAGTATTTTACTTTCTCAGTGGCACTGTACTGGATTAGATATCCCTTGGGTTGGGCTCCCATAGTCGTCCCTAGGTTCAGCTAACCTAGTAAACCCTACTAGATTCAGAATTTGCAACCCCGGGTTTAGTTAGGGATGCGCGCACAGCAAGTACAGTTGTCGGGCCCAAACAGCAACATGATTATGTATTTTCACTTATTATATATAGTTTTCAAACTCTCACAAAATTGTTATGTGAATGCAGTATAGCCTTAGCATTAGTCTAGCATTAGCTTAGCTCAGCTTTCTGTATCAGATTAGTTTTCCTATTGATACAATGTGATAGTTATGATTAGTTTTATTTCCATGATTAGTTCGATTTTTATGTGTTGTGTGCCATGCCATGCTTAACATATTCAGTAAACATATATTTCAAATAGCATGTTTCCAAAGCATAAATTGCATCGTATGCATATTTTGTGAGGTAGATGGTTTCTTACTAAGCATAAAGCTTACAGATACTCTTTCCTAATACTGCAGATAAAGGTAAAGGAAAGTGGACTAGCGGAGGCTGGAGGGCAATGCGATGAAGATGTGTGTGGATGGAACTTGGAATAAAGACCTTGGAGGAACTAGAAATAAATCTGAAACTTTAACATTTTATTAAGTTGTTACTTTCCTTATTTCAGTTATTTTAATGCTATGAATCATGAAAGACCTGGTTAGATTGTTAGTGTTCCTGCTTAGAATGTCAGTTAGTGTTATTGGGATGTTTAGGGTCATGTTAGAACTTGTGTGTGTGAATTTGGCACGAAACAGTGTTGAAATAAGACTAGTGGTACGAAATCAGAAACCCCAATCGATCAGCCGATCGATTGGAGGATTCTCAATCGATCAGCCGATCAATTGAGAAGTTCGTATCGCGAATAGTAAACTCCTGGATCGATCAGCCGATCGATCCAGATGCCTTCGGTCGTGAACAGAAAGCCCTGTGATCGATCACTGGATCGATTGGCCAGTCTGGATCGATCAGCCGATCGATCCAGAATATTGCCCGAGCACAGTAGCGCTCTGAATCGATCACTGGATCGATCCAACCTAAGTTCCGCATTCAGTAGCATGCTGGGTCGATCACTGGATCGATTTAACCATTCCAATCGATCCATCGATCGATTGGGAAGCCTGATAGCAGCGGGAAACCCCTTATTCCAGTTCCTTGACCATGGGGAAGGTAATATATGACATGAATAGTTTGATTACACCCCTTAGCACATATAAAATAAAGAAATGATAGTAGTTTAGCCAAGTTTTAATTAGTACAGCTTCCTCACCTAGACTTAGTGATGGTCATGGATATAGCTTAGCACAGCATATTGTGACGGTCCGGCCTTCAGCCTAGCCAGTAGAAGGCGGGTCGTTACAGAGTGGTATCAGAGCAAAGTTCCATACTTCCTTCACACACATCAGCATTGAACCTGCAGCTTCCAAGTAAGAATACCTCTCACTTTGTTATGTTTATTGCTTTCATGTTTGTAGATAACTAAAGTATGCTTATCTGTGATAGTAACTAACATGATAGTATTAGCTATGTAAACAAGATGCTTTAGTTATGTATGTCCTCTATGTCTCTAGAAATGGCACGAGGACGCCCAGCTAAGAGGACACCAGCTACTGAGCCCCAGCATGAGGCAGGCAGTGTAGTGCCTCCCCCAAACCTTACAGCATTAGTGGCTCAGTTACAGCAGCAGCTAGCTGAACAGCAACAGGAGATAGCCACCTTAAAGGCTAATCAGCAGAACACTCCCACTGTCACCCCGGAACCAAACATAGCAACCCCAGTAGTTATAGAGGTTCCACCAGTCCAGCCTACAACGCCAGTAGCCCCAGCAGCAGAGGCAAAGAGAGAAGCCTATCTGATCCAGTGGCAGAGAGTGAAGCCAGAGAACTTCTCAGGCACCAGTGAACCATGGGATTCTCAAGCCTGGTTCAAAACACTGGAGAGTACGATGGAGCTTCTGGACTGGCCAGAGCATGAAAAGGTGAAGTGCGCCTCCTTCTGCTTGACAGGAGATGCACGTATGTGGTGGGAGAAAATTAGAGCGAAGCGCCCAGTGAATTAGATGACATGGGCCAACTTCGATAAAGAATTCTTCGAGGAGTTCTTTCACATGCGGGTCACAAACCGCCACTACGATGAGTTCACCGAGTTTCGTCAGGGCAGCCTATCAGTTGAGGAAGCCGTGAAGAAATTCAATAGACTGGCTCGTTTATGCCCCGAACTATTCAGCACAGAAAAAGAAAGAGTCCGGTTGATGCTCAAGATGCTGAGGCTGGAAATAGCAATGAACGTGGCTGGCGGCGTTCATAGGCCGCAAACCACTGAAGAATTAGTCAGTAGTGCTCTGACCACCGAGCACTACCAGAACAGTATCAAACAGCAGAAGCAAGTCCTCTCAGAGTCCAAAGGACAAGGAGGCTCAAGTACTCAGAAACAATAGGGCCGCAACTCTAACTGGAAAGGGAACTCCAGCAACAAGCGCAAACCAGGGAGTTACCCAAAGGGAGGACCAGCCAGCAAACAGCCTAGTTATCCCAAATGTGCTACTTGTGGGAAATTTCACCCAGGAGTTTGTCGCAAGGGCACACGAGGATGCTTTGAATGTGGACAGGAAGGGCATATGGCTAAGCAATGCCCGAACAAGACTAGTCTTCCTCTACCACAGCCGATTCAGTATGGAGGCCAGCCAGCTCAGTTACATCCGATGCAGGCCACTCTAGATGGTCCCCACATCAGCCAGGGCAGATTAGAAGCCTCTCCAGCTAGGACGAATGCAAGGATCTACTCCTTAACTAGAGAGGACGTAGCGAATGCCTCGACAGTTGTTACAGGTCAGATTAGTATTTTACAGCAAAGTGCAACTGTTTTATTCGATACTGGGGCAACCCATTCCTATATATCCAGGGCATTCGCCGAAAAGTTAGCAGTATCCCCAGAGGTATTCAGTGGTCAATTTTTGACGATGCTACCTTCAGGAGAATTTATGGCGTCTACGCACTGGCTCCGGGCCGTGCCAATCATTATAGCCGACAGAGAACTCTTTTGTGATCTGATAGTGCTAGATATGACTGATTACGATGTTATTCTTGGAATGGACTTCCTGATCAGATACGGTGCCTCTATAGAGTGCCGTAAACAGAAAGTTATATTCCAACCTGAAGCAGAAGTACAGTTTGAATACGTCGGGGAACCGAAGAGAAAAGCCAAGAAGTTTCTCTCAGCCCTAAAAGAACAAAAATTAATGGAGTCAGGATGTACGGGGTTCCTAGCACATGTAGTCAACACCAGTCAGGACAAGGACCAACAGCTAGCCGAAGTTCGAGTCGTATGTGACTACCCAGCAGTCTTCCCTGAGGAGTTACCAGGTCTAGCACCAGATAGGGAGATTGAATTTGAGATAGAACTCATTCTCGGTACAAATCCTATCTCCAAAGCACCTTATCGCATGGCTCCAGCAGAACTGAAGGAACTGCATGAACAATTACAGGAGCTGCTTAACAAGGGCTTCATACGTCCTAGTCATTCACCATGGGGAGCGCCTGTATTGTTCGTGAAGAAGAAGGACGGGAGCATGCGCCTGTGCATAGATTACAGAGCACTGAACCAAGTCACCATCAAGAACAGGTATCCTCTTCCCAGAATAGATGACCTGTTCGATCAGCTAAAGGGAGCAGCAATGTTCTCTAAGATAGACCTCAGATCAGGTTATCATCAGGTGAAAGTTAAAGAAGGGGATATACCTAAGACAGCATTCAGGACCAGATACGGACATTACGAGTTCATAGTCATGCCCTTTGGCGTGACCAATGCTCTAGCTACTTTCATGGACCTCATGAACAGGGTATTCAGAGAATACTTAGATAGGTTCGTTATCGTGTTCATCGATGACATCCTTATCTATTTAGTAACTCAGGAAGAACACGCAGAGCACCTGAAAATAGTGTTGCAGACCCTCCAGCAGAACCAGCTGTACGCCAAGTTCATGAAATGTGAATTTTGGCTCGACCAGGTAGCCTTTCTGGGTCACATCATCTCCAAGGATGGTATCATGGTAGATCCTAGTAAAATAGAAGCTGTGAGTAACTGGAAAAGACCCGAGAACGCTAGTGAGATCAGGAGCTTTTTGGTATTAGCCGGTTATTACAGAAAGTTTGTAGAGGATTTCTCCAGGATAGCCTCACCACTGACAGCTCTCACCAGGAAGAACAGAAAATTTCAGTGGACAGAGAATTGCGAGAACAGCTTCAGCGAGCTAAAGAGGAGATTGACCAGTGCACGTATTCTGGCTCTACCAGCAAACACAGACAGCTTTGATATTTATAGTGACGCCTCTAAATTGGGACTAGGAGCAGTACTGATGCAAGATGGTAAGGTGATCACCTATGCCTCCAGACAACTCAAGGAATATGAGAAGAATTACCCTACTCATGACCTTGAGCTTGCAGCAGTAGTGTTCGCTCTCCAAATTTAGAGACATTACTTATATGGAGCTCAGTGCAGAGTGTATACAGATCACCAGAGTCTGAAGTACTTCTTCACTCAGAAGGATCTGAATATGCGACAGCGTAGATGGCTTGAGCTGGTCAAGGATTATGACATAGACATCCTCTACCACCCAGGAAAAGCCAATAAGGTGGCAGACACACTTAGCAGGAAGTCCGATGCTACCTTACTACCCCTAGCAGCCATGTCACCGGCCCTACAGAAGGAGATCACAGATTTCGGTCTCGAACTTATTGTGAGGCATCTCTCTACTATGACCTTAGCATATACCCTACTTGGTGATATCCAGGCAGCTCAGGAACAGGATCCTGAAATTCAGAAAATCAAGCAAGGGATAGCAGAACCAGAAAGTGGAGAGTTTAGAATGGCTAACAGTGGAGCAGTGTATTTCGGTGACAGACTCTGTGTTCCAGATCAGGAGGAACTAAAGAGAAAGATTTTAGATGAGGCTCACAGGACTCCTTATGCGATGCATCCAGGCTCCACCAAGATGTACCAGGACTTGAAGACACGTTTCTGGTGGTCTGGGATGAAAAGAGACATCGCTAGATATGTCAGCACCTGTCTAACTTGTTAAAGGGTCAAGGCAGAACATCAGAGGCCAGGAGGAGTTCTGCAGCCTATCTAGATCCCAGAATGGAAGTGGGAAGACATTTCTATGGATTTCATAGTGGGACTACCCAGAACCACGAGTGGTTTTGATACCATCTGTGTAATAGTTGACAGGTTGACTAAATCAGCCCACTTCTTAGCTATCAGGATATCTTACTCCATGGAACAGCTAGCTCAGTTGTATCTCAAGGAGATCGTCAGACTGCATGGAGTCCCACGAACCATTATTTCAGACCGAGACAGTAGGTTCACATCACACTTCTGGGAGTGTGTACAGTCAGCATTGGGCACTAAGTTAAAATTCAACACAGCTTTCCATCCTCAGACAGATGGTCAGACGAAGCGAGTCAATCAGGTACTCGAAGATATGCTCCGAGCATGTGCCCTAGATTTCAAGGGAAGTTGGTGCAAATATCTGAGTTTAGCAGAATTTACATACAACAACAGCTATCAGGCCACCATCGGCATGGCACCTTACGAGGCTCTCTATGGGCGGAGGTGTAGATCTCCAATCTGCTGGTACGAGAGTGGTGAACAGAAAGAACTAGAACTCCAGATAGATCTAGTAGCAGATACCACAGCAGCTATACAGCAGATCCGCCAGAGGATAGAGACAGCTCAGAGCCGCCAGAAAAGCTATGCTGATACACGGCGCAGACCCTTAAAGTTTTTAGTTGGGGATTCAGTATTTCTCAGAGTGGCTCCCATGAAGGGAGTAATGCGTTTAGGGAAGAAGGCCAAATTAAGTCCCAGATATGTGGGACCATACCTTATCACTAGAAGAGTTGGCAAAGTAGCATATGAGCTAGAGCTACCATAGGAGATGTCAGCCATCCATAATGTATTTCATGTCTCTATGTTGAAGAAGCATATCCCAGATGCCACCCAGGTGATTGAGCCCCAGTCGGTACCAGTCCGCGAAGACCTCAGCTATGATAGTCGGCCTATTCAGATAATAGACCGAGCAGTTAAGAAATTGCGGAACAAGGAGGAACTATTAGTAAAAGTCATTTGGCAAAGTCACACAGCAGAAGAGGTAACTTGGGAGATAGAAGCCAGTATGAGACAGAATTACCCAGAGTTATTCTAAGTTCGAGGATGAACTTTTTATAAGGTATGGGGGATTGTAACATCCAAAAATTCTCAAAATGATTTTTGGAAATATTTTATGATTTTTCTGGAGTTTTAGAGTATTTTTAGGGAATTTTTAGAGTAGCGGAAGTAGCAAAAATAAATGAAGTCGTAAAATAGCCTAGGCGGGTTTTGAACCCGAGACCTATACGACTTATAGCGGACTCTAGTAACCAAGTGAACCCAGCAGGGCCGTGCTGAAAGGGAAGGAAAACAATTATATTTATATTTGAGTTGGGTGAATTTAACCACTTAATATAAATAGGAAATTAAAAGAGGAGTTATTGGATTTTATTCGTGACTTTCCTCCTCCTCACCCTAACCTCACGCCGCCCCCTCCCTCCTCTTTCTCTCTCAGCGCACCAAGCAAAGGCTAGGGTTCCGCCCCTAGGCTCTAGGAGCACCTTCCGGCGACGACCCCGACACGAGGACGCTTACCTTCGCGAGAGGAACACGTGGACGCGGGAAAATCGTCGAGAAGATCGTCTCCACCGAGAATTTAGCGATTTGAATCGTTAGAAACCTAGCACAGGAGGTAAGAAACCCCTCACCTATAGTATAAGTAGCTTTCGTATGAATTTTAAGCTTCAGTTTAGTAGTATGTAGACTTTCGGCACAAAGGATGCGAACTAGCGCATACCAAGTGTTCGAATAAATTGTTAGCACAGATAAAATGCAACTTAGGTATTTTATTAGCTTAGACAAATGCAATGGAAACATTTTCACAGCTTATTTAGTCTTGCTACAGCTCTTATAGGACTAGATGTCCAATGGGTGGGCTCCCACAGTCGCCTCTAGGTTCAGACAACCTAGCTCTAGGTTCAGATAACCTAGAATGAGCAAGACAAGTAATAATTAGCTATGTTCAGTATTTTATTTTCTCAGTGGCACTGTACTGGATTAGATATCCCTTGGGTTGGGCTCCCATAGTCGTCCCTAGGTTCAGCTAACCTAGTAAACCCTACTAGATTCGGAATTTGCAACCCCGGGTTTAGTTAGGGATGCGCACACAGCAAGTACAGTTGCCGGGCCCAAACAACAACATGATTATGTATTTTCACTTATTATATATAGTTTTCAAACTCTCACAAAATTGTTATGTGAATGTAGTATAGCCTCAGCATTAGTCTAGCATTAGCTTAGCTCAGCTTTCTGTATCAGATTAATTTTCCTATTGATACAATGTGATAGTTATGATTAGCTTTATTGCCATGATTAGTTCGATTTCTATGTGTTGTGTGCCATCCCATGCTTAGCATATTCAGTAAACATATATTTCAAATAGAATGTTTCCAAAGCATAAATTGCATCGTATGCATGTTTTGTGAGGTATGATTTCTTACTAAGCATAAAGCTTACAGATACTCTTTCCTTATACTGCACATAAAGGTAAAGGAAAGATGGACTAGCGGAGGCTGGAGGGCAATGCGATGAAGATGTGTGTGGATGGAACTTGGAATAAAGACCTTGGAGGAACTAGAAATAAATCTGAAACTTTAACATTTTATTAAGTTGTTACTTTCCTTATTTCAGTTATTTTAATGCTATGAATCATGAAAGACCTGGTTAGATTGTTAGTGTTCCTGCTTAGAATATCAGTTAGTGTTATTGGGATGTTTAGGGTCATGTTAGAACTTATGTGTGTGAATTTGGCACGAAACAGTGCTGAAATCAGACTGGTGGTACGAAATCAGAAACCCCAATCGATCGGCCGATCGATTGGAGGCTTCTCAATCGATCAGCCGATTAATTGAGAAGTTCGTACCGCGAACAGTAAGCTCCTGGATCGATCAGCCGATCGATCCGGATGCCTTCGGTCGCGAACAGAAAGCCCTGGGATCGATCACTGGATCGATTGGCCAGTATGGATCGATCAGCCGATCGATCCAGAATATTGCTCGAGCACAGTAGCGCTCTGAATCGATCACTGGATCGATCCAACCTAAGTTCCGCATTCAGTAGCATGCTGGGTCGATCACTGGATCGATTAGACCATTCCAATCGATCCACCGATCGATTGGGAAGCCTGATAGCAGCGGGAAGCCCCTTATTCCAGTTCTTTGACCATGGGGAAGGTAATATATGACATGAATAGTTTGATTACACCCCTTAGCACATATAAAATAAAGAAATGATAGTAGTTTAGCCAAGTTTTAATTAGTACAGCTTCCGCACCTAGACTTAGTGATGGTCATGGATATAGCTTAGCACAACATATTGTGACGGTCCGGCCTTACAGCCTAGCCTGTAGAAGGAGGGTCGTTATACTAGGGCACGCTGTGGCCGGCACTAGGGCTGTGCCCGCACGTCGCCGGCGCTTGGACAGGGAGGAGGAAGGAGTGTCGGCACTGGAAAAGCGGCCGGCTGTTTGGCAGGGCCCCGGCGGTAGGGCAACGAGGAAGGAGCAGAGTCGGCTGAGGAACCTCCACAGCGAAGGGCGATGGACAGAGGAGTGAGGAAGAAGAGTTCGGCTCCGGGAAGGAAAAAAAAAAGAAAAGGAAAGGAAATCGCTCGGCGCCGGTTAGGGCAGAGGGTGAGGCTTCGGGCGCGCGAGGGAGAGAAACGGAGGAAATAAGGAAAAAGAGAAAACAAAATAAAAAGAAAAAGGAATTTAAGAAATAAACATTTCTTCGCTTAAATGGGTAGCCCAAACAGGCTTTTCCGGACCCCATTTTTGTCCCCGTTAACTCGTCCGTACGAGCTCCGAAAAATTCTCAAAAAATTTCCAAAAATTCCGGAAATTTCCCTTATTAATATTCGCTTATTTTTGGTATTTTACATTCTCCCCCACTAATAAAAATTTGGTCCCCAAATTTTGTTATCTACCATCAGCAAGTACTAACAATAAATAGAAAGTGTAAATGCTGAACGGTAAACTGAATCACATACCCCAAGTGAAAAGATAGGGATATCGAGCTCGGATAGTATCCTCAAGCTCCCAAGTAGCCTCCTCGTCCGTATGATGCTGCCATCCGACTTTAACCAGCTGGATAGTCTTGTTCCGCAACTGACGCTCTTTCTGGTCGAGAATCCGTACCGAAACCTCCTCATAAGAAATGTCAGGCTGAACTGGAACTGGAATATCTGCCAGCACATGCGTCGAGTCGGGCACGTATCTCCGCAGCATAGATACGTGGAATACATCGTGGACGCCTGCCAGGGATGGTGGTAGTGCTAGCCGGTAAGCTACCGCTCCGATCCTCTCCAAGATCTCGAAAGGGCCAATGTACCGCGGAGCTAGCTTACCTCTGAGGCCAAATCTCTTCACCCCTTTCGTGGGTGAAACTCGCAGAAATACATGGTCGCCAACAGAGAACTCTAGTGGTCTGCGTCTCCAATCAGCATAACTCTTCTAGCGATCCTGCGCCTCTGACATCCTCCGTCTGATAGTATAGACCAACTCTGCATCCTGCTGAACTCTATGAGGTCCCAACATCTGGGCCTCTCCAACCTCATCCCAGAGAACGGGTGTCCGACAAGGTCTACCATACAACACCTCAAACGGTGCCATCTGGATAGCCGAATGAAAGCTGTTGTTGTAGGCAAACTCTACCAACGGCAGATGGTCCTCCCAACTGCCTCCGAAATCCATAACACATGACCTCAGCAGGTCCTCTAAAGTCTGAATGGTCCACTCTGACTGTCCATCTGTCTATGGATGGAAGGTTGTACTAGATCGGAGCTGCATGCCCAAGGCCTGCTGCAGACTCTGCCAGAAACGAGACGTAAACCGTGGATCTCTATCCGAAATGATACTCAACGGAACACCATGTAATCTGATGATCTCTCGGCAATACAGATCTGTCAATCGGTCCAGGGAATCAATCCTTCGGATCGCTAAGAAGTGCACGGATTTGGTTAATCGATCAACGATTACCCAAATCGCGTCATGGCCTC
Organism: Zingiber officinale; assembly: GCF_018446385.1. NCBI lineage: Eukaryota > Viridiplantae > Streptophyta > Magnoliopsida > Zingiberales > Zingiberaceae > Zingiber > Zingiber officinale. The sequence goes on along the minus strand of NC_055995.1, from coordinate 60,422,863 downwards.
GTCGTGTCCTCGGTAATCCCACTACAAAATCCATAGTGATATGTTCCCATTTCCACTCAGGAATAGGATGTTGGTGCAGGAAGTATCCGACGATCGAACCTAAGTTTTGATAATGGCAAAGGGATTCAAAGTTAAGATTCTCTGTTATCTAACATGTTGAATGAGTATCTCAGGAAAGTCCTAACTGCGGTTAGGCAGGTGAAAACCCTAGGGGGTGGTAACCCTAGGTCCTAGGGGGTGGTAACCCTAGGTGGAGAAAAGTCCTAGCTGCGGTTAGGCAAAGGGAAAACCCTAGGGGGTGGTAACCCTAGGTCATAGGGGGTGGTAACCCTATGCGGAAAGTCTTGGCAGGTCGATGGCTTCAGGCAAAAGTCCTAGGGGGTGGTAACCCTAGGTGGAAAGTCCTGGTGTCGCGAACCAGGTGAAAGACTGGACTAGCCGGGAAGCGGATGTCCAACAGAAAGTCCGGAAGCGTCGAGTGCTGAGCAAAAGTCCAGTCGATCTGGAGGATCGACTGGCAACAGGTAAATCTCCTGAGTGGAGTAGGTGAGGACGCGTTCCCCGTAGAGGGAACAGTAGGCGTCGGGTCGACCTAGGGTTTCCGGGGGAGAAACCCGAAGTCAGGCTCGGATTGTCCAGAGACTATCAATATCACTTCTATTATGCGTTATGTGCTAACTTTGTGCTGCAGGGTATATTTGGGATTAATGTATCTTGCAGGGACCAAAGTGCAAAGGTTAACCTCGGATGAACAGTGTCCAAGGCGCCTCCATGGAGCTTGGAGGCGCCTCGGGTGCAAAAGCTGACCTGGCTGCGAAGCTTCAATGGAGGCGCCTTGAAGGGGGTTTAAAGCGCCTTGGAAGGCGCCTTGAGCAGGGTTTGAGGCGCCTTAAGCAGATGAAGTTCGACCAGATCAAGTTTGATCCGTGCGGAAGAATCGGCAGCATGGAGGCGCCTTGAACACCCTTTATAAGGGGGTTTCGACCAGCACTTCAAAATATCAAGTCTTAAGTGATTCAAGTGCTACGTGTTGCTCCAAACGACGTTCCGAAGTGCTGCTACTTGTGCCCGACGACCAAGAGCTCCGAATCTTCATTTCTTTGTCGTTGGTATAATTATTTACTGTCGTTTATTGTACTTCAACTTGTAATCTTTTATCGAGCTTATAGTTGTTGCCCACCGGAAGCGATCAAGGATCTCGGGCCTTCGAGTAGGAGTCGCCTTAGGCTCCGAACGAAGTAAATGACCGTGTCTCTGTGTTTGTGTTTATGTACATTTTCCGCTGCGTATTTTACTCTGATAGTTTTACGAATCGAACGAAATAGCCACGAGCGCTATTCACCCCCCCTCTAGCGCGGTCTCGATCCAACAATTGGTATCAGAGCGGGGTCGCTTTGAACTGGTGCAACCACCATTCAAGCATTTTTCGTGGCTTTGTCGTTTGTATAGGTTGAAAATATACGCCTTTCGTTTTTTTTTCCCTCCAAAACTGTTTTCAAAAATCCATTTTCATCTTTTCACCATTGGTTGGAATTAGCAAAATATTGCGTTTTCAAAAATTTGTGGTAATATTTTTTAATATTATTTTAATAATATTTTATTATTTTTTCTCGAAATTCCTGAATCACTATCTTTATTTCTCTCCCGCACTACTAATCCAAGATAAAGTCTTGGAACAAGTTTTATTTTGTTTATTTTGCAAGATTGTCTTTCTAAAATGGCCCATCAAGAAGGCTACAACACTGCTCGTCCACCGCTCTTCTCCGGAGATGATTTCGGAGATTGGAAGGGTCGGATGGAGGCGTATCTCCAGACTCACTTTGAAGTCTGGATGATCGTCAAAACCGGGTTTCAACTGCCAACTGACGACACCGGCAAGCCACTACCGTACGAGAACTGGGACGCGAACCTTATCAAAAAGGTAGAAGCAAACGCAAGAGCAACGTATACACTTCAGTGTGGTTTAACGAATAAGGAGCTGAATCGCGTCAGCCCATTCTCAAGCGCTAAGGAGCTGTGGGAGAATCTGATTGAGCTACACGAAGGTATTCCTGATACGAAAATAGGTAAGCATGTTTTAATAAATAAATTATTTGAGCAGACTAATACTATTCCGGGCGAGGAAGGTGTTGCGTTATTTGCAGGAACAAGCAAGACGAAGAAAGCACTGAAGACAACATGGTCCGAGTCATCAGATGAATCCGAATCGGACGAAGAAGAGCAAACGAGCCTTCTCTCTCTACCAGTACTAGCGAACATTATCGACACCGAGTCTGAGTTCGAATCCGAAACGGAGAGCGAGTTAGAAACAGAGTCCGAGCGAAGCCACGAATCCGCATTCGTTTCCGAAGGACCTAACCCCACTGTAAGTGCCTTACTCGCCGAAACTCAATTAGACGATTTAAAAAATATAGTCCCTTACTTGCTAAAAATGTTGGCTAAATCCAACGTCCGGGTTAAGTCGCTCCAAAAGGAGGTAACAACCCTTAAGGAAGCGACTGACTCGAGCTCTTTAACTGAGTCAGTTCAAATTGAAAGTTCAACTCAAGTCCAACAACTTGAGGAAGAAAATTCCAATTTGAAAGCTCAAATTAAAGAACTCAAGGACACGTTGGAACGGTTCACCTTGGGCTCTAAGAATCTGGATCTGATTCTTGGAAAACAGCGAGCCGTTTACAACAAAGCCGGACTTGGATTTAAGACCAAAACAAAATACAAATCGTATTTATCATTAGTTAATAGAAATAATATAAAGGTAGTCCAAGCATGGGTTCCTAAGTCCAACTTGGTCAATCAAGTTGGACTTGATCAATATTGAGTCCCGAAGGATCAAATACACTACCTCGATAGACCATATCGAGGCTATGATCCAGGGGGAGCAAAAAGAAAAACAATCTTAAATTTTTTTTAAAAATTCGAAATTAAATTCAAAAATTCAAAATTTGAAATTCAAATTAAATTAAAAATTTGAAATTAAATTATAAATTCAAAATTCAATTTAAATCAAATAAAAATATAGAATGAGGATCCAGAATAGCTGGCACCCCTAACTAAACTACCCGACTGGGTAACCAAACTTAATCTACCTGAAATGGGTAAACAAGAGTAGACTACCCGGCAGGGTAATTAAGGTTAGATAAAATGGGCTAGGTTTAACTTGACCCACGGTACTGGTGAAGTTTTTGGATGATAGTACGTTAGGGAAGCTTGGGCATCGCATGTCTAGGAAGATATGGCTTCGACCTGGTGCATTTGGCCAAGTGGAACTGACCGAAGCTACCCTTAAATGGATCCTAACTAGTTAGACCAAGGTTTAGTATTAAGTTCAATGGGTAGGACTATTTGGAAACCTCGAAGGCATGGTTACTTTAATGAGTTCCTTGTGACTCACCATAGCCCAGAAGTTTATCCAAAGAATGCTTACTTGTTAAACCCAAAGCTAACCCTGAATCTAACACAAAGTTAAACCAAACCCTTAAATTGAACCTCAATTCATCTCACTAAAATTATAAGATTCCCTGATTGAAAATTTAGATCGGGTGAGATGACTAAGTAATTAAACTCAAACTGATAATTAAATCTTTTCAAAATTAATTTAAAAATTATTTTAAAAAAAAAAACTTTTCAAAATTATTTAAAAAAAACTTTTCAAAATTATTTTAAAAAAAAAAGACTTTTCAAAATTAATTTCAAAATTATTTTAAAAAAAAAAGACTTTTCAAAATTAATTTCATAATTATTTTTAAAAAAAAAACTTTTCAAAATTATTTTAAAAAAAAAAACTTTTCAAAATTATTTTAAAAAAAAAAACTTTCCAAAATTAATTTCAAAATTATTTAAAAAAAAAAACTTTTCAAACTTAATTTCAAAATTATTTAAATTTTTTTTTTTTTAAAACATAATTTTAAAATTATTTTTTTAAAAAAAAACTTTTCAAAATTAATTTCAAAATTATTTTAAAAAAAAAACTTTTCAAAATTAATTTCAAAATTATTTAAAAAAAAAACTTTTAAAAATTAATTTCAAAATTATTTTAAAAAAAAAAACTTTTCAAAATTAATTTTAAAATTATTTAAAAAACTTTTTAAACTCAATTTCAAAAATATTATTTCAAAAATTATTTTAAAAATCATTTCAAAAATTATTTTAAAATATTATTTCAAAATTCTTTTAAAAATCATTTCAAAATTCTTTTAAAAAATCATTTCAAAATTCTTTTAAAATATTATTTCAAAATTCTTTTAAAAATCATTTCAAAATTCTTTTAAAATATTATTTCAAAAATTCTTTTAAAATATTATTTCAAAAATTCTTTTAAAAATCATTTCAAAATTCTTTTAAAATATCATTTCAAAATTCTTTTAAAAATCATTTCAAAAATTCTTTTAAAATATTATTTCAAAATTCTTTTAAAAAATCATTTCAAAATTCTTTTAAAATATTATTTCAAAAATTCTTTTAAAAATCATTTCAAAATTCTTTTAAAATATTATTTGAAAAATTCTTTTAAAATATTATTTCAAAAATTCTTTTAAAAATCATTTCAAAATTCTTTTAAAAATCATTTCAAAATTCTTTTAAAATATTATTTCAAAAATTCTTTTAAAATATTATTTCAAAAATTCTTTTAAATATTATTTCAAAAATTCTTTTAAAAATCATTTCAAAATTCTTTTAAAATATTATTTCAAAAATTCTTTTAAAATATTATTTGAAAAATTCTTTTAAATATTATTTCAAAAATTCTTTTAAAAATCATTTCAAAATTCCTTTAAAATGTTATTTCAAAAATTCTTTTAAAATATTATTTCAAAAATTCTTTTAAAAATCATTTCAAAATTCTTTTAAAATATTATTTCAAAAATTCTTTTAAAATATTATTTCAAAAATTCTTTTGAAAATCATTTCAAAATTCTTTTAAAAATCATTTCAAAATTCTTTTAAAATATTATTTCAAAAATTCTCTTAAAATATTATTTCAAAAATTATTTAAAAATCTTTTCAAAAATTAATTTCAAAATTATTTCAAAATCTTTTCAAAACTTAATTTCAAAATTTATTTCAAAATCTTTTCAAAACTTAATTTCAAAATTTATTTCAAAATCTTTTCAAAACTTAATTTCAAAATCTTTTCACAAATTAATTTCAAAATTATTTCAAAATCTTTACAAAACTAAATTTCAAAATTATTTCAAAATCTTTACAAAACTAAATTTCAAAATTATTTCAAAATCTTTTCAAAAACTTAATCCTCTGAAAAATATTTGAAAAACTTTTCCAAAATCCTTTGAAAAATACTTGAAAAACTTATTTCAAAATCCTTTGAAAAATACTTGAAAACTTATTTCAAAATCCTTTGAAAAATATTTGGAAAATTAATCCTTTGAAAAATACTTGAAAAACTAACTTGAAAATCTTGCTCCCCTAAATTTACGAGACTTACAAGAATATGGAATTAGCCTTGAAGGAAATGGAGATTTGAAGCTTGAGCATGCTCATACTTTAGGGCTCTGATACCTTAACAAAACAATCTGGATAACTGAAAATCTATTTAACCTCATGCTTGGACTGAAAGACCAACTAAAATAAATAACTTAAATTGAACATTTAGTCACTCCCTCTTTGTTCCCAAAAAAAAAAAAAGGGTATAAAAAAAAAAACAAATTCTTACTCCTATCTTTTCAAAATTAAGTTTTAACGCTAAGTACCTTTTAAACTGAACCTACATTCTCAAAATTCATTGTTTGCAAAAGGCTTAGCTAAAGTGACTCATATAGCAACCTTCAAACTTTCTCAAACTTAGCCACCTTATAAATTTTAACTCTAAATGCTAAAATACTTTTCTAAGTTAAAAAGTATTAAAAAGCATATTTCTTTACTTGCAAAATTTAACTCATGGCTTTCAAAAGACTTTTGCTAAGTAAATTGAGACTTCAAATTTCTTTACAAACAATTTGGCTCCAAAATTAAAAAAAAAAAAAAAAAAAATCTAGCTAAGTTTTTCTAACTTTAGTTAGGTATGTCTTTCTAAAAACAACCAAGTCTCAAAAGTGGCTAAAGGCATCATTCGAAATCATCCATATATTAGCCTTTTAAACTTAGGTGAAAAATATTTCGTTTAACTAAGTTTCACAAGCCTCACAAGCCTTCTTCTACCTTCCCTCAAAAAGATTGTTTTCTTAAAATCTTAAAACTTGCTTTCAACTGAATTTTGATATATGGCAAAGGGGGAGAGTAGAAGAAAATTCGAAGAATTAAAGAAAATTAAAAAGTGAGATTTTATTAAGGGGGAGTCTTTATGTTAAGGGGGAGCTCTGCACTTAATTTAACTCTGCACTTAACTATAATTATGCTTGTATTTTCATGCTTATCTTTTAATGGCATTATTTTCTTAACTTTAAATTTTTGTTGCCATAATAAAAAAGGGGGAGATTGTTGGTGCAGGAAGCATCCGACGATCGAACCTAAGTTTTGATAATGGCAAAGGGATTCAAAGTTAAGATTCTCTGTTATCTAACATGTTGAATGAGTATCTCAGGAAAGTCCTAACTGCGGTTAGGCAGGTGAAAACCCTAGGGGGTGGTAACCCTGGGTCCTAGGGGGTGGTCACCCTAGGTGGAGAAAAGTCCTAGCTGCGGTTAGGCAAAGGGAAAACCCTAGGGGGTGGTAACCCTATGCGGAAAGTCTTGGCAGGTCGATGGCTTCAGGCAAAAGTCCTAGGGGGTGGTAACCCTAGGTGGAAAGTCCTGGTGTCGCGAACCAGGTGAAAGACTGGACTAGCCGGGAAGCGGATGTCCAGCAGAAAGTCCGGAAGCGTCGAGTGCTGAGCAAAAGTCCAGTCGATCTGGAGAATCGACTGGCAACAGGTAAATCTCCTGAGTGGAGTAGGTGAGGACGCGTTCCCCGTAGAGGGAACAGTAGGCGTCGGGTCGACCTAGGGTTTCCGGGGGGGAAACCCGAAGTCATGCTTGGATAGTCCAGAGACTATCAATATCACTTCTATTATGCGTTATGTGCTAACTTTGTGCTGCAGGGTATATTTGGGATTAATGTATCTTGCAGGGACCAAAGTGCAAAGGTTAACCTCGGATGAACAGTGTCCGAGGCGCCTCCATGGAGCTTGGAGGCGCCTCGGGTGCAAAAGCTGACCTGGCTGCGAAGCTTCAATGGAGGCGCCTTGAAGGGGGTTTAAGGCGCCTTGGAAGGCGCCTTGAGCAAGGTTTGAGGTGCCTTAAGAAGATGAAGTTCGACCAGATTAAGTTTGATCCGTGCGGAAGAATCGGCAGCATGGAGGCGCCTTGAACAGCCTTCAAGGCGCCTTGAACACCCTTTATAAGGGGGTTTCGACCAGCACTTCAAAATATTAAGTCTTAAGTGATTCAAGTGCTACGTGTTGCTCCAAACGATGTTCCGAAGTGCTGCTACTTGTGCCCGATGACCATGAGCTCCGAATCTTCATTTCTTTGTCGTTGGTATAATTATTTACTGTCGTTTATTGTACTTCAACTTGTAATCTTTTATCGAGCTTATAGTTGTTGCCCACTGGAAGTGATCAAGGATCGCGGGCCTTCGAGTAGGAGTCGCCTTAGGCTCCGAACGAAGTAAACGACTGTGTCTCTGTGTTTGTGTTTATTTACATTTTCCGCTGCGTATTTTACTCCGATAGTTTTACGAATCGAACGAAATAGCCACGAGCGCTATTCACCCCCCCTCTAGCGCGGTCTCGATCCAACATAGGAATCCGCTGAAGTAACCCGGTAGGTCGCTGATGCTCAGCCTTCACCTGCTGACAGACAAGACATCTAGCTACAAAATCTGGGATGTCTTTCTTCATACCGTTCCACCAGTGGGAACGCCTCAAGTGTCGATACATACGGGTCCCGCCTGGATGGATCGTAAATCGTGAACGATGAGCCTCCTGAAGTAGCTCCTGTAAGACCGGATGAGACTGAGGTACACACAATCTGCCTCGGAAGTATATAATACCCTCCTCGTCTCGTGTAAACTCGGTCTGCTGCCCGGAAGCTATCTGACTACTAATGAACTGTAAATGCTGATCACCAGCCTGCTCCTCTCGGATCCTCGTCCTGATCGACGACTGAGCAACCATGGTAACCAAAATACCCTGCTCTGTAGATCCCTGCTCCTCAAGGTCTAACTCGGAGAAACCATGAACCAAGTCTGTAACTGAAACTCGGTGGCAAGCCAAAGTCCCTCTGGACTTCCTGCTGAGTGCATCTGCAACCACATTAGCTTTCCCCGAGGGATAGCTAATGGTACAATCGTAGTCCTTCAGGAACTCCATCCATCTCCTCTGTCAGAGATTAAGCTCCTTCTGAGTAAAAATGTATTTGAGACTCTTATGATCAGTGAGAATCTCAAATGTAATGCCGTACAGATGATGACACCAAATCTTCAAAGCATATATGATGGTAGCTAACTCCAGGTCTTGAACTGGGTAGTTCTTCTCATGCTCCTTCAGCTGACGAGAAGCATAAGAGACTACTCTGTCGTGCTGCATCAAAACAGCGCCCAAACCCTGAAGAGATGCGTCGGTGTAGAGTACAAATCCGTCCTCTCCAGAAGGTAAAACCAAAACTGGAGCCGACACTAATCTCCGCTTCAGATCCTGAAAGCTGGTCTCACAATCCTCTGTCCACGTAAACTTCACGCCTTTCCGGGTAAGGAGTGTCAGCGGCATAGCAATACGCGAGAAACCCTCGACAAAACATCGGTAATATCCGGCCAATCCCAGAAAACTACGGATCTCCTGAACTGACTTCGGCTGCTCCCAACCGGTGACAGCCTCGATCTTCTGAGGATCAACTGAAATACCTCTGCTAGAAACCACGTGTCCCAGAAAACTGACTGAGGATAACCAGAATGCACACTTGCTGAACTTCGAGTACAGCTGATGCCGTCTAAGAGTCTCCAAGACTATACGAAGATGCTGTGCATGCTCCTCCTCGGAATGAGAGTAGACCAATATGTCATCAATGAAAACGATAACAAACTGATCCAGATACTCAAGAAAAATGCGGTTCATCAAGTCCATAAACACCACTGGAGCATTGGTAAGCCCAAATGGCATTACCAAAAACTCATAATGACCGTATCTGGTACGGAAAGCTGTCTTCTGAATATCTGAGTCTCTGACTCTCAGCTGATGATATCCGGATCACAGATCAATCTTAGAATACACTGAAGTACCTCTGAGCTGATCAAACAAATCCTCGATCCGTGGTAGAGGATATTTATTTCTGACGGTAACTGCATTCAGCTGTCTGTAGTCAATATATAACCTCATAGTTCCATCCTTTTTATTGACAAATAACACCGGAGAACCCCATGGAGAAACACTAGGACGAATAAATCCCCTGTCTAAAAGCTCCTGGAGTTGAACCTTCAGCTCGTTCAACTCTTTTGGTGCCATACGATAAGGAGCTTTCGATGCCGGTGCATCCCCGGAATCAGCTCAATAGCGAACTCCACTTGCCTTCTGGGAGGCAAACCTAGCAGCTCCTCTAGAAATAAATCTGGGTACTCCCGGACCACAAGAACATCGGAGAGCTGCGAACTACTGCTGTCTTCAGTATTAATCAGAGATAATAAGAAACCGTGGCAGCCGTGAGACAGCAGCTTCTGCGCCTGAATCGCCGAAACAATCGAGATGCCGTCATCTCTTATGCCAGTGAAACTCCACGAGGGTTGGTTCGGAGACCGGAAGGTGACCACCCTCGTCTGGCAATCAACGGTAGCATGATATACTGACAGCCAATCCATGCCAAGTATAATATCAAACTCTACCATCTCTAATACTAGAAGATCTACTGTAAGTATCATGTTGCCAAAGTCTAACGGGCAACCTCTGACCTCTTGGGTGACGTCCAAGGTATCACCGGACGGTAGAGAAATTTTCAGTCGCTGTAGTTTAAGAGTAGGTAGTCTACTAATCTCCCTCAGAAATGCACATATTTTCACGAGTCATGATACCTCGTCAATTATCTATGGTTACAGTTTTCATATTGTTGGTTGATGTTAAAGAAAGTTGTAGAGCTATATCAATAAGTGGTTTGTTGATTATCTCTTTTGAAAATGCTTTAACTTAGTTGTGTTGGAGAAACACCAATGTGCAAGCATAAAAGAGTTATTGCAGACCTGCACGAAATCAAAGCAACGGTGACAATTGCCTCCCATTTTCCATTTGCAACGCCTAGTGTTCATAATGTTGCACTATAGGGATATTAATGTTTCACTCTTTTGGTTTAGCAAAAGGGGGCAGAGGTCAAGGACTGTTGATTGACCAGTCTATAATAGTTATTGCCTACCGGGCAGGGTTAACTTACTCAGCGTTGGGTTTGTGTGGATTTGTCTATCAAATCTCAAGTGAAAGAGTCCTTAGTACAGCCACTTGGATCATTAGTTCCTGTAGCATGGCACACTTTTTTTTTTTTCAAGTCATTGCTAAGATTGCATCCATTGAGATAAATTGCCGTGAATGGCAGGAGCTTACAGTGAAGCTCCTGAACAACATGACTCAGCTAGACTCCTCAGCTCCATCAAAGCAAGAAATAATTGGACTAATCACCTCAGCTTGAACTGTACAAGCAAGGTTGTCAGACTTGTTTTCGAACACAGGATCAGACTAGGACTTGCATTTTCCTTTAGTAGAAAATGCAAGGAGATAGAATCAATAGGTGGTCTGTATAAAAGAAAATTGCAAATTTCCAAATCAACTTGGAAAGAAAAACAATATATCTATGATATTCAAAACCAAGGAACATGGTTTCAAAACTGTTTCTTAAACGTTTGCAGTAGGGATCACATCATTTGTTGCATATGTGAACCCTTATATTCATCTATCAACAACCTATGTGACCAAGGGATAGGCGGCCACATATTCTGTGGCCATAGGTGGATATTCATCTAACTGAAAATGTAGATGGTCTAATACAAATGGAAGATAAACAAGTTGGTTGAGGGCACTTCTTAAAGATTGGCAAAATTGAATCATAGGTCTGTTCGATTGTTTGTATCCCAATAGTACTAGGAAATTTAACACACTTGCCTTCATTGGTAAAATATTGTTATTCTATTCAAATGGTTTAACACGTTGCCTAGGCATTGCAGGCTATAACATTGATATGACCATATATATAAGTCCTATACGCAGATATAGGACAAACTAAAACAGTATATGGTCTGCATTGCAAAGAAATTTGCAAAATCTCTAAAAGCATAATAAATGGTAAATCTCAAACGAGAGCCCAAACACATGTCCAACACGTGTATATCACTTAATATACCAGATATTACTACAAGTATCAACTATAAAATGACACATCATACCTATTTACCATCTGGAGATGTTCCGTCGCTGTCAAGTCCCCAACATTTTGACCTCAAAATTCCGAACAAGAAACATCGCCGGAAATCCACATAAATCCTAAACGGAAATCCGAAACATAACCATAACAAAAATCCGAAAATGCCCAATTTGACTCGCAAACCTGGCTAGCACAATATATCCAGAATACTTAAAAGCAGGTATCACACCCTGCTCTGATACCAATAAATTGGTATCAGATAAATCTCAAAAATCCAACACACGGAAATCAAACAAATATCGCCAAACTTTGGCGCTCTGATACCATATCAATTGGTATCAGGTTATACCAACTATCCAAAATATGAAAACAAAGATCGTAAAACTTAAGCTCTGATACCACTAAATTGTCACGCCCCGGAGGAGTCCCTGTCCGAAGAAATTTCGGCAGCATCTCCCCTGTACGGCGGACAATCTGAAACTTTCTACATATCCATATACCTCAGCGACATGCGGCTGGAATAATAACAGTAAATAAACAATCACCCACGCAGTTTATATAATAAGTAAACAGAATAATAATACCCTGACTCGAAATCAACCCTACTCAACTACACTCGTAAAGCTCAAATCCGACGATAAGATCAACTTACCTCTTCTGCCATCTAGGCAGGCATGTAGTAGAACAAATCTAAACCATACGAAAATCCATCGATCATAAGAATCCATACAATATCCAAATCCTCAAACAGAATAAGTCTAACACAGTCTAAATAACAAACCAAAAGATAAAAATAGCTTGTGGTCTGCAGGGGACTAGCAACTGGAACTCTCTCTTGATGGAGGCGGGGTGAGTCCAACACTCAGCAGGTACAACTGATATACAAAATAGGGAAATAACACCTAGCACTAATCATGCGTACAGTCTCCTGATATAAGAAAGATAAAAATGCATCTGAAGTAAACAGGAGAGAAACTGTACTAACCAGGACCTGGGTATAAGGACAAACAGTCCGAGTGATATGGAAATCCTGTATGCATGTCAAACATAGGTATCCAAACAATATGCAGCATATAAATGCAGCAAACACAAACACAAACACAAACAATAAATGCATCATGCATATGATGCCAATGTCATGGTCACCCCTGACGCCAGTCAGCCAACTCACAACAAAAGTGGGACCGAGTGGGTAGGGCTGTGACGACCGTGCACTCTGCATCACTACTCCTGATGAGTGACCGAGTTAACGGGATGCTGTCGGAGTACACCCATACTCCTACCCCAAATCATAAATGGGGGAGCGCAATGCTCTCATCTCCCGGTACACGATGACGGGGAGGGGTCCCTAACGTGCTACACGCTGCGTCACACTACCCATGAGGGGACTAACGGAGCACCGGAAGAGAAAACTGACGTGCTACCACGCTGCGTCACGCTACCCATGAGCGTCAACAACGGAGCACCAAACAGTGATGAAACTGGTGATGTGCTCGACAATAATAGAGCAATCTATCACACAACATGCAGTCATGCGAATGGTGCATGACACTAAACAATGTAATATACTGAACCAAATCTATATACATATATGATGTGCACCATAGTCAGTAAATCATATAAAGGGTGCATAGATCATATAAGGTATCACACCTAGGTCCTGAACATGGTGAAGCATGGTTATATCACTACCCCTATGAGCATGTATAATTAGGTACATAACAATACGAAATGCAAAACAAATAATCAATCAAGCAGGTATTAGGTAATCGGGTAGTGATTAACCGCAAATGAGGAACACAATTAATGCAACTTGTTAATTTCATTACTATGCATATCAAAAATAATAAGTCAAAAGTACCCGCCTCCAATCGAAAAGGTCCAATCCGACAAATCGAGATACTCGTCTCGAATCAAAGTCCTGTAATAAATCGTATAGTTTAGCTAAATTTAATTATAAGCAAAATAGCTAAACCAAAATATTTTCCTTCAAGAACCCTAATTAAATTGAACTCAAAATCAATTAGGATTAACTCCATTAACCCTAACGATCAAGGTGAACAACATTTAACCATGTAAATCCTAATTCACCACAAAGATGAGATACCTGATTCACTAATAGGGCAGAACCCTTACCTCTAATATCGCCGATCTGTTGTATCAAGGATCTGAAAAATAAAAAGGTACAGATCTAGTGATGATCCACAGTAAATATAGGACAAGAACAGAACGCAAGATCAAGATCTAAACCCTCACCTTGCTATCACAATACCGAATCACTACTGCTCTGAGGAGGAGGCAAGGCTCAGAGCTAGGGCACGACCTTTGTTTCTAATATGCGCCCTCAATCTGGCTGTGAAGAAGGTTGCAATGGTCAGCAATGTCGCAAGGTGGCACGGGATCAACTCTGGTGGTCGGTGACAGTGCTAGGGCACGGAAGGGGCAGTAGCGCGAGGGGAGAAAATCTCACCACTGGACGGCTAGAGAACCGGCGCCAGGGCTGAGAGAAATCGCGTGAGGAAGAGAAAGGGGATGAGCTCAGCAATGTGGCTCGGGCTCACGGTGGCGTCGGCAGAGAGGCTCAGTAGTGGTGAATCAGGAGAGGCGATACCTAGGGCACGCGGTGGCCGGCGCTAGGGCTGTGCCCGCACGTCGCCGGTGCTTGGACAGGGAGGAGGAAGGAGTGTCGGCACTGGAAAAGCGGCCGACTGTTTGGCAGGGCCCTGGCGGTAGGGCAATGAGGAAGGAGCAGAGTTGGCTGAGGAACCTCCACAGCGAAGGGCGATGGACAGAGGAGTGAGGAAGAAGAGTTTGGCTCCGGGAAGGAAAAAAAAAAAGGAAAGGAAATCGCTCGGCGCCGGTTAGGGCAGAGGGTGAGGCTTCGGGCGCGCGAGGGAGAGATGCGGAGGAAATAAGGAAAAAGAGAAAACAAAATAAAAAGAAAAAGGAATTTAAGAAATAAACATTTCCTCGCTTAAATGGGTAGCCCAAACAGGCTTTTCCGAGCCCCATTTTTATCCCCGTTAACTCGTCCGTACGAGCTCCAAAAAAATTCTCGAAAAATTTCCAAAAATTCTGGAAAATTCCCTTATTAATATTTGCCCATTTTCGGTATTTTACAATCCCCCCTACGAGATTAATAATTCTACACAATCATTTGATAAAACATGCAAAAGATATAAACAAGATTCACACACACATTACATCAAACATGAACAAGGCATCAACAAGTCATTGAATAGAAAACATGGCAAATCTACATAGTTTTATATCACCATCACATAACAAATACTTCCTATATCCTAGATCTAGAGATCTACTCCATTGCTAAGAAAGAACAGCCCCAAAACATAAATAAAAGCATACTTACAACCCTAGATTTGAGAAGAAGGGGAAGAAGAGATGTTTGCCGATGATTCCGATGTCTTGGGATGCTTCCTTGCTTCGGAGATGGATAGATCGCCAAGGGATGGAGGAGAATGGAGCTCTAGGGTTTCCCCCTAAGGGGAGAACCCTTCCCCCAAGGAGAGGGATGAAGTACCAGATCCAAGATCCAAGATCTCGCAAGATGAGTCAAAGAATGAGGATCTTGACCCTTTTATACCTCCTCCAAACTGCCCAGGAAAACCAGGAAAATAAGGGTCCGGTAAACCGGGTTTTTCACCTACTAAACCAGGTTTTCTCGTGATTCACCCTGAACCAAAGTTGTATCTCTTGAAATTATCTTCAATCTGATACCTGGATCGAGCCCTGACTCTAACCAAGCCGAAAGTTATGACGGTTCAAAGTTTGGTCTGCATTCTGGGCGGAGGTCCAGTTGTGTTGGGACTTTCAGGTCGCAAAAACTGCTTTTTGCGTTGCGGAAACCCCGAAGTCTTGCTACCGGACCCGTGCGAAATATAAAAATTTACATGTACATGTTTCCTATCCTAGATCTACACTAGATCTACAAGAAAGTGAGTATACCTTTGAAGCGAAGCCCTTCGCAAATCCCGCTCGTCCAAATGTTGCCGGATCTCGAGTGTGTTCAAGTGTACACACCTCTAGTAGTATCCACACGAACAAGAAGTGATTCTCAAACCACTCTAGATGGAGAAGAGAGCACCACAAGTGTGCTAGCACTCCCTGTTAGAGTGTATACTAAAAGCCTAGCTTTTGGTATGAACATTTATCTAGAAATAAGAATCACATTGGTCAAATGTCTACATTTATGATAAATGTAGTTGCTCAATTAATTTATATTGTAGATAACATGGTGTGTGGTGTCACACACAGAAGATCATGTTATCGGTTCCTTATAAATTATAAACAGTGGCTCACGACCATGATGGAAAGGAACAAACCATTGGAAGGTCGTAGTGTAATTAGGTGTTAGTTTATCTTAACTATATAATTACACTAGTACACTTAGAGTGTATTGAGTAGGACCATTTGAGGTCGTTTCTTTTATACTGACTTTATAAAGAAACAAAGACCTCGGTTATTATGGAAGTGTGTGCTCTTAATCCTAATATAATAACAAGCACATATATTTGATATTTATTTCTTTAATTTATCAATGGGTGAGATTTAGTTCGATGAATCAATAAGCTTAATAAGTTGGGAAATGATATCACTTATAGTGTGTGTTGTTGATTATAGAAAGAAACTGTGTCCTAGTAATCTAGGTTGAGAATGTCCCCAAGAGGAGCTCATAAGGATTGTCATGTTAAACGCTGCAGGTGGACTTAGTCCGACATGACGATGAAGTTGAGTGGCACTACTCTTGGAGCTAGATATTAATTAAGTGAGTTGTCAGTAACTTACTTAATTAGTGGACATTTGTTATCTTAAATACAGGGAGACTAACACACTCATAATAAGAAGGAGCCCAAAATGTAATTTGGGATTGGTGCGGTAGTTCAATAATAGTTCTCTAGTGGAATGAATTATTATTGATAAAATTAAGTTGTGTGTTCGGGGCGAGCACGGGATGCTTAATTTTATCGAGAGACCAAAACCAATTCCTCCTCTCGGTCCCTATCGTAGCCTCTTAATTATAGAGTACTATACCCACCTATACCCACCTTCTTACCCATCCTATAGGGGTCGGCCAAGCTAGCTTGGAGACCAAGCTAGGGCCGGCCATGGGTATGTTCATGGGTGAATTCATGTGGCCGTCCCTATTAAAATAAAAAGGAATTTTAATTTTAAAATTTTTCTTATGTGGATAATATAATTTAAAAGAGAGTTTAAAAATTTAAATCCTTCCTTTTATAAGATTCTACAAAAGATTAAGAGAAGAGTTAAAATCTCTTTCCTTATTTGTAGATTAAAGGTTGATTTTAATTTTGGTAAAAACTTTCCTTTTAATTATATTCATGATTTAAAAGAAAGTTTAAAAATTAAAAATTCTCTTTTATTAGTTTCTACAAAAGATTAAGAAAAGATTTAATATCTTTCCTTATTTGTAGATTGAAAGGAGATTTTAATTTTTAGAGATAACTTTCTTTTTTGAAAATTATCCACATGTTTAAAAGAAAGATTTTAATTTATAAAATTCTTTTTATTAACCAATCATGAAGGGATTAAAATTATTGGAGAAATTTTTATAAATTTCTAGAAATAAATTAGGAAGTTTTAATTTTTGTTTTAATTAAAACTCTCCTTGTTTTGGGGAGAAGAGTGGCCGGCCATTATAATTTGAAAAGAAAAAATTATTTTAATTAAATAAATTTTCCTTTTCAATGGCAAAAGAATTAAGGAAGTATTTATTAAATTTTCCTTATTTGCCAAGACCAAGGATTATAAAAGAGGGGGTAGAGGAGGCTTCAAGGCGAACGACTCTATTCTATTTTTCCTCTCTTTTCTCCTTGGGTGTGGCCGGCCCTTTCTTTCCTCTCCTCTCCTTTGTGTGGCCGAAACCTTCTCATGGTGGAGATAGCTTTGGTGGCCGGATCTAAGAAGGAGAAGAAGGAGAGAAAAGAAGCCTCTTTTCTAGCATCCCTTGGAGCATGGTGGTGGTGGCCGAACCTCTTCATCCTAGGAGAAGTTTTGATGGCCGAAACTTGTAAGGAAGAAGAAGGTGCTTGGTGGTTCTCATCTCGGAAGATCGTTGCCCACACAACGTCCGAGGTTAGAAGAGGAATACGGTAGAAGATCAAGAGGTCTTTCTAAAAGGTATAACTAGTAATTTTTGTTTCCGCATCATACTAGTTATTTTTGGAAATAATACTAAATACAAGAGGCATACGATTCTAGTGTTTCGAATTTGTTTTCGATATAGTGTTCTTTTGTTTTTCTTTTCCTTGTGATTTGATTGTTCTTTTCGGTTAACCTAAAGTTATTTTAGGAAATTAAATATTAGCTTTCCATAAAAGGTTTTGTCTAGTCGGTGGTGGTTGCTCCCATATCCAAGAAGGCCATGTGCCTCGCCACGTCAGTACTGGGAACCAATTATGGAAATTAATATTTAATGGAATTAATAACTTAAGGTGATTTGGGTCGAACGTGTTAAGTTCCGCAGGAGACCCAAGTCAAAACCTAAAAGAACGAATAGATTAAGTTTTGGATCAAACGTGTTAAGTTCCGCAGGCGATCCAAAATTTAATTTAAAAGAACACATGGTAGCTAGGAAAAGGTTCAGACCTTTGTACAAAATTTTTGTACAGTGGAACCTCTAGTTTTTCCGAGTAGCAACCAACAATTGGTATCAGAGCTAGGGTTTTTCCTTTGTGTATTTGGTATTAGTTTAATTATGCACATGTCATACATAATTTAGGCAGGTTAATAGTAGGATGTGCTAACTTTGTGGATGCAGGATCCAACTATTATGGCTTATAGTTATTATGTGTGTGATTGGACCCTTGGACATGTCAAGGGTATTTTATTGTGTGTGTATGATTGTATTATAAAATACAGCAGGAGCTGTATTTAGTTTTATTAGGATTTTATTTTTTGATCTAGATACATGTACATTCCTTCGAGGAATATAGGATCGAAAAATGTAAAATTCTATTTATGTTGCGGATCGAGTCTTGCAAGGCGTGGAACCTTTTGAGGACCAGAGGCGCAGCGGAACAAGGAGCAAGATGGATGCGACAACTAGACTCGGTGGTGGTGGCCAAAGATGGCAGCAGCTAGGGTTGGCAACACACAGAGGACAACTAGAGATAAAAGCCATAATAGTTGAAAATTAGATTTTCTATTTATTGCTTTTATATTGTGCTGTGTATGCATGTTGGTTTACATATTTAGTAGGCTAGCATAGTTAAAATTCCTCATTTATAAATAACTAAGTGGGAGAGGGATTTTTTAAGTAAATCCCATGGTCTCCATTACTGGTTTGTAAGTGATGCAAACAAGCTTGCGCGTTGGCTCTGAGTGCCTTCCTCCATAACGGATGAGCTTGTTTGTGGATCACTAGAACAGACTTCCATTTTTGGATGACTATAGGAATTTAATTAAGAGCGTGTGATCTTCCCCAACGGAAGGGGCATAATCTTATTAATGGACTTAGTGTCAAGTAATGGTATACACTTAGACACATTTAATAGTATCCTCCCCAACGGAGTCACTACTATCACTTGTGTGACCAAAGGGAAACCAACTATTGATTTGTCATAAAACTAGATTGGCAACATAATAAAATTAATAAAACCCTCTTACAAATGTTTGAATTTGTATACGTCCACACTAACGTGGCATACAAGATTCATGATGTTTGAGGTAATTTTATTTGTCAAAAGTTATATTGACAAGATAGTCAATGGGTAAAACCCTCCTCTTACAAATGATGAATTTGTATACGTCCACACTAACGTGGCATGCAAAATTCACGGTGTTTGAGGTGTTGATGAATTTAAATAATATTGTTTGAGGAATCAATGTTATTTTAAATTCAAAGAGTTTTGACCAAATATTTGATCAAAGACAGATCAACTATTAATTTTATTCGTCATAAAGTAAAGTTGACGAGATAATAAAATTAATGAATAAAATCTCCTCTTCGATTTTGTATACACAAAATTCATGGAGATTTTAAGGAGTTGATCTTGACCAAATATTTTTGTGATTCTTAGGATGTTTGTCAATCCCTAGTAGTCATACTATAGAAAAAGACTTAGTAGTCCCAATTGTAATGATTGGAAATAGGACTTGGACATTAAGGTAGACTGTCTTCTTAGAACTAAGAACAATTTATGTGTATTTAATTCATTAGTTGAAACATGTCTAGTGGTGTTATCTACCAGAACCTGGAGTGTAGATACAAGATGCCATTAATCATGTCTGTAATTCATTGCAGGGTTCCAAAAAACCCGACAACTAAATGAAAGGTAAATCACCGTCCACATGGGCACTACTGTAAAAGTGGTAGCTGTTGCAGTGGGAGATGTTTATCCTTTGATAAGAATAAAATATGGATTTTAAGTAATTGTCTTTACGTACCAAGTTTAGAAAGAACCTGATTTCAGTTTCTAAACTATTATAGATATTGTGTCTATTTTGATAACAAAGTTGTTATCAAGAAAAATAAGGAAGTTATCTATTCTGGTATGATGGTTGACAATTTATAATCCAATAACTCCCACGATTCAACAAATGAAAATTAGTAACACATCTTCTAATTTTAAGAGAAAGCAACCTTCGGAAATGAACCAATTATATCTTTGGCATCTAAAGCTAGGTTATACTTGAGTAGGATTTATTGGTAGCTGATGAACTTTTGGGTTCATTGGTAGTGGAAATCTTTCCAACCCGCGAGTCTTACTTGGAAGGAAAATAACCAAGAAGCTTTTAAGTCCAAGGGGTATGGAGTCAAAGATATGTTGAAATCGGTTCATTCTGATTTGTGTGATCCTATGAGCATCCAGGCAAGAGGTTGTTTCAAATATTTCATCTATTTTATAGACAACTATTTGAGATACGGATATATTTACTTGATGTGCCGCAAGTCTAAGTACTTTGATTAGTTCAAAGAGTACGAGGCTGATGTGGAGAAACGATAAAGTAAAAGTCACTATGGTAAGAACATAGTGGCAAGTACCTCTTGGGAGAATTTAGGAGTCACTTATCAGAAGTAGGGATTCAATCCCAACTAACTGCACCTGGTACACCCCAATAGAATGGTGAAGAAAAAGGAAGGTATAGGACTCTTATGGAAATAAGTAGATTGATGAGTTATTTAGAATATTACCAAAATTATTTTTAGGATATACTCTGGAAACGGAAGTGAATATAGTACCTTCCAAAATCAGAACTCTCTACTCATATAGAATTGCTGAATAGGCGTAAGCCTATTTCGAAGCATATTCGGATTCGGGTAATCCAGCACATATGCAGAAGAGAGACAATGATAAGTTGGACAGGAATTCACTTGTTTGTGGGTTATCCTAGTGAAATGAAAGTAGGTTTATAGTCTTAAAAATCAGAAGGTCATTGTTAGCATCAATGACCGATTTTTAGAAAAGGACTATGTAATAAACCATGTGCCCATAAGAAAGTTTGTTCTTAAGGAAATATTAAAAGGCATGTCTAATCTAGTACCAACTGTACAAGATGAGATATCACAAGGAAACTGCAACACATATCACAAATGATACACAATTGCAGAAAGTGTCTTGTCGTAGTGGGAGGGTTGTTAAGCAACCTAAAAAGATTCATGTTTTGGGAGAGTTTTTGGACTCGATCCCTGGAGGACATGAACCTGATCTCCGGACATATGATGAAACACTCCAAGATAAAGATGCAATATCTGGGCAAAGAGTAATGAATAACAGAATTAGAATATATGTATTCTAATAAAATCTGGAAGCTTGTAGAACCACCAAATGGTGTAAAAGCCTTTGGGTATAAAAAGGTCTATAATAGGAAAAGAGGGATAGACAGGAAGGTAGAAACTTTCAAAGCAAGGCTAGATGAAAAAGGAAACTTTTTCACTGGTAGCCATGCTTAAGTCTATCCAGATTCTTTTATCTATTTGGTAAGTGGATGTCAAGACAGTATTCCTTAATGGAAGTCTTGAAGAAAGCATCCATATAAAGCAACCAGAAGGGTTCATTGCAAAGGGCTAAGAGCATCTTGTGTGCAAGCTCAATCAGTCTATGGACTGATACAAAGCTTCAAGGTCTTGGAACATCCAGTTGATCAAAGTAATCCAGACCTTTGGATTCATTTAGTAACTGGATAAGTCTTGTGTATACAAAAGGTGTGATGGAAGCGTGGTGATATTTCTTGTACTATACGTAGATAACATTTTTGGTAGTTGGAAACAATATCAAAATGTTATCAGAAGTAAGGGTATGGTTGTCCAAACAATTCGATATAAAGGACTTGGAAGAATGTATATATTCTTGAAATCAAAGTAATAAGGGATCGCAAGAAAAGAATATTTTACTTATTCCAAGCTTCATACATCGGAAAAATCCTTGCTCGTTTTAAGCATGCAAAACTCCAAGAAAGGTTTCTTACTTTTTAGGATGGAGTAACTTTATCTAAAGATATGTCTCTGTAGACATCAAAGGAGATAAAGGAAATAAAGGTAGTTCTTTATGCTTCGTCTATCGGAAGCCTAATGTATGCTATGCACGAGATCAGAAATTTATTTTACCAAGGGCATAGTTAGCAGATATCAAAGTAACCCTAGACAAGGATATTGGACTGCAGTAAAGCATATATTAAAGTACCTTAGAGGCGCTAGAGATTATATGCTAGCTTACAAGGCAGTTAATTTGGTCCCTGTGGGTTACACAGATTTTGACTTCCAATCGGATAGGGACAATAATAAGTCGACCTCGGGGTTTTGTGTTTACTTTAGGAGGAAAAGTCATAACTATGGAAGAGTGATAAGCATAGGTGTTTTTTCTGGACTCCACCATAGAAGCTGAGTATATGGCAAGCCTCTGAGGTAGCCATAAAAGCTGAATGACTTAATTACCTCAAGATAGACTTAGATATGATTTCTAGTTTGTCCAAAGATTATTACAATTTATTGTAATAATAATGGTGCAGTAACAAACTCGAAGAAACCATGAGTCTATAAGGCAAGAAAACATAATAGAGTGCAAGTACTACCCAATACAAGAAATTGTATAACGAGGAGAAGTTGTTGCCGCCTAGATTGCATCAGATGATAACCTAAGGTCCTTAAGGCAAGAGCTTTTTGAAAGGCTTGGGAATCAGATGTATGGCAGCAGATATGGCAGCTTAGTCTTTTAGTATAAGTGGGAGATTGTTAGAGTGTATACTAAAAGCCTAGCTTTTGGTATGAACATTTATCTAGAAATAAGAATCACATTGGTCAAATGTCTACATTTATGATAAATGTAGTTGCTCAATTAATTTATATTGTAGATAACATGGTGTGTGGTGTCACACACAGAAGATCATGTTATCGGTTCCTTATAAATTATAAACAGTGACTCACGACCATGATGGAAAGGAACAAACCATTGGAAGGTCGTAGTGTAATTAGGTGTTAGTTTATCTTAACTATATAATTACACTAGTACACTTAGAGTGTATTGAGTAGGACCATTTGAGGTCGTTTCTTTTATACTGACTTTATAAAGAAACAAAGACCTCGGTTATTATGGAATTGTGTGCTCTTAATCCTAATATAATAACAAGCACATATATTTGATATTTATTTCTTTAATTTATCAATGGGTGAGATTTAGTTTGATGAATCAATAAGCTCGATAAGTTGGGAAATGATATCACTTATAGTGTGTGTTGTTGATTATAGAAGGAAACTGTGTCCTAGTAATCTAGGTTAAGAATGTCCCCAAGAGGAGCTCATAAGGATTGTCATGTTAAACCCTGCAGGTGGACTTAGTCCGACATGACGATGAAGTTGAGTGGTACTACTCTTGGAGCTAGATATTAATTAAGTGAGTTGTCAGTAACTTACTTAATTAGTGGACATTTGTTATCTTAAATACAGGGAGACTAACATACTCATAATAAGAAGGAGCCCAAAATGTAATTTGGGATTGGTGCGGTAGTTCAATAATAGTTCTCTAGTGGAATGAATTATTATTGATAAAATTAAGTTGTGTGTTCAGGGCGAGCACGGGATGCTTAATTTTATCGGGAGATCAAAACCAATTCCTCCTCTCGGTCCCTATCGTAGCCTCTTAATTATAGAGTACTATACCCACCTATACCCACCTTCTTACCCATCCTATAGGGGCCGACCAAGCTAGCTTGGAGACCAAGCTAGGGCCGGCCATGGGTATGTTCATGGGTGAATTCATGTGGCCGTCCCTATTAAAATAAAAAGGAATTTTAATTTTAAAATTTTCTTATGTGGATAATATAATTTAAAAGAGAGTTTAAAAATTTAAATCCTTCCTTTTATAAGATTCTACAAAAGATTAAGAGAAGAGTTAAAATCTCTTTCCTTATTTGTAGATTAAAGGTTGATTTTAATTTTGGTAAAAACTTTCCTTTTAATTATATTCATGATTTAAAAGAAAGTTTAAAAATTAAAAATTCTCTTTTATTAGTTTCTACAAAAGATTAAGAAAAGATTTAATATCTTTCCTTATTTGTAGATTGAAAGGAGATTTTAATTTTTAGAGATAACTTTCTTTTTTGAAAATTATCCACATGTTTAAAAGAAAGATTTTAATTTATAAAATTCTTTTTATTAACCAATCATGAAGGGATTAAAATTATTGGAGAATTTTTTATAAATTTCTAGAAATAAATTAGGAAGTTTTAATTTTTGTTTTAATTAAAACTCTCATTGTTTTGGGGAGAAGAGTGGCCGGCCATTATAATTTGAAAAGAGAAAATTATTTTAATTAAATAAATTTTCCTTTTCAATGGAAAAAGAATTAAGGAAGTTTTTATTAAATTTTCCTTATTTGCCAAGACCAAGGATTATAAAAGAGGGGGTAGAGGAGGCTTCAAGGCGAACAACTCTATTCTATTTTTCCTCTCTTTTCTCCTTAGGTGTGGCCGGCCCTTTCTTTCCTCTCCTCTCCTTTGTGTGGCCGAAACCTTCTCATGGTGGAGATAGCTTTGGTGGCCGGATCTAAGAAGGAGAAGAAGGAGAGAAAAGAAGCCTCTTTTCTAGCATCCCTTGGAGCATGGTGGTGGTGGCCGAACCTCTTCATCCTAGGAGATGTTTTTGATGGCTGAAACTTGTAAGGAAGAAGAAGGTGCTTGGTGGTTCTCATCTCGGAAGATCGTTGCCCACACAACGTCCGAGGTTAGAAGAGGAATACGGTAGAAGATCAAGAGGTCTTTCTAAAAGGTATAACTAGTAATTTTTGTTTCCGCATCATACTAGTTATTTTTGGAAATAATACTAAATACAAGAGGCATACGATTCTAGAGTTTTGAATTTGTTTTCGATATAGTGTTCTTTTGTTTTTATTTCCCTTGTGATTTGATTGTTCTTTTCGGTTAACCTAAAGTTATTTTAGGAAATTAAATATTAGCTTTCCATAAAAGGTTTTGTCTAGTCGGTGGTGGTTGCTCCCATATCCAAGAAGGCCATGTGCCTCGCCACATCAGTACTGGGAACCAATTATGGAAATTAATATTTAATGGAATTAATAACTTAAGGTGATTTGGGTCGAACGTGTTAAGTTCCGCAGGAGACCCAAGTCAAAACCTAAAAGAACGAATAGATTACGTTTTGGATCAAACGTGTTAAGTTCCGCAGGCGATCCAAAATTTAATTTAAAAGAACACATGGTAGCTAGGAAAAGGTTCAGACCTTTGTACAAAATTTTTGTACAGTGGAACCTCTAGGTTTTCCGAGTAGCAACCAACACTCCCTAGGGCTCTCGGGTAGGATTGATAAGGTGAGAAAAAGGAGAGAAAGTAAGAAGAAGCAATGACTTTCATACACTACTCTAAGTACCCTCCTTTGTGACTTTCACTCCACCCTTTTTTCTTGGAACTAAACTCACCTTAACCTTCCTTTGGAACTCTTGGCCAACTCAAGAGAAGGAGGAAGAAGAAAAAGCAAGGAAGAAGATGCAACTACAAATTACATTCAATGTCAATGAATCTAGCATTCATATGGCCGGCCACACATGGAATGCCAAGGGTCTATGACTCTTGACATTCCATGCCTCTTGCTCTCCCTTGATGATGTGGAGATGATGTGGCAAGAATGTATTTGTTGCCCATGCCATGTAGGATTAGTCATCCTTCATGAAGTGTCATTTAGTCAAGTCAAACTTGATGTTTCAACTTCCCATTTGGTCAAGTCAAACTTGACCACACATCTTCCTTGTTGAGTTAAATCCAATCTTTGATTCAAGTCAATTTCAATTTAATGAATATCAATTCATTAATATAAATTGACTCAATGAATCAACTCTAAATTAGACTCATTCAACAATTGAATCCAATTGAGTCTAACTCAATAAGTTTAATTTGGATTACTCTTAATCCAATTTTGGTTCATCATATGAACCTAATCTCCATCCACTTGTTCTTTGCGTGTGACCCAATAGGTTCTTGTAACATTGGCAATGTTTCTAAATCTTATTTAAAAACATAAACAATGAGCGGCATCTAGCAATACATCATTGTTACCCAAGTTACAAGAGTGTTGAGATCCAACATCACCTTATGACTACTAATTGTGATCCTTCACAATATATGATAATGCCCTTCTATCCATGACATCTAGGTTGATCAATTTGAGGCATAGACGGTGTCATCCTCTGATCAATCTAAATCTTGAACTCCAAGTAGACTCACTATAATCAAATGATCTCAATATCTCAGATTGACTCATTTTGGCAAGACCATGCACTTAGTGGTCTCACTCTATCAAGAATAACGATGTCACTCCCGTTATTTAGGAGGGATAGATCCCATCTACATCACTCACATCCCTCCGCATATTTTGTTACATACCCAGTAATCGCCTTTATAGTCCACCCAATTACGGGTGACGTTTGACGAAGCCAAAGTATGCAACTCCTTATGTAGGGAACCATGGTGACTTCAGGTCCAAGGACTAATAGTCATACTAATAGACACATAATAAAGTATATGATACTATATAATGATCCATGATACTTTCTCATGGCAGGTCATTCAGTATACATTCTCCAATGCATACCCATGTGTCAACTTGATATCTCTATATCCATGACTTGTGAGATCAAGTCATTGAGTTGACCTACATGCTAGTCTCGTCACATTAACATTGTCCCTGAATATTAATACTTGACTAGGAATGATTAAGAGTAGTGTTCTCTATATCATCTCACTATCGATTCAACCAATCGATTGCTATAGATAAGAACCTTCTACTCAAGGATGCTATTATACTTAGTTATTTGGTACCAATACAAGTAAGTATAATAACCAAAACAAATGCCTTTATATACATAGGAATATGATATAATGATTCCATACAACAATCATCATATGATTGGCTCTAGGGCTCTAACTAACAAATTGAACCCACGGTTAGGAGGCACGGCCGTGCCATTTAGCACAGGAAGACAAGTCTCCCTCTCTGTTGGACCTGAAGCAAAGTTGTAGATCTTGAAGTCAGCTACGTTTTGGTATAAAGATCATCCAAAATCTCCTATGGAGCACAAAGTTATGGCCGTTTTACGAATGGTCTGCAATATGCCAGAATTTAGCACAGCTCTGTTTTTGGCATGACACGGCCCGTGTTCTATGTCACATGGCCGTGTGGGATCTACACGGCCTCACACGGTTTCTTATCTGGTTGAGTCACACGGTCGTGGCTTATTTCTTCTCTGCCGATGTCACATGGCCGTGTGAATTCACACGGTCGTGGCCTTCCTCCCCTCGGGATAGTTGGCACGGTCGTGTGGCATACACGGTCGTGGCTTGATTTTCTGATGCGGTGGAGCACGACCGTGCCATTTGGCACGACTAAAACAAGCTAATTCCCACACGGCTGTGCGCCCTACATGGCCCATTGCTCCTATGTGCGTTTTAGCTCCATTTTCGCTCCAAATAGCGTCCTGTCAATCAAAACAAGAAAAGAGAAGATCTCCGAACAAAATTTAATGGAAGTATGACATTACAATGAAATAGGGTGCAATAAACATAGATTATGCTAATGAAATACAAGTAGATGTGCGTCAAGACATGCATAAAAGTGTATATAACCTACGCACATCACTCTCCACCCTTTCCTTCTCTGCTCCGCAGCCGCCCCTTTTCCTCTCAACATCGCCTCCTCATTGCATCACCTTCACATCTCTCCACAGTCCGCCCTTTTCCTCTCCACATTGTCTCTACATCGTAGGCGATCTTTCTCCATCACACCTCCTTTCCTTCATTCCCTCTACAACACCGTATCCACTGCCTCCACCACACGCCTCCCTCTTCACAGTAGCAACCTTTATAGGAAGAAAGGTGTTGAAACATTCCTTGATCTTACATGATGTTAACTAAACTCTCCCTTGTCACCTGAGGACAACATGCATTATTTTTTTTCATTTTCATCCAGTTGATTAGTTTAGATGATTCCAGAGTGAAATTATCCTAGCATACCTTGTGAGTTGACCTTTGAAAATTTGTGTAGTGCACCAAATGGCATAATTCATCAACCGGTTTCCACTTGAACACCTTTTATCTCTGTTTCTCAATCACATCTAAATATCGGTCTTCTCTTTTTGTACCATTAGCAATTATCATATTGCATAACTCAATTTATTGAGAAGGATTGCAAACTTGCTGATACTGTTATAAGGGGCTTATTGAAATACTGGCCTCTTACAAATAGTACAAAATAAGTTTCGGCAGCTCTGATACCAAATAAAATGTCACGCCTTAGGTAGTCCTTGCTAGAAGAAATTTCAGCACTATCTCCCCTATTTGGGTGACAATTTGAAACTTCCTACAATGCCCTAAGGGCCACATATACCTCGGCCAACATGACCGGAACAATAACAATAAAAATAAGGCAAACACCCATGCAGTTTAATAGTAAAACTAAACTAATGCAATGATAAGAAAAATTCTTTCAAATATCCTACTCAACTACACCCATAAAACACAAATCTGATGTCCTACTCAACTACACCCATAAAACACAAATCACAACGATGCAAAATAAAATCAACTCACCTCTTCTGCCATCCAGGCAGGCATGTAGCAGAACATATCCAAATTAAAACCTCATCAACATGCAAAGGATCATACAAGATCCAAGTGCCAAAACCAGAATAAGTCTAAAACATAGTCTAATAAGAAAACCAAAAGTCCAAATAAATATCCTCACGATCTGCATGGGGACTAGCGATTGGAACTCTCCGGACAACCTCAACCTGAAAATAGTAATAACAACGGGGTGAGTCAATTTCTCAGCGGGTAACTACTGACATGCATAGTAAGAAAATAACCAATAGCAATAAATATACGTACAATCTCCTAATATAAGAATGATAAATGCAAACTGAAATATATAGGAGAAAAACTCTACTTACCAGGACCTGGTGTATGGATAATAGACCGAGAGATATAAAAATCCTATATGCATGTCAAACATATGCATCCACCAAATATGCAACATATAAGTGCAGCAAACATAAGAAATAAATGCATCAATACGTATGATGCCAATGACATGTCCTAGTCACCCCTACTGCCAGTCAGTCGTCTCACACACGATGGTGAGACCGAGTGGGTAGGGTTGTGACAACCGTGCACTCTGCCATCACTGCTCCTGAGTGAGTGACCGAGTGGACGGGATACTGTCGGAGTACACCTATCCTCCTACCCCAAATCATAAGTGGGGGAGCGCAATGTGTTGGTTAGTCCTAAGAAAATCATACCGGTTCCACTGTACAAAAATTTTGTACAAGTGTCGAACCTTTCCTTAAATAACCTATTGTGTTCTTTAGAAGTTAAATTAGGAATCGCAAATGGAACTTAACATTATTGATTCCAAATTTAACTTATCTATTCTTGATGGTTTAGATTTGGATCGCAAGCGGAACTTAACACTATTGATCTAAATCCACCTATGTTATTAATTCAATTAAATATTAATTTTAAAAATTGGCTTTCAAGACTGCAAGGCGAGGCACATGGCCTTCTTGGATATGGGAGCAACCACCACCGCCTAGACAAAGCCTTTTAAGGAAAGCTAATATTTAATTTCCTTAAATAACTCTTGGTTTAACCAAAAAGAACAATCAAATCACAAATTCGAAAACAAAGAAAACACAAACTCAAAAAATAAATTCGAAAAACTAGATCTAATGCCTCTTGTGTTTGGAATTCATACAAAGAAAAATAACTAGTATGATGCGGAAGAAAATTACTAGTTATACCTTCTCTTTGTATGTTAATGACCTCGAGATCTTCGGTCGTATTCCTCGCCTCTCCTTGGACGTCGTGTGGGCGACGATCCTCCATGATGAACACCACCCATAGAGCTTTCTTCTTCCTCCTCTAATATTCGGCCACAACCACCACTAAGGAAAAGAGAGCAAGGGAAAAGAGAGGGAGAGAGGGGCCGGCCACACCAAGATCTCCAAGCAAAAGAATAAGAATTGTTGTATCATGAGGCCTCCCCTCCCCCTTCTTTTATATTACTTGCCCAAGTCAAATAAGGAAAGACTTTTTACAAAAATTAAAATCTTCCTTTAGTTTTCCTTTTTCCTTTTTATTTTTCCTTTTCTTACCTCTTGATTGAATTAATCACCAATCATTGATTGGGTTTAATCCTATTGGCCGGCCCCTTGCTTGGGCACCAAGCAAGGTGGCCGGCCACCTCATCAAGGAAAAAGAATAATAATTTTTTTTATAAAATTTTATAAGCTCTCTTCTAATTTCCTAAAGTAGGAGTTGAAAAAGGAAAGTTTTAAAAAATTAAAATCATGTTTTAAAATTTAAAACTTCTCTTATAATTTTTTTTTTAACATGGTGATAGAAAATTTAAATTTTAAAACTTCTCTTCCTTTTTTTCTTAAACCATGAGGATGGTTTAAAAAGGAAAGTTTTAAAACTTTTAAACTTCCTTTTAAAACATGTGGCCTAATTCAAATAAGGAAAGTTTTTAAATTTAAAAACTCTCTTTTAAAACTTGTAGTTTCCTACAAAGAGAAGATTTTAAAAATTCAAAACACCCCTCCTTGTTTAAATTATTGTGGTCGGCCCCTACATGCTTGGGCACCAAGCAAAGGGCCGCCCCTTTAAGAGGAGATGTGGCTGGCCATTGCTTGGTCACCAAGCAATGGACCGGCCCCCTTCTTGGACACCAAGATGGGCCTTTCTTTGGATGGACTTGAGGATTTAATGAGACTACGACAGGGACCTAAAGGAGAAATTGGTTTTGGCCTTTCGTTGAGCTTGAGTATTCCATGTTCACCCCGAACACACAACTCAAGTTCATCAACAATAACTCATTCCACTAGAGAGTTATTATTGCACTACCGCACCAATCCCAAATTACATTATGGGCTCCTTCTTATTATGAGTATGTTAGTCTCCCTGTGTTTAAGATAACGAATGTCCACTAATTAAGTAAGTTACTGACAACTCACTTAATTAATATCTCAGTCCAAGAGTAGTACCACTCAGCCTTATTGTCATGTCGGACTAAGTCCACCTGCAGAGTTTAACATGACAATCCTTATGACCTCCTCTTGGGGACATTCTCAACCTAGATAACTAGGACACAGATTCCTTCTATAAAAAACAACACACACTATAAGTAATATCATTTCCCAACTTATCAGGCCTATTGATTTATCAAGCTAAATCTCACCCTTTGATAAGTTAAAGAAATAAATATTAAATATATGTGCTTGTTTTTATATTAGGATTAAGTGCACACGCTTCCATAATAATTAAGGTCTAGTTTTTTATTTTAGTCAGTACAAAAAGAACTTACCTAAAATGGTCCTACTCAATATACTTAGAGTGTACCAATGTAATTTATTAGTCAAGATAAACTAATACTTAATTACAGTATGACTATTCTAATGGTTTGTTCTTTTCCATCTTAGTCGTGAGCAACTATTTATAATTTATAAAGAACCGATAACATGATTTTCTGAGTGTGACACCATACACCATGTTATCTACTATATAAATTAATTGAACAATTACATTTAACAAATAAATGTAGATATTGACCAATGTGATTCTTTTATTTCAAAAATAAATGTTTACAAAAGCTAGGCTTTTAGTATACACTATAACAATCTCCCACTTATACTAAAAGACTAAGCAGTCATATCTGCTGCCATACATCTGATTCCCATCCCCTCCACATGCCAATCAAAAGCTTTCGCCGGAAGAGCCTTAGTGAAAGGATCTGCCAGGTTATTTGCTGATGCAATCTTGGCGATGACAACTTCTCCTCGCTTGACGATGTCTCATATCAGGTGGTACTTGCGCTCTATATGTTTACTCGCCTTATGGGCTCGTGGTTCCTTCGAGTTTGCAACTACACTGCTATTATAACAATAAATTGTGATGATTTTGGGCAAACCAGGAATCACATCTAAGTCCATTAGAAAGTTCCTGAGCCATACTACTTCTTTGGCTGCCTCAGAGGCTGCTACATACTCAGCTTCCATGGTTGAGTCTGAAACGCATTTCTGCTTAACACTCCTCCATGCAATGGCTCCACCTCCTAAAGTAAACACATGGTTTGATGTAGACTTACTGTTATCCCTATCTGATTGGAAATCAGAATCTGTGTAACCCACAGGGAGCAAATCGTCTGCTTGGTAAACTAGCATATAATCTCTAGTCCTTCTCAGGTACTTCAATATATGCTTTACAACAGTCCAATGTCCTTGTCCAGGATTACTTTGATATCTGCTAACCATACCCACGGTAAAACAGATATCAGGTCTCATACAGAACATTGCATATATAAGGCTTCCTATAGCCGAAGCATAAGGAGCTACCTTCATATCCTTTATCTCCTTTGATGTCTTCGGAGACATCTCTTTAGATAAGGCTACTCCATGCCTAAAAGGTAGGAAACCTTTCTTGGAGTTCTGCATGCTAAAACGAGCAAGGATTGTATCTATATATGAAGCTTGAGATAGGCACAACATTTTTTTCTTGCGATCCCTTATAACTTTGATCCCAAGAATGTGTGCACACTCTCCTAAGTCCTTCATATCAAATTGTTTGGACAACCATACCCTTACGTCCGATAATACTTTGACATTATTGCCAATTAACAAAATATCATCTACGTATAGTACAAGTTATACCACCACGTTTCCGTTACACTTCTTGTATACACAAGACTCATCCAGATATTGAATAAATCCATATGACTGGATTACTTCATTAAACTGGATGTTCCAAGATCTTGAAGCTTGCTTCAGTCCATAAATGGACCGATTGAGCTTGCACACTAGATGCTCTTTGACTTTTTTAATGAACCCTTCTGGTTGCTTCATATGGATGTTTTCTTCAAGACTTCCATTAAGGAAAGCTTTCTTGACATCTATTTGCCAAATCTCATAATCCATATGAGCAGCAATGGATAAGAGTATCCGGATAGACTTTAGCATAGCTACCGGCGAAAAAATCTCCTCATAATCGATTCCCTCTTTCTGAGTATACCCTTTCGCAACAAGCCTTGTCTTGAAGGTTTCTACCTTCCCATCTGTCCCTCTTTTCCTTTTGTAGATCCACTTGCATACAACGACTTTTACACCATCAGGTGGTTCTACAAGCTCCCAGACCTTATTAGAATACATAGACTCTATTTCAGAATTCATTGTCTTTTGCCAAGATACTACATCTATATCTTGGAGTGCTTCATCATATGTCTGGGGATCAGGTTCATGTTTACCCGGGATCAAGTCCGAACACTCTCCTAAAAACATGAATCTCTCAGGTTGCCTCACAACCCTCCCACTACGACGAGGCATTATCTATGGTTGTGTATCATGTGTGACACATGTTGCAGTCTCTTGTGGTACTTCATCTTGTACTGTTGGTACTGAAGTAGACGTGTCCTCTCTCTTTTCTTCTAGAACAATTTTACTTTTGGGCTTGTGATCCATTATATAGTCTTCTTCTAAAAACTGGGCATTGGTGCTAACAATGACCTTCTGGTCTTTTGAACTATAAAATAAACCACCTTTCGTTCCTCTAGGATAGCCTACAAACATGCGAACTTCTCTATGAGATTCTAACTTATCAGCATATGCTTTCAGCACATGTGCTGGACTACCCCAAATTCAAATATGTCTTAGACTGGGCTTTCGCCCATTCCACAATTCTGTGGGAGTAGAAGGTACTGATTTAGAAGGTACTAAGTTCAGAATGTGCGCTGCTGTTTCCAGAGCGTATCCCCAAAACGAATTTGGTAATTCTGAATAACTCATCATCGATCTAACCATCTCCATAAGAGTCCTATTGCTTTGTTCTTCCACACAATTCTGTTGGGGTGTACCAGGTGCAGACAACTGGGATTAAATCTCGGCCTCTAATAAGTAATTCCTAAACTCTCCCAAGTGGTATTCACCACTATGATCAGACCGTAGTGTTTTGATACTTTTACCAAGACGTTTCTCCACATCAGCCTTGTACTCTTTGAACTTATCAAAGCACTCTAACTTGCGGCGCATCAAGTAAATGTATCTGTATCTCGAATAATCATCTATAAAAGAGACAAAGTATTCGAAACCACCTCTTGCCTGGATAGACATAGGACCACACAAATCAGAATGAACCAGTTCTAACACATCTTTGGCTCTATACCCCTTGACCTTAAAAGGTCTCTTGGTCATTTTACCTTCCAAGCAAGATTCACAGGTTGGAAAATTTTCCAAATCTAATGTACCCAAGAGTCTATCGGCTATAAGCCTTTGAATCCTACTTAAGTTAATATGACTAAGCCTTAGATGCCAAAGATATGTTTGGTTCATTTTCGAAGGTTCTTTTCTCTTATTAGAGTTAGAAGATGTGTTATTAATTTTCTTTTGTTGCTTTATGGGAGAAATTAGATTTAATGTATATAAATTGCCAACCAAAGCACCAGAACAGATAATAACTCTATTCTCTTTATAACTACATTGTTACCGAAAGAAACAGAATATTCATCCAAATACAGTTTAGAAACTGAAATTAAATTCTTTCTGAAACTGCGTACATAAAGATAATTTCTTAAAACCAAACTTCTATTCCTATCAAAAGACAAGTAGACGTCTCTCACTGCAACAACCGCCACCTTAGTAGCATTGCCTATGTAGACGGTTATCTCTCCATCAAATAGTCGTCGGATTTCTTGGAACCCCTGCAAAGAGTTGTAGACATGATCAGTGGCTCCCGTATCTACACACCAGGTGCTGGTAGATAACACCGCTAAACATGTTTCAACTACTAGAGAATGAGATATACCTTTATTGTTCTGATTCCTATGAGGACAATCCGCCTTCCAATGTCCTGACTGCTTGCAGATGAAGCACTTGCCCTTCGGCTTTTTCATTCCAGTTTTTTGTCCTGTACCCTGAGGTTTATTCACCTTCTTTGCTGAAAAGACCTATTTCTTCTTCTTCTTGCCTTTCGACTTAGAAGTAGAACCATTTTCAGCATAGTGAATCTGAGAACTGTGATGAAATATTCCTTTTGCTGCCTGTTGTTCTGTCAGAAGTTCCGCCAACGTATACTCCCTTTTGTTCATGTTATAGTTCAGGCGGAACTGCTCAAAACTTCTGGGTAGCGTTTGGAGAATTATATCGACCTGGGTTTCCCCATCGATTTCTCCTCCAAGGACTTATATTTCGTTCAGATAAGCCATCATTTTGAGGATATAATCCCTAACGGGTGTCCCCTCAGACATGGTGGCTGTCATTAACTTTCTCATTGTCTCTTGCCTAGCAGTCCGACTCTGGTGCCCAAAGATTTCTTTGAGATTGTTCATTATATCATAAGCCGTTGGTAAGTCCTGATGCTGATGTTGCAATACATTTGACATTGAAACAAAAATGTAACACCGCGCCATCTCATCTGCCTTTACCCATTTCTTATGATATTCAATCTTCTCTGGGGTAGAATCATTGTTAAGTGTTTCTGGGCATGCCTCTGAAAGTACAAACTTATAGCTTTCTGCAGTTAAGACAATATCCAGGTTTCTTTTCCAATCTATATAGTTGGGACCAATAAGTCTATTCTCTTTTAGAATAATGGTCAGTGGGTTGAAAGTGATCCTAAGAATCACAAAAATAAACTTTGGTCAAGACTCTAAATTTAGAATAATATTGATTCATCAAATAATACTATTTTAAATTAACCAACACCTCAAATCACTGTGAATTTTGCATGCCACGATAGTTTGGACGTATACAAAATCAAACATTTGTAAGAGGAAGTTTTACCTATTAATTTTATTCTTGTCAACCTAACTTTATGACAAATAAAATTAATAATTGGTTTTCCTCCGGTCACACAAATAATAGCAGTGACTCTGATGGGGAGGATACTATTAGACGTGCCTAAGTGTATACCATTACTTAACACTTAGTCCATTAATAAGATTGTGCCCCTTCCGATGGGGAAGATCACACGCTCTTAATTAATTTCCTATAGTTATCCAAAATGGAAGTTTGATCTAGTGATCCACAAACAAACTCATCCGATATGGGGGAAGGCACTCAGAGCCAACGCGCAAGTTTGTTTGCATCACTTACAAACCAGTAATGGAGACCGTGGAATTTATTAAAATTCCTCTCCCACTTAGTTATCTAAAAATGAGGATTTTAACCTATGCTAGCATACATCACATGCATATAAACATCATAGTAAATAAAAGTAATAAATTTGGAAATTAATTTTTCAACTATTATGGCCTTTTTCATCATTGTCTTCAGTATGCTCCAACCCTAGCTGCTGCCATCTTTAGCCACCGCCATCGGGTCGAGTTGTCGCATCTATCTTGCTTCTTATTCCGCTGCGCCTCTGGTCCTCCAATAGCACCACGCCTTGCAAAGATACGATCCACGACAAATATAGAATTTTACATATATCAATCCTATATTCCATAAAGGAATGTACATGTATTCTAAATCGAACAAAAAATAAAATTTTAAAAATAATACAGCTCCTGCTGTATTTGATACATACAATCATGCACACAAAATAATGCCCTTGACATGTCCAAGGATCCAATCACACACAATATCTAAATGCCATAATAGTTGGAGCCTACAACCACAAAGTTAGCACATCCTACTATTATCCTACCTAAATTATGTATGACATGTGCATAATTAATTTGAAAACCAAAACATACAGAGGCAAACTCTAGCTCTGATACCAATTTTTGGTTAGTCCTAAGAAAATCATACCGGTTCCACTGTACAAAAATTTTGTACAAGTGTCGAACCTTTTCTTAAATAACCTATCATATTCTTTAGAAGTTAAATTAGGAATTGCAAATGAAACTTAACATTATTGGTTCCAAATTTAACTTATCTATTCTTGATGGTTTAGATTTGGATCGCAAGCGGAACTTAACACTATTGATCCAAATCCACCTATGTTATTAATTCCATTAAATATTAATTTCCAAAATTGACTTCCAGGACTGTATGGCGAGGCACATGACCTTCTTGGATATGGGAGCAACCACCACTGCCTAGACAAAGCCTTTTAAGAAAAGCTAATATTTAATTTTCTTAAATAACTCTTGGTTTAACGAAAAAGAACAATCGAATCACAAATTTGAAAACAAAGAAAACACAAACTCGAAAAATAAATTCAAAAAACTAGATCTAATGCCTCTTGTGTTTAGAATTCATACAAAAAAAAATAACTAGTATGATGCGGAAGAAAATTACTAGTTATACCTTCTCTTTGTATGTTAATGACCTCGAGATCTTCTGCCGTATTTCTCGCCTCGCCTTGGACGTCGTTTGGGTGACGATCCTCCAAGATGAACACCACCCAAAGAGCTTTCTTCTTCCTCCTCTAATATTCGGCCACCACCACCACCAAGGAAAAGAGAGGGAGAGAGGGGCCGGCCACACCAAGATCTCCAAGCAAAAGAATAAGAATTGTTGTATCATGAGGCCTCCCCTCCCCATTCTTTTATATTACTTGCCTAAGACAAATAAGGAAAGACTTTTACAAAAATTAAAATCTTCCTCTAGTTTTCCTTTTCCCTTTTTATTTTTCCTTTTCTTACTTCTTGATTGAATTAATCACCAATATTGATTGGGTTTAATCCTATTGGTCGGCCCCTTGCTTGGGCACCAAGCAAGGTGGCCGGCCACCTCATCAAGGAAAAAGAATAATAATTTTTTTATAAAATTTTATAAGCCCTTATAAAATTTTACAAGCTCTCTTCTAATTTCCTAAAGTAGGAGTTAAAAAAGGAAAGTTTTAAAAAATTAAAACCATGTTTTAAAATTTAAAACATCTCTTATAAAATTTCCTTTTTTAACATGGTGATAGAAAATTTAAATTTTAAAACTTCTTTTCCTTTTTTTCTTAAACCATGAGGATGGTTAAAAAAGGAAAGTTTTAAAACTTTTAAACTTTCTTTTAGAATGTGTGGCCTAATTCAAATAAGGAAAGTTTTTAAATTTAAAAACTCTCTTTTAAAACTTATAGTTTCCTACAAAAAGAAGATTTTAAAAATTCAAAACACCCCTCCTTGTTTGAATTATTGTGGCCAACCCCTACATGCTTGGGCACAAAGCAAAGGGCCGGCCCTTTAAGAGGAGATGTGGTCGGCCATTGCTTGGTCACCAAGCAATGGACCGGCCCCGTTCTTGGACACCAAGATGAGCCTTTCTTTGGATGGACTTGAGGATTTAATGAGGCTATGACAGGGACCAAGAGGAGAAATTGGTTTTGTGCTTCCGATGAGCTTGAGTATCCCATGTTCGCCCCAAATACACAACTCCAGTTCATCAACAATAACTCATTCCACTAGAGAGTTATTGTTGCACTACCGCACCAATCCCAAATTACGTTATGGGCTCCTTCTTATTATGAGTGTGTTAGTCTCCCTTTGTTTAAGATAACGAATGCCCACTAATTAAGTAAGTTACTGACAACTCACTTAATTAATATCTCAGTCCAAGAGTAGTACCACTCAACCTTATTGTCATGTCGAACAAAGTCCACCTGCAGGGTTTAACATGGCAATCCTTATGAGCTCCTCTTGGGGACATTCTCAACCTAGATAACTAGGAAATAGATTTCTTCTATAAACAATAACACACACTATAAGTAATATCATTTCAACTTATCGGGCGTATTGATTTATCGAGCTAAATCTCACCCTTTGATAAGTTAAAGAAATAAATACTAAATATATGTGCTTGTTTTTATATTAGGATTAAGAGCACACACTTCCATAATAACTAAGGTCTTGTTATTTTATTAAGTCAGTATAAAAAGAACTTACCTTCAATGGTCCTGCTCAATACACTCAGAGTGTACAAGTGTAATTTATCAGTCAAGATAAACTAATAATTAATTACACTACGACTATTCCAATGGTTTGTTCCTTTCCATCCCAGTCGTGAGCTACTGTTTATAATTTATAAGGAATTGATAACATTATCTTCTGTGTGTGACACCACACACTATGTATTTAGTCAGTACAAAAAGAACTTACCTAAAATGGTCCTACTCAATACACTTAGAGTGTACCAGTGTAATTTATTAGTCAAGATAAACTAATACTTAATTACACTACGACTATTCTAATGGTTTGTTCCTTTCCATCTTAGTCGCGAGCAACTATTTATAATTTATAAAGAACCGATAATATGATCTTCTGAGTGTGACACCACACACCATGTTATCTACTATATAAATTAATTGAACAATTACATTTAACAAATAAATGTAGATATTGACCAATGTGATTCTTTTATTTCAAAAATAAATGTTTACAAAAGCAAGGCTTTTAGTATACACTCTAACACAATGCTCTCATCTCCCTGAGACAATCCAGAGGAGGAATCTCTGCCAGCTACCATGTTGTGTTACACTACCCATGAGCGGACCAACGGAGCCAAACAGAGCAAAACTGTCTGCCAGCTTCCACGCTGCATCACCAAACTAGCGGATCCTAACAGAGCAAAATTGTCTGCCGGCTACCACGTTGAGTCACTAAACCAGCGGAGCCTAACAGCAGAACTGCCACACACTCTGCCTAACATACCACTAACCGATGAGTGGTGGTGTGTGCAGATCTATGTAACTGACGATGTGCTCAACAATAATGGAGCCGACTATTGCACAACATGCAATCATGCGAGATGGTGCATGACACTATGCATGGAAATATCCTGATCCTGTCCATCTCTACATAATGTGTACCATAGGACAAATTGACTAAATTAATGGTCTAGGTACATAGGTCAGATAAGGTATAAAAAACCTAGGTCCTGAACATAATATGGCATGATTATGTCACTACCTCTATAAGCATATAAAATCAGGTGGGTACTAACATGAAATGCATAATAAGTAAGCAAAAATAAGCATATAACAGGTATTCGGTAGCAACAAACTGATGCAAATAAGAAACATAATCATTACTACTTGTTAAAAACTACTATGCATATCAAATGACATATCAAAATAGATAAGTCAAGGTACCGACCTCCAATAGAAAGATCCAATCTAGTCCAAATCTGACGTCGAGATGCTCGTCTCGCGCCAAAGTCCTGTGTCACCAATATATATACATTTTTATTTAGCTACAACTCAAATGAATAGCTAAATAAAATCCTTAAGAATAATTTAGGGGAAAACCTTAAACCCTAAACCTCAACCTACCTAAAATTAAATCCAACGGTTATTAGGATTAGTCACCTAATCCCCAATCAACCCATTAGATTAATAATCCAGACCTAAATCAATTATACCAATCATGAAGTCTACCTCATACTTAATTCAAACACATAAACAATATTCATTTCATTACCCTACTCCTTACCTCAATTCACAGCCGCTGTTGCTGTTGGAACAAGGGGCTGCTGGATGGGGTTACTGCCGGAATCAAGAACAGAGCTGCTGCTGAAATCAGAAACCCTAATCAATAATTTCCCTGTCAAACCAAGTACCCCAAACTAACCATCTCACATTCCCCTACCCAAATCAGTGGTTAGAGTTGAGGATTACCTTAAATTTTTGGCAGCTAGGAAGGAATTGCAACCGGATAATCTGTCCAGCAACTCCCACAGGAGGTGGTGGAAGTCTAGGGCACAAACACGAGGGGAAATTAAGAAGTAGGGACCTCGGCTGGCGATGGTTGCTCGGTGTTCGCAGCCAGAAGAGGGTCGGCAATGACGGGTAGTAGCGGTGTCGCGATGGATAAGAAGCAATTGGCGGCCCTGG
Source organism: Zingiber officinale (assembly GCF_018446385.1). Lineage (NCBI taxonomy): Eukaryota > Viridiplantae > Streptophyta > Magnoliopsida > Zingiberales > Zingiberaceae > Zingiber > Zingiber officinale. The sequence continues at coordinate 60,382,247 of NC_055995.1, read as the reverse complement.
GCACAGGTGAGGTGGAGACTCGGATGATAGACTCCCGACGATCTCCAATGCCCGCGACCAGGAGAGGAGAGAGAGGATTCGGCGCTAGGGTTCCTGTGGCTGGTGATCAGCGCGATGGGGGCGATCTGTGATGGAGAGATCAGTGATGGCAGCGATCAACCGAGGATGTCACAGCATGATCACAAAAGAGAGGGGAACTCGGCGACACCAGATCTCCCTTGGTCGGCGACGTCGAGCTGTGGTGGACGGAGACGATGCAGAGAGGCGCGGAGAGAGGGATTTCCCGAGCAAGAGGAATCGATGCAAGGAGAGGGGCTCGACCGATGGGTTTTGTATGTACAGGAGAAAGGAATCGACGCTTGTGGTTAGGGTAGATCGAGCGTGAGTTCGGCGAGGCACAGTGTCGAGAGGCTAGGGCACGCGGGTTCGGCGGAGGAGAAAGAAAGAAAAATAGAAATTTTAAATAAATAAAAATGAAAATAAACTTTTCCTCGTTAAATGGGGTAGCTTAAATAAGCTTTCCCGGGGGCCAGTTTTTATCCCCGTAACCGAAGTCATACGGTCTCCAAAAAATTCCATAAAAATTCCTAAAATTTCTGAAAAATTCCCTTATGGTTGTTCGCCCTTTTTCGATATTTTACATTCTCTCCCACTAATAAAAATTTGGTCCCCAAATTTCGTATCTACCATCAGCAAGTAATTGCAACAGATAAAGAATATGAATGTTGAACGGTAAATAACCCACATACCTCAAGTGAAAAGGTGGGGGCATCAAGCTCAGATTGTATCCTCGAGCTCCCAGGTAGCCTCCTCATCCGAATGATGCTGTCATTTGACTTTAACCAGTCGGATAGTCTTGTTCCGCAGTCGACACTCTTTTTGGTCTAAGATCAATATCGGAACCTCCTCATAGGTAACGTCAGGCTGAAGGGGAACTGGTATATCAAATAGCACATGTGCTGGGTCGGCTACATATCTCCTCAGCATAAACACGTGGAATACGTTGTGCACGCCTGCCAGAAACGGTGGTAGTGCCAGACGATAAGCTATCGCTCCAATTCTCTCCAAGATCTGGAAAGGTCCAATGTAGTGCGGAGCTAGCTTACCTCTGAGGCCAAATCTCTTCACCCCTTTCATGGGTGAGAGTCGCAGAAATGCATGGTCGCCTGTAGAGAACTTCAGGGGTCTCCGTCTCCGATCAGCATAACACTTCTGCATTTCCTGCGCCATTGACATCCTTCGTCTGATAGTACAGACAAACTTTGCTTCATGTTGAGCTCTATGAGGCCCTAGCAACTGGGCCTCCCCAACCTTCTCCCAGAGGGTGAGTGTTCGACAAGGCCTACTATACAACGCTTCAAACGATGTCATCTGGATAGCCGAATGAAAGCTATTGTTGTAGGCGAACTCTACCAATAGTAAATGGTCCTCCCAACTGCCTCCGAAATCCAATACACAAGACCTCAACAAGTTCTCGAGAGTCCAAATGGTCCACTCTAACTGTCCATTTGTCTGCGAATGGAAAGCTGTACTGAAACGGAGCTGTGTGGCCAAGGCAAGTTACAGACTCTGCCAGAATTGAGACGTGAACCAAGGGCCTCTATCCGAATTAATACTCAAAGGAAAACCATGTAATTTGATGATCTCCTAGCAATATAGATCTGCCAATTGATTCAGGGAATCTGTCTTCCGAATCGCTAAGAAGTGCGCCGATTTGGTTAATCGATCAACGATTATCCAAATCACGTCATGGCCTCGTCGTGTCTTAGACAAACCCATCACAAAATCCATAGTAATATGTTCCCATTTCCACTCAGGAATAGGAATCCGCTGAAGTAATCTGGCAGATCTCTGGTGCTCAGCCTTCACCTGCTGACAAACAAGACATCAAGCTATGAATTCCGCGATGTCTTTCTTCATACTATTCCACCAGTAGGAACGCCTCAAATCCTGATACATGCGGGTCCCGCCTGGGTGGATTGCAAATTGAGAGCGATGAGCCTCCTGAAGTAGCTCCTGCAAGATCGGATGAGACTGAGGTATGCATAATCTGCCTCGAAAATATATAATATCCTCCTTATCTCGAGTGAACTTGGTCTGCTATCCAGAAGCTATCTAGTTGCCAATGAACTGAAAATGCTGATCACCGGCCTGGGCCTCTCGGATCCTCGTCCTGATTGACGACTGAGCAACCAGGGTAACAATAATACCCTGCTCTGTCTGTCCCTGCTTCTCAAGGCCTAACTCGGTGAAACCCTGAATCAAGTTTATGACTGAAGCCCGGTGGCAAGCCAAAGTCCCTCTGGACTTCCTGCTAAGTGCATCGACAACCACATTTGCTTTCCCCGGGTGGTAGCTAATGGTACAGTCATAATCCTTTAGGAACTCCATCCATCTCCTCTGTCGGAGATTGAGTTCCTTCTAGGTGAAAATATATTTGAGACTCTTATGATCCATAAGAATCTCAAAGGTAATGCCGTACAGATGATGCCGCCAAATCTTCAAAGTAAAGATGATGGCGGCTAGCTCCAAATCATGTACTGGGTAGTTCTTCTCATGCTCCTTCAACTGATAAGAAGCATAGGAGACTACCCTGCCATGCTACATCAGGACAGCGCCCAAACCCTGAATTGATACATCAACGTAGAGCATGAATCCGTCCTCTCCAGAGGGTAAAACCAAAACCGAAGCTGACACTAAGCTCCGCTTCACCTCTTGGAAGTTGGTCTCGCAATCTTCTGTCCAAGTGAACTTCATGCCTTTCCTGGTCAGGCGTGTCAGCGGCATAGCAATCCGGGAGAAACCCTCGACGAACCGTCTATAATATCCAGCTAGTTCTAGAAAACTATGGATCTCTTGTACCGATTTCGGCCGCTCCCAACTAGTGACAGCCTCGATCTTCTGAGGGTCTACTGAAATACCTCAGCTAGAGACCACATGTCCCAGAAAATCGACTGAAGATAGCTAGAAAGCACACTTGCTGAACTTTGCAAATAGCCGATGTCTTCGAAGAGTCTCCAAGACTGTGCGAAGATGCTGTGCATGTTCCTCCTCAGAATGCGAGTAGACCAATATGTTATCGATGAAAATGATAACAAACTGATCCAGATACTCCAGGAAGACGCGGTTCATCAAATCCATAAATATCGCTGGAGCATTGGTAAGCCCAAATGGAATTACAAAAAACACATAATGGTTGTATCTGATACGGAATGCTATCTTCTGAATATCATATTCTTTGACTCTCAGCTGACGATATCCGGACCTCAGATCAATCTTAGAATAAACTGATGTACCTTTGAGCTGATCAAACAAATCCTCAATCCGTGGTAAGGGGTACTTATTTCTAACGATCACTGCATCCAGCTGTATGTAATCGATGCACAACCTCAGAGTACTATCCTTTTTCTTGACAAATAATATCGAAAAACCCCATAGAGAAGTACTAGAGCGTATAAATCCCCTGTCTAAAAGCTCCTGGAATCGAACCTTCAGTTCGTTCAACTTTTTTGGTGCCATATGATAAGGATCTTTCGATATTGGCGCGGTTCCCGGAATCAACTCAATAGCAAACTCCAGAAGCAATATGCTGAGCCTTCAGCAAACAATCTCGGCTCATGTGCCCAGGCAGTTTGCAATAATCGTAAATTGAATGTCCTAGGGAGCAGTCTGAGGTGATGTGGTCTCTGGACCCATATCTAGTGCAGCGAATGTCGTTGGCAGGTTGTTTCCGGTTCTGCTGAGAAGACCAAAAACTTCCTGATGTAGATCGCCCTGACTTCTGAGGCTGATCGGATGCCCCAGAAGTGCCCTGACCTGGTCGACCGCAACCACTCTACTTCTATGTAGCCTATGACTGTTGGATTTATCCAGATGTCCTTTATGTCTGTTTCTTTTTCTTGTTCGGGTACACTCTCTAGTGGGCTGACTCTATCATTATGGCTCTGTCTAGTGTCTCTATGTAGGAAGAGTTCCCAAAACCGGCAAGCTTTACTTGCAAATGCTCATCCAGTCCCAGAATAAACTGCTGCATACGGGAACTATCCTCAGCAACTAGTTCTGGACAAAATATGGCCAACCGATTAAACTCGGCATTGTACTCTATCATCGAGCGGTTGTTCTGTCGTAGTCTCAGAAAATCCTGCTGGTGAGTCATCTGATATGCCTGTGGGAAGTAGTGGCTCTCAAAATCCTCTATGAATCTAGCCCAGGTGATGGTCTGCTCGCCTATGATAGAACGTTGTGAAACCCACCAAGTGTCGACTTCATCCCATAAATGGAAAGCAGCCAGCTCTGCTTTCTCCCACTCGGATCAAGCCATGTAGAAGAAGGTCCGCTCCATGGTCTCTATCCAGGACTATGCCACACTTGGATCAGTCTCTTCTCGGAAGAGTGTGAATCGACTCTTCATCGACTCTGCCAATGCCGGGATCCGGGCTCGTGCCGCGACAATATTAGTGAGGTGGGTAGGGATCGTCGTGGTAACTGGCAGAATCATTGGAGCTGGTGCTACAGGTGGTACCACTGGATAGACCGGGGGAGGTACTCCTGGTGCTACTACATAAACTAGGGCATATACCACTGGTGGTACTGCAAGGTTGATGTGAGTGGCCACGGTTGGAGGCACGGTAGGTGGTGGTACCGAAAATGGAGCCACCGATACCACTAGTGCGGGTGCTGGGTACACTATAGGTCCAAGTGGCGGTGGTGCCTGGTACGCCGTAGGCTCGACCAGAGCAAGTGTCGGGTATGTCGGTGGTACCCCTGGTGGTACCGTAAATATGGTAGGCGTGGGTACAACGGGTGCAGCCGAGGTAGGTACCTCTAAAGGAGCCATCAGGGTCTGAGAACCTAACTCACACGCAGTATCTTGAGTCTGTCCTTGACCGACAAGCTCAAACCTAGTAGGGATCTCTGGCGCGTCCGTTGCCAGAGATTCTAAAGTCCTCTTACGTGGGCGTCCAGCACCACGTCTCGTAGCTACACGTGTAGATCTCCTCATACCTGTTAAGTTATAACTCAGATGTTGCTACAAGTATAAAAATTATAAAATTACCTTTATACCTATTTGCCATCTGGGGATGTTTCGTCGTTGTCCCATCCTCCTTTATGACCTCAGAATCCCATACGAGAAAATCGATCGAAATCCATACAAATCTAAAACAGAATTCAAAAACACGAACATAACGAAAATCCGTAGAAATCTGAAAATGCCCAGTTTGACTCACAAACTTGGCTCTGATACCAAATAAATTGGTATCAGATTAACACGCAAATCCATAATACAAAAACCAAGCATCTGAAACCTGGCTTTGATACCAAATAAATTATCACGCCTCAGGTAGTCCCTGCTAAAATTTTTTCTGGCAGGGACTACCTGAGGGGTGACAGCATAACTCAATTTATTGAGAAGGATTGCAAAATTGCTGATACTATTATAAGGGGCTTATTGAAATACTGGCCTCTTACAAATAGTACAAAAGAAGCCATACTCTTGGGAGAGTTGGAAGAGGTTCCAGAAGCTACTCAGCCTGCAGATTTTCAACGATGCATGGTTCCACTTTTCTACAAGATTACTCGATGTTTAGATAGTTCTCACTTTTAGGTAGCAACACTTTTATCTTAATTCTAATTTTTTAATGTAAGGTCATTCATAGATACATGTATGAAAATAGGTTACATTAATAATCTAATTTTAATGTATGACAAATAAATTAAAGTTAGATATATTATTTGTTTAACCTTTCTATCAAATGTGTAGGAGTTGACTGGTATGAAGGACCTGAAACCAAGTTAAAATCCAGCTAGATTCGCAGGACCTAATAGCTAGTGGGAAGTCCAGATAGATCCACGGGGCCCGATATCTGGCGTGAAGTCCGGATAGGTCTGCGAGACCTAACAACCGATCGAAATCCAATTGGGTCTGGGACCTGACAACTGGCAAGAAGACTTGGTGGGTCAAAGCCAAGTCAAGTGATTGCTGTTGGTAAGTGAAGATAAGCAACTGGAGAAGAGTTCCACTGAGGACACATTCTCCAGGGAACTGTAGGCGTCGAACCAACTTAGGTCCATTAGGAAAACCTAAGTTGAGATCTTGACTAAATCCTGATCTCGAAAAGACAGGATCTAATCACTACTCTTATATGCGGAGCTGTACTAACTCTGTTTTGTAGGATGAACCTATTTTTATTGCCCAGAACTTACCCCTTTTTTTGCAGGAGAATAAGAGCTGAAAAAGGGGAGGGGGTCCGGGCTCCCGGAAGGTGTCCTGGTACTCGGACCAACTCACCCCGGAGGCTGCGACGGGTGCCCTAGCTATCTGTGTGCCAGGAGTAGGTATAGGCGCCCGGACCATAAAATTCATCCACAAGTAGATGTTGTAGTGTCCAAAACCACTTATTTAATTAAGGGTATTTATTGGATTAATTATAATTCATATTTAATTAAGAATTTATTTATTTTAATTAAGAAGATGGTAGAATACAAATATGTGTAAAATTTAGATACACTTATAAATTTTTTATAGATTATTCATTTAAACAATATAGAAGAAAAATATAAATCTATATGACATATACAAAATTAAATAAAAAATTAATAACTAATATATATATATCACCTATATATATATATATATATATATATATATATATATATATATATATATATATATATATATATATATAGGTGATATATATATGGATATATAATTACGAAATTTAATACAAAAAATTAGTATGTATATATTTGTAGAGAATATTCATCTAATTAATACGGAAATAAAATATTATGTGATATATAAGGGGTAATTATAAAGAATAAATAGAATTAAATAAGTAAACTATATATGGAAATTTTATACCCATGGAAATAGCTTCACATTTAAACTTGATATTGTATTAAGCATTCATATACGAATTTTTGGGATTGAGATGTAAATGTTACACCCTTGGGAATAAGTTTTATTTTTTAAAAAAATAAAATAAATGACTTAGTAAATTTTATGTGTTATGAATTTTTATGTGTAGATAGATATAGAAATAGAAAATTTAGATCAAGTCCTAAGTCTCCCTATCTATTTAAACCTTACCTTCTAAAGCCCTCTCTTAGTTTTATTGTCCTCGGCCCTAGGAAGACCTCCTCACCCTCTTATTCTCCACCGGTGCTAGGATTTCCAAGGAAGACAAGGAGTGGGTGGTTAAGTGCTTAAGGCATGTTCTAAACCATGTGTTTGTTTTATTTAGCTTCTTTGTCTTGTGAACTTCGAGCACCTTAGATTGGGTTGATGTTTCATAGATGTTCTAGAATTATGTTGTGATCCTGCTACATTTGGTTCTATTATAGTGTAAATTATCCTTAATGGGTGAACGAATTTCACTTCGATGTCTGCTGTTAAAATGTAGGAAATTTAGTTAGCTTTCATTACCAATTTACATAACTCTTTTCGAATCAAAGATGAATTTTATATGATTTTTATACCACTAACTGACGAATATGGAATTATGCTGTGATCCTACTGCTTTTGGTTTTGTTGTGGTGTAAATTATCCTCAATGGGTTAATGAATTTCACTATGGTATCTTCTATTGAAATGTAGGAAATTTAGTTATCTTTCATTACCAATCTACAGAACCCTTTTCGAATCAAAGATGAATTTTATATGATTTTTATACCACTAACTGACGAATCTAGAATTATACTATGACTTTACTGCTTTTGGTTCTGTTGTGGTGTAAATTAGCCTCAATGGGTTAATGAATTTCACTACTGTGTCATCTATTGAAATATAGAAAATTTAGCTATCTTTCATTACCAATTTACGAAACCCTTTTCGGATCAAAGATGAATTTCATATGACTCTTATACCAGTGACTAGCGAATCTGGAATTATGTTGTAACCCTATTACTTTTTGTTCTGTTGTGGTATAAATTAGCCACAATGGATAAATGAATTTCACTATGATGTCTTTTATTGAAATGTAATAAATTTAGTTAGCTTTCATTACCAATTTACAGAACCATTTTCGGATTAAAGATGAATTTCATATGATTTTTATACCACCGACTGATAAATCTAGAATTATGTTGTGACCTTGCTATTTTTGGTTCTGTTGTGGTGAGTTTTAAATTCTAATTTAGAGCTTTAGTCATCATGATCTTGCTCATCGAGTTGTTTCATATTTTACTAATTGTAAACCCTTAGGAACTAGAGAACTATGCATGCTCAAAATAAGTTATAGACCTTGCAAGTTTCAGACATGATAAATGTACGTTTAAATTCTATTTTAAGAGTTATGAATATGAATTTTGCATTACAATTTGGTCCATGCTTCAAGTTGTCTTCCCTTAGAAGATCCATGCTTAATTCTAAGTATAAAATTTATAAATTTCAGATTTATAAGAGTAGATTAAATTATGTTTTTAGAAGTTATATAGTTTGATATTGCACTTCATGTTTGATCCATGCTTCTAGTTGTTTTCCTTTAGAAGATAGAAGACCATTTGATTCTCAATTCGGAGTATAAAACTTGTGAATTTCAGATTTATAGGAGTAGATTAAACTCTATTTTTAGAAGTTGTATAGTTTGATGTTGCACTTCATGTTTGATCCATACTTCTATTTGTTTTCCTTTATAAGATAGAAGACCATTTGATGCTCAATTTGAAGTATAAAACTTGTAAATTTCATATTCATTGGAGTAGATTAAATTCTGTTTTTAGAAGTTATATAGTTTGATGTTGCACTTCATGTTTGTTCCATGCTTCTAGTTGTTTTGCTTTAGAAGATAGAAGACCATTTGATGCTCAATTCAAATTATAAAATTTCTAAATTTTAGATTTATAGGAGTAGACTAAATTTTATTTTTAAGGGTTTAATCACCATGAGGTTGCTCTACAATGATTTCATATTCTTCTATTTGTTTTCCATTACACTACTATAAATTGAGTCTAAGGCATCATCCTAAAAGTCTTATTTTTGGTCCTATAAATGTTGCATTATGCCTAAGGTAACACTTTTGACTCTATCTTCTAAAGTCCTATCATGTTAGATATAACACAATGCTTTTGTCATTTTACGCAACTCTTTTTTAAATAGTTACGATATATAGCAAAGGCTACACTTCTTTATATGCAACATATTTTTCTCCCAAGAGCAACACTTATTTTTTTTTGTTACTCTTGAGCAATAGCAACCATTTTTACTATTAATAGCAACACTTTTTACAATTTTTAAACCCAATAATGCAACACTTTCTTTACAAATGCAACACTTTTTATTAAAAAATTTTATCCCTTAAATGCATCACTTATTGCTTCATATGCAACACTTATATTTGTGTTTTATTTTTAAAAAGGTAACACTTTTACCCATTAATAATAACACTTATTTTTTCATGAATATATTATTGAAAATGTAATTTTATCATCCAATTAAACACAATTCTACAAAATAAATTATCCAAAATATGATCTTTGAATTGCAAAAGTTGTACCACACTATATTCTCCTTAAAATTTTACAAAAAGCCAACAATTAACATCTAAAAATATGTAGTTAGCTAAAGTATTATACAAAATCCATCAATTAATATCTTCATGAATCCCTCCATGTGGCATAAACATGTTCACACCCATAGCTTTGTCATATACATATTTTAGTGTGAAGCTCATTTTAAAACTTGAATCATCACAATTCTTGTATGGCATACAGTTCTATAGAGTTATACAAATCTTTGTGCCACAACTAAAAATGAACAACCTCTCAAATACAACTATACCTTGATGTACTTGTCCACATACCCCTGCAGAAAACACAAAGCAACCATCTTTACCATGCAAACTCCAAAGAAACTATGATTGCAATTAAATTTAAAGAAGCCCAATCAATTAACATAGAGGGGGCAAAAAAAAAAGTAAACTAACAAGAATATATTGAACTTTACTAATAAAGCTTGGCCACCTACACTCAAAGCAAGTATCCTAATATGTTATTTTACTGATTTATAACAAGTACATAAGACTCTTGATCACAAGCATGTTAACTATTTCTTTTTGAAGAATAAAGAAAGTAGTAAAGAGAAATAATTGAGTAAACAAACATGCAACCACTAACCAAGACCACCAAATCAAGCATAGAATGAAATAAAAATACAATAAGCTAAAAGCAAGAACATCTTATCAACTATAGAAAGAATAAAATGAGTTCAGAAAACCACATGAATGGACCAATGGACCATTAGAATCTTGTAAAACTTGAACATTTCTAAGTCCATGAATGGATTTCTTTAATAATATGCATCTTTAGATAAAGCTACTGATACATTTGATAATGAAATTACTAGCAAAACATTCCAATAAGAGCATTATCAATTGTTTCATCAATTCTCATTATAGCAATCAACTCTCATTCCTAATATAAAATCCAACAAGCTAAAATGGCAAAAGAAACTTAAGAACAAGAAAACGTAAGTGCTTGCCTTGAGACATTTTTCTTTCAAACATGGATAGTTGATAGAGTATTCTTTTATTGGGATCATGGGCCACAACACAACAACATCACAATCTCATATCAGAACATCTTAGCATCCTATCAATACAATGAATAAAGATCTAAGCGAGTGAGACAAGAAAATTACCCTGCTTAAAACATGCATGAAGTAATTCTTTGCAGTAGCTAAATCACCCTTCTTCCAATACAATTGCACAAACTCAGCCATGCATCCCCAAGAGAAGGATTAAACTTAACCTTTTACTAGTAAATAATAAGTGACAACTTTAATAACACTAAGAAAAGAACAAAAAACCCAATATTCCAAAACAAGTCGACTCGAAAGCCCACTAGAATGAAAAAAAGTCAATAATAATTAGCTCATCGAAGCCATCAAAAGAGAGAAAAACAAAAGAAACCATTTTGATGAAAACTAATGCTAATCACTCACAGCTTTAGAAAGGTGATCCTCTACATCTTTTCTATAATTAGAGAAGAAATCCAACACTTTCCCTCTTAAATACTCGTGCATTGCTCATTGCATTAGCGATTCCTATTTTTTGTCCAATTACCACAAAGAATTATAAATAACTATGATCTAAAGTATGAAACTTCATTCCAAATTTGCTATTTTTTCCATGTAAGAAGGGAAAAAATGGAAAATGAAATACTTATACTTGGAGGTATAGAAATGAGGAGTTGGAATGCAAGATCATATTTAGACTGCAATATGGTTAATTTCTCATTTGGTTCAACAGGAAAATAAGTGTCCTGAATGTTGTAAAGCTCATCAGCAAGACTAGTGTGGTAGTTATACAAATAGGAGAAGGGGCATCTACTTTGCTGGAACAATGGCAACGCGCGACATAGAAGTGAGCATGACAACATTTCGTGCCTGTGGTGGTTGCGATGGTAGAGACGCTCAGATGAGAGGGGCAACAGATCCGTGAGAGAGAGAGAGAGTGGTCAGCTCCGGTGGATTTGGAGGCTAGGGTTTAGAGTGAAGTGGAAGAGATAGGGTGGCGGTGGTTCTCACTTGGCCGGTGATGAGAGGGCGATGCGAGAGAGAGGTGGCGGTGATGAATCGGGGAAAGAGGAAGAGGAATGGGGGAAATGGAAAGAAATCGGGAGAGGGGAAACTTAGGGTTTTGGTTATAACTTATGTATTTATATTACAATACTTCTAAAAAGTATTATCTTTTCTAATAACAAGTACAACACTTCTAAAACATGTGTTGCATTTTAATTATAATGGAACACTTATTTGAAAGTGTTGCATGTTCTTTTATAAATTTGATATATGACAACACTTAATGAAGTGTTGCTCTCAAAGCAATACCTTAGGCTCATTTTGTAGTAGTGTTGGAAACTAGAGATCTTTACATGCTTATGTTTAGGATTATGATTATGCCCTATTTATGTTGCTAAGCATTCATATGCTAAGTTAATATACAAGTCTATGCTTAAGCTTATGATATGAAAATTACATGCTTACGTGCATGTTTACAATTATGCCATCTTTATTTTTATGATGCTCACACTATGTTTATGCACAGAAGGACGTTGAAATCTATGCTTAATTTTATGTTGCGAATTTTCATGTTTGTGCTTAAGTTTATGTTCATGTCCCTCTTATGTCTGATTATGATTCCTTAAAGTGATAATGATAATAATAAATATTTAATGAGGATACCGTGAGGGAAAATGCCTCAAAGGGAGCCCGTTTACTTGAAAATGCCCCAGAGGGAGCCTAATATAGGGTAATTTGAATATAACAAAATGATAATGATAATAATAAAGATTTAATGAGGATACCATGAGGGAAAGACCCCAGAGGGAACCAATTTACAGGAGATGACCTCAGAGGGAACCCGTTTACGGGAGAAGGCCCTTGAGGGAGCCCAATATCGGATAAGTTGAGTGTGACAAAATGAAAATGATTAGATGGGAACACCATAAGCAAAACGGCCCCAAAGGGATTCTATTTATGGGACAAGGCCCCAGAGGGAGCCCAACATCAGTTTTCCATGTCAGGCCATAACCTAGTGACGACAGTTGCTGACGCCCCGCTGCCAGGTACCATGGTTTTATAGCTGAGATTGTTTAATCGACCATATGATGAAAGCTAGTCACTTTCAATGATCCTTACCTTAAAGTGATTTATGAGATATTATGCTTACATTATGCTGATGTACATGCTCATGATTATGTCGGTTTGAATGCTTATATTTATGATTACGTTATGTTGATATACATGCTCATAATTATGTCTATTTGTATGCTTATGTTTATGCTAACATTATGTTGATGTACATGCTCATGATTATGTCGGTTTGAATGAATATATTTATTCTTATTTTATGCTGATGTACATGCTCATAATTATGTCTATCATATGCTTATATTTATGCCCTGATGCTTATGTCGATGCCTGTGTATACGTTCGTGGTATGTTAGTAGGAAGGTTCCTAGTTACCTAGAACGTGGTTTCCCTTAATACACTAGATTATAGGCGCTAACTATTGCATGACATGATTTTGAATATGCTGAGTTTCTCGACTCACAGACTTTAACCTTTCTTTTTCAGACAAGGGAACAAATGAGATAGGAGGCTTTGACTAGTGAGCTAGCTCGGAACTATGGCAGTACAACTCGAAGAACTTCTATTTTAAATTCCGCATTTAGCTATGTTTTTTTTCAAATTATCTATGTAATCTTTATTTGAACTAAGAAATCGCTATGGAAGTATGAGCAAGTGACGTCTGTAGTTAGATTTATGAATTATAAAAAAAATAAAGGGAAAAAATAGGGGTGTTACAGTTGGTATAAGAGAAAAAGTTCCTGGAAGGGTTGTGCCTACTACCAATTCTGATAAGCTCACGCAGTCGAGCCTCAAGTCTGTAAGTTTAAATTCTTTGTAGCTTACATGCATGAAGAAAAGAAATGTTTGTTGTAGTGTTAAGTCAGAGGTTTGATAGTATGCTTGATATTGATTAAAACTGCTTAGACTTAATTAATAATTTGATGAATGCCGAAATATTATTGTTAGCTTTATACCCAGCCTAATATTTTTTTCCCCTAATATAGAAGGGTTTTTGGCCTTAGTTTCAAATGACATTATAGTAGTTAACTTCTAAATCTGGAACAATTTGTTTTTTGAAACTTAAGACCATAATGCTCATTGTTGAACCTTTAATCATAACATGTCATAAAAGTTTCAAATTTTCATTCCTAAGTAAGTTTGGGAGAACGTTTGGGGATAGTATAGTAATTGTAGGAATTCCGATGTTAAGTGATATCTTGCATGCAACTCAGGAATCCTATGCTTAAAGGTTACGGTGTAAGGTGATAAAAATGGTCAAGGTTAGTTGGTCAAATTGCACCTAAGAGGAAACTACTTCGGAGACCGAGGGAGACATAAGAAGCCGCTACACAAGATTCACTACAAGAAAAACCCTCATAGACATCGGTGGAACAACAACAGTTTTAAGCAAAAATCGATGTCTTTGAGTATTTTACACCAGTTTTTTCAAAAACCGATGTCTATAAGCGCAGATTTTCGCTCATAGACATCGGTTTTTTAGCCGATGTCTATGAGCGCCTTTTTTTTGTTAATAGACACCAGTTTTAATAGCGGTTTTTAAAACCCGGTGTTAATGAACCAAAAAAAAATAATTTAATTTTTCCACCAGCCAAAATTTACAACACTTCACAAAGTTCCCTCCAAACCTAAACCAATATCACGCCCCTTCTATCAGCCTAAACCTAAACCTAAACCTCCGACCATCTCTCTCAGCCTCATCTCCCTCTTCCCCTTCTTGGATCTCTTCCCCTTCCTGGATCGACGCCCCTTCCTCTCCCGATTAGGATCAAAACCACTTGCTTCGGTCCTAAGCAAAATCGCAGCATAAATCGTTCTATTCTGCCTCCTCGTCCGATCCTCTCTTCCTCCTCCTCCTTCCTCTCCTCGCTCTTCCCGGCTAAGGTAGGGGCCGACGAGATCGCATCGAAGCACTTGATTCATTCGATTCTGGTTCCCGTTCACGAAACCAGTTTCTTTCGATCGAGGTGATGGCGGACGTGCAGATGGGGGAGACGGAGACCTTCGCGTTCCAGGTGGAGATCAACCAGTTGCTGAGTCTCATCATCAACACCTTCTACTCCAACAAGGAGATCTTCCTGCGCGAGCTGATTAGCAACGCCTCGGATGTGAGACATCGCTGCTTTCCATGTTGCTGCTCCCATTTTTTTCCCCTGTGTTGTCGTTGCTGAAGCAAATCGTGTGACTACAGGCACTCGATAAGATCCGGTTCGAGGGTCTCACTGACAAGAGCAAGCTGGACGCCCAGCCGGAGCTCTTCATCTGCCTCATCCCTGACAAGGCAAACAAGACGCTTTCCATCATCGACAGCAGCACCGACATGACCAAAGCTGGTAATTTCTCTTCTCCGCTCCTTGTCGGGATGCTCGTTTGAATGTTTGCGTTCACTGCAAGTAGTTCTTCATAATCCAACTTTTTGAGGGTACACCATTTTATGGTAAATGATGCTCTCCAAGTGATGGATCGGCGAAACCTGAAAACATGAAATATCTAGAACATTGGTAATTGTTTGTCTTTGTAGATCTGGTGAACAATTTGGGCACTATCGCACGGTCTGGCACCAAGGAGTTCATGGAGGCACTCCAAGCCGGCGCGGATGTGAGCATGATTGGTCAATTTGGTGTCGGTTTCTACTCCGCCTACCTGGTTGCCGGGAAGGTTATTGTGACTGTTAAAAGAAGAAGAGAGAGAGAGCGAGAGCAAGAAATAACATGAGAGCAATAAAATCTATTGTTCATTGATATTTGCCCTAAGGACAATACAATATATAGGGTTTAAACAAGTACTCGGTCAATTAACCAATTAACAAATAATAGAATAAATCTAAAAATTATTCTGAGAATTATTCTAATAATTATAACAGAATTATTAGAATAATCCTAATACTTAATTTGAGTTGATTTGGTAATTTGACCCGGTTAATCTAGATAATTTCTCTTTTATCTCTATTACCCCCCGACAAACTTAACGGGAGATCTTTAACGTTGAGTTTGCTTGCTAACTTGTTGAAACGGTGTCTGGATAATGGCTTAGTAAATATATCAGCAATTTGATCTTCAGCAGAGATATAAGAGATAGATAATTGTTGAGTTGCCACACGCTCACGAACAAAATGAAAGTCAATTTCTACATGTTTTGTACGAGCATGGAAGGCCGGATTTGCTGAGAGATATGTTGCTCCAATATTATCACACCAAATTTTTGGTGGAATATTTGATGCAAGATGAAGTTTAGAGAGAAGTGATTGAAGCCAAATAATCTCAGACGTTGTATTTGCTATAGCTTTATATTCTGCCTCAGTGCTTGAACGAGATACCGTAGGTTGCTTTTTCAAATTCCATGAGATAAGATTTCGTCCAAGAAATATCACATATCCACTAGTAGAGCGTCTATCTTCAGGAGAACTAGCCCAATCCGCATCACTATAAGCATGTAAATCTCGAGACGATTGGCGATGTAGAAGAAGACCATGTAGAATAGTACCTTTGAGATAACGAAATATTCTTTTTTACATTATCCCAATTTTGTTCATTTGGAGCATGCATGAATTGACAAGCACGATTTACTGCAAAAGTAATATCAGGGCGTGTGATAGTGACATATTGTAAGGCTCCAACAATACTTCGATAAATTTGTGGATCAGACAGAGCAGGAGAAGATGAAGATAGAGAGTTGTTTACAGCAATTGGTGTAGAGACCGGACGTGCCCCATCCATTTTAGCTCTTTGAAGAAGTCCAGTAATGTATTTGCTCTGAGAGAGAAGATAGTCATCCTCATGTGGAATAAGCTCAATGCCAAGAAAAAACTGAGCAAAGCCCAAATCTCGAGTAGGAAATTCTTGATTGAGTAGATTTAATAAAGTCACTACAACAAAATCGCTCATAGACATCGGTTTTCCACCGGTGTCTATTTGATTTTCGACCGATGTCTATGAAGCCGATGTTAAAAGTCTGCCATTTTAGACATCGGGTTAAAATCGGTGTAGTATCACTTAACGACACCGGTTTTCGAATCGATTATTAACCGGTGTAGTATCACTTAACGACACCGTTTCATACACGGTGTAAAACCGATGTAATATTGTATGTTAAGAACACCAGTTTTGGCAGCGGTAAATGACCGATGTAATATTACTTTATAACACCGGTTTTACATCGGTGGAAAACCGATGTAATATGTATTTTTTCTAACAGCACAGATTTGATTTTAAAACCGACAATAACAAAAAAAAATACACAAATATTCACAAATTGTACAAATATTCTTCATTCAATAATATCCATAAAATACACAAATATTCACAAATTATATAAATAATCTTCTTACAACAATATCCATAAAATACCCAAACATTCTTTTTACATCAAAAGCTAGCTAATAAATATCAAAATCAAGGTAGAACATTCTTTTAACACATCAAGGTAGAACCGCACTTCAAATGTAATCTAGCATGCATTCAGCCCACTCGAACCGCACTTCATCAATTTCAACTCTAGAGTACTTGAGATTTGTAAACTGTAAAAACACATAAATCCACCATATGTCAAATAACTAAAACAAATGTGTACATGTATCAAATAAAATAGAATACTGAGTTTTTAAAGGCTGCTGTGCAAGATAATGAATATAACATAGAATCTAAAACTTTCATATATGACACTTAGTATATGCTGCTTAGAATATAACATAAATAATTTGCTCCTTCTAATTCAAGTGTACAGATTGATAAGAACCGACAGCATCATACAACAACTTACTAGGCATGATAATGGTTGAACAAAGAAATATGACTACACAACAAATCTAGTGAAGCATAGAAGAACAAAGCTACCTCTGATGAAGAGATATACTATTTATTGTACTACCTCTGATGCCATCTTGGTATCCTGAATATCCTGCACTAAGCCCCCTATTTTCTGTGATTTCTGCTACCAACCACAGCAGCAAGGAATGCGGCAAGAAGGCAGCTGCCTCCTTAGTTCAGCACCCAAAACAGCAAGTTAGAGCTTCCTTTTGGGTCCATTCAATCCTCTAGTAAGTAGAAACTATTTTTCCTTTGGTTTATGATGGATTTGGAGTGTCTTGACCTAAGATATAATCCTCTTGTAGCCCTCTATATTAAAGGCCAGCATACATGGAAAATTCAGCATATTCTTTTGAAGTCATAACAGGGTAGGTAAGCTTTACTTGTAGTTTTTATTCATTTGCTTCATGTAGGAGTAGATTCTAGTAAATTCCCACACATTTAATGTTTAATGATCGACTAGGGATAAGATTAGGGATCAACATGATCATTTCCTCCCTATAGCCATGTGGTAGAGGTCGAGCTTGTAGCCTAAATAATGTAGTTAGGGGTCTCTATCTGATTAATGAAAAACATGAATATAGGTAAAAACAAAAGAGGTGAGTAAAATAATGAAGAGGGGTTAAATCATAAAAACAAAGAGTTCCCTATTCTTGAGGTTCCCACATGCATATTGACACTCACTCTTACTTCTAGTTGAACTTGAAATTCATTGGTATAGCTAAATATGGTAATGGGTACCCTTTAAGTTTGATTACCCATTTATCTTAATAGGTTAGGTTAAATTCGAGTATCAATGTGTTAGATATTTAGAGGAAGTTGAGCAGGTTAAAAATGTAATCAATACTTTAATCCTAA
This sequence comes from Zingiber officinale, assembly GCF_018446385.1. Lineage (NCBI taxonomy): Eukaryota > Viridiplantae > Streptophyta > Magnoliopsida > Zingiberales > Zingiberaceae > Zingiber > Zingiber officinale. The sequence continues at coordinate 60,363,996 of NC_055995.1, read as the reverse complement.
GGTTACCATTTAAGATAGCTTATCCAGCCACTCTACTCACTGCAGCTCCTAATCTCTAATTCCTTTCTTCTTAGGCAATCATTTAGTCTCCAACTAGTATCTGGTTTGTAACAAAAGCATAGCATCCGGTTTGTAACTTATTTTAGGCAAATAAAGCAACCATATAAGCTTATGAAATGAGAGAATGCTACACTCATTAATGGTTGCATAAGGATTGCTTAAGTCAACATATAAATTTTCTTTAATGGGATGTAGGTCAATTAATATGGGTTGTTTAATTCATGTGTTTTATGTTGTGTGAATTGCTTAAGGTCATCCCTAAGCTACTGTACATGCTATGTCAGAGCTAAATTTGTCCCAATTTGTGTGGGTTCTTTTCTCCTTTTCACCTAAGCCATATGCATAAACCATGTACATATTAAGTAGAAGCAACTAGTTTTCACTCTTGTGAAACAAAACATCTAATGCTTTTTGTAAACGTTTACATGCTATCAAATTAAGAGTGTCAAGTTTTGATTGGAAGTGTGGATGTTTCCAGCGGTATACAGCTTTCTGAAGAATCAAACATAATCAGATACACCGCTACAATGTGATAGTGTACATAAGCATATCACGCATAACAAGCCACAAGTCCTATCAATCTACCATTAATTATGTACTTACATTCATAGTATTGGTTCAAGTCATATCTAAGTTCATGTCGATCTCTTCACATTTATAAATTTTTCAAATAATTAATATTAGCTTCTGCAAATGATGTTGCCCCTACAGATAAAAACATTCATTGGACAATAAAGGTTGAGAAAAATAACCACCTCAAAGTTTCCTTTCAGTTCTGATTCGAGCTTTTTGGTGAGACTCTCGTTGTACAATTCCTCGTAAGCCAACTGAATCTGCTTTCTTTGGGTGGCATTTCTATGCGCTAAAATGTTGATCAGTGTCTTCTCATTAGTTCCCCATCCTGACACATGTAGATGTCGCGGTAAGGCTATTTAGCTTATACAAATTTTGCTTCACTATTTCTTCATAAATTTATATATGCTATTCAAAACTAGTGTATCTGAGCAAGGTATCGAAATACACTGTAGAAGAACTTGCATCTCTCTTATGCACAATGACATTATATGAGGCCTTGATGAACCCATTGCTAGACATTAGGCTTCAAAGGGACAAGGCTTCAGGGATGGACAAACAGAACACTTTTGCAAACTCCAAGAAAAATTACCATCACAGTCTATGCAGTTTAATAGTATTTCTCCAGCTCCAAGTTCTTGGACAGCTTTTGCAAGTTCAAAAGCTCCAATAGGCCGAACCTCACATCCACCATTGACCTGCACAAGAAAAGGTCAAATCAGACAAGAGAAAGATTTGAAGACCTTGTTTGTTCATCTGAGGTTAACACAAAGTAATCCAATTTATAGTTACGAGTTTGGGTTGAAGCATCCAGACTAGTTTGAAGAAATTAGTGACAAAATACATGACTAGGGAAAATAATGTGCATAAATAATGAAAAGCTTACTGTGCACTGATACCATGCCTACTCTTCACCTGAGGGGCCTGAAGTTATCATGGAAGAAGAAATGTAATCATAGAGAAGTGGAAAGAAACATATAATGAGAAAAGCAATAATTTGTGGAGCTAAAAGAAGCAAGAAAGGCTAAATTATAATTATATAGTACCTGGGGAAGAAACCTTAATGGTCTTAAATTCAACATCATCAGGGCTCCCGACAAAGACTCTCCGAGGGTCAATGCTCACAACTACTGCCTGATGGAGTTAAAAGTATCGACAATAAACATTATCATTGTCATTGTTTTTTTTAGTAAGTCAGATGCATACTGCACAAAATTGAAAATCCATTTTCCACAATAGTGAATATCAAGAAAAGAAGGTGACAAGAAATGCAACTTGAGTTGTACTCTCAGTAAACAATTAACCTATCACATACTTTCATTGAACAGGTTCAGATAGGGAGAGAGAACAGCTGAAATATAGGTGCAACAAACATAGGATCAAGGTTATAGAATGGGAACAAATAAACATCAAGAATATACGTAGTCACCAGCTCTCCTCATTGCAGCGATAACTCGTTGATAAAGATCAATTTTTAGCACAGAAAGGTCTTCCACCCACCAGTCCTGACAATGCATCATTAATTTTCCTGATCTGCTATCACATTCTAAGTGAGCTAAACCAGAAACCAAATCAAAAGAAATCCGTAAACGATGCTGCAGGGGAAAATTCATTGAGTGGAAATTACCCAAAGATTTCAAATCAACTTCTCACGAAGACACAAATTCGACTCTAAATCATTCCGAAACCCTCCAATTAGGAACCAAAACTTCAAGGAAAGCTCGAATCACTTCTGACCTCTCTGTGACCCATTCTAACAAACAGGTAACGTGCAACTCTCTACAACTTGTTCATCATGGAAAACACAACACAACTCAACCTCAAATCATCGAACACCAGCCAAAATCTCTAGGAAAACCTACTGTGAACACATCAGAAATCACTGTCAAACAATTTTGGGTAACATACGCAAACCAAGCAGTAACCTTCAACCGAAACCTCCAACAAGAACACATCCCACCGAGAAAAATCCAACCCGAATCGTATACAAAGAAAAACCAATCAAACACATCCACAGAAGAGGAAAACATATCGAAAGTGTCTACAAAAGAAGTAAATCAAAACATCTCCAGGAAGAACAATCAAAGCCTTTACCAGAAGAAAACCAGTCGAAATCCATACCAAATCCTCACTTTCTATAGGTTTTCCACCCCACTATACCTCATGGATTTCGAGTTATCACAGGTAGATACACTTGCCTCTTTCTTCTTCGTCTCGCCTCCACTCATCCTCGCGTTGTGCCCCGTCAGCTGTGGCGCCGCCTGTGAAGCTCAGCTAGGCAGCGAAATGGCGCGACGAGTGGCTCTGTCGACTCGGGAAAAATGGAAAGAAGAGAAGGGTCGGCGGAATCGGGCAGGGAGATGTGACGAGGAAATGAACCCACTGTTCAAAGGGGACGGCGACGGCGAGAAATCGAGGGAGCGGAAGTTGAGGCGGCGCCAGCAGCTAGGGTCGAGGGAGGCGCGGTACCAGGACTTGCAGACGAAGGGGACGGCGACGGCGAGATCTCCGAGGGCAAGACAGCGGAAGGGGAAGAGGGAGATGAGGCTGAGGTTTAGGTTGAGGTTTAGGTTTATGTTGAGAGAAGGGGCACGATATTGGTTTAGGTTTGGAGGGAATTTTGTGAAGTCTTGTAAATTTTCGCCGGTGAAAAATTTAAATTATTTAAGAAGGGGTTTATTAACATCGGATTTTAAAAACCGATGTTAAAATCGGTGTCTATTAACCAAAAAAAGGGCGCTCATAGACATCGCCTAAAAAACCGATGTCTATGAGCTAAAATTTGCGCTCATAGACATCGGTTTTTAGAAAAACCGGTGTAAAACACTCAAAGACTTCGGTTTTAGCCTAAAACCGATGTTGTTCCACTGATGTCTATGAGCGATTTTGTTGTAGTGAGTTGTGATACCCTTGTGATTATTACCGGTTATCAGAATGTCATCCACATAAATAAGAAAAAATATCATAAATCCATCATTATTTTTGTAAAATAAAGACGAGTCAGTCTTCGATCCAGTAAATCCTTGAGTTTGTAACCAATTAGATAATCGATGAAACCATGCACGAGGAGCTTGTCGAAGACCGTATAATGATTTCTTAAGTTGACAAACATGAGATGGCAATTTTGGATGAATAAACCCAGGTGGTTGCTCCATAAAGACAGTTTCCTCAAGATGACCATGGAGAAATGCATTTGAAATGTCTAATTATCGTACGGGCCAATTAGAACTAACAGCTATTGATAACAATAGTCTGACAGATGTAATTTTGATGACTGGGCTAAAAGTGTCATTGAAGTCAATACCTGGTTGTTGACTAAATCCTTTGGCTACGAGTCGAGCTTTGTGTCGTTCAAGAGAACCATCAGCTCGATGCTTAAGACGAAATACCCATTTAGAGCCCACCACATTCATGGAGGGAGTACGCGGAACTAGGTTCCATGTTCCATTGCGAAGAAGTGCATCAAATTCTATAGCCATTGCATTACGCCAATTAGGATCCTTGTTTGCCTGTGTAAAACAAGTCGGTTCAATAGACTTTGAAGAAACCAATAAAGCTCGAGGAAGAGGATGTCGAGTTGTTATTTGAGGGCATCGTGCATATATGTCACTTAAGGGAAGCACGCGCCGAGGACGACCATCATACGAATCACTTGTTGACGAGGAAGAGGAACTAGTTTGACATGGTGATTCCGATGATGGACTTGTATTACTTGACGATCCAGAGCTAGAGAGTATATTATCCATAACTGGCGAGGCTTCTGAGATTGGACACGGAATAGGTTCCACAGCATTATTCCTCTCATCAGTATGCCCTGGTCTCAATGGAGTAGCCACTCGGGTCAATTCTGGTGATCTAGGAGAATTTGTAGAGAATTCTGGAGCAGAACCCAAGATGCCATCTCTTCTCACAATTCCAGTGTGTTTAATTGGATGAGCAACCTGTGGTAATTCACACGGGATATTAGGTGGTGATAAGAAGGTACCACTGCTTGAGGATGGAGTTGTTGTTGTGGTTGAAAAAGGAAACAGAGATTCATCAAAAATAACATGCCGAGATATATATATGGCCCCTGTCGGTATATGTAGACAACGATACCCATGGTGCAAATTACTATAACCAAGGAAAACACACTGTTGAGAACGAGGATCAAGTTTATGTTTGGAGTAAGGTCGTAGCCATGGATAACATGCACAACCGAAGATACGTAAGAAGGTATAGTCAGGCGACTGATTATGGAGTTTTTTCATAGGGCATTTATGGTGAAGCAATGGAGTAGGTAGACGATTAATAAGATAAACAGCAGTTTGAACCGCGTCATCCCAAAATTTGAGTGGAACTGATGCATGATTGAGAAGAGCTAAGGCAGTTTCGATTATATGACGATGTTTCCTTTCCGCAGAGCCATTTTGTTCGGGAGTGTGAGGACATGAGACTCGATGAAGAATGCCCAAAGAGCCCAGATAACGATGAAGCGCTTGATATTCTCCACCCCAATCAGAGTGTAGAGAAAGTATTTTTCGGTCAAAGAAACGTTCTACGTGTCTTTGGAATTGACAAAAGATATCAAAAAGATCAGATTTCCGTTTCATGAAAAATATCCAAGTAAACTTGCTAAAGTCATCAATAAAAATCACATAATAAAGGAAACCTTGATTCGACAAAATAGGAGCAGGGCCCCAAACATCAGAGTGAATAAGTTCTAAAGGAAAACTAGACATATGAGAAGAAGAAACAAAGGGCAATTTATGACTTTTTGCTTTTAAACATGCTTCACAAAAATGAGATGAGGATGATAAAGATGTCGGTAGGCCAAACCGGTTGATGATTCCTTGAACAAGACGTAGAGATGGATGACCAAGTCGTGCATGCCAGGAGGTTATATTTGTGCGTTCTCCAACTAGAGCTTTGGCGGATGTAGGTTGAAGATAGTAAAGACCATCTCTAATTTCTCCTCTGAGCAGGGTGGTTTTGGTTGTGGGATCCTTCACAAGACAATAGTGAGGGTGAAATTCAAAAAACACATTATTATCAAGAGCAAATTGACGGACTGAAAGTAAATTTTTAGTGATGGAAGGAACATGAAGTGTATTGCGCATGGAAAAAAGTCGACCAGATGAATGAAAAAATGTGTTTCCAAGGTGAGCAATTTGCAAACCTGAACCGTTGCCTACTTGTACAGTATCAGGACCATGATAGGAGGAGGCCTCTGTAAGAATGTCATAATCTGATGTAACGTGGTGAGTTGCTCCAGAATCTGGATGTCATCCTGAGACTGAAGAATTTGTCGTAGGTACATAAGGGTTGCATGCAAGAGAAAATGCCCTGGGTGATATGATGAAGTTGAGGTTGATACTTGAGATGTGGATGCAAAACCTCCAGTAAAATTTGGATCATATCTCTTATAACATTGATGAGCAAAGTGACCAATCTTGAAACAAATCTGACAACGTCCTCGCCCTCGTCCTCGGCCTTGACCTCGTCCTTGTCCTTGACCTCGTCCTCGACCTTGTCCTTATCCTTGTCCTTGTCCTTGACCTCCTTTATTTCCTTGGTGGATAGTACCATCAGTCTTGCATGCCGTAAGAGCAAAGAATCTGAAACCCTTTGAGATTGTAATTGTAGAAGTATCTCATGTGAAGAGAGCAAGCCATGAAGGGTATCAAGTGACACTTGATCGATGTGAGTAGTTATGTTAGGAATAAAGCTATCATATTGAGGCCCCAATCCTGCAAGAACATGTATTAATAAATCCGGATCTGAAATAGGATTGCCAATCGCAGCTAAATTATTGACAATGGTTCTGATTGATTGCATATATTCATTGATGGATTTGTCTCCTCGATGCACCGATTGTAACTGCATGCGAAGTTGAAGAACACGTGCTTGAGACTGTGAAGCAAAGGTTCGAGCAAGAGCTTCCCATATTTGACGAGAGCTAACAAGCCCTACAATCGCAGGAAGTATAGGCTCACTAATTGTTGAAATCAGCCATGTCATAATTAGTTGATCTTTCTTATTCCATATAGTATAGCCTGAATCATCTTCTTGCGGTTTAAGAGAAGTGCCATCAATAATTCCGAGTAAATCATGAACACGAAGTAGCGAAATAAATTGCATCTTCCAAAGCATATAATTATCATTGGTGAGTTTGATGGGTAAATAAGACATGGCATTTAGGGGTAAGGAAGAGAATTGTGTCGCAAAATTTGTTTCTGTGGTGGAAGATGGAGAAGAAAGTTCTGACATTATAAAAGTAATGAGCTGTGTAATGCAAACTTATCTGTGGTGAAGAAGAGAACAAATATGCGTTGTGACCAATGTGAACAGCCGGAGCTTCTTGTGGCAGAAAACCAAGACAAGCAGCAAATAGATAGCCGGAGCTTCTCTTCTGGGATGGTGGATGATGGACACTCCAGAGATTGGCGTGAACAACACGCTGGATCGTTGTTGAAGAATAAAGGCAGCAGCAGCTTTTGTAATGGATGCTGTTGAAAACCAAAAACGGCGGCAGCAGAAAAACAAAGGTGATGTGGCTGAAAAACAAAGGTGTAATGGATTGCTTTTGTGGAGAGAGAAAACAAAGGTTAAGATAAAAAAAAAAAATTGGTTTTAGATCTCTGTTTGAGAGGAGGGAAAGAGATATGGCTCTGATACCATGTTAAAAGAAGAAGAGAGAGAGAGCGAGAGCAAGAAATAACATGAGAGCAATAAAATCTATTGTTCATTGATATTTGCCCTAAGGACAATACAATATATAGGGTTTAAACAAGTACTCGATCAATTAACCAATTAACAAATAATAGAATAAATCTAAAAATTATTCTGAGAATTATTCTAATAATTATAACAGAATTTTAGAATAATCCTAATACTTAATTTGAGTTGATTTGGTAATTTGACCCGGTTAATCTAGATAATTTCTCTTTTATCTCTATTAGTGACAACCAGGCACAATGACGACGAGAAGTATATCTGGGAATCACAAGCCGGTGGTTCATTTACTGTCACAAGAGACACAGCCGGCGAGCAGCTCGGCCGGGGAACCAAAATCACCCTCTACCTCAAAGAGGACTAGGTACTTGTTTATCTCTAAATAGTCTAGATTTTTAGCTGCTATCGTAGTTTTCTCAATTTCTCCCACAAGTTAATAATTAAAGATACAAATTGCCCCGTCTTGTAGCTAGAATACTTGGAAGATAGGAGAATTAAGGATCTAGTGAAGAAGCACTCGGAGTTCATCAGCTATCCGATCTATTTATGGTCAGAGAAGACCACCGAGAAAGAAATTAGTGACGATGAGGAATCGAAGAAGGAAGAGGACAGCGACATTGAAGAAGTTGATGAAGACAAGGACAAAAAGTCCCAGAAGAAGAAGGTGAAAGAAGTCTCCCACGAATGGCAGCAGATTAACAAGCAGAAACCGATCTGGATGCGAAAGCCAGAAGAGATCACGAAGGAAGAGTATGCTTCGTTCTATAAGAGCCTGACCAATGACTGGGAGGAACACTTGGCTGTGAAACATTTCTCTGTAGAAGGACAACTCGAGTTCAAAGCCATCCTTTTCGTGCCGAAGCGTGCTCCGTTCGACCTATTCGACACCAGAAAGAAGATGAACAACATCAAGCTTTACGTGCCGGACACTGAATGATGGATGTTGAATGATGGACGCTGAATAACCAGAAATGCCTTAAGGTACTTCTATAGATTCTTCCCAATAGTCTCCTTTGAAAGCTTCAGAATTGGAGAAACGATGGACGCTAAATGATTTTGATATTGGGAAGCCCCTTGGAAGAGGAAAGTTCGGCCATGTCTACCTGGCCAGGGAAAAGAAGGTATGAAAGTCAACTCTGACAGATTTATCTAACGCTTTTCTTAAACTAATAATATTGTCAAATTAAGAATGGTGAAAGCTTGAATTTCTAGTGCCGGACCTCTTTAATTTTGTTAGCTTCGAGTGACGGCTCAAATGCAAAGCATACTAGAGTTCATTTTCCGGGTACGTTCATTATGTTATAACTGATTTCTTTGTGTCATTTTGGCGAGGCAGAGTAACCATATCGTGGCATTGAAAGTGCTTTTCAAGAGCCAGCTCAAACAATCTCAAGTTGAGCATCAACTGCGACGTGAAGTTGAGATACGAAGCCACCTCCGGCATCCAAACATATTACGCCTATATGGTTACTTCTATGATCAGGTTCGGCTCTATCTTGACTTATAAAGATTGTAGGCATATTGAACCTGAATTTTTTTTATGCCACCTCAGTTGACCTAGATTTTGTATCACAGACTCGAGTTTACTTGATACTGGAATATGCAGCTAAAGGTGAACTCTACAAGGAACTACAGAAGTCCAAATGCTTCAGTGAGAGGCGAACTGCTACAGTGAGTTCTTTTCAAACACACACTAACGGTTATCAGTGCATGAGCTTTTATCTATTACTGCCAATGAAGGACTAGCACTCTAATCATGTACCCATAGAATTTGCAGTTCCTTTCTCACTGTATGTACAAGTGTTGTGCATTTGCAAATTTAATGAGGCTAGTGTGTCTACAAACTTGAACAAACGTTCTGATAATTTATAAGCTTTATGTGTTTTTTTAGAAATACCTTAAGGTACTTCTTAATGAATTTTCCCATGTTGTCCAGGTACTTCTATAGATTCTTCCTCATGATATTTTTGTTTATCATGGCAACATCCAGAAGTCTATGGCAGTCGCTTCTGCTGAGGGTGGCCTCGATCCCATACTTGCCTACATTGCCGGAGCAGAGATCGAGCAGCTGCAGTGGTCTTCCTCCCAGCCCGACTGGGTTGCCATTGCCTACTCCACTAAGCTTCAGATTCTGAGAGTTTAATGGAAAGAAAATGGATATTAGAGTAGTAAAGATATTGCCTTTGACTCAGCGCTTTTCATTGTACTACATCAAGATGATACATTGGATTTATTTGGATTAAATTAGGAGGAAATGTAGCATAACTACTCACTATTTTATTCTATTTACTGAACTGGTACCTGGTAGCACCCCACTCAATTGATTTCATAATTAGTGCATAGCTTCATTTCATGTCCTATCATTTCTCTATTGCACTATGCTTTTGATTATTTTTGGGGTATAGTTTCCTTATTACTTGCAGGATCAGAATACTAGTTGGATGAATTGTTTGGATCCTCTACTGGCATGTTCTTCAGTTTGCCTTCTTTTTTTTTTAATTTACTGATAACCTTCTTGGGCATTAAAATTATATTTTCTTTTCTATTAGAAACTTACATCTTTGCAGATGTTTGCCTTCTTCTGTGTATCTTCCTACTTAACTTTATTTAGTTGCTTTTGATCTTTGTATAGCACTAGTTATACATTTTTTTTAAGAGAGATGATTTAGGCGTGTTTAAGATCTTGGTGGATGATTCATTGGATTCGTGGTGTTGGATATTGTCAGGTAGCTCTTGTAATTCCCTGTGGTTGAACATTTTGAAGTGGAATTGGAGGTTTATTTGGAAGTCAGTGTTTAGGGTTGCTGTAGAATGATGCTTTGAATTGTTGTTATCTGGAGCTTTGATCTTTTGCTTCACTGAACTTATGCAGGAATGCAAAACATTAAGGATCCTGAGATATAATTTTCCCATGTTATCTGGAGCTTTGATCTTTTGCCATGAATTTTCCCATGTTATCAATGTAAGTAACATGATACTCTCTTATGTGATGCATTTTTTTCTTTTCTTTTATTTATTTATATATATGGTTGCATTTATATATGGTTGAAATTCATGTTGACTAGTTAGCATTTTAGCTATTTTCCCCTTGAAATAAAAATTTGTTTTGATGTTATTGTATCATTGGAAATCATATAAATGAATTGATGTTACTCATCTTTATTACTGCTGAGGAATTTATTTGCTTTTCATGTACTCTTAGTGATAAACAGTTATGTCATTTGGGTCGACTACTAATGAATTGAATTTCGTACTCTTAGTGATAAACAGTTCCCAGGAATGATAGATCTATCACTATATGATGTGGTTGAGATAATTGATGAATATTTCTCTTTTTAAGCATTCCAATTAGTCATCTTGTTACCTGGTGCTCTTACTGCTTTTTCAACTATGATTTTTAGTCTTGGTTTACTAATATATTATTTATGTGTTTTTACAGTTTACAAATCTCAAGTACTCCATAGTTGAAATTGATGAAGTGCGGTTCGAGTGGGCTGAATGCATGCTAGATTACATTTGAAGTGTGGTTCTACCTTGATGTGTTGTTAAAAGAATGTTCTACCTTGATTCTGATATCTATTAGCTTTTGATGTAAAAAGAATGTTTGTGTATTTTATGTATATTGTTGTAAGAAGAATATTTATGTAATTTGTGAATATTTGTGTATTTTATGGATACTGTTGAATGAAGAATATTTGTGTAATTTGTGAATATTTGTGTATTTTTTTGGTTACTGTTTCGGAAATCAAATTTGTACGGTTAAAAAATACTGATATTACATCGGTTTTCCACCGCTGTAAAACCGGTGTTATTAACTAATATTACATCGGTCGTATACCGCAGCCAAAATTGGTGTTATTAACATATAATATTACATCGATTTTACACCGTTGATGAAACGGTGTCGTTAAGTGATACTACACCGGTTAATAACCGATTCGAACACCGTTGTCGTTAAGTGATACTACACCGGTTTTAAAATGATGTCTAAAATGCCAGACTTTTTACATCGCCTTCATAGACATCGGTCGAAAATGTAATAGACACAGGTGGAAAACCGATGTCTATGAGGGTTTTTGTTGTAGTGATTATTTGGTAAATATTAATTTTGAGGACGAAATTTTATTTAAGGGGGGAGGAAATGTAGTGTCCGAAAACACTTATTAAATTAAGGGTATTTATTGGTTTAAGTATAATTAATTAGAATTGATATTTAATTATGAATTTATTTATTTTATATTAAGAAGATGGTAGAATACAAATATGTGTAAAATTTAGAAAGACTTATAAATCTTTTATAGGTTATGCATTTAAACAATATAGGAGAAAAATATAAATCTATATGGTATACACAAAATTAAATAAAAGATTAATAACTAATCACTATAATAAGATACGATATATATATATATATATATATATATATATATAATTATGAAATTTAATGCAAAAACTTAGTATGTAGAAATTTGAAGAGAATATTCATCTAATTAATATGGAAATAAAATAATACGTGATATATAAGGGGTAATTACAAAGAATAAATAGGTAAACTATATATGGAAATTTTATAACCATGGAAATAGCTTCCCATTTAAACTTGATATCATATTAAGTTTACAAAAAAAAAAATGAAATAAATGACTTGGCATTCATATATGAATTTTTGGGATAGAGATGGAAATGTTACACCCATGAGAATACGTTTTAATTTTTAAAAAATAAAATAAATGACTTAGTAAATTTTATGTGTTGAGAATTTTTATATGTAGATAGATATGAAAATAGAAAATTTAGACCAAGTCCTAAGTACCCCTTTCTATTTAAACCTTACCTTTTAAAGCCCTCTCTTGGTTTTGTTGCTATCGGCCCTAAGAAGACCTCCTCACCCTCTTGTTCTCCACCGGTGCTAGGATTTCCAAGGAAGACAAGAAGTGGGTGACTAAGTGCTTAAGGCATGTTCTCAACCATGTTATTATTTTATTTAGCTTCTATATCATGTGAATTTCAGGTACCTTACATTGGGTTGATGTTTCATAGATATTCTGGAATTATGTTGTGACCTTACTGCTTTTAGTTCTATTGTGGTGTAAATTAGCCACAATGGGTGAATGAATTTCACTTCAGTATCTTCTATTGAAATGTAATAAATTTAGTTAGCTTTCATTACCAATTTACAAAATCCTTTTCTAATCAAAGATGAATTTCATATGATTTTTATATTACTAATTGATGAATGTGGAATTATGTTGTGACCCTACTGCTTTTGGTTATGTTGTGGCGTAAATTAGCCTCAATGGGTGAACTAATTTGACTATGGTGTCCTTTGTTGAAATGTAGAAAATTTAGTTAGCTTTCATTACCAATTTATAGAACCCTTTTCAGATCAAAGATGAATTTTATATGATTCTTATACCATTGACTAGCGAATCTGGAATTATACTGTGACCCTGCTGCTTTTGGTTCTGTTGTGGTGTAAATTAGCCTCAATGGGTGAATGAATTTTACTACAGTGTCTTTTGTTGAAATGTAATAAATTTAGTTATCTTTCATTACCAATTTACAGAATCATTTTCGGATCAAAGATGAATTTCATATGATTTTTATACCACTAACTGACAAATATGAAATTATGTTGTGACCTTACTACTTTTGGTTCTGTTGTGGCGAGTTTAAAATTATGTTTTAAATCTTTAGTTATCATGATCTTTCCCAATGAGTTTTTTCATATTTTACTAATTGTAAACCCTTAGGAACTAGAGAACTATGCATGCTCAAAATAAGTTATAGACCTTGTATGTTTCGGACATGATAAATATAGGTTTAAATTCTGTTTTAAGAGTTATGAATATGAATGTTGCATTACAATTTGGGTCATGCTTCTAGTTGTCTTCCCTTAGAAGATCCATGCTTCTAGTTGTCTTCCCTTAGAAGATCCATGCTTAATTCTAAGTATAAAACATGTAAATTTCATATTTATTATAGATTAAATTCTATTTTTAGAAGTTATATAGTTTGATGTTGCACTTCATGTTTGATCCATGCTTCTAGTTGTTTTCCTTTAGAAGATAGAAGACCATTTGATGCTCAATTCGAAGTATAAAACTTCTAAATTTCAGATTTATAGAAGTAGATTAAATTCCATTTTTAGAAGTTGTACAATTTGATGTTGGACTTCATGTTTGATCCATGCTTCTAGTCGTTTTCCTTTAGAAGATAGAAGACCATTTGATGCTCAATTCGAAGTATAAAACTTATAAATTTCAGATTTATAGGAGTAGATTAAATTTTAATTTTAGAAGTTATATAGTTTGATGTTGCACTTCATGTTTGTTCCATGCTTCTAGTTGTTTTCCTTTAGAAGATAGAAGACCATTTGATGCTCAATTTGAATTATAAAACTTGTAAATTTTAGATTTTTAGGAGTAGACTAAATTCTATTTTTAAGGGTTTAATCACCATGAGGTTGCTCTACAATGGGTTTATATTCTTCTATTTGTTTTCTATTAGCTACTAAAGATTTTTGCATGCTTATATTTAGGTTCATGATTATGCCCTGTTTATGTTGCTAAGCGTGCACATGCTTAGTTGATGCCCAAATCTATGCTTCAACTTACGATATGAAAATTACATGCTTAAGTTTAAGTTTACAATTATGCCATGTTTATATTTATGCTTGCTCATACTATGTTTATGCACAGAATGACGTTGAAATCCATGCTTAAGCTTATGTTGTGAATTTGCATGTTTGTGCTTAAGTTTATGTTCATGCCCCTCTTATGTCTGATTACGATTCCTTAAAGTGATAATGATAATAATAAAAATTTAATGAGGATACCGTGAGGGAAAAGGCTCCAAAGGGAGCCCCTTTACGGGAAAAGGCCCAGAGGGGGCCTAATATAAGATAATTTGAATATAACAAAATGATAATGATAATAATAAAGATTTAATGAGAATATCGTGAGGGAAAAAGCTCTAGAGGGAGCCCATTTACTAGAGAAGGCCTCAGAGGGAGCCCGCTTATGGGATAAGGACACAGAGAGAGCCCGTTTATAGGAGAAGGCCCAAGAGGGAGCCCAATATTAGATAAGTTAACTGTGACAAAATGATAAAGATTAGATGGGAACACCGTAAGGGAAAAGGTCCAAGGGGGATCTTGTTTACAGGACAAGTCCCTAAAGGGAGCCCAACATTGGTTTTCCATGTTAGGCCACGACGCAGTGACGAGAGTTGCTGACGCCCCATTGTCAGGTACCATGGCTTTACAGTTAAGATTGATCAAACGACCATATGATGATAGCTAGTCACTTTCAATGATCCTTACCTTAGAAAGATTTATGTGATATTATGCTTATGTTTATGCTTACATTATGCTAATATACATGCTCATGATTATGTCGATTTGAATGCATTTATTTATGCTTATGTTATGCAGATGTACATGCTCATAATTATGTTTGTTTGTATGCTTATATTTATGCTTACATTATGCCGATATACATGCTCATGATTATGCCAGTTTGAATGCATATATTTATGCTTACGTTATGCTGATGTACATGCTCATAATTATGTCTATTCATATGCTTATATTTATGCCCTAATGCTTATGTCGATGCCTATGCATACATTCGTGGTATGTTAGTAGGAAGGTCTCTAGTTACCTAGAATGTGGTTTTCCTTTGTACACTAGATTATGGGCACTAACTATTGCATGATATGGTTTTGAATACGCTGAGTCTCTTGACTCATAGACTTTAACCTTTCTTTTTCAGACAAGGCAACAAACGAAATAAGAGCTATTGACTAGTGAGCCAGCTCAAAACCATGGCAGTACAACCTGAAGACCTTCTAGTTTAAATTTCATATTTAGCTATGTTTTTTTTGAATAATTTATGTAATCTTTATTTGAACTAAGAAACCGCTATGGAAGTATGAGCAAATGACATCCATAGTTATATTTATGAATTGTAAAAATACAAAGGAAATATTAAGGGTGTTACAGATGTGGAGCACGTCGACTGGCCGAGCCACGTGCTCCAGGCGCCTCGAGGGGTTCTAGGTGCATAGAATGGACCTATTTAAAGGACTTTGATAGGTGCTTTAGAGCAACAACTACTATAAGTTTCTCTCTTGCATGCTGCTCTGAAAAGGCTCCGACAACACCGAAAGGCTGCTCCGAAGTTCGAAGAACAAAGAGTCCATCATATTTCCTTTCTTTGTTAGTAAATTTATTATTTTAAGTTCTTGTAACTAATTCATGTAATACATTTACAAACTAATAGTAGATTACCCAATGAAAGCACTTGTGGAGTGCGGGCCTTGGAGTATGAGTCGTCGATAGCTCTGAATCAAGTAAAACTAAATTATGTTAGCGCTTGACTTCTCTATTTTCTTTTCTTCTTTTATTCTTCCAAAGCACACTTTGATTTAATTTGCTATCAATTTTCGACGATTGCTATTTACCCCCCCCCCCCCCCCCCCCTCTCTAGCATCTTTTCGGTCTTATAAGTGGTATCATAGCGAGGTTCCACTCTGAATTGGTGCAACCACCAATTAGGCAAGGGGTGATTTTTTTTATTTCTTTCTTCTCTCATTTGGTTTTTGAGCTTTTTCAATATAATCCAAACTAGTACAATTATTTTTTTAAATAAATTTATTTTTTCATTGCAAACGACTCTGAATTGGTGCAACACTAATCAAGTCTTAATATTTCTTCTCTTTCTTCTCCGACACTACTAATCCAAGACCTAGTCTTGAGACTTCTTTTCTTTTTTTTCTTTTGTGTGCAAGGTTCATGGCCTAAAACGAGGGATACAACACCGTACGTCCTCCCCTCTTTAACGGTAATGACTTCCTTATTGGAAGAAATGGATGGACGTGTACCTGAAGACTAACTTTGACCAGTGGTTCAACATCACCAAAGGATACAAGGCGCCCATCGACAACGCCAGAATTCTAATTGGCCCTAGAAAATTGGAATCTGGAAATGATGAAGAAAGCTCAGATTAACTTCAAGGCCCTCAACACAATCCAGTGTGGGCTAATGATGGAAGAACTGAACTACGTCGGTCCACATAAAAATGTGAAGGAGCTGTGGGACAAACTCATTGAACTACACGAGGGAACCAATGACGCAAAGGTAACAAAAAAGGGATCTATTTTTTAATAAACTATTTAACATCAAAATGTAGGAAGGTGAGACTGCTAGTCAGCTACATGCGAGGATAAAAGACATCTTCAACGGACTTCACACAATTGGCCACCAGATGGAGAACCAATATTTGATAAGGTATTCTCTAAACACATTTCCTTCAGATGCACTATGACCATCCATCGTGGATGCCTATGAAATTTTGAAAAATTTATCTAAATTAAAACTAGATGACTTGTTTTGTGAACTTGAACTCCTTGAACATACTAACTCAAAGTAGGTCGAGAAAGGTATTGCACTCTTTATAGGTTCCTCAAAAGAAACCAAACATAAGAATAAACTAGAACTAGAATATAAATCTGGCTTTGAAGAAGAAACAGAACAATTCGTGAACATGGTTAGAAAAATGTTCACAAGAAGAAAGAATAATTTCTCAAAGAAGGACCTACAAAAGTTAATCATGTCAAATGACGCGAAGGCGAAGATCACATGCTACAGGCATAACAAGAAAGGACACTATAAGCATGAGTGTCTTAAGATAAAGACGACAAACCCAAGATAACCAGAAAGAAAAATGCACTCAAGGTAACGTGGGATGAGTCATCTTCAGAAGAATTGGAAGTCAAAGATCAGAAACATCACAACTACCTTGAATTGATGGCAATAGAACCAAAATCAGAAAGTGAGTTAGAGCAAGACGACGAGTCCAAAGATGAATCAAGCCACAAGTCTGCACTGGTTTTCGAACATTCGAACGAGGTAACTTCTATCCTATCCTCTAAATTTTTTAGAATAATTGCATGTTTAAACAAAAAATTAATAAACATGAAAAATAAACTGAATCACTTCTTGAGGAAAATCATTGCCTCAAGGAACAAATTGAAAATAAAAATCAAAATCAAGATGTCACACTTGAGGAGGAAAACATAAATTTAAAAAGTAAAATTAATAAACTTAAAGGATTATTAGAAACTTTCACCACTAGATCAAAAAATTTAGATTTAATTCTTAAAACTCAAAAAGTTGTATACAATAAGTCCGAGCTTGAATACAAATCTAGCACAACAAACAAAACCTTTATATCACTGATAAGTCAAAACATAAACCAAACTAAAGCTTGGGTTCCAAAAGCGTGCCTAACCACGCAAGTAGGACTCAATCAATTCTATGTACCCAAACATGAAATTCATTACCTAAGTCCATCTAAACCTAACCCAAACCCAAATCTAAAATATAGACACTACAACAAAATCGCTCATAGACATCGGTTTTCCACCGGTGTCTATTTGATTTTCGACCGATGTCTATGAAGCCGATGTTAAAAGTCTGCCATTTTAGACATCGGGTTAAAACCGGTGTAGTATCACTTAACGACACCGGTTTTCGAATCGGTTATTAACCGGTGTAGTATCACTTAACGACACCGTTTCATATACGGTGTAAAACCGATGTAATAGCTTTTGTTAATAACACCAGTTTTGGCAGCGGTAAATGACCGATGTAATATTACTTTATAACACCGGTTTTACATCGGTGAAAAACCGATGTAATATGTATTTTTTCTAACAGCACAGATTTGATTTTAAAACCGACAATAACAAAAAAAAATACACAAATATTCACAAATTGTACAAATATTCTTCATTCAATAATATCCATAAAATACACAAATATTCACAAATTATATAAATAATCTTCTTACAACAATATTCATAAAATACCCAAACATTCTTTTTACATCAAAAGCTAGCTAATAGATATCAAAATCAAAGTATAACATTCTGTTAACACATTAAGGTACAACTGTCTCAAATGTAATCTAGCATGAGTTCAGCCCACTCGAACCGTACTTCATCAATTTCAACTCTGGAGTACTTGAGATTTGTAAACTGTAAAAACACATAAATTCACCATATGTCAAATAACTAAAACAAATGTGTGCATGTATCAAATAAAATAGAATACTGAGTTTTTAAAGGCTGCTGTGGAAGATAACGAATATAACAGTGAAGGAAGCACAGAAGAACAAAGAAAATGTTCATAGTTAACAAGCAAATGAAGAGATATACTATTTATTGTACTACCTCTGATGTCATCTTCCAAATCTCATAAGCAAGAATGCAACTGTTCAGAATCATTCCCTGGCAATGAATGAAGAATGTTTATGTTGCTGCTTTTGATGAGTGCTATATTGTTTGTATCTTAAATCATTGGCTTCTAGAAAAACATTAGACATAATTAAACAGATATTACCTGGAGTTTCCAAGTTGCTATGTTCTGGTAGTGCAGCATAATTGTCTGAATATAACAGTGAAGGAAGCATAGAAGAACAAAGAAAATGTTCATAGTTAACAAGCAAATGAAGAGATATACTATTTATTGTACTACCTCTGATGTCATCTTCCAAATCTCATAAGCAAGAATGCAACTGTTCAGAATCATTCCCTGGCAATGAATGAAGAATGTTTATGTTGCTGCTTTTGATGAGTGCTATATTGTTTGTATCTTAAATCATTGGCTTCTAGAAAAACATTAGACATAATTAAACAGATATTACCTGGAGTTTCCAAGTTGCTATGTTCTGGTAGTGCAGCATAATTGTCTGATTGTTGGATGTCAGCAAAAGTATCTGGTGTTGACGATAGATATCTGAGATGATAACTGAGAAGTGATGGCCCAAACCATCCATATTTTCTGGCACTACTAAAAGCCATCTCGGCATCAGTAAGCCGCTTAAAAATTAGTTTGACGCTGTTGCTCTCCTGTTGAACTTCTGTTGCTACTTCCACTATGGGCCCATAGCGACAGAAAATCCTAATCAGATCAACTTCAAAAGGAAGAGGACTGGATTTATTGAAATTCAAAACCAAAGCTGTAGGCATACACCTATCGACTATCTTTGCATTGACACTGATTATGGGCCTATCTGAGGATAGCACTTGCTTCATAGTGGGACAAGCTATTCCAATTTGAATATGTTCTGTGGCTTGTACAACAGGAACAGAAATCAGAGCAGATGTTTGTCTTGAAGTTTTCCTCTTTTTCCTTTGAGCCGGAGCATGAACTTCGACTTCGATTTTAGTAGGGCGGTTATGAGATATCAAGTCAGACCAGTAAGAATCCATCATGTGATCAGTTTCTATCATCTCAGAAAAAACCGACAAAGCTTCAACTCTCCGTTTCTTATCCTTTTCAGCTCTTTCTTCCTCAAGATGTTTCTCTTCACTAGCAGAAGAAGAAACACAGTAGTTCCTAAATTTAGTGAAGAAACTGATTAGACTAGAGAGATAATCATACCCTTCAATAGGATCTCTGGCTGCCAAATGCAGCAGCAAGAACATTTCAATATTTTAAAATATTTTTTTAAAATAAAAATAAAAAGAAGGAAACAAATAACAGCTACCGTTACAATTGCTAGCGTTGGAGTTGTCGAGGTTGCAAGCACCGGGCAGCATGAGCAGGCGTTCGACCTTGAGCCCTAAGGCGCTCCAGGGGGAGGAGCAGTTGTGCGTCTGCTGTACGGCGTAGCAGAGGCAGACGGGGTTTGTGCCCCGGATGTTCCTCACGGTGTCGCAGCAGTCGCTGTTGGGTCGGTCGCTGCTGCCGCTGCCATAGTCCATGCAGGGGGTCAGGCTGCTGGTGGCATCCGTGCACTGATGCTGCAGCGAAGTATCGGCTGCTGGTGACTTCTCTTGTCTGTTGTCAACTTTTTTCTTCCTGGTCTTCTACATATGTAGATGCAACCATATAAGATATGTAAGATAACAGAAAATATTGGACCGATGGTGCCATATTGTAAGGTTGTAATATGTTATAGTTCCATGTTTGTTGTGTACAAAAAGAATTACAAAGAACATCACTGGGAAGCTTCAGGTAACCTGATGTTGATACTGAAGTATACTGGTATTGGCAGTCCTCTTGCTGAAGAGAAATTTGGCGAAGAGCAGCATTACCCCTGTCCACGACTAGAAGAGAACAAGTTCTTCCAACATATATCACATCAAAGTCATTAGAAAACTTAGCATCCTCACTCGGGCCATCTCTATAACCTGCTATATTTGATTTTCCTCCAGCAATAGTAGTCACACCTGAAGAAGCCATCACAAGTAAAAAACAGACTTTTTGACTCAATTGCAGAATTGTGGTCTTTAATTTTACATTTCTTTGAATCTAAATACAGGAATTTGCTCAAGTGTTGTACCTGATTCAGTTATCTTTCGAATAGCCATATTGGAGATATCAGCAACATACACATTCCCTTTGTCATCCATAGCGGCACCTTTTGGACGATAGAAACGAGCATCTGCAGGTTTACCATCTCTACATGTCCAGAGAATCCCTTAAATGACCCGGCAACCAAATCTTGCTCTGCTATCTGCAACGCGATTTTTGTCGAAACCAGCTCGCAAAACTTTATAAAGTGAAGATCTCTAAATAGACACAAAAAGCTATAAGGGAAAATGATGGCATATACCTGATACAACTTCCAATCTCTTATGGTAGATCGCAATAGAAAAACTAGGAAGTGAAGGGAACGGGGGAATTACACTGGGAGAGAGGCGGAGTGATCCGAACTATATTGTTATTTGTGGCGTCGACTGCGAAGAGCTCCCCCTCGAGGGAGACCCGGATAGTGTGCGGAAGTACGCCTAGCTTGTCCCCCACCACAAGCGTCTCTACAAAGTACCCACTAAGTCGACAACGTCCCCATCTGAACACACGACTTTAGACGCGAAGCAACAAACTTTTAAGAAAATGGAAGGAAAAAGAACACACCGCTCTCGAACAAGCCCTTTCCACCGGCAGCGCTCCGCCCTCGCCTCCCCCGGCGGAAAACTCCATCTGGAAGGAAGAGACAGTGCTGTTAGGCGACGACGACGCCGCCGCCGCCACCTCCTCGGCTTCCCCGGCAGATGGCGCCCGGTTCACATCGAAGCCTCGCATCGACAGTTCCACGTTCCCTGCGGCACAAAAAAACACGAGTCGAGTATCCATCACCATTTCTCGCAGTAGAGATGTTGATAGACAAAGATATCTCAGATCTCAAAACCCTCGTTCGGAAAATGATCGAGAAGACAACAAGCAGAAACCGTCCCCAAATCGTCCAACCCCTAAAAATTTCCGAAACTCCGACAGATCCCTTACCGGCCTCGGACGCCCATGGGAACCGCAGCTGGGAAAACGAAGGCTGCGCGGAATGAGGCAAGAGAGGAAGGAGCTTAAGCTGCAGCGGCACCGCAGCGGGACCCCTCTCCTCCTCCTCCTCCTCTTCCTCCTCCTCCTCTTCCTCCTCCTCCTCCATTGCGTCCTCTTTTTCCCCTAATCTCATCCCAAACAAAATCCCCAGACTCCTTCTCTCCGCCGTCTCCGCCGTCTTCGCGGCCCAGAAGGGCCTACCGGCCCGAATACGAAGAAGGCCTCCTCTTCTCAACCAAATGGAGGAGTTGGAGGAGATGTGGTGTGGTTGGACGGAGAAGCAAGGGCGTCGTGTCTTGATCCTGATCGGGAGAGGAAGGGGCGTCAATCTAGGAAGGGGGAAGAGGGAGATGAGGTTGAGAGAGATGGTCGGAGGTTTAGGTTTAGACTGTGAGAGATGGTCGGATGGTTGGAGGTTTAGGTTTAGGTTTAGACGAGAGAGATGGTCGCGCGGAGGAAGGGGCGCGATATAGATTTAGGTTTGGAGGGAACTTCACAGTGTTGCAAATTTTGGCTGGTGGGAATATTAAAATATTTTATTATGGTTCATTAACACCGGGTTTTAAAAACCGATGTTAAAATCGGTGTCTATTAACGAAAAAAAGGGCGCTCATAGACATCGCCTAAAAAACCGATTTCTATGAGCTAAAATCTGCGCTCATAGACACCAGTTTTTAGAAAAACCGGTGTAAAATACTCAAAGACTTCGGTTTTAGCCTAAAACCGTTGTTGTTCCACTGATGTCTATGAGCGATTTTGTTGTAGTGAGAACAAAATCAAATAAACCAAATTCAAATAAAAAAAATAAATTTAAATCAAATAACTATGAAACCAACTCAAACTCAAATTACCATCAAGTCTATTATAACTAAAAAAGTAATCGATACCAATTTATTTGGTATCAGAGCAGTTCTGATACTGGTTCTTACGAGTTTTGCGAGCCTATCTTGGTATTTTCGGATTGTACGGATTTCCGTCGATTTTCTCGTTTCGGAATTCCGAGGCATTTTGACGAGGTTTTATTGGTTCTAATTGGGGCTAAGCAGCGACAGGATATCTCCAGACGGCACATAGGTAATTTCGGTAATTTTTCAGTTCTTATACCTGTAGTGATATCTGGGTAACATTTTCTTTACAGATATGCCACCTACACGTGTATCGGCACCGAGACGTGGGCGGCCACGTAAGAGGCCGTTAGATTCTCCTGAGACAGAGTCTTCAGAGGTGCTAGGGTCGAGCCCGCCCTCAGTCATCGTCTGCGTGTCGACGATCCCGATAGTTCCGACGCCGAGGTACCTACCTCGACCACCAGTGGTACCACCGCGGCATATTCACCTCCCCATCACCTGCATGCCGACACCCTCTCTAGCCGTGGCACCGCAGACACAAGTGCCGATTACTAAATATTCGGCACCAGTACCGGCAGCACCGACTGTTTCTTACCCGGTACCACCCACCGTACCTTCAGTGGCCCCTACATATGTCTACTCAGTAGTTCCGCCATCAGTACTACCTATAGGAGCAGTCCCAGTGGTTCTGCCCAGTGCTGCAGCGATGCCCACTGACATAGTTACAGCACGTGCACGGATCCCAGCCTTAGCAGAGTCGGCGAAGAGCCGATTCACATTATTCCGCGGGGAGATTGATCCGAGCATAGCTCAGTCCTGGATTGAGACTATGGAGTGGACATTCTTTTACATGGCCTGCTCCGAGTCGGAGAAGGCCGAGCTGGCTGCTTACCACCTGCGAGATGGGGCAGAGATCTGGTGGGACACCCAGCGCTCCATTATAGGCGACCAGCGTATTACTTGGACGAGCATATCAGATGACTCTTCGGCAGGATTTTCTTAGTCTGCGGTAGAATAACCGCTCAGTGATGGAGTATAATGCTGAATTTAATCGGTTGGCCAGATTCTGTCCTGAGTTAGTTGCCGATGACAGATCTCGTATGCTTCAGTTTGTCCAGGGACTGGACGGGCATCTTCAGCTGAAGATTTCTGGTTTTAGTACTTCATCATATACTGAGACACTGGATAGAGCTCTCATGATTGAGTCTACTCATCGGAGAGTGAATGCAGATAAGAAGAGGAAGCAGACTGATCGGACTTCCGGACAGAGCCAGCAGCCACAGTCTACGGGACAGCAGCAGAGCAGTCGCACTCAGATGGGTCATCTGGCCGACACCAGAAGTCAGGACGATCAGGACGTTCCCGGTCTGCTCAGCAGAACCGGAAACAGTCCACTAGTGACTCTTTTTGCACCAGATGCGGATCCCGAGATCACATCACCTCTGCGTGCTCCTTGGGACAGTCAGTTTGCTATCATTGCAAACTGCCCGGACACATAAGATGAGACTGTACGCTGAAGTCTCAACAGGTAGCATCCGGGATTTCTGTTTCGGGAGGACAGGTTGATCAGTCCGCTACTCAGCGAGGGGGGCCGAAAGGCCAATCTTCGCATCGCCAGCAGAGGACAGCTCCCCCTGCTGCAGCTGCATATGGCATGTACGGTCAGGAGCATTCCGGTGTTCTGATGGAGTCCCAGGGTTCTATTTCTGGACCTCAGTATCTGACTCAGCCATCGGCGCAGTATCAGTTACAGCCCCAGCCACCAGTTCAGTACATACTGTAGCCCATAGCCCCAGCTCTGACTCAGTATCCAGTACCGACCCAGTGGCAGGCTCCGACTCCGACACAGCAGCCTTTGGCAGTGCTACCGCCTCTACCACCGTCAGATACTGGACGAGTTCACGCGGTCACCAGAGAGGACGCACAGCGGGTCGACGGATCCGTTTTCCGCGGTACGGTTTTACTTTATGCATTTTCTGCTGATATGCTAATTGATACAGGTAGTTCACATTCTTTTATATCTTGTGCATTTATGAGAGAGATTGGTAGACTACCTTCTTGTAGACCGCGACGACTGACCGTCTCCTTACCATCTGGTGATACCTTGGATGTCACTCAGGAGGTCAGAGGTTGCCCGTTAGATTTTGGTAGCATTATACTCACGGTAGATTTGTTAGTATTGGAAATGGTCGAGTTCGATATTATCCTTGGCATGGATTGGTTGTCTGCATACCATGCCACAGTTGATTGCCAGAAGAGGGTGGTTACTTTTCGACCTCCGAACCAACCCTCTTGGGATTTCACTGGCATCAGAGACGATGGGATATCGACCATTTCTGCGATACAGGCGCAGAAACTGCTATCACATGGATGTCAGGGATTTCTATTATCATTGATTACTACTGATGACATCAGTAGCCCTCAGCTCTCAGACGTTCCAGTGGTCCGAGAGTATCCAGACGTTTTTCCAGACGAGTTACCAGGTTTGCCTCCCCGAAGGCAAGTGGAGTTTGCTATTGAGCTGATTCCAGGGACTGCACCAACATCGAAAGCTCCTTATCGTATGGCACCGAAAGAGTTGGACGAACTAAAGGTCCAACTCCAGGAGTTACTGGATAGGGGATTTATTCTCCCTAGTGTATCTCCGTGGGGGTCTCCAGTACTATTTGTCAAGAAGAAAGATGGTACTCTGAGGTTGTGCATCGATTATAGGCAGCTGAATGCAGTGACTATCAGAAATAAGTACCCCTTGCCACGGATTGAGGATTTATTTGATCAGCTCAGAGATACATCAGTGTATTCTAAGATTGATCTGCGGTCTGGATATCATCAGCTGAGAGTTAGAGATTCTGATATTCAGAAGACAGCTTTCCGCACCAGATACGGACATTACGAGTTTTTGGTAATGCCATTTGGGCTTACCAATGCTCCTGCAGTATTTATGGATCTGATGAACCGTATCTTTTTGGAGTATCTGGATCAGTTTGTGATTGTATTTATCGATGACATATTGATCTATTCACGTTCCGAGGAGGAACATGCGCAGCATCTTCGCATAGTCTTGGAGACTCTTCGACGACATCATCTGTATGCGAAGTTCAGCAAATGTGCATTTTGGCTATCCTCAGTTGGTTTTCTGGGACATGTGGTGTCGAGCCGAGGTATTTCAGTAGATCCTCAGAAGATCGAGGCTATCACCAGCTGGGAGCAGCCGAAGTCAGTCCAGGAGATCCGCAGTTTCTTAGGACTGGCTGGATATTACAGACGATTCGTTGAGGGTTTCTCCAGCATTGCTATGCCGTTGACACGTCTGACTAGGAAAGGCGTGAAGTTCACGTGGTCAGAGGCTTGCGAGACCAGCTTCCAGGAGCTGAAGCGGAGATTAGTATCAGCACCAGTCTTGGTTTTACCTTCTGGTGATGACGAATTCATACTTTACACAGACGCAGGGCTTGGGCGCTGTTTTGATGCAGCACGGTAGGGTAGTCTCCTATGCTTCTCGTCAGTTGAAGGAGCATGAGAAGAACTAACCAGTACATGATTTAGAGCTAGACGCTATTATCTTTGCTTTGAAGATTTGGCGACATCATCTTTATGGTATTACTTTTGAGATTCTTCCGATCATAAGAGTCTCAAATATATTTTCACCGAGAAGGACCGACTGAGGAGATGGATGGAATTTCTGAAGGATTATGATTGTACTATTAGCTACCAAAGCTAATGTGGTTGCCGATGCACTGAGCAGGAAGTCCAGAGGGACTTTAGCTTGTCATCGAGTTACAGTCACGGACTTGATTCAGGGATTCGCCGAGTTGGGCCTTGAGGAGCAGGGACGGACAGAGCAGGGTATTCTTGTTACCATGGTTGCTCAGTCGTCGATCAGGATGAGGATTCGAGAGGCCCAGGCCGGAGATCAGCATTTACAGTTCATTAGCAGACAGATAGCTTCCGGACAGCAGACCGAGTTTACACGAGATGACGAGGGTATTGTTTATTTCCGAGGCAAATTGTGTGTACCTCAGTCTCACCCGGTCATGGAGGAGTTACTTCAGGAGGCTCATCGTTCTAGATTTGCTATCCACCCAGGTGGGACCCGTATGTACCGGGATTTGAGGCGTTCCTATTGGTGGAACGGTATGAAGAAGGACATCGCAGAGTTTGTTGCTAGATGACTGGAATTCCAAGAAGGAGATCCAGTCTTTCTCAAGGTCACTCCTATGAAGGGAGTGATGAGATTTGGCAAGAAGGGCAAATTAAGTCCTCGCTACGTAGGACCTTACCTGATCATAGAGAGGATTGGGAAAATAGCTTACAAGCTGGACTTACCACAAGACATGTCAGCAATACATAATGTATTTCATGTCTCCATGCTAAAGAAGTGTCTCCATGACCCTAGCCAAGTGATTGAGCCTTAGTCAGTGCAGATTCAGGAGGATCTTAGCTATGAGAGCAAACCTACACAGATAGTGGACAGAGAAGTTAAGAGACTAAGAAATAAGGAAGTACAATTAGTGAAGGTCATCTGGCAGAACCAGAAGCACGAGGAAGTCACTTGGCAATGTGAGGACAGTATGAGACAGAAATATCCAGAACTATTCTAAGTTCGAGGATGAACTTTTTATAAGGTATGAGGGATTGTAAAGACCTAATTTTCCCTATTTTGAGTTCTAAAAGTCCTTATTAATATTTAAGAATGCTATAGAAATATTCTAGAGATTTTTAGAAATTTTTAGAGTATTTCTATGTAATTTTTGGAGGTCATTGGTATTTTTATTAAACGAAAGAAGGTCCGACAAAAATAATGTTGAAGCCGAGATTTGAACCGTGGACCTCGGACCTGAACAGAGCCTTAACTGAATCCAGCCAGCCAATTGTTCCGCGACCTTTTCGTGAACATATAGAGAACAGAATTTATATAAGTAGTAGAAGTTAATAATAGGAAATAATAGTAAGAAAAGGGTTGCAGCCGAGATTTGAACCCACGAGCCGAGCCTTAAGCAGAACGCAGCCAACCAAGTGATCCACGAGAGTTTTGTTAATCATGTATGGAACAAAATATTCTTAAGCAATAGTTGATAATAAAAACCCTAGTTACAAAAGAGAGCTTAATGATTCCCGAACCCTAACTTCCTTACCTCACCTTTCTCTCCCGACAGCGCCTTCTCGTCTCGGATGAAATCACAGCAGCAAGCAAAGGTTTCTCCGGCGGAGGCGAAAGGCTTTTTCCGGCCAGTCTTCACCCGTGCGTGACCACCTCGACGAGGGGAGCTCGGAAACACAAAGAAGCCGCCGAGATCTTCACCTTCTCCGAACCCTAGAACCATTCCGTCGGTTGTAAGTGCAAGAACAAGTGTAAGTACTACTCACCTATGGTAGGAGTTGCTCTGAACTTAGAGTTTTCATTTCCTTACTTTCGGATTTTGCTGTGCCGAGTAGAATTATATGCTAGAGCTTTTCCTTCCTTGCTCTGTTTATCTAGCTGAATTGCTAAGGTTGGTTTGTTTCCTTGCTTCAATTAATATGAACGGTGCATGTTTGCAATTATGGATGTGCCTTAGTTTAGTCTATGTAGCCTTGTATTGTTCGGATTAATGTAGCTGCTAAGGTTCAGATTTGTTCTTGCTATGCTATCATTATTGTTCGGATTAATGTAGCTGGTAAGGTTTAGATTTGTTCTTGATATGCTATCATGTTCTTCTATATCTTGTATAGTTCTGGATCTTGTATTGTTCAGATTAATGTATCTAGTAAGGTTAAGATTTGTTCTTGCTTTGCTATCATGTTCTTCTATATCTTGTATAGTTCTGGATTCTTATGACTGGTAAAGTTAGGTGTATTTCCCAGTTTTATTTGCATTTTTGTAACCACGAACAGCTGTATTAGGGCTTAGAACAGCCCCCCCTGGAGCTTGTTGTAGTCCGGATTTTAATGGCTTTGTTTCCATGCTTCATATTTTCTGTACAGCTAGTGTATCATTATTTTCTTCCAGCATTAGGATAGCTTGAAGTTTAAAGGCCAGGCAGTAAGTGTTTCATTGTTTCCTTGGTTCAAATTTTCATAGCATTTTCCTTGCTACTCAAAGGGAAAGAACAGCCCTTTATTTAGTTAGAATGGGTTTAGCATTTTCCTTGCTACTCAAAAAGACAAGAACAACCTTTATTTAAAGTATGTAGTGTTAGTTTCTTGGTTTTCTTGAACATGAACAACTATTAAGCTTATCTTGTAGTTTGATTGGCTTTGCTTTATTTTTATAACATGCTCAGTTAGTGGCAATTCTCTACTTGTTAGATATACTTACAGTGTTATAGTAAGCTCTATTAGGGGATTATGAGAAGTTATGAGTACAGAAAAGACCAAGGTCTAGTTAGAAAAGATAACAAGTAATTTAAAGTAAAAGGCTAGTACCCGACTTCCAAGGTTGTCGTTAAACAAATCCAGGTGACCAATTCCAAGGTCTTGGCCCTGGTAAGACCAAGGTCTTTACCCTCATAGGACTGGAGGCTCGCTACCACAGTCTCTATTAGAGAGCGCGCATTTGGTACTAAGCATGGGCCCAAGAAAGAGAAGAATAAAGTTAAATATTAATTTCAAGTATAAGGCTATAAGTAAATGAAACAAGTATCACCTATGTTTAGAACTAGCAAAGTTTAGCTCTTATAATTCTAAGCATACAGTATTAGTTTTCATTTGCTTTCGTTATGAGTTTATTGAGCATGATTAGCTTTATTTCCAGCATGCAGATTTATTCTTGTATATCATGGGTATGCAGATTATTTTAGTGCTTTGCTATTAGATGAGCATGTGTAGCTTTTCTTTTTAGCATTTCAGTTTTAGCATCCTTTGTATCTTATGCACTTTCGAGTTTTTGTGAGATAGTTTAGTACTTACTAAGCATTTCGCTTATAGATTTATTTTCCTCCTATTGTAGATAAAGGAAAAGCTAAAGTATAAAGAGGAAGGTGACAAGGAGGATGCGTGATGGATGTGTGTGATGTTGAACTATGGAAGCCTCGTGACTTGGCTAAGAAGTTGTTTAGAGTCCTTCTTTAATGTTATTAGAGAAGTTGAGATTGTTAAAGAGTTGTTTCCTTTTTCTTATGTTGCTAATTGAGTCTATTCCGCATTGTTAGTTTGGTTGTTTCCCACTGTTGGAGCTTTCTTCATTTGCTATTGCTAGAATAGTTTTTTAAGATGTTGTGTCTTATTACTGCGTGGTTGTGAAGTATATATACCAGCCGCATGTGGCTGTTGGTTTATTTTTCATGTATTGATGATTATTATCACCGGTACATGGGAGATTCTGCCGAAATTTTTCGGTAGGAACTTCTCTGGGGCCGTGATAAATTTAAGTATTGCTAATAATAGCATAAGTAACAATAGTAAGTAGAGTAATAGATAAGTAACGGTCGCCCTTAGAGATTAGTAGTATAGATAAGAAGGGTGGTCGTCACACTAGGACTCCATAAGGACACCGGAAATTCTCCTACTCATGCATGTCATATGCAGCTGCTACAAGAGAAATTGTCCTCTGCTAGTGATGCGAATATTGGGCTTTCGACCCGCCTCGCTGGTCCCTGTTTGACCGAACTGACCTCCCGAAACAGAAACCCTTGAAGCTACATGCTGAGCCTTCAGCGAACAGTCTCGACTCAAGTGCCTAGGCAGTTTGCAATAATAGCAAACTGACTAACCCATGGTGCATGCAGAGGTGATGTGATCTCGAGATCCACATCGGGTGCAGTGAGAGTCACCAGTGGACAGTTTTCGATTCTGCTGAGAAAATCGGGAACATCCTGATGAAGATCGTCCTGACTTCTGGGGTCGGCTAGATTACCCAGAAGTACCCTGACCCGACTGAGTGTGACTGCTCTGCTGCTATCCTTTGGTCTGTGGCTACTGAATTTGTCTAGAAGTCTGATCAGTCTGCTTCCTCTTCTTGTCTGCATTCACTCTCTACTGAGCAGACTCAATCATAAGAGCTCTATCCAGTGCCTTTGTGTATGATGAAGTACCAAAACCAACAATCTTCACCTGAAGATGCCCGTCCAGTTCCTGAATAAACTGAAGCATATGAAATCTATCCTCGACAACCAACTCAAGATAAAATCTAGCCAGCCGATTAAATTCAGTATTATATTCCATAACTGAGCAATTATTCTGGCGAAGACTCAGAAAATCCTGGTGATGTGTCATCTGATACGCTTGGGGAAAATATTGACTCAAATGCTTCCCTAAATCTCACCCAGGTAATATGCTACTCTCTTATAATCGAGCGTTGCGTGCCCCACTAGATTTCTGCCCCATCTCGTAAGTGAAAATCAGCCACCTTAACCTTCTCCCACTCGGAGCAAGCCATATAAAAGAATGTTCGCTCCATAGTCTCTATCCAAGACTGAGCTATGCTCGGACCAGTCTCCCCGTGAAACAATGTGAATCTCACTACAAGAAAAACCCTCATAGACATCGGTTTTCCACCACTGTCTATTACATTTTTGACCGATGTCTATGAAGGCGATGTAAAAGGTCTGCCATTTTAGACATCAGGTTATAACCGGTGTAGTATCACTTAACGACGTCGGGTGTAAAACCGATGTAATATTATATGTTAATAACACCAGTTTTGGCAGTGGTATACGACCGATGTAATATTAGTTAATGACACCGGTTTTACAGCGGTGGAAAACTGATGTAAGATCAGTATTGTTTAATGACACAAATTCAATTTTTAAAATAGTGAAAAACTAATATTATCACCAAGCAAATCATAAAATTAAGTTAATATTATTAATTCACTAAGAAAATCAGAAATAAAAATGCACTAATGTATCTAAACACACCAAGTCAATATCCATATAACCAACACATAAATATTCTTCTTACAACATAAAAAGATAATAGATATTGTGCACATCAAGTCAGTATCCACAAATTGCACAAAAATATTTTTCTTAGAACATCAAAAGGTAATAGATAGTACATAAATATTCTTCTTACTGGTGCCAACATTATCCTTCTTGCTCTGTGCAGAGATTTAACTAAATCTTCCCCAGTAGTTTTATTTGTTAATAGACAATTCTCTTTATCTATTACTGGATGGACACCACTGCTTGTTTGATGTCCTAAGGGTGACAACTGATTGCTGATTCTTTGTAAATCATTCCTCGCCCAAGTTGAATCCTTTACCACACCTGTTACCTGGTTGGGTTATTAGCATCTCTTTGAGGAGGCTGAGCCGTTAAGTTTTGTTGATGGTGAAACTGACCGCTTGTAATCATAGACTCACAACTGGTGTTTCTTGTTGTCACAGATGCCTGGATGTTCAGTGACAAATAGTAAGATCGATTAAAAACTTCATACACCAGAGTTTAGTGTGTGTTTTCAGAATTGAAATTGAAATATGACAAATATTTCATAAAATTGCATTATTGTTCATAATGGATTGCCAAAATAACAGTAGTTGTGAGGAACTACCTATCCAAGACGAAATAGATAGATAACATATTTAGTTCTTGTACTATATGGAGTGAAAAGATGAAAAAATTTGGTAGATACGATAACAAATACAATAAGAAAATAATTCAAACAAGAACATTGCATTTTTTTTGTAATAGGCACTTCAGAAAGTATGATAAGCTTAGTTTAAGCATACATACATTTTGCACTTGCTGGTGCATATGGCCTTTTTGATAAACAAGTTCAGACACCTGCTTTTGCAGCCGATCATTTTCTTCCATTAACAGTTTATTCATGGCACTAAGCTTGCGATTAACTGTTAGGAGCCGAAAGGATTCCTTCCTCTACTTTTCCCGACATCTAGCAAAAGAAAAGAGTGAATACTATAAATTTGACATACAATTAATGCATTACATATTATTTATATGCTGATAAGTATCAATCATCTACCACAGTTCAATGGTCAAAACTTTGACAGGAATTAACAACTACAGAAAAAAACTAAACTTTTGAAAAGAATCTTTAGATGTCTTTCAATTTTTTTTTTTTTTGGCAAAATACATATATACATATTAGAAACTTAACCCAAAATATAAACAGATACCAAAACTTCAGCACCTGGAACTTCTGAAACAACAAATTTGCAACACTTAAAATAAGATCAAAGAAAAATACACTAATTCACCAAACAAAGAACAAGAACTTGTCCCCAGGTCATCTTAAGAAATTCCATATATTTATCTGTAGTAGAACTACATCCTAGAAATGCCCTCATTAAGTAACAAAATTTAATCCTCAGACTACTCTAATGGGCAAGTATGAGAAGAAAAGAACCAGAATTGCTCAGAAAGGTAATGGATAAATAAAGTAAACCTTATGCATACACTAGCACATAAAACTCCTTTCATATTTCTGAGATTTTATTGATTGCTATAGAATGGACAAAGAAAAAGTGGAGTCGAAACGTACAAACAACACTAATTCTGCTAAATTCGGCATAGATGTAACAATGTGAGATAAATGAAATTTATGAAGTAAACAAAAAATTGAAGTGTGAGATAAAAAAACTCTAGATAAAAGTGGTTGTCACCTTGGCAAACTTATCTAATGAAGCTGTTAGAAAATGAGAGCCATCTGCAGATTTTGATAGGGAGGTAATCGTTTTCTGATGACCAATTTCTTTATCTGCCTCCTTCAGCAATTTGTCAGTCTGAAAAGTTCACACAAAAATACCACAATGAATACACATATTGCCCAATGACAACAAGAATGAAATTGACTATGCTGTGATGAAGAGTTGGGCAAGGTCTTGACTAATTAAAAAATGAAATCAAATAAGTCTGAAATTTTATATATCTTAGATTTTGTACTGTTATTCCTTGCAACCGATTTGATTTCCTTGGCTCATGAAGAATGAAATGATAGTTAAATTAGATATGATAACAGTCTCTTATAATTATATGTTGTCAAACGGCATGAAATTTCCTTGAAAGATAAGAGTCACCACAAAACATGATAAACATGAAAAGTAGACCATGTGAATGAATGATATATTAGGAACTGGTGCAATAATTGTAGGGGGGACTAATATGGTATCAGAGGAAAAAAATCCATACTTAGCTAACGTCGCATCACAAAATAGCAAATTTACAAATTAGAAGATAGAAACATCCATCAAGTCTTTGGTAAATAATTCCAATAAAATGAATAGCTTTGTTATATATGTAATACATGAATGTGTATGATAGCAGAGGAAAGCACGTTAGTTATAGTGAAATTGTTTATCTAATATATGGAAACTATGAAAAGATATAATGAAAAATATAAACAAACCCACCTCAGTATCCCATACACGGATCACTGTATCTTCACCGGCACTAATTATAGTCTTGTTTAGCAGCCCCCACACATCCCTATTTATACGTCCCACTGGCCCTTTAACGGTGAGGACCAATTTAGTAGTTTCTGCACAAGCAAACATCATGAAATGACTGTCCTATAGCAGTGAAGAGATGGTGAGAACACTAAGGTTGTACATGTTAGTTAGAGCCCTAGAGCCAATCATTTGATGATTGTATTATGGACTTATTGTATCATATTCTTATATAAATAAAGGCATTTGATTTTTGGTTATTATACTTACTTGTATTGGTGCCAAATAAACTAAGTATAATAACGTTCTTGAGTAGAAGGTTTTCACCTATATCAATCAGTTAATTGAATCGATAGTGAGATGATATAGGGAACACTACTCTTAATCATTCCTAGTCAAGTATTAACATTCAGGGACAATGTTAATGCAATAAGACTAGCATGTAGGTCAACTCGATGACTTTATCTCACAAGTCATGGATATAGAGATATCAAGTTGACACATGGGTATGCATTGGAGAATGTATACTGAATAACCCGCCATGAGAAAGTATCGTGGATCGTTATATGAGTGTCATATACTTTCTCATGTGGCTATTAGTATGACTATTAGTCCTTGGACCTGAAGTCACCATGGTTCCTTACATAAGGAGTTATGTACTTTGGTTTCGTCAAACGTCACCCGTAACTGGGTGGACTATAAAGGCGATTACTGGGTATGTAACGAATTATGCAGAGGGATGTGAGTGATGTAGATGGGATCTATCCCTCCTATAAGACGGGAGTGACATCGATATTCTTGATAGAGTGAAACCACGAAGTGCATGGCCATGCCCAAATGAGTCAATATGAGATATTGAGCTCATTTGATCGAGTGAGTCTACTTGGAGTTCAAGATTTAGATTGATTGGAGGATGACACGGTCTATGCCTCACATTGATCAATCTAGATGTCTAGGGTAGAAGGACACTTGTCATATATTGTGAGGAGTCACAATTAGTAGTCACAAGGTGATGTTGGATCTCAACATTCTTGTAACTTGGGTAATAATGATGTGTTGCTAGATACCGCTCATTACTTATGCTCCTAAATGGGTTTAGGGGCATTGCCAACATTACAAGAACCTATAGGGTCACACACTAAGGACAATTAGATGGAGATTAGGTTCATATGATGAACCAAGAGGATTAGATTAATTTGATGAATCAAATTGGATTAAGAGTAATCCTAATTGGGCTAATTGAGTTGGACTCACGTTGATTCATGTGTTCAATGAGTCTAATTTAGATTATTACTCATTGAATCAATTTAATTAAATGAATTAGATTCATTATATTAAATTGGCTTGAATTAAATGGTTGGATTAGATCAACTATGAGAGAGATTAAGTCAAGTTTGACTTGACTTGAGAGGAAGAGGAAGAGTCAAGTTTGACTTGACTTTATGCCACATCATTTGTGACTTGGCATTAAGTGGCCAATGATGATGTGCCACATCATCATGGTTAGCACATGTGTGTGCCACCTCATGGAGGTTACAAATCTATTCTCTTTAATGGCCACATTTAATGAGAATGTGAGTTACACTTGTGCTTGTAGCAGGCCACTTTTGTGGTGAATGAGAATTCAAATTTCATTCAAGGCAATTCACATCATCTTCTTCCTCTTGCTCTCTCCTTGCTCTCCCTCTCCTCTCTTGGCCGAACACTATCTAGGTGCTAGCACACCTATTGTTTGGTCTTCTCCACCTAATTAGTTCATGTGGATACTTCTAGAGAGTTGTCTATTTTGACAACATGAGATCCGGCATCTCCTTGAACGAGCGGAATACGAAAAAGGGCACGCATCGAACGTATAAAAGGTTTCCTTTTTGTAAATCTAGTGTAGATCTAGATTAGAAACTCGTACTCGTATTTTTTGTTTTATT
Organism: Zingiber officinale; assembly: GCF_018446385.1. NCBI lineage: Eukaryota > Viridiplantae > Streptophyta > Magnoliopsida > Zingiberales > Zingiberaceae > Zingiber > Zingiber officinale. Next base: position 60,328,200 of record NC_055995.1, on the reverse strand, counting down.
TCTTCTTCTCACGGATCCGGTGGCTTGGGGCTTCAGGGTTTCCGCGATGCGAAAAAGCGGTTTTCGCGGCCCGAAAACCCAACAGTGGTATCAGAGCCATGTGCGAAGCTTATACGAGTTTAGTTTTTATTTTTATGACAAAAATTTAGTACTGTATTTTTCTGTAAATATCTTATTTTTATGATTTTTATGGGTATTTTTCTCGTAGAAGCGAAGTACAAGTGTTTCGACACTTGTAGGCTTCGACTACCGAGAAGCTTTTTCCGAAACGGCAAGGTTTCGCCCCAAAACTTTTTGGGACAGCGGACTAAGGCACTGTAGGATCGCTTAGGGACACTCGCGATGGTTAGATCACGGGTAGGGGTGCTGCCCCTGGCCCCGCAAGGGGATTCGTTCCGTGATTGCACCCGAAAACCGCTAAACGGGACCACCGGGAAATTTTACTCGTAAAAATTGTAAAAATTAGTATTAAAATTACAGAAAATTATGGAAATTACATAATTTAGAATTATGTATAATTTGTGATAGTCATGGCCCAAAAGACCCAATCTGATTGGATTTGTGTTGTAATTTATATTACGGCCTGCGCGCCTTCATTTGTGTTGTGTGTGTTGTATATTTGATACGCGACCTGCGCGTCGTGCCTTTCTCTATTTATTCTTGTTGTAAATTAGTTTAGACTCGAATGTAACTCGAGTTTCACTTTTTGTAATGTACAAAATTGGAGCCATGGAAGGTCCACTCGAGACGGAGTTACGAGGAGGGCGCGAGCAACACAAGGTGGTCAAAGGGAGGAGCTTGAGAAACTGTTGACCCTAGGTTGACCATCCGATCTTCTCATTGGCTTGAGAAGATCGTAGTAGGGCCATGACTAATCATAAATTAATTTAATTAATTGCTTGTGTGTATGTGATGCATGATTAGTAATTAATTAGTGCCTAACGATTAGATTAGATCAAAATCGTGTACAAGATGCACCCTCTCGATTAGATTAGATCTCAATCGCATCAACTCTAATGCCTACCATGCCGTGATACCTATCACTACCTCAATCACATGTGTTGTTGAATCTGCCAAACCAGAGTAACACATATTATCATGGTAGGGTACGGAGGGACAATCTTGGTCCCGCTTATCAACGCATGGGCGAGTACAAACTCAATTAGATTGAGTATTCCTAGTTATCTCAGTTGGATCGAGTACAACTATAGGCATTCTTCCAATGGTTGGAAAGATAGGACATAAATCACATTTATATTAATTCTTGGGCGTATTAGCCAAAGCTAACTCAAGTTTTAATATAACTGCGAATAATGATCCTATAAACAAGAGTTGCATAGAGATGTAATTGATAAATCGTTATCTACTGATCATACTAAATCTTGGGTGTATTAGCCAAAGCTAACTCAAAGGTTAGTATGATGTGGATCTTGTCCCACATGAATTATAGAATTTTAGTGGGAGCATCATTTAGTTAAAGGCCCAATTAAATGATTTAAAAGAATATGATATTTATTTTCTGTATTTTTTTGTTGTAGATAACCATGACGTCAAATACGAACACTTTCTCCCTGCGATCTATTCTTGAGAAGGATAAGCTCAACGGAGCAAATTTCCTGGACTGGTACAGGAATTTGAGAATAGTTCTCACCCAGGAACGTAAACTGTACGTTCTGGAGCAGCCCATTCCGGAGGCTCCTCCTGCCAATGCCACGCGAGCAGACAAAGATGCTTACAAGAAGCATCAAGATGACGCATTAGATGTGTCCTGTCTAATGCTCACGACCATGAACTCTGAGCTTCAGAAGTAACACGAGTTAATGGGCGCTTATGATATGGTTGAACATCTTCGTCAACTGTATCAAGGACAAGCGAGGCATGAGAGATTTGAGATCTCAAGGGCACTGTTTCAGTGCAAGATGTCAGATGGGGCTCCCGTAGGCCCATATGTACTCAAAATGATTGGGTACATAGAAAACCTACAGAGGTTGGGATTCCCGCTTGGCCAAGAGCCGGACACTGACCTGATCTTGCAATCCTTGCAGGATAGCTATAGTAAGTTCGTTCTAAACTACAATATGAACGAAATTGACAAGCCACTGCCTGAGCTGCTTAGTATGTTAAGAACTGCTGAGTTGAACCTTAAGAAGACAAAGCCCCACTCTGTTCTGATGGTTCAGAAACACAAGGGCAAGGGCAAGCCCAAAGGCAAAGGATAGTCCCAAGCCAAGGGCAAAGGCAAGACACTGAAGCCTAAAGGAGGGGTCGCCAAGGATGCTACCTGCTTTCATTGCGGTCAGACCGGGCACTGGAAGAGGAACTGCAAGGTGTACCTGCAAGATCTTAAGAACAAGCGAAGTGAGACTTCCACTTCAGGTATATATGTTATAGAAGTAAATCTATCTATTTCTTCATCATGGGTATTATATACCGGATGTGCTTCTCACATTTGTACTAATGTACAGGCGCTGAGAAATAGCAAGGCATTGGCGAATGGCGAGGTGGACCTACGCGTAGGCAATGGAGCACGGGTTACTACTGTTGCTGTAGGGACTTATTTTCTATCTATGCCCTCTGGGCTTGTATTAGAGTTGGATGATTGTTGTTATGTGCCTGCATTAACTAAGAACATAATTTCTGTTTCTTGTTTGGACAAGAAAGGTTTCTCTTTTATAATAAAGGACAAATGTTGTTCAGTTTATTTAAAAGATATGTTCTATTGTAGTGCACCTCTAATGAACGGACTCTACATTCTAGACCTTGAAAGCCCTATCTATAACATAAATACCAAAAGGTTCAAGTCAAATGACATGAACCAAACATATCTCTAGCACTGTCGCTTAGGTCATATTAATGACAAGCGCTTATCCCGACTCCATAAGGAGGGTATGCTGGACTCATTTGATTTTGAATCTTATGAGACGTGCAAGTCATGCCTACTAGGCAAGATGACCAAGACTCCCTTAGTGGGCACAGAGAGAGAGCTACTGACTTGTTAGGTCTTATACATAGTGATGTATATGGCCCTTTCAATGTCGCTGCTAGAGGCGGTTATAAGTACTTCATCACATTTACTGATGACTTCAGTAGATATGGTTATGAGTACTTGATAACACGTAAGTCTGAATCCTTTGAAAAGTTCAAAGAATTTAAGAATGAAGTACAGAACCAGCTTGTCAAGAGTATTAAGATACTTCGATCAGATCGAGGCGGAGAATACCTTTGCCATGAGTTTCGTGACTACCTAGCTGAGTGTGGGATTATATCCCAACTCACTCCTCCTGGAACACTGATAACCATGATTTCATTGCATTATTTTGATTCATATATGCATGGTTTGATGTTGATTTTATAGGTTTAAATCATGGTTACATCATATTTTGTGCATTGTATCTATTTTGGACCTAATTACAAATTATATTATTTTTTGGTGTTATTTGATGCTAATATTTGATTCTTATTTTGTAGGCATCAAAGGATCTTATATTTGGATCTATTTGGACCGAAATTGGGCTCGAATCGGAGTTCAGAAGTGAAGATCAAGCTTTGGGTTGATTTGGGCCGTTTATCAAGAATAGGAGAGATCTGTACCATCCGTTGAAGATCTGGCCGATCCAACCTAATGGGGAGGAGATCTAAGCCATTGATGAAGATCCAGAAGTTTTGATCCAGATCTGAATTCATCCAGCCATTGATCCAGCCGGATTAATCTGGGTCGTTAATTGAAGATCGGCAGATCTGGGCTATCCAGTGATGATCTGATCGATCCGACCTACGGGAGGGTAGATCCAGACCCTAGATCAACATCAGTACCTTCAGATCGGATTTTGGGCAAACTTTCACCGTTGATTTAGCTCCAAATTGATCCCGGCCGTTGGTTCAGATCTGGGACAGATTCAAAACAGAAGCTACAGTGTTCTTTCTGCTTCGTCGATCTCCTCACGCAGCTGCGCGTCCCGCGGTGTTCATCTCCGAGATTCCGGCTCCTTTCCTTCTCCAATCGTTCTCTCAAGCTTCAACCTCGGTGGATAACCTCTACAGCAGTTCATCCCGATTCTCTGGAGCCTCCGGTGGGTGTTTCCGCCGATGGAAGTCTTCTCTCGGCATTCCCCTATTTTCGCTAGATTTGGAGGTAGTCTTCCAAATCTGAGTGCCGATTCTCATCAGAAGCGTTCGGCGGTGGTCCTCCGACGTTGCTGAGCCTCTACCATCCACAATCCGCAATCCACAGCCTCCATCCAGATTCCGAGACCAGATTTCCAGATTTTCGGCACTTGAGTGGGTTTTGGGATGTTCTTAGCTCGCCGGGGGTGGTCCGTCGGCGTTCTTGAGCAATCCTAGAACTGATACGTTGTAGAGATGCTCCACTGAGGTCCAAAGTTGGGTGGTCTCGACTTTGGCACTCTTGTGTGACGGCAAGAGTGTGAGCTTGTTAGATTGGTTGAGAGATTGGATTGGTTTACCTTTTCAGTTCATTTCATTTCTGTTTTATAGCTTAGATTGGATCCATTAATTGTTTGTTATGTTTTTAGCAGTAATTTAGTATTTCATTACTTAAGTGAAGCTTAGTTTAAGTTAATTTGATGCTTGGTTAAGTGTTTAGAGTTTAAGTTCCAAATTAGAAAGCATGCTTTAGATTAAATTTTATTTCTGTCTTGTATTTCATTCCTTAGTTTAAGAGTGTGTCAATGATTTAATCTCAATGTAGGAGTGACAATGCGTTAAGGTTTGATTGTTGGCACATAGGTAGGTTTTAGGTATGCTTTAGATTAATTTCTTTACTGCTGTGTTTTCCTTTGTAGATTTATATTCAAAGCTTTAAAACCCCAACTCCATTTTTGTATCGAAAACCCCAAAAATAAGAATAAAAATACGATCCTAAGATTACATCATATTGTTGGTTCCTCGAGAGCGATCCTGGGCTCGTTACTACGACATTATTATTTAATTAAGGGGTTCAGTGGGAAAATACATTTGTACAATTTGATAAGCCTATTTGTGACATTTAATATAGATTTTGGGCTTTATCAAATTTTGGCGCCGTTACCGGGGAAATTGTAATATGCAATGTTTGGTAATTTTAGGATTGTTGTTTTGATTGTTTTCATGACTATATATCCATGTGTTGATTTTATTTGTTCCTGAGTCTTCTAATTTTATTTGTTAGTTTTTTCAGTGTAAGAATAGGAAATTCAGCAACCATGGATCCATATTATCCGTATTTTGGAGATTGGAGGGATAGTTATTACTATCAGACTCAGTTCTATCAGTCCTACCTACCTATGGAGCAACGGAATAGGCATGAGGATGCACAAGAACAAATTGAAGAATCAATGTGGAAATGTAATGAAGTTATGCAACAAATGAGAGAGCATCAAGAGCAGCAATTTGCAAGGATACAGAATATTCAGAGTCAGTTAGATCAGATTGCATCATCTATTAATCAGTTACAAAAACAAAGAGCCAGTGAAGAGGTGGATTGTGGAGCTCTTGTCAGGCCTGACACTACTCCCATTTCTTCACAACAATTTTCTAATATTATTTGTGATGATGATGTAATTGTTCAAATTATTGATTCTACTGATGCTGTTGCTTTAGATGATGTGAGTGATGCAGGTCTTGTTGCAGAAGATGATTTAAGTGTAGGGGAGTGCTTACTGGAAGCATTACCTCAAGAATCACCAGGAATTGAAGATGTAAGTGTAGGGACTTGTGCTATGGAGCCAAGCACCCAAGAATCACTACATGAAGTTGTACACTCACTAGAACTGGAGTTTGAGCATTTACTAGGTGGAAAGGAGGTAACAATCACTACTTTAGGTACTTTTCAACAGGACAAGGTGAGAATTTCTTGTGAATTATCCAAAAATTTCATAGAGGTACCATTAATTGAATTTGTAGAATGTGATACCCATTTATCTCTTCATGATAGTGTTCGGAATGTGTTGCTTATCTTTGCTTTTGCAGGACACAATAGATGTTTGAAATGGGTACTAAATCTGAACCGTTTACGACCTCCGGAAAAAGTTTTCAAGGGAAAGAGGATTAATAAGAAGAATTTAAGTGGAACCACGATTACTCTACTTCCGGGGTGGCTTCTTCTTCTAAACCTTCTTCAACCACCGGGAATGAAAGGGGAGTTAGTTCCAATTTTGCTTCCTCTTGCATTTTAATTCATGCTTTGTTAATAAATTCGTTATACGTTTCTTTGGTTTAATACTTTGCATTTGCACTTTGTTTTTACATTTTGCATTTTATTTCCACATTTGCTTCCATACTTTGCATTTTGTTTAGCACACATAGCAATTTCAATTTGAATAAAAGTCTCCATGAATTGTTTAGTGATACTTTTAAGATGGTAAAAGTCTCTTAAATTTGACCATCAATTTTAGGTCATTTAACATGATTGGATGCTTTTCTTGCATGATATTGGTTAATTTGTTGGTGGATTCCAATTTGATCAATTGAGCTTGAGTGCAATAAAAATACCTAGGGAGGACCACTTAAAGCCTATACACTATTATTTTCTCTTGTGTGACATGCACTCATAGCAATTGAAACTCTAGAACTTGCTTTGCTTCTTTTCAAAATCACAATGGCATATGTATGCAAGAAAATAAAGGATATTTGTCATTTTTGTTCCATCATATTTACCATTTCTTTCTCCACAATTTTCTTGAAACATTTTTATCTAGCATTCAAACCCTTGATTATCTTTGCTTGTCATTATTTCATTGAGATGTTTGGATGAATTGCTTGATGAGTTAGATTGTGCAAGATAACAAGTTTTAAGGGTGGGTGAGGTGTATATTGTTTTTGGAATGTTTGAATTCATTTGTTAATGCTCGGGATTCAAATTCAAGCTAATGATGGAGTTTTGGAAAGATGCAATGGAGTTAAATGTTTAAGAGTTTGATGGTTGGAGTGCTACTGTTCTAGAAAGTAATTGATGAAAATATTGCTATGAATGAGTGCTCTTAAGATTGTATGCTAAATGAATTAATTTCTTGAGTTTTATCATGTCAAGAGCAAGTTACAATTGCTTTGGATTTAGAAGCTTGATACTATGTTGATACATTCAAGACTATGTGGCAAGAAGGTTTTGAAAATGCTGAAATCTTGGTTTATATTTGGAACCAGATCTGCTTGAGATTGATCTGAACCAGAGTTTCAGAATTTTGATATTTAAGATCTGAAATTGTGCCAATGGATAGTGCTGGAGCTGTATGCTGGAAATTCCACAGCAACCTTATTTTTAATTTGAACATAAGCGAATTAGTTCATAACTCTTGAAATGTATGCAGTAATTAATGGACTGTGTTGGTTATGAAGAGAAGAATAAGGCTGTATCAATTTCAATCTGTTTCATGATAACATTCTTTGAAATTTTTCTGGATGGTAACAGGCTCAAGTAAACTCAGTTTCGTGATTTCATATTGATGTCAATCCAGTCCATGAAGTCATTCCAGATTGCATCAAAAGTTTGAGAAAGAAAGAAGGAAGCAATTGCATAAACTTGATATTCATTTCTCAAGCTAAGATACCAAATGAGATTCTTTGCTGAGTTGGCATCTTCATAACGTGTTCAATGAAGCTTAATTTGATTTTCCACCAAAGCAACAGAGTTGTGCATCTATGGCCGAGTGGTATTGAATGATTGTTGGAAAAGCTAAAAAAAAAAAAAGGGCAGAAATTGAGTCTCAAGACAGTGAAATGAAAGGCTGTGGGAAGCTGTGCAGTTTGGAGTTAGGGAGTATCAAGAATTCAGAAATGAAATCAAGTCGGGGAAAAGCTTACATGAGCTTTTGTAATGTGAAGTAACAAATGGAATGTTGAATGTATTTTTATATTCGAAGCTTGAGGTCATTCATGAGAAGGAAGGGCAGCAGTGACAATGATCATTAACCTTTCTGATTTCTGAAATTGTTGACTGTTCAGAAATTTAGATTCAGAGATTTTGAAATTGTTGATGTTAAAAGCTGGATTGAAGAGTTCATTGACTTCTATATTATTCCCAAACTCAGAACCTAAATTGTTTTTGAGATTAGAGAAGGATGTTCAACCTGAAAAATTATTAGTTTCTGATTGCTGAATTTGAAGGCTGCAGAAGGAAGTTTATACTTTCCTAGTTCCGATCATTCAAGCACTAAGTGAAGCTCTAAACATCTCGAGAAGAAAGAAACTTCTTGATCAGTGAAAAGTTAAAGAAACTAGAATCTGGAATTAAGGAATTTGTTGGAGAATTGAGCCATAATCAGTCCTTTGAATCAGTGAACTTGGGAGTTTGTTAACAATCTGTTTATCCAGAAGCTTAAGCTGAATCTGAGTTGTAGAAATGCTGAGCGGATTGGAATAAGAAAGTCTGAATTTAGAGTATCAATTGCGTGCCAAGTGTTTGCATAGGTTCTAATTAGTGACAAATTCAATAACTCACTAGATGCTACATTCTAAACTGAATCTAATGCAGAGAAGATTCTGTTCCTTTAGATGTTTAGTGTTCTACTCAAACGTGGAGGATAAATTTGAAAGCTCTCAAAGGATTAAATGAACATCGAAAGTTAGACAAGAGATTAGCCACTGTTTATCATTCTGCAGATTTTCTTATTCTCTCTGTTGTTGCTGCAATTCATGAATTCTTGCATTTTATGTTCATCTCTTTCATTTCAGCAATAACACAGCAAGATAAAGATCAGTATTATATTCCTGCAGCTTCCAAGATCAGATCCCAATTGTCTTCAACAATGAAGTTGAGTCATTGGCATAATCTGTAAGCACAGATTACAGAAATCTGTGCAGTGAAGATTCTGATCTTACTTCTGTTCTTGGTCAATTTCTGAAACTTCAGTTGGCACTGAGATATGAACTCCAGCATCTGTTCAGTCTATTAGGTTGCTGACTATTCCTGAATTCTGAAATTTCTACAAGAGTAAACTTCAAAAATATACTGATCAATAAACTATCTTAAAGATTCATGAATATGATTCCAAGAGATTTCAAAGTATAGCAACCCAAATGGAAGCATACAATTATGTGATCTCATGGCAATTGCATCCATTAAGTAAGTTAAGCAACATCATCAGATGATCACGGAATGCTAGAAGGAAACCACCAACACTACAAAGATTCTTATCACCTCTGGACGACAACATCTTAACTGCTGATCAAGATCAGCAGGACGAAATGAATCTGAATTTCAAATATGATTCAGAAATCCTGCATTTTCAGAGCACGTACAGAAGGAAATATGATTCTGTACAGCCTAAATTCTCTGCAGAAAGGAAAATCTGTGGCATCTAGAGTGTTAATACGTTGGAAAGCATGATGTCTTTCATTGTCCGAGACGGACAAAATTTTAAGTGTGGGGGAGGGAGATTTTCTCCATGAGGCAATTTAAGATTATTTGAGTTTTCAAAGTGATGGAATGAAGTGGAAAAACAGTAAAAACAGTGAAGAAAGAAAAAAATGGCACATTCAAGAGAGTATCAAAGTTGGAGATAGAGTATCAAGATTTTATGTTTGTATTCAAATTGAAGGAGATGTTAGCTTGATATTTTGAATTGGTAATGACAAATGGTATACAACTCTTTTCACATCAAATTGGTCAACTCATCAAGTATATTCCTTCCATACTCTCATTCTCTTCATTGATGCCTTTTCTTTTGTCTATTTTATTCACTTCTATTGTTCTTTTTACTTCCATTTTAATTCTTCATGATAAATTCCTTTGGATTCATGTATGCTATGTTTTATAGTGGTGGAGAATTAGAAAATAAGCAAGCTTATGGTAGTGAAATGTTGTGAGTTACATTGAGTGAGCTCCACTTATACACATTTTTGAGTGTGAAAGATAGATTAGGTAAATCCCTTGTGAGATTGCAACTTGCTTAATTTTTCAATTGGATTGAAACTACTATGCCTACTGATTATTGTTTGGATTGTATTCATGATTGTTTGTGATATTTAGATGGTCTTAGTTAAATTCTTTTTACTATCTTCTAGGTATTGCTAGGAAATTTTCTATGGAGATGATTTTTAGTTTTCTTTACTTGCACGGGACGTTCAAGACTAAGTGTGGGGGATTTGATAACCATGATTTCATTGCATTATTTTGATTCATATATGCATGGTTTGATGTTGATTTTATAGGTTTAAATCATGGTTACATCATATTTTGTGTATTGTATCTATTTTGGACCTAATTACAAATTATATTATTTTTTGGTGTTATTTGATGCTAATATTTGATTCTTATTTTGTAGGCATCAAAGGATCTTATATTTGGATCTATTTGGACCGAAATTGGGCTCGAATCGGAGTTCAAAAGTGAAGATCAAGCTTTGGGTTGTTTTGGGCCGTTTATCAAGAATAGGAGAGATCTGTACCATCCGTTGAAGATCTGGCCGATCCAACCTAATGGGGAGCAGATCTAAGCCATTGATGAAGATCCAGAAGTTTTGATCCAGATCTGAATTCATCCAGCCATTGATCCAGCCGGATTAATCTGGGCCGTTAATTGAAGATCGGCAGATCTGGGCTATCCAGTGATGATCTGATCGATCTGACCTATGGGAGGGTAGATCCAGACCCTAGATCAACATCAGTACCTTCAGATCGGATTTTGGGCAAACTTTCACCGTTGATTTAGCTCCAAATTGATCCCAGCCGTTGGTTCAGATCTGGGACAGATTCAAAACAGAAGCTACAGTGTTCTTTCTGCTTCGTCGATCTTCTCACGCAGCTGCGCGTCCCGCGGCGTTCATCTTCGAGATTCCGGCCCCTTTCCTTCTCCAATCGTTCTCTAAAGCTTCAACCTCGGTGGATAACCTCTACAGCAGTTCATCCCGATTCTCTGGAGCCTCCGGTGGGTGTTTCCGCCGGTGGAAGTCTTCTCTCGGCATTCCCCTGTTTCCGCTAGATTTGGAGGTGGTCTTCCAAATCTGAGTGTCGATTCTCATCAGAAGCGTTCGGCGGTGGTCCTCCGACGTTGCTGAGACTCTACCATCCACAATCCGCAATCCACAGCCTCCATCCAGTTTCCGAGACTAGATTTCCAGATTTTCAGCACTTGAGTGGGTTTTGGGATGTTCTTAGCTCGCCGGGGGTGGTCCGTCGCCGTTCTTGAGCAATCCTGGAACTGATACGTTGTAGAGATGCTCCACTGAGGTCCAAAGTTGGGTGGTCTCGACTTTGGCACTCTTGTGTGACGGCAAGAGTGTGAGCTTGTTAGATTGGTTGAGAGATTGGATTGGTTTACCTTTTCAGTTCATTTCATTTCTGTTTTATAGCTTAGATTGGATCCATTAATTGTTTGTTATGTTTTTAGCAGTAATTTAGTATTTCATTACTTAAGTGAAGCTTAGTTTAAGTTAATTTGATGCTTGGTTAAGTGTTTAGAGTTTAAGTTCCAAATTAGAAATCATGCTTTAGATTAAATTTTATTTCTGTCTTGTATTTCATTCCTTAGTTTAAGAGTGTGTCAATGATTTAATCTCAATGTAGGAGTGACAATACGTTAAGGTTTGATTGTTGGCACATAGGTAGGTTTTAGTTATGCTTTAGATTAATTTCTTTACTGCTGTGTTTTCCTTTGTAGATTTATATTCAAAGCTTTAAAACCCCCCAACTCCATTTTTATATCAAAAACCCCAAAAATAAGAATAAAAATACGATCCTAAGATTACATCATATTGTTGGTTCCTCGAGAGCGATCCTGGGCTCGTTACTACGACATTATTGTTTAATTAAGGGGTTCAGTGGGAAAATACATTTGTACAATTTGATAAGCCTATTTGTGACATTTAATATAGATTTTGGGCTATATCAAACACCACAGTGGAATGGTGTATCCGAAAGGAGGAATCGTACCCTATTAGATATGGTACGATCTATGATGAGTCACACAGATCTTCCGACATTCCTTTGGGGCTATGCTCTAGACACGACAGCTTTTATACTCAATCGAGTTCCATCCAAGGCCGTGATAAAGACACCATATAGGATATGGACTGGGAGAGATGCCCAGGTGTCTTTCATGAGGATTTGGGGTTGTGAGGCTTACGTTCGACGTCAAGTCTTAGACAAACTAGGACCCAAATCTGACAAGTGCTACTTTATTGGATATCCCAACGAAACTAAGGGATATTACATCTACATTCCAAGTCAGCACAAGGTAGTTGTGGCAAAGACTGGGGTCTTTCTAGAAAGGGACTTTGTTTCTATAAAGACTAGTGGGAGTACGTTCGATCTGGAAGAAGTTCAAGATGCAAACCATAGCACTAAGGCCTCGATGGAGGTTGAACTAGAACCACAAAATGTTGTGGATGATGTTATTCCACAAAGAGTTGAGGAACAACAACCAGTTCAAATAGACATACCTCTTCGCAGGTCTGATAGGGTACGTCGTCAGCTTGAGAGATACTCATTTCTCTTGTCTGACCATGATGACGTTGTGCTCATAGGTGATGAGCCTACAACCTATCAGGAAGTTGTGATGAGACCAGATTCAGAGAAATGGCTAGAGGCCATGAGATCCGAGATGGAATCCATGTACACCAACCAAGTATGGACTTTGGTTGATCCACCTGAAGGGGTAAAAGCCATAGGGTGTAAGTGGGTTTTTAAGAGAAAGACTGACATGGATGGACTCATCTATAAGGGTCTCTTGGTAGTTAAAGGTTTCAAGCAGATTCATGGTATTGACTATGATGAAACCTTTTCTCCAGTAGCGATGTTTAAGTCCATTCGGATCATGCTTGCTATTGCAGCTTACCATGACTATGAGATATGGCAGATGGATGTCAAAATCGTGTTTTTGAATGGAAACCTACTCGAGGATGTGTACATGAGACAACTTGAGGGTTTTGTAGATCCACAGCATACTAGCAGAGTATGCAAGCTGCATAGGTCCATTTATGGACTAAAGCAAGCTTCTCGGAGTTGGAATCTTTGATTCGATGATACAATCAAACAGTTTGGTTTCATCAAGAATGAAGATGAGCCTTGTGTCTACAAGAAGGTTGTAGGGGATATAGTTGTCTTCCTCATATTGTATGTGGATGACATACTACTCATTGGGAAGAACATCCCTTTGCTTCAATCTGTCAATACCTGGCTAGGGAGTTGCTTCTTAATGAAGGACTTAGGTGAGGCATCCCGCATTCTAGGGATACAGATCTATAGAGATAGATCTAAGAGATTGCTTGGCCTAAGTCAGAGTATATGCATTGACAACATACTCCTTCGGTTTGCCATGCAGAACTCCAAGAAGGGATTTCTGCCGATGTCACATGGCGTGAGTCTTTCGAAGACTCAAGGTCCCTCTTCTAGGGAGGAGAGAGACCGCATGGATCAGATCCCTTATGCCTCAGCCATAGGATCTATCATGTACGTCATGTTATGTACTCGACCTGATGTCTCGTATGCTTTGAGCATGATGAGCAGATACCAGTTAGATCCAAGTGAAAGTCACTGGATAGCGGTCAAGAATATTCTTTAGTACTTAAGAAGGACTAAAGAATATTACTTGATATATGGAGGCAATGATGAGCTAGCTATAAAGGGTTACAGTGATGTCAGCTTCCAGAACGATCATGATGATTATCGATCGCAGTCAGGGTTCATATTTAGCATAAATGGTGGTGCTGTGAGCTGGAAGAGTTCGAAGGAGGACACAGTAGCTGATTCTACGACAGAGGCCGAGTACAATGCTGCATCAGAGGCAGCAAAGGAGGCAGTTTGGATCTGCAAGTTCATCATTGAACTTGGGGTGGTTCCCAGTATAGCTGACCCTATTGTGCTCTATTGTGACAACAATGGAGCTATAGCACTGGCGAAGGAACCTCGCACACACCAGCGGACCAAACACATACAACGGCGCTTCCATCTCATTCGAGAGATTATCGAGAGAGGAGATGTGAAGATTTGTAAAGTACCTACAGAGGCTAACATCGCATATCCCTTGACCAAGGCTTTGGCACAGAGGAAGCATGATGGTCACACTAGGTCATTGGGGCTTAGAGCCTACACTGATTGGCACTAGTGCTAGTGGGAGATTGTTAGTAAGAGCCCTAGAGCTAATCATTTGATGATTGTATTATGGATTTATTGTATCATATTCTTATATAAATAAAGGCATTTGGTTTTTGGTTATTATACTTACTTGTATTGGTGCAAAATAAACTAAGTATAATAACGTCCTTGAGTAGAAGGTTCTCACCTATGTCAATCGGTTAGTTGAACCAATAGTGAGATGATATAAGGAACACTACTCTTAATCATTCCTAGTCAAGTATTAACATTCAGGGACAATGTTAATGCAATAAGACTAGCATGTAGGTCAACTCGATGACTTGATCTCACAAGTCATGGATATAGAGATATCAAGTTGACACATGGGTATGCATTGGAGAATGTATACTGAATGACCTGTCATGAGAAAGTATCATGGATCGTTATATGAGTGTCATATAGTTTCTCATGTGGCTATTAGTATGACTATTAGTCCTTGGACCTGAAGTCACCATGGTTCCCTACATAAGGAGTTATGTACTTTGGTTTCGTCAAACGTCACCCGTAACTGGGTGGACTATAAAGGTGATTACTGGGTATGTAACGAATTATGCAGAGGGATGTGAGTGATGTAGATGGGATCTATCCCTCCTATATGACGGGAGCGACATCGATATTCTTGATAGAGTGGGACCACGAAGTGCATGGCCATGGCCAAATGAGTCAATATGAGATATTGATCTCATTTGATCGAGTGAGTCTACTTGGAGTTCAGGATTTAGATTGATTAGAGGATGACACGGTCTATGCCTCACATTGATCAATCTAGATGTCTAGGGTAGAAGGACACTTGTCATATATTATGAGGAGTCACAATTAGTAGTCACAAGGTGATGTTGGATCTCAACATTCTTGTAACTTGGGTAGTAATGATGTGTTGCTAGATACCGCTCATTACTTATGCTCCTAAATGGGTTTAGGGGCATTTCCAACGTTACAAGAACCTATAGGGTCACACACTAAGGACAATTAGATGGAGATTAGGTTCATATGATGAACCAAGAGGATTAGATTCATATGATGAATCAAATTGGATTAAGAGTAATTCTAATTGGGTTAATTGAGTTGGACTCAAGTTGATTCATGTGTTCAATGAGTCTGATTTAGATTATGACTCATTGAATCAATTTAATTAAATGAATTAGATTCATTATATTAAATTGGCTTGAATTAATTGGTTGGATTAGATCAACCATGAGAGAGATTAAGTCAAGTTTGACTTGACTTGAGAGGAAGAGGAAGAGTCAAGTTTGACTTGACTTTATGCCACATCATTTGTGACTTGGCATTAAGTGGCCAATGATGATGTGCCACATCATCATGGTTAGCACATGTGTGTACCACCTCATGGAGGTTACAAATCTATTCTCTTTAATGGCCAAATTTAATGAGAATGTGAGTTACACTTGTGCTTGTGGCCGGCCACTTTTGTGGTGAATGAGAATTCATTTTTCATTTAAGGCAATTCACATCATCTTCTTCCTCTTGCGCTCTCCTTGCTCTCCCTCTCCTCTCTTGGCCGAACACTATCTAGGTGCTAGCACACCTATTGTTTGGTCTTCTCCACCTAATTAGTTCGTGTGAATACTTCTAGAGAGTTGTCTATTTTTACAACTTGAGATCCGGCATCTCCTTGGACGAGTGGGATACGAAAAAGGGCAAGCATCGAAGGTATAAAAGGTTTCCTTTTTGTAAATCTAGTGTAGATCTAGATTAGAAACTCGTACTCGTATTTTTTGTTTTATTTCTACATCGCACGGATCCGGTGGCTTGGGGCTTCGGGGTTTCCGCGACGCGAAAAAGCGGTTTTCGCGGCCCGAAAAACCCAACAGTACATAGGTGATATGACTGATCATGCTTCAAGTGAAATCCTGACTTCCTAGGAATACAAAGTCATTGGACTAGAACTGCTAGATTAGTAGATTGACTATATTGACTAATCTGACGATAAGTAATCTATAGTGCTAGCTATAACAGCATGAGCAAATTTCAGTCATGGATGAACCTACAAAGTAATGATAGTTCAATAATTATCTTGTACATTCTCGTGGAGCCTACCTCAAGGCCAAGGCAACATTATGTTGAAGAACTTAGATATGTAGTTAAGATAAAAGCTAGAATGTTCAAAGTGTAAACAAAGTATATTTTGTTTAATTAATTCCAACTGTGTATCCATACGGCATGACGTGACTTCACCCATCCTTTAGCTCTCTTGGGTTGTACAGGTAAAACAATTACACCTGCTCTTGCTTATCGCAAGAAAAAAAAAGAATATTGTATGTTGTCCAAAATCCAACCAGTATGATATATATAGGGATTTCAAATGAGAAGGAGAGCATTTATTAACTACTTTCCAATGAAGCAATTATTTTCATGAAAAAAGTAAAACTTCACTATATTCATCGAACTAGTAAGCCGTGGAGAAGTAAAAAAGAGTAAACAAACAGAAAAAAAATTAGACAACCTTAAAAAGAAAATCAAAACCACGACAAAATTAGTAAGTGTATGGCTAAATGAAGAAATCTCAACGGAAATAGCTATTGAACAAGAGCGAGCTAGAAAGAAATTGAATCGAACAGCAGGAAGAGGAGATGGAGAGAGAGAGGGAGAGAGAAGGAGGAGGGTCGACCAGGAGCTGGCGAATTCGTAGAGCTTCCCACGGGCTGAAAAAGACGATGAGGCCGATGTCAGCATCGCAGAGCACGGAGAGCTCAAAGGCCTTCTTCAGAAGGCCTCTCCGGCGCTTGGAAAAGCTCACCTGCCGACTGGCCTGGCTCTCTATCCTCCTCATCTGCGTCTTCCCCTCACCATGTTGATCGATAAGTCGATAACACACCCAGAGGCAGCGCTGAATCCTACCGCAAGCAGCAAAATCAGTGAGCAAGGAGCTCTGATCAGTCATGGCCACATGAGGATCGACATGGAGGGATCAGATCAGAAGAAGGAGATGAGGAATCGAGGTTATCAGATATGGGATCGAGAAAGAGTGGAGGAGGGTGACTTCTAGCGACCCGACGACAACTCCAAGCCACACAGGCAGCCTCTTCTCACCCAAAGGGAGGAGTTGGAGGAGATGCGGTGTGGTTGGAAGAAGAAGCAAGGGAGTCGTGTGTTGATCATGATCGGGAGAGGAAGAGGAGTCGATCTAGGAAGGGGAAGGACGGCGCGATATAGGTTTAGGTTTGGAGGGAAGAGTGAAGTGTTGCAAATTTTGGCTAAGTATTAGTGGGAAAATTAAATTATTTTATTTATCATAGACACCGAATTTTAAAAATCGTTCTTAAAATCGGTGTCTATTAACCAAAAAAAGGCGCTCATAGACATCGGCTAAAAAACTGATGTCAATGAGCGAAAATCTGCGCTCATAGACACCGATTTTTGGAAAAACCGGTGTAAAATACTGAAAGACATCGATTTTTGCTTAAAACTGTTGTTGTTCCACCGATGTCTATAAGGACTTTTGTTGTAGTGTCGGCTTTTCATCGACTCTGACAATGTTAGGATCCATGCACGTGCCACAACAATATCAGTGGGGATCACCGAGGAACTGGGTAGAACCACTGGAGCTGATCCTATGGGTAGTACTGCTGGATAGGTCGGAAGAGGTACCACTGGTGTTATCGCATAAACTGGGGTAGGTACTGCTGGTGGCACAGTAGAGTATACATAAATAGGAGCGACTGCTAGTACGATGGACAGTACCGGGTAAGAAGCAACCGGTACAGCTGGTGCGAGTGTCGAGTATGTAGTAATCGGCACAGGTATCTGTGGTGTCGAGTATGCAGTAGCAGACACGGCTAGAGGAGGTGCCGGGTAAGCTACGGGTACTACTGATGGGGAGGTGCCGGATATACCGACAGTAGTACCACTGGTGGTACTATCGAGGTAGGTACCTCTGAAGTCGGAACTGTCGGGGTCTGATAACCTGACGTGCTCATAATACCCTAAGGAGTCTGTCCTTGATGGATAGGCTCGACCCCAGTAGATCTCTCTGGAGACTCTATCTCCGGAGAATCTATCACCCTCTTACGTGGTCGGCCACGTCTCGGTACTGGAGCACGTGTAAGTGTCATATCTACAAACAAAATGTTACACAGATATCACTACAGGTAAGAGAACTATAAAATTAGCTAAATTTACCTATTTGTCGTCTGGAGATGTCCTGTCACTGCATAGCCCCCAAATAGAACATCGTTAAATATACCTCAGAATTCCGAATCAAAAAATCGATGGAAATCCATATAATTCGAAAATATCCAGATAAACTCGGAAAACTCATAAAAACAAGTATTAGAAATCCTGGCTCTGATACCAAAAATATTATCACGCCCTAAGTAGTCCCTACCAGAAGAAATTTCGACAACATCTCCCCTATACGGGTGACAATATGAATACAAGAATACATATATCACTCCTCGGCCAACACGGCTAAAATAATAAAATACAAATAACAAACAATCCACATAATTATATAACCAATCCACGCAGTTTAATATACAGACTCCGGCAGTCAACAATAAATTACTAAAAGAAAAGACGAAAAAAGAATCATCGCAGATATATGTAAATCCTACTCCACTACAATGAAGAAATGAAATCCTCGAAGTAATGGAAACACCTACAGCAGAAAAATAAAAGTAGCAAACCCAAATAGTCGATATAAAGTCCACAATACAAGAACCCACATCATAAGTGCCTAAAGACATAAAAATCGAATAAAAAAGTCTACAACCAAAAATCCTCGCAATAATGGGGGCTAGCGACTGGAATCTCCCGACGGCCTCTACCTGAAAAGTAGTAGTGTAATGGCGTGAGTCCAAAGAACTCAGCAGGTAACCAATAAATATGTACAATAATATACAACTACTAGTAATAACCTATAGTACAATCTCCTAACAGTATAACAGGTATGTATAGCTGAATAAACTGTAGTAACTAACAATAAGCATGTAATATAGTCTACAGCAAGAATACTAAGAAATGCATAACTGAAATAAATTGTACTCACCTGTTAGGCTTGAGCATATGACTGTGAACATACACAAATGAAAATAGTCAGAGCAAATAAGCATGTATCTTGTATGTATGTCAATCATATGCATTCACCAAAATGCATCATCCAATATGCAACAATCATAATAAATGCAATCTGTGCATACGATGCAAGTGACATGTCCTGGTCACCTCTAACGTCAGTCAGTCATCTCACACACGATGGTGAGACCGAGTGGGTAGAGCTGTGACAACCATGCACTCTGGCATCACTACTCCTGAAGAGTGACCGAGTGGACGGGATGCTGTCAGAGTTCACCTATCCTCCTACCTCAAACATAGTGAGGGAGCGCAATGCTATCATCTCTCGGTATGCGATGACGGGGAGGGATCCCTGTCCTGCTATCACGCTACATCACACTACCCATGAGCGGACCAATGGAGCCCTACAGAGCTAACTGTAAAACACACCCTGGGTGTTGTGCCACTACCCATGCAGTGGTCATGTTGTTAGTTAGAGCCCTAGAGCCAATCATTTGATGATTGTTGTATGGACTCATTGTATCATATTCTTATATATAAAGGCATTTGGTTTATTGGTTATTATGCTTACTTGTATTGGTGCCAAAAAAACTAAGTATAATAGCGTCCTTGAGTAGAAGGGTCTTACCTATATCAATCGATTGGTTGAATCGATAGTGAGATGATATAGGGAACACTACTCTTAATCATTCCTAGTCGAGTATTACCATTCAGGGACAATGTTAATGCAAGAAGACTAGCATGTAGGTCAACTCGATGACTTGATCTCACAAGTCATGGATATAGAGATATCAAGTTGACACATGGGTATGCATTGGAGAATGTATACTAAATGACCCGCCATGAGAAAGTATCATTGATCATTATATGAGTGTCATATACTTTCTCATGTGGCTATTAGTATGACTATTAGTCCTTGGACCTGAAGTCACCATGGTTCCCTACATAAGGAGTTATGTACTTTGGTTTCGTCAAACGTCACCCGTAACTGGGTGGACTATAAAGGCGATTACTGGATATATAACAAATTATGCGGAGGGATGTGAGTGATGTAGATGGGATCTATCCCTCCTATATGACTGGAGAGACATCGATATTCTTGATAGAGTGAGACCAGTAAGTGCATGGTCATGCCCAAATGAGTCAATATGAGATGTTGAGCTCATTTGATTGAGTGAGTCTACTTGGAGTTCAAGATTTAGATTGATTAGAGGATGACAAGGTCTATGCCTCACATTGATCAATCTAGATGTCAAGGATAGAAGGAAACTTGTCATATTTTTGTGAGGAGTCACAATTAGTAGTCACAAGGTAATGTTGGATCTCAAAATTCTTGTAACTTGGGTAGTAATGATGTGTTGCTAGATATCGCTCATTACTTATGCTTCTAAATGGGTTTAGAAGCATTGCCAACGTTACAAGAACCTATAGGGTCACACACAAAGGATAATTAGATGGAGATTAGGTTCATATGATGAACCAAGAGAATTAGATTCATGTGATGAATCAAATTGGATTAAGAGTAATCGTAATTGAACTAATTGAGTTGGACTCAATTTGATTCATGTGTTCAATGAGTCTAATTTAGATTATGACTCATTGAACCAATTTAATTAAATAAATTAGATTCATTATATTAAATTGGCTTAAATTAAATGGTTGGATTTGATCAACCATGGGAGTTATAATGTCAAGTTTGACTTGACTTGAGAGGAAGATGAAAAGTCAAGTTTGACTTGACTATTTGCCACCTCATTTGTGAGTTGGCATTAGGAGGACCAATGATGATGTGCCACATCATCAAGGCTAGCACATGTGTGTGCCACCTCATGGAGGTTACAAATCTCCTCTTTAATGGCGTCCACATTAAATGAGAAGGGGGTTACAAGCCATTAAGTGGCCGGCCACATTTGAATTGCAAGTGAATGCAATTCAAGCCAATTCATTCCATCTTCTTCCTTCCTCTCTTCTTGCTCTCCCTCTCCTCCTCTTTGGTCGAACCATCTAAGGTGCTAGCACACCTTTGTTTGGTCTTCTCCACCTAGTTTTTTCGTGTGGATACTTCTAGAGGATCGTACACTTGACGATCTCGAGATCCGGCGAACCGTTGGAAGAGCGGGATTGCGAAGGGCATCGCATCGAAGGTAAATTCCTTCTCCTTATAGATCTAGTTTAGAACTAGCATAAGAAACTCATACTCATAATGTTTTTCATAAATTTTACTTCACACGGATCCGGTGGCATGGGAATCGGGGTTTCCGCAACGCGAAAAAATGGTTTTTGCGGCCCGAAATTCCCAACAGTGGTATCAGAGCCACGTGCGAAGTCTTGTACAAGTTTAATTTGTATTTTTAAGAATAATATCAGTACTGTACTTATCTGTGAATTTCTGATTTTTATGATTTTTATGGGTATTTTTCTTTTAGTAGCGAAGCACAAGTGTTTAGACACTTGTAGGTTTCGACTACCGAGAAGATTTTTCAGAAACGGCAAGGTTTCGTCCCAAATATTTTTGGGAGAGCGGGCTAAGGCACTGTAGGATCGCTAAGGAACACTCGCGATGGTTATATCACGGGTAGGGGCGCTGCCCATGACCCCGCAAGGGGATTCGTTCCGCGATTGTGCCCAGAAACCCACTAAACGGGACCGCCGGGAATTTTACTCATAAAAATTGTAAAAATTGTGGTAAATATTGCAGAAAATTATAGAAAATACATAATTTAGAATTATATATTATTTTGTGATAGTCATGGCCCAAAAGACCCAAATTGGATTTGAAAATTGTGTTGTAATTCATATTACGGCCTGCGCGCCGTCATTTGTGTTGTGTGCGTTGTATACTTGATACGCGACCTGCACGTCGTGCCTCTCTTTTAATTCTTGTTGTAAATTAGTTTAGACTCGAATGTAACTCGAGTTTCAAAATTGTAATGTACAAAATTGGAGCAGTGGAAGGTCCACTCGAGACGGAGTTACGAGGAGGGCGCGAGCAACACAAGGTGGTCAAAGGGAGGAGCTTAAGAAGCTGTTGACCCTAGGTTGACCATCCGATCTTCTCATTGGCTTGAGAAGATCGTAGTAGGGCCATGACTAATCACAAATAATTTAATTAATTGCTTGTTTGTGTATATGTAATGCATGCTAGATTAAGTAATTAATTAGTGCCTTAACGATTAGATTAGATCTAAATCGTGTACAAGATGCACCCTATCGATTAGATTAGATCTCAATCGCGTCAACTCAAATGCCTACCATGTCGTGATACCTATCACTACCTCGATCACATGTGTTGTTGAATCTGCCAAAGCAGAGCAACACATATTATCTTGGTAGGGTACGAAGGGACAATCTTGGTCCCGCCTATCAACGCATGGGTGAGTACAACTCAATTAGATTGAGTAACTAGTTAACTCAATTGGATCGAGTTTAACTATAGGCATTTATCCAATGGTTGGAAAGGTAGGACAAAATCACGTTTATATTAACTCTTGGGCGTATTAGCCAAAGCTAACTCGAGTTTTAATATAAATACGGATCTTGATCCTATAAACAAGAGTTGCATAGAGGTGTAATTGGTAATTAGTTACCTACCGATCATACTAAGTCTTGGGCGATTTAGCCAAAGCTAACTCAAGGCGTAGTATGATGTGGATCTTGTCCCACCTGAATTATAGAATTCAGTGGGAGCATCATTTAGTTAAAGGCCTAATTAAATGATTTAAAAGAATATGATATTTATTTTCTGCATTTTTCTGTTGTAGATTGCCATGTCGAACACGAACACCTTCTCTCTGCGTTCTGTCCTTGATAAGGGCAAGCTCAACGGAGCAAATTTCCTAGACTGGTACAGGAATTTGATAATAGTTCTCACCCAAGAACATAAACTGTACGTTCTGGAGCAGCCCATTCTTGAGGCTCCTCCTGCCACTGCCACGCGAGCTGACCGAGATGCTTACAAGAAGCATCAAGATGATGCATTAGATGTGTCCAGTCTAATGCTCGCGACCATGAACTCTGAGCTTCAGAAGCAACACGAGTTGATGGGGACTTACGATATGGTTGAACATCTTCGTCAACTGTATCAAGGACAAGCGAGGCATGAGAGATTCGAGATCTCTAAGGCACTATTTCAGTGCAAGATGTCAGACGGGGCTCCCGTAGGTCCATATGTGCTCAAGATGATTGGGTACATAGAGAACCTACAGAGGTTGGGGTTCCTACTTGGCCAAGAGCTGGCCACTGACCTGATCTTGCAGTCCTTGCCAGATAGCTATAGTTAATTCGTTCTAAATTATAACATGAACGAAATTGACAAGCCACTTCCCAAGCTGCTTAATATGTTAAGAACTGCTGAGCTCAACCTTAAGAAGGTTAAGCCCAACTCTGTTCTGATGGTTCAGAAACATAAGGGCAAGGGCAAGCCCAAAGGCAAGGGAAAGTCCCAAGCCAAGGGCAAAGGCAAGGCACTACAGCCTAAAGGAGGGGTCACCAAGGATGCAACCTGCTTCCACTGTGGTCAGACCAGGCATTGGAAGAGGAACTACAAGGTGTACCTGGAAGATCTTAAGAAGAAGCGAAGTGAGACTTCCACTTCAGGTATATATGTTATAGAAGTCAATCTATCTATTTCTTCATCATGAGTATTAGATACCGGATGTGCTTCTCACATTTGTACTAATGTGCAGGCACTGAGAAATAGTAGGGCATTGACGAAGGGCGAGGTGGACCTATGAGTAGGCAATAGAGCACGGGTTGCTACTGCTGCTGTAGGGACCTATTTTCTATCTCTGCCCTCTGGGCTTGTATTAAAATTAGATGAATGTTGTTATGTGCCTTGTTTTAACTAAGAACATAATTTCAGTTTCTTGTTTGGACAAAAAAGGTTTCTCTTTTATATTAAAGGACAAATGTTGTTCAGTTTATTTAAAAGATATGTTCTATTGTAGTGCACCTCTAATGAACGGACTCTACATTCTAGACCTTGAAAGCTCTATCTATAACATAAGTACCAAGAGGTTCAAGTCAAATGACATGAACCAAACCTATCTCTGGCAATGTCGCTTAGGTCATATAAATGACAAGCGCTTATCCCAGCTCCATAAAGATGGGTTGCTGGACTCATTTGATTTTGAATCATATGAGACATGTGAGTCATGCCTACTGGGCAAGATGACCAAGACTCCCTTTAGTGGGCACAGCGAGAGAGCGACTGACTTGTTAGGACTTATACATAGTGATGTATGTGGCCCTTTCAATGTCGCTGCTAGAGGCGGTTATAAGTACTTCATCACATTTACTGATGATTTCAGTAGATATGGTTATATGTACTTGATGACACATAAGTCAGAATCCTTTGAAAATTTCAAAGAATTCAAGAATGAATTAAAGAACTAGCTTGGCAAGAGTATTAAAATACTTCGATAAGATCGAGGTGGAGAATACCTTAGCCATGAGTTTCATGACTATCTAGCTGAGTGTGGGATTCTATCCCAACTCACTCCTCCTGGAACACCATAGTGGAATGGTGTATCCGAAAGGAGGAATCGTACCCTATTATATATGGTACGGTCTATGATGAGTCACACAGATCTTCCTACATTTCTTTGGGGCTATGCTCTAGACACGGTAGCTTTTATACTCAACCGAGTTTCATCCAAGTGTTAGGATGTATACTAAAATCCTAGCTTTTGATATAAACATTTATCTAGAAATAAAGAATCACATTAGTCAAATGTCTACATTTATGATAAATGTAGTTGTTCAATTAATTTATATTATAGATAACATGGTGTGTGGTGTCACACACAGAGGATCATATTATCAGTACCTTATAAATTATAAACAGTAGCTCACGACCAAGATGGAAAGGAACAAACCATTTGAAGGTCGTAGTGTAATTAGGTATTAGTTTATCTTAACTATATAATTACACTAGTACTATTAGAGTGTATTGAGTAGGACCATTAGAGGTCATTTCTTTTATACTGACTTTATAAAGGAATAAAGACCTCAGTTATTATGGAAGTGTGTGCTCTTACTCCTAATATAATAACAAGCACATATATTTTATATTTATTTCTTTAATTTATCAATGGGTGAGATTTATTTCGATAAATCAATAAGCCCGATAAGTTGGGAAATGATATCACTTATAGTGTGTGTTGTTGATTATAGAAGGAAACTGTGTCCTAGTGATCTAGGTTGAGAATGTCCCCAAGAGGATCTCATAAGGATTATCATATTAACCCTGCAGGTGGACTTAGTCCGACATGATGATAAGGTTGAGTGGTACTACTCTTGGACTAAGATATTAATTAAATGAGTTATCAGTAACTCACTTAATTAGTGGACATTCGACATCTTAAACACAGGGAGACTAACACACTCATAATAAGAAGGAGCCCAAAATGTAATTTGGGATTGGTGCGGTAGTTCAATAATAGTTCTTTAGTGGAATGAATTATTATTGATGAAATTAAGTTATGTGTTCGGGGCGAACACGGGAAGCTTAATTTCATCGGGAGACCAAAACCAATTCCTCCTCTCAGTCCCTATCATAGCCTCTTGTATATAGAGATTTATACCCACCACATACCCACTTTCTTACCCATCCAATGGCCGACCATTGTAATTGAAAAAAAAAAGAAAAAAAAGAAAATTGTTTTAATTAAAATAATTTTTATTTTTCATGGAAAAGGAATTAAGGAAGTTTTTATTAAAATTTCCTTATTTGCCAAGACCAATGATTATAAAAGAGGTGGTAGAGGTGCCTTCATGGGTGAACGACTCTATTATATTTTCTCCCTCTTTTCTTCCTTGGTGTGGCCGGCCCTTCTCCTTTTCTCTCTTCCTCTTGTGTGGCCGAAATCCTTTATCTCTTGGAGCTTGGAGGAGGTGGCCGGATCTAGCTTGAGGAAGAAGGAGAGAAAGCTTGCATCCCTTGGAGCTTGGTTGGTGAAAAAAGTTCTTCATCCTTTAGAAGATATGCTTGGCCGAAACTTGAAGGAAGGTAGAAGAAGGTGCCTTGGTGGTTCTCATCTCGGAATATCATGTTGGTGCAGTAAGCATCCGACGATCGAACCTTAGTTTTGATAATGGCAAAGGGATTCAAAGTTAAGACTCCTTGTTATCTAACGTGGTTAAATAAGGTTTCAGGAAAGTCCTAACTGCAGTTAGGCAAGGAAAAATCCTAAGGGGGGGGGTAACCTTAGGTCCTAGGGGGTGGTAACCCTAGGTGAAGGAAAATCCTAAGGGGAGGTAACCTTAGGTCCTAGGGGGTGGTAACCCTAGGTGAAGGAAAATCCCAAGGGGGGGTAACCTTAGGTCCTAGGGGGGTGGTAACCCTAGGTGAAGGAAAATCCTAAGGGGCGGCAACCTTAGGTCCTAGGGGGTGGTAACCCTAGGTGGAGGAAAACCCTAAGGGGCGGCAACCTTAGGTCCTAGGGGGAGGTAACCCTAGGTGGAGAAAAACCCTAGGGGGCGGTAACCCTAGGTCCTAGGGGGTGGTAAGCCTAGGCGGAAAGTCCAGTCGGTCTGGAGGACTGGACTGGCAACAGGTAAATCTCCTGAGTGGAGTAGGTGAGGACGTGTTCCCCGTAGAGGGAACAATAGGCGTCGGGTCGACCTAGGGTTTCCGGTTGGAAACCTGAAGTCAAACCCGGACAGTTCGAATGCTGTCAAAACCTTTATTATTATTCATTATGTTTCTGTGCTAACTTTGTTTTGCAGGGTATGTATTTGGGACTAACACATTTTGCAGGAACAAAGGAGCAAGTTACAACTCGGATGAACAGTGTCCGAGGCGCCTCCATGGCGCTTGGAGGCGCCTCGGGTGCGAACCTGGAAAAGCCAGCGCAGAAGGTTGGAGGCGCCTTAGATGAAGTTCAAAGCGCCTTGGGTCGAAGGTTGAAGGCGCCTTGGGTCAAGGCGCTTGAATCGATGAAGTTCACCAAGTCTGTGATCTCCATGGTGACTCGGCTGTTTAAGGCGCAAGGGCTTCAGGCGCCTTGAACACCCTTTATAAGGGGTCTCGAGCAGCAACACCAGAACATCCAAGTCTTCTCTCTTCAACGTGCTGCTCCGAAAGAAGCCCGGAAGTGCTGCAACAAGTCTCCGACGACCCGAAGCTTCAATATTCTACTGTTGTCGTCGGTATAACTAGTTTTTCCAGTTACTTGTACTTCATCTTGTAATCATTTTATCGAGCTTATAGTTATTTCCCACCGGAAGCGATCAAGGATCGCGGGCCTTCGAGTAGGAGTCGATCAAGGCTCCAAACGAAGTAAAAATCCTCCTGTCTCTGTGTGTTTGTTTTGTTTTATTCCGCTGCTTAATTACTCCGATAATTCTTACGTTTCCGATAATCGAAAAACGATTTAACCACGAGTGCTATTCACCCCCCCCCTCTAGCACGTCTCGATCCAACAATTGGTATCAGTGCGGGGTCGCTTTGAACTGGTGCAACCACCATTCAAGCATTTTTTTGTGGCTTTGTCGTTTGTATAGGTTAAAAATAAAACCTTACGCCTTTCGTTTTTTCCCTCCAAAACTGCTTTTGAAAAATTAATTTTCATCTTTTCACCATTGGTTGGAATTAGCGAAATATTGCATTTTCAAAAACTTGTTGTAATATTTTTTTAATATTATTTTAATAATATTTTAATAATATTTTATTATTTTTTTTTGAAATTCCTGAATTACTATCTTTATTTCTCTCCCGCACTACTAATCCAAGACTAAGTCTTGGAACAAGTTTTATTGTGTTTATTTTACGAGATTTCTTCTAATGGCCTACGAAGATGGGTACAACTCCACATGCCTACCATTGCTGTCTGACGAGAACTTCAGATACTGGAAAGACCAGGTGGAGCATCAATTAAAGACCGAAGCAGAAATATGGACCATAGTCCATATTGGATTCACTCTCCCCACCAAAGAAGGTGTACTCATCACCTGTGAGAAGTGGGATGCACAAACAATAAGGACATTCGAGGCAAATGCAAAAGCAACTTACATTCTCCTATGCGGACTAACAAATTCAGATCTTGATCGAGTTGGAAAGTTCAACAATGCTAAGGAGCTTTGGGAGAAAGTGCTCAAGATTTATGAGATCCCTTCAGAGTTAGAAGATCGAATAGAACCTGAGTCCGAATTTGAAATTGAATCCTCAGAGTCAACCTCCGAACCAGACTCAGAAAAATCAGAGCAAACCGATATCATAGCACTGATGGCCAAAGACGAGATATCTGAATCTGAGTCAGAATTTGAAATGGCAACGGTCAAGGGGGAGGATCCTATCACAGATCTAAAAGGTAAAATTGTAAATTCAAATTATAAATCTCTCATAATTTGTTTTAAGTGTAGGGAGAGAGGGCACTATTGAAACGAATGCCCCACTCGTAAGACTCGACCAGCACAATCGGAGGAGAAGGAGAAAATGACCAGGAGAGGGAAGAAATACATCAAATGCTCCAAATGCAAACTAATGGGTCACTGCAAAAGACAATGCCCAGAAAGAAGACCCAAGAATCCAGAGGGAGAAATCAAGGTTAGTACATTTACATTATATGAAAATCCAGTTTTTGCAACACATGATCGCACTAGCTTAACTAATCCTGCTTGCTCTAGTATAGATTTCTCTTCAAAATTAGATATGCATGCTAATAATGTAATGAACAAAATTAATTCAAATAAAAATAAGAAATTAACTCTTAGAAAAGTAGAAATACAAAATAATATTTTAAAAGATAAAATTGATAAATTAGAGAAGATTGTTAATAATTTAGTCAAATCACGAAATCTAGACTTGGGTTATAAGTCTAAAGTAAAACTTAAACAGTACAAACCAAGTTATAATCAAGTACCTTTTATTTATTTAACTTAATAAAACATAAATCAATAACATAGGAGGAGGCTCCAGAATAGCTGACACCTCCGAAATTAATCCACCCGATAAGGGTAAATAAGAGTAGATTACCCGGCAGGGTAATTAAGGTTAGATTAAAATGGGTTAAGTTTAACTTAACCAACGGTACTGGTGAAGTTTTTGGATGATAGTACGTTAGGGAAGCTTGGGCATCGCATGTCTAGGAAGATATGGCTTCGACCTGGTG
Source organism: Zingiber officinale (assembly GCF_018446385.1). NCBI lineage: Eukaryota > Viridiplantae > Streptophyta > Magnoliopsida > Zingiberales > Zingiberaceae > Zingiber > Zingiber officinale. The sequence goes on along the minus strand of NC_055995.1, from coordinate 60,298,987 downwards.
CATTTGGCCAAGTGGAACTGACCGAAGCTACCCTTAAATGTATCCTAACTAGTTAGACCAAAGTTTAGTATTAAGTTCAATGGGTAGGACTATTTGGAAAACCTCGAAGGCATGGTTACTTTAATGAGTTCCTTGTGACTCACCATAGCCCAGAAGTTTATCCAAAGAATGCTTATTTGTTGAACTCAAAGCTAAACCGGAATCTAACACAAAGTTAAACCAAACCCTTAAATTGAACCTCAATTCATCTCACAACAATTATAGAGTTCCCTGATTGAAAATTTAGATCGGGTGAGATGACTAAGAAATTAAAATTGATTTGAAAAATATTTAAAAAACTTTTCAAAATTGATTTGAAAATTATTTAAAAATCTTTTCAAAATTAATTTCAAAATTATTTAAAAAATCTTTTCAAAATTCTTTTTCAAATTTATTTAAATTTTTTTTCAAAATTAATTTCAAAATTATTTAAATTTTTTTTTCAAAATTATTTAAAAATTAATTTCAAAATTATTTAAAAAAACTTTTCAAAATTGATTTGAAAATTTTTAAAAATCTTTTCAAAATTCTTTTTCAAAATTATTTAAAAAATCTTTTCAAAATTAATTTCAAAATTATTTAAAAATCTTTTCAAAATCTTTTTCAAAATTATTTAAAAATCTTTTCAAAATTAATTTCAAAATTGTTTAAAAATCTTTTCAAAATTAATTTCAAAATTGTTTAAAAAATCTTTTCAAAATTAATTGTTTAAAAAAAAAAAATCTTTTCAAAATTAATTTCAATATTATTTAAAAATCTTTTCAAAATCTTTCTCAAAATTATTTAAATTTTTTTTCAAAATCTTTTTCAAAATTATTTAAAAATCTTTTCAAAATTATTTAAAAAATTCTTTTAAAATTCTTTTCAAAATCAATTTCAAAATTGTTTAAAAAATCTTTTCAAAATTAATTTCAAAATTGTTTAAAAAATCTTTTCAAAATTAATTGTTTAAAAATATTTTCAAAATTAATTTCAAAATTATTTAAAAATCTTTTCAAAATCTTTTTCAAAATTATTTAAAAATCTTTTCAAAATCGCTTTCAAATTTATTTAAAAATCTTTTAAAAATATTTGAAAAACATATTTCAAAATCCTTTGAAAAATATTTCAAAATCCTTTGAAAAATAGTTGGAAAACTTATTCAAAAACCTTTGAAAAATTTATTCAAAAACCTTTGAAAAATACTTAAAAACTAACTTGAAAATCTTGCTCCCCGAAATTTACTAGACTTACAAGAATATGGAATTAGCCTTGAAGGAAATGGAGATTTGAAGTTTGAGCATGCTCATACTTTAGGGCTCTGATACCTGAACCAAACAATCTGGACAACTTAAAATCTAATTAACCTCATACTTGAACTCCTGAACTCAAAAATTTATTAAGACATTGATTAAGGGGGAGTGATTTTGAGTCGGTTTTAAAATTAGTTTTTCTTTAAAAATTTTGACTTGACCTTAAAATTAAAAACTATTTTTGGCATATCTTCAAAAATTCAAGCTATTTTTAACTTTGCTTTAAAATTAAAATTATTTATGACCTGACTTTTAAATTATAACTCCTCTATAAGCTAAATGTTTTCAAAGCTGAGTACTTAATTAAGTTTTCTCTAACTAAACTTAGTTAAATTATTTTCTAAACTTAGCTACTTGGCAGGATATTTTCTCAACGCAATCATTTTTATGCTGAAAACATAGCTAAGTATTTTCAAATATAGCTAACTATTTTTTAGCTAAGTACTTTTTAAAGTGTTTAAAACAAAAAAAAAAGAGATTTAGCTAAGTACAAAAATTTGTTTAAAGACAAAATAACTTTATCTCAGCTAAGAGTATCTCTCAAACTAAAGGAAGAATTTTGCATTCAAAATTATGATTTCACCTATCTAAAAGTCTTACAAGAAAAACTAAGTGTTTATCAAAAGTAAATTAAAAGATTGGAAGATAAGATTAAAAATTATCTTTGAAAGTTAAGCTAAGGCCCAGATTTTCTTCACTCTCTTGGGTATTTTGATATATGGCAAAGGGGGAGAATAGGAAGAAATTCAAAGAATATTATAAATTAAAACAAAAATTTTGTTGTGAATTTGTGAATGTGCCTATGCTTTATGCCTGTGCTTATTTATGCGTATCTTTATTGCATTTTTACTTAACTTTGAATTTCGGTTGCCATAATCAAAAAGGGGGAGATTGTTGGTGCAGTAAGCATCCGACGATCGAACCTCAGTTTTGATAATGGCAAAGGGATTCAAAGTTAAGACTCCTTGTTATCTAACGTGGTTAAATAAGGTTTCAGGAAAGTCCTAACTGCAGTTAGGCAAGGGAAAATCCTAAGGGGGGGTAACCTTAGGTCCTAGGGGGTGGTAACCCTAGGTGAAGGAAAATCCTAAGGGGGGGTAACCTTAGGTCCTAGGGGGTGGTAACCCTAGGTGAAGGAAAATCCTAAGGGGCGGCAACCTTAGGTCCTAGGGGGCGATAACCCTAGGTGGAGGAAAACCCTAAGGGGCGGCAACCTTAGGTCCTAGGGGGCGGTAACACTAGGTGGAGAAAAACCCTAGGGGGCGGTAACCCTAGGGGGTGGTAACCCTAGGCGGAAAGTCCAGTTGGTCCGGAGGACTGACCGCAATGTAAATCTCCGAGTGGAGTAGAGGACGCTGCCCCGTAGAGGAACAAGCGCTTGTCGACCTAGGGTTTCCGGTTGGAAACCAAGTCGACTTTGACGCTCAATGTCACAAAACCTTTATTATCATTCATTATGTTTCCATGCTAACTTTGTTTTGCAGGGTATGTGTTTGGGACTAACACATTTTGCAGGAACAAAGGAGCAAGTTACAACTCGGATGAATAGTGTCCGAGGCGCCTCCATGGAGCTTGGAGGCGCCTCGGGTGCGAAGGCAGAAGGTTGGAGGCGCCTTAGATGAAGTTCAAGGCGCCTTGGGTCGAAGGTTGAAGGCGCCTTGGGTAGGCTGAAGGCGCCTTGAACTGGATGAAGTTCGACCAAGTCTGTGCTGATCTCCGCGGGTGACTCGGCCTGTTTAAGGCGCCTTGAAGGGCTTCAAGGCGCCTTGAACACCCATTATAAGGGGTCTCGAGCAGCAGCACCAGAATAACGAATTCCAAGTCTTCTCTCTTCAACGTGCTGCTCCGAAAGACGCCCGGAAGTGCTGCAACAAGTCTCCGACGACCCGAAGCTTCAATATTCTACTGTTGTCGTCGGTATAACTAGTTTTTCCAGTTACTTGTACTTCATCTTGTAATCATTTTATCGAGCTTATAGTTGTTGCCCACCGGAAGCGATCAAGGATCACGGGCCTTCGAGTAGGAGTCGATCAAGGCTCCGAACGAAGTAAAATTCCTCCTGTCTCTGTGTGTTTGTTTTGTTTTATTCCGCTGCTTAATTACTCCGATAATTCTTACGTTTCTGATAATCGAAAAACAATTTAACCATGAGTGCTATTCACCCCCCCTCTAGCACGTCTCGATCCAACATATCATTGCCAACACAATGTCCGAGGTTAGAAGAGGAATACGGTAGAAGACCTAGAGGTTTTTGCTTGCAAAAGAAAAGGTACACTAGTATTTAATTTCCACATCATACTAGTTTTATTTCTTTGTAAAAATACCAAATACAAGAGGCGTGCGATTCTAGTATTTCGAATTAGTTTTCGATGTTGTGTTCTTTTGTTTTCTTTTCAAACTTGTGCTTCGATTGTTCTTTTTTGTTAACCTAGAGTTATTTAAGGAAATTAAATATTAGCTTTCCTTAAAAGGCTTTGTCTAGGCAGTGGTGGTTGCTCCCATATCCAAGAAGGCCATGTGCCTCGTCATGCAGTCCTGGAAGTCAATTTTGAAAATTAATATTTAATGGAATTAATAACCTAGGTGACATGGATCAAACGTGTTAAGTTCCGTAGGAGATCCAAGTCTAAACCTAAAAGAACAAATAAGTTAAACTAAGGATCAAACGTGTAAAGTTCCGCAGGTGATCCAAGTTTAATTTAAAAGAACAAATGGTAGCTAGGAAAAGGTTCAGACCTTTGTACAAAATTTTTATACAGTGGAACCGTTAAGCTTTCGGAGTAGCAACCAACAATTAGTATCAGAGCTAGGGTTTTGCCTCTGTGTATTTGGTATTAGTTTAATTATGCACATGTCATACATAATTTAGGCAGGATAATAGTAGGATGTGCTAACTTTGTGGATGCAGGATCCAACTATTATGGCTTATAGATATTGTGTGTGTGATTGGACCCTTGGACATGTCAAGGGCATTTTATTGTGTGTGCATGATTGTATTATAAAATACAGCAAGAGCTGTATTTAGTTTTATTAGGATTTTATTTTTTGATCTAGTTACATGTACATTCCTTCAAGGAATATAGGATCGAAAAATGTAAAATTCTATTTATATCGCGGATCGAATCTTGTAAGGCATGGAACCTTTTGAGGACTAGAGGCGCAGCGGAACAAGGAGCAAGATGGATGCGACAACTAGACCCGGTGGCGGTGGCCAAAGATGGCAGCAGCTAGGGTTGGTGACACACGGAGGACAGCAATAGATAAAAGCCATAATAGTTGAAAATTAGTTTTTCTATTTATTGTTTTTTATGCTGTGCTGTGTGTGCTTGTTAGTATGCATGTTAAGTAGGCTAGCATAGTCAAAATTCCTCACTTTAAATAACTAAGTGGGAGAGGGATTTATTTTTTAAATAAATTCCACGGTCTCCATTACTGGTTTATAAGTGATGCAACAAGCTTGCACGTTGGCTCTGAGTGCCTTCCTCCATATCGGATGAGCTTGTTTGCGGATCACTAGATTAAAATTCCATTTTGGATGACTATAGGAAGTTAATTAAGAGCGTGTGATCTTCCCCATCCGAAGGGGCACAATCTTATTAATGGACTTAGTGTCAAGTAATGATATACACTTAGGCACATCTAATAGTATCCTCCCCATCAGAGTCACTGCTATTATTTGTGTGACCGAAGAAAACCAACTATTAATTTGTCAAATAAATAGGTTGACAAGATAATAAAATTAAAAAAACTACTCTTACAAATGTTTGATTTTGTATACGTCCACACTATCATGGCATACAAAATTCATGGTGTTTGAGGTTATTTTTATTTTGTCATAAAGATTTATTGACAAGATAATTAATGGGTAAAACCCTCCTCTTAATGTTTAAATTTTGTATACGTCCACACTATCGTGGCATACAAAATTCACGGTGTTTGAGGTGTTGGTGAATTTAAATAATATTGTTTGAGGAATCAATGTTATTTTAAATTCAAAAGTTTTGACCAAATATTTGATCAAAGACAGATCAACTATTAATTTTATTCGTCATAAAGTAAAGTTGACGAGATAATAAAATTAATGGATAAAATCTCCTCTTTGATTTTGTATACGTCCACACTATCTGGCATACAAAATTCATAGGGATTTTATGAAATTGATCTTGACCAAATATTTTTGTGATTCTTAAGATTTAAAATGTTTGTCAATTCCCTAGTTGTTATACTATAGAAAAGACTTAGTAGTTCCAATTGTAATAATTTGAAATAGGACTTGGACATTAAGGTAGACTGTCTTCTTAGAACTAAGAACAATATAGGTGTATTTAATTCATTAGTTGAAACATGTTTAGTGGTGTTATCTACCAGAACTTGAAGTGTAGATACAGAGACCATTAATCATGTCCGCAATTCATTGCAGGGTTCCAGGAAACCCGACAACTAAATGAAAATAAAAACACCGTCCACATGGGTACTGCTGTAAAAGTGGCAGCTGTTGCAGTGGAAGATGTTTATCCTTTGATAAAATATGGATTTTAAGTAATTGTCTTTATGTACCAAGTTTAGAAAGAACTAGTTTTCAGTTTCTAAACTATTCAAAGAACTTGATATTCTGCTTCTTTTAATAACAAAGTTGTTATTAAGAAAAAGAGGGAAGTTATCTGTTCTGGTACGTTGGTTGACAATTTATAAATCCAATAACTCTCATGATTCAACAAATGGAAATTAGTAACACATCTTCTAACTTTAAGAGAAAGCAACCTTCAGAAATAAACTAATTATATCTTTGGCATCTAAGTCTAAGTTATATTAACTTGAGTAGGATTCATTGGTAGCTGATGAACTTTTGGGTTCATTGGTAGTGGAAATCTTTCCAACCTGCGAGTCTTACTTGGAAGGAAAAATAACCGAGAAGCTTTTAAGTATAAGGGGTATGGAGCCAAAGATACATTGGAATTGGTTCATTTTGATTTGTGCGATCCTATGACTATCCAGACAAGAGGTAGTATCGAATATTTCATCTATTTTATAGACAACTATTCAAGATACAAATACATTTACTTAATGTGTCGCAAGACTAAGTGATTTGATTAGTTCAAAGAGTACAAGGCTGATGCAGAGAAACGTTAAAGTAAAAGTATCAAGTCACTATGGTAAGATCGTAGTGGCAAGTACCTCTTGGGACAATTTAGGAGTCACTTATCAAAAATAGGGATTCAATCCCAACTAACTGCACCTGGTACATCCCAACAGAATGGTGTAGTAGAAAGAAGGTATAGGACTCTTATGGAAATAATTAGATTGATGATGAGTTATTCAGAAAATTGCCAAGTTCGTTTTAAGGATATACTCTGGAAAAGAAAGTGAACATAGTACCTTCCAAAGTCAGAACTCTCTACTCATATAGAATTGATGAATAGGCGTAAGCCTATTTTGAAGCATATTCGGATTCGGGTAGTCCAGCACATATGCTAAAGAGAGACAATGATAAGTTGGATAGGAATTCACTTGTTTATGGGTTATCCTAGAGAAACGAATGTAGGTTTATAGTCTTAAAAATCAGAAGGTCATTGTTAGCATCAATGGCTGGTTTTTAGAAGAGGACTATATAATGAACCACAAGCCCATAAGTAAATTTGTTCTTAATAAAAGACACGTCTAATCTAGTACCAACTGTACAAGATGAAATATCACAAGAAACTGCAACATGTATCACAATTGATACACAATTATAGACCACTATCATCGTAGTGGGAGGGCTGTCAAACAACCTAAAAGATTCATGTTTTGGAAAAATCTTTTGACTTGATCCCAAATGAACATGAGCCTGATCTCGGACATATGATGAAACACTCCAAGATAAAGATGCAACATCTTGGAAAAGAGCAATGAATACAGAATTAGAATATATGTATTCTAATAAAATCTGGAAGCTTGTAGAACCACTAGATGGTGTAAAAGCCATTGGGTGAAAATAGGTCTACAATAGGAAAAGATAGATAGACAGGAAGGTGGAAACTTTCAAAGCAAGGCTTGATGAAAAAGGAAACTTTTTCACTGGTAGCCATTCTTAAGTCTATCCGGATTCTTTTATCTATTTGGCAAGTGGATATCAAGACAGCATTCCTTAATGGAAGTCTTGAAGAAAGCATCCATATAAAGCAACCAGAAGGGTTCATTGCAAAGGGCAAAGAGCATCTTGAGTGCAAGCTCAAACAGTCTATGGACTGAGGCAAAGCTTCAAGGTCTTGGAACATCCGGTTTATCAAAGTAATCCAGACCTATGGATTTATTTAGTAATCGGATAAGTTTTGTGTATACAAAAGGTGTGATGGAAACGTGGTGGTATTTCTTGTACTATACATAGATAACATTTTTGGTAGTTGGAAATAATATCAAAGTGTTGTCAGAAGTAAGGGTATGGTTGTCCAAACAATTCGATATGAAGGACTTGGGAGAATGTATAGTAATAAGGGATCGCAAGAAAAGCATATTTTACTTATCCGAAGCTTCATATATCAAAAAAATCCTTGCTCGTTTTAAGCATGCATAATTCCAAGAAAGGTTTCTTACCTTTTTAGCATGGAGTAACTTTATCTAAAGAGATGTCTCCGTAGACATCAAAGGAGATAGAGGAAATGAAGGCAGTTCTTTATGCTTCGGTTGTCGAAAGCCTAATGTATGCTATGCACGAGATCAGAAATCTGTTTCGCCAAGGGCATAGTTAGCAGATATCAAAGTAACCCTGGACAAGGACATTGGACTACAGTAAAGCATATATTGAAGTACCTTAGAGGCACTAGAGATTATATGCTAGCTTACAAGGCAGTTAATTTGGTCCCTGTGGGTTGCACAGATTTTGACTGCCAATCGGATAGGGACAATAGTAAGTCAACCTCGGGGTTTTGTGTTTACTTTAAGAGGTAAAGTCATAACTATGGAAGCGTGATAAGCATAGGTATTTTTCTGGACTCCACCATAGAAGCTGAGTATATGGCAAGCCTCTGAGGTAGTCATAAAAGCTGAATGACTCAATAACCTCAAGATAGACTTAGATATAATTTCTGTTTTGTCCAAAGATTATTACAATTTATTGTAATAATAGTGGTGCAGTAGCAAACTCGAAGAAACCATGAGTCTATAAGGCAAGTAAACACAATAGAGTGCAAGTACCACCCAATACGAGAAATCGTATAAACGAGGAGAAGTTGTTACTACCTAAATTGCATCAGATGATGACCTATAGATCTTTTCACTAAGGCCCTTAAGGCAAGAGCTTTTGATGGGCATATTGAAGGGTTGGGATTCAGATGTATGGCAGCAAATATGGCAGCTTAGTCTTTTAGTATAAGTGGGAGATTGTTAGGATGTATACTAAAAGTCTAGCTTTCGGTATAAACATTTATCTAGAAATAAAGAATCACATTGGTCAAATGTCTACATTTATGATAAATGTAGTTGTTCAATTAATTTATATTGTAGATAACATGGTGTGTGGTGTCACACACAGAGGATCATATTATCAATACCTTATAAATTATAAACAGTAGCTCACGACCAAGATGGAAAGGAACAAACCATTGGAAGGTCGTAGTGCAATTAGGTATTAGTTTATCTTAACTATATAATTACACTAGTACACTTATAGTGTATTGAGTAGGACCATTAGAGGTCGTTTCTTTTATACTGACTTTATAAAGGAATAAAGACCTCAGTTATTATGAAAGTGTGTGCTCTTAATCCTAATATAATAACAAGCACATATATTTTATATTTATTTCTTTAATTTATCAATGGGTGAGATTTAGTTCGATAAATCAATAAGCCCGATAAGTTGAGAAATGATATCACTTATAGTGTGTGTTATTGATTATAGAAGGAAACTGTGTCCGAGTGATCTAGGTTGAGAATGTCCCCAAGAGGAGCTAATAAGGATTATCATGTTAAACCCTGCAGGTGGACTTAGTCCGACATGATGATAAGGTTGAGTGGTATTACTCTTGGACTAAGATATTAATTAAATGAGTTGTCAGTAACTCACTTAATTAGTGGACATTCGACATCTTAAACACAAGGAGACTAACACACTCATAATAAGAAGGAGCCCAAAATGTAATTTGGGATTGGTGCGGTAGTTCAATAATAGTTCTTTAGTGGAATGAATTATTATTGATGAAATTAAGTTGTGTGTTCGGGGCAAACACGGGAATCTTAATTTCATCAGGTGACCAAAACCAATTCCTCCTCTCGGTCCCTATCGTAGCCTCTTGTATATAGAGATTTATACCCACCACATACCTACCTTCTTACCCATCCAATGGGGCCGGCCAAGCTAGCTTGGAACCCAAGCTAGGGATGGCCAAGACCAAGTGGATGAGCCAAGTTGGTGGCCGGCCAAAGCTTGGGTCCCAAAATTAGGTGGCCGGGCACTAGAATATTAAAAAGGATTTTTATTAAAATTATTTCTTATGTGGATATCATGGTTTTAAAAGAGAGTTTAAAAAATTAAAAATTTCCTTTTATAGCTTTCTACAAAAGATTAAGAGAAGAGATTAATCTCTTTCCTTATTTGTAGATTAAAAGGATGGTTTTAATTTTTGGTAAAAACTTTCCTTATTTGTAAATCATCCACATGTTTAAAAGAGAGTTTAAAATATGAAATATTTCCTTATTTGTTGATTAAAAGGTGGATTTTAAATTTTAAGAAAACTTTCCTTTTTAACCATGTTCATGATTTAAAAGAGAGTTTAAAAATTAAATATTCTCTTTTATAAGTTTCTACAAAAGATTAAGAAAAGATTTGATATCTTTCCTTATTTGTAGATTAAAAGAGATTTTAATTTTTATAGATAATTTTCTTTTTATCCACATGTTTAAAAGAAAGATTTTAATTTATAAAATTTCATTTTTACTAACCATGAAGGGATTAAAATTATTGGAGAAATTTTTATAAATTTCTGGAGACAAATTAGGAAGTTTTAATTAATTAAAACTCTCCTTGTTTATAGCTTGTGGTGGCCGCCCATATGAATTGAGAAAATAAAATTGATTTTTAATTAATTAAATTTTCCTTTTAATGGCAAAAGAATTAAGGAAGTTTTTATTAAAATTTCCTTATTTGCCAAGACCAAGGATTATAAAAGAGGGGGTAGAGGTGCCTTCATGGGTGAACGACTCTATTCTATTTTCTCCCTCTTTTCATCCTTGGTGTGGCCGGCCCTTCTCCTTTTCTCTCTTCCTCTTGTGTGGCCGAAATCCTTTATCTCTTGGAGCTTGGAGGAGGTGGCCGGATCTAGCTTGAGGAAGAAGGAGAGAAAGCTTGCATCCCTTGAAGCTTGGTTGGTGAAAAAAGTTCTTCATCCTTTAGAAGATGTGCTTGGCCGAAACTTGAAGGAAGGTAGAAGAAGGTGCCTTGGTGATTCTCATCTCGGAAGATCATTGCCCACACAATGTCCGAGGTTAGAAGAGGAATACGGTAGAAGACCTAGAGGTTTTTGCTTGCAAAAGAAAAGGTACACTAGTATTTAATTTCTGCATCATACTAGCTTTATTTCTTTGTAAAAATACCAAATACAAGAGGCGTGCGATTCTAGTATTTCGAATTAGTTTTCGATGTTGTGATCTTTTGTTTTCTTTTCGAACTTGTGCTTCGATTTTTCTTTTTGGTTAACCTAGAGTTATTTAAGGAAATTAAATATTTGCTTTCCTTAAAAGGCTTTGTCTAGGCGGTGGTGGTTGCTCCGATATCCAAGAAGGCCATGCGCCTCGCCATGCAGTCCTGGAAGTCAATTTTGGAAATTAATATTTAATGGAATTAATAACCTAGGTGATTTGGATCAAACGTGTTAAGTTCCGCAGGAGATCCAAGTCTAAACCTAAAAGAACAAATAAGTTAAACATAGGATCAAACGTGTAAAGTTCCGCAGGCGATCCAAGTTTAATTTAAAAGAACACTTGGTAGCTAGGAAAAGGTTCAGACCTTTGTACAAAATTTTTGTACAGTGGAACCGTTAAGCTTTTTGAGTAGCAACCAACACCAAGGCCGTGATAAAGACACCATATAGGATATGGACTGGGAGAGATGCCCAGGTGTCTTTTATGAGGATTTGGGGTTATGAGGCTTACGTTGGACGTCAAGTCTTAGACAAATTAGGACCCAAATCCGACAAGTGGTATTTCATTGGATATCCCCAAGGAAACGAAGGGATATTACTTCTACATTCCCGGTCAACACAAGATAGTTGTGGCTAAGACTGGGGTATTTCTAGAAAGGGTTTTTGTTTCTAGAAAGGCTAGTGGGAGTACGTTCAATCTTAAAGAAATTCAAGATGTGAACAATAGCACTGAAGCCTCGATGGAAGTTGAACTGGAACCACAAAGTGTTGTGGATGATGTTGTTCCACAAGGGGTTGAGGAACCACAACCAGTTCAAGTAGACATACCTCTTGCAGGTCTGATAGGGTACGTCGTCAGCCTGAGAGATACTCATTTCTCTTGTCTGACCATGATGACGTTGTGCTCATAGAGGATGAGCCCACCTCCTATTAGGAAGTAGTGATGAGACCAGATTTCGAGAAATGGCTAGAGGCCATGAGATCCGAAATGGAATCCATGTACACCAACCAAGTATGGACTTTGGTTGATCCACCTGAAGGTGTAAAACCCATTGGGTGTAAGTGGATCTTTAAGAGAAAGACTGACATGGATGGACTTATCTATAAGGGTCGCTTGGTAGCTAAAGGTTTCAAGAAGATTCATGGTATTGACTATGATGAAACCTTTTCTCCAATAGCGATGTTTCTCAATTGCAGCATACCATGACTATGAGATATGGCAGATGGATGTCAAAACAACGTTTCTGAATGGAAACCTGCTCGAGGATGTGTACATGACACAACCTGAGGGTTTTGTAGATCCATAGCACACTAGCAGAGTATGCAAGCTGCATAGGTCCATTTATGGACTAAAGCAAGCTTCTTGGAGCTGGAATCTTCGATTCGATGATGCAATCAAACAGTTTGGTTTCATCAAGAATGAAGATGAGCCTTGTGTCTACAAAAAGATTGTAGGGAACACAGTTATCTTCCTTATATTGTATGTGGATGACATACTACTCATTAGGGGTGACATCCCTTTGCTTCAGTCTGTCAAGACCTGGCTAGGGAGTTGTTTCTCAATGAAGGGCTTAGGTGAAGCATCTCGCATTCTAGTCATACAGATCTATAGAGATAGATTTAAGAGATTACTTGGCCTAAGTCAGAGTACATATATTGACAAGGTACTCCTACGGTTTGCCATGCAGAACTCCAAGAAAGGTTTTCTGCCAATGTCACATGGTGTTAGTCTTTCGAAGACTCAAGGCCCCTCTTCTAGAGAGGAGAGGGAACGCATGGATCAGATCCCTTATGCCTCAGCTATAGGATCTATCATGTACGCCATGCTATGTACTCGTCCTGATGTCTCGTATGCTTTGAGCATGACGAGCAGATACTAGTCAGATCCAGGTGAAAGTCATTGGATAGCGGTCAAAAATATTCTTAAGTACTTAAGAAGGACTAGACAATATTTCTTGATATATGGAGGCGATGACGAGCTAGCTGTAAAGGGTTACAGTGATGCTAGCTTCAAGACCGACCAGGATGATTATCGATCATAGTCAGGGTTCGTGTTTTGCATAAATGGTGGTGCTGTGAGCTGGAAGAGTTTGAAGCAGGACATAGTAGCTGATTCTATGACAGAGGCCGAGTACATTGCTACATCAGAGGCAGCAAAATAGGCAGTTTGGATCCGCAAGTTCATTACTAAACTTGGGGTGGTTCCCAGTATCGCTGACCCTATTGAACTCTATTGTGACAACAATGGAGCTATAGCACAGGCTAAGGAACCTCGCTCACACCAGCGGACCAAACACATACTACGGCGCTTCCATCTCATTCAAGAGATTATCGATAGAGGAGATGTGAAGATTTACAGAGTACCTACAGAGGCTAACATCGCAGATCCCTTGACCAAGGCTTTGGCACAAAGAAAGCATGATGGTCACACTAGGTCATTAGGCCTTAGAGCCTACACTGATTGGCACTAGAGCTAGTGGGAGATTGTTAGTTAGAGCCCAAGAGCCAATCATTTGATGATTATTGTATGGACTCATTGTATCATATTCTTATATATAAAGGCATTTGGTTTATTGGTTATTATGGTTACTTGTATTGGTGTCAAATAAACTAAGTATAATAGCGTCCTTGAGTAGAAGGGTCTTACCTATATCAATCGATTGGTTGAATCGATAGTGAGATGATATAGGGAACACTACTATTAATCATTCCTAGTCGAGTATTAACATTCAGGGACAATGTTAATGCAATAAGACTAGCATGTAGGTCAACTCGATGACTTGATCTCACAAGTCATGGATATAGAGATATCAGGTTGACACATGGGTATGCATTGGAGAATGTATACTGAATGACCCACCATGAGAAAGTATCATGGATCGTTATATGAGTTTCATATACTTTCTCATGTCGCTATTAGTATGACTACTAGTCCTTAGACCTGAAGTCACCATGGTTCCCTTAATAAGGAGTTATGTACTTTGGTTTCGTCAAACGTCACCCGTAACTGGGTGGACTATAAAGGCGATTACTGGGTATGTAACAAATTATGCGGAGGGATGTGAGTGATGTAGATGGGATCTATCCCTCCTATATGACGGGAGTGACATCGATATTCTTGATAGAGTGAGACCACTAAGTGCATGGTCATGCCCAAATGAGTCAATATGAGATGTTGAGCTCATTTGATTGAGTGAGACTACTTGGAGTTCAAGATTTAGATTGATTAGAGGATGACATGGTCTATGCCTCACATTAATCAATCTAGATGTCAAGGATAGAAAGACACTTGTCATATTTTTGTGAGGAGTCACAATTAGTAGTCACAAGGTGATGTTGGATCTCAACATTCTTGTAACTTGGGTAGTAATGATTGTTGCTAGATACCGCTCATTACTTATGCTTCTAAATGGGTTTAGAAGCATTGCAACGTTAAAAGAACCTATAGGGTCACACACAAAGGACAATTAGATGGAGATTAGGTTCATATGATGAACCAAGAGCATTAGATTCATGTGATGAATCAAATTGGATTAAGAGTAATCGTAATTGAACTAATTGAGTTGGACTCAATTTGATTCATGTGTTCAATGAGTCTAATTTAGATTATGACTCATTGAATCAATTTAATTAAATGAATTAGATTCATTATATTAAATTGGCTTGAATCAAATGGTTGGATTTGATCAACCATGGGAGTTATAATGTCAAGTTTGACTTGACTTGAGAGGAAGATGAAAAGTCAAGTTTGACTTGACTATTTGCCACCTCATTTGTGAGTTGGCATTAGGAGGACCAATGATGATGTGCCACATCATCAAGGCTAGCACATGTGTGTACCATCTCATGGAGGTTACAAATCTCCTCTTTAATGGCGTCCACATTAAATGAGAAGGGGGTTACAAGCCATTAAGTGTCCGGCCACATTTGAATTGCAAGTGAATGCAATTCAAGCCAATTCATTCCATCTTCTTCCTTCCTCTCTTCTTGCTCTCCCTCTTCTCCTCCTTGGCCGAACCATCTAAGGTGCTAGCACACCTTTGTTTGGTCTTCTCCACCTACTTTTTTCGTGTGGATACTTCTAGAGGATCGTACACTTGACGATCTCGAGATTTGGCGAACCGTTGGACGAGCAGGATTGCGAAGGGCATCGCATCGAGGGTAAATTCCTTCTCCTTGTAGATCTAGTTTAGAACTAGCATAAGAAACTCATACTCTTAATGTTTTTCGAAAATTTTACTTCGCACGGATCCGGTGGCATGGGAATCGGGGTTTCCGCAACGTGAAAAAAGCAGTTTTTACAGCCCGAAATTCCCAACACATGTTGTGTGCAGGCCCATGTAGCCGGCCGACGAGCTCAACAATAAAGGAGTCGTCAATCGCCCAGCATGAAATCTTGTGAGATGGTGCATGATGCTACAATATGTTATACCTGAACATTTCCTCCATATATATGTGGTAGAAGATAAACGCATATATAACAATGACATAAGCAACATAAATCCAAGATCACTTATCCAATATGTCTAGCAATTAATCCAATATACAGAAGCACAACATATCATCACCTCTAAGAGAATCGGTACACATAACAATAACTAAGAGCATATAAGTCTAATGTATAATAGCTAACAGTAGAAGCATGTAGCAGGTATCAAATAAACTATAACCAGGGAAGTGATAAATCTACCGATCACTAGTAATTATATATATACTACACATATCATAAGACACTATCAAGGGATAAGTCAAAGGGTACCCGCCTCAAATATAAGGTCCAATCAAGCAATCCAAAGTCGAGACACCCGTCTCAAATCAGAGTCATGCGCCAAACAATATATAAATATTTTATTTAGCTAAATCCATATGAATAGCTAAATAAAATCTCCAAAACTAAATTAGGGTAAAACCCTAATCAAACACAATCACAACCTACCTAATTAAATCTAATGGTCAATTAGGATTAGTTACCTAATCCCTAATCACCCGTTAGATTAGAAATCCAACGGTTGACTAGAGTTAATTACCTTAACCCTAATCATTCCATTAGATTAATTCTAAACTAAATAATTTTATACATAAACAACTAAACATAAGCCTAATTCAAAACTACACATGATCATGTAATCAAATCATACGTAAATTCAACTAACCATCCAGTAATACAATTATCCCTAATTCCTACACCTTACCTCAAATCACAGTTATTGTGGATGCTTGATGGGTTTGCTCCCAGAACTAGAAAGTCCACAGAATAGCAAGGTGCTGGATTCCACTCCACAATTCAGATCAAGAATGAATCAATCAGTGGAGATCACGTATCACACAACAATCCTTCTAGGATCTGCTCGACAGCTCAAGAACACCTCACTGATCCCAACTTCTTCAACCGAATCTCCCAATCAGCCATAAGAAAAGGAGGACCAAATCTGATCAGGAGAAAAATCCAGCACAAGAAGAGTCAATGTCGAAAGAAGAACCCTAATCTAGCTAAAACCCTTGAATCAACACAGATCCGACGATGCCTTACCTCCATGATCGCTGCTAGGTGGCATCGCTCGGTCCAATACGACTAGCGAAGAGGGGAATCGCACTGTGAATTGAGCGAGGAGAGGAAATGTGGAGGTAGATTGGCGGGGAGACGACGCAATCTTGCTCCTCACCATGCCCTAGCCACAACACCTTTGGCGATCAGCCGCAAAACCTGCCGAACAGCAACTCCTCTGCCGACGACAGTCTAGAGAGGAGAAACACCGGCCGGATCTAAGCTTAGGATGTCGATGCTGGCAGAGGAAGATCGCCGGAGGTCGAAGCTCTGTTCCCGTCGCCGTCATCCGCTAGAGAGAACAGAGAAGGAAGAAAGTTCGCGATCGGGAAAGAGGAGGAGGAGAAAAGGGTTCGGTGATAGGTTTGGGTAAAGAAAAGGAAAGAATTTATAATTAAAATTTTTCCTCACTTAAACGGGTATCCCAAATAGGCTTTATCCGGACCCATAAATCCGTTCCCTCAAAACCCGTCATACTATCTCCGAAAATTCTCAGAAAATTTCTAAAATTCTGAAAAAATTCTATAAGGCTATTTCCAAAATAACCTTATTAATTAAATTTTTTGATATCTTACAACTTTTGTCCCTTTTTAATCTAATCCTAATGACTCTGCCTGGTAACTTATTATTTTAGAGGTGCCAATTAATTTGGAGTCTCTCCTTGAATTATTGAATTTTTAGATTTATATCGATTACTTTTTTAGTTATAATAGTGTCACGCCCCAGGTAGTCCCTGTCCGAAGAAATTTCGGCAGCATCTCCCCTGTACGGCGGACAATATGAATCTCAGTATACATATATCTATACCTCGGCCACACTCGGCCGGGACAATACAATACAAATAAGAAGCAAACCACGCAGTTTATATCAATATTCCACACAGCTCAACATATAATCAATCCACGCAGTTTAATAAGGAAGAACGATATAAAACCAACAAAGATATACGTACACATCCTACTCCACTACAACGAAGAAAACAAATCCACGAAGTAGTGTGAAAATCTGCAGCGGAAAACAAAAGCAGCAAACCCAAAGGTTCGACATAAAGTCCACAATACAAACCCACATCACAAGTATACATATAAAAGCGAATACAGAAAATGATATCTAGAAATCCTCGCGACCAAGGGGCTAGTGACGGGAATCTCTCCTGACGGCCTCAACCTAAAAAATAGTAACAACGGGGTTAGTTCAAGAACTCAGCAGGTAAACCAATAGACATGTACAGCAATATATATCCACCAGTAAAAACCTAAGGTACAGTCTCCTAAACCATAGGATCAATAGTACAGTTCTCTAACCATACAACATATAGTACAGTTTCCTAACAGTACAACCTACGGTACAGTCTCCTAACAATATAACAGATATGCATAGCTGAAATAAACTGTAATAACCAGCAATAGGCATAAAGTACAGTCTATAGCAAGAAAAATAAGAAAATGCATAACTGAAATAAACTGTACTCACCTGCGAGGCTTGTGCAACTGACTGTAAACATACACAGATAAAGATAGTCAGAGCAAAAGCATATAACCTGTATGCATGTCAATCATATGCAATCACCAAAATGCATCAATCATAATTAATGCAATCTGTGCACATGATGCAAATGGCATGGTCACCCCTGACGCCAGTCAGAATCTCACACACAATGGTGAGACCGCGTGGGTAGGGCTGTGACACCGTGCACTCTGTCGTCACTACCCCTGAAGAGTGACCGAGTGGACGGGATGCACCGGAGTACACCTATCCTCCAACCTCACTATAGGAGGGAGCGCCATGCTCTCATCTCCCGGTACGCAATAAATTGTCACGCCCCAGGTAGTTCCTGTCCGAAGAAATTTCGGCAGCATCTCCCCTGTACGGCAGACAATATGAATCCAGAATACATATATCTCCATACCTCGGCCACACACGGCCGGAATAATACAATATCAATAAGAACAAACCACGCAGTTTATATCAATATTCCACATAATTCAACATATAGTCAATCCACGCAGTTTAATAAGGAAAGACGATATAGAATCTCGAAGATATATGTAAACATCCTACTCCACTACATCGAAGAAAATCAAATCCACGAAGTAATGAAAATATCTGCAGCGGAAAACAATAGTAGTAAACCCGAATGTTCAATGTCCACAATACAACCCACAATACAAGTATATAAGATGCAAAAGAAGAATAAATCCGACAAAGAAAATCCTCGCGCTAATGGGGCTAGCGACTGGAATATCTCCCGACGGCCTCAACCTGAAAAATAGTAACAACGGGGTGAGTCCAAAGAACTCAGCAGGTAATCCAATAGATATGTACAGCAACATATATCTACCAGCAACCATCCTACGGTACAGCATCCTAACAGTATACCTATATAGTACAGTCTCCTAAGTATAACAGGTATGCATAACTAAATAAACTGCAATAAACCACAATAAGCATGAAATACAATCTACTGCAAGAATATAAGAAGTGCATAACTGAAATAAACTGTACTCACCTGCGAGGCTCGGGCGAATGACTGTGGACATACACAGATAAAGATAGTCAGAGCAAATACGCATGTATCCTGTATGCATGTCAATCATATGCAGTCACCCAAGTGCACCATCCAATATGCAACAATCACAATAAATGCAATCTGTGCATATGATGCAATATGACATGGTCACCCCTGATGCCAGTCAGCATCTCACACACAATGGTGAGACCGCGTGGGTAGGGCTGTGACACCGTGCACTCTGTCGTCACTACCCCTGAAGAGTGACCGAGTGGACGGGATGCACCGGAGTACACCTATCCTCCAACCTCACTATAGGAGGGAGCGCCATGCTCTCATCTCCCGGTACACAATGACGGGGAGGGACCCCGGTGTGCTACCACGCTGCCTATCACACTACCCATGAGTGGAGCCTCCAGCGGAGCACCACCGGGCAACCTACACACCCTGTGTGCTGTGCCACTACCCATGCAGTGGTCACGTGGTGCGCAGGTCAATGTAGCCGGCCGACGAGCTCAACAATAATGGAGTCGTCAATCGCCCAGCATGCAATCATGCGATATGGTGCATGCGGCTACAATATGTCATACCTGAACATATCCTCCATATGTGTAGATGCCAAACAGACAAACACATATATAACGATGATAATAAACAGCATAAATCCAAAGACATCGCATATAACAATGATGTAAGTATCATGAATCCAAGAGCATGTATCACACATGTAAAGCAACTAATCCAGTAGAGTAGAGCACTATAGATATGCATCTCTATGAACATATATACACATGGCAAGAGATATAATATCCAATCCTGAAGTAAAGCAACTAGCAGATGAAGCATGTGATAGGTATCAACTAGCTAAAACCAGGGAAGAAATAATCTACTATCTACCACTAGTAAATATATATAAGCTACACATATCATAAGACATTATCAAAAGATAAGTCAAAGGGTACCCGCCTCAAATAGGAGGTACTATCACGCCAAATCCAACGTCGAGACGCCCGTCTCGAATCAGAGTCCTGTGTCAAACAAATAGTTTTATTTAGCTAAATCAAATGAATAGCTAAATAAAATCCCTAAAACTAAATTAGGGTAAAACCCTAATCAAGTCAATCGCATCCTACCTAAATAAAATCTAACGGTCAATTAGGATTAGTTACCTAATCCCTAATCACCAGTTAGATTTGAAACATAAACTTAAATTAAATCTAATAATTGACTAGGGTTAATTGTCTTAACCCTAATCATTCCATTAGATTAATTTAAGTAATTAAATCTAATCACACTAATCATGTAATCAAAATTCACTATGATCTACAACTAAGATCATTTATCCTAACTAATCATAATCCAAAACATACCTAATTCTACACACTGCTCTTGATAGCTGGAACCAGAAGAGCTACTGGATGAGGTGGCTGTTGTAACCAATGGAAACCCCACAGAAACAGGACCTCAATTCACTGCCCTGATTGTAGATCTACAGCAGGGATTGTTGCTGCCAGTAACAGGATGAATTGCTGGATCAAGAACTCACAGCATTCAAATTGAAATCCACAAAACAGATCCTCCCTGGAATCAATCGATCAGGCAATGAATCAAACCGGAATTCATTAATCAATTAGGATTGAAGATCATAGATCAAAGAGGAGATCAAACCATGGAACCATAGATCAAACAACACCGAAATCTTACCTCAACCGAGTGTCTCCAGAAGGTATCACCCCATCCGACCCAACTTGAGGATACACGGTTCACTCTGTGAACAACTCAAGAATGAGGAAACGAAGGTCAATCGGCCGGAGATAACCAAAATCAAGCCCTAATCTAGTGAAATCCGGCGATGTAGAAAGAAAGGAATTGGAATCACCGACTGCTAGGGCACGAGTTGAAGGAAATCTAGAGAAAAAGGAGGGAAGAAGGACCAAGAATGTCGCTTACCCTCGAAGCCCTAAGGCATCATCCACGCCAGCGATCGATGAATCTGGATCGATCCAGCGGCATCGACAGTTGGCTCAAGGAGACGAGATCCTACCGCTTGCTAATCGATGGGGAGAAAGAAACCAGCTAGCTCCTATCCTCCAAGCTCCGAGACCCGATCTGCGCCGGCGACACCGAGAAGATGAGGGAAGAGTCGCCGATCACCCGGAACAGACCGCTCGAGGAATAGAGAAGAAGAGTCGGGAAGAAGAGGAGCTCGGGTTCGGCGATAGGTTTAGGGAAAAGAAATAAGAAAAGAAAAGTATTTATATTAAAACTTTTCCTCACTTAAACGGGTATTCCAAACAGGCTTTATCCGTGTCCGAAATTGATCCCCTCATAACCCGTCGTACGAACTCCGAAAAATTCCCAGAAAATTTCTAAAAATTCCGGAAAAATTTTATAAGGCTATTTCCAAATAACCCTATTTATTTAAATTTTCCGAGATCTCACATCCTCACCTACTAATAAAAATTTGGTCCCCAAATTTCGCTATAACCAACAGCCAACACTATGACATAACCAAACAGTATAAATGCTGAAAGAAACTCTAACCCACATACCTCAAGTAAAAAGATGGGGGTATCGAGCTCGGATCGTATCCTCCAGCTCCCACGTAGCCTCCTCGTCAGAATGATGCTGTCATCCGACTTTAACTAGTCGGACCGTCTTGTTCCGTAGCTGACGCTCTCTGTGGTCCAGAATCCGGACCGAAACCTCCTCGTAAGTAACATCAGGCTGAATAGGAACAGATATATCTGATAGAACATGTGCCGGATCAGATACGTATCTCCTCAGCATAGATACATGGAATACATCGTGAATGCCAGCTAGAGATGGTGGTAGCGCTAGACGGTAAGCTACTGCTCCAATCCTCTCCAAGATCTGGAATGGTCCAATATATCGGGGAGCTAGCTTACCTCGGAGACCAAATCTCTTCACCCCTTTCGTGGGTGAAACTCTAAGAAATACATGATCACCAATGGAGAACTCTAGGGGTCTCCATCTCTGATCAGCATAACTCTTCTGACGGTCCTGGGCCTCTGACATCCTCCGTTTGATAGTACGAACTAACTCAGCATCCTGCTGAACTCTCTGAGGTCCTACCAACTGGGCCTCCCCAACCTCTTCCCAGAGGATGGGTGTCCGACAAGGCCTACCATACAACGCCTCAAACGGTGCCATCTGGATAGCAGAATGATAGCTGTTGTTGTAGGCGAACTCCACTAATGGCAGGTGGTCCTCCCAACTGCCTCCGAAATCCATAACGCAAGACCTCAGTAAGTCCTCCAATGTCTGAATAGTCCGCTCTGACTGCCCATCTGTCTGCGGATGGAATGCCGTACTGAAACGAAGCTGTGTACCCAAGGCCTGCTGCAGACTCTGCCAGAATCGGGACGTGAACCGTGGGTCTCTATCTGATATGATGCTCAAAGGAACACCATGTAATCTAATAATCTCACGATAGTATAACTCTGCTAATCGATCCAGAGAATCAGTCTTCCGGATCGCTAAAAAGTGTGCGGATTTGGTTAATCGATCAACGATTACCCAAATCGCATCATGGCCTCGTCGAGTCCTAGGCAGTCCTACCACAAAATCCATAGTAATATGCTCCCACTTCCACTCTGGAATAGGGATCCTCTGAAGTAAACCAGCAGGTCTCTGGTGCTCAGCCTTCACCTGCTGACGGTGTGTGTCAGCATAACTCTTCTGTCTACTCTAGGCAGTCGCAATCCTCTGTCTGATCTTCTGGATAGCCTGAGTGGTCTCATCTATCATCTCTGTTTGGATGCCCAGCTCTACTTTCATTTCTTTTCTTTCTCCTGCTTCTTGCCAGCAAATGGGTGATCTGCACTTCCTGCCATATAACGCTTCATATGGTGCCATCTTTATGGTGGCCTGATAACTATTGTTGTAGGCAAACTCAGCTAAGCATAGATACTTGCACCAACTTCCCTTGAAATCTAGTGCACAAATTTTGAGCATATCTTCTAGAATCTGATTTACTCGCTCTGTCTATCCATCAGTCTGAGGATGGAAAGCTGTGTTGAACTTGAGTTTGGTGCCCAGTGCATTCTGAACACACTCCCAAAAGTGTGAGGTGAAGCGTCCATCTCTATAAGAAACAATAGATTTAGGAACTCCGTGAAGTCTGATCACCTCCTTAACATATAACTGTGCCAACTGCTCTATAAAGTGGGACACCTTCATGGCTAGAAAATGAGCAGACTTGGTCAATCGGTCCACTATTACCCATATTGCATTATATCCATTTGTAGTTCTTGGAAGACCTGTTATGAAGTCCATGGATATGTCTTCCCACTTCCATTCTGGTATTGGGAGAGGCTGTAGAACTCCTCCTGGTCTCTGGTGTTCTGCTTTGACTCTCTGCCATGTCAGGCAGGTACTGACATATTTAGCAACATATCTTTTGAGTCCAGACCACCAGAACCTCTGTTTCACGTCTTGGTACATCTTGGTAGAACCAGGATGCATGGAGTATGGTGTTCTATGAGCTTCTTCTAGGATTTTCTTTCTCAGTTCTTCATCATTGGGGACACAAAGGTTGTTCCCCTGATAGAGGATTCCACTATCTGATACTCGAAACTCTGAATTTCCTTCTTCTTGTATCCCTTGCTTGATCTTTTGGATATCTGGATCTTCACTTTGCTTTCTCTGTATATCCTCAAGCAGGGTTGACTCTAAGGTCAATGCAGAAATTTGCCCATAAATAATTTCAACTCCAAAGTCTGACAACTCTTTCTGCAGTGGCAGGGCTAATGATGACAAGGACATCAGGAATGCACTGGACTTTCTGCTTAGTGCATCTGCCACTTTGTTAGCTTTACCTGGGTGGTAGAGGATTTCACAGTCAAAGTCTTTGACCAACTCCAGCCACCTACGTTGTCTCATGTTTAAATCTTTCTAGGTGAAGAAATACTTTAAACTCTGATGGTCTGTGAAGATTATGCACTGGACTCCATACAAGTAATGTCGCCAGAGTTTCAGTGCAAAGACCACAACTACCAGCTCAAGATCATGAGTGGGGTAATTCTTCTCATAATCTTTGAGTTGTCTGGAAGCATAAGCTATAACTTTTCCATCTTGCATGAGGACAACTCCTAGACCCATCTTGGAGGCATCACTGTATATGTCAAAACTCTTGTCACTAGATGGAACAGTCAGAATGGGAGCACTGGTCAGTCTCTTCTTCAGCTCTTGGAAACTCTGCTCACATTTGTCTGACCATTCAAACTTTTTGTTCTTTCTGGTCAGGGATGTAAGTGGAGAGGCTATTCTGGAAAAGTCCTCTATGAATTTTCTGTAATATCCCGCTAAACCAAGAAAACTTCTGATCTCCCTGACGTTCTTAGGTCTATGACAATCGTTGACTTCTTCTATCTTAGCAGAATCCACTTGGATACCTTCCTTAGAAATGATGTGGCCCAAAAACGCCACCTGATTTAACCAGAATTCACACTTTGAGAATTTAGCATAAAGTTGTTTTTGTTGTAGGGTCTGCAGTACTATTCTCAAGTACGTGTCATGCTCCTCTGAGGTTCTGGAATAGACTAGAATGTCGTCGATGAATACGATAACAAATTTGTCAAGGTATTCTATGAACACTCTGTTCATCAAGTCTATAAAAACTACAGGTGCATTAGTTGGCATGACTACGAACTCATAGTGTCCGTATCTGGCCCTGAAAGCTGTTCTGGGTATATCCCTTTCTTTCACTTTCAACTGATGGTACCCAGAGCGTAGGTCTATCTTTGAGAATACTGTTGCCCCTCTCAACTGATCAAATAAGTCGTCGATCCTGGGAAGGGGTACTTGTTCTTGATTGTCACATGATTCAGAGCTCTATAATCTATGCACATCCGCATAGATCCACCCTTCTTCTTGACAAACAACACAGGAGCTCCCCATGGTGAATGACTAGGGCAGATGAAGCCTTTGTCAAGCAGCTCATGAAGTTTCTCTTGCAACTCTTTCAACTCTGCTGGAGACATGCGATATGGAGCTTTTGAAATTGGACCAGTACCAGGAACCAATTCAATCTCAAACTCCACTTCTCTGTTGGGAGGCAGTCCAGGTAGCTCTTCTGGAAATACTTCTGGATACTCACATACTACCCAAACATCCTCCTGCTTGAGTCATTTTTGTTCTTCTGCATTTACTATGTATGCAAGAAAACCAGCACACCCTTTAGCTAACATCTGGTGAGCTGCTAGAGAAGAGAGAAGTTTCTGGGTCTTCTTCCTTGGCACTCCCGTGAATTCAAAAGGTGGTTTACCCTCTGGACTGAAGATTACTTTCCTTCTGCGGCAGTCTACTAAAGCACTATACTTGCTGAGGAAATCCATACCCAAAATGATATCGAAATCTTGCATGGCGAGGACTACCAGGCTAACATATAGTTCTCGATCCGTAATTCTGACCGGTACAGCTCGAAGCCACTGATTGGACTCCATGACTTCCCCAGAAGGTAGGAGCGTCAAAATCTTGGAGTTCATACTCTCTGTAGGCACCTGTAATTTACTGGCAAAGGGTACTGATACGAAAGAATGGGTCACCCCAGTATCAAATAGTATAGTAGCTAAATACTGAAAAATAACTACTTGACCTGTTACAACCGTGGAGGCACTAGCAGCTTCCTTTTTGGTGAGGGAGAATACTCTAGCACAATCAAAGGCTAGAACTGGTGGAGCTTCCAACCTTCCCTGACTGATATAGGGTCCCTCTAGTGCTTCTTCCATGTGATATAACTATGCAGTCTTGCCTCCATATTGCACTGGCTGTGGCTGAGGTGCTTTGAGCTTGTTAGGACATTCTTTAGCCATGTGTCCTTCCTGACCACAGGAATAACATCCAGTCTTATCCAAAAGACAGGCTCCTGAATGTGTTCTCCCACATTTGGGGCAGGGAGGGAACTTGGTCTGCTTGTTTGCTGGTCCTCCCTTCTAGTTACCTCCTGAGTTCCACTGCTTTCTTTTACTACCCTTGCCTTTCCAGTTCTGTTTACTTGACTGGGATTTCTGGCTCCCCACTGTCTTGTCCTCTATCTTCACAGGCTTGTGATGCGCTCGTTGTGCTTTGATGTCGTTCAGGTAGTGCTCAGCAATTAATGCCCTACTGATCAACTCTTCACCAGTCTGGGGCCGGTGAGCTCCACTTCTATCATTCAGTGTTATCTGTGGTCTGAGCATTCTGAGCATCAGTCTGACTCGCTCCTTCTCTATACTTACCAGCTCTGGGCAAAGACGAGCTAGTCTGTTGAATTTCTTGGCTGCTTTTTCCACTGACAGGTCACCTTGTTTGAACTCTATAAATTCCTCATAGTGCTTGTTGGTGATCTGTAGGTGGAAGAACTCTTCATAAAACTCTGACTGAAAATCAGCCCAGCTCATCTGAAAATCAGCCCAGCTCACAAATAAACTCCCAAATTAATATTATGATCGAAAACCCACAACTACACAAAGAAATGTTTTAGTATAAGGCCCGAGTCGAATTTCCGAGGATTATGCTAGAACGTGCTTGTTTCAGATTAAGAACACACTTTTTGGGTTTTCTAGATATAAAAATGGGGGTTTGGTATTGAAAATGAAATATTAGACCAAGAAATAAACTGCAAGCTCTACAACTATCCTACTGCAGAATTAATTCTAAGAACCAAAAGAAACAAAACTTCAACCTTTGCTGCACTGATCTATAAAACTGCAAAAATGCAAAACTGCAGAAATAAATTTGAACTAAATGACACTCGACCCATTGCAATTATTGAACTATAAATTCTGGATTCATCTTAATCACTAATAACTAATCTTAAGCCACCAACAATCAACTAGAAACTAAATATGCTTAGCCACAAACATAGAAAATAGAATCGCAGCAAATATTTCTGCACAAACAGGACAAAACAGCACACAAAAATAGAACTAAGCATCTCAAATTCATGTAGAAAATGAAACTACAACTAAATCCAAACAATAAACTATCAGATTTAGAAACAAATATGCAGGAATAAGAAAACCTAAGCTAGAAACAAACTGCAACGAAAATCTAACATCCCTACACCCAAATCTCGGACCAAATTCGTCTTCTCCTTGCCGTCACACAAGCATCAGCAGAGAACACTCCAACAGAGATCGGTCTGGAGTCCTCAAGCTTCAAGTCAACCTCAGATTCCTTGTACTAGCTCACAAATACTCAACGAAGTCAGTTTCTGAAATTGTTCTCTGCTGCGCTTTCTGGAAATGGCGTCGCGAGCTGACAAAGAAAGCTGGGAACGTTGAAATGCTGTCGGAAATGGTTCAGAATCACTGGAGGACCACCGCCAATGATCCCGTGAAGGAATGGAAACCCAGACCAGAAGAACACCGCTGGTCTGAGCTGGAAATCGCGCCCCACAGCTACAGTACTTCGCCTGCAAAAACGCTCGCTGGAGAGGTGCTGAAGGTCGGAAACCGGTTGCTGGAAGCTGAGGAACTCCACGCCGATGAGGACAAGGTTGCTCGAAGATTTGGAAGAAGGAAGGGAGCTACGACCGCGCCGTCAAGAAACTGGCACGATGAACAGTAGCTCGAGCTCACTGTTCACCGTGCCAAACTCTGATTTTATACCTAGGGTTTTTTTCAATTGAGACCTAAGTTCATGTCCAGCTCATGTGTAACTCGAGTCTGAGTTCACTTGGTCAATTAAGGTTTTGGGCTCCATTTGGTTGAATGAATCATGCCTCCACTTGAATCATGAACCCATTAGTACCCTACAAGACCAAATTCACATAATGTGAAATAAATCATGCATAAGATGGAAAAACATCATAAATCTCATAAAAATCTTGTTTGGGGAAATATGATCAAAATTGGAATTAAACATATACAAATATATAAAGAACACCAAATATTAACCCAAAAGTAATGTATCAATTCATAACCTATCAAATCCCCCACACTTATTCTTGCACATCTCGTGCAAGTGAGCCAACTAAAATAACATCTAAGATGGTACTTCCTACTCCCAACTATTCTTGATCATGTCCAAAAGAAAGTAAAAGGAAGTTACAAGTAAGTATCAAATTTCATAGACTCACACATTCATGACCTCTATTTTCACCTTGGTTCGATACTTAGTAAATTTCATCCATCATGAATAAAGTGAAAATGATAACACTCTAATTCTCCCAAGGTAATTGAGGTGGCTCTCTATTAATCTCAAATCTTGCAAAGGTGGAGGGCACTCAAGCTACTCATATCAAATCCACTACCATAAGCTTGCTTTTCATCTAATTTAACCTCCATCACAGATATTAAGATGCATAATCATGAAACTTTACCACCACTGGGAAAGAGATCAAAATCAGATGTAAATGAAAGAATTACTGCTAATGGAGCAAATAAAAAGATAAAGTTCAACTCAAGGTGGAAAACATGGAACTAGAATGCTATGTGATGTTCAATTTTGACCAAAACATGAATTTCTGCATTTCTTCTTTCCACTGTTTTTTTTTTATACTGATTTGGCTTTGTAGCACACCAACCTGCACTCTACCTTTAACTCCACTCATTTCTAGTGTAGATTATATAGTTTCACAGTTTTCATTCATATCCTCGATTAACAGAATTTGATTTCTGCTATTGTTCTGTTTCTTCAATTCTCAGCTGCAGCTCCTTCAAAATTCCCAAGCAAATCTGACATTCTTTGACTTGGTTCGTCTCATGGTCTGAATTACATCCCTTCCTCATCAACACATTGAAATTCTGAAATTTTTAGATTGGCACAGTGGTAACATGAATCTGTTAACTTAATTTTTCTGGTTCTTGTTCAACAACTTCCATCCAAACCTGCCTCACTGATAAGCCTTGGAAGTTATCTCATTTGAAAATGGATCAAAATAATTTCAACTCCCCTATTTCAGATTCGAATATCCAGAGAGTTTAGCACAAAATAGCACATTGTCTTTGGCACAAAACTGATCTGCCTTTACTCAGCAGATCCGTATGCAGTTTCTGTTGCAATTGTTCACTTTTTTTCTCTCAACACTCTCTTCTGCATTTGACAGGCAGTAAAACTTACTTTCTTTCCCTGCAATAGCACAAAAATTTCAGCTTGGATTTACTTTTTCTCACTGCAGTAACAGTCCAAATTTCAGGTTGCACTTATGATTCAGTTTCCAGCTCCAGCTTTGTTCTCTGTTAGGTATTAGATTTCTTGTCCAAAGTCTTGTAAACCCTGGAGAAGAAAGTTATCCATTCATCACCACTAAGTAACAGCTGGATTCTAGATTTTTCCATATTCTGGTAACCCTTGAACTCATTTCTGCACAGCCAATACTGATTTCAGTTTGTCTTCAATGCTGATTTTGTACCAACTTGCCCCTGTTAAGCCTTAAGAATTTCCAACACTTCTTCATCTTGCCTCTTCAAAACCTTTACAATGCATATCCAAAGAACTTCCATTTTTCAGCAGCTTTGGTTCATCACAACTTTCATCCCAATTTGGCACAAAAACTGCCATATTCTGCACAATCTGTACTTGCTGAAAATTCTGCACTATACTCATCCCTTTCATTCCAGCACCTTTTCCTTTTGATTTTTTTTTCTTCTTTGAATTAAGCTTCACTTCCCAATTTGAGAGTTGTCATTGTCTTCTTTTACTCCTCTCATTCACCACAATTCAGCTTTGCAAATACCATCAAGTGTCTTACTATTTCCAGATTTCAGTAATTGACTTGCAATATTTGTAGAAGTTGTTCATGCTAACATTCCATTTGTTTCTTCACATTACAAAGCTTCATGTAAGCTTTTCTTCTCCTTGATATCATTCCTGAAATCTTGATACTCCATTCATTCCAAACTGCACACTTTCAATTCTGCCAATTTTCCATGTTTTGCATTTCAGATTGGTTACTTGTTATAACTTCTATTATTACTGCTTCTCAGTTGTTTCAAGCTTCAACAATTATTTCCTTAAAGCTTCACAATCACTTAATCAAACAATAGCTTGATTTCCATCTTGTTTTAGCCAATGCATCACTAAGAAAGTTGCTGAAATTGATAATTTCAGCAAGTTACTGCTACCAGAATTTTTCCAGCCGGTTGAGAGTGCTGCCACAATTGCTGCTGGAATCTGATAATTCAGAGTTCCTGGCATTTTTCTCAATATTTAATACACCAAATTCTTGCATACCATTTGTTACCACATCTTCTCAAATTCCAACTAAACTTTCTTCACTATAAATCTTGCATTCTGATTTTGATACAAAACTTGATACATCATTTCAGCACTAACTTGAATTCTGCAGTCTTCCTCAATTCCAATCCGATTTAATACTTCATCAAACACTCAAATGTATCAAAAATTGGCACAATAACACACAACAATTTTCATCCACTGAACTTATTAATTCTGCCGAATTCATTTTCTCAATCAAAACATTCTCCACCAAAACAAAAGAACCCAGTTTTCAATTACACACCTCCCCCACACTTACTCTTTTGTCCGTCCCAGCCAAAATAAAATCATCACATATCATCCAAGATAACCACATCCAAAGAAATAAAACATGAGAAAAGAATAAAGATATGATGATTATTGACAAGAGAAATAGCAACAATAGGTGAGGCAATGTGACAGTGGAGTAATCTCCATAAAAATGACTTAATATTGCTCTAGTGGTATTAAATAGATTTAAAGCAAGTTCTAGAGTGAAATAAGCTACAAGTACATCACTCAAATTGGCTCAAACCTCACTAGGTAAATAAAAGTTATCATACCATTTCATCAATCAAGAATCCATCACTAGTATCAACCTCTTGCAATCCTAGAGTTCATTCATGCAATAAAGTCTTTAAACAAGATAATCAAATTCAACATCCCTTTTCAAATCCCTTAAAATGATACAAGGAAATGTCAAAAGAAGGAAGTACCATTTATTCCTAAAACAAAGACTAACAAACTCAAAGAAATGGTAACTATCACGCGCCTAAAGTGCAAAACTATAACTATGCAAAAATAAAAAACTACTAATGTAACTCAAAATTTATTGATGCAAGAAAATTCTAATGAAACCGAAACTTGTCCTAACATATAAGAAAAACTACTAAAATCTAAAATTTATTCATTTGCAAGGAAACAAAAGATAAAGTAAAACTCCCCTCTAGCTCGAGTAGATAGCATCAACATGTTCCATTTCCTCCACCACCAAGCCCTTCACTTCTTCATGAAACCTTTTAAGCCTTTGTCCATTCACTTTAAAAACCCGGCCAGTAGACATATCCTGGATCTCAACCACTCCATAAAAGAATACATTAGTAACACAATAAGGTCCTTCCCATCTAGATCTCAACTTACCTTTGATCAATTTGAGACGAGATCGATATAGAAGTACTTTGTCACCAATTTGGAAATCTTTCACCTCAATTTGTTTGTCATGAAATCTCTTGGTCTTTTCTTTATAAATCCGTGAGTTCTCAAAGGCTTCCAATCTAATCTCTTCAAGTTCTTGCAGTTGCAACTTTCTTTCTTCTCCAACCGTGTCACTATCAAGGTTGCATGCTTTAACCGCCCAATACGCCCTATGTTCAATCTCCACAGGCAAATGACATGCTTTTCCATACACAATCCTGTAAGGGGACATTCCAATAGGGGTTTTGAAAGCTGTCCTATATGCCCAAAGTGCATCTTCAAGTCTTTTGCTCCAATCTTTCCTATCCGGTCTCACAGTCTTTTCAAGAATTGATTTCACCTCCTTGTTAGACACTTCTGCTTGCCCATTTGTTTGAGGATGATAGGATGTAGAAACTTTGTGTGTAACCCCATACTTATGTAGCAAAGCCTTCATGTGTCTGTTACAAAAATGAGACCCTTGATCACTTATGATCGCCCTGGGTATTCCAAACCTGCAAAATATGTGAGACCTGACAAAACTAACAACAACAGAAGAGTCATCAGTCCGAGTGGGAATGGCCTCCACCCATTTGGAAACATAATCAACTGCCAATAAAATGTAAACAAAACCAAAAGAGGCAGGAAATGGACCCATAAAGTCAATACCCCAAACATCAAAAATCTCACAAAATAAAATGAATTGTTGAGACATTTCATTTCTAAGTCCTATGTTCCCAGTTCGTTGACACCTATCACATGATCTATAAAAAGCATAGGCATCACGAAAAAGAGTAGGCCAATACAAACCACATTCTAATACTTTCCTAGCAGTTCTTTGTGGTCCAAAATGTCCTCCACACTCAAAAGAATGACAAAAAGTAAGTACAGACCGAAACTCAGAGTCAGGTATGCATCTCCTAATGATCTGATCACTACAAAACTTCCACAAATAAGGATCATCCCAAACATAAAATTTTGAATCACTTTTTAATTTATCTTTTTGAGCTTTTGAAAATTGTTTGGGATAAACATGTGCAACTAAGAAATTCACTAGATCAGCATACCATGGAGACTCACCCTGCAGCTGTAGAAGCTGCTCATCCCTGAAATCATCATCAATGGCCGAATGGTCTAAGTCTCCTTCAATCCTGCTCAAATGATCTGCAACCAAGTTCTCCTTCCCGCTCCTATCACGTATCTCTACGTCGAATTCTTGAAGCAGAAGCATCCATCTGATTAATCTAGGCTTTGCATCAGGCTTCTTGAGGAGATACTTCAAAGCTGCATGATCAGAAAAAATAATCACATGAGAACAAAGAAGATATGATCTGAACTTATCTAAAGTAAAAACAATAGAAAGAAGCTCTTTTTCTGTTGTTGTGTAGTTTGCTTGAGCTGAGTCCAAAGTCTTGGAAGCATAGCAAATAACATGGGGTGCTCCATCCACTCTCTGTGCTAGTACAGCTCCCACTGCATAATCTGAAGCATCACACATCAACTCAAAAGGTAAGGACCAGTCTGGGGGTCTGATAATAGGTGCTGAAGTAAGAGCCTCCTTCAATCTGTCAAAACCCTCTCTGCACCTCTAATCGAAATCAAACAAAACATCCTTCTGAAGTAGCTGAGACAATGGTAGAGCAATCTTACTGAAGTCTCTAATAAATCTCCTGTAGAATCCTGCATGACCAAGAAAAGCTCGAACCTCCCGCACGCATGCAGGGTAAGATAAAGAAGATATAGCGCTAACTTTAGCAGGATCTACTTCAATGCCTTTCCTAGAGACTATATGACCTAAAACAATGCCATGCTCTACCATAAAGTGACACTTTTCAAAATTTAAAACCAAATCCGTATCAATACATCTACTCAAAACTCGAGACAAGTTTTCCAAACATGCATCAAAAGAAGAGCCATAAACAGAAAAATCATCCATGAATACTTCCATGCAATGCTCTAATAAATCACCAAAAATACTCACCATGCATCGCTGAAAAGTACCTGGAGCGTTGCACAATCCAAATGGCATCCTACGATATGCGAATGTCCCAAAAGGACAAGTGAAGGTCGTCTTCTCCTGGTCCTCTGGGTCGATACAAATCTGAAAATAACCAGTGTACCCATCAAGAAAATAATAATGTGACTTACCTGCCAGCCTCTCCAACATCTGATCAATAAAAGGTAGTGGATAATGATTCTTCCTGCTTGCTTGGTTCAGTTTCCTGTAGTCCACACATACTCTCCAGGAATTCTTCACTCTCGTGGGCACCAGTTCATTCTCTTCATTAGCTACCACTGTCACCCCTGACTTCTTCGGAACCACATGGATAGGACTGACCCATTTGCTGTCATAAATCGGATAAATAATGCCTGCCTGTAAGAGTCTAGTCACCTCCTTCTTTACCACATCCAAGATCAAAGGGTTCAGTCATCTTTGTGGCTGTCTCACTGGCTTCACATCCTCCTCCAAATAGATCCTATGCATACAAATGGAAGGACTGATCCCAGGAATGCCCGCCAAAGTCCATCCAATGGCCTTCCTATGCTGTCTCAGAATCTCTAATAATCTCTCCTCCTGATCTGGTTCCAAATTCTGAGCTATGATGACAGGTAGCTGCTGATTTTCTCCCAAATATGCATATTTCAGATGTTGGGGCAATGGTTTCAACTCCTCTTGTGTCTGCTCCATAATAGGTGATCCTAGGGGTAATGCTGCTGAGCAATCCCTACAC
Organism: Zingiber officinale; assembly: GCF_018446385.1. Lineage (NCBI taxonomy): Eukaryota > Viridiplantae > Streptophyta > Magnoliopsida > Zingiberales > Zingiberaceae > Zingiber > Zingiber officinale. The sequence goes on along the minus strand of NC_055995.1, from coordinate 60,264,878 downwards.
ATACCTCTTCCTCTCTGAGCGATCCTAGGGGTAATGCTTCTCCTAAGCAATCCCCTACGCATTCACTTGAACTACCACTTTCTTCCACCTCTAAAATCTCCTCCAACAAAGAAACAATCTCATTCTCTTGACCAAAATCAGAAACCTCCAAATCTGAATCAATATCTGACAAGAAATCCATGCCATCCAACTCTTCCGATATATCCATGCTAAGTATAGAATGATCCTCTCTAGGATGCTTCATAGCCTCAAAAATGCTGAAACGAACCACTGTGTCTCCTATCTCCATAGAAAGAGTTCCTGCATGTACATCTATCTTTGTTCTAGCAGTCTTCAAGAATGGACGTCCCAGAATAAGCGGAGCCCTGTTTGCAAGCACATCACCCTCCATATCTAAGATGTAAAAATCTGCAAGAAAAATTAACTCCCTCACTTTTACCAATACATCCTCAATCACTCCTGCTGGGTGTGCTTGACTACGGTTGGCCAACTGAATCACTACACCTGTAGGCTGCAAAGGTCCAATTCTTAATGACTGAAAAACTGATTTAGGCATCACATTAATAGAAGCTCCAAGATCTAACATCGCATCCTCAAAGATACAATCTCCTATCACACAAGGCACGGTGAAAACTCCTGGATCTTCACACTTCTGAGGAACTGACTGAAGTAATGCTGAAACATTCTTTCCCATACTTATCAATTCATTTCCCTTCAATTTCTTTTTGTGCACACAAAGATCCTTGAGGAATTTGGCATATTTTGGAATTTGCTTAATCATGGTAAGCAAAGGAACGTTCACTTCAACCTTGCTGAACAATTTCACCAATTCTTGATATTCTTTAGCCTTTTCTTCCTCCAACTCTTTCCTTGGTTGTACACTTCTTTGAGGGAAAGGTAATGGAATAGAATGCTCAACTCCTTGCTGGTTTAGATTTCTGTCCAGATTCTGTCCAGAATTTTCCAGATTCTGTGCTGAATTTGGAGATGAATTTGAAGCTGCTGGTGGAGTAAATTCTAAGCCAAAATCTACTCCATCAGTTTGATCAGAATCTGAAACTTCTGGTTGATTGAAATGTTGCTGATCAAATCCAGTAATCCAATTCTATCCAGAATTTGGCTGCTCTGAATTTGCTGGAAAATTCTGGAAATTTTTTGAATTCGAAACTGCAAATGGCCTGGAAATATTCTGCTGTGCTCCTGCTGGAAAATTAGGATTTGGGTCTGAAATTGTTTTACCACTTCGCAGAGTTAATGCACTCACATTTCCCTTAGGATTTGGAGTGGGTTGTGAAGGTAATTATCCAGATCCTTGATTTTGCATTTGATTGATGTTGCTAGCAAGTTGCCCAATCTGTCTTTCAATGTTTTGCAGCGTTGTATCAGTTCTTTGCTGGTGTTGCTGCTGTTGCATCATTTGCTGCATCAAATCTTCAATTTTCGAGTTGCTAAAGTTGTGCTGAGTTGCATTGATCTAGGACTTGTAGAAGATGGAAGTGCAAGCTGAAATTGATGCTGATTCGCACTGCTTGGCTGCTGGAAATTCTGCACAGGTTGCTGAATTTGCTGGAAATGGTTTTGCTAATTCTGTGCATTCTGAAATTGTGGCTGAAATGCAACATTCGAATGCTGAAAATTCTGGAATGGTTGAAATTGCTGATTTTGGTTAGAATGAACTGCTGGATGGTTCTGGAAATAATGTTGATTCTGCTGATGCTGAAATGATGGCTGGCCAATCTGATTTTGTGTTGGCTGCTGATAAAATGTGTTCCCATACCTCAAATTAGGATGATCCCTCCATCCCGGATTATAAGTTGAAGAGTTGGGATCATACTTGTGTTGCTGAAATTGAGGTCTTGAAATGGCTACAACAGATTCATCTTGATATAAATTAGGACAATGATCGGAAGAATGATCTTGGCTTGAACAAATTCCACACAACTTCATCATTGATAAAGGAAAATTTGAAACATGACTCGAATTTTGCAACGCCATTTGCTTCACTAGAGAGGTCAATTATTGCAAATTGTTTCTGATTTCTTGTTGCTCATTCGAAACCAAATGAGTTTCATTAACCACTCTAGTCCCAAGAGCTCTACTCCCAAATTGCTGTGAATTTTCTGCCATATTTGAAATTAACTCTCTTGCTTGATTTGGAGTCTTATTCACCAAGGCTCCTCCAGCTGCTGCATCTATCATGCTCCTATCCATAGGAAGTAGACCCTCATAGAAATATTGAACAAGAAGCTGATCACTAATCTGATGTTGTGGACAACTCGAACACAGCTTCTTGAATCTCTCCCAATAATCATAAAGAGTATCTCCCACTACTTGCTGAATACCACAAATGCTCTTCCTGATAGTTGCAGTCCTAGAAGATGGGAAAAATTTCTCCAAAAATGCTTTCTTCATATCAATCCAACTAGTAATGTATCCAGCTGGAAGGCAATATAACCAGTCCTTTGCTGCTCCTGTCCAAGAGAATGGAAAGGCCCTCAACTTAATGTCTTCTTCTGAAATCCCCTGTGGCTTCATAGTGGAACAAACCACATGGAATTCATGTAGATGGCGGTTGGGATCCTCTCCTGATAACCCTTGAAATTTGGGAAGCAGATGAATAAGTCCTGATCTAAGTTCAAAATCTCCTGCCAAGTCTGGATAAGTGATGCATGAGTACTTATAAGCCACATCTGGTGCTGCAAGCTCTTCCATAGTTCGATCCCCTTCTGTTATCTGATTATCCATCTCTGAAATTCTACTCTCACAAGTTGCTGCTGACCTAGCTTGTCTCCTTAAAGCCCAAAAGGTTCTCTCAATCTCCGGGTCAAGTTCAAGCAATGTTGCAAAGGAAGACCTAGTCATGCAAGCCAATAAACAATCAAAATTCAGTAGATATTCAATAAAATCAGAAAAATCAGCAAACTAAAGCTGAGAAAATTATTCACAATCCAAAACAAACAAACAATTCTAGCAAAGTTTAAAGTCCCCGGCAACGACGCCAAAATTTGGTAAGCTCTCTAAATAGATGTCACAAATAAACTCCCAAATTAATATTATGATCGAAAACCCACAACTACACAAAGAAATGTTTTAGTATAAGGCCCGAGTCGAATTTCCGAGGATTATGCTAGAACGTGCTTGTTTCGGATTAAGAACACACTTTTTGGGTTTTCTAGATATAAAAATGGGGGTTTGGTATTGAAACTGAAATATTAGACCAAGAAATAAATTGCAAGCTCTACAACTATCCTACTGCAGAATTAATTCTAAGAACCAAAAGAAACAAAACTTCAACCTTTGCTGCACTGATCTATAAAACTGCAAAAATGCAAAACTGCAGAAATAAATTTGAACTAAATGACACTCGACCCATTGCAATTATTGAACTATAAATTCTGAATTCATCTTAATCACTAATAACTAATCTTAAGCCAACAACAATCAACTAGAAACTAAATATGCTTAGCCACAAACATAGAAAACAGAATCGCAGCAAATATTTCTGCACAAACAGGATAAAACAGCACACAAAAACAGAACTAAGCATCTCAAATTCATGTAGAAAATGAAACTACAACTAAATCCAAACTATAAACTATCAGATTTAGAAACAAATCTGCAGGAATAAGAAAACCTAAGCTAGAAACAAACTGCAACGAAAATCTAACATCCCTACACCCAAATCTCGGACCAAATTCGTCTTCTCCTTGCCGTCACACAAGGATATGCAGAGAACACTCCAACAGAGATCAGTCTGGAGTCCTCAAGCTTCAAGTCAACCTCAGATTCCTTGTACCAGCTCACAAATACTCAACGAAGTCAGTTTCTGAAATTGTTCTCTGCTGCGTTTTCTGGAAATGGCGTCGCGAGCTGACGAAGAAAGCTGGGAACGTTGAAATGCTGTCGGAAATGGTTCAGAATCACTGAAGGACCACCACCAATGATCCCGTGAAGGAATGGAAACCCAGACCAGAAGAACACCACTGGTCTGAGCTGGAAATCACGCCCCACAGCTACAGTACTTCGCCTGCAAAAACGCTCGCTGGAGAGGTGCTGAAGGTCGAAAACTAGTTGCTGGAAGCTGAGGAACTCCACGCCGATGAGGACAAGGTTGCTCGAAGATTTGGAAGAAGGAAGGGAGCTGCGACCGCGCCATCAAGAAACTGGCACGATGAACAGTAGCGCGAGCTCACTGTTCACCGTGCCAAACTCTGATTTTATACCTAGGGTTTTTTTCAATTGAGACCTAAGTTCATGTCCAGCTCATGTGTAACTCGAGTCTGAGTTCACTTGGTCAATTAGGGTTTTGGGCTCCATTTGGTTGAATGAACCATGCCTCCACTTGAATCATGAACCCATTAGTACCCTACAAGACCAAATTCACATAATGAGAAATAAATCATGCATAAGATGGAAAATCATCATAAAGCTCATAAAAATCTTGTTTGGGGAAATATGATCAAAATTGGAATTAAACATATGCAAATATATAAAGAACACCAAATATTAACCCAAAAGTAATGTATCAATTCATAACCTATCACTGCCCTCTTGGTCTTTATCCTCTCCCACCACATACAAGCATCTCCTGACAGGCAGAAAGAGGCGCACTTGACCTTCTCGACTTCTGGCCAATCATGAAGCTCCATTGTGCTCTCTAGTGTTTTAAACCAAGCCTGGGCATCCTAGGGCTCAGTCGTGCCTGAGAAGCTCTCTGGTTTAAATTTCATCCACTGTATGAGGTAAGCTTCTTGTCTCTGAGGTACTGTGACGACTCTCTAGGCAGCTGGTGGAACCTCAGTTACCACTGGAGTCTCCGCAGTGACAGCTGGGGGAGGGGGAGGAACTGATTGCTGATTTGCCATCAGATTGGCAATTACTTGCTGCTGCTCTGCTACTTGTTTCTAGAGTTGAGCAACAACTTCAGAGAGATTGGGCTCAGTTGCTCTGGGCACTTCGTTCTCCTGAGTGTAGGACCGTTTAGATTCGATACACTACAACAAAAACTGCAAATGACAACGGATATTATCCGTTGTCGTAGGGTGAAAAAACCGTTGTAACTGAGGGTGTTGTAGAATGTATGGCCCTACGACAACGGTTTTGAATCCGTTGTCTTTGTAGACATTTGACAACGATTTTTATCCGTTGTTGTATATATGCTCAAAATTTGGCTATGAAGGATACGACAACGTTTTAAAACCGTTGTGGTAGATAATTTCAACAACAAAAATAAACCGTTGTGGTAGACTTTTTTTACAACAGATATAAACTGTTATGGTAGATAATATTTGACACGTTTTGTTTTTTTTACAATAGTTTTAATATATTTTACAACGGATAAAACCGTTGTCTTTTATCACTTTTTACAAAAAAAAAAATTGTTGTGGTTTACCTTGTTTTTACAACATTTTTAACTGTTGTCTTTACAACATTTTTAACTGTTGTCTTTAATATTCATTAATACCAAACAACCAATCTTATTTTACTATAAGCAAACCACCAATACAAAACTAAATATTTACTACATTAAATCCAAAATAAACATCCATATATAATTCATCTTGTAGCCACATATACAAAAATATACAAAATGAGTTGTTACTCATCAAAATACACATGTTTTTCATGACTGTTCTCCATATACATTAAATCACATGTTTTCCATTTGCTGTTCTCCATATGACTTTTAATTTACAAATTAGCAAGGCAAGCTACATCCTAACAAAGCTCACTTCTTGCATCAAAAAAACTCAAGCCTCACGTATTGCCCGACCTACAAGAGAATAATTTAACAAAATTTATCAAATTCCAGAATTCCAAAAGGAGAATGTAATTAACCAGTCTGTAGTGCATAGAAGGTAAAAACAAACCAAATGAAGGAAACAAAAAGAGGTGTTTATTAGAGAATAACAGTACATGGAATCTACTAGGAGCAGTGATACCTAGCTTAGCATAGTTTACTAAATAATTAGCACTACATGCAGCTAACATTATTTAAGTGAACTATGATCCAAGATCAATAGAATCCATGCAAAGTGCATTACATCCATTAACATCTTGAAACAAAATATTCATGTAATTTTCTGTGCCATTTTCCAGACTGCATTACCTTTGAGAATTTGGTATGCACAATATGCTTTTCCATTTTGCAAGTAACAAGTTGCTAGGAGCTGCAAATTGATCTGCAATAAATAGACCCATGACAAAAGCCGCATAAGTGAAAGTAAAAAAACATGGGTTCAAAATCTTCCAATTAAAACTTGAACAAAAAGAATTGGATCATCATGATGAGTTATGGTAGGGTGAATTGTTTGTAGAGCTAAAACAATTCCACAAATTCCTCAAAATAGAAATCACATACGCACAGCTTTAATTATTACATAGGACACTTAAAAGAACCAAAGTGTCAATCAAATAAGTGTAGATTAAGAGCTATAACATTCACTACATTCTAGCTGGAAAAATAGATTTTTCATTCCATTTCATCAATACAAAAAGAAAATCTAACAAATTTAGCTGCAATGCACAAGCAATTCATGGGTAATTTGCACTGCTCATCCAAGCAAAAGTATATAGAGCAAACTATTAAGAAATCAAACTGCAATATATAGATGTTTTGTATATCAATATACTATGGATCATACACAAAATGCCTTTACAAGCTCTTCATTTCATTATTCTCAAGCAATCACTAACAGGCATATAGATTAAATGAGTGATGAGAAAACTTACCACATATACTGGAAGTGTTTGTGGATCCACAAATCTGAACTTATCAACCTTGTTTTCTTTTTTCATCTTTTTGAAGATAAACCTTCCATTTAAGCAAAAAAATGTTAGTATGTTAATACAAATAAAATGAAAAAAATGAGAGATACGAAAACTTACCACATGTAAGCAACCAGACAATTAGCAGATATTGACTCCAACTCATAAAAAGGTGTGATATCTTCAATGTTCACTAGCAGTTCGTACTCATGGTCAAAGAAATCATGATAAAAAATAATTGATATAGTTTTTTCAGGGCTGTCCAAAACACGCATAGAGTAACAGTACAATAAATGTAATGACCGTGGCACATTTGATGGCAAGACAGAATTACTTCTTTTTGCAATACTTTTCTTCCTTTGAGGCTTCTACAAATTGCAAATATAAAAATGTTAGTGGAAAGTTCTATCACTTATGTTCAGCATCTTTCTGAACAACCCTTTAATTGGGTTTCAATTACCATCAATGTTCTTGTTCACGCATGTAACCTCAATGTACAGATTACATGGGTGTGCTAGATCTTATATATCTTGTATTACTAAATTTTATCCAACAAATACGTACAACCTTCAATCAAAATCTAAGAAGGTTTGGTTGGAAAAATCCAGCTAAACAACTATGCCAAGCAAATGAGAAAAAAAACCAGAAAACATACACTGACCAAATCAGAAGCTGAAAATTTGTGGTTGCTGAAACAAGTCCTCAAAAATTCCCAATGAAGAATTAAATTTGTACTCACGGTGTGGTGGCCGAATGAGTCAGAAATTTACCTCATTTTTCATCACTACCCAACGTGTAGGCCAAGCAACATGCGTCCCTATAGCAAAAATCCTAGAACAATCACGACCAACATCAAGGTCGAGCTGCATCATCAAGCGCCACAAGACCTCGCCTTTACTGAGTGGCTTGTTTACCTTGCTGATCACATCATTGATCATTTCTTTCATGATTCTCGTGTTCTTCTTGAATTCGTCAGAAGATGCCAGACCTGCAGATAATCATTTTTGTCAGGATAATCATGGGATATGAAGGCTAGATCTAATTGCTGCTCTAATTAAGATTGAATATAAAGTACCCAATAACATCTCCTGAAGCTCTAACTCGGATTCCGGACTCCAATCAGCACCCGGCGAATCCATCAACTCGTATGGGGTTTCAAGATTGTACGTAATCTCTAATTGTAATGGGAGAAGTCAGGACCTTCCTGTTGCTGCTGTTCTTCTAATTTCCTGGATTCAGAGGCATAAAAATAGCAACTGTAACAGTGATTTAATATGAACAAGCAGCATAGATAGCCATAAGATTCGAAAAGAACTGGTAAGAAGAGTATCATACCTTCGCTTTCGGTGTCAAAGATTGTATATTAACTTCTCCATTAAAGAAATCTGATTAAAGATTGACAAAATGTGAAAAAGAAAACATGAAAATTGTAAAAGAGAACAGAGGATGAAATGGTGCTAACAAAGGTTACATGGTCTGGCAACAATCCGACATTCTTCATGAGGATGAAATGGTGGAAGGCCCCTTCAGGGTCCCCATTTTGTGCTCTTCCTTCAATCACAGTATGGCAAGAGACCACATTGAGGAAAGGCAATCCTCTCAGAACCCTTTCTCCTTCTTCAAGATGACCACTTCTCATGTACATGTGAGCTAGAGAGCTCCCAACACACATGTCCTGCTCAAACCCATTGATAACCACGAAGGCATGGATTTGGCGACCAGAACCTGCATCCTTCAATCCAGCGCAGCATCACAAGGTGCTCCCCAAACCAAACTCATCGGGACGCAGGCCCTCCCTCCTCGACCTCAAGAAGCACTCGAGTCCCTCCTCGTCGAGCTCGAAGTGAGCCAGCCCGGCAATCATGGCGTTCCAGGTGGCGAGGTTCCTCTCTGGCATTTCATCGAACAGCTTACGAGCAGCATTGATGTCCCCGTTGTGGATGAGGCCGCCGATGAGGATGTTGAAGGACATCACGTTTCGACATGCCATTACGTCAAACACGGCGCGGGCGGCGGGGACCCGGCCAAGTTTGAGGTACATGTGGAAAAGGTGGTTTCCAGTGAAGCGGTGGAAAGAGGCAGCGCCGACGATGGCTATGATTGTGTGGAGCTGACGGCCTAAGCGGAGGGAGCGCGGCGAAGGGAGTAGGCAGTAGGCGTTCAGGAGGTGAGAGAAGAGGTTGGGGTCGGACCATAGCTGGGGTCAGATCGGCCATCTTTCGGAGCACGATGAGAGGAAAACGATGGAGGCTGGGAGAGGGGGAGATGGTCGTGGCTGTGGGAATGGGAATGCGACAAAAAATGCGGAGGCGGAAGGGATTTGAGAGATATCGAGAAGTTTCTATTACAAAAAGACGATTGGAGCTATGGACAGTGTTGAGGTCATGGAGGAAGAAGGGAGGGAGGGAGCGGAGGCCGGAGCCGCCTCCCACCAGTTTGTTGATTCCATCGCGACGAAGGAGAAAGTAAAGTGGCTAGGTTCGTGAGCGCGAAGGGAAAAACACGGCGCCGAAAACAAAACAGCGAGGGAAAGGAAAACAACGAGCGGGAAAATGACCAAATTTACTAAAAACGCGGATAAAGACAACGGTTTATAAAACCGTTGTAAAAAGTGTTGTCGTTTTAAAAAAAAACGCTCAATGATAACATTTTTGCCAAAATCGTTGTCTTTTATATTTAATAGGGAGTTCAAAGACAACGGTTTTGGCAAAAACCGTTGTCTTTGAGCAAATATGCAACGCTTTCTCTTAAAACCGTTGTCGTAGGGGTGTTGTTGTTTGCAGTTTTTGTTGTAGTGATAGAGGGGGGGTGAATATCGATTCGAAAAATAAGAGTTTAAACGCAGCGGAAAAGTAAAATAGACACAATGGTTTTACTTCGTTCGGAGCCTGTGACGACCCCTACTCGAAGGCCCATGGTCCTTGACCACTTTTGTTGGGCAATCACTAGCAATTCGGAATAATGATTACAAAAGAACTGTACAGGGAATGCTAATGAAAACTGAAAAACAAATACCGACACAAAGGGAAAAGAGCGGAGCATAGTGTCGGAGCTTTGTTGGCGTCGCACTGAACGTCGAGCAGCAAGACCAGCAGTAGAAGAGTTCTCAGCTTGATTGATTTGATTGATCTGAAACTCCTGTCTGGGACTTCTTTTATATGCTGTTCAGGGCGCCTGGATCCCTTCCGGGCGCCTGGAATGTGACGAAACTGCTCAAATCGAGATGCTCCACGTGGCGACGACTTTGCTGGATATAATTCGCCTTCCGGGCGCCCGGACCTCCGGGCGCCCGGACCACCTTGTTTCAGAAAACTCCCTTTTCCTGCAAAACAAAGTTAGTCTGAGGCAAATATACATCCTGTAAAACAGATTGTTAGCACAGTTAAGGTTCAACAGATGGATAAAAAGAGTATGACTTAGATTCCGTCTTTCCGAGACCGGAATCTAGTCACGATCTCGACTTAGACATCCGAAATGGATCTAAGCCGGATCGACGCCTAATGTCCCCTTCCCGGGAACGCGTCCTCACAGTCACTCCCCCCAATGACTTACCTCACTTACCTGCCAGACGTCCGGTCAGCCCGTCGACCCGTCTGGACTTCTCGCCAAGCGTCCGGTCAGCCCGTCGACCCGCTTGGACTTCTCGCCAGCTATCCGGTCAGCCCTTCGACCTAGCTGGACTTCTCGCCAAGCGTCCGGTCAGCCCGTCGACCCGCTTGGACTTCTCGCCAGCTATCCGGTCAGCCCGTCGACCTAGCTGGACTTCTCCTGCACACTCGATCAAAGTGTCAGACAATAACAAAACTAACTTAACCTATTTGCCATTCATCAAAACCTGGGTTAAATCGTTAGTGCTAACCGCACCAACAATCTCCCCCTTTTTGATGGAATGATAACCTGGTTAAGTTAGTGAAAACATATGCAAGAAACAACATGCATTTATGTGGTTTTTAAGTTAGTTTGTATTTTCAATTCTGGTTTATCCAACTTAACCACCTAACCCTCCCCCTTTGGCATTCATCAAAAATAAGCAAGGGTACACAATCATAGTGAAGAGTTTGTAAAAGTACAATTTTTAACACCAAGAAAAATAGTCGAGTTGACTTGGGGGAGACAAATTGATTTTTGAAAAGTATAAATTTAAAGGTAATCAAGTGTAACTTTTCAATCGTAAAAAAAATTTTCAAAACAGGTTTTTCAAATTTACTTTTCATTTTCTTTTAAAAAAAATGAATTTTTCAACTACGATTTTTCAAAACACAGCAAAAATTAAGCAAGTAAGAATTTTTCAAGAAGTAAAATTTTGCTAAAATAAATTTTTAAGGCTAATTTGATAAAAGCTAAGTTTGGAAAGTTGATTTTTCAAGCATATGTTACAAAACTGAATAAGTTTAAATTTGCAATATTCATCTTTTAAAATCAGGTTTTGAGATTAGGGTGGATTAAACTTAGTTAAATTTTACTTCTTGAAAAACTGGTGTTTTAAAAATAAGTTAGTTTTAACATAGATGTAAAAAAAACATTTTTCAAACACACATTAATTTCTCCCCCTGAACTTGACACTTATCTTTAACCAGCTGTCTAACCAATTAGGTACTAACTAACTATCAGAAGATAGTAGCTTTCACTTGGTTAGTCAGATTAAGTTAATTATAACCAGTCAGTGTTTGGCTTGACTGATGAACTTTAATCTGATTAATATCTGAATTGTATTTAACGTCCAGACTTATGCTGATGCACTGAAATAAGCATCTTAAGTCCAGACAGTTGGCCTATGCATCTCACCCCTTTCTATGTTTGTCAAACACAAGCAAGGTAAACCTAAGGTGTTGGTGAGATGCTCAAAAACTAGTCCTATGGGTACATGCTTTCTAAGGATGTAAAACAAGTCTAAGGCCAAAAACTATTTTTGAAAGTCTAAAAATGGAAAGTTTGAAAACATACAGTTTTAACTTATAAGTTGGTAAAATCATATTTGAAAGTATTTTTGAAAGATCCTAGCCTATCAAGATAGAACATTTTCAATGTAAGTCTGAAATACCACTAGATAGATCCAAAATAATTTACAGGTAGTGTAGTTACAGAAGTGAGTCATAACTAGATCTACTGAGAAGATGAAGGGGGTGGTCCAGACCCCAAGGATCGGAGAAGCGCCATCAGCTCAGTGTGTCGGGTATCCCCGGCAGCTCGTAACTCGACTACCTCTCGCCGAATGTCCCGATGAAAGTCAGAGTTCTTCTGCTGGAGACTCGCCATAGCTCTCTCTAGTCCGGTCATACGGTCGGCTAGAGAGCGATGAGCGTGACGTGGTGCTCGAGCTGGGGGCGGTGGTGGAGCCGGAGCGGCTTCCTCTGGAAATAGTGCGAGCATGAACTCGTCCACCTGTGCGTCTGGATCGGGCTGGTGCTGTGCCCCCCTCCGCCAAGACATAGTCCCGTCATCTCTATCTATCTGGATACCGGCTAGGGAAAAGTTCCGAGCGGCTATAACATCGAACTCGGTCATATGGGCAACGTCTCCTCTAGTGACATCAATGTGCAACGAGGACATATAGGATGTCAGAATGTGACCAAATGGCATATGGACTCGACTATCAGTCACGAATCCAGCAGAGTAGATAATGGTGGAGAAGATATGTAGGCTGATGTCAATGTCTAACCTATGAATTAGGGTGTAAAATACCGAAAAAAATAGATAATAATAAGGGGAGTTTTTTGGAATTTTTAGAAATTTTCTGAGAATTTTTCGGAGTTGTATGGCTTGGGTTACGGGGATGAAAACAGGACCCGGGAAAGCTTGTTTAGGTTACCCATTTAAGTGAGGAAAAATTTATTTTCTTTTTCTAATTCTTTTTTTCTTTTTTCTTCTTTTCCATTTTTCTCCGTTCCCTCCTCCTGTCAAGCCGCCCGATCCTTTCCCTTGCCCTAACCGCCCTCTCCCAATCGGCGTGCTACCAAAACCGCTGCTTTCCCCCGACGCATTCCATCTTCTCCTCTCCCCTTCTTCTGGTCTCCACCCCTCTTTGCGCAAATCTCAGGTGCCCTAGCCGTCTCCACCACTGCCGACGCCGAAGACTCCCTTCTCCTCTTTTCTGTTGACGCTAGCTTCGTCGGCCGACGAGAGCCAATCGAGGGTCTCCGTTCCTCTACACTAGTTCTCCAGTCGACGTCTCCTTCGCGCCGGCAGCCTGAGTCCCTCCCACCAGCCGACCTCAGCATACCCTAGTTTCCCTGCGCTGCGGCCGTCTCTCGACCCGAGCAGCACTATCGTCCCTGTGAGCTAACGCCGGTTCACTAGCATCTAGTGGCGAGTCTTTCTTCCCTCTCGATACTGCCTCTACATCTTCTTCCCCAAGGTGGTCACGCCTCCCGTGCCTTAGCATTTTTTTTGTGTGTGATTTTTTGATCTTCTGGATGACGGCGAGAAGAGGTCACCCTAGCAGTGATCTGGGAGGTAAGTGTTCTACCCTAATTGGTAAATTGGGTAGTTGATTTCTGGGTAGTATTGTTGGGTGCTGATAAGTGAATTTCTCTTCTTATTTTCGAGCAGTGAAGTTTCCAGCGGGTATAGTTTGCTGTGGGTTACTCTTGGATCCGGCAGTTACTGATTCCAGCAAGTTCCAGTAGTTTCTTGTTCTAGAAACAAAGCTGTGATTTGAGGTAAGACATAAGGACTTAATATATGTGTAGAATTAGGGCTAAAGTGAGTAAGATGCTATGATTGATTATGCTTAATTGTAAGTCCTAATTTGAATGGATTTCTTTGAATCGATTTAGGAGTTAAATGATCCAATTAAGGTTTATAATTGGATATGGATTTAGGTTAGTTTCACGGGGATTTGATTTAGCTAATTAATTTATATGTAATTAGCTAAATCTGTAGATCATGTATTACAGGACTCTAATTTGCGACGAGTTGCCTTATGTGGGATTTCTTTTGGCACGCGCGATATTAGAGGCGGGTACCTCTTGACTTATCTTTTATGATATCGTCATTTGGATATGCATAGTACTTTATAGCTTCAAGCAATGAACATGATTGTCTTTGGTATGCCACTGTTTGATATCCATAGCATGTTAGGTTTGTCGTTTGTTAAGTATCCGTGCTTATGTCTCGTGATTTGTTACCATGAGTATCTTATTTCCATGAGTACTTTATTACCATGAGTATCTTAGTTTCTAGAGTGACATACCATGCTTTACTGAGTTTAGGACTAGGTTCTGAATTTTTGTTTCTGGCATGTGTACCTAAATTATCTGATACTTAGGTTTTTATGCCATACCTGGCTTGTGTACCTCTATTTGTATATCATATATGATTCGTGTACCTAGACTCTGATTCTTCGATCTATGTATATTGTTGGTACATTTGTTATGGAAGGAAGATATGTTTAGGATCTAGGTTGTTATACCATAGAGGATCTGTATACCCTAGATTCGTGGATTTGACTCACTGATACTGTGGTACCCATATTATACATATATAGATATGGTTATGCTGATCAGTTTATGACTATGCTTAGTGTCATGCATCATGCTTGCATGCTGCGCGATTGTCGGCTCCACTATAGTTGAGCACATCGCCAGTTACATGTACTGCACACACCACCACTCATGGATTAGTGGTATATCAGACAGGTGTGTGGCGGTTCTGTTGTTTGGCTCCGTTGGTCTGAGGACTCAGCGTGGTAGCCGGCAGACAGTTCCGCTCTGTTTGGCTCCGCTGGCATTTAGTGTAGCAGCGTAGTAGCCGGTGGAGTTTGCTCATTGGTCAAGTGACTCAGCGTGGTAGCCGGCAGAGATACCTCCCCGTCATCGTGTACCTGGAGTTGAGAGCATTGAGCTCCCCCATTTATGATTTGGGGTCACATGACAGGAGTACTCCGACAGCATCCCGTCCACTCGGTCACTCATCAGGAGCAGTGACGACAGAGTGCACGGTTGTCATAGCTCTACCCACTCGGTCTCACCATTTGTGTGTGAGAGGACTGACTGGCATCAGGGGTGACCAGGACGCATCATTAGCATCATATGCATTGATGTATTTATATTATTGTGATTGTGTTTGCTGCATTTGGTTGCTGCATTTTGGTTGGATGCATACCTTTGACCTGCATACAGGATTATTGACACTTTCGGTTTGACGACCCTTTTGTCTGGATAGGAGTTCCTGGTGAGTACAGCTTCCTCAGTTACCTTTCAGTTTTGCATATTCCCTATATATGATTAGGAAGCTATATTCCATGTTTGTTGTTGTTAGATATATCTTACTACTCATGTCCATTGGTATTCGCTGAGTTGTTGAACTCACCCCCGTTGACACTATCTTTTTCAGGTACCAGGTTATTTATGGTGTCGCTTGGAGCATCCTGTCTGCTGGTCCCCACGTCACATCAGAAGACATATCTTCGCCTTTTTGTTATTTTTTTCTTGGTATATGAGATGTGTGTATTTGGCTTTGTGTGTTCCGATTTTGTGTTCGGAGTGTTACTTTGGTTGTCTGGTGTAAGCCTAGCCGGCTAGCAGTGTTTTATTTGGTTTTGTATGAGCTTGTATTTTATGTTTATCCGTTGTGTTGGTTTTGTTCCAGCCGTGTGGGATGATGATATATATATAACTGCGTGGTTGTGTGTATATTCCAGCCGCCTGTGGCTGATGTATATTATGTCTGTAGAAATGCTTCAGATTGTCACCGGTACGAGGGAGGTGCTGCCGAAATTTCTTCGGACAGGGACTCATCTGGGGCGTGACAATTTAGTGGTATCAGAGCAGGTATACGATACTTGCTATGTGTTCTGGATTTTTGAGATTTATCTGATATCAATTTATTTGGTATCAGAGATCGACTTACGAGTCTTATTTTTCCTGTGTTTCGGATTTCGTGTTTTGGTCTTCTCGATGTGACTTTTCGGGTTTTGGGACCTGGCAGCAGCAGGACATCTCCAAGCTATAGGAGGTATGTTGGTATATACTGTTGTCCTACCTCTCTGTTAGTATATGCCCTATATTACAGTTTATCATCTGTATTAGCATTCTTTATTAGTATCTGTCTGGTTGATGTAGCACGTATTATATGTGATGGGATAGTCACTGATCTTTACCGACCTTAATAGAGATTAAGGAATATAGTCTCTGCAAATCTTTCATATCATACCATTAGTAGTATTAACTTCTGTTACTACTAATTGGTTAGGAGATGGAGGCACATACCAGCCTCTGTTATTATTAGTGTGTAGTAGATAGTACCTTCATATTCATGTTGACTAGTCAGTAGAATACCGATATACTTTAGTTAGTTTTCGTCGGTAGATGATTATTGTACTCTGGTTAGATCGGTCAATAGAAAACTGATTTATACATATTGACTTGGGGTAGTCGTGGGTTGATTTACCTTAGACGCTTGTAGAGGCTTTATTTGTTCTTGATTAGTTAGTAGATGACTTATTTAGTTTTGTTGGTTTTATCAGTAGAGGACAGTCATACTCTATTTTAGAGGTTCGAATCGTTGGGTTATTTGTGCTTAGTATGGTATTTAGAGCACATTTGAGTACATGTTTTGTACTGACGTGGAAAAGATTGAATTGACAGTATACCATTGTCGATTTGGGTCAGTCTATAGAGGATCGATGTATCCTATTTCATGTGGACTTTAATTTTTGACTGTATGTACCTAGTGGGATAACTTAGAAGGTGACCCTACCGTTTCAGAATGTCAGGTTGATTGGGTCAAATATGTTGATTATCCCTAGCTTTGTTTCGTGTACATATGATTGTAATGAGTTATAGGAGTTCTCTGATGGTTAGTTCATTTGCAGGAAGTGTGAGTATTCACATCTAGATATGGTTATTGTATGTTCCTTGTGGATTATAGCTTCTTAGTTAGCTGTACGTGTCTGATTGACATATTGGAGGTATCTTGTTGATTATGTGTGATTTGTGAATGCACCTGAGTTTTAGTATGCCTTATTGGAAGTATATGTTGATTATACTCTTGGCATATGTGTATATTTGTCAGGTGAGTGTTGTTTGAGGGGTATTGTTGATTTTACCTACGATGATATATGCACACGGGTTCGGTATACATTGTTGGAGGTATCACGGTGATTTGTACCTATGATGTGAGTATTTTTGGTGTGTACCAATTGGAGGATTATGTCGATCATACATATGTTGTGTGTGCATGTGTGTCAGAAGTATGGTTGGTAGCATCATGATGATTCTACCTATGTTAAATGTAGAATATTAAATGTCTACATTATGATATTGGTTGTTTTACCCTGTCAACTAATTCTCCCATTAGTGGGTGACCGACCCACTAGGAGGATGATAAAGTTGACTATGGCTTTGATTTGCTTACTGGGTGGTTATACCCTAGGCTAACCACATTGATCTGTGGTAGAGATATCTTGTGCAGTCTCTAGTTAGATAGTTAGGTGCTTTGGGCACTTATGTATTGTTGTGGTAGAGCGTAGCTCCCACATGTTATGGATCGTTTGTGGTAGAGCGTAACTTCCACATATTCTGGATTCCCACATATTTAGGGATTGTTTTGTAGTGGAGCGTTGCTCTTACATATTGCGGATTGTTTGTAGCGGAGCATTGCTCCCATATTTATTGTGGATACATATTTTGGATTATTTGTGGTGGAGCGTTGCTCCCACATATGGAGGATTTCTTGTGGTAGAGCGTTGCTCCCACATATGTGGTATTTCGTGTGATAGAGCATTGCTCTCACACTGGAGGTTCTATTCTTTGGTGATTATATATTGTTGGTGATCAGATTCCTGATTTGTTGTTGAGGATCTTATGGTTAGGAATGTCTGTGATACGGACATTATGTGTCTTGGTTTTACCATTAGTGCTTGCGGTGCCCTAGATGTTATCATGGACTCGATGATTTGGGTATCCCTAGAATGTTTGGATCGGTTTCCATTGTCTTTGTTGACGATGTTGTGATCTATTTCGGATCCGCGGTGAGTCACGTACACCACCTTTGCTTAGATCTAGAGATGTTTCGACGAGAACATCTATATGTGATGATCAGTAGTGCTTATTTGGATTGTCTTATGTGATGATGATTGGGACACGCGGTCACCAGTAGGAGTATACCGTGGTTCCACAGGAGATCGAGGTTGTTACCGTTGGGAGTAGACGGAGTCGATATAAGAGGCTCGCAACTTCCTTTGTTTGACTCGATATTTCCGGAGATACGTTGAGGGTTTCTCACGGATTGCTATGCTACTTACACGCCTGATCAGGAAAGGCGTGAAGTTCACTTGGACTGAGGTTTGCAAGACCAGCTTATAGGAGCTGAAGTGGAGTTTAGTGTCGGCTCTGATTTTTGGTTGTACCTTCTGGAGAGGACGAATTCGTGCTCTATACCGACGCATCTCTACTGGGTTTGTACGCTGTTTTGATGCAGCACGATAGAGTAGTCTCCTATGCTTCTCGTCGGTTGAAGAAGCATGAGAAGAACTACCCTGTACATGATCTGAAGCTTGTCGCCATTATTTTTGCCATGAAGATTTGGCGACATTATTTATATGACGTTACATTTGAGATTCTCACTGACCATAAGAGTTTCAAATATTTGTTTTACTTAGAAGGAACCTAATCTCAGACAAAGGAGGTGGATGAAGTTCCTGAAGGATTTTGATTGTACCATTAGCTATCACACATGGGGAAAAGCTAATGTGGTTGCCGATGCACTTAGCCGGAAGTCTAGAGGGACTTTAGCTGTAAAATACGGTATCCAAATAATAATTAAATAATAAGGTTATTGGAAAAATAATCTTATTGGATTTTTCAGGAATTTTTAGGAATTTTCTGGGATTTAATCGGAGCCCATATGACGTATTTTAAGGGGATCAATTATTGGGTTTAGTGAAAGCCTATTTGGAATACCCTTTAAGTGGAGTGATTGAGGAGTTAACTTAGGTTTTAATGAATTTAAAACCTAAGTACAAATTTCCCGATTCTTTTCTTTCCTTCTCCCTCACTACCGCACGCCTTCTCACCCGATCCCCATTCTCATCTTCTTCACTCGTGCCCTAGCCTCCATCTCTTCTCACCGGCGCCGACTGCCCGAACCTCAATCCGGCTATTGTTCTTTCATCCCTAGCCACGAATACTCGCCGGAAACCAAGCACACGAGCTACCTCTTCACCGTTCCTCTCCCGATTCGCCCTCATCGCGGCACCTGATTGCCGACGTCGATTTCCCCTCTTCTCTGTGGCCTAGCTGTCTCCCTCCCTCTCTCAGTCCGATGCTGCGCCACACGTCTCCACCCGATGCCGCTGCCGCCGTTGCTATTGTATCGTCGCAGCCGTCGGCCTGGTGAGAGTCGTCGTCGCCCATGTGGCAGAGCCACAGTCGCTTGCTCCTCTCCTCAAGCAAGCTCCACAGCGCTGTCGCTGGTTGCCATCGTCAACAACGCCGCTCCTCTTCGCTTCTTGACGCACGCCCGAACCCATGCCGGCCATCACCGACGCCGCCCTTATCATTCAGGGCTAGCCGTGGCCAGTCTTCTATACGCCTTCGGCTCCTCTCCGGCCACGAGCAGGGGGTGGTGGGGTTGTGCCCATGAGCCGATTTCCCCTCTCCCATTCCACGTGATGCCACACCGTCGCTATGCCTTGGTTTGGATTCACCACCTTTCTCCGGATCGCATTGCCCTCTTCACACGAGTGTTTTCTACTGCGCCAGCTACCACTGGTTCGTTCTTCACCTATCTCGACAGCCACATTCTGTTGGTCTTTGCCAGATAGGTATCTGCTGATGGAAGATTGTGTTAATTAGGTTGGTTGACCCTTTTTCAGCTCCGGCCGGCTTTGTTGAGGACGATCCACAGATTCGGGCCACCTATTTCTGGTCATGGATCCTTTCAATCATGAGCGACCAGCCATTTACTTGAGTTCGGGTAAGTGTTGGAGTAGTTTCATTATGATTATTTGGCGTTTGATTGACGTAATGGTTTCATGATCGATATTAGGATTATTAGATTTCTGTTGTAAATTATTAGGGTTGGAGTTATGATCCATTGGATGAATTAAGGGTGTATTGATCCTAGAAATTTTGCCATGATATAGTTGATTAACTCACAAGGAGTTTGGGTTAAAAAGATTAAACATAATCTATGGAGAATGATGGATTAATTAGGGTTAAGTAGACATAACTCTAATTTTGTGGTTAATCAATAATCGTATTTGATGGTGGCTATCTTAAATAGGTATGTAGAATTGATTTAGCTATTTACTTCATGTGTAAGTAACTGAATCTGTTAGTCATGGAATTGCAGGACTTGGTTTTGAGACGAGCGTCTCGACGTGTGATAGGTTTATCACGATCGACGTATAAAGGCGGGTACCTCTTGACTTATCTTTTATGATATTGTCTTTGGATATGCATAGTATTTTATAACTACAAGCAATGAATATGTTTGTATTTGGTATGTCACTGTTTGATATCCATAGCATGTTAGGTTTATCGCATGTGACGTATCCGTTCTTATATCATGTGATTTATTGCCATGAGTACTGTATTACCATGAGTATCTTAGTTTTTAGAATGAGTGACATACCATGTTTTACTGAGGTTAGGACTAGGTTCTAGACTTTTGGTTTCAGTCAAGTGTATCGAGATTATCTGATACTTAGGTTTTATGCCATGACTGGCTTGTGTACCTCTATTTGTATATCATATATGATTCGTGTACCTAGACCTAGATTCTTGATATGTGCATATTGTTGGTACATATGTTACGGAAGGAGATATATTTAGGATCTAGGTTGCTATACCATAGAGGACTTGTATGCCCTAGATCCGTGGATTGACCTACTGATACTGTGGTACCCATATTTTGTATATATGGATTTTTCTATGCTGATCAGGATATTCCATACTTATTATGTTCAGGACATAGGTTTTTGATATTCTGTCTGACCTGTGTATTCTAGATTTTGGTATGTGACCATCGCTTTTACAGTACCCATTTTGTATATATGGATATGGTTATGTTGATCAGTTTTTGTTATGCATAGTGACATGCATCATGATTGCATGTTGTGCGATTGTCGGCTCCACTATAGTTGAGCACATCGCCAGTTACATGTACTGCACACACCACCACTCATGTATTTGTGGTATATCAGACAGGTGTGTGGCGGTTCTGCTGTTTGGCTCCGTTGGTCTGAGGACTCAGCGTGGTAGTCGTGACAGATTCCTCTGTTTGGCTCACGGCATTTAGTGTAGCGATGTAGTAGCCGTGACGGTGGACTGTTGCTCCGTTGGTCGGTGACTCGGCGTGGTAGCCAGCAGATGTCCTCCCCCGTCATCTTGTACGGGAGTTGAGAGCATTGAGCTCCCCATTTATGATTTGGGGTCACGGGCGGTACACGGACATCCCGTCCTCGGTCACTCATCGGGAGCGATGGGCGAGTGCAGTTGTCACAGCCCTACCCTCGGTCTCGCCATTTGTGTGAGAGGACTGACTGGCGTCAAGCGCATCATTAGCATCATATGCATTGATGTATTTATATTATTGTGATTGTGTTTGTTGCATTTGGTTGTTGCATTTTGGTTGGATGCATACCTTTGACTTGCATATGATTATTGACACTTCGGTTTGGCGACCCTTTTATGCGGATAGGAGTTCTGGTGAGTCTGACTTCCTCGATTACCTTTCGGTTTTCGTATTCCCTATATGATTAGGAAGGTGTATTCCATGTTTGTTCTTTTAGATATATTTTACTTCTCATGTCCAATGGTATTTGAGTTGTTGAACTCACTCTGATACTATCTTTTCAGTACCGAGTTATTTATGGTGTCGCTTGGAGCATCTTGTCTGCTGGTCCCCACGTCACATCAGAAGACTTATCGGTTTTACGTATGTTTTGTTTGTTTTATGTATCGGTTTGTTTAGCTCTATACTCTGGTTTTATTTTTTTAGTGTTGACGTTGTTATGTGGTATTTTGTATTTATGTTATTGGTTGTGTAAGTCTAGCCGGCTAGCAGTTTTGTGTTTTGATTTTATGCGGTAGGGTGGTGCTTATTTTTGCGTGGTTGTGTCGAGGTGAATTTGATATTAACTACGTGGTGTTTGTTTTCTTTTATTGTTATTATTCGGCGCATGTGGCTGAGGTATATTATACGTAGTAAAGTTTGATTGTCCGTGAGGGAGATCTTTGAAATTTCTTGGACGGAGACTCCTCGGGCGTGACATTAGCTTGCCACAGGTTGTGGTCAGGTGGTTACCATGGTTGCTCAATCGTCGATCGGGCGAGGATCAAGAGCCCTAAGTGTATTTGCGGGTTATTTGCGGCCGGATAGCTTCGGGTAGGCAGAGTTCACACGACGAGGAGGGTATTATATACTTCGAGGTAGATAATCTCATCCGGTCTTATAAGAGTTACTTCCGGAGGCTCATCGCTCATGATTTGCTGTCCACCCAGGCGGTACCCGTGTGTACCAAGATTTGAGGTGTTTCTATTAGTGGAACGACATGAAGGAAGACATCGCGGATTTTATAGCTAGATGTCTTGTCTATCAGCAAGTGAAGGCCGAGCATTAGAGATCTGCCGGCTTACTTCAGCAGATTTCTATTCCTGAGTGGAAATGAGAACATATTACTAAGGACTTTGTGGTGAGTTTGTCGAGGACATGACGAGACCAAGACGCGATTTGGGTAATCGTTGATCAATTAACCAAATCTGCGCACTTTTTAGCTAATCAGAGGACAAATTTCCTGGATCGATTGGTAGATCTGTTTTGCCGGGAGATCATCAGATCACGTGGTGTCCCGTTGATTATTATTTCGGATAGAGATCCCGATTCATGTCTCATTTTTGACAGAGTCTGCAGCAGACCTTGGGCACGCAGCTCTGTTTCAGTACAGTTTTCCATCCTCAGACAGATGGATAGTCACAGCGGACCATTCAGACTCTAGAGGACTTGCTGAAGTCTTGTGTACTAGATTTTGGAGGCAGTTGGGAGGACCATTTGCCGTTGGTAGAGTTCGTCTACAACAACGGTTTGCATTCGGCTATCCAAATGCCACCGTTGAAGCGTTGTAAGGTAGGCCTTGTCGGACACCCATTCTCTGGGATGAGGTTGGGGAGGCCCAGTTATTAGGACCTCATAGAGCTCAGTTTGAGACAGGGTTGGCCCATACTATCAGACGGAGGATGTTAGAGGCATAAGACTGCCAGAAGAGTTATGCTGACCGGAGTCAGAGACTTTTTAAGTTCTCCATTTGCGACCAGGTATTTCTGTGAATTTCACCAGGTATTTCTGTGAATTTCACCCACGAAAGGGGTGAAGAAATTGGCCTCAGAGGTAGGCTAGCCTGCGATACATTGGACCTTTCCTGATCTTGGAAAGGGTTGGAGCGGTAGCTTATCGTTTAGTGCTACCACCAGCGTTGGCGGGCGATCACGACGTATTCCAGGTGTCTATGCTGATGAGGTATATATCCGATTTGACACATGTGCTGACAGATATCTCAGTTCCTTTTCAGCCTGGTGTTACCTACGAGGAGGTTCCGGTACAGATTTTAGATCGGAAAGAGCGTTAGTTGTGGAACAAGACTGTTTGGCTGGTTAAAGTCGGATGGCAGCATCATACGAACGAGGAGGTTACCTGGGAGCTCGAGGATACTATCCGAGCTCGATACCTTCATCTTTTCACTTGAGGTATGTGATTTTATGGTTCCATTCAGCATTTATACTGTTTAGCATTTGCTATTACTTGTTGATGGTATATAACAAAATTTGGGGATCAAATTTTTATTAGTGGGGGAGAATGTAAAATACCGAAAAAAAAGATAGATAATAATAAGGGGATTTTTTTGGAATTTTTAGAAATTTTCTAAGAATTTTTCGGAGTTGTATGACTTGGGTTACGGGGATGAAAACAAGACCCGGAAAAGCCTGTTTAGGTTACCCATTTAAGTGAGGAAAAATTTATTTTCTTTTTCTAATTCTTTTTTTCTTTTTTCTTCTTTTCCATTTTTCTCCGTTCCCTCCTCCTGTCAAGCCGCCCGATCCTTTCCCTTGCCCTAACCGCCCTCTCCCAATCGGCGTGCTACCAAAACCGCTGCTTTCCCCCGACGCATTCCATCTTCTCCTCTCCCCTTCTTCCGGTCTCCACCCCTCTTTGCGCAAATCTCCGGTGCCCTAGCCGTCTCCACCACTGCCGACGCCGAAGACTCCCTTCTCCTCTTTTCTGTTGACGCTAGCTTCGCCGGCCGACGAGAGCCAATCGAGGGTCTCCGTTCCTCTACACTAGTTCTCCAGTCGACGTCTCCTTCGCGCCGGCAGCCTGAGTCCCTCCCACCAGCCGACCTCAGCATACCCTAGTTTCCCTGCGCTGCGGCCGTCTCTCGACCCGAGCAGCACTATCGTCCCTGTGAGCTAACGCCGGTTCACTAGCATCTAGTGGCGAGTCTTTCTTCCCTCTCGATACTGCCTCTACATCTTCTTCCCCAAGGTGGTCACGCCTCCCGTGCCTTAGCATTTTTTTTGTGTGTGATTTTTTGATCTTCTGGATGACGGCGAGAAGAGGTCACCCTAGCAGTGATCTGGGAGGTAAGTGTTCTACCCTAATTGGTAAATTGGGTAGTTGATTTCTGGGTAGTATTGTTGGGTGCTGATAAGTGAATTTCTCTTCTTATTTTCGAGCAGTGAAGTTTCCAACGGGTATAGTTTGCTGTGGGTTACTCTTGGATCCGGCAGTTACTGATTCCAGCAAGTTCCAGTAGTTTCTTGTTCTAGAAACAAAGCTGTGATTTGAGGTAAGACATAAGGACTTAATATATGTGTAGAATTAGGGCTAAAGTGAGTAAGATGCTATGATTGATTATGCTTAATTGTAAGTCCTAATTCGAATGGATTTCTTTGAATCGATTTAGGAGTTAAATGATCCAATTAAGGTTTATAATTGGATATGGATTTAGGTTAGTTTCACGGGGATTTGATTTAGCTAATTAATTTATATGTAATTAGCTAAATCTGTAGATCATGTATTACAGGACTCTGATTTGCGACGAGTTGCCTTATGTGGGATTTCTTTTGGCACGCGCGATATTGGAGGCGGGTACCTCTTGACTTATCTTTTATGATATCGTCATTTGGATATGCATAGTACTTTATAGCTTCAAGCAATGAACATGATTGTCTTTGGTATGCCACTGTTTGATATCCATAGCATGTTAGGTTTGTCGTTTGTTAAGTATCCGTGCTTATGTCTCGTGATTTGTTACCATGAGTATCTTATTGCCATGAGTACTTTATTACCATGAGTATCTTAGTTTCTAGAGTGACATACCATGCTTTACTGAGTTTAGGACTAGGTTCTGGATTTTTGTTTCTGGCATGTGTACCTAAATTATCTGATACTTAGGTTTTTATGCCATACCTGGCTTGTGTACCTCTATTTGTATATCATATATGATTCATGTACCTAGACTCTGATTCTTTGATCTATGTATATTGTTGGTACATATGTTATGGAAGGAAGATATGTTTAGGATCTAGGTTGTTATACCATAGAGGATCTGTATACCCTAGATTCGTGGATTTGACTCACTGATACTGTGGTACCCATATTATACATATATGGATATGGTTATGCTGATCAGTTTATGACTATGCTTAGTGTCATGCATCATGCTTGCTTGCTGCGCGATTGTCGGCTCCACTATAGTTGAGCACATCGCCAGTTACATGTACTGCACACACCACCACTCATGGATTAGTGGTATATCAGGGCAGTGTGTGGCGGTTACATTGTTTGGCTCCGTTGGTCGAGGACTCGGCGTGGTAGCCGTGACAGTTCCCTCTGTTTGGCTCGCGGCATTTAGTGTAGCGTAGTAGCCGGCAGACGGTGGACTCTGTTTGGCTCCGTTGGTCAAGTGACTCAGCGTGGTAGCCGGAGATACCTCCCGTCATCGTGTACTGGGAGTTGAGAGCATTGAGCTCCCCATTTATGATTTGGGGTCACGGGACAGGAGTACTCCCGTCCACTCGGTCACTCATCAGGAGCGGTGACGACAGAGTGCACGGTTGTCATAGCCCACCCACTCGGTCTCGCCATTTGTGTGTGAGAGGGTAGCGTCGGGGTGACGGGCGCATCATTAGCATCATATGCATTGATGTATTTATATTATTGTGATTGTGTTTGCTGCATTTGGTTCTGCATTTTGGTTGGATGCATACCTTTGACTGCATGATTATTGACACTTCGGTTTGTGACCCTTTTATGCGGATAGGAGTTCCGGTGAGTCTGACTTCCTCGGTTACCTTCGGTTTGCATATTCCTATATATGATTAGGAAGTTTTATTTTTGTTGCTGTTAGATATATCTTACTACTCATGTCCATTGGTATTCGCTGAGTTGTTGAACTCACCCCCGTTGACACTATCTTTTTCAGGTACCAGGTTATTTATGGTGTCGCTTGGAGCATCCTGTCTGCTGGTCCCCACGTCACATCAGAAGACATATCTCCGCCTTTTTGTTATTTTTTTCTTGGTATATGAGATGTGTGTATTTGGCTTTGTGTGTTCCGATTTTGTGTTCGGAGTGTTGTTTTGGTTGTCTGGTGTAAGCCTAGTCGGCTAGCAGTGTTTTATTTGGTTTTGTATGAGCTTGTATTTTATGTTTATCCGTTGTGTTGGTTTTGTTCCAGCCGTGTGGGCTGATGATATATATATAACTGCGTGGTTGTGTGTATATTCCAGCCGCCTGTGGCTGATGTATATTATGTCTGTAGAAATGCTTCAGATTGTCACCGGTATGGGGGAGGTGCTGCCGAAATTTCTTCGGACAAGGACTCCTCTAGGGCGTGACATAGGGCATAATGTAAGAATGAATGGAATGGGCGCATCACAGCGATGTCCCGAGTTGTCAGTGGTAAAATGCAAAGAACTACAACCCTATAAAGAGCGTAGTCCTGGACCCGAAGTTCTACTGACCTAAACTGTGTCACAGTGGGATCTCTCTCTCCCCCGAAAAAATACGAATAAATCGTTTCGAGAGTAATATGTGAGTAGGGATCTTCGAATGGTAGATCCCTCGGAGGATAGCACAAAAAGGAGCAAGTAGATGGACGCAACTCTAAAAACTCTCTGATAGTCATAGGGGAAAATACGATATCAGTGCCTGCTGCCCTAGTGGTATAGGTGAGATCGTCTACTTTCACTAGGTTATTGCAAAATTCGGCACACAGACTTATGTTTATTGGACTGGTACATTCGACAAGGTTCCTTAAGTTATAGTGGCCTATAACCTCTAAAGCGGAGGGACATGACCTTAAAAAGAACGATCTATCTATGCAGGTAGTCCTAATGGCCTTATAAATGGTTGACTCAAACTTAATCCTAAGTTCGTCTGTGGGAAACCTAGGGTCTGTACTAGCATTGGAGGGTCCAGCACCACTATTTGTTCGTTTCCTACTGTATATAAATAAAAGAATATTCTAAGAAAAGATTGAGAAGACAAATTCTAATAAAATTTTCAGAGAGGGGAAGAATTTTTACCGAGGAGCCATCGAAAAATATAGATTTGACGACCTCGGTTGAATCGCAACAGCGTCTTCACCGCAAGAAAATTTAGATTTAGAGTACTTTCGCACTGAGGTTCGGAGTGAACCTTGGCAAAAGTGAAAATTTATGGTGCAAAGATTGGGGGCGCCTGCTGCCCCTTATTTATAGGGGACTTCGGGCGCCCGGATCCCCATCCGGGCGCCCCGGAGGGGAATACCAGGAGCGCCCGCCCCTGGTTTTTGACTACTTTTTTTTTTTTTTTTTTTTTTTTGAAAATTAGGTTTCAAGTTAAGTTTTAAGTTTAAAATAATTTTTTAAGTTTAGAATTTTGAAATTAATTTTTTAAGTTTAGAATTTTGAAATTAGTTTAAAATTTTGAAAATAATTTTTAAGTTTAAAATTAAAATTTTGAAATTAATTTTTAAGTTTAAAATTAACATTTTGAAATTAATTTTTAAGTTAAAATTAAAATTTTGAAATTAATTTTTAAGTTTAAAATTAAAATTTTGAAAATAATTTTTAAGTTTAAAATTAGAATTTTGAAAATAATTTTTAAGTTTTAAAATTTTGAAAATAATTTTTAAGTTTAAAATTAAAATTTTGAAATTATTTTTTAAGTTTAAAATTAAAATTTTGAAATTAATTTTTAAGTTTGAAAATTTTGAAAATAATTTTTAAGTTTAAAATTAGAATTTTGAAATTAATTTTTAAGTTTGAAAATTTTGAAAATTTTGAAAATAATTTAAAATTTAAAACTAGAATTTTGAAATTAATTTTTAAGTTTAAAATTAAAATTTTGAAATTAATTTTTAAGTTTAAAATTAGAATTTTGAAATTAATTTTTAAGTTTTAAAATTTTGAAAATAATTTTTAAGTTTAAAATTAAAATTTTGAAATTAATTTTTAAGTTTAAAATTAAAATTTGAAATTAATTTTATGTTTAAAATTAACATTTTGAAATTAATTTTTAAGTTAAAATTAAAATTTTGAAATTAATTTTTAAGTTTTAAAATTTTGAAAATAATTTTTAAGTTTAAAATTAAAATTTTGAAATTAATTTTTAAGTTTAAAATTAAAATTTGAAATTAATTTTAAGTTTAAAATTAAAATTTTGAAATTAATTTTTAAGTTTAAAATTAAAATTTTGAAAATAATTTTTAAGTTTAAAATTAAAATTTTGAAAATAATTTTTAAGTTCAAAATTAAAATTTTGAAATTAATTTTTAAGTTTAAAATTTTGAAAATAATTTTTAAGTTTAAAATTAAAATTTTGAAATTAATTTTTAAGTTTAAAATTTTGAAAATAATTTTTAAGTTTAAAATTAAAATTTTGAAATTAATTTTTAAGTTTGAAATTAGAATTTTGAAATTAATTTTTAAGTTTAAAATTAGAATTTTGAAATTAATTTTTAAGTTTAAAATTTTAAACCTTATTCATCTCACCCGATCTATATTATCAATCAGGGAATCCTATGATTTTGTGAGATGAAATTAGATAATTTTTTTTGTTCATGGAGTTTTGGTTTAACTTGAGTTAGATTCAGATTTAGCTTTGGTCTCCACAAATAGGCATTCTTCGGATAAATATCTAAGCTTGGTGAGTCACATGGACGTCATTAGAAGTAACCAACCTTTTGAGATTTTCCGAATAGTCTTATCCACGGAGCTTAGTACTAAATCTTGGTCTAACTGATTAGGATCCATTTAAGGGTAGCTTCGGTCAGTTCCACTTGGCCAAATGCACCAGATCTAAGCCATATCTTTCTAGACATGCGATGCACAAGCTTCCCTAACGTACTATCATCCAAAAACTTCTCCAGTATCATGATTCAAGTTAAACTTGGTCTCTTTTTAACTAATCCTAATTACCCTGCCGGGTTAGTTTATTTTGGGTTACCCTGTCGGGTAGGTTAGTTTTGGAGGTGCCAGCTATTCTGGAGCCTCCCCCTGAATTATTGGCCATTAATTTAGATTTTAGTTTTAGGCTTGTGTCGATTCTTTTTATAGTTATAGTTAACTTGGTGATAATTTTGTTGATTTTTAAACTGTTTAGATTTTGAATTTGATTTAGGTTTGTATTTTGGATTTTGGTTTGGTTTATACACTTTTATATAAAGTATTTTTTCTTTAGGTATATAATATTGATTAAGTCCTACTTGCGTGGTCAGACACGCTTTCGGAACCTAAGCTAGATTGGTTGACTTGTATTGGGTTATTAATGATTTGAAGGTTTTATTTGAATTCGACTTATATCCTAGTCTGGTTTTATTATAACATGCTTTTTGATTATTTAGGATTAGGTCTAAATTTTTTGATCTTGTTGTGAATTTTTCTAACATCTCCTTTAAATTGTTTATTTCATTTTTTAATGATAAATTCTCCTCCTCAAGTGTTAGATCTTGAGTTGGATTCAAATTTTTTAATTGTTCCTTGAGGTTCTGATTTTCCTCAAGAAGTAATTTGTTTTCATTTTCTACTTTGGTTAATTTACTATTTAAACAAGAAATGATTCTAAAAAACTTTTTGTTTAAATTAAAATATACCTCATTCGAGCCTTCAGAAACGAGTACGGACTCGTGGCTTGTTTCGGGTTCGGACCCGTCTTCATCTTCCGACTCATTTTCAGTTTCGGCTTCGCGGGCCATCAGTGCGAGGTGGCTCTGATGTTTCTGCTCTTCTTCCTCCGATTCGTCCGAGGAGTCATCCCACGTTGCTTTGAGTGCTTTCTTTTTGGTTGGCTTTGGTTTGTCGAACTTCAGTTTTGGACATTCGTTCTAGTAATGTCCCTTTTTGTTGCAGCCGTAGCAAGTCACGTTCTTTTGTTCTGAGGGAGAGCTGATCTTTTGAAGGTCCTTAAGCTCCTCTTTCTCCTGGTGAACATTTTTCTTACCAAGTTCACCAGGTGTTCTTCGTCTTCGGAGTCTTGGTCAGATTCTTCTTCAAATTCAGGCTTGCTTTTCTTTTCTTTGGAGGAACCTGCAAATAGAGCTATACCTTTCTCGGCTCCAGCATTAGTTTGTTCGTGTAATTCTAATTCACAGAAAAGCTCATCTAATTTTAAGTTAGAAAGATCCTTAGAAATTTTGTAGGCATCCACTATTGATGCCCACAAACTATTACGTGGAAAGGCGTTTAATGCGTACCTTATTAAGTCTCTGTTCTCCATTTGGTGGCCTATCGCATGAAGCCCGTTGAGGATGTCCTTGATCCTCGCGTGTAGTTGATTCGCTGTTTCTCCTTCCTGCATTTTTATATTAAAAATTTTATTTAGAAGCAGGTCTCGTTTTGTTACCTTAGCGTCGCTCGTTCCCTCGTGCAGTTCGATCAACTTGTCCCATAGCTCTTTAGCGTTTTTGTGTGGACCGACTCTGTTCAGTTCTTCTCTTGTCAATCCGCACTGTAGAGTGTTGATCGCTTTATTTTCTGTTGATGCTTTTTTCTTGAGATCTGCTGTCCAGTCTTCAGGATCCACTAGATTCCCGGCGTTGTCCACTGGAATTTTGTAGGGTCTCGTAATGCTCATCCACTGGTCGAAGTCTGTTTTGAGGTAGACCTCCATGCGCTTCTTCCAGTAAGGGAAGTCGTCCCCGTTGAAGAGTGGAGGTCGCACTGTGCTGAATCCTTCTTGTTGGGACATTCTGTGCACAGGTAAATAACCAAAAAATATCCCAAGACTTGGTCTTGGATTAGTAGTGCGGGAAGAGAAAAATAGAAAAAAATCTAGATTCGTGTTGCACTAATTTAAATTGATTAGATAAATATTAAGTCAACGAAACACCAGTTTTAAAATTAATTATCTAACAAAAACAAAGCAAAAAAATTCACCCCCTGTCTGATTGGTGGTTGCACCAAATCAGAGCGGTACCTGCTCTGATACCACTTGTAGGACCGTTTAGATTCGATAGAGGGGGGGGTGAATATCGATTCGAAAAACAAGAGTTTAAACGCAGCGGAAAAGTAAAATAGACACAATGGTTTTACTTCGTTCGGAGCCTGTGAGGATTCCTACTCGAAGGCCCGTGGTCCTTGACCACTTTCGTTGGGCAATCACTAGCAATTCGGAATAATGATTACAAAAGAACCGTACAGGGAATGCTAATGGCGAAAACAAATACCGACACAAAGGAAAAGAGCGGAGCGTAGTGCCGAGCTTTGTTGGCGTCGCATTGAGCGTCGGCGGCAAGACCGGTGAGAAGAGTTCGACGATTGATTTGATTGATCGAAGCTCCATGCGGGGCTTCTTTTATATCTTGTTCGGCGCTGGATCCCTTAGGCGCACGGAATGTGACAGCCTCAAATCGAGATGGTCCACGTGGCGGCGACTTTCTTGGATAAATTCGCCTTCCAGCGCCGGATCCCAGGCGCCGGACTCCGGCGCGGACCTCCGGCGCCGAATTCTCGGACGCCGGACCACCTTGTTTGAAAACTCCCTTTTCACGCAAAACAAAGTTAGTCCGAGGCAAATATACATCTGTAAAACATATTGTTAGCGATTAAGGTTCAGCAGATGGATAAAAGTGTGACTTAGATTCCGTCTTTAGGGACGGAATCTAGTCACGATCTTGACAGACATCCGAAATGGATCTAAGCCGGATTGACGCCTAATGTCCCTTCCGGAACGCGTCCTCACTCCCCTCCGGTGACTTACCTCACTTACCTGCGGCGTGATGGCGTAGATTATATACTCTTTTATGCATGTTTTATGCACATTTACATACTTTGAGCATGCTTGATCTATGCATTTTATACTTGCGACTTTCCTTTTAGCATATTTACTCTTTTGGTTCGGAGATCTGCTTGTGCATTTTCTGTACACGAGTCGATTTGGTGAAGAATCTACATCTTTGGGCATGCATTGGAGGAAGCGAAGGGAGAAAGGCCGTGTACCTCACACGGCCATGCACTGGGATGGAGCTCGGGTGGAGTTTGGCACCAACAGAAGAGGAAGATGACATGGCCGTGTGAACCTCGCGTAGTGTCATGTTGAAACCAACGGGCGAAGCCTTACATGGCGTGTGGATCTACGTAGTGTGACTCGAGACCAACCGGTGTGGCCGTGTGCACCACAGTGTAGCATTCCGAGAGGAGGGGTTACGGCCATGTGGGTCCTGCAGTAGTGCGGCTTTGGGAGAGGGAGCAGGGACATGGCGTGTGAATCTCACGGCCGTGTCACGAGGCCGTGTGGCGCGATTCCCTCCTCTATTTAAACCCTTCTTCATGAATTGAAAGTGGATCTCTCCCCTTTGGGAGAAAGCAAGATTTGGTGGTTTCCTCCCATTCTTGGGAGGATTTAAGGCGATTCTTAGGGAGATCTCGGCGATTTCGACTCCGGAGCGTGATCTGAAGACGAAGCTTCTTTGTAGATAAGTTTCTCTTTTTCCTCTTGGTTTTCTTGGATTGGGGATTCAAGGAATGCTTGTAATCTCTATTCTTTGGGTTTTCTTCCTCGATTCATGGAGTAGATCTTGTATTCTAGGATTAAGGGAGTATTTGTATGATGGATTGATGTAATCTCTTATGGATTTGCCATTTTCTTGTTTCAATGACATTATCTTGCTTGTATCAATTAGATCTTGAATGATTGATGGTGGTTTGTTCTTAATTCTCATTCTTGATTGATTGTTTGGATTTCTTATGGACTTGGTAAGGATAAACTCTCACTCGATCATCCAAGGGATCCACGTGACAGGTGCAAGCCCGTGTAAGGACGTTTGAGAGATAATCTTGAAGAGGAAATAGGAATATTCAAGAGAGTAGGATGGATTCTATGATTAGCTTCTTGTATCTTTATAGATTAATAAGGTGTGAGCTTCTATGTTGATATCCGAGGAAGGCATAGTAATAGGTGCGCTTCTGTGTAAGGACAACGTAGGTTCATGTCTAATTAATCCTATTTAGATACATTTCTCAGTCCTTAGCCGGTTGTCTATTGCAAGAGGGAACCGACAACTTTCTACATGTTTGGCAATTGAGGAATAAGAATTGGTGAACCATTTACATTCAAGAAATCTTACAAAGAAACCGAAACTCCTAGAATCTCCCTTTATCATAACCCAAAACACTAAACTCTTGTTTGTTGATCTCTAATATTAGATTTGTTTACCTTTACTTTGCTTTTGAAACGATTGGATAGTTGTTTAGCTAATTCGCATTGAGACATTTCTAGTGCTTATTCCAGTCCCTGTGGATACGATAATCTTTTATATTACTTGCGACATTTCCGTACACTTGCGGAGCGTAACAAGTTTTTGGCGCCGTTGCCGGGGACTGCGCTATAACATTAGGAATTATCAATTGAGTTAGACTAAACATAATTTTTCTTTTTTTTCTTTTGATTTGCATAGTTATAACTAATTGTTAGAATTCTGTTTTCGTAAGTTTTTCCTTTCTTGAATAACATTCTTGACAACTCTTTTTGTTGGAATTCTAATTCTAATTCTAACTTTGCATTCTTGATTTCTAGTACTCTAATCTAACTTTTCTCTGTTTTCTCTTTTGATCTTGTTTCTTTCTTCTTTTCTTTTGTAAACATATCTTGCAATTTTTAGCATATGAATTATTCTAGACATTTTTCTTTTTTCTTTTATCTTTTCTTTCTTGTTTTCATTATGCACTTTCTTTCTTGCAATTTAAATTCTGCATTTGCTTTCTTGCTTTTCATATTGCATTTTATTTCTTGTTTTTGATTCTTGATAATTTTCTTTTTCTTCTTGAATATCCATGAGCACTAACATGTCAAGCAGGACCATGAGAAATTTTTCTACACCCTTTTCTGCAAGATTTTTATCTCCCATTGTGCAACCTCAAATTGAAGTAGAAAGTTTCCAACTAGACCCAGAGATAATTTTCATGATACAAGGTCACAAATTTGGAGGAGAAGTATCAGAAAGTCCTTATCTGCATCTTGAAACATTTTTAGAGATTTGTGATTTGGTGAAATGTGAAGGAGTATCAGCAAATGCAGTTCGATTGATGACATTTCCTTTCAGTATCAAGGATAAAGCAAGGACTTGGCTATATTCTCTCTGTCCTCAAAGCATCACAAGTTGGGAACAATTGGAGAAGCAATTTCTGAATCATTTTTTCCCTCCAAGTAGAACGGTGTATATGAGGAATTGCATAACAAATTTTGCTCAGGCATATGGAGAATCATTATTTGAAGCATGGGATAGATTCAAGAGTCTTCAAAGACAGTGCCCTCATCATGGTTTTGAAAAATGGTTGATTTTGCACATATTCTATGGGGGAATTTCTTTCTCAGACAAGACTTTATTGGATTCATCAGCTGGAGGTTCTTTTATGGACAAAAGTGTAGATGAAGCTTATTCGTTAATTGATCAAGTGACATTGAACCTCCATGAATGGTCGAACAAAAGTTGGATGGAATTTCCCTCAGATATTCAAGAAGTGAAAGCTATAAATGTAAGAGAGCCTGTCAAACAAAATGAAATTCAACCACCTAAAAATGTTGAAATTCACAAGTCACAGAGTGAGGAGTTCAAACATTTGGGGGCAAAGCTTGATAGTATTGTTTCAAAATGGTTTAAAGAAGATCCCCCTCCTACACAGTCAAGATCCAATGAAAAGTGTGATGATGTTGGGTTGAGAAGTGGAAAAAATCATGAAGAACTTCTGAAGAACGACATGTTTAGAATTGAGGAGAAGAATAATAGAAGATCACAAGAACTCAATTCCATTTCTCTGGGAAGTTCCCAAAGGCCAGAAGTACCTTTCCCTCAACGGTTAATCACACCAACATTAGATAAGCAAGTTGGACCTCCTCCAAAAGCTCAAAGGGAATTTGGGAAAAAGGGAGTTCAGTCTTTCCCAGGACCTTCACTAAGGGTTCCTTTTCCACAAAGGTTAGTGGGGGTCAATGAAAATAAAGACTTCGGCAAATCCTGTGACACTAATATGGTTGAGTGTAGATTTTTGAATATATATGAAGATGAAGATTTTTCAGATGAGGATTTTATTGATAATGTAGTGGTAAATAAGTTTTCAGATCTATCTCAAAATTTTATAAGGTGTTATAGTGACATCGAATTTTCAGATGATGAATGTGATGTGGTAGATCAACTTAAAACTGCAAGTGTAGTTATTGATCCTCTTGTTATTGATTCTCCTATTGAGGACATAGATGTTGGTTTATTTTTTGATGTATGTGTTGATGATGATGATATGGAAGAATGTGTAGGGAGCTGTGTTGTGGAAGCAGCATCTCAAGGATCACCACCTTTGTCAAGACAACCCTTAGAGGTTTTAAGAATTGATCATGTTGTGGAACAATGTGTAGGGACTTATACAGAGCTAGTAGAGTCTCGAGAATCACCATCATTGATATCATCAACACCTAAGCTAGAGCCAGAACCATCATTTGATTCAGAGGAAGTCACATCTACAGGTTTAAAAATTTCAGGTATTTCTCAACAAAGTAAGGTTAGTATTTCTTGTGATCTTTTGGAAAACTTTATGGAGGTACCTATAATTGACTTTGTTGGATGTGATTCAGTTTTTATTACTTATTCATCTTATCTTGATATGGTTCTAGCTCTATACTATATAACATGCTTGTGGGAGATTTGTTTTTCTTTTGGATGTGCAGATTTCACATGGGCCAATAATTGGAAGCTCAATCTGAACCGTCTTCGACCACCTGAAAAAATTTCCAAGAAGACGAAGATGGAGAGAGTTATACTTTACTTTGTAGCTCCTTTAATGAAAGCTCCCTCTATAATAAGAGCCCTTGGTAGGAGGGTTCTAAAATATCTTACCCCTCCAAGAGCAAGATTTAGATGAATCTAATGAGGTGGTCGAGCTAATGACCTTAAACAAGCGCTTCTTGGGAGGCAACCCAATTTCATTTTCCTTATTTTCTTTTATGTCTTTAGTTCTCTCTTTATAATAAACATGTATCCTCTACTTAATTTTTCTTGTCTATCTTATTGTTGTAGAATTCAAAGTTGTGGAGGAATGTGAGTATTGGATGGAGGAGTATCTTTAAAAACATGAACGTCAACCATTTGGAGCTCATCACTTGGTAACTTCTTTTAAAATCTCCTCCACATTGTTTTTAGTTTTCATTGGGACAATGAAAAATTTAAGTCTGAGGGATGCATTAGATGCATTTGATTTGCTTTGTTTGTTTTTGTTTTTGCTTATGTCTTGCATTGTGTTTTGATTTTTTGTGGCATACATCTTGAGAACATCAAAACTTCACTTATATGCTTTCTTGGATTCAAGTGAAATGTTAGCACGATTATTGGCTTGATTCATGATGTTCGAATGATGCTAGTAGTAAACTTTGTGTAGTTCTTTTTTCTATCTTGGGAAGCATTAATAAGCTAAGAATCTTATTGTGATGAGTTTTAGTTTTGGTTCAACCTTAAGGATTTTATCTTCACTACACTTGTGCTTGATGCTTGAATAGTTGATGTCATTGAAATAGTCATGATTCATCTTGTTTGCTTAGTACTTGGTTTCCATGGTGATTTCTCAACTTTCATTTTGGTTACTGGATGAGGCTCAAATCATTAAAGCTCATTTGGAAAAATCAAAATATCCCAACATGTGTGCTAAAAGTACATTTGTGAATAAGTTTTGCACAATGCAAACACTTATTAAAAAAAAAAAAAAAAAAACAATAAGGGATATAAAAAACAGTTGTCATGAGTGGAATCTAGCAAGTCACCCCTTTGAGACCGAGTTAGGTTACTGGGGAAATGGCTGTTTAGCTTCTCTTGAGATTGAGCACACCTTTGAGACCTTGGGTTAGTTGAGAAATATGAACCAAGTGAATGGTAAGTAAGTGTCTATCACTGGTTACTTGTCTTTCACTGGAAACATTAGGAATTCAAATTTGATGACGACTTGACTAGGACATGGATTGAAACTTGAAGGGTGTTGAGTTACTTTTACACTGTGCACAAGATTCTTATGCTTGAACCATACTTTACTTGTTTCCATGATCATGCTTGTTAATGAAACTTTTTGATAGAATTAGGAAAGTGCACTGGGTTTTATGAATGTGTTGTAGAACATATGAATTTAGACTGCAGCATTTTGCTTGAGGACAAGCAAAGGTTTAAGTCTGGGGGTGTGATGTGCGTAGATTATATACTCTTTTATGCATGTTTTTACGCACATTTACATACTTTGAGCATGCTTGATCTATGCATTTTTATACTTCCAGCTTTCCTTTTAGCATATTTACTCTTTTGGTTCGGAGATCTGCTTTTTGTGCATTTTCTGTACACAGGAGTCGATTTGGTGAAGAATCTACATCTTTGGGCATGCATTGGAGGAAACGAAGGGAGAAAGCACCGGGCCGTGTACCTCACACGGCCATGCACTGGGATGGAGCTCGGGCCGTGTGGAGTTTAGCACCAACAGAAGAGGAAGATGACATGGCCGTGTGAACCTCGCACGGCCGTGTCAAGCAGGCTGCGGCCGTGTGGATCTACACGGCCGTGTGAGACTTCCAGAGACCAAGCAGGCTGTGGCCGTGTGCACCACACGGCCGTGTAGCATTTCCAGAGAGCAGAGGGGTTCTGGCCGTGTGGAGTCACACGGCCGTGCAGCTTTGGCAGAGAGGGAACTTGACATGGCCGTGTGAATCTCACACGACCGTGTCACGGGGCCGTGTGGCGCCCGATTCCCTCCTCTATTTAAACCCTTCTTCATGAATTGAAAGTGGATCTCTCCCCCTTTGGGAGAAAGCAAGATTTGGTGGTTTCCTCCCATTCTTTGGAGGATTTCTGGGCGATTCTTAGGGAGATCTCGACGATTTCGACTCCGGAGCGTGGATTGGATCCAATGACGAAGCTTCTTTGTAGATAAGTTTTCTCTTTTCCCCTCTTCTTGTTTTCTTGGATTGGGGATTCAAGAAATGCTTGTAATCTCTATTCTTTCGGGTTTTCTTCCTCGATTCATGGAGTAGATCTTGTATTCTAGGATTAAGGGAGTATTTGTATGATGGATTGATGTAATCTCTTATGGATTTGCCATTTTCTTGTTTCAATGACATTATCTTGCTTGTATCAATTAGATCTTGAATGATTGATGGTGGTTTGTGCTTAATTCTCATTCTTGATTGATTGTTTGGATTTCTTATGGACTTGGTAAGAATAAACTCTCACTCGATCATCCGAGGGATCCACGTGACAGGTGCAAGCCCGTGTAAGGACGTTTGAGAGATAATCTTGAAGAGGAAATAGGAATATTCAAGAGAGTAGGATGGATTCTATGATTAGCTTCTTGTATCTTTATAGATTAATAAGGTGTGGGCTTCTATGTTGATATCCGAGGAAGGCATAGTAATAGGTGCGCTTCTGTGTAAGGACAACGTAGGTTCATGTCTAATTAATCCTATTTAGATACATTTCTCAGTCCTTAGCCGGTTGTCTATTGCAAGAGGGAACCGGCAACTTTCTACATGTTTGGCAATTGAGGAATAAGAATTGGTGAACCATTTACATTCAAGAAATCTTACAAAGAAACCGAAACTCCTAGAATCTCCCTTTATCATAACCCAAAACACTAAACTCTTGTTTGTTGATCTCTAATATTAGATTTGTTTACCTTTACTTTGCTTTTGAAACGATTGGATAGTTGTTTAGCTAATTCGCATTGAGACATTTCTAGTGCTTATTCCAGTCTCTGTGGATACGATAATCTTTTATATTACTTACGACATTTTCGTACACTTGCGGAGCGTAACAACGTCCGGTCAGCCCGTCGACCCGTCTGGACTCTCGCCAAGCGTCCGGTCAGCCCGTCGACCCGCTTGGACTTCTCGCCAGCTATCCGGTCAGCCCGTCGACCTAGCTGGACTTCTCGCCAAGCGTCCGGTCAGCCCGTCGACCTGCTTGGACTTTTCGCCAGCTATCCGTTCAGCCCGTCGACCTAGCTGGACTTCTCCTGCACACTCGATCAAAGTGTCAGACAACAACAAAACTAACTTAACCTATTTGTCATTCATCAAAACCTGGGTTAAATCGTTAGTGCTAACCGCACCAACACTGAGCTGGTCCCTCAGTACGGGGGGCGTCCTCTTCTTGTCATCTAATTATGCAAAGAAAAGGACTTGATATCCTCTCTATCCTTTCTAAACAAACATATGTATGAATAAAGAAAACAAAACTTCTATCTTACTAACGCGTATATATATAAGCAATTACTCTCTACTGCAAATAGTAAAGAAAGCATAAAAGGAAAAACTTAAATACTTTCTTACTTGAAGACGGCAAGGATGATGCTGATGTGTGTGATGCTGGAGAATGTGAACTGCTCTTATACCAACTGTAACGACCACCCTTCTTATCTATACTACTACTCTCTAAGGACGACCATTACTTATCTATTACTCTACTTACTAGTGTTACTTATGCTATTATTAGCAACACTTAAATTTATCACGACCCCAGAGAAGTTCCTACCGAAAAATTTCGGCAGAATCTCCCCTGTATCGGTGACACTAATCATCAATACATGCAAAATAAACCATCAGCCACATGCGGCTGGTATATATACTTCACAACCACGCTGTAATAAGACACAACATCTTAAAAAACTATTCTAGCAATAGAAAATGAAGAAAGCTCCAACAGTGGGAAACAACCAAACTAACAATGCGGAATAGACTCAATTAGCAACATAAGAAAAAGGAAACAACTCTTTAACAATCTCAACTTCTCTAATAACATTAAAGAAGGACTCTAAACAACTTCTTAGCCAAGTCCCGAGGCTTCCATAGTTCAACATCACACACATCCATCACACATCCTCCTTGTCACCTTCCTCTTTATACTTTAGCTTTTCCTTTATCTACAATAGGAGAAAAATAAATCTATAAGAGAAATGCTTAGTAAGTACAAAACTATCTCACAAAAACTCGAAAGTGCATAAGATACAAAGGATGCTAAAACTGAAATGTTAAAAAGAAAAGCTACACATGCTCATCTAATAGCAAAGCACTAAAATAATCTGCATACTCATGATATACAAGAATAAATCTGCATGTTGGAAATAAAGCTAATCATGCTCAATAAACTCATAAGGAAAGCAAATGAAAACTAATACTGTATGCTTTGAATTATAAGAGCTAAACTTTGCTAGTTCTAAACATAGGTGATACTTGTTTCATTTACTTATAGTCTTATACTTGAAATTAATATTTAACTTTCTTCTTCTCTTTCTTGGGCCCAGGCTTAGTACCAAATGCGCGCTCTCTAATAGAGACTGAGGTAGCGAGCCTCCAGTCCTATGAGGTAAAGGCCTTGGTCTTACCAGGTCCAAGACCTTGGAATTGGTCACCTGGATTTGTTTAACGACAACCTTGGAAGTCGGGTACTAGCCTTTTACTTTAAATTACTTGTTATCTTTTCTAACTAGACCTTGTTCTTTTCTCTACTCATAACTTCTCATAATCCCCTAATAGAGCTTACTAGAACACTGTAAGTATATCTAATAAGTAGAGAATTGCCACTAACTGAGCATGCTATAAAAATAAAGCAAAGCCAATCAAACTACAAGATAAGCTTAATAGTTGTTCATGTTCAAGAAAACCAAGAAACTAACACTACATACTTTAAATAATGGTTGTTCTTGCCTTTTTGAGTAGCAAGGAAAATGCTAAACCCATTCTAACTAAATAAAGGGTTGTTCTTGCCCTTTGAGTAGCAAGGAAAATGCTATGAAAATTTGAACCAAGGAAACAGTGAAACACTTGCTGCCCTTTAAACTTCAAGCTATCCTAATATTGTAAGAAAACAATGATACACTAGCTGTACAGAAAATATGAAGCATGGAAACAAAGCCATTAAAATCCGGACTATAACAAGCTCCATGGGGGGTTGTTCTAAGCCCTAATACAGCTATTCGTGGTTACAGAAATGCAAATAAAACTGGGAAATACACCTAACTTTACCAGTCATAAGAATCCAGAACTATACAAGATATAGAAGAACATGATAGCATAGCAAGAACAAATATAAACCTTACCAGCTACATTAATCCGAACAATACAAGATCCAGAACTATACAAGATATAGAAGAACATGATAGCATAGCAAGAACAAATATGAACCTTACCAGCTACATTAATCCGAACAATAGAAGGCTACATAGACTAAACTAAGGCACTTCCATAATTGCAAACATGCACCATTCATATTAATTGAAGCAAGGAAACAAACCAACCTTAGCAATTCGGCTAGATAAACAGAGCAAGGAAGGAAAAGCTCTAGCATATAATTCTACTCGGCACAGCAAAATCCGAAAGCAAGGAAACGAAAACCCTAAGTTTGGAGCCACTCCTACCACAGGTAAGTAGTACTTACGCTTGTTCTTGCACTTACAACAGACGGAATGGTTCTAGAGTTCGGAGAAGGTGAAGATCTCGGCGGCTTCTTTGTGTTTCCGAGCTCCCCTCATCGAGGTGGTCATGCACGGGTGAAGACCGGCCGGAAAAAGCCTTTCGCCGCCGCCGGAGAAACCTTTGCTTGCTGCTGCGATTTCGTCCGAGACGAGAAGGCGCCATCGGGAGATAAAGGTGAGGTAAGGAAGTTAGGGTTCGGGAATCATTAAGCTCTCTTTTGTAACTAGGGTTTTTATTATCAACTATTACTTAAGAATATTTTGTTCCCTACTTGATTAACAAAACTCCCGTGGATCACTTGGTTGGCTGCGTTCTGCTTAAGGCTCGGCTCGTTGGTTCAAATCTCGCCTGCAACCCTTTTCTTCCTATTATTTCCTGTTATTAACTTCTACTACTTATATAAATTCTGTTCTCTATATGTTCACGAAAAGGTAGCCGAACAGTTGGCTGGCTGGATTCGGTTAAGGCTTGGTTCAGGTCTGAGGTCCACGGTTCGAATCTCGGCTTCAACATTATTTTTGTCTGACCTTCTTTCGTTTAGTAAAAATACCAAACGACCTACAAAAATTACATAGAAATACTCTAAAAATTTCTAAAAATCTCTAGAATATTTCTATAGCATTCTTAAATATTAATAAGGACTTTTAGAACTCGAAATAGGGAAAATTGTGTCGTTACACCTAGAGTTCTATTTCGGGACCTCAGTATCTAGCACATGGGCAGTATCAGTTGCAGCCTCACCCACTGGTACAGTATCAGTTGCAGCCTTAGCCATTGGTATAGTATTAGTTGCAACCCCAGCCACTGGTTCAGTACTTACTACATCCCATCTCTGGCTTAGTATCCAGTACCGACTCAGTGGAAGGCTCAAGCTCAAACTCAGCTGCCTTTGGCAGTGTTACCACCTCTACCTCCGTCAGATACTGGATGAGTTAAGCTCCTTATTGTATGACACCGAAAGAGTTGGATGAACTAAAGGTTCAGCTCCATGAGTTATTAGATAGGGGATTTATTCGCCCTAGTGTATCTCCATGGGGATTCTCCGGTATTATTCGTCAAGAAAAAGGATGATACTCTGAGGTTGTGCATCGATTATAGGCAGCTAAATACAGTTACTGTCATAAATAAGTACCCCTTGCCACAAATTGAGGATTTATTTGATCAGTTCAGAGATAAATCAGTGTATTCTAAGATTGATCTGGGGTCCGGATATCATCTGCTGTGAGTCAAAGATTCTGATATTCAGAAGACACTATTCTGTACCAGATACGGACATTACGAGTTTTTGGTAATGTCATTTGGGCTTACCAATGCTCCCGCAGTATTTATGGATCTGATGAACCGTATCTTTCTGGAGTATCTAGATCAGTTTGTTATTGTGTTTATTGATGACATATTGATGTATTCGCATTTCGAGGAGGAACATATGCAGCATCTTCGCATAATCTTGGAGACTCTATGACGGCATCATCTGTATGCGAAGTTTAGCAAGTGTGCTTTTTGGATATCCTCAGTTGGTTTTCTAGGACACGTGGTGTCAAGCCTAGGTATTTCAGTAGATCCTCAGAAGATCCAGGCTATCACTAGCTGGGAGCAGCCGAATTCGGTCCAGGAGATCCATAGTTTCTTAGGATTGGCTAGATATTACAGACGATTTGTTGAGGGTTTCTCCAGCATTGCTATGTCGTTGACACGTCTGACCGGGAAAGGCGTGAAGTTCACTTGGTCATATGCCCGTGAGGCCAGCTTTCAGGAGCTGAAGCGGAGATTAGTATCGACACCAGTTTTAGTATTACCTTCCGGAGAGGATGGATTCGTACTTTACACAGACGCATCTCTATAGGGTTTGGGCGCTGTCCTGATGCATCACAGTAGGGTAGTCACCTATGCTTCTCGTTAGTTGAAGGAGCATGAGAAGAATTACCCAGTATATGATTTAGAGCTAGCTGCTATTATCTTTGCTTTGATGATTTGATGACATCATCTTTATGGTATTAATTTTAAGATTCTTACTGATCATAAGAGTCTCAAATATATTTTCACTCGGAAGGAACTCAATCTCCGACAGAGAAGATGGATGGAGTTCCTGAAGGATTATGATTGTACTATTTGCTACTACCTGGGGAAAGCTAATATGGTTGTCGATGCACTTAGCAGGAAGTCCAGAGGGACTTTAGCTTGCCACCGAGTTATAGTCACGGACTTGATTTAGGATTTCTCTGAGTTGGGCCTTGAGGAGCAGGGACGGACAGAGCAGGGTATTCTTGTTACCATGGTTGCTCAATCATTAATTAGGATGAGGATTCGAGAGGCCC
The DNA here is from genome assembly GCF_018446385.1 of Zingiber officinale. Lineage (NCBI taxonomy): Eukaryota > Viridiplantae > Streptophyta > Magnoliopsida > Zingiberales > Zingiberaceae > Zingiber > Zingiber officinale. The sequence goes on along the minus strand of NC_055995.1, from coordinate 60,220,881 downwards.
AGGTCGGAGATCAGCATTTATAGTTCATTAGTAGCCAGATAGCTTCCAAACAGCAGACCGAGTTTACATGAGATGACAAGGATATTGTCTATTTCCGAGGTAGATTATGTGTGCCTCATTCTCACCCGGTCATGGAGGAGTTACTTCAGGAGGCTCATCGCTCTAGATTTGCTATCCACTCAGGTGAAACCCGTATGTATCGTGATTTGAGACGTTCCTATTGGTGGAACGGTATGAAGAAAGACATCGCAGAGTTTGTAGCTAGATGTCTTGTGTGTCAGCAGGTGAAGGCTGAGCACCAAAGACCTGCTAGACTACTTCAGAGGATCCCTATTCCAGAGTGGAAATGGGAGCACATTACTATGGATTTTGTGGTAGGTTTACTTAGGACTCGACGAGGCCATGATGCAATTTGGGTAATCGTTGACCGATTAACCAAATCTGTACATTTTGTAGGAATCCGGAAGACTGATTCTCTAGATCGATTAGCAGAGTTATACTGTCGAGAGATTATCAGATTGCATGGAGTTCCATTGAGCATTATATCTGATAGAGACCCACGATTCACATCCCGATTCTGGCAGAGTCTGCAGCAGGCTTTAGGCACGCAGTTCCGTTTCAGTACGACATTCCATCCACAGACAGATGGACAATTAGAGCAGGTCAGTCATACTTTGGAGGACTTGCTGAGGTCTTACATTATGGATTTCGGAGGCAGTTGGGAGGATCACCTGCCATTGGTGGAATTCTCCTACAACAACAACTATCATTCGGCTATCCAAATGGCTCCGTTTGAGGCGTTGTATGGTAGACCTTGTCGGACACCCATCCTCTGGGAGGAGGATGGTGAGGCCCAACTACTAGGATGTCAGAGGCGCAGGACCGTCATAAGAGTTATGCTGACCGGAGAAAGAGACCCCTGGAATTCTCTATTGGTGATCATGTATTTTTGAGAGTTTCACCCACGAAAGGGGTGAAGAGATTTGGTCTTCGAGGTAAGCTATCTCCATGTTATATTGGGTCGTTCAAGATCTTAGACAGGAATGGAGCTTACCGTCTGGTGCTACCACCATCTTTAGTTGGCATTCACGATGTATTTCATGTATCTATGCTAAGGAGATACGTATCCGACCTAGCACATATTTTGTCAGATATATCAGTTCCCATTCAACCTAACGTTACTTACGAGGAGGTTCCGGTATGGATTCTGGACCATATAGAGCGTCAGCTGCGGAACAAGACTGCCCGACTGGTCAAAGTCGGGTGGCAATATCATTCTGACGAGTAGGCTACTTGGGTGCTGGAGGATACGATTCGAGCTCGATATCCCCATCTTTTTACTTGAGGTATGTGGGTTGGAGTTCCTTTCAGCATTTATACTGTTTGGTTATATTCTAGTGTTTGCTGTTGGTTATAGTGAAATTTGGGGACCAAATTTTTATTAGTGGGGGAGAATGTAGGATATCGGAAAATGTAATTAATAAGGTAATTTTGGAAATAGCCTTATAGAATTTTTCTGGAATTTTTATAAATTTTCTAGGAATTTTTCGGAGCTAGTACGACGGGTTTTGAGGGGAGGGATTTATAGGTCCGAATAAAGTCTGTTTGGGAAACTCGTTTAAGTGAGAAAAAGTTTTAATTATAAATTCTTTCCTTTTCTTTACCCAAACCTATCGTTGAACCCTTTTCTCCTCCTCCTCTTCCTCGATCGCGAACTCTCTTCCTTCTCTATTCTCTCTAGCGGACGAGCGACGACGACAGGAACGAAGCTTCGAACTCCGGGGATCTTCCTCTGCCGGCATCGACATCCTAAGATTAGATTTCGCTGGTGTTTCTCCTCTCCAGACTGTCGTCAGCAGAGGAGTCTCTGTTCGGCAGGTTTTGCGGCCGATCGCCAAAGGTACGGTGGCTAGGGCACGACGAGGAGCAAGATTACGTCGTCTCCCGCCGATCGACCTCCCCTTTTCCTCTCGTCGTGCTGCTCACAGTGTGATTCCCCTCTTCGCTGGCCGGATTGGACCGAGCGACGCCACCTAGCAGCGATCTTAGAGGTAAGGAATCGTCGGATCTGTGTTGATTCAAGGGTTTTAGCTAGATTAGGGTTCTTTATTTCAACATTGACTCTTCTTGTACTGGATTTTTCTCCTGATCAAATTTGGTCCTCCTTTTCATGTGGCTGATTGGGAGATTCGCTTGAAGAAGTTGGGATCAGTGAGGTGTTCTTGAGCTGTCGGGCAGATGCTAGAAGGATTGTTGGTTGATCCGTGATCTCCACTGATTGATTCCTTCTTGATCTGAATTGTGGAGTGGAATCCAGCACCTTGCTGTTCTGTGGACTTTCTAGTTCCGGCAACAAACCCATCAAGCAGCCACAATAGCTGTAATTTGAGGTAACGTGTAGGAATTAGGGATAATTGGATTACTAGATGGTTAGTTGAATTTAGGTATGATTTGATTACATGATCTTGTGTAGTTTTGATTAGGCTTATGTTTAGAATTATTTAGTTTAGAATTAATCTAATGGAATGATTAGGGTTAAGGTAATTAACCCTAGTCAATCGTTGGATTTCTAATCTAATGGGAGATTAGGGATTAGGTAACTAATCCTAATTGATCGTTAGATTTAATTAGGTAGGTTGTGATTGTGCTTGATTAGGATTTTACCCTAATTTAGTTTTGGATATTTTATTTAGCTATTCATTTGGATTTAGCTAAATAAAATATTTATATATTGTTTGGCGCAAGACTCTGATTTGAGATGGGTGTCTCGACTTTGGATTGCTTGATTGGACCCTATATTTGAGGCGGGTACCCATTGACTTATCCCTTGATAGCGTCTTATAATATGTGTAGTATATATATAATTACTAGTGATTGGTAGATTTATCACTTCCCTGGTTATAGTTTATTTGATACATGCTACATGCTTCTACTGTTAGCTGTTATACATTTGACTTATATGCTCTTAGTTATTCTTATGTGTACCGATGCTCTTAGAGGTGATGATATGTTGTGCTTCTGTATACTGGATTAATTGCTAGACATATTGGATATGTGATCTTGGATTTATGTTGCTTATGTCATTGTTATATATGCATTTATCTTCTGGCACATATAAATGGAGGAGGATATGTTCAGGTATGACATATTGTAGCATCATGTACCATCTCGCATGATTGCATGCTGGGTGATTGATGACTTCTTTATTGTTGAGCTCGTCGGCCGGCTACATGGGCCTGCACACAACGTGACCACTGCATGGGTAGTGGCACAGCACCCAGGGTGTGTATGGCAGTTAGCTCTGTAGGGCTCCGTTGGTCCGCTCATGGGTAGTGTGACGCAACGTGGTAGCAGGACAGGGATCCCTCCCCGTCATTGCGTACCGGGAGATGAGAGCATTGTGCTCCCTCACTATGTTTGAGGTAGGAGGATAGGTGTACTCTGACAACATCCCGTCTACTTGGTCACTCTTCAGGAGTAGTGATGGCAGAGTGCATGGTTGTCACAGTCCTACCCACTCGGTCTCACCATCGTGTGTGAGATGGCTGACTGGCGTCAGGGGTGAGCAGGACATGTCATTTGCATCATATGCACATATTGCATTTATTGTGATTGTTGCATATTGGATGATGCATTTTGGTGACTGCATATGATTGACATACATACAAGATACATGCTTATTTACTCTATCTATTTTTATGTGTGTATGTTCACAGTCATATGCTCAAGCCTCGCAGGTGAGTACAATTTATTTCAGTTATGCATTTCTTATTATTCTTGTTGTAGATTGTATTACATGCTTATTGTTAGTTATTACAATTTATTCAGCTATACATACCTGTTATACTGTTAGGAGACTTTACTATAGGTTATTGCTGGTAGTTGTTTATTACTGCATATATCTATTGGTTACCTGCTGAGTTCTTTGGACTCACGTTGTTACACTACTACTTTTCAAGTTGAGGCCGTCGGGAGATTCCAGTCGCTAGCCACCATTGTCGGGAGGATTTTTGGTTGTAGACTTTGGTATTCGATTTGTATGTCTTTAGGCACTTATGATGTTGGTTCTTGTATTGTGGACTTTATATCGACTATTTGGGTTTGCTATTTTTGTTTTTCAGCTACAGGTGTTTCCATTACTTTGAGGATTTAATTTCTTCGTTGTAGTAGAGTAGGATTTACATATATCTGCGATGATTCTTTTATCGTCTTTTCTTTTAGTAATTTTTTGTTGACAGCCGGAGCTTGTATATTAAACTGCGTGGATTGTCTATATAAACTGCATGGATTGGTTATATAATTACGTGGATTGTTTGTTATTTGTATTTTATTGTTCTGGCCGTGTGGGCCAAGGAGTGATATATGTATTCTTGGATTCATATTGTCACCCGTACAGGGGAGATGCTGCCGAAATTTCTTCTGGCAGGGACTACCTGAGGCGTGACAAATGTTTAACTTGAAAATAGTGTTGGAGAAGTTTTGGATGATAGTAGGTTAGGAAAACTATGTCTATGCATGTCTAGGAAGATTTAACTTCGACCTGGTGTATTTGACTTTGTGGAATTAACTGAAGCTATCCCTTACCAATCCTACCTAATTAGACCAAAGTTTTGTTATTAAGTTCAATGGATATGACTATTTAGAAAATTTTGAAGGTTTGGTTACCTAATGATGTTCAGGTGACTCACCAAAACTTAGAAGTTTATCCAAAGGATGCATGTTTATTGAATCGAAAACTAAACTTGAATCTAACACAAGTTTAAACCAAATCCTGAAATTCAACTTAAATTCATCTCATGAAATTATAAGATCCCTTTGTCTGAAAAAGCTAGATTGGTGAGATGAATAAGGTTAAATTAAAATTAAACTAAATTAAATCTAAATATTAATCTAAAATTATGTAATTAATTCCTTAAAAATTTGTAAATAATCTTAAAGATATTGCTTGTACTTTAAAAACTTTAGATTAAGATGAAGGATATTTATTCAAATAATTTTTAGAAAAATTATTTACTTATATTTTCTAAAAACTTCCTATTTCTTTAGTGTTCCAAAATTTATTTTGGCATTAGCCTAGATCAAATCCTTAGAAAGCATGATCCTATAGATTTAGGAATTGAGCATCTCACAAACACACTAGTCTTAGCTTGATTGTGTATTTATAAAACATAGAATAGTATGAGATGCGTAAGCCTTTTGCCTAGACTTCAGATGCTTATATCAGCGCATCAACATAAGTCTAAGTGAAAAATATAATAGTATATTGATCAAGTCAAGTAGTCCTTTTTGTGCAAATATCTAACTGGACATAAATACTTGACTCGACTAATCGAGTAAACACTTCTATCTTCTAATAGTTAGTTAGTAACAAAGGGTAAGACAGTTAAGACCAATAGTAGATGAGTATATTTAACTAAGCTTTTATTACTACTATTCATAAAATTAATTAGTTTCCTTTCCTAATCTTTGACTTAAGCAATTACTGACTCAAATTAATTTTTAATTAATTAAAGAAATTAACTAAAAATAACTTTTAAAATTGAATTAGTTTATTAATTAATCCTCAATTTAAATTAATTTAGTTAACCATTAATTAATTTTAATTTATGTCTTTCTTAAACTTTGATTAACTCTTAAATTAACTTCTTAAGTTAATCAATCTTCAAATTAATTATCCTTTAACTTAATTTAACTTTTTAAACTCAATTAATTCTTAACTTAGTTTTAATAGTTTTTAAATAACTCAATCATTTTTTCTCTCTTTATTTAATTAAATTATAAATTTTTTACTTAACCTTAACTTAAATTAATTTTTATTAATTAATTTTAAACAACATCATTTTCAATTTACTTTATTTCCATAGCAACTTAATTTAACTAATATGCAACTCAAATTAATTTCTTAATTAAACCTCAATATAAATTATAAACTTAACTCAAAATAACTCTCATACTTAAATTAATTTCTCAATACTCAACTTAAATTAATTAACTGTTAATTAATTTTCAATTTCAATTAATTTTGAATTCTTGACTAAATTTATTTTTTAAACTTAATTAATATTTAATTAATTCTTAAATTAACCTCTTAACTTAATAAATTCCTAAATTAATCAATTTGTCACTTAAATCAATTTATTAACTTCTTAATTTGCTCAATTTTCAAACTAATTAATCTTTTACTTAATTAATCTTTGTATTAATTTTTAACTTAAATTAATCTTTAAACTTAACTCATCCCATAATTAATTAAATAATAATAATAATAATAATAATAATTAAAAAAAATGCTCAAACCAGGGCCCAAAACGAGGGGCGGGGCGTCGCTGGTATCAAGCTCCGGGCACTTGGACAAGATCTGAGTGTCCCGCCCAAGCCGAGAGTCTGGGTGCCCGGACGTAGAGTCTGGGTGCTTGGAGCACCACCATATTTAAGGGGGCCAACGGGCTCACCCTCCCTTTGCCCCTCACACTTTTCGCTTTAGCAAAAAGTCCCTCACCGGGCTTTATAAGCAAAAGCAAGAAAAGGAAAAATAATTTTTTTTTATTTCCTAAACTTTCTACTTCAGTTCTCAAATCGTGCATTATGGATCAATTGAGATTGTCAGTTATTTTATAAATATTCATGATGCACCGGTAAAATTTTTAAAACTAAAATTTATTTTTTATTTTTTTGTTGTTTAGAATTTTATTATTAGGATGTTATTTGTTAATTAGGAAACGATCACATCTTGGTGTTGACCCCTCAACTGGTAGTACAACCCCTAGGTTCCCGACTGATGAACTTAGGATTAGGGGTTCCTCTACTATATATGTTCATTTACCTTCTAGATATTTAGATAGGCACTTTTTCATGTGATCATGCATTCGATCTGTAGAGGTTATTGACTATTACAAATTATAGTGTTTAGTTTATTGCTCTAGTTTAATCAACATAGGTCTATGTATTGAGCTATATAACAACTTAGTTAAATTCGATGATCCTACCTACACCACTAGGGTCATCAGTACAGATATTATGCTATCCCCCACTATTTTTTGGGGCTGCGTCCATCTGCATGTCCCTTCCAGTGTTACCCTCCTCGGGATCCATCATTTGATGATCCCTACTCACACATCGCACTCGATACAATCTATTCATATTTTTATAGGGTCATCGTATACCGACTGTGATCTTATTTAGATCAGTTACCCTTAGAGTCCAGGACTATGCTCTTTATAGGGTCCTAGTCACATGCATTTTACCCCTGACCACTTGTGACGTAGCGATAATACGCCCTTTTCATTCATTTCTCCTTTGTGCATTATGTCATAGGTTAGATATAGACATTAATTTGTACATATTTCATATCATCCTCTATTCAGCTAGTATTACCACTAGTCAGCGGGTCCACATGCCCTATTGCTACATTTTGACCGCCTATATGGCCTCATTAATCGTTGATGTCACTACAGGTGATGTCAGAGCCCTAAATGAGTTTGATAAGATAGGTACTAGGAACTTCTCCTTAGCTAGTGTATATATAGATGATAAGGGTGTCCTATCCAGGGGGGGAGAGGCACAGTACCAGCCTAATCCAACCACTCAGCCTCCACCTGATCCAGTAGTCCAGCCACAGCCTGATCCTGTAGCCCGAGATCAGCCTGGTCCATCTCCAAGAGAGGAGGCAGAGCTAGAGGAGTACATCACTAATATCTTTGGGGTATAGGTGTCACGCCCCCAAAAGAGTCTCTGCTAGACAAAAATCCGGCAACATCTCCCCTGTACGGGTGACAATATGAAGCATCACTACAAACAAAATATACATCAGCCACATGCGGCTGGAATATTTATATACACAACCACGCAGTTATAATAACAGCCCACACGGCTGGAATGAAACAATCACAACCACGCAGTTATATATAAAACAGCCACACGGCTGTACTAAAAACCAACACAGCGGAAAAACGAAAACGGAAAGCCCAATACAACACAATCAACACACTGCTAGCCGGCTAGGCTTTATACAACAACCACAACAACAAATACAACAACCCACCAAATACAACAAATACAAATAAAACATATACAAAACTAAAAACGACCTTCGGATGTGACGTAGGACCCGGCAGACTAGATACTCCGAGCGACACCAACCATCTACAGGCTACCTGAAAACATAAATGTATACATGCGGTGGTGAGTATAGGTAACTCAGCGGGTAATAGAAAAGATAGTGCATGGTCCATAAATAAAACATGGAGATCACAAGTATACAGTCTCAGTAGGGAATAAGAACATGATCATACTATCATAATCAATGCATCTGAACATATCCAACATAATAACCTGACGTATAAACTGTACAAACCACAACTAGCATAATGACATATACATACCCAATCTGGAATCGACACATGGTACAATGATCAGTAAACTCACCGGATCTGCAACAGATATACCCGTGACACCTGTGCAATATAAATACGACTGCATATACATGTAAAATAAATGACATGTATGCAGCATGACAACCAAATGCAACAACCATATCTCAATCAAGTGCAACAACGACAATCACATGCAACTAGTATCTACTAGGCATGTATGCAAATGCAGATGCACCGCGCATCAAATGCAAGAATAATAACTGTGTATGCATGCTCCATGGTCACCCCCGCCACCTCTCCAGACACCACGACCCCTGTATGGCCGAGAGGCTTGGGTCTGTGACGACCCACTATATAGTGGTCGAGGCGGACAGTCCGCTAGTAGCTATCTAACTACATAGCATCAGGGTCCCTGACTGCTCACAACGCCGGATCTCACTAAACCTCGTGACCGGGTGGCACGACAGGACTAGCAGCAACTGCTCCAACTACCACTACCCATGAGTGGCCGAGGGTGCGGTGCTAAACCAAACCAACTGATGACTCTCTCAACCACAAGGGAGACAACGGTCATCAGATGCAATGAATGATGAACATGATATATATATATATAATCATCATCCATGCAACACCCCAATTCTCATAAATACCTCCAACATGAGTATAATTGTCATGATACCTCCATGTATCCCACCAAACATATGTACACACTACACATGTATAATCAACCAAAATCATCTAATAATCCCACCAGACACACGGACACGAAAACATAAGTACAATCAACATGTATCCTCCAATAAAAACACAACAGACATGTGTATATACTCCAAACATACAATCAACACCACTCCTCCAAAAGTACATGACAAATACGTGTGTACATACCACATGCAAATGCACGGTCAACAAGATGACTCCTATAACACATCCCCACCTATGTACAGTCAACATTATATACCCAATCAGCATGGTAATACCAACACCCGGCAATCCCTACAAGACATACTCTACACGTGAAATCACAACGGAGTAGATATCAAGAGTAGAGACTGTATATGAATTAAATAGATCATCACAAGGGTCAAGCATAAGTATCATGCAGGAAAAACAACAATCGATAATGATATAAGATAAAGCAGCCTAATTCATCGAATAATAACCATGCACTAAGTACAAGAAAATTTACATAGAGCCAAGGAAGAAATACCCGCCTTAATACGTAGCTCGTGTCCGAAAATCCCACGTTGAGACGCTCGTCCCGAATCCAAGTCCTGCGATCACATAATATATATTTAGCTAATTACATAGATAGCAATTAGCTAAATAAACTCCCCAAACTAATTAGGGAAAACCCTAATCGAAGTAACTTATCTAATTCCTTAATTCAACTCCTTCTAGATCCAAACATAATCCACAATCTATTAATCAATCCGAAACTCACTAATCCAAACTCATCATAAATCCACAACAACCTAACATCATTATCTGCAAATAACCTAACCACCACATCTAATAATCCAACCAACAATCAATCCAATAATCCAAAGAATGATCACATAACAATCTATATCAAACAAATCACCATATCCACAAATTTCAACCCAATACAACCTCTAATCACTCCAACACATACCAATAACGATCATGTGTCCATTTACATAAATCATTTACTAAATAACCATCATAAATCAACTTATCACAACCAAATTCCAAATTCTAAACATTTAATCCATTGTATCATCTCTACTAAACATCATGAATCAATCCTACCCAATTAATCCAATCCACATCACCGTACTCATAAATCTAAGCGAAACAAAACCCCACAACTCATAGAAAACCTAATTTAGCATCATACTAATAGAATATCCACTAGAAAAGCAATTCCAGTAGAAGAGCACTAGAAAAGCACTGACCTTGAACCATGGCAGCAACTCCAGTAGCTCAGCAACCCTACAACTCCCTGCTGAGAAGCTACAAAGAATTCATAGAACCAATTCTTTCAAGAACCCATTTATAAATCCAATCATATAGCAAAGGGTTTACTGAAACCCTAATTCACAGCACTATACTCACCTTCATAGCTCTCCACCTCTTCACCCCAAGCCCCTAGCAGCCGCAAGAATGAAGGAGATGAAGTTCTACTCAAGGAAGATCCATCACTAGGTTTATCCGAAGCATCCTCCTAGACCAGAACAGAGAGAGCACCATAAACGCAGAAAAAATCCTTGAATTCATAGAATCTCTCGACCAAGCCTTACCTCAATCAATCCCTACAGCTGGTGTCGTGCGATCCACTTCCACTGATGATGATCCAGTTCACCCCCAGCAAGTAGATCGAAGAGGAGAGCAAAAGAAGCTCGATCGGCTGGAAAAGACACGAATCAACCTCTCCCCGCCATGCCCTAGCTCCGCCGAGTCATTGCCTCGTGTGCCAGCACAGCCAAAGAGGAGATCGTTGTGTCGAAGCCGAGATCGCTGGGGAAGCCGTTGGCGTCGAGTCGTCCGCGGGCGAGAGAGGAAGAGGAGAAACACTCCATGCATCGAGAGGGAGAAGGAGGAAGAAAGGAGACTCGGCCGGCGTTGGGCTGAGATGCGTCAACGCGATCGGAATGCCCACTGTGCGGTGGCTCGACGTCGCCGGGAGAGGAATCGCCGGAGAGGGCAGTGCGTGAGGGAGAAGGGAGAAGAATCGGGAATAGGGGAGAGGAAATCGGGAATTTAGGGGTTAGGTTTTTAATTAAATACTTAGGTTAGATTTAATTAAGCCTTAAGTTATTTTCTCTATCAACTCCCTACTTTATTGGGTACCCAAAATAGGCTTCATCTGTACTCTGAATCCATCCCCTCAAAACGGGTCATACAGATTCCGTTTAAATCCCGAAAAATTTCTAAAAAATCCGGAAAAATCCAATAAGATTTTTCTTTCAATAATATTTACTTTTTAATTTTTCTGCGGTATCTTACAATAGGCACCTCCAGTCCCTCGTACATTAGATGACCGAGTTACCAGAATTTAGGGATCCATGAAGAGTCTTCACTAGGAGGTCTTTGATCTTCGATGGGAGAGCTAGACTTGTCATACCGAGTTGATGGATTTATTACACTCCTGGGGTTCCAGCCCATCTTCCTCGTCTTCGTAGTAGTATAGTTTTTGACTTCTATTATGTTGCCTTTGATTGCATGTCACTTTATATTGACTTGATATAACTTTACTCTTACTTCTGTTACTAGTATTCAGTTTCCCATTAGCTACCTTCACTTTAGTTATTTTGTTGTTGCTTATTACATAATGTTTGATATTCCATATCTTATTATGACTTTATTATATCTTTATTATGTTATCAGATTAAGGGGAGGATTTTCTTAAAAATTTTAAAAACGATTTCATTTTTTCACTTTTAAAATCTTTCTTACTTTGAAAATCTCTCTTTATTTTTTTAGTACTTTAAATATTAGTCTTAAAACATTATTTATTTAAAAGTACTTTGAAAAATTTTCTTAGAAAAGTACAATGAAAATCTTAGAATATTTTTTCCTTTATTACTTTTCAAATATATATTTTTCTCAAAAGGTTTCTTAGAAATTTTTGTAAAAGTTTACTTAGAAATTTTGAAAACAAATTACTTGGAATATTTTTTCAAATTTTGCCTTAAAGAATGTTTTACAATACTTACATCATCTAAAAAGTTTATTTTCAAAACCATATTTTGAAATTTATTCAGAAAATTTATTTAAAAACTTCTTCAGAAGTTTCCTTGAAAATATTTTGCAAAAATATTTCAGAAACTATTTTGAAAATTTTTTTCCTTTTAAAATATTTGAAAATTTTCTTTAAAATATTTACTCCTCCCTCAATTGGACTTGACTTTTTTCCTTTATCAAGTTTTTATTTAAAAACATCACTTGCATTTTTTTTAAGTAGTTGGTATTTAAAACCTTGTTTTAGAATTCCTTGAAATACTTGACATAATTTATTGAGTCTTGCTTGAAGAAGAAGATTACAAAATACTCCTTGCTAAACCATTGTTAATTATGATTTATGCATTTATTTATTGATGTATGCCAAAGGGGGAGGATAGTGGGTTAGGTTAGAAAAATCAACTCACTTTAAACATTTCATTCTTAATGCTTGCTTTATTACTTTATTATATTTTTTTTAACTTTAACCTAGGTTGTCATTATATCAAAAAGAGGGAGATTGTTGGTGCATGTTACACTAATAATTTATTTTTTAATGTATAATAAATATGTTAAAGTTAGATGTGTTGTTTGTATAACCTTTCTACCAAATGTGCAAGAGTTGACTGGTCTGAAGGATCTACCACCAAGCTAAAATCCAGCTAGCTTCACGGGACCTAATAGCTAGTGGGAAGTCCGGATAGGCCCGCGGGGCAGTCCAGTTGGATTCGCGGGACCTGACAACCGACTAAAATCCAGTTGGGTCTGCGAACCTGACAACTGGTGGGAAGACCTGGTGGGTCAAAGGCAAGTCAAGTGACTGCTATTGGTATGTGAAAGTAAGCAACTAGAGAAGAGATCTAATGAGGACGCGCCCCCATTAAGGGAACTGTAGACGTTGATCAAACTTAGGTCTATTTCAGAAACCTAAGTTGAGATCTTGACTAGGTCCTGGTATCGAGGAGACAGAATCTAGTTACTACTCATATCTGCTGAGTTGTACTAACTCTATTTTGTAGGATGAACCTATTTTTATTGCCCTAGATTAACCTTTTTTTATAGGAGAAGAAGTGGTGAAAAAGGGAGGTTCGGGCGCCCGGAGCTGGTCTAGGTGCTCAGAGCTAGTCTGGGCACCTAGAGCTAGTCTAGGCGCCCAGACTAGCTTTCCCTAGAGTTTAATGCGGGAGCCCTGGTGATCCGGGAGCTCGGAGTCGGTCCAGGCACCCTGACCATAAAAATCATCCACAAGCTAATGTGGAGTGTGTCGATTGGTCGAGCCACGTGGTTTAGGCACCCAAAATGGACCTATTTAAAGGCATTCAGTTAGGAGCTTCAGAATAACAACTACTACAAGTTTTTCTCTTGCGTGTTGCTCCGAAAAGGCTCCAACAACATTGAAAGGCTGCTCCAAAGTTCGAAGAATGAAGAGTCCTTCAGATTTTATTTCTGTGTTGGTAACTTTATTCTTTTCAGTTCTTGTAACCAATTCTTATAATACATTTACAAACTGATAGTGGATTACCCAACGAAAATACTCGTTGAGTGCAGGCCTTGGAGTAGGGGTTGTCGAAGGCTCCGAACCAAGTAAAAGCAACTTGTATTAGCGCTTGGCTTCTCTATTTTCTTTTCTTCTTTTATTCATCCACTGCGTACTTTGATTTAATTCTCTATCGATTTTCAACAATCGCTATTCACCCCTTAGCATCTTTCCGGTCCTACAAAATGTATATTTCTTGCTTCTAAAAATATATTTCCTGCCATAACTTATATTTCATTACTTTTTTCAGGCTTAGCCTTCTAAATACAATTAGTTGTTAGTTGGCATAGGCCTTTTAATCCTTTAAGTTTTTTCTAGGTTGCCATGATAATTATGCCACACTCTCACATGTGCAAGTTATCCACATCAATTAACTTCATTAGATAAGAAATGTGCATGTCATATCTACATCTGCCTTTGTTCTTTTACCAACACAATAGATCACTCGAGTGAATTTCCATTTCATTGTTAAACTAATACATGGTCTCATTATGATAATATTATATAAATGGATTTTGTTATACTATTTATTGGTAAGCAGTTATAACTATACCTTTTGTATATTATGTCAGTGTAGTCTCCGACGAAAGTGTCAACTAATTGGAAGTATGAAAATTTCCACTCATAATAAGCTGCTCACCACTACATTAGCTTGTCATAAGAAGTTTTGGATTATCCTATTTGCTATTGTGAAGGGTAGTTGCACTTGTTATTCAAATTTATGATTGAAGATTTGTAGAAGTGCACGATATTATCCTTTTTTTACTAGTTTATGTTACCGTTAATCCCATCCCATCTCAGTTGAATTAACTATTTGCAACAAGTTTGGTTTATTCATCCTTTTCCATCTTTTCTAGGATAAATATTCTAAGTTGAAATTAATAGTGTTCATCAAAATAAGTAGTTTGTTTGATAAGGTTTGTTACTAATTTAATGGCTGTATGGATAAGTTAATCCACAAATTTTTGTTCATCTTTCAAATTGCAATAGTAATCAACACACATCACCAAGTAGTAATCCATAAATTTCTCATCCTCATCATCCATCTTTACGGGTAAGGTTTGTTTAATTTCATTTTTATTATCTTTTTCACACATCCTCAAACTCTTCAAACTTTTATTTTGTTTGTACTTTTATGTATATTGGATGCTCTATTTTGATCAAAAGTTTATTTGATTCAATGAAAATTGTGGTAAAAGGAGTGCTCCAACGTGTGTATTCAAATATTATAGTAGGGAGATATCACTAGGACTAAATTGGTATAAAGTAAGAACATAAGTTGTCCTAGAACTAGAAGAGAGTTTAATTAGACTTTATGATCTTTTATAGAAATTTGAGGATACACATGGAAGAATGATAACTTGTTCATATCATCTGATATATTTTAACATTTCATTGAAATATTTTTTTATTTATCCTATTATTATAATTTTAAATAAATATGAATTGTATTTGCAGTTAACAGTAAGCGAAGGTTATTATTAGGTGAATATGAAATGATACTTTATGTTTTATTGTTTGGTATGATATTCAATCTTTATCATTGTTTCTATTAACTTTTTATTTCACTAATACAAATATATTCATTGTATTTGCAGATGATATGTAATTGGAATTTTGTGAATCAATGATGGTTGAAGATGGTATGCTTAGTTGATTTTTTTTTATAAGACTTTGTTAGTTCTAAAACTTAATATTTTGAATGTAGTGTATAGTTAGCTTTGGATATAAAGGACTTGTCATTATCTTGCATTTGTAACTTTGACTAAAATATTTGTTGGATGAATTTAGATTATCTATTTGAACTTTATATTGTAATTTTATATTTTTTTATATTCTAAATAGTGGATGAATTGTGATGATCTATAAATATTAAATTCATCTTATATATTTTAAATAAATATTAATGATCATTTTAAATGTATATATAAATTATTATAATGATATTTATTAAGGTTGTTATAGATTAGTTAAGGTGATATTTTAAAATAATCTTATAAATTATCTTTACTGATATTTTTTATTGTCCTTATAAAAAAAAAATATCATAATAAATGAGTTTTGGTGAAATTTAATTTATCTCTATTATGATGATAACATGACATACATAAATATCTTTAAAAGACTTTTCTTTACATTTTAGAGAGTCGTTATATCTTTAAATTGTGACACTGTTGACATTAGTATTGATATTATATAATAATATTATAAAATGTCAAGAATGCGAGGAGGGTCTATGATGACATCACATTATAGGGTGTTTTTTAGGAGATGTCACTAAAACATTAATGCCACCATAAATATATTATAAGGGCATTTATGTGTGTCACAATATACTGATTTTGTTCTAGTGATCCAAATATTATCCAATGAGTTTGGTCAATCCTAATCTAGGTGTCAGGCGTAGGAATGATAATTTTCTCCACATGTTCGTATACTCACAGGGAAAATCTAAAAAGGGACAGGTTCGAGTAGGCATTATGGAGTTTGAATTTAGATTTGGGGATTTTTTAAAATGTTGGAGAAGATTGGGATAGGTATGGGGATGCTATCCCCATCTCCAAATCCACCCTGATATCCCTAATAATAATAATAATTATTAAAATCATCCTCAGGGATGGGGATTTAATCCCTGGGGGTTTCGGGACCCGCCCCATCCCCTCCCCGTTGTCATCTCTATGGCAGGGATGGCGATGGGGATGGAGGTTTAATTCCTATGGGTTCAGGGATGGGGATTCCCTGATTAGGTAGAGACTGGGATGAGGATGGGGATTTATTTGGAGAACGGGATTGGGGACGGTAAACCCATCCTTGTCCTGCCCCATTACCATCCCTAATCAAGCGATAGGCTAACGTTGTTGGGAAACGAGCATGGGTTTGATGGCCGGACGCACTCCATCACCATAAAAATAGTCATTGATGTCATTAGTAACGGAATTATAGTTCCATTGATAATTAAAGACAAAATTAAATTTACTAGTCAATTAGATCTTTTTTTCTTCTTTCTATTGATAAAAGAAATTTTCTATCATCTTTTTTTGGACCGTCGCTAAATTTAGTGAAAGATATTCAAAATATTTAATTCTATCGCTAGACTTTGTGATGAACAATTTAACTCCATTGATATTTAGTGACAAGACTAAAATTATAGGATTGTTGCGCTAGAAGGGGGGTGAATAGTGCTCGTGGCTAATTCGTTTAAAAAATTATGATTAGAGATAATGCAGCGGAAAGAGAGATAGAAGGAAAAACAAACTCAGCTAACACAGTTTGTTTTTACTTGGTTTGAAGTCTATGATGACTCCTACTCCAAGGCCCACGATTATTGACCGCTTTCGTTGGGTAATTACTATCAGTTTAGCAAATCTTTACAAAGATGAATACAATGGACTTATAATTTAAGTGTGGTAATTAAAAGTATACTAACAACTTATGGGGATCTAGAAGGCTGTTCTTTCAGTTATTGGAGTCGCGTCACTCTAACATCAGAGTTGTATTGCTCAATCATCGGAGCATCGTCACTTTATCCTTGGAGTCGTGTTGTGGAGTCGAAGGAACGTCTTTGGAGCAGCTTGAAAGAAAATAGTCGCAAATGCAAGTTGTGTCTCTGGCTCTTGGTTGAATGTTGCTTATATAGGCGGTTCCGGGCGTCTGGAATCCCTCTGGGTGCCTGGACCGTAACATCAGCCCATCTAATCAGTGTGCTCCAAACTAGTGATGAAATAAGTTTTGGCATTCTGGGAGCCCGCACCAGATTCGAGTGCCCGGACCAACTTTTTCAGTAACTTATTTTCCTACAAAATAATTTAGTGTAGGTAGTATAAAATATATGTAAAACATGAATTTGACAGCCTCTGACTATCATGTTCTAACTTTGAGTTTCACTAAAATTGTAGGTCGAACCGATGTCTACTGTTCATTCCTCGGGGGAATACGTCCTCACTTACTTCTCTCAGGAGAGTGTACCTTTTTGCCAGACCGGTCCTCTAGATCGTTCGAGACTTTAGGTCTTTATGCTAAGCATCCAAGACTTCAGATCTTTATGTTGAACATCCCCTCCATGGCTCGTCTAGACTTCCACATGGTCCACGACCACCAAAATTTTCACCTAGAGTACCTGACTCTAGGATTTCGTCCAAAGTACTCGACCTGCCAAGACATTGCCTTGTCTAATAGCAACTAGGACTTTTCACCACCTAGAGTTACTACCCCCAAGGATTTTTCACCAACCTAGAATCCACTAGGACTTTTGCCTAAGAACACTTAGCACTTTCCTACAAGCTCATTCAGACTTGTTAGATAACAAGACATCTTAACTTTGGACCCCTTGCCATAATCAAAAAATAGGTTCAATCGTGTGGTGCTCCCTGCACTAACAATCTCCCCCTTTTTGATTATGACAACCTGGTTCAAAGTAAAGTAAAACATAATTATAAAGTATAGAACATAAGAATCAAAAGAACTAATTGTAAGGAACTAGGGCGCTAAACACACGAAAGCGCAGCGAAAAACATCTAGTTCCTTTCTAGAAGATCCATGAGAAAGGAAACCATATACTAAGTAGTAATTTTTATACATGAGAAAGTTATACCTTTGTTGTGTTCCCTTCGCAATCCCGACAACAACGTTTCTTTAGATGTGGATTGATGTGGATAGATTATATATACTTTTATGCATGCTTTGACGCACATCTACTTGTATTTCATTAGGATAATCTATGTTTATTGTACCCTATTTCATTATAATGTCATACTTCCATCATATTTTGTTTGGAGATCTACTCTTTGCTTGTTTTGATTGATAGGATGCAATTTGGAGCAAAAACGGAACTTAAATGAAGTCTAGAGCTTTTGGAGTGTCACGGGCATGCAAAAATATAGTTTTCCCAAGTTTAGGCCGTGTGGAGACCACACCCCCATGTCAAGGCCATGTAGGGGGCGTGCTAAGGCCGTGTGAACTTCACACGGCCGTGTGAAGGCCGTGTGAACATCACACGGCCGTGTGAAAATTTAGCACTGTAGACCAAAAGTAAAATAATCATAACTTTCTGTTCATTTCGAGTTATGAGCCGTTCCAGATATCAAAATGTATATAACTTCAAGATCTACAACTCTTATGAAGACATCAACCAGAGAAAACTATGTCCTGAAGGACTAAAATGCGTTTCTATGAGACACGGCCTTGTCACACGGCCATGTGGAATTCTTGCATTGCACACCAAGAGGAAAACAGGCATAACGTTGTGCTCCTTTGGTGTTTTGGGCTTTTCTTTGAACCAATCTGTAGATAACTTCAATCTCCACAACTTTGAAGAAGACATCAACCAGAGAAAATCCCATCTTGATGGAGTAAAAGACGTTGAAATAAGATATAGCTATGCAGGGGGTGTGTGAGCCACATGGCCATGTGATGTAAGGGGGTGTGAGCTCCACAAGGCCGTGTGTGTAATGTCCCGTCTCCTACTGGCTAGGCTGCGAGGCCGATCGCTACAGTTCATGCTTCTGCTTCATGCTTCTGCTTACGGGTTGGTCGTGTGCTTCTGCTTCGAGTTGGAATGTGACTTTCTGCTTACGGCACTCGATGGAGGCACCGTATTTGATCAAGAAGTCCATCCCGAAGATGACATCGTAGTCGGTCATATTAATCACTATCAGATCGCAAAAGAGCTCTCTGTCTGCTATAGTGACCGGCACTGCTCTGAGCCAGCGCGTAGACGCCATGATTTCTCCTAAGGGTAACGTCGTAAGGAACTGGCTACTGAGTACCTCTGGAGGTACTGCTAACTTCTCAGCAATTGCCCTGGATATGTATGAATGGGTTGCCCCAGTATCGAATAAGACAGTTGTACTTTGCTGTAAAATACTAATCTGACCTGTAACAACTGTCGAGGCATTTGCTACGTCCTCTCTGGTCAGTGAGTAGATCCTCGCATTTGTCATAGCTGGAGGGGCTTCTAATCTGCCCTGGCTGATGTGGGGACCTTCTAGAGCGGCCTGCATCTGATGTAACTGAGCTGGTTGGCCTCCATACTGAATCGGCTGTGGCTGACGAAGACTAGGCTTGTTTGGACACTGCTTGGCCATATGCCCTTCCTATCCGTATTCGAAGCATCCTCGTGTGCCCTTACGACAAATTCCAGGGTGGAATTTCCCACAAGTAGCACACTTTGGATAACTGGGCTGCTTGCTGGCTGGTCCTCCTTTTGAGTTGTTACTGGAGTTCCCTTTCCAGTTATAGCCATGAGAGCTGTGGCCCTGCTGCTTCTGGGTACCTGAGCCTCCTTGACCCGTAGGTTCTGAGGGGATTTGCTTCTGCTGCTTGATACTATTCTGGTAGTGATCAGTGGTCAAGGCGCTGCTGACTAGTTCTTCGGTGGTTTGCGGCCTGTGGATGCCGACAGTCACGTTCATTGCTATTTCCGGCCTCAGCATCTTGAGCATCAACCGGACTCGTTCTTTTTCTGTGCTGACTAGTTCTGGGCATAGACGAGCCAACCTGTTGAATTTCTTCACGGCTTCCTCCACTGAAAGGTTGCCCTGACGAAACTCTGTGAACTCGTCGTAGTGGCGGTTCGTGACCCGCATGTGAAAGAATTCCTCAAAGAACTCCTTCTCGAAGTCAGCCCATAACATCTGGTTCACTGGGCGCTTCGCTCTGATTCTCTCCCACCACATGCGTGCATCCCCTGTCAGGGAGAAGGAGGCACACTTCACCTTCTCGTGTCCTGGCCAGTCCAGAAGCTCCATCGTACTCTCCAGTGTTTTGATAAAGGCTTGTGCATCCCATGGTTCACTAGTGCCTGAGAAGTTCTCTGGCTTGACTCTCTGCCACTGGATCAGATAAGCTTCTCTTCTTGCCTCTACTGCTGGGGCTACTAGTGCTGGTGCTGTAGGCTGGACTGGTGGAACCTCTAAGACCACTAGAGTCGTCAGATTTGGTTCCGGGGTGACTGTGGGGGTATTCTTCTGATTAGCCCTGAGGGTGGCTATCTCCTGTTGCTGTTCAGCTAGCTGCTGCTGTTACTGAACCACTAATGCTGTCAGGTCTGGGGAAGGCGCTGAACTGCCTGCCTCATGCTGGGGCTCAGTAGCTGGTGCCCTTCTAGCTGGGCGTCCTCGTGCCATTTCTAAAGACATAGAGGACAGGACATGCATAACTAATACAATCATAATTGTATAACTATTGCTATCATGCTATATACTATCACATACTAACATGCATCAGTTATCTATAAACATAAGCTATAACAAGAAAGCAAGAAATATAAACAAAGTAGAGGCATTCTTACTTGGAAGCTGCAGGTTCAATGCTGATGTGTGTGTAGGAAGTATGGAACACTGCTCTGATACCACTCTGTAACGACCCGCCTCCTACTGGCTAGGCTGCGAGGCCGATCGCTACAGTTCATGCTGTGCTAAATTACTATTGCGGAAAATCTGGATTGATTAAAATTTTTACTAAACTAATTACTGTAAACTGAATTTAATATTCTAGGTGTACCTAGGAGTCGTACACATGCTAGGGGAGATATTCTATGCCTTTCGGATGTCCTGCTAGCTGTAATCAGGCATTTCAGTCGATCCATGGATCGATTGGGCTGTCGGATCGATCCCGTGATCGATCCAGCTTGATACTGGCAACGAAAGAAACCTTGGATCGGTCGGCTGACCGATCCACAAGCTTCATCGCTACTGTACGCGGCTGGATCGGTCTAACAACCGATCCAGGAGCACACTGATCGGTCGGTAGACCGATCCAGTGGCTCACTGATCGGTCGGCTGACCGATCAGTGAGCGTCTGTGCTCTCTGTTCGCACATGGATCAGTCGGCTGACCGATCCCTAAACTCTATGTTCGCACACTGATCGGTCAGCTGACCGATCCAGTGGCTCACCCCACTTCCGATCGGTCTGTAGACCGATCTGGGTCTCTGATTTCGAATCAGAGCCCCTGATTTCAGCACTCTGACGTGCCAAAACCTCACACAACAATTCTAAAATCAATTGGAATACATTCTAGCAACTATTAACCAGCATTCTAACATAATTACTAACAAACTAAATAAATCTCCCATGGTTTAAACATTCTAAGGTCTAAAAATGCATGAAAGAAGAAATACTAAGAATTCAACTATTTAAGCTTGCTAAAACTCCTGAGGATCTTTTATTCCAGTTCCTGCCACACACACCATCTTTGCAATGAACTCCAGCTTCCTCTGCTAATCTATTTTTCCTTTACCTTTATCTGCAGTATAAGAAAAGTAGAATCTGTAAGCTTAAAGCTTAGTAAGAAACCAACTACCTCACTAAAACATGCAACGATGCAAACATGCTTTTAAAGAATGCTATTTGAAAACATGTACTGGCATGGCATACTATGGTTGCAAGAATAAACTGAAATAACTGAACATGTAAGCTGAAGCATGGCATAGCAAACTAATCACATAGAACAATAATAGAGAACTAAGCTAACTGAAGTTAACCTGAAGCCGAAATCAAACTCAACTAACATAACTGATTTTATGAGTTTTGAAAACTAATAGCATAGTAGATCAAAATAATAATCATGTTGCTAATGGGCCCGATAACTGTACTTGCTGTGCGCGCATCCCTAACTAGACCCGGGTTTGCAAGTCCCGCATTTAGTAGGGTTTACTAGGTTATTTAAACCTAGGGACCGACTATGGGAGCCCAGCCCAATTGATATCTAATCCAGTACAGTGCCAACAGAAAAGTAAAATACTAAATATAGCTAAACTGTTCTAAATTACTGTTTCTAGGTTATCTGAACCTAGAGCTAGGTTGTCTGAACCCAGAGCCGACTGTGGGAGCCCACCCATTGGACCGTAGTCCCATATAAGCTAGAATAAACTGATTTACTGATTTAGATGCTTCTAATGAATTCGACTGAGCTGTTAAAATGCCTAGTTTGCATTTTTACTTAACTAGCTATTTTATCGAACACTTAGTGTGCTTTAACTCTCCTCTCTATTAGGGAGACTACTTTAGGCACCCAACAACATCAAAACCTCCAACTGAAGGGGGTAATGACGTGTCCGGCCCATCTGAAGGCACTCACTAAATCCCTAAACCTGCGAGGAGGGTTAATTTCACGCTATGCGTTGATAAAAATCTTCATATAGCTAAACTAATGCGTAGAAAACCCAAACGGAGCTACTTATACTGCAGGTGAGGGGTTTCTTACCTCGTACGCTAATTTCCTTACAATTCTATTTGCTAGAATTCCGGTGGAGACGACTTCTCGACGATTTTCTCGCGTCTACGTGTTCCTCTCGCGGAAGGAAGCGTCCTTGTGTCGGAGATGTCGCCGGAAGAAGCCTTTGGGACCTTAGGGATGGAATCCTAGGTATGCTGGTGGTTGGCGCCGAGAGAAGAAGAGGAAGGGAGAGGGGTGTTCGGCGTGAGGGTTTGGAGGGGAGGAGTTTGCCGAACCAAATTCTAAAATAAACCAAACCCAACCTAACTCTTCTATTTATATTAAGTGGATAATTGAACCCAACTCTAATATAAATATAATTGATTCCTCTTTCATTTAGGACGACCCTACTGGGTTCACCGGTTACTAAGGCTAACCAAAAGTTATCGGATCCGAGAGGTTCCGGGTTCGATCCCCGCCTAAGTTATTTTGCGGTTCTAATTATTTTTTGCTGCTTCCACTACTCGAAAAATTCCGGAAAAATATCTAAAAATTTCAGAAAAATCATAGAATATTTATAATGCAGTTTCGAGAATTTTTGGGCCTTACAATCCCCCATACCTTATAAAAAGATCATCCTCGAACTTAGAATAATTCTGGGTACTTCTGTCTCATGCTGGCTTCTGTCTCCCAAGTTGGCTCTTCTGTTGTGTGACTGTGCCAAATGACTTTGACTAATGGTACTTCCTTGTTCCGCAATTTCTTAAGTGCTTGGTCTATTATCTGAATAGGCCGACTATCATAACTGAGGTCTTCGCGGATCTATACCGACTGGGGCTCAATCACCTGGGTGACATCTGGGGTATGCTTCTTCAGCATAGAGACATAAAATACGTTGTGGACAGCCGACATTTCCTGGGGTAGCTCTAGCTCATATGCTACCTTGCCCACTCTTCTGCAGATAAGGTATGGTCCCACATATCTGGGACTTAGCTTGCCCTTCTTCCCAAAACGCATTACTCCCTTCATGGGAGCTACTCTGAGGAACACTGAATCCCCGACTAAAAACTCTAAGGGTCTGCGCCGTGTATCAGCATAGCTCTTCTGGCGGCTCTGAGCTGTCTCTATCCTCTGGCGGATCTGCTGTATAGCTGCTGTGGTATCTGCTACTAGATCTGTCTGAAGCTCTAGTTCTTTCTGTTCACCACTCTCATACTAGCAGATTGGAGATCTACACCTCCGCCCATAGAGAGCCTCGTAATGTGCCATGCCGATAGTGGCCTGATAGCTATTGTTGTATGCAAATTCTGCTAGACTCAGATATTTGTACCAACTTCCTTTGAAATTTAGGGCACATGCTCGGAGCATATCTTCGAGTACCTGATTTACTCGCTCCGTCTGTCCATCTGTCTGAGGATGGAAAGTTGTGCTGAACTTTAACTTCGTGCCCAAAGCTGACTGTACACACTCCCAGAAGTGTGATGTGAATCTACTGTCCCTGTCTGAAATAATGGTTCATGGGACTCCATGTAATCTCAAGATCTCCTTGAGATACAACTGTGCTAGCTGTTCCATGGAGTAGGATATCCTGATAGCTAAGAAGTGGGCTAATTTAGTTAACCTGTCAACTATTACCCAGATGGTGTCAAAACCATTCGTGGTTCTGGGTAGTCCCACTATGAAATCCATAGAAATGTCTTCCCACTTCCATTCTGGGATCTGAATGGGCTGCAAAACTCCTCCTGGTCTCTGATGTTCTGCCTTAACCCTCTGACAGGTTAGGCAGGTGCTGACATATCGAGCGATATCTCTCTTCATCCCAGGCCACCAAAAACGTTTCTTCAAGTCCTGGTACCTTTTGGTGGAACCAGGATGCATCGCATAGGGAGTCTTGTGAGCCTCATCTAAAATCTTCTTTCTGAGTTCCTCCTGATCTGGAACACATAATCTGTCGCCAAAATACAACACCCCACTAGCTGACGTTATGAATTCTCCACTTTCTATTCCTGCTATCCCTTGCTTGATTTTCTGAATTTCAGGATCCTGTTCCTGAGCTGTCTGAATGTCACCAAGCAAGGTAGACTCTAATGTCATAGTAGAGAGCTGTCCAACTATGAGTTCGAGACCGAAATCTGTGATCTCTTTCTGTAGGGGTGGTGACATGGCTGCTAGAGATAATAAGGTAGCACTGGACTTCCTGCTAAGTGCATCTGCTACCCTATTGGCTTTCCCTGGGTGGTAGAGGATGTCTATATCGTAGTCCTTGACCAGCTCTAGCCATCTGCGCTGTCGCATATTCAGATCCTTCTGAGTGAAGAAGTACTTCAGACTCTGATGATCTGTATACACTCTGCACTGAGCTCCAAACAAGTAGTGTCTCCAAATTTTGAGAGCGAACACCACTGCTGCAAGCTCAAGGTCATGAGTAGGGTAATTCTTCTCATAGTCCTTGAGTTGTCTGGAGGCAAAGGCTATCACCTTGCCATTTTGCATCAGTACTGCTCCTAGTCCCAATTTGGAGGCATCACTGTAAATGTCGAAGCTGTCTGTATTTTCTGGTAAAGCTAGAATAGGAGCACTGGTCAATCTCCTTTTGAACTCGCTGAAGCTGTTCTCACAGTCCTCTGTCCACTGAAACTTCCTGTTCTTTCTGGTAAGAGCTGTCAGTGGGGAGGCTATCCTGGAGAAGTCCTCTACGAATTTCCTGTAGTAACCTGCTAATCCCAGAAAGCTTCTGATCTCACTGGCTTCTTGGGTCTTTTCCAGTTGCTCACAGCTTCTATCTTACTGGGGTCTACCATGATACCATCCTTTGAGATGATATGACCCAGGAAGGACACCTGATCTAACCAAAATTCACATTTTGTGAACTTGGCATACAACTGGTTCTGCTGAAGGGTCTGTAATACTGTTCTCAGGTGCCCTGCGTGTTCTTCCTGAGTTCCTGAATAGATAAGAATATCATCGATGAACACGATGACAAACTTATCTAAATATTCCCTGAATACTCTGTTCATGAGGTCCATGAAAGTAGCTGGAGCATTTGTCACACCAAAGGCCATGACTACGAACTCATAATGTCCGTATCTGGTCCTGAATGCTGTCTTGGGTATATCCCCTTCTTTAACCTTCACCTGATGATAACCTGATCTGAGGTCTATTTTAGAGAACACTGCTGATCCCTTTAGCTAATCAAACAGGTCATCAATTCTGGGAAGAGGATACCTGTTCTTGATGGTGACTTGGTTCAGCGCTCGGTAGTCTATACACAGGCGCATGCTTCCATCCTTCTTCTTCACGAACAATACAGGCGCTCCCCATGGTGAGTGACAAGGACGTATAAAGCCTTTGTCAAGCAGCTCCTGTAGTTGTTCATGAAGTTCCTTCAGTTCTGCTGGAGCCATGCGGTAAGGCACTTTGGAGATAGGATTTGTACCGGGAATGAGCTTTATCTCAAATTCGATCTCCCTGTCTGGTGCTAAGCCTGGTAGATCTTCAGGGAAGACTGCTGGGTAGTCACATACGACTCAGACCTCTGCTAGCTGTTGGTCCTTGTCCTGACTGGTACTGACTACGTGTGCTAAAAATCCCGTACATCCTGAATCCATTAACCTCTGTGCCTTCATTGCTGAGAGAAACTTCTTGGCCTTTCTCTTGGGTTCTCCGATGAACTCGAACCGTGCTTCTGCTTCGGGTTGGAATGTGACTTTCTGCTTACGGCACTCGATGGAGGCACCGTATTTGATCAAGAAGTCCATCCCGAAGAGGACGTCGTAGTCGGTCATATTAATCACTATCAAATCGCAAAAGAGCTCTCTGTCTGCTATAGTGACCGGCACTGCTCTGAGCCAGTGCGTAGACACCATGATTTCTCCTGAGGGTAACGTCGTAAGGAACTAGCTACTGAGTACCTCTGGAGGTACTGCTAACTTCTCAGCAATTGCCCTGGATATGTATGAATGGGTTGCCCCAGTATCGAATAAGACAGTTGTACTTTGCTGTAAAATACTAATCTGACCTGTATCAACTGTCGAGGCATTTGCTACGTCCTCTCTGGTCAGTGAGTAGATCCTCACATTTGTCATAGCTGGAGGGGCTTCTAATCTGCCCTGGCTGATGTGGGGACCTTCTAGAGCGGCCTGCATCTGATGTAACTGAGCTGGTTGGCCTCCATATTGAATCGGCTGTGGCTGAGGAAGACTAGTCTTGTTTGGACACTGCTTGGCCATATGCCCTTCCTGTCCGTATTCGAAGCATCCTCGTGTGCCCTTACGACAAATTCCAGGGTGGAATTTCTCACAAGTAGCACACTTTGGATAACTGGGCTGCTTGCTGGCTGGTCCTCCTTTTGGGTAACTCCCTGGTTTGTGCTTGTTACTGGAGTTCCCTTTCCAGTTAGAGCCATGAGAGCTGTGGCCCTGCTGCTTCTGGGTACCTGAGCCTCCTTGACCCTTAGGTTCTGAGGGGATTTGCTTCTGCTGCTTGATACTATTCTGGTAGTGCTCAGTGGTCAAGGCGCTGCTGACTAGTTCTTTGGTGGTTTGCGGCCTGTGGATGCCGACAGCCACGTTCATTGCTATTTCCCGCCTCAGCATCTTGAGCATCAACCGGACTCGTTCTTTTTCTGTGCTGACTAGTTCTAGGCATAGACGAACCAACCTGTTGAATTTCTTCACGGCTTCCTCCACTGAAAGGTTGCCCTGACGAAACTCTGTGAACTCGTCGTATTGGCAGTTCGTGACCCGCATGTGAAAGAATTCCTCAAAGAACTCCTTCTCGAAGTCAGCCCATAACATCTGGTTCACTGGGCGCTTCGCTCTGATTCTCTCCCACCACATACGTGCATCCCCTGTCAGGCAGAAGGAGACACACTTCACTTTCTCGTGTTCTGGCCAGTCCAGAAGCCCCATCGTACTCTCCTGTGTTTTGAACCAGGCTTGTGCATCCCATGGTTCACTAGTGCCTGAGAAGTTCTCTGGCTTGACTCTCTGCCACTGGATCAGATAAGCTTCTCTTCTTGCCTCTGTTGCTTGGGCTACTGGTGCTGGTGCTGTAGGCTGGACTGGTGGAACCTCTAAGACCACTGGAGTCGTCAAATTTGGTTTCGGGGTGACTGTGGGGGTATTCTGCTGATTAGCCCTGAGGGTGGCTATCTCCTGTTGCTGTTCAGCTAGCTGCTGCTGTAACTAAACCACTAATGCTGTCAGGTCTGGGGGAGGCACTGAACTGCCTGCCTCTTGTTGGGGCTCAGTAGCTGGTGCCCTTCTAGTTGGGCGTCCTCGTGCCATTTCTAAAGACATAGAGGACAGGACATGCATAACTAATACAATCATAATTGTATAACTATTGCTATCATGTTATATACTATCACATACTAACATGCATCAGTTATCTATAAACATAAGCTATAACAAGAAAGCAAGAAACATAAACAAAGTAGAGGCATTCTTACTTGGAAGCTGCAGGTTCAATGCTGATGTGTGTGTAGGAAGTATGGAACACTGCTCTGATACGACTCTGTAACGACCCGCCTCCTACTTGCTAGGCTGCGAGGCCGATCGCTACAGTTCATGCTATGCTAAATTACTATTGCGGAAAATCTGGATTGATTAAAATTTTTACTAAACTAATTACTGTAAACTGAACTTAATATTCTAGGTGTACCTAGGAGTCGTACACATGCTAGGGGAGATATTCTATGCCTTTCGGATGTCCTGCTAGCTGTAATTAGGCATTTCAGTCGATCCATGGATCGATTGGGCTGTTGGATCGATCCCGTGATCGATCCAGCTTGATACTGGTATAGAAAGAAACCCTGGATCGGTCGGCTGACCGATCCAGAAGCTTCATCGCTACTGTACGCGGCTGGATCGGTCTACCGACCGATCCAGGAGCACGCTGATCGGTCGGTAGACCGATCCAGTGGCTCACTGATCGGTCGGCTGACCGATCAGTAAGCATCTGTGCTCTCTGTTCGCACATGGATCGGTCGGCTGACAGATTCCTAAACTCTCTGTTCGCACACTGATCGGTCAGCTGACCGATCCAGTGGCTCACCCCACTTCCGATCGGTCTGTAGACCGATCTGGGTCTCTGATTTCGAATCAGAGCCCCTGATTTCAGCACTCTGGCGTGCCAAAACCTCACACAACAATTCTAAAATCAATTGGAATACATTCTAGCAACTATTAACCAGCATTCTAACATAATTACTAACAAACCAAATAAATCTCCCATGGTTTAAACATTCTAAGGTCTAAAAATACAGGAAAGAAGAAATACTAAGAATTCAACTATTTAAGCTTGCTAAAACCCCTGAGGATCTTTTATTCCAGTTCCTGCCTCACACACCATCTCTGCATTGAACTCTAGCTTCCTCTGCTAATCCATTTTCCCTTTACCTTTATCTGCAGTATAAGGAAAGTAGAATCTGTAAGTTTAAAGCTTAGTAAGAAACCAACTACCTCACTAAAACATGCAACGATGCAAACATGCTTTTAAAGAATGCTATTTGAAAACATGTACTGGCATGGCATACTATGGTTGCAAGCATAAACTGAAATAACTGAACATGTAAGCTGAAGCATGGCATAGCAAACTAATCACATAGAACAATAATAGAGAACTAAGCTAACTGAAGCTAACCTGAAGCTGAAATCAAACTCAACTAAGATAACTGATTTTATGAGTTTTGAAAACTAATAGCATAGTAGATCAAAATAATAATCATGTTGCTAATGGGCCCGGCAACTGTACTTGCTGTGCGCGCATCCCTAACTAGACCCGGGTTTGCAAGTCCCGCATTTAGTAGGGTTTACAAGGTTATCTAAACCTAGGGACCGACTATGGGAGCCCAGCCCAATGGATATCTAATCCAGTACAGTGACAACTGAAAAGTAAAATACTGAATATAGCTAAATTGTTCTAAATTGCTGTTTCTAGGTTATCTGAACCTAGAGGTAGGTTGTCTGAACCCAGAGGCGAC
This sequence comes from Zingiber officinale, assembly GCF_018446385.1. Taxonomy (NCBI): domain Eukaryota; kingdom Viridiplantae; phylum Streptophyta; class Magnoliopsida; order Zingiberales; family Zingiberaceae; genus Zingiber; species Zingiber officinale. The sequence continues at coordinate 60,191,148 of NC_055995.1, read as the reverse complement.
TGTGGGAGCCCACCCATTGGACCGTAGTCCCATATAAGCTAGAATAAACTGATTTACTGATTTAGATGCTTCTAATGCATTCGACTGAGCTGTTAAAATGCCTAGTTTGCATTTTTACTTAACTAGCTATTTTATCGAACACTTAGTGTGCTTTAACTCTCCTCTCTATTAGGGAGACTACCTTTAGGCACCCGACAACATGAAAACCTACAACTGAAGGGGGTAAAGACGTGTCCGGCCCATCCGAAGGCACTCACTAAATCCCTAAACCTGCGAGGAGGGTTAATTTCACGCTATGCTTTGATAAAAATCTTCGTATAGCTAAACTAATGCGTAGAAAACCCCAACGGAGCTACTTATACTTCAGGTGAGGGGTTTCTTACCTCGTACGCTAATTTCCTTACAATTCTATTCGCTAGAATTCCGGTGGAGACGACTTCTCGACGATCTTCTCACGTCTACGTGTTCCTCTCGCGGAAGGAAGCGTCCTTGTGTCGGAGATGTCGCCGGAAGAAGCCTTTGGGACCCTAGGGATGGAATCCTAGGTATGCTGGTGGTTGGCGCCGAGAGAAGAAGAGGAAGGGAGAGGGGTGTTCGGCGTGAGGGTTTGGAGGGGAGGAGTTTGCCGAACCAAATTCTAAAATAAACCAAACCCAACCTAACTCTTCTATTTATATTAAGTGGATAATTGAACCCAACTCTAATATAAATATAATTGATTTCTCTTTCTTTCAGCACGGCCCTGCTGGGTTCACCGGTTACTAAGGCTAACTAAAAGTTATCGGATCCGAGAGGTTCCGGGTTCGATTCCCGCCTAAGCTATTTTGCGGTTCTAATTATTTTTTGCTGCTTCCGCTACTCGGAAAATTCCGGAAAAATATCTAAAAATTCCAGAAAAAACATAGAATATTTATAATGCAGTTTCGAGAATTTTCAGGCGTTACAGTGTGAGCCACATGGCCGTGTAATATTTCCAAAGGAGAAGTATGACATGGCCGTGTGAATCCACACGTTCGTATAACTTTAACAGAGCAGGAGAAGAACATGGCCGTGTGTGGCACACGACCGTGTAAGCCATCCAGTGTTGAAACCTTACATGGCCGTGTAGATCTACATGGCCGTGTAAAGAAAATAGAAGAAGAACATGACATGGCCGTGTGCACCACATGGCCGTGTGAGGTCGACAGAGAAGAGAGTGGAGCAGGCCGTGTGAACCTCACACGGCCGTGCCACGGGGCCGTGTGGCGCTCAAAACTCACCTCTATATAAGCCCTTCTTCTTGATGTAAGGGGATCTTCTCTTCCTTGGGAGAAAGCAAGATTTGGATCTTTCCTTCCAATCTTGGGAGGATTTCTGGGTGATCTAAAGGAAGATCTTCAATGGATTCGACTTCGGGAGCGTGGATTGGATCCGAAGACCAAGCTTCATCTTAGATAAGTTTTCTTTCTCTCATCTTCTTGGATTGGGGATCAAAGAAATGCTTGTAACCTTTGTATTTTCGAATTTCTCTCTTCGATTCATGGAGTAGATCTCTTTGTTTTAGGATGGAGGGAGTATTTGTATGATGAATTGATGTAAACTCTTATGGATTTGCCATTTTCTTGTTTCTATGATATTGTCTTGTTTGTATCAATTCAATCTTGAATGAATTGTTGTGATGTGGACCTAATTCTCATTTTAGATTGATTGTTTGAATGTCCTATGGATCTTGTAGAGATTATCTCCCACTCGATTTTCTGAGGGAAGCACGCGAAAGGTGCAAGCCCGTGTAAGGATGTTTGAGGGATAAGATTTAGGGAAAAATAGGATAATTCAAGAGGGTAGGATAGATTTAGGGATTAATCTTTATAACTTATGGGTTGAGAAGTATGATCTTTGTGTTGATTATCCGAGGGATCTTCGTGACAGGAACATGCCCACGTAAGGGCAACATAAGTTCATATCTAATTGATCACATTTAGGTATAGATTTCAGCCCTAGGCCGGTTGTCTATTGCAAGAGAGAACCTGCAACCTTCTATAAATGTTGGACAATTGAGAAACAGGATTTGGTAGATCATTTACATTGAGGAGTCTTACAAAGAAACCAAAACTCCTAGAACATTCCTTTATCATAGCCCATAATCTTGTTTGTTGATCTTTCATTTCTATGTTTACTTTTCATTAGTTACATTTAGCTTTTGGAAACCAATTGATTAGTTATTTAGCTAACTCGTGTTGAAATATTTCTAGTGCTTATTCCAGTCCCTGTGGATACGATAATCTTTTATATTACTTGTGACATTTCCGTACACTTACGGAGGTCAACAAGATTTTGGCGCCGTTGCCGGGGACTGCTTTATAACATTAGGAATTATCAATTGAGTTAGACTAGACGTAACTTTTCTTTTCATTTGCATTGTTGTAACTAATTGTTAGAATTCTATTTTCATAAGTTTTTCCTTTCTTGAATAACATTCTTGACAATTCTTTTTGTTACAATTCTAATTCTAATTCTAACTTTGCATTCTTGATTTCTAGCACTCTAATCTAACTTTTCTCTGTTTTCACTTTTGATCTAGTTTCTTTCTTCTTTTCTTTTGTAAACATATCTTGCAATCCTTAGCATATGAATTATTCTAGACATTTTTTTTCTTTTATCTTTTCTTTCTAGTTTTCATTATGCATTTTCTTTCTTGCAGTTTAAATTTTGCATTTTCTTTCTTATTTTTCATATTGCATTTTATTTCTTGTCTTTGATTCTTGATAATTTTTTTTTCTTTTCTTGAATATCCATGAGCACTAACATGTCAAGCAGGCCCATGAGAAATTTTTCTATACCCTTTTCTGCAAGATTTTTATCTCCCATTGTGCAACCTCAAATTGAAGCAGAAAGTTTCCAGCTTAACCCAGAGATAATTTTCATGATACAAGGTCACAAATTTAGAGGAGAAGTATCAGAAAGTCCTTATCTGCATCTTGAAACATTTTTAGAGATTTGTGATTTAGTGAAATGTGAAGGAGTATCAGCAGATGCAGTTCGATTGATGGTATTTTCTTTCAGTATCACGGATAAAGCAAGGACTTGGCTATATTCTCTCTATCCTCAAAGCATCACAAGTTGGGAACAATTGGAGAAGCAATTTCTGAATCATTTTTTCCCTCCAAGTAGAACAGTGTATATGAGGAATTGCATAACAAATTTTTCTCAAACATATGGAGAATCATTATTTGAAGCATGGGATAGATTCAAGAGTCTTCAAAGACAGTGCCCTCATCATGGTTTTGAAAAATGGTTGATTTTGCACATATTATATGGGGGGAATTTCTTTCTCAGACAAGAGTTTATTAGATTCATCAGCTGGAGGTTCTTTTATGGACAAAAGTGTAGATGAAGCTCATTCATTAATTGATCAAGTAACATTGATCCTCCATGAATGGTCGAACAAAAGTTGGATGGAATTTCCCTTAGATATTCAAGAAGTGCAAGCCATAAATGTAAAAGAGTGTAACACCCACGAAATTTTTAGCTATACATATGGGTATTCTCTTTTAGAATAAAAAGAGAAAAGGAAATAAAACCAAAAAGAAATAAAAAGAGAGAGAAGTTAAGGCTTGAACCTTGAACCCCTCACAATAGATAAAGCTAAATTGGTGTATGATAACCAATAGAGTCATGAATGATATATGATTAGCAAGGAATGGAAATTGTAGTTAAAAGTAAGAGTATGATTAAGTAAGGAAGCAAGAAAATGTCAAGTAGCTTTCCTCCTCTTTCTCTTGGTTAAGAGAAGATGAAAGCAAAAGACAAAGACAAGTTGTTTTTATCTTCTTTCTTCTTTCTATTTTTCGTGAGAATGAATGAGGGTGAGGGAATAGAGGAATCAAGGGGATGAATTGGGACATTTTTCCTCATTGAGAATAAATAGGAATGAGAGAAGAGAAGGGAAAGAAAGGTTGGCTACTTCTTCTTCCTCCTCCTTCTTTCTCCTTTTTCCTCCTCCACCGAGACCTAAAACTCTCCCCTCTCCCATTTCTGAATCCAAGCTAAGGTTTTCTCCCTAAGAAAACTAATTCACAAGAAGGAGTCCTCAAGATCTACTCCTTACAAGCAAGAGAAGCAAAAGGGAAAATTAGAAGGAGAAGCTTCCTTCTTCCTCTTCACAAGGGTACCTTCTTTTAAGAAAAACTGAGCAAGAGGAAGTAAGTATCCCCTCACCTGTGGTACAAGTAGTTCATGTGTTTTTCCATGAGTTTAGATTGCTTAAAAATCTAGGGTTGCTTCTTGAAACTTTCGGCCACCAAAGTACAAAAAAAACCTTAAGGAAGCTTAAGACCTAAACTAAACATGCTCACTATGTTTCTTATGATATATACCCTATGATAGGAGATTAGTTTAGTATTCTTATGCTTGTACGTTGCTTAGAACTTAGATTTATGTCCTTTAAACTTTCGGCCAAGGTATGAAAAGAAGACCTAGGAAAGCTTAAGACCTAACTAAACATACTCACGATGTCCCTTATGATATGTAACTTACGATATGAGTTCTGTTTAGAATTATAATGTTTTTTTTCCTTCTTTATGTTGCTTGTAACCTAGATCTATGCCTAGTAGGTTTTGGTCATGATAGAAATGAAGGCCTAGGAGAGTTTAAAATTTAATCTATCATGCTCATGACTTTCTTTATGATATGGTATGAAGATTTCTTAGTGTTTTCATACTTGTATTTTGCTTGGAACCTAAATCCATGCCACTTTAGGGTTTTAGGGTTTTGTCCATGATAGAAATGAAGGCCTAGGAGAGAGTAAAAATTTAATCTATCATGCTCATGACTTTCCTTATGATATGGTATGAAGATTTCTTAGTGTTTTCATGCTTGCATGTTGCTTGGAACCTAGATGCATCCCACTTTAGGGTTTCGGCCATGATGAGATTAAGGGTCTAAGAAAGCTTAAAAATTAAATCTAACATGCTCATGATTTTCCTTATGATATGATATGAAGTTAGCTTGATATTCTTATGCTTGTATGTTGCTTAGACTTAGTTCCATGCTCCTTAAACATTCGGCCATAAAAAAATTAAAACACCTAGGAAACTTAGAACCTAAACTAAACATGCTCATAATGTTCCTTATGATATATGATATGAAATTGGTTTAGGGTTCACATATTTTTATGTTGCTTGTAACCTAGATTCATGCTTGGCAAGTTTCGGCCATAACAATATTAAAGGACCTAGGAAGCTTGGAACCTAAACTAAACATGCTCATAATGTTCCTTATGATATATGATATGAAATTGGTTTAGGGTTCACATGTTTTTATGTTGCTTGTAACCTAGATTCATGTTTGGCAAGTTTCGACCATAACAAGATTAAAGGACCTAGGAAGCTTGGAACCTAAACTTAACATGCTCATAATATTCTTTATGATATATGATATAAAATTGGTTTAGGGTTCACATGTTTTTATGTTGCTTGTAACCTAGATTCATGCTTGGCAAGTTTCAGCCATAACAAGATTAAAGGACCTAGGAAGCTTGGAACCTAAACTAAACATGCTCATAATGTTCCTTATGATATATGATATGAAATTGGTTTAGGATTCACATGTTTTTATGTTGCTTGTAACCTAGATTCATGCTTGGCAAGTTTCGGCCATAACAAGATTAAAGGACCTAGGAAGCTTAGAACCTAAACTAACCATGCTCATGATGTTCTTTATGATAAGTGTTATGAAGTTGGTTTAGGGTTCAAATGCTTTTATGTTACTTGTAACCTAGGACAATACCTTGCATGTTTTGGCCACTCCATGGAATTAGGGTTAGAGACCCAATTATGATTTACTATGTGTCTCACATGCTATGATATGAATTAGGAGATGCTAGTTAATGTTTTCCATGCATGATTATGTTTCCCTATGATATGTCATATGCTCATTTATGTATGCTTATGAATCATGCATGATAATGACTCTTATGATGGGCTATATGCTCAAGTATGCATGCTTTATGATATGACAAGTAAAGGCCTAAGAGATGCTTCCCTATTAGTTGGGACTAAGAGCACTCTTTATGATATGACAAGTAAAGGCCTAAAAGTTGCTTCCCTATTAGTTGGGACTAAGAGCACTCTTCATGATATGATAAGTAAATATGACATGCTACTTTACTTTTTATGTGGCTTGTACCAGACGTTAGTGTCCAAGGGATGGGCTCCTTAGTTCACCCCTAGGTCGACGGACGTAGTACGGACCTAGTTCCCTAGTAGGTTTGGAACTAGCTACCCCGTCCTAGGGATTGCGCGCATTTATGTTATGTGGTACATAGCCGGGCCCTCATGTTGAGATTATATTTAAGTATTATATGATATTTTTTTAAAAGACATCTTGCACATGACATGACGCATGTTTTTGAAAGACATCTTGCATATACTTTTATGATATGATATGATATGACATGATGCTCTTTTATGATATGATATGATTTGACATGACGCTCTTCCATGATATGATAGGTATGACATGATTCTTTTATATAGAATGATATGAGATGATATGTTATGATGCTCTTTTCCATGATATGATGTTTTAGATGATTATGTCTCCATGCTATATGCTTATATGATTATGCTATGATACATGATTTTTGTGAGTAGGAAAGGATCTTACTAAGCCTGTGTGCTTATAGTTTACTTTCCTTGTACCGCAGATAAAGGTAAAGGATGGATAAACTAAGAGAGCAGCAGGAGGGGCAAGAGATGTGTGTGGTGGTGACTCGGCTAAGGAAAAAGACCTGCATATGTTAATTTATGCTTGATATGAACTATGCCTATTTTATGTTAATGTTTTGCATGATTACTTAATACTTATTCATGCTTATGTTGGAAATTGATATCAAGACTTTTTAAATTTAATATTTTGCTTAACATGCTCATATGATTATAAATGTTTAGATAATTAGTTATTGGTGTTTAAAAAGAAAAGTAAATTAAAAACATAAAAGAATATAGAAATAAATACTTCCGCAGCTTAGAAATAGATTAATATGCATGTATGTTCCCGTAACCCCGTCATACCTGAAGGGCGGGCGTTACAGAGAGCCTATCAAATAAAATGAAGTTCAACCACCTAAAAATGTTGAAATTCACAAGTCACTGAGTGAGGAGTTCAAACATTTGGGGGCAAAGCTTGATAGTATTGTTTCAAAATGGTTTAAAGAAGATCCCCTCCTACACAGTCAAGATCTAATGAAAAGTGTGATGATGTTGGGTTGAGAAGTGGCAAAAATCATGAAGAACTTCTAAAGAATGACATGTTTAGAATTGAGGAGAAGAATAATAGAAGATCACAAGAACTCAGTTCCATTTCTCTAAGAAGTTCCAAAAGGCCACAAGTACCTTTCCCTCAACGATTAATCACACCAACAGTAGATAAGCAAGTTGGACCTCCTCCAAAATCTCAAAGGGAATTTGGGAAAAAGGAAGTTCAGTCTTTACCAGGACCTTCACTAAGGGTTCCTTTTCCACAAAGGTTAGTGGGGGTCAATGAAAATAAAGACTTCGGCAAATCCTGTGACACTAATATGGTTGAGTGCAGATTTTTGAATGTATATGAAGATGAGGATTTTTCAGATGAGGATTTTATTGATAATGTATTGGTAAATAAGTTTTCAGATCTACCTAGAAATTTTATAGGGTGTTATAGTGACATTGAATTTTCAGACGATGAATGTGATGTGGTAGATCAACTTAAAACTGCAAGTGAAGTTATTGATCCTCTTGTTATTGATTCTCCTATTGAGGACATAGATGTTGGTTTATTTTTTGATGTATGCGTTGATGATGATGATATGGAAGAATGTGTAGGGAGCTGTGTTGTGGAAGTAGCATCTTAAGGATCACCACCTTTGTCAACACAACCCTTAGAGGTCTTAAGAATTGATCATGTTGTGGAACAATGTGTAGGGACTTATGTAGAGCTAGCAGAGTCTCAAGAATCACCATCATTGATATCATCAACACCTGAGCTAGAGCCAGAACTATCATTTGATTCAGAGGAAGTCATATCTACATGTTTAGAAATTTTAGGTATTTCTCAGTAAAGTAAGGTTAGTATTTCTTGTGATCTTTTGGAAAACTTTATGGAGGTACCTATAATTGACTTTGTTGGATGTGATTCAGTTTTTATTACTTATTCATCTTATCTTGATATGGTTCTAGCTCTATACTATATAACATGCTTGTGGGAGATTTGTTTTTCTTTTGGATGTGCAGATTACACATGGGCCAATAATTAGAAGCTCAATCTGAACCGTCTTCGACCACCTGAAAAAATTTCCAAGAAGACGAAGATGGAGAGAGTTATACTTTACTTTGTAGCTCCTTTGATGAAAGCTCTCTCCATAATAAGATCCCTTGGTAGGAGGGCTCTAAAATATCTTACCCCTCCAAGAGCGAGATTTTGATGAATCTAATGAGGTGGTCGAGCTAATGACCTTAAACAAACGCTTCTTGGGAGGCAACCCAAGTTCATTTTCCTTCTTTTCTTTTATGTCTTTAGTTCTTTCTTTATAATAAACATGTATCCTCTACTTAATTTTTCTTGTCTATCTTATTTTTATAGAATTCAAAGTTGTGGAGGAATGTGAGCATTGGATAGAGGAGTATTTTTAAAACATGAATGTCAACCATTTGGAGCTCATCACTTGGTAACTTCTCTAAATTTCATAAATCTTCTCCACATTGTTTTTAGTTTTCATTGGGACAATGAAAAGTTTAAGTCTGGGGGGATGCATTTGATGCATTTGATTTAGTTTAGTTTTTGTATAATAAATTTTTTATTTTTTACTAGTTGCATCATTCATCATATCATGATTGTTTGTTCCTTAATGCAAAATACTAGCACGTTTATTATCTAGATTCATGATGTTTTAAATAATACTAGTAGTAAGCTTCATGTACTTCTTTTCTCTATCTTGGGTAGCATGAAATAAGCTAAGAATCATATGGAGATGAGTTTTAGTTTTGGCTTAACCCTAAGGGTCTTATCTTCACTTCACTATACTTGATGCTTGAATAGTTGATATCAATGAAATAGTCATGATTCATCTTGTTTGCTTATTACTTGGTTTCCATGGTGATTTCTCAAACTTCATTTTGGTTACTGGATGAGGCTCAAATCATGTAAGCTCATTTGGAAAAATCAAAATATCCCAACATTTGTGCTAAAAGTACATTTGTGAATAAGTTTTGCAAAATGCAAACACTTATGAAAACAAAATGAAAAAAAAATAAATAAGGGATATAAAAAAACAGTTGTCATGAGTGGAATCTAGCAAGTCACCCCTTTGAGACCGAGTTAGGTTACTGGGAAAATGACTGCTTAGCTTCTCTTGAGATTTAGTGCGCCTTTGAGACCTTGGGTTGATTGAGAAATATGAACCAAGTATGTGGCAAGTAAGTGCCTATCACTGGTTACTTGTCTATCACTGGAAACATTAGGAATTCAAATTTGATGACGACTTAACTAGGACATAGATTGAAAATTGAAGGGTTTTAAGTACTTTTTGCACTGAGCACAAGATACTTATGCTTGATCCATACTTGACTCTATTTTCATGATCATGCTTATTAGTGAAACTTTTTGATAGAGTTAGGAAAGTACATTAGGGTTTATGAATGTGTTGTAGTGTTGGGTTTTTCGGGCCACAAAAACTGCTTTTTGAGTTGCGGAAACCCTGAAACACCCATGCCACGGATCCGTGCGAAGAAATAAAATTACGTAAAACTTTCACGTACGAGTTTTCTATGCCTAGATCTACTTTAGATCTACAAAATTAAGAGGTTACCCTTGATGCGAAGCCCTTCGCGTAATCCCGCTCATCCAAGGTTCGCCAGATCTCGAAAGTATCAAAGTAGATACTTCTCTATGTGTATCCACACGAACGGAAGATGGAGAAAACAACTAAAAGGTGTGCTAGGACCCTTAGAAGTTTTGGCCAAGGAGGTGGAGGAGAGGGAGAAGAAGATGAGAGCTTGAGAGGAGGAAGAAGATGAAATCAATTAGCACACAAAATGCACTCAATTTCATCTTTAAGTGGTCGGCCACTTCAAGGTTTGTAACCCCCATGGAATATCAAGAGTCAAGTCTCTTGATGTAACTCCCGCCCCTCCTGCTAGTAGGGCGAGGTTACTTTACTTCTTATCTATTTGTGGAAACATACATGCATATTGAAATTTCTTTCGAAAGTAAGACAGTAGAAATATCATGAAGTCGTGCGGAACAATAACATAATACACTTAGTTCATGTCGACATAACAAAATAGCTTAAGCAGGTCTTTTATTTGCCTTAGCCGAGCCACCACCACACACATCTCCTTGCCTCTCCTGCAGCTCCCTTAGGTCATCCATTCTTTGCCCTTATCTGTGGTACAAGGAAAGTAAGCTATGAGCACACAGGCTCAGTAAGATCCTTTCCTACTCACAAAAATTCATATATCAAAGCATAAACACATAAGCATATAACCATGGTAATATGAACATCTACATCATATGGTGAATGCATAGCATCATAACATATTATCTCATAAAGAACATCATGCTATATCACGTCATAAATCATCATGTCATATAAATCATAAATCATATCATCAATCATCATGTCATATAAATCATAAATCATATTATATCATCAATTATCATGTCATATAAATCATAAATCATATCATGAAATCATCATGTTATATAAATCATATCATATCATCAATTATCATGTCATATAAATCATAAATCATATCATGCAAGATGTCTTTTAAAACATGTGTCATGTCATATGCAAGATGCCTTAAAACATATCATATAGTACTTGAACATAATATCATCATGAGGGCCCGGCTTGTACCACATACATACATAAATGCGCGTAATCTCTAGGACAGGGTAGCTAGCCCCGAACCTACTAGGGATCTAAGTCCGTACTACGACCGTCGACCTAGGGGCGTACTAAGGAGCCCATCCCTTTACTAGACCCGTTCATAGTCCGTTGGCCTAGGGGCGCTTATGGAGCCCACCCTTGGTACAAGCTATACAAAGTAAAATAGCATATCATGGTTCATGTCATAACATAGCATATCATATCTTATCATATCATGAAGAGTGCTCTTAGTCCCCAAGGGAAGCAACTCTTAGGCCTTTACTTATCATATCATAAAGAGTGCTCTTCGTCCCCAAGGGAAGCAACTCTTAGGCCTTTACTTATCATATCATAAAGAGTGCTCTTAGTCCCAACAAAAAGGGAAGCAACTCTTAGGCCTTTGCTTATCATATCATAAAGCATGCATAATTGGGCACATAGCACATCATAAGAGACATTATTATGCATGGATCATAAGCATACATAAATGACATTTTATTTGTCACATCATAAAAACATGCATATTTGGGCACATAGCACATCATAAGAGACATTATCATGCATGGTTCATAGGTATACATAAATGAACACATCATCCATCATAGAAAAGACATAATCATACATGGAATCATTAAATAACATCTCTTAATTCATAACATAGCATGTGAGGCACATCTAGGCTCCTAAACCCATTATGGCCGAAAGTTCAGGAGTATGAACTTAAATTCTAAACAACATACAAGCATAAGAATCTCATGTTAACTTCATATCGTATCATAAAGAAGGTTATAAGCATGTTAATTCAATTTTGTAAGCCTTCCTAGGTCTCTAATGCTTTCATGGCCGAAACCTTCATGAAGAGGAACCAAGCTCTAAGCAACATACAAGCATAAATATCTAGCTAGAAAAATTCATATCATATCATAAGGAGATTCATGAGCATGCTAGGTTAAATTTTTATCTTCCTTGAACCCTAAAACTTGTTCATGGCCGAACCTTCATGAAGAGGAAACCAAGCTCTAAGCAACATGTAAGCATAAATATCTAGCTAGGAATTCATATCATATCATAAGGAGATACATGAGCATGCTAGGTTAACTTTTTAGCTACCTTGAACCCTATAACTTATTCATGGCCAAAACCTCCATGAAGAGGAAACCAAGCTCTAAGCAACATGAAAACATAAATATCTAGCTAAAAATTCATATCATATCATAAGGAGATACATGAGCATGCTAGGTTAACTTTTTAGCTTCCTTGAACCCTAAAACTTGTTCATGGCCGAAACCTTCATGAAGAGAAAAATAACCACTAAACAATATACAAGCATGAATATCAAGCTAATCTCCATATCATGTCATAAATGAAATCATGAGCATACTAGATTTAGTTTAAAGCTTCTTTAGACACTAGATTCTCCATGGCCGAACCCTAAGGGACCATGTGTCTAGATTTCAAGCAACATCAAAACATGATAACCCTAAGTTTGCTTTATATCATGTCTTAGAGAGAGTCATGAACATGTTAACCTAAGTTTTAAGCTCTCCTAGGTCTTTTATTCACATTATGGCCGAAACCCTATAGTGTAATACCACTACGTTCCAACACATACAAGCATGCAAACACTTAAAATCTTTCATACCATTTCATAAAGAAGATCATGAGCATGATAACCTAAACTTTAATCTCTCCTAATCCATTTATTCATGTCTTGGCCGCACACTTTAGAAGTATGAGATTAAGTTTTATGCAACATACAAGCAAAAGAATACCAAACCAACCTCCTATCATAGCAAACATATCATGGGGACATAGTGATCATGGTTGGTTTAGGTCTTAAGCTTTCCTAGGTCTTTCATCTATACTTGGCCGAAAGTTCAAAGTCATAGATCTAGGTTTTAAGTAAGCATACAACATAAGAACATTAACTAGCTTCCTATACTAGGGTGCTTATCATAAGAACATAAAGTATATGCTTATCTAGGTCTTGAACTTCCCTAACCCTTTCATTCATGTCTTGGCCGAAAAACCTTAGGAGCATGGAGTTAAGTTTCAAACATTCAAATCTTGTGGAAAACATAAGCAACTTGTACCACAGGTGAGGGGATACTTACATCCTTTCGCTTGTTGTTCCTAAAGAAAAGTGGTACCCTTGTGAGGAAGAAGAAGGAGCTTCTCTTTCTAGTCCTCCCTTTTGTTTTCTTCTTTCTTGTAAGGAGTAAACCTTGAGACTCCTTCTTAGGAATTAGGTTTCTTGGAGAGAAAACCTTAGCTTGGATTTTAGGAATGAGGGAGAGAAAGCTCTATGTCTCAGTGGAGAAGGGAGAAGAAGAAAGGAGGAGGAGGAAGAAGAAGGAGGAAGAATTAACAATCTTTTCTTTCTCTATTCTTCTCTCAATCCTATTTATTCATCATGAGAATGAATTATGTCCTCATTCATCCCCTTAACCCCGCTATCTCTACCCTCTCTTAATTCTCACGAAATTAGAGGAAAAGAGGAAGGAAAGCAACTTGGCCTTTGCTTGCTTCTTTCCTTAACCAAGAAGAAGAGGAGGTAAGCTACTTGGTTTTCTCTTGTTCCTTTACTTAACTATCCTCTTACTTTTAACTACAATTTCCACTCTTTTCTATTCATCTATTATTCTTTACTCTAGTGATTACCATACACTAATTTAACTCTATCATTTGTGGGAGGTTCAAGGTTCAAACCTTAACCTCACTTTTCTTTTTATTTCATTTTAGTTTCTATTTCCATTTCTCTATTATTTTTCTTTTATTCTAAAGGAAACATACTTATAGGTATAGCTTATCTTTTCGTGGGTGTTACACTTGATCTCCTCCATGAGGTGGCATTTTGTCAAGTCAAACTTGACCAAATGAAGAAGCCTTGATGATGTGGCATTGGTCAAGTCAAAGTCAAGTCAAAACTTGACTCTTCATCTTCCTACTTAAGTCAAGTCAAACTTGACCACTTCTCTCCATTGGTTGATCTAATCTAACCATTGGTTCAAGTCAATTTTAATTTTAATGAATCTCTATTCATTGAATTAAATTGATTCAATGAGTCTAAGTCCAAATTAGACTCATTTAATACATGAACCAAATTGAGTCCAACTCAATTAGCCTAATTTGGATTACTCTTAATCCAATTTGGTTCATCACATGTACCTAATCCTTTATGTTCATCAAATGAACCTAATCTCCATCTAATTGTTCTTTGTGTGTGACCCTATAGGTTCTTGTAACGTTGGCAATGCTCCTAAACTCATTTAGGAGCATAAGTAATGAGCGGTATCTAGCAACACATCATTACTACCCAAGTTACAAGAATGTTGAGATCCAACATCATCTTGTGACTACTAATTGTGACTTTTCACAAAATATGACATTGTCCTTCTATTCTAGACATCTAGATTGATCAATATGATGCATAGACCGTGTTATCCTCTAATAAATCTAAATCTTGAACTCCAAGTAGACTCACTCGATCAAATGAGCTCAATATCTTATATTGACTCATTTGGGCATGGCCATGCACTTAGTGGTCTCACTCTATCAAGAATATCGATGTCTCTCCCATCATATAGGAGGGATAGATCCCATCTACATCACTCACATCCCTCCGCATAATTTGTTACATACCCAGTAATCGTCTTTATAATCCACCCAGTTACTGGTGATGTTTGACGAAGCCAAAGTAAGTAACTCCTTATGTAGGGAACCATGGTGACTTCAGGTCCAAGGACTAGTAGTCATACTAATACCCACATGAGAAAGTATATGACACTCATATAACGATCCATGATACTTTCTCATGGCGGGTCATTCAATATACATTCTACAATGCATACCCATGTGTCAATTTGATATCCCCATATCCATGACTTGTGAGATCAAGTCATCAAGTTGACCTACATGCTAGTATCGTCGCATTAACATTGTCCCTGAATGTTAATACTTGACTAGGAATGATTAAGAGTAGTGTTCCCTATATCATCTCACTATCGATTCAACCAATCGATTGATATAGGTAAGAACCTTCTACTCAAGGACGCTATTATACTTAGTTATTTGGCACCAATACAAGTAAGTATAATAAGCATAAACAAATGCCTTTATTTATATATAAGAATATGATACAATGGGTCCATACAACAATCATCAAATGATTGGTTCTAGGGCTCTAACTAACAAGTTCCCACTAGCACTAGTGTCAATCAGTGTGGGCTCTAAGCCCTAATGACCTAGTGTGACCATCATACTTTCTCTGTGCTAAAGCCATGGTCAAGGCATCTGCGATGTTAGCCTCTATGGGTACTCTGCAAATCTTCACATCTCCTCTATCGATAATATCTCGAATGAGATGGAATCACCGTAGTATGTGTTTGGTTCGCTGGTGTGAGCGAGGTTCCTTCGCCTGTGCTATAGCTCCATTGTTGTCACAATAGAGCTCAATAGGGTCAGCAATGCTAGGAACCACCCCAAGTTCAGTGATGAACTTACGGATCCAAACTGCCTCCTTTGCTACCTCTGATGCAACAATATACTCGGCCTCTATTGTAGAATCAGCGATTGTGTCCTGCTTCGAACTCTTCCAGCTCACAGCACCACCATTTATGCAAAACATGAACCTTGACTGTGATCGATAACCATCCTGGTCGGTCTGGAAGCTGGCATCACTGTAACCCTTTACAGCTAGCTCATCATCACCTCAATATATCAAAAAATATTCTTTAGTCCTTCTCAAGTACTTAAGAATATTCTTGACCACTATCCAGTGACTTTCACCTGGATCTGACTGGTATCTGCTCGTCAAGCTCAAAGCATACGAGACATCAGGACGAGTACATAGCATGGCATACATGATAGATCCTATGGCTGAGGCATAAGGGATCTGATCCATGCGGTCTCTCTCCTCTCTAGAAGAGGGACCTTGAGTCTTCGAAAGACTCACACCATGTGACATCGACAAAAATCCCTTCTTGGAGTTCTGCATGGCAAACCGAAGTAGTACCTTGTCAATGTATGTACTCTGACTTAGGCCAAGCAATCTCTTAGATCTATCTCTTTAGATCTGTATGCCTAGAATGCGGGATGCTTCACCTAAGTCCTTCATTGAGAAACAAGTCCCTAGCCAAGTCTTGACAGACTGCAGTAAAGGGATGTCTTTCCCAATAAGTAGTATGTCATTGATAACCATGATTTCATTGCATTATTTTGATTCATATATGCATGGTTTGATGTTGATTTCATAGTTTAAATCATGGTTACATCACATTTTGTGCATAATGTGTATTTTTTGACTTAATTGCAAATTATCTTATTTTTATATTATTTGATGCTAATATTTGATTCTTATTTTGTAGGCATCAAAGGATCTTGGATTTGGATCTATTTGGACTGAAATTGGGCACGAATCGGAGTTCAAACGAGAAGATCAAGCTTTGGATCAATTTGGACCGTTCATCTACAATCAAGCCGATCTGAACCATCCGTTGAAGATCTGGCCGATCCAACCTAATGGGGAGCAGATTTGAGCCATTGATGAAGATCCAGAAGTTTTGATCCAGATTTGAGTTCATCCAGCCATTGATCTAGTTTAATTAATCTGGGCCGTTCATTGAAGACTGTGCAGATCCGGGCCATCCAGTGATGATCTGGACGATCCGACCTACGGGAGGGTAGATCCAGAGCCTAGATCAACATCAGTACCTTCGGATCATATTTTGGATGACCTTTCACCATTGATTTAGCCCGGAATCATCTCAGCCGTCCGATCAGATCCAGATCTGTTTTAAATCTGAGAAGCTACAGTACAGATCCTTCGTCGACTCCTCCGCGCACAGCGCCGCAGCCTCCCCATCCTTCTCCAGATCTACTTTTCAGTGATTCTCGTTGGCGTTGGAGCTTCTATCCATTGGCTTCCAAGTCTCGATCTTCTGCACGCGCCGACGATTTCCTCTCAGGAGCTCAGATCTGTGCGATTATTTCCTCTGTTTCAGCCATCATCGGAGGAATTCCTTGGTGACAGTGGTTCGCCCTCCATCAGAGAGCAACGATTCAGAGACTTCATACTTCAGATCTGCAGAATTTCGAGCTTGGCAGATTCATTCTTCACCAGCTTTTCCTGGAAGATTTTCTTCGGTGCTGGAGAAGTCTGAACTGAGTTAAGTGGACGAGAGCTTCTTCTTCATTCATGTTCCTTGTGTGACGGCAAGGAAAGACTCATTAGAAGAGTAGATTTGGGTAGAGGTGGTTTAGATTTAAATTCTGCAATTTATTGTTTCTGCATTTTGTTCCTTTCATGTTCTGATTTTGTTGATTTACTGTTTAGCAAACCCCAGTTCTATTCCAACTTGTTTAACATTCCTATCCTGATTTCTAATTTGATTTGAATTTTACTTGGAATTCTTTGTTAGGTTTCAATAAATTAGAGGTAGTTTCAATTAATGAATTTCGGAAACTCTTATTTGATTCATTGGATTTTGTTGTGGTTGTTTACATGTTGAAATTGTGGATACTTAACTTGAGATGTTGATTATGCTTCTCTGTTCAAGGTAATGCAAGAAAGCATTTGAATTAAATGGTTGTATCTAGTGAGAATGAGGTTTGGATGATACTTTGGCTTTACAAGGCTGTTTGAAATCTTAAGTATACTTGTTACTTGTTAATTTTGTTCTCTGAATTGGAATTGTGATGGTTGCAGTGAAACTTTAATGATAAATTCTTACTTGAGATTTCGATTGTTACTTGAATAATATGTTAATGATCAAATGTGAGATTGGATGGTTTACTAGTTGAAGAATTTGAGTCATTGATGATAGATTGGTGCTAGTTTGATGAAATGAAGATGATGATGTTTTGAGGAAGTCAACCTTGTTTAAATTCTATTCTAGAGATGGCTGAACCTATCTTGTGGAGAAAACAATTTGATTTGAATCAATTCTAGAATTCACACACATTTACTAGTTAACCTTGGAAAAAATACGACTTGGGATTCGTTGCTACAACGCTTGTTTTAATTTTAATGAGTTTCAATCTTAATTAATTTGATGTGCCAAGTGACATGAAAATGGCTAACACCAGTCATCCACATACAATATAAGGAAGACAACTGTGCTCCCAACAACCTTCTTGTAGACACAGGGTTCATCTTCATTCTTGATGAAGCCAAACTGTTTGATTGCATCATCGAATCGAAGATTCCAACTCTGAGAAGGTTGCTTTTGTCCATAAATAGACCTATGTAGCTTGCATATTCTGCCAGTATGCTGTGGATCTACAAAACCCTCAAGTTGTGTCAAGTACACATCCTCGAGTAGGTTTCCATTCAGAAACACAGTTTTGACATTCATCTACCAGATCTCATAATCGTGGTACGCTACAATAGCAAGCATGATCCGAATGGACTTAAACATCGCTACTGGAGAAAATGTTTCATCATAGTCAATACCATGAATCTGCTTAAAACCTTTAGCTACCAAGCGACCCTTATAAATAAGTCCATCCATGTCAGTCTTTCTCTTAAAGACCCACTTACACCCAATGGGTTTTACCCCTTTAGGTGGATCAACCAAAGTCCATAATTGGTTAGTGTACATGGATTCCATCTCAGATCTCATGGCCTCTAGCCATTTCTTGGAATCTAGTCTCATCACAGCTTCCTGATAGGAGGTAGGCTCATCCTCAATGAGCACAACGTCATCATGATCAGACAAGAGAAATGAATATCTCTCAGGCTGACGACGCACCCTATCAGACCTGCGAAGAGATAGGTCTACTTGAACTGGTTGTTGTTCCTCAACTCCTTGTGGAACAATATCATCCACAACACTTTGTGGTTCCAGTTCAACTTCCATTGAGGCTTCAGTGCTATGGTCCATATCTTGAACTTCTTCAAGATCGAACGTACTCCCACTAGTCTTTCTAGAAACAAAGTCCCTTTCTAGAAATACCCCAGTCTTAGCCACAACTACCTTGTATTGACTGGGAAGTAGAAGTAATATCCCTTCATTTCCTTGGGATATCCTATGAAATATCACTTGTCAGATTTGGGTCCCAATTTGTCCGAGACTTGATGTCTAACGTAAGCCTCACAACCCCAAATCCTCATAAAAGACACCTGGGCATCTTTCCCAGTCCATATCCTATATGGTGTCTTTATTACAGCCTTAGATGGAACTCGGTTGAGAATGAAGGCTGTTGTGTCTAGAGCATAGCCCCAAAGATATATACGAAGATCTGTGTGACTCATCATAGATCGTACCATATCTAATAAGGTACGATTCCTCCTTTCGGATACACCATTCCACTGTGGTGTTCAAGGAGAAGTAAGTTGAGATAGAATCCCACACTCAGCTAGATAGTCACGAAACTCATGGCTAAGGTATTCACCACCTCGATCTGATCAAAGTATCTTAATACTTTTGTCAAGCTGGTTTTGTACTTCATTCTTGAATTCTTTGAACTTTTCAAAGGATTCTGACTTATGTTTCATCTGGTACACATAACCATATCTACTGAAGTCATCAGTAAATGTAATGAAGTACCTATAACCACCTCTAGCAGTGACATTGAAAGGCCACATACATCACTATGTATAAGACCTAACAAGTCAGTCTCTCTCTCACTATGTCCACTAAAGGGAGTCTTGGTCATCTTGCCTAGAAGGCATGACTCACATATCTCATATGATTCAAAATCAAATGAGTCCAGCAATCTATCTTTATGGAGTTGGGATAAGCGCTTGTCATTTATATGACCTAAGCGACAGTGCCAGAGATAGGTTTGGTTCATGTCATTTGACTTGAACCTCTTGGTACTTATGTTATAGATAGGGTTCTCAAGGTCTGGAATATAGAGTCCGTTCATCAGAGGTGCACTACAATAGAATATATCATTAAAATAAACTGAACAATATTTGTTCTTTATTATAAATGAAAAACCTTTCTTGTCCAAACAAGAAACTGAAATTATGTTCTTAGTCAAGGCAGGCACATAACAATATTCATCTAATTTTAGTACAAGCCCAGAGGGTAGAGATAGATAGTAAGTTCCTACAACAACAGCAGCAACCCGTGCTCCATTGCCTACTCGTAGGTCTATCTAACCCTTCATCAATGCTCTACTATTTCTCAACGCTTGAACATTAGTACAAATGCGAGAAGCACATCCGGTATCTAATACCCACGATGAAGAAATAGAGAGGTTGACTTCTATAACATGTATACCTGAAGTAGAAATCTAATTTCTCTCCTTCTTAAGATCTTCCAGGTATCCTGTGCAGTTCCTCTTCCAGTGCCCTGCTTGTCCTTGATACTGTTGACAAAGATGTTCAACCATATCATAAGCACCTATCAACTCATGTTGCTTCTGAAGCTTAGAGTTCATGGTTGCAAGCATGAGACAAGATACATATAATGCGTCATCTTGATGCTTCTTGTAAGCATCTCGGGCAGCTCGCGTGGCAGTGGTAGGAGGTGCCTACGGAATGGGATGCTCCAGAACATACAGTTTACGTTCTTGTGTGAGAACAATTCTCAGATTCCTGTACCAGTCCAGGAAATTAGCTTCGTTGAGTTTGTCCTTCTCAAGGACGGAACGCAGGGAGAAAGAGTTCGTATTTGACGTCATGGTTATCTACAATAGAAAAATATAGAAAAATAAATAAATATCATATTCTATTAATCATTTAATTAGGCCTTTTAATTAAATGATGCTCCCACTAAATTCTATAATTCATGTGGTAGAAGATCCACATCTTACTACGCCTTGAGTTAGCTTTGGCTAAATCGCCCAAGACTTAGTATGATCAGTAGGTAACTAATTACCAATTACATCTCTATGCAACTCTTGTTTATAGGATCAAGATCCGCATTTATATTAAAACTCGAGTTAGCTTTGGCTAATACGCCCAAGAGTTAATATAAACGTGATTTTAACCTATCTACCAACCATTGGAAAAATGCCTATAGTTAAACTCGATCCAATTGAGTTAACTAGTTACTCAATCTAATTGAGTTGTACTCACCCATGCGTTGATAGGCGGGACCAAAATTGTCCCTCCGTACCCTACCAAGATAATATGTGTTGCTCTCCTTTGGTAGATTCAACAACAACATGTGATCGAGGTAGTGATAGGTATCACGGCATGGTAGGCATTACGAGTTGACGCGATTGAGATCTAATCTAATCGACGAGGTGTATCATATACACGATTTAGATCTAATCTAAACGTTAGGGCGCATCATGTAAGCGATTTAGATCTAATCTAATCGTTAAGGCGCTAATTAATTACTATTCTAGCATGCATCACATATACACACACAAGCAATTAATTAAATATTTTGTGATTAGTCATGGCCCTACTACGATCTTCTCAAGCCAATGAGAAGATCGGATGGTCAACCTAAGGTCAACAGCTTCTCAAGCTCCTTCCTTGACTACCTTGTGTTGCTCGCGCCCTCTTCGTAACTCCGTCTCGAGTGGACCTTCCACCGCTCCAATTTTGTACATTACAATTTTGAAACTCGAGTTACATTCGAGTCTAAAAACTATTTTAAAAAAGGAATATAAAATAGAGGAAGGCACGATGCGCAGGTCATGAATCAAGTACAACACGCACAAACACATGACGGCACGCAGGCCGTATTATGAATTACAACACAATTTTTCCAATCTAATAGGGTCTTTTGGGCCATGACCATCACAAAATAATACATAATTCTAAATTATGTAATTTCTATAAATTTCTATATTTTTTCTACAATTTTTACAATTTTTATGAGAAAAAATTCTCGGCGATCCCGTTTAGCGATTTTCGGGTGCAATCGCGAAACGAAGCCCCTTGCGGGGTCAGGGGCAGTACCATCGTGAGTGTTCCTAAGTGATCCTACAGCGCCTTAGTCTGCTGTCCCAAAATGATTTGGGGTGAAACCTTGCCGTTTTGAAAATATTTTCTCGGTAGTCAAAGCCTACAAGTGTTTAAACACTTGTGCTTCGCTTCTACGAGAAAAATACCCATAAAAACTATAAAAATCATAAAAATACAGAAACTTACAGATCTGTAAAATTTTATAAAATTAAAAATAAAACAAGTACGCGCTACGCACGTGGCTCTGAAACCACTGTTGGGTTTTTCGGGCCGCAAAAATCACTTTTTGCGTAGTGGAAACCCCGAAACCCCCATGCCACGGATCCGTGCGAAGAAATAAAATTACGTAAAACTTTCACGTACGAGTTTTATATGCCTAGATCTACTTTAGATCTACAAGATTAAGAGTTTACCCTTGGTGTGAAGCCCTTCGCGTAATCCTGCTCGTCCAAGGTTTTCCGGATCTCGAAAGTATCAAAGTAGATACTTCTCTATGTGTATCCACACGAACGGAAGATGGAGAAAACAACTAAAAGGTGTGCTAGCACCCTTAGAAGTTTTGGCCATGGAGGTGGAGGAGAGGGAGAAGAAAATGAGAGCTTGAGAGAAGGAAGAAGATGAAATCAATTAGCACACAAAATAGACTCAATTTCATCTTTAAGTGGCCAACCACTTCAAGGCTTGTAACCCCCATGGAATATCAAGAGTCAAGTCTCTTGATCTCCTCCATGAGGTGGCATTTGGTCAAGTCAAACTTGACCAAATGAAGAAGCCTTGATGATGTGGCATTGGTCAAGTCAAAGTCAAGTCAAAACTTGACTCTTCATCTTCCTACTTAAGTCAAGTCAAACTTGACCACTTCTCTCCCTTGGTTGATCTAATCTAACCATTGGTTCAAGTCAATTTTAATTTTAATGAATCTCTATTCATTAAATTAAATTGATTCAATGAGTCTAAGTCCAAATTAGACTCATTTAATACACAAACCAAATTGAGTCCAACTCAATTAGCCTAATTTGGATTACTCTTAATCCAATTTGGTTCATCACATGTACCTAATCCTTTATGTTCATCAAATGAACCTAATCTCCATCTAATTGTTCTTTATGTGTGACCCTATAGGTTCTTGTAACGTTGGCAATGCTCCTAAACTCATTTAAGAGCATAAGTAATGAGCGGTATCTTGCAACACATCATTACTACCCAAGTTACAAGAATGTTGAGATCCAACATCACCTTGTGACTACTAATTGTGACTCTTCACAATATATGACATTGTCCTTCTATCCTAGACATCTAGATTGATCAATATGAGGCATAGACCATGTCATCCTCTAATCAATCTAAATCTTGAACTCCAAGTAGACTCACTCGATCAAATGAGCTCAATATCTTATATTGACTCATTTGGGCATGGCCATGCACTTAGTGGTCTCACTCTATCAAGAATATCGATGTCTCTCCCATCATATAGGAGCGATAGATCCCATCTACATCACTCACATCCCTCCGCATAATTTGTTACATACCCAGTAATCGCCTTTATAGTCCACCTAGTTACGGGTGACGTTTGACGAAGTCAAAGTATGTAACTCCTTATGTAGGGAACCATGGTGACTTCAGGTCCAAGGACTAGTAGTCATACTAATAGCAACATGAGAAAGTATATGACACTCATATAACGATCCATGATGCTTTCTAATGGCGGGTCATTCAGTATATATTCTCCAATGCATACCCATGTGTCAACTTGATATCCCCATATCCATGACTTGTGAGATCAAGTCATCGAGTTGACCTGCATGCTAGTCTCGTCGCATTAACATTATCCCTGAATGTTAATACTTAACTAGGAATGATTAAGAGTAGTGTTCCTTATATCATCTCACTATCTATTGAACCAATCGATTGATATAGGTAAGAACCTTCTACTCAAGGACGCTATTATACTTAGTTATTTGGCACCAATACAAGTAAGTATAATAACCATAAATAAATACCTTTTTTATATATAAGAATATGATACAATGAGTCCATATAACAATCATCAAATGATTAGCTCTAGGGCTCTAACTAACATGTAGAACATATGAATGTAGATTGCAGCATTTTGCTTGAGGACAAGCAAAGGTTTAAGTCTGGGGGTGTGATGTGCATAGATTATATATACTTTTATGCATGCTTTGACGCACATCTACTTGTATTTCATTAGCATAATCTATGTTTATTGCACCCTATTTCATTATAATGTCATACTTTCATCATATTTTGTTCGGAGATCTACTCTTTGCTTGTTTTGATTGATAGGATGCAATTTGGAGCAAAAATGGAGCTTAAATGAAGTCTAGAGCTTTCGGAGTGTCACGGGCATGCAAAAAATATAGTTTTCCCAAGTTTAGGCCGTGTGGAGACCACACCCCCATGTCAAGGCCGTGTAGGGGGCGTGCTAAGGCCGCGTGAACTTCACACGGCCGTGTGAACTTCACACGGCCGTGTGAAAATTCAGCACTGCAGACCAAAAGTTAAATGATCATAAATTTCTCCTTGGTTAGAGTTATCAGCCGTTCCAGATATATAAATATAGATAACTTCAAGATCTACAACTCTTATGAAGACTTCAACCAGAGAAAACTAAGTTATGAAGGTCTAAAATGCGTTTCTATGAGACACGCCGTGTGGAATTCCTGCATTGCACACCAAGAGTAAAACAGGCATAAATTTGTGCTCCTTTGGTGTTTTGGGCTTTTCTTTGAACCAATCTGTAGATAACTTCAATCTCTACAACTTTGAAGAAGACATAAACTAGAGAAAATCCCATCTTGATGGAGTAAAAGACATTGTAATAAGATATAGCTATGTAGGGGGGTGTGTCAGCCACATGGCCATGTGATGTAAGGGGGTGTGAGCTCCACATGGCCGTGTGAGCCACATGGCCATGTAATGTTTCCAGAGGAGAAGTATGACATGGCCGTGTGAATCCACACGGCTGTGTAACCTTAACAGAGCAGGAGAAGAACATGGTCGTGTGTGGCACACGACCGTGTAAGTAACACCCACGAAATGATAAGCTATACCTATGGGTATTTTTCTTTTAGAATAAAAGATAAAAGGGAAATGGAAATGGAAATAGAACCAAAAAGAAATAAAAAGAAAGAGAGGTTAAGGTTTGAACCTTGAACCTCTCACAAATGTTAAAGTTAAATTGGTGTATGGTAACCACTAGAGTAATGAATGATATATGAATAGAAAAGAATGGAAATTGTAGTTAAAAGTAAGAGTATAATTAAGTAAGGGAACAAGAGAAAAACAAGTAGCTTTTCTCCTCTTCCTCTTGGTTAAGAAAAGAAGCAAGCAAAAGTCAAGTTGCCTTTCTTCCTTCTTTTTCTCTATTTTCGTGGGAATTAAGAGAGTGAGGAGATAGAGAAGGCAAGGGGATGAATTGGGACACTTTTCATCCTCATTGGGAATAAATAGGAATGAGAGAAGAAAAGGGAAAGAAAGTTTGGTTAATTCTTCCTCCTTCTTCTTCCTCCTCCATTTTTCTTCTCCTTCTTCCTTCTACACCGAGACCTAAACCTCTCCCTCTCTCATTTCCGAAAATCCAAGCTAAGGTTTTTCTTGTTAAGAAAAACTAATTCACAAGAAGGAGTCCTCAAGATCTACTCCTTACAAGCAAGAGAAGAAAAGAGAGAACTAGGAAGAGAAGTTTCTTCTTCCTTTTCACAAGGGTACCATCTTCCTTAGGAAAAACAAGCAAGAGGAAGTAAGTATCCCCTCACCTGTGGTACAAGTTGTTTATATGTTTTCCATGAGGTTAGAATGCTTAAAACCTAGGATCACTTCTTGAAGCTTTCGGCCAAGACTTGAATAAAATATTTAGAGAGGTTTAAGACCTAACTAAGCATGCTCAATATGTTCTTATGATATGTACCCTATGGTTGCACCAATTCGAAATGGCCCCGCTCTGATACCAATTATTGGATTGAAAGTGATAGAGGGGGGGTGTGAATAGCACTCATGGCTTTCACTTTCATTTTAGAAGACTTTTGAGTAAATGCAATGGAAAAGTAAACAATATAAACACAAACACCAAGGATTTTTTACTTGGTTCGGAGCCTGTGGTGACTCCTACTCCAAGGCCCACGCTCGTTGAGCATTTACTTTGGGCAATCACTATAAGTTTGCAAAAGTATAATTTTAGAGTATAGCGATTAAGTACAGTAAGAAAATATACCAAACACTTTTGAGAATATGAAATTTGAGGCTTCAGGTTGTCGGCGTCTTGCTACAGCTTTACCGAGTGGTTCTTTGAGCAGTGCACGGAAGATGGATCGTGTTTTGGTTGTTGTTTCGTGCTACTGCTCGAGAATACATTTTATAGCCTATGGAGGGCACCTCCAACATCATGGAGGGCGCCCTCAACCCCGCCAAAAATGTAGCGTCGATAAACCTTGACTTCTTCACGACTTATACTCCTGAGGGCACCTCCAACTACATGGAGGGCGCCCTCCACCTGCGCCCAGGGCACCCTCAAACTCCGTGAGGGTGCCCTCTACTCAGCATCTAGGGTGTCCTCAAGCTCCATGAGGGCACCCTCTGCCCTGTTGCATGGAGGTCTTCAACCAGCAACCTGAGGCGCCTCCAAACTCTAGGGAGGGCACCTCAAGACTGTTCATCTAAGGCTTTTGCTTCTTTTTCACCCCCTTCAAGATGAGTTAGTCCAAAATACAAAATACATCCTACAAGACAGAATTTAGCACAACAAAATAAATTAAACATAAGAATTTAATAGTCACCAGACTGTCCGATTCTGACTTCAGATTTCTAACCGGAAATTCTAAGTCGAACTGACGCCTATTGTTCCCTCACCGGGGAAAGCGCCCCTCCTACTCCACTCAGGAGAGTTTACCTTTTGCTAGTTGATCCTCCAGACTAACTGGACTTTTGCTCAGCACCCAAGTATACAGGACTTTCCGCTGGACGCCCACTCCATGACCCGCCCAGTCTTTCACCTAGTTCGCGACACCAGGACTTTCCACCTAAAGTCCTCGACTCTAGGACTTTTTGCCCGAAGCCCTCAACTCTCCATGACTTCTCTCCTAGGGTTACCACCCCCTTGGATCTCGGGCTACCTCCCCTTATGGTTTTCCACCTGCCTAACTACAGCTAGGACTTTTACCTAAGTACACTTAGGACTTTCCTGCAAGCTCATTCAAATCCATTAGATCACAAATAGCCTTAACTTTGAACCCTTTGCCATTATCAAAACTTAAGTTTGATCATCAGATGCTTCCTACACCAACAGACAGGTTGTAGCTATTTAGCTACGGGCTATAAAAGATCACTCTACCATGAATGCACTATGGGCAACTAGGATATAACAGTCCAATAATAACTGATATAGGTTAGGTTTCATGGGTCCCCGATAAGAAGGGGAAAGGATATTATCAAACGGAGAAGGTAGGGTAATATCGGTCGAGATATACCTCAAAGGAGGTAGGACAATATCGACCGAAATATGCCTCCAAGGAGGAAGACCCATATCGATTGGCATATGCCCCAAAGGGGGTAGGCTAATATCGGCCGGGATATACCTCAAAAGGAGGTAGGACAATATCGACCGAAATATGCCTCCAAGGAGGAAGACCCATATCGATTGGCATATGCCCCAAAGGGGGTAGGCTAATATCGGCCGGGATATACCTCAAAAGGAGATGGGTCTATATCGACCGAAATATGTCTCCAAGGAGGAAGACCCATATCGATTGGCATATGCCCCAAAGGGGGTAGGCTAATATCGGCCGGGATATACCTCAAAAGGAGGTAGGTCTATATCGACTGAGATATGCCTCCAAGGAGGAAGACCCATATCAATTGGAATATGCCCCAAAGGGGGTAGGCATATATCGGCCGGGATATACTGCCGAATGAGTAGACTAGTATCAATTGAAACATGCTTTCAAGAAGATAGGTTAATATCGGCCGGTATATACCTCAAAAGGAGGTAGGTCAATATCGACCGAGATGTGCCTTCAAGGAGGAAGACCCATATCAATTGGCATATACGTCAAAGGAGGTAGGCTAATATCGGCCGGGATATACCTCAAAAGGAGGTAGGTCTATATCGACCGAAATATGCCTCCAAGGAGGAAGACCCATATTGATTGGCATATGTCCCAAAGGGGGTAGGCTAATATTGGCCGGGATATACCTCAAAAGGAGGTAGGTCAATATCGACCGAGATATGTCTCCAAAGAGGAAGGTTAATATCAGCTGGGATGACTAATATCTTGAAAAGATATTTGATAAAATATAGCCCAATGCTAGTTAAAATAATAAATAAAGGAGCTCGAACGATCACTTCCCCAGGAACCTCGTAAGGCGTAATAATAATTGATCAAACCTAACTGGGCCTAGTCCCGACTGAGACAACAAACATTAGTACATCAAGCTATCTTTGATATAGCAAAAACAGGAGGGGTGAATAGGAAGGATAAGAACACTGTGAAAATGAGTTGGTAAGATAGAGGAGAAGTGATATTACAAATAAAGTAGTTTCCTAAATATGTTTGCGGTATACGATTGCATAACCAGTGTTTTGGCGGGAAATGTGCTTTTAGACCATTTTGCAGGTGCTAGACGACAAAGTAGGTACATCTAGGGTACGAAGAAGATTCCTTAAAAAGTCATTCACCACAAGTACACAGCTAACGTCATCTTATAACAAACTCTAACAAACCGGGGTCCACTTCATGACTACGGAGGTTATATGAAGTGGTATAAAAAGGGGAATCCTCTCCGTTGGCGAGGTAAGTTTACATCATTGTGCACATTTATAACCCTAATTTCTCAACTACTGTTCATCTTCTTCCTCCTTCTTCTTCTACACCAAGAGAGATTACTGACTTGAGCGTCAGAGGGCTTAGCCAGGGATTCCCACCCCGGTCTTAGGTCACTGACGGTAGTGTCGGTTGGTCTCTTGTTTGCAGGGAGCCTTGGGAGTTTCGAAGTCGGTGTTCTCCGATTGGATCTCCTCATCGCCATTGGTATCTTGCCTCGATAGGATATTTGGGGGCTTCATCTTCTTGGATCCGCTTTGGGTTTCTCTGATCAGCGTTCTCCAGGCATTATTCTTCATCAGCGATGGGTTTCTTTCTCCCGGATCTCCGTCTTGTCCAGCTTCTTAGACAGGATCAAATTTGGCGCCGTCTGTGGAAAATTCACCTAAATCTGAGACTACAAGATGGAAGAGGCCGGAAAATCAAACCTACTCACTATTAGTCGTGAGGATCTGGATTTCCTCATCAAATCTCACGTACAGAAAGCCTTACAACAACAACAACAACAACTTCAGGCTCATATTGGGGTACTCTACCAACATCTCATAATCCAGCGATTTCAACTACTGAGCATCGGAAAGGGAAAGAGCCGGAAGAGGTGGAACATGCGTATTTTCCCCCAGTTGCCGTTTCTCCAACAAGATGACCACGAGCCTTTCTTCGCACTCCCATGGAGCAGGGGGGTCGAAGGCCCGTGTTTCAGGAATCCTCTGGCGAAGCACCTGATAGAGAAAAGCGTAAGATCAAAATGATAACTAGTGATAGCTCGCCAGAAAAAGTCATCTCTCCATTCTCTCAGAGTGTATTGGATGATCCGCTTCCTAAGCGGTATCAAAATCTTCAAATCGGCGAGTACACTGGAACAACAGATCTAGAAGATCATCTATTGAAATTTGAGAATGTAGCATTATTACAACAATTTTCTGATGGGTGAAATGTCGGATGTTTCTTACTACCCTCGGAGGAGTTGCACAACGATGGTTTAAAAGACTGCCAGAGAAGTCTATTCGAAAATTCAAAGACTTCAAGAAAGTTTTTCTACACCATTTTTCCAGCAACAAGAGGTATCATAAGACTCCTTGGAGTCTATTTTCAATTAAGCAAGCATCCAAAGAGTCCATCCGAGCTTATATCAAAAGGTTCAATCAGGTAGTTATTGATGTACCTAATGCTACCACTGAAATATTATTAAGCGCTTTCTCTCAGGGTTTAAATGATAATGATTTCTTTAAAGATTGAGTGAGAAATCCTCCTGTTAATTTTGATTCCTTGATTGAGCGTGCTACCGAATTCATTAATGTGGAAGAAGCTCAAGCCGCCCGTAGGAAGGAGGGTGTTACCTCTTCTCCTATCCAGGTTAAGGAGAAAGTTCCAGCCCCTGTTCCTCCACCAAGAGGACCTAGAGCAACTCATCCACCTCACCGTCAACCAGAATATCGTCCACAGGCTGTACAACATGTGGAGATACATCCAGAGGCACCAAGGAGATGGTGCACTTATCATAAAACTAGCAGTCATCATACTGAAAACTGTTTTGTTTTAAGAAATAAACGAGCTAATAGGGAATGTTATCAGAGGCAAAATTATTATCGGCAGCAATACCCTAGACAACAAAGTCCGCTCAAGTTGGAATATCGCCCGATCGAGCCTCGACAAGATGCATTGTCCACCCCGGTCGGTATAAGTCAAGTATCGGAAAAAGCTCCTTCTGAAGCCATGACAACTCGACAAGAAGAAAAAAGAAGTAATGCAATTCGGGGCAATATTAATATGATTGCAGGAGGGCCCACTGATGGGGATTCTAATAGGGCTAGGAAAGCACATGCCCGAAGACTAGAAATTCATGCTGTAGGGTGTAGCATGGAGCGAGCATCCGGTCCCAAAATAAGTTTTGGACCTAGAGATCTCGAGGGGGTAGAAATACCCCATGATGATGCCCTGATCATTAAAGCAGTGATAGCCAACTACGCTATTTCTCGTCCCTTCATAGACACGGGCAGTTCTGTCAATCTTATATCCAAGAAGGCTTTCGATCAACTACAGATTGACCCGAGTGAACTTCAACAGATGGTCACTCCCCTATATGGATTGATGGGCAATGAAGTGCAACCGCTGGAACAAATAAAGTTGGCCATATCTCTAGGAGAGGAGCCTCTAATGAGAACAAGGAGATCTTATTTCATG
Organism: Zingiber officinale; assembly: GCF_018446385.1. Lineage (NCBI taxonomy): Eukaryota > Viridiplantae > Streptophyta > Magnoliopsida > Zingiberales > Zingiberaceae > Zingiber > Zingiber officinale. The sequence continues at coordinate 60,160,364 of NC_055995.1, read as the reverse complement.
GTGGTAGACGCCCCATCCTCTTATAATGTGATACTGGGTCGACCTTCCTTGAACGAGTTTAGGGCGGTCGTTTCTACTTTTTGTCAGAAAATTAAATTTCCCGTTGATGACCAAGTTGGGGAGGTGCGAGGTGATTAGAAGACAGCTCGAAAATGTTATGTAGATATAGTTCGGGTCGAAGCTAGCACTGCCCGAAAGATTCAAAGAATGGAAGTTAATGCCATTCAGGAGAAGCAGCCTGTTCTGGTTTATGAAGAAAAGGAAGAAGTTCAGATCCAGATTGGTCGGCCTGAAGCTACTACGTATATTGCGGCTGACCTTGATCCCACTTTGAAAGCCGAATTGATACAATGCCTAAAGAAGAATAATGATGTATTTGCCTGGACGCCTAAAGAAGTCTCGGGCATTTCTCCTACAGTCATGGAACATTCCTTACATGTCTTCCCAGATGCCCGCCCGGTCATACAGAGAAAGAGGAATTTTAGTGCGGAACAAAACCAAATCATCAAAGAAGAGATAACTAAACTTATGGAGACTGGTTACATCAGGGAAGTACAATTTCCTAACTGGTTAGCTAATGTGGTGTTAGTCTCTAAGCCAGGAAACAAATGGCGAGTGTGCATTGATTTCCGAGATCTCAACAAGGCTTGCCCAAAAGATTATTATCCATTACCCAGGATCGATCAACCGGTAGACTCCGCTGCTGGATGTGAGTACATTTCTATGCTAGACGCTTATCAAGGCTATCATCAGGTTCCCTTAGCTAAAGAAGATCAAGAAAAGGTCAGTTTCATAACAGCTGAAGGTACTTATTGTTATAATATTATGCCCTTCGGATTAAAAAATGTAGGAGCAACTTATCAAAGGCTTATGAATAAGGTTTTCCAGAAGCAGATAGGGAGAAATATGGAAGTATATGTTGATGATATCTTAATTAAATCTCTTCAAGCTGTTGCTCTGTGTAGGGATGTAGAGGAAACCTGCAAGACATTAAGACAATACGGGCTCAAGTTAAATCCGGGCAAATGTTTATTCGGAGCGAAAGGGGGAAAATTCTTGGGGTATATGGTGTCCGAACGGGGAATAGAAGCCAACCCGAGCCAAGTCAAGGCACTTCAGAACATGGAGCCGCCGCGCAACAAGAGAGAAGCTCAAAGACTGACCGGCCTGATTACAGCCTTGTCTAGGTTCATTTCCAGGTCGGCCGATCGTAGCTTCCATTTCTTTAAAATACTCCGAAAGGCCAATAAATTTCAGTGGAATGAGGAATGTGATAAGGCTTTCCAAGAGTTAAAAGATTATTTGTCTACTCTCCCTATATTAGCTAAGCCTATAGTAGGAGAGACTCTTTGGGTCTATTTGTCGGCTAATGAAAACGCCGTGGGCTCTGTATTAGTCAGATAAGAAGGAAAAGAACAACAACCTGTATATTTTTCTAGTCATTTATTAAAAGGAGCTAAGTGTAGATATACTACACTAGAGAAATTGGCTTATGCACTAGTATTGACCGCTCGGAGGTTGTGCCCATATTTCTTAGCACATGAAATTATTGTATTAACCAACAGTACTCTCGGATAGGTGTTACTCAACCCAAAGGCATCAGGTTGGCTGATCAAATGGACCACTGAACTTGGTGAATATGACATACAATCTCAACCCCGCTCATCCATCAAGGCACAAGTTCTAGCAGATTTCATTATAGAAGTTCAAGGCCCTGAGGAAGAAAACATCTGGAAAGTTTATGTAGATGGCTCCTCAACTAGACAGGGCAGCGGAATTGGTATTATTCTTATATCTCCAAGAGAAGACAAACTTCAACTCTCTATCAGATTGAATTACAGAGCTACTAAGAATGAGGTAGAATATGAAGCTTTGATAGCTGGATTGCAAGCCGCTCAGCATATAGGGGCAGTTCGAGTACTCATTTATTCTGATTCTCAATTAGCAGCCCAACAACTATCAGGTAATTTTGAAATTAATAATGTCAGGCTCAAGCTATATGCTGAAGCATTCGATAAGTTGAAGTCCCAGTTTCAAGAAGTAAATATACAAAAAGTTCCTCGAGTTGAGAATCAGGTAGCAGATGAATTGGCCAAGCTGGGCTCCGCTATAGTGCCATGGAGTCTAGATCGGCCAGTAGAACAAACTCTGATAATATCTTGTATCGAAAGACAAGCTGACGCAGAAATTCAAGGTGACTGGAGAGCTCAAATCATATTGTATCTACAGCAAGGTACTCTTCTGAGTAATACAGAACAAGCAAGGGTATTTAAGAAGAGAGTTGCTCAGTACACTATGGTAGGAGAACAATTATATAAAAGAGCTTTTTCTAGACCTTTGCTCAAGTGTATCGGCACGGAAGATATACAATTTATTCTACAGGAAGTGCATCAAGGTTCATGTGGTAGTCATATAAGAGGGAGATCCTTGGCCCGTAAAATCTTATTAGCAGGGTATTTCTTGCCTACTTTGCACGAAGATGCCAACAAGTTGGTAAGTCTTGCCAAAAACATCAAAATATTTTGCATCATCCCACACAGTTGTTGAAAACCTCTATAGTCTCATGTCCCTTCGATCAATGGGACATGGACATAGTAGGCCCATTTCCTATGGCGGCTGCACAAAGAAGGTTTTTATTGGTAGAGTGGATTATTTTTCCAAATGGGTAGAAGCAGAACCACTTGCCCGGATTACTGAAGATGCAGTTATTAAATTTCTGTGGAAAAATATCATATGCAGATTTGGCATTCCTCATAAATTAGTCTCTGATAATGGAAGGCAATTTCAAGGAGATATAATTTTAGCTTGGTGCAAAAGTTATGGTATTACTCAAGCCTTTACCTTTGTGGCTTATCCGTAAAGTAATGGTCAAGCGGAAGTAACCAATAGAGAAATTATAAGGGGTTTAAAAACCAAACTGGATCATGTCGGAGGTAGCTGGGTAGATGATTTACCCAGCGTTCTTTGGGCATATCGTACTACACCTCGAGAAGCTACAGGAATCACGCCCTTTCAATTAGTCTATGGGGGAGAAGCAATAATTCCCATTGAGGTGGGAATAGAATCTGATAGAACACAATTATATGATGCAGATAATGAGGGTCGACGAATCATGGAGCTAGATTTGATAGAGGAAATTAGAGATAAAGCTGCTGCTCGTCTCGTATCATACCGATAACGAATGAGACAAAATTACAACAAAAGGGTCATCCCCAGATTTTTCCAAGTAGGAGATTTAGTATGGAAGCGTATCAAACCTATCGGGGATGTCAGTAAGTTGGCACCACAATGGGGAGGACCCTACAAAGTGGTGGAAAAGCTCGCATCAGGCTCGTATTATCTTCAAGATACTGAAGGAAGAATTTTGGAACGTCCCTGGTGTGCCAATCATTTACAACCTTACCGGACTTAACAAGACCATGCTATTTAAGAATATGTCAGAAGAAACAAATCATAATTATCTGAAGTAAGTTCTCGAGGAAAAGAAGACAAGTATTCTTACAGTTCATGTACTACATTTCTTTCAATAAATGCAATGCAAGGCAAATATCGCCACAAAAATAAATGTGGTGTATACAGATTGATAAGTATTGGTAAAACTTTTATAATCTCTTTTCGAGCAATCAACAGTGGGAAATCTTAAAGACCTATTCAGCTCCCCTAAGAAAAATCCAGAAAAAGGTCAGTACAAACATCATAAATTGTTATAATAATGTAGTCGATCGGGAAATCTCATGAAGTAACTTGGACGAGTCTCCATGGGAGGAACCAGAGACTCTAAACTATCACAGAACATAGTCGATCAGAAAATCTCATGAAGTAACTCGGACGGGTCTTCATGGGAGGAACCGGAGACTCTAAACTATCACAGAACATAGTCGATCGGGAAATCTCATGAAGTAACTCGGACGGGTCTTCATGGGAGGAACCGGAGACTCAAAACTATCGCAGAACATAGTCGATCAGGAAATCTCATGAAGTAACTCAGACGTGTCTTCATGGGAGAAACCGGAGACTTTAAACTATCACAGAACATAGTCGATCGGGAAATCTCATTAAGTAACTCGGACAAGTCTTCATGGGAGGAACCGGAGACTTTAAACTATCACAGAACATAGTCGATCGGGAAATCATATGAAGTAACTTGGATGGGTCTACATGGGAGGAACCGGAGACTCTAAACTATCACAGAACATAGTCGATCGGGAAATCTCATGAAGTAACTCGGACGGGTCTTCATGGGAGGAACCAGAGACTCTAAACTATCGCAGAACATAGTCGATCGGGAAATCTCATGAAGTAACTCGGACGGGTCTTCATGGGAGGAACCGGAGACTTTAAGCTATCACAGAACATAGTCGATCGGGAAATCTTATGAAGTAACTCGGACGGGTCTTCATGTGATGAACCGGAGACTCTAAACTATCGCAGAACATAGTCGATCGGGAAATCTCATGAAGTAACTCGGACGGGTCTTCATGGGAGGAACAGGAGACTTAAAACCATCACAGAACATAGTCGATCGGGAAATCTCATGAAGTAACTCAGACGGGTCTTCATGGGAGGAACCAGAGACTTTAAACCATCACAGAACATAGTCGAGCGGTAAATCTCATGAAGTAACTTGGACGGGTCTTCATGGGAGGAACCGGAGACTTTAAACCATCACAGAACATAGTAGATCGGGAAATCTCATGAAGTAACTCGGACGGGTCTTCATGGGAGGAACCGAAGACTTCAAAGCCTAATCAACCGGGATTATATTGGCATGGTAAATATAAAGTTATATGGATTTATGCACAAAATTGGTTGACATTTTACACTGCATCAGAAGCCAGGGTTCAAGGGCAATTCTATGCATATGGCACATTTTCTATCTGGAGGTTCATTCATATGGAAATCTTTATTTAAAAATCGCTCGGAGTATTATACTTAGCTCGGAACTCAGGAGTTTTATACAGTTCCTTATCTAAAATCACTTGGGATTATTCATTCTTTTGAAATATGGAGCACACTAGATATTATCTGCAGAAGGATTCATCAAGACAAGGTTTAACTTCAAGATATGAGCAAGGAATTCTCGAATAAAATTTATACTTAATGCTCGAAAGCATTTCACAAGATGCATTCTCAAACCAGCACAATAGAGAAACAGGTAAGTATCAAAAATTTCCTATACATCGCAATCACTTAATTACCAAGTTTTGGTTACACTTCTTTTCATTATCAGTTTTTCCATTACAAGTCTTTTATGGACAATCTTTTTAGATACATAGACATGATTAATTAAAAGGACCTTTTAAATCTGTGGGTAGTTCTTCGTTAAGCCTGCGACGACTTATGAAAGAAGGAGGAGGTTCCTTGGGTAGATAACCACCCTCTCTTAACTGTCGAAGATCTCCCGATTCAGAATGATTTAAAGCACCCACTATCCTACGGACAAATTCTTGGGCAAACGTCGAAGACTTTAAATAAGCCAGACGCCACTCTTCCCATCGACTCTTCTCTTGCTCCTTATAGCTTTGAAAATTAGCTTGTAATTTTGTGTTTTGATCTTTTAAAGCATCCTTTTCTGATTTAAGCTGCTCTAATTCCTTCTGGAGTAGTGACAACTCAACATCTTGAGCTTTCCTTTGCTCTTGTTCCTGTAGGATAGTGAAATCATGAGAGGCTAGGTCTTGAGCTTGGTCCGAAAGACAGGCATTATGAAGCTTCTCTACTTTCTCTAAAATAAGACTTTTATAAGAAGCATCTAAGAGAGCTCTCTCCTTTAAAGCAATCTCCAGTCGGAGACCAGAATGTAGTCAATCCACCTGTAATTCTAGAGTTCTCCTTGCAAGATGTTTGTCTTTCAGTAATTATTGTGATTCATCTAATTCCTGTCTCAATGCCCCTAATTGTTGATCTTGCAAAGTCACTTTCTCTTGCAACTGAGCCAGGTCGTTATTAGGAGAAGGTAAAGTAGCCTTCAATGTCTATAGTTGAGTTTTTAACTTATTGTTCTCCTGGTCCTTAGCCATAAGTAGCTGGTCGATATGCAGACTTGAGGCAAGAAACTAAACAAAAAAAAATGATGATATAGTTAAAGATAAGAATATGAAGTTGATAACATATAACCAGAAATACTTATAGCTACTGCCTGACGACTATGACGGTTGGCTCGATGTGGAAGACTAAGGCCTCTTAGTTGTTCTTGGCCTTGTAGCCAAGATTTGGCCAATAGACCTTGTAGTTGTAAAGAACCATAGCTAGGTGGATCAGAGGATTGTCCCAATTGAGAGGGTAGACCCATAGCCTATTTAAATAAAGGTCAGGGAATGGAGGAAGAAGAAGGTAGAGAAGAAGAAGATGCAATGGAAGGAAAAGAAATAGTAGAAACAAAAGAAGCAGAAGAAGAATTAGATGGAATAGAAGGTGACAATGTAGGAGAGGCTGATTCAGTTATGGAAACACGAATAGCTGAGGGACTGGCACTTGGAGAAGATCTCCGGCAAGGTGTACGTTTTGCCCGGGGCCTAGAAGCCAAAGGAGGCAAGGTCAATGTAAGAGGTGCAGAAGACACAGAAGGGATAATGGCCATCTCAGAAGCAGAAGCAGAAGCAGAAGGAGTGAAATAATAGCACAAGAGGAGGGGATGAGTAGACCAGGTCTCATCATCCTAAGAGAAGGATTAAAGATAATGTGGGTAGAAGTCATTGGTGCCTTACCTCTCTCAAGAGAAATGGGTGCCGGGACAAGAGGAGCTTGCACAAAAGTACCAAAGAAATCGCTAAAGGGGGTATCCTTAGTAAGCTTTGGCTTTTTGACTAAGGCAATGAAAGGCTCTTCTTCTTCCTCTTCCATGGCCGCGACAGCCTCTGCTCGTTGTTCTTCTTCAGATAGCAAACCCAGGGTGGAGGAATTAGGATTAGCCCGGCGAGCTCGCAACCATTCTTCTCCAAGATTATTGACAAAGGACTTAGTCATAGCAGGATTCTTGTACATAAAGGCTGGAAGAAGAACATCAGCTGAAACACAGGAATTAAACACCATTATAAAAGAGATATACTAATTGGTAAATACGGAATGAAATGTTTATACATACCGATAGATCCATCCAAAGGGGTGTCGATATTGCTTATCCCGAAAGGAAACATCAAACCCTCCACAATTAGATACGACAAGCTGAATTTTGCTCCTCTTAGTTTAGGTAAGGCAAAAGCAACAGAGGGATCGTTAAGAAGAATATGGGTGCTAGGAAGCGGAGGTAGGTCATATATCCATTGAATGGGAAATAGAGGAGGAGAAGGGAGACCCATATAGAAAAATTTGTGATACCATTTCCCTTGTGGAGGAATTCGGTTTAACAAAATGGCTTTGGGACGAGATTGGAATTTGAAAACACCAACATCCACTCGACGAGGAACAAAGAAGTGATGAAAAAGACGATGAGACAAGGGAAAATCTAACAGTTTAGATACCCCGACAAAACCCATAAGGATAGAAAAGGCACTACAACAAAATCGCTCATAGACATCGGTTTTCCACTGGTGTTTATTTGATTTTCGACCGATGTCTATGAAGCCGATGTTAAAAGTCTGCCATTTTAGACATCGGGTTAAAACCGGTGTAGTATCACTTAACGACACCGGTTTTCGAATCGGTTATTAACCGGTGTAGTATCACTTAACGACACCGTTTCATACACGGTGTAAAATCGATGTAATATTGTATGTTAATAACACCAGTTTTGGCAGCGGTAAATGACCGATGTAATATTACTTTATAACACCGGTTTTACATCGGTGGAAAACCGATGTAATATGTATTTTTTTTAACAGCACAGATTTGATTTTAAAACCGACAATAACAAAAAAAAAATACACAAATATTCACAAATTGTACAAATATTCTTCATTCAATAATATCCATAAAATACACAAATATTCACAAATTATATAAATAATCTTCTTACAACAATATCCATAAAATACCCAAATATTCTTTTTACATCAAAAGCTAGCTAATAGATATCAAAATCAAGGTAGAACATTCTTTTAACACATCAAGGTAGAACCACACTTCAAATGTAATCTAGCATGCATTCAGCCCACTCGAACTGCATTTCATCAATTTCAACTCTGGAGTACTTGAGATTTGTAAACTGTAAAAACACATAAATCCATCCTATGTCAAATAACTAAAACAAATGTGTACATGTATCAAATAAAAAATATAAGATCACAAGTGCTTGTCATAAACATGCTTACCAGTGTGTTGAAACCTATTTTGTGAATGGTGGCTTCGAATGAACTTCACGAGCAAGGCCAAAATTTGCTATCTTCACAAAGTCCTTGGTTACCAATAAGTTCTCTGCAAAGGTCATAATCTAGTTTAATAGAATGCTAACTTCACCAGAATAATTATAGGTGCATAAATCACATTTAACAAAATAAATGCTAATCCTAGATAACACCGTTGTAGGAATAGATCTGTTAAGAGCACACAAATGAATCTTTATAGGGATAAAAGCATAGTCTCTGTGCATAAAGGCAAGCATTCCATCAAATTTAAAACTATAATCCAATCAATATAAAACTATAATCCAATCAAATTTACAAGCTATCGCTTCTGCATAATTTCCCTATTGTAATACAAGAGAACTATCAATTTCCAACTAGGGGCAAAGACAACAAAGAAGATGATAGACAAATTATATGACTTTCTTCTATTAAATGATGCAATATGCAGTAACTCTCAAACTAGCAATGAAAAAGGCAGATATAGTACTCTACCTGTTGCTTGTATATAATAGCCAAGTTGTTGAAGGGCACAGATATCCCTGTTGTAACTGCTAAAATTGCCTTATAGAATGATGCAACAACACTCATCATATTACTGCATGAAGAGAAGTTTCATTAAGGAACAAAAATAAACTATCGGCACAGTTGTCATCAAACATTTCTAAAGCTTACCAATCCATGTATATATATGTTGCCAAGGCTTGACAATGCTTGTGGATGGTTAGGTTGTAAAGCAAAGCATGACTTGGGAAAAATTATTAAAATGAAGTTATTAACAAGGAAAAAAACAACTTGTTATTATCTCCCTGATTTCAGGATCATATGATTCCAGTTTCAGAACTAAAATTCTTTCAAATCCGTAACATTCTGAACGGTTGGGTTTTTTCTGCAGTTGGGCCCTGTACTTCAAAAGACGGTAGAATCTTTTCGTCTCCTCCCTCCTACGAAAAATTATGTTCCCCCATTTAAGGACCCTTGGAGGTTTTGGTGACGACTACAATGTTTTGGTATGAAACCTTCCAACGTGTCTACAGATGACCTTCATTGTATTTTTTGTATATACCTTGCTTAGTGTTTGGATTTGTTTATGCAAGGAATGAGCACTGCATCATCTACTGGGGATCTTTAACCATGCTTTATTTTTGAAGCAACTACATCAGCACACTGGGTTACATTAGTTTGCTTTTTGTTCTAGCATCTAAAGCAAAAGAAAGTACATAAAGGATAGAGGATAAGGAATAACCATGACAAGAAATCAGGAAAATATATAATAACAGTAGTCCTTCAAAGACAATGAAAATAAAGTAACTAACTTAAATCTGAAGGTGATGCGTAAGTTCAAAAATCTTAATAAAATAAATTATAAGTCGACATAAAAGGATATAGCTTTATAAGTAATTTAGAAATTATAGACAGTTTTAATTTAGAAACCTACTACAACACTATGTTAAAGGTTTATGCAGAAAATAAGCTGTTGGCCTCAATAGCACTGATCCAACTGCTAAGTGCTCATATCAAACTGCTTCTCCACTCATTAGCCTTGAGTACTCCAACCGCTGGGATCCAATGACCGATGAGAGGAGCAGTATCGGGTCATCTCAAGAGGCTCCTCAGATCTATAGGTTTAACTTGGAGGAGATAGAATGTGCTACTCAGTACTTTTCGGAGGTGAATTTACTTAGCAAGAAAAGCAGCTTTGCGGCAACATACAAGGGGATACTACACGATGGAACGGAGGTTGCAGTGAAGAGGATCAACAAGACTAGTTGCAAGTCAGAGGAAGCTGAGTTTCTCATGGGTTTGAAGGCATTGACATTGCTAAGGCATGAGAACCTAGTTGGATTAAGGGGCTTCTGTTATTCAAGAGCAAGAGGAGAGAGTTTCCTCATTTATGATTTTGTTGCAAATGGGAGTTTGTCGGAATATCTAGATGTCAAATGCGATGAGATTCACAAGGTCCTTGATTGGTCTGTAAGAGTTTGTATCATCAAAGACATTGCTAAAGGTATTCTACTTGACCTATATGACTATTTATTTTCCTTCTCAGATAGCTATCATAATGAATATACTACTGTAACAACAACAACAACAAACATTGATCATTTAAGATGGAATTTCATCTTGTCATTTACCTACATTTGCACTTTGCCTTGAGGAATCCTAATTTGTTTGATTCTTACATAGGTATGGAATATCTCCACAGCGACAAACCTAGCAAGCCCTCCTTGCTCCATCAAAACATGTCATCGACAAAAGTCCTCATTGACCGCCATTTCAACCCCCTACTCTCCAGTTCTGCCCTGCACAAACTATTAGCAGACGATGCCATTTTCTCCTCTCTCAAAACATGTCCATGGTTTAGTTGGATCAAGCCACCTGCATGGTTTCAGTTTCAGATATATATGATCAGATTTTGAACAACAAGATCTAGCGGGACACTTAGATTTAGGGCCATCAAACCTTTGGTTCGATTAAATGACTTGAAAAATGGCAAGTATGAGCACATAATGTTGCCCGTCTGGTTGTGGAATGTGCTCAGAATTTCTTCGTAGGGATAACCAGGACTCAAGAACAGTCTGAGTCTGCTGAGAAGAACCTGAGATCCAGTGAGCTTGTTGTCCCAGCTGAAGACTCCATAATCCGGTCCTCCCCAGAAGGCACCGGCATGCTTGGCCAGGGCTGGAGCAGTGGCGAGCTGGAGGTAGGAGGAATTTCCAGTTGCAAAGTAGAGCCATGAGCCGCCCCACAGAAACTCATCCCAGTAACCGGTGGAGTTGTAGAAGATGGCGGGATCAGTGCCTCCAGGGCTGTATCTGCCCCTCTGTAGCCTTCCGTACTGGAACAGAGTCTTGGCGCCATGGACGAGCTTGTCGGAGTAGGTCTTGCTGTCCTTAAACACGATCGAAGCAGCAGCCAACGACGCCGCCATTTTGCTGGCGAGGTCGGAGCAGCTGTGGCACTCGTACACCGGCCGAGTGTAGTCGATGTCCTCCGGCCTCATCCAGCAGTAGTGGTCGTTAGCATCTGGCCCCTTCGACGTGTCTCCTTCGCCGACCTGTTAATTTTTTACTCGAGCATCAAATCTAGATCTGAATTTAGAGCGACGGAGATAATTTTAAGGATTTAATTACCTGTGCGACGATGCTATCGATGGTGTCGGCAGAGGAGTTGAAGGTCTTGAGGAGGTAGTCGGTGCCCCACTTGATGATGCCCTTGACGTGTTCGAGCTCGCCGGCGGCCTCGTACTTGGCAGCACTCAGGAGAAAGTCGGGGGAAAAGAAAAGGCTTCGGCGCTTTATAGAGAGGTTAACCCCAAACCCCATCCTCAACCTTTAGCAATCAGACGATTAAGAAGGGGAAGAGATTCAAGAAGGGGAAGAGGGAGATGAGGCTGAGAGAGATGGTTGGAGGTTTAGGTTTAGGCTGAGAGAGATGGTCGGAGGTTTAGGTTTAGGCTGAGAGAGATGGTCGGATGGTCGGATGGTCGGAGGTTTAGGTTTTGGTTTAGGTTATCGTGAGAGAGATGGTCGTGCGGAGGAAGGGGCGGGATAAAGATTTAGGTTTGGAGGGAAAACACTTAGGTAGATTTTGGCTTGTGGGGAAAATTAAAATATTTTATTTGGGTTCATTAACATCGGATTTTAAAAACTGATGTTAAAATCGATGTCTATTAACGAAAAAAAGTGCGCTCATAGACATCGCCTAAAAAACCGATGTCTATGAGCTAAAATCTGCTCTCATAGACACCGGTTTTTAGAAAAACCGATGTAAAATACTCAAAGACATCGGTTTTAGCCTAAAACCGTTGTTGTTCCACTGATGTCTATGAGCAATTTTGTTGTAGTGAGGATTGAGGGACAAACCGATTGAGTGGAATATTAAAATAGAGACTAACATCAGAGAAAAAAGGGTGGAGAGGAAATCAAAAACCTTGTAGGACTTGATCTCGAAAGATAGATATACACCCTAAAGGAGGAAGAAGTGGACTATCCTGAGGAATGGGACGAGCTATATAAAAAGGAAAACCATAGGTTGCCTTTAAATCCACTTCTTCTGTATCTATAAGGTCGGAAGCACACGAGAGAAACCACGCAGGAGGGGAAGTTGCTATAGTGAGACAGTAGAAGGAAGAGGAATCAAGGAAGATGAAGAGAGATGTGGGAAAGCGGAAGAAAACTTCTTAAAACCCTTATTTTTCTTTCGGCCTTGTGCTAAAACCCCCCAAACAGAGATAACAGAAGAAAACAAGAAAAGAAAAAGTACTCGAGATTCCAATCGCCATAAACGGGTGATAATGTTAAAGGATAAAATCAAGAAAGAGAGGTAAAGTTAAGTAATCTTCCTCGAAAAATGCATAAAGTTTCCCTAGAAACAATTCTAAAGAAAGTTTGAAGGATATAAAGAAAAATTAGTCCAGTGATTATAAGTTCAGGTTATTTGTGTAATAAAATAAGGCAAAAAGTTGGGTGCAAGATATTAGTTAACAGACAGGACTTGGTTAGAGGCTACCAGATGAGGTCCATAGATATGAATCGGGCGGTTCTAATAGATCGGCCGAGACAAAAACCACCCAAATATGTCGACCAAAAGCTTTTCACGATAAGTAACATATACTATGATAAAACCATATAAGACTTATATATAAGATGACATACGAAGATATGAGCGTAAATCAATCAAGTAAAATGAATCGACCGATATTGGGAACGTCACAATAAAACTGTGCCAGATCGGACGAAACATAATTGATCTATAAAGTATCGGACGGTATTTGTCAGCATTGATATATACCGTCCGGTCATGATGAAATAGTCTAAACATAATAATCTGTTGGGTGAGGTTTTATGATGACCAGCCACGCCACATTTAATATATTTAAACAAAACAGATGACTGTCATAAGGAAGAGTAAAACTAACAATGAAAAAGGGATAATCAACTTCACATGAGTTTGTTAGATTGTCATCACAAAGTTTTGGTCCCCCTTTACAAGGATTTGAATTTAAGTCATACTAAGGTCAGCTGAGGGTATAGATCAGGAGGCTTGCCCTCAATGAGTTTGCGACGATTTAGAAAATTAGGAGGAGGATCGCGAGATAAGTAGCTTTCCTCTCGCAATTGTTGAATTGCCCTTTTAGCTCCCGTAGTAAAGGCTGATAAGATGGACTTCACAATCGGCCTATTGAATTCAGGAGATTCAATCATAGCGGTGGCCCGTTCCTTGTAATGAGTATCTTCGTTAGCCTTGTAAACCACCAGAGTCATTTGGGAAGTCTTCAGTTTGTTCTCTTTGATAGAAACCTCGGTTTTAACTGAATTAAGGGAGGTGTTCAAGGAAGTTATTTCATCTTCCTTCAGCTGCAGGACTTTGAGTTTTTTAGCCAACTCTGCTTCAAAATCAGCCTTTAGTTCGCCAATTTTGGAAAATAATTCTTGGTTAAGATCTGTACCCAATTTGAATTGTGTTTAAAGACTTTCAATCTGAGCTTCAAGTTGTTTCTTGGTAGCAGCGGAAAATACGGCAGAAGATAAATCAGTAACTTGTTGTCTCAGCTTATCATTCTCAGATCTTAGTTTCTTGTTCTCGTTGTATAAGTTTTGCATCAGTCGAGATAAGCCCATGTTTTCTATCCATCGCTAGAAATATAATAAAAGGTCATGAGATAACCGCTAAGAAATAGAGAGTAGACGGTAGTAAACATCCCTGATTCTCCTTATGGGAGAAACGATCAATTGCTTCAGGAGTATTGAGTTCTTCAAAAATGGGACGAACTTTATCCCAATCGCCGGCGAAGGAACCTCCTAGCAATATGGGGAGGACAGGAATAGTAGAAGAACTAGCAGAGAAGGAGGAACTAGGGATAGAGGGAGGAGCAAAGATTAAATAAGAAGAAGGTGAGGAGGGTAAAGATCCAGAAGTTGGAATAGATAAGGGAAAGTTGAAAGAGACATCGCCAGAAGCATTGGCATTAGAGAAAGGTGAGGCAGGAAAACTAAGAGAAGGGTAGAGTTCGGCCAACGTAGGTTCATCAGAAGGAAGGTCAGCTGGAACAAAACATTCTGAAACCTGTTCATTAGCAGGAAGGATAAGCCTCCTTTTGGACGGAGGAACCCTGGTAAGTTTGCGCCCCAGGCGTTTGCCGGTAGCAAGTTCAGCTATTGATTTATTTGGGCTACTAGAAGACGTGAGTTCAATGATGGGAAGAGGGGCAGATGAGGAGGCAGCAGCAGCCACTGATGAAGTAACAGCGGGTAAAGAAATAGCAAGGATCTCTGCAGAAAGACCTTCAGGAGCCTCAAGAGCTTCAAGAACTCCCAAAGAGCTGGGTACCTCAGCTAAAGGAGCCGGCTCTTCGATTGAAGGGGGAGGAATAATAGCAGCCAGAAGTTCGGCTTCTTTGGCACGAATTGCGTCCTCTTCCAGACGTAGTTCTTCATCAATCAAAGCGTCATAAAAGCTCTCCACTACATAGAAAAGAAAAATAATTTAGTTAGTTAAAAGCAAGAAGAAAGGAACAAGGTTTTACCTAAAGGGACTTGAGTATCAGGTTTGACGGGGCTTAAGCCAAACAGGTATAGAAGATCGACTCTCAGCCACTTGGGAATAGAAAGTCGACGATTTAACAACTTTTCACAATAAATAGGAAAAGAGGGATGGAGATGGAACTCTCTGATATCGGGCAAAGAGGGTAAGGAAGATTTCCAAGCATAAGACCAAGGAATGGGTCCGGGAAACTTTATGAAGAAAAAACAGGATTTCCAAGCTTTGAGAGACGAGGGCATATCTTCAAAAAGAACCATTTTCGTCCATGACTGAAACAAGAAAACACCAGGTTCCGAGCACTTGGGATAAGAGAACATGAAGAAATTTTGAGGGGTAGGAGGAATATCTAGCAAACGAAATAGCATGTAAGTACCACATAGATAACAAAATGCGTTGGGGGCAAATTATTGCAAAGGAATATCAAAATACTGGCTTATTTCGATCAAGAAAGGAGGAATGGGAAACCTTAAACCTCCTATCAACTGATCCTTGAAAAAAGTCACTCAATTAGCAGGAGGACGATGAGAACGATCATCCGATTTTGGGATTATGATGCCATACTCCAGGGGAATTTCATACTGACGACGGATGGTTAGCCTAGCATTTTTATCAAAAGAAGAAGACATGTGGACATACCAAGGAGCAATTGCTTCCTCAGCCATAGACAAGAGTAGAGGCAAGCAAAATAACAGATTACTTACTGAAACAAAGAAAGGAAATCGCCTAGAAACGATGAGCACGAGGTTTGGTCGAAAGCTGCAGCAAAAGAAGAACGCTTGGGTGGGAAAAGAAGAGACAAAGTTGAAAAGAAGACAAAGGGTTTAGGGTTTGAAAAGCACACAGTCGTCATCAGATCAAAACGTTTTTATCTCAGCAAACAATGAGGATCATAGGAAAAAGGCAAGGGCGTACATGATGTGGCAGTAAGAGAAAGTATGTGTCATATAAGTCATAAAGGAAACATTTATACTGGATGTGACAGATCAGATCACGCTGGAGTTGGTAACACCTCGTTATACGCTTCCAACGTTCTCTCACCCGAGGTAGAGCCAATCACTGATCAGGAAATATCGAAAGGAGGCGTAATTAACTAGACATAATAAAGGAAGAGAGACTGAGTTTGACTAAGCCCAGACTAAGGACAAAAAACATTTAAGGATAGCGATTTATGCGAGTAACAGATTTTAAGTTAGTATCATTATAAGAATGCAAACTGACATTGATCAAAATAATTTTATATCGACCAACATAACTTTGGCTATGTTAGACAAGTATAATCTCAGTTTAAATCACATTAGATAAGCTAATATCGATCGATATAACGTTAGCTATAATGAAAAAGTACTCCAGTGATCAAGATAACCTTAGTCATGGTAAATGAAAAAAATTTATCAAGATAACAAAACATAGGATATACGAAGGGGTAATGAGCATAACATCACCTTTATTCTTATGGATTAAAAGGATTCAATAGAGTTACATGATTTAATATAAAAAATTATTGTTACACTTAGAATCTGGTCAAGTACATAACATTACATTTTCCCTCAGGACATTAAGCCTCACACAAATAATAAAAATCACACACATACGCTCTCGAGATACTTGGAAAATTTCAATCCCACTGAAATCAAACTTACCATGGAGCGGAAGTGGAAACATTTTACCTAACACACAGGGAGCCCATCCAAGCTTGTCAAGGCGTATAAGTGGCAATATTTTGCCCCGAACAAAGAAAACATTGAAGCAGAAAAATTCAAGGGCAAGGGGAAGAGGATGGATCTATTCAAACCATGATGGAAAAGTAAGTGAAAAAGCCTTTTCCCTCCTCAAGCCCTGGAGTTCTGCAACTAGAGCCACCAAGCTTTTCCCATCGGTAACGTGTGTTGTGCCCTTCTCGCGACATCCATGGGCTATTGGGTTGGCCCTCCATGAGAAACGAAAATCTCTCTGAAGTTTCTTGAGCCTTCAGAGCATTGGCACCTTTGGATGAAAATTCTAAACTTTGAAAAACTTCATCTCTTGGGACAGTTCCTCAAACCCTAGAGTTAGCCGTAGCAAAAACTTGAATAAGCTCATATATAGATCTCGCCTTGTCCAACAAAAGTCGCCTCCAAAGAGAGGGAGTCGAAGCCATACTCTTAGCAAGAAAAGATTAGCAGAGAAGGAAAAGAATTGAGGAAGGCGATGAACGAAGAGAAGGTTGTAGCCCTATTTAAAGGATTAAAGGACCCAATGAATCACTATACTAAGGTTCACGGGATCACTGTACATAGAGTCACAAGATAGCTGTACATAAAATTTGTAAAGTCAAATCAATATAGGTGGCACGGGTAGGAAAAAACAAAATCGGACTTGTGTCTAGTCAGTCGTCTACACCTCCTTCGACTAGACTTGAAGGGAAGGCTAGTGATATGGGTTAGGTTTCATGGTTCCCCGATAAGAAGGGGAAAGGATATAATCAAACGGAGAAGGTAGGGTAATATCAGCCGGGATATACCTCAAAGAAGGTAGGACAATATCGACCGAAATATGCCTCCAAGGAGGAAGACCCATATCGATTGGTATATGCCCCAAAGGGGGTAGGCTAATATCGGCGGGATATACCTCAAAAGGAGGTAGGACAATATCGACCGAAATATACCTCCAAGGAGGAAGACCCATATCGATTGGCATATGCCCCAAAGGGGGTAGGCTAATATTGTAACACCCACTAAGCTTTTAAGATAAATAAGAGAATGATGAATTTGCCTTAGAAAAATATTAGTAGAATGTTGAACCAAAAAAATAAAAAAAGAAATAAAAATAGGGAGTAGTCAAGGATTGAACCTTGAACCTCTTATATTATAATTTATAGAATTAATTAGTAGAAACCAATTGGGATAGAGAGAAGATATTGATAGCAAGGAAAGGGAATGCATGATAAAGATAGGAGTAAAGATCTAAAAAGAGAAAGCAAGAAAAGAGCAAGAGAAAGGCAACTTGCCTTCCTCCCTTTCTCTCTCTTTTCCCTCTCTTGCCGTGACATTAAATGGAGAATGAAGGGGATTCATTCCCCCTTGTTCTCATCATAAATGATGAAAATAAATTAGAAAATAAAATAAATAAAAGAAAATAGAAAATGGGTTAAAGGAGAAGGAAAGCAAAAACTAATTTTGCTACCTCTTCCCCCTTAATATATATAAAAAAAAAAGATGATGTAAAGGGAAAATTCTATTTTTCTCTCATTTTCCCTCATCCTCCCTCTCCCTCACCGAACCCTCAGTCCCCTCTCCTCCATCTTTGGCCCCAAGCCAAGGTTTTCTCCTAAGAAAGCCTAAGATACAAGGAGGACATAGCAAGGGAATCAAGGGAAGGGAACTAGAAGAAGAGGCTACTTCTTCCATCACCACACCTTAGATCCACAAGAGAAAAGGATGTAAGCTTCCCCTCACCTGTGGTACAAGGCGTTTTATGTACTTTTCGGATTTTATGAGGATTAGAAAACCTAGAATAGAATTTAAGAAAAAAATTCGGCCAAAGAAGAGTTTTCAAATCTAGGAAGGTTTAAACAAGTCCTCATTTCATGATATTTTTCTATGCTATGTAGGAAGGTTTTTCTTCATGTTTTTATACCTATATGATACTTGGTCAGAGGAGTACCTAACCCTAGAATTTTGGCCAAAAATATTTTAAACAGGTTAGGGAAATCATTGTTTAACCAAACTAGTACAAGATTCCCTCCATGAATTACTAAGGGTCTTTTATTGGTTTTTCTTACTTGAAAGTTATGTTTCGGCCAAGAAAAGAGCTTAGGGTTAGGAAAACCTTTAAATTTAGGTAACCATGTTTATATGATAGAATATAGAGTTCTCTTAAAGAATTGCATGTCGAATATTGCTAGAAATTTATGAACTCTTCATTAAGATTTTCGGCCATGATAAGATGGATAGCTTAGAAAAGCTTAAACAAAATTTTAACATGCTCAAGACCTCTGTGATATTAAGATATGAAAGTTGTTTAATGCTCTCATGCTTAATTAGGGTATAGAGAATTTAGTTACATGATATATGACATGTAAGATCACAAGGGTCCTAGCTTGTTTATGAACCAAATTTGTATATGATGTTCTTAGTAATTTTTGCCATGAAACTTACTTACGTTTTCCATGCTTTAGGCCACTTAAAACCTAGTTTAGAGATTGGTAGGTTTCGGCCATGAGGAAAAATAAAAGAAAAAAAAAAAAGGAAAGAAACCTAGGAAGCCTAAGACACAATTCACATGTATGTTTATTATGCTTGTCTTTATACATGCTATGAAACTTGTATGACTTCCTATGCTTTTAGGCTATTTAAAGCAAATTTAAACACTGATGAGTCTCGGCCAAGTAGGGTTTAAATGACCTAGAGGCCTTAGAATTGAAACCAATTGTGTTAAAAATGCTTCTTATGGAAATATGATAATATGTTGATTGTGTCACATGCTTGTATAATTTTTCCATGACCTAAATGGACCATTGTATGTTTCGGCCAAGAAGGGATAGATGCCCTAGAAACCCTAGAACAAAAATTAAATATGCTCATGTCACTCTACATGAAATATGATAAGTAGAAAGCCAAAGTTCTCATGCTATATGTTGTTTAATGACCTAAAATGAGGCTAGGGTAAGTTTCGGCCATACCCATTGTATGATGCCTTATTATGAATGTATACATGATGTTAGTTCAAGTTCACATGCTTGTATGCTTGCTTTTAGCCCTAATGAATACTTGTTAAATTTCGGCCATGACATATGTTAAGGGCTTGAAGAACTTAGGAACTAGCTCAAATATGCTTACTATGTTACTTGGAAAAAATGTTATAAATATGGTTTAAGGTTTCCATGCTTTCATGACATTTGGGACCTTATTTCACACCTGATAGGGTTCGGCCACATGAAGTTTAGGGACTTGGGGAACTTAGAAACCAAGTTAATCATGCTTATAATGCTTCCTATGAAATTGATGTGATGATAATTTAGGTTCCACATGCTTTGAAGTTGTTTTTACCTAAATTGAGATCTAAGGGGGGGGTTCGGCCATGATAAGAACCCAAGGGATTAGGAAGCTTAGAACCCAAGCTAACTATGTTACCATGTTTCTTATGATAGTATAATCACATGATACACCCTTATGCTTAAACATGTATGCTTGTGATTTATACTTTCCATGATATGATATGTGCTTAGAAATATGCATGCTTTCATGATATGCTATGTGCTTAAAAAAAATGCATGCTTTCATGATATGCTATGTGGATAGAAATATGCATGCTTTGATGATATGCTATGTGCTTAAAATATGCATGCTTTCATGATATGCTATGTGGATAGAAATATGCATGCTTTGATGATATGCTATGTGCTTAAAATATGCATGTTTTTATGATATGCTATGTGGATAGAAATATGCATGCTTTGATGATATGCTATGTGTCTAAAATATGCATGCTCTCATGATATGCTAAGTGGTGAAAATATGCATGTTTTTATGACATGATGTATGCCTAAGTGATGCATACTTTTTTTTATGACATGATGTATGCCTAAGTGATGCATACTTTTTATGACATGATGTATGCCTAAGTGATACATATTAATTATGATATGATGTATGCCTAAGTGATGCATACTTTTATGACATAATGTATGCCTAAGTGATGCATACTTCTATGATATGCTATGTGACTAAATGATGCATTTTTATACATGCTACTTTACTTTGTAAGGCTTGTACCAAGGGTGGGCTCCTAATCAGCCCCTAGGCCTTTGGCTGTGTGATCCAGGCTAGTAAAAACAAAGGGATGGGCTCCTTAGTACGCCCCTAGGTCTATGGCTGTGTGATCCGAGCCTAGTTCCTAGTATGATTCAAGACTTGCTACCTTTGATATACTTAGGAAGCGCGCATATCTACGTGATTTATCTATGTGTGGTACAAGCCGAGGCCCTGATTATGTTGATATTATGTTCAAGTATATATGTAAGAAGAAATGGTTTTAAAGATCATGAGACATACACATGTTTTTCGGATACATGTTTTCAAAATCATATTGCATATACCTTATGATCATGTTGTGATGATGCTATGATTTATGATATGCCATGATTAGATATGATTATGTTATATTTCATGCTATGCTTTAAGAGCTTGATATGCCATGCCACCTTATGATGATACTATGATATGCCATGATTAGATATGATTATGTTATGTTTCATGCTATGCTTTAAGAGCTTGATATGCCATGCCACCTTATGATGATACTATGATATGCCATGATTAGATATGATTATGTTATGTTTCATGCTATGCTTTAAGAGATGATATGCCATGACTAGTTATGATTTTGTTATGTTGCATGATATGCTTAAAGAGTATGATATGTTATGCCATGACTAGTTGAGATCATGTTATGTTGAGACATTCTTTGATCATGTGATGATTTTCGGTTTTAGTGAGTAGGAAAGGAACTTACTGAGCCATGAGTGCTCATAGCTTACTTTCCTTGTACCACAGATAAAGGAAAAAGCTGGATGAGCTAAAGGAGCAGCAGGAGAGGCCAGGAGATGTGTGTGGCAGTGGCTAGGCAACCAAATAAGAACCTGCTTTAAAAACTTTTAAAGAACTATGCTTTGGTATCATGAATTGTAGTACCGTATGTGTGACTTGATGTTATGTTTCTACTAATTTTGATATCATGTTATTGATGCCGTGATAGTGTAGTTCGGATCTGATGAAAAGAAAAACAAAAGAAAAGTTTTTATTAAACTAAGAAAATTATTTTAAGTCTTCCGCTGTTTTAAAAAGAAAAATCTGTACATGGAGTATCGTAGCCCCGTCCCTTAGGGTTAGCAGGGAGGGCGGGCATTACAGGTTGGTATCAGAGCCAAGTTTTTGCCAGCTCACTATACACACATCAAGCCTCCGACCTGCCGCTCCAAGTAAGAATGTTTATGCTTAATTTTCTTGTTATATGCTTATGCTTAGTTTCACGTGATATGACTTATGCTTTATTTTTCTTCCTTGTTATATTGCCTATGTTTTATTTTCTTTGCTATATTGCTTATGCTTTATTTCTTTATGTTATATTGCTTGTCACTCTATTCTTTATTTTTCCTTATGTTGCTTATGCTTTAGTTTCATGTTCTGCTTGCTTATGTTTGATGCTTTATTCTATACTTTTAGTTATAATTTAGATTAGGATTACATATTAGTAGGTTAGGAATAATACCAGAACAAATAGATAAAAACAAAACAGTACGTTAGATTGGCTAAAAACGATAACCACTTACACTAGCCTATTTGTCATTATTTAGATAAACATGGTTAGGACACGCAATGGCCGAACCGAAGGGACAGTGACTCCACCAGACCTGACACAGGTAGTCGCAGACCTCCAGCATCAGATCAAATCAGAATGCACTACCGGTTATACCTACAGCCGCGCCAGTACCCCCGGCAGCCCCTACTCCGATGGTCCGACAAGAGGCCTATTTGATTCAGTGGCAAAGGCTTAAGCCGGAAGCATTCTCGGGAAACTGCGAACCATGGGATGCACAAGCCTGGCTCAAGACCGTGGAGAGCATAATGGAACTACTAGACTGGCCTGAACACGAGAAGGTCAAATGCGCGTCGTTCTGCCTTACCGGAGATGCCCGGATGTGGTGGGACCGAGTAAAGGCGAAAAGACAAATAAACAGATGCAGTGGACAGATTTTGAGACAGAGTTCTTAGAAGAATTCTTCCATATGCAAGTGACCAACAAGCACTATGACGAGTTCACTGAGTTCTGGCAAGGTGATCTGTCAGTTAACGAAGCCGTCAAGAAGTTCAACCGCCTAGCACGTCTGTGCCCAGAACTGATCAGTACTGAAAAAGAAAGGGTCCGGTTAATGTTAAAGATGCTCCGACCCGAGATCGCTCTGAACGTACCCGGCGGAGTTAATAGACCACAGACTGCAGAGGAGCTAGTCAGCAGTGCCCTGATTACCGAGCACTACCAGAAAGCAATGAACAAGGGCAAGAACCAAGCACTGACCGGAGGACAAAAATCACACAATACCAGAACCGACTAGAAAAGAAACTCAGGTGGAAAGAGGAAACAGTGGAACAACACAAAAGGTGGTCCGGCCAATAAGCAAACCAAGTACCCTCAGTGTGCCACATGTGGAAAGATGCATTCCGGAGTATGCCTCCTAAGCACCAGGAAGTGCTATAGCTGTGGAAAGGAAGGTCATCTAGCGAGAAATTGCCCAACTCAGCCTCAGGCACCACCTCCGCAGAACTTTCAGAACAGGAGTGCCCCCGCACAGCTTCACCAGATGCAAGCTACCATAGAAGGGACTTCAATCAGCCAAGGAAGATTGGAAGCCCCTCCCCTTGTGACAAATGCCAGAGTCTACTCCCTTACCCAGGAAGACGTGGCGAACGCCTCTACTGTCGTCACAGGTCAGCTATCTAATTTCAGTCAGTATGCTAGAATTTTATTCAATGCTGAAAGCGAACTGATGAGGGAATCCATCAAGAAACAGAGACATGTTTCATATCCGTTAGTTGAAACCATGTCCGGACGACTCTCTACCCTCACCATAACACCAACGTTATTCGAGAACATGTTAGAGAAGCATACCAGGGACCCGAGCCTTCAAAGAATTAAACAAGAGACCGCAGAAGGAAAGAATGACGGGTTCCGTATCGCAGACGATGGAATATTATACCTCAGGGATCGATTATGTATTCCAGAGGATCCAGAGTTGCGAAAGAAAATACTGGAAGAAGCCCATACAACACCTTATGCAATGCACCCGGGCTCCACTAAGATGTACCAGGACCTGAAAAAGAAATTTTGGTGGTCCGGTATTAAAAGAGAAGTGGCTCAGTACGTCAGTACTTGTCTGACCTGCCAAAGGGTAAAAGCTGAATACCAGAGACCCGGCGGATTACTACAACCTGTCAAAATTCCATAATGGAAATGGGAAGAAATCTCCATGGATTTCATTTCAGGTCTACCCAGGACGACAAACGGATATGATGCTATATGGGTGATCGTGGACAGATTGACGAAGTCTGCACACTTTTTGGCGATCAAGATGACTTATTCAACTGAGCAACTAGCTCAGATATATGTTAAGGAAATCATCAGATTACATGGTATCCCTAAGACCATTATTTCTGATAGAGACGGACGTTTTGTCTCGCACTTTTGGGAGTGCGTTCAGAAGGCCCTCGGCACGAAGTTGTTGTTTAGCACAGCCTTCCACCCACAGACTGATGGGCAGACTGAAAGAGTAAATCAAATATTGGAGGATATGTTAAGAGCTTGTGCCCTGGACTTCAAGGGGTGCTGGTGCCGATATTTATACCTGGCAGAATTCGCCTACAATAATAGCTACCAAGCTACTATTGGAATGGCACCTTACGAAGCTCTATATGGGAGGAAGTGTAGGTCCCCTATATGCTGGTATGAGAGCGGTGAAAAGAAGGAGATGGGATTCCGAACGGAGCTTATCGATGACACCACCCTAGCTATACAGAAGATCCGCCAACGAATAGATACTGCTCAAAGTTGGCAGAAGAATTATGCCGATAAAAGGCGCAGACCGCTGGAATTCAACATCGGAGATTTGGTATTCCTTAAGGTATCCCCCATGAAAGGGATAATGAGGTTCGGAAAGAGGAGCAAGTTAAGCCCACGATACGTAGGACCGTACCGGATTGTAGAAAGAGTGGGCCAAGTCGCATACAGACTAGAACTACCTCCAGACATGGCAGCCATTCACAATGTGTTCCATGTATCGATGCTCAAGAAGTGTACTACCAGCACAGATCAAGTAATTGAGCCACAGTCGGTACAGGTTCAAGAGGACCTAAGTTACGAAAATAGACCTATTCAGATCTTGGACCGAGAAGTCAAGAGATTAAGGAAAAAAGAAATACCCTTAGTAAAGGTTCTATGGCGGAATCAACGATTTGAAGAAGCCACCTGGGAACGCGAGGACTATATGAAACAAAAGTACCCGGAGCTATTTTAAAGTTCGAGGACGAACTTTTTATGAGGTACGGGGTACTGTAACACCCACTAAGCTTTTAAGATAAATAAGAGAATGATGAATTTGTCTTATAAAAATATTAGTAGAATGTTGAACCAAAAAGAAATAAAAAAAGAAATAAAAATAGGGAGTAGTCAAGGATTGAACCTTGAACCTCTTATATTATAATTTATAGAATTTATTAGTAGAAACCAATTGGGATAGAGAGAAGATACTGATAGCAAGGAAAGGGAATGCATGATAAAGATAGGAGTAAAGATCTAAAAAGAGAAAGCAAGAAAAGAGCAAGAGAAAGGCAACTTGCCTTCCTCCCTTTCTCTCTCTTTTCCCTCTCTTGCCGTGACATTAAATGGAGAATGAAGGGGATTCATTCCCCCTTGTTCTCATCATAAATGATGAGAATAAATTAGAAAACAAAATAAATAAAAGAAAATAGAAAATGGGTTAAAGGAGAAGGAAAGCAAAAACCAATTTTGCTACCTCTTCCCCCTTAATATAAAAAACAAAAAAAGATGATGTAAAGCGAAAATTCTATTTTTCTCTCATTTTCCCTCATCCTCCCTCTCCCTCACCGAACCCTCAGTCCCCTCTCCTCCATCTTCGGCCCCAAGCCAAGGTTTTCTCCTAAGAAAGCCTAAGATACAAGGAGGACTTAGCAAGGGAATCAAGGGAAGGGAACTAGAAGAAGAGGCTACTTCTTCCATCACCACACCTTAGATCCACAAGCGAAAAGGATGTAAGCTTCCCCTCACCTGTGGTACAAGGTGTTTTATGTACTTTTTGGATTTTATGAGGATTAGAAAACCTAGAATAGAATTTAAGAAAAAAATTCGGCCAAAGAAGAGTTTTCAAATCTAGGAAGGTTTAAACAAGTCCTCATTTCATGATATTTTTCTATGCTATGTAGGAAAGTTTTCCTTCATGTTTTTATACCTATATGATGCTTGGTCAGAGGAGTACCTAACCCTAGAATTTCGGCCAAAAATATTTTAAAGAGGTTAGGGAAATCATTGTTTAACCAAACTAGTACAAGATTCCCTCCATGAATTACTAAGGGTCTTTTATTGGTTTTTCTTACTTGAAAGTTACTTGGAACCAAAAGAAATCCACTCATATGTTTCGGCCAAGAAAAGAGCTTAGGGTTAGGAAAACCTTTAAATTTAGGTAACCATGTTTATATGATAGAATATAGAGTTCTCTTAAAGAATTGCATGTCGAATATTGCTAGAAATTTATGAACTCTTCATTAAGATTTTCGGCCATGATAAGATGGATAGCTTAGAAAAGCTTAAACAAAATTTTAACATGCTCAAGACCTCTGTGATATTAAGAAATGAAAGTTGTTTAATGCTCTCATGCTTAATTATGGTATAGAGAATTTAGTTACATGATATATGACATGTAAGATCACAAGGATCCTAGCTTGTTTATGAACCAAATTTGTATATGATGTTCTTAGTAATTTTTGCCATGAAACTTACTTAGGTTTTCCATGCTTTAGGGCACTTAAAACCTAGTTTAGAGATTGGTAGGTTTCGGCCTTGAGGAAAAATAAAAGAAAAAAAAAGGAAAGAAACCTAGGAAGCATAAGACACAATTCACATGTATGTTTATTATGCTTTTCTTTATACATGCTATGAAACTTGTATGACTTCCTATGCTTTTAGGCTATTTGAAGCAAATTTAAACACTGATGAGTCTCGGCCAAGTAGGGTTTAAATGACCTAGAGGCCTTAGAATTGAAACCAATTGTGTTAAAAATGCTTCTTATGGAAATATGATAATATGTTGATTGTGTCACATGCTTGTATAATTTTTCCATGACCTAAATGGACCATTGTATGTTTCGGCCATGAAGGGATAGATGCCCTAGAAACCCTAGAACAAAAATTAAATATGCTCATGTCACTCTACATGAAATATGATAAGTAGAAAGCCAAAGTTCTCATGCTATATGTTGTTTAATGACCTAAAATGAGGCTAGGGTAAGTTTCGGCCATACCCATTGTATGATGCCTTATTATGAATGTATACATGATGTTAGTTCAAGTTCACATTCTTGTATGCTTGCTTTTAGCCCTAATGAATACTTGTTAAATTTCGGCCATGACATATGTTAAGGGCTTGAAGAACTTAGGAACTAGCTCAAATATGCTTACTATGTTACTTGGAAAAAAATGCTATAAATATGGTTTAAGGTTTCCATGCTTTCATGACATTTGGGACCTTATTTCACATCTGATAGGGTTCGGCCACATGAAGTTTAGGGACGTGGAGAACTTAGAAACCAAGTTAATCATGCTTATAATGCTTCCTATGAAATTGATGTGATGATAATTTAGGTTCCACATGCTTGGAGGTTGTTTTTACCTAAATTGAGATCTAAGGGGGGGTTCGGCCATGATAAGAACCCAAGCGATTAGGAAGCTTAGAACCCAAGCTAACTATGTTACCATGTTTCTTATGATTGTATAATCACATGATACACCCTTATGCTTAAACATGTATGCTTGTGATTTATACTTTCCATGATATGATATGTGCTTAGAAATATGCATGCTTTCATGATATGCTATGTGCTTAAAAAAAATGCATGCTTTCATGATATGCAATGTGGAGAAATATGCATGCTTTGATGATATGCTATGTGCTTAAAATATGCATGCTTTCATGATATGCTATGTGGATAGAAATATGCATGCTTTGATGATATGCTATGTGCTTAAAATATGCATGCTTTTATGATATGCTATATGGATAGAAATATGCATGCTTTGATGATATGCTATGTGCCTAAAATATGCATGCTCGCATGATATGCTAAGTGGTGAAAATATGCATGTTTTTATGACATGATGTATGCCTAAGTGATGCATACTTTTTTTTATGACATGATGTATGCCTAAGTGATGCATATTTTTTATGACATGATGTATGCCTAAGTGATGCATACTAATTATGATATGATGTATGCCTAAGTGATGCATGCTTTTATGACATAATGTATGCCTAAGTGATGCATACTTCTATGATATGCTATGTGACTAAATGATGCATTTTTATACATGCAACTTTACTTTGTAAGGCTTGTACCAAGGGTGGGCTCCTAATCAGCCTCTAGGCCTTTGGCTGTGTGATCCAGGCTAGTAAAAACAAAGGGATGGGCTCCTTAGTACGCCCCTAGGTCTATGGCTGTGTGATCCGGACCTAGTTCCTAGTATGATTCAAGTCTTGCTACCTTGGATATACTTAGGAAGCGCGCATATCTACGTGATTTATCTATGTGTGGTACAAGCCGGGGCCCTGATTATGTTGATATTATGTTCAAGTATATATGTAAGAAGAAATGATTTTAAAGATCATGAGACATACACATGTTTTTCGGATACATGTTTTCAAAATCATATTGCATATACCTTATGATCATGTTGTGATGATGCTATGATTTATGATATGCCATGATTAGATATGATTATGTTATGTTTCATGCCATGCTTTAAGAACTTGATATGCCATGCCACCTTATGATGATACTATGATATGCTATGATTAGATATGATTATGTTATGTTTCATGCTATGCTTTAAGAGCATGATATGCCATGCCACCTTATGATGATACTATGATATGCCATGATTAGATATGATTATGTTATGTTTCATGCTATGCTTTAAGAGATGATATGCCATGACTAGTTATGGTTTTGTTATGTTTCATGATATGCTTAAAGAGTATGATATGTTATGCC
The DNA here is from genome assembly GCF_018446385.1 of Zingiber officinale. Classification (NCBI taxonomy): domain Eukaryota; kingdom Viridiplantae; phylum Streptophyta; class Magnoliopsida; order Zingiberales; family Zingiberaceae; genus Zingiber; species Zingiber officinale. The sequence goes on along the minus strand of NC_055995.1, from coordinate 60,131,725 downwards.
ATGACTAGTTGAGATCATGTTATGTTGAGACATTCTTTGATCATGTGATGATTTTCGGTTTTAGTGAGTAGGAAAGGAACTTACTGAGCCATGAGTGCTCATAGCTTACTTTCCTTGTACCACAGATAAAGGAAAAAGCTGGATGAGCTAAAGGAGCAGCAGGAGAGTCCAGGAGATGTGTGTGGCAGTGGCTAGGCAACCAAATAAGAACCTGCTTTAAAAACTTTTAAAGAACTATGCTTTGGTATCATGAATTGTAGTATCGTATGTGTGACTTGATGTTATGTTTCTACTAATTTTGATATCATGTTATTGATGTCGTGATAGTGTAGTTCGGATTTGATGAAAAGAAAAACAAAATAAAAGTTTTTATTAAACTAAGAAAATTATTTTAAGTCTTCCACTGTTTTAAAAAGAAAAATTTGTACATCGAGTATCGTAGCCCCGTCCCTTAGGGTTAGCAGGGAGGGCGGGCGTTACAAATATCGGCCGGGATATACCTCAAAAGGAGGTAGGTCTATATCGACCGAAATATGTCTCCAAGGAGGAAGACCCGTATCGATTGGCATATGTCCCAAAGGGGGTAGGCTAATATCGACCAGGATAAACCTCAAAAGGAGGTAGGTCTATATCGACTGAGATATGCCTCCAAGGAGGAAGACCCATATCAATTGGCATACGCCCCAAATGGGGTACGCCAATATCGGCCGGGATATACTGCCGAATGAGTAGACTAGTATCAATTGAAACATGCTCTCAAGAAGGTAGGCTAATATCGGCCGATATATACCTCAAAAGGAGGTAGGTCAATATCGACCGAGATATGCCTCCAAGGTGGAAGACCCATATCAATTGGTATATACCTCAAAAGAGGTTGGCTAATATCGGCCGGGATATACCTCAAAAGGAGGTAGGTCTATATCGACTGAAATACGCCTCTAAGGAGGAAGACCCATATTGATTGGCATATGCCCCAAAGGGGGTAGGCTAATATCGACCGGGATATACCTCAAAAGGAGGTAGGTCTATATCGACCGAGATATGCCTCCAAAGAGGAAGGTTAATATCAGTCGGGATGACTAATATCTTGAAAAGATATTTGATAAAATACAACCCAATGCTAGTTAAAATAATAAATAAAGGAGCTCGGACGAGCACTTCCCCAGGAACCTCATAAGGGGTAATAATAATTGATCAAACCTAATTGGGCCCAGTCCTGATTGAGACAAGAAACATTAGTACATCAAGCTATCTTTGATATAGCAAAAACAGGAGGGGTGAATAGGAAGGATAAGAACACTGTGAAAAAGAGTTGGTAAGATAGAGAAGTGATATTACAAATAAAGTAGTTTCCTAAATATGTTTGCGGTATACGATTGCATAACTAGTGTTTTGGCGGGAAATGTGTTTTCAGACCATTTTCCAAGTGCTAGACGACAAATAAGGTACATCTGGGGTACGAAGAAGATTCCTTAAAATGTCATTCACCACAAGTACACAGCTGACGTCATCTCATAACAAACTCTAACAAACCGGGGTCCACTTCATGACTACGGAGGTTATATGAAGTGGTATAAAAAGGGGAATCCTCTCCGTTGGCGAGGTAAGTTCACATCATTGCGCACATTCATAACCCTAATTTCTCAACTACTGTTCATCTTCTTCCTCCTTTTTCTTCTACACCAAGAGAGATTACTGACTTGAGCGTTGGAGGGCCTAGCCAGGGATTCCCACCCCGGTCTTAGGTCACTGACGGTAGTGTCAGTTGGTCTCTTGTGTGCAGGGAGCCTTTGGAGTTCCGAAGCTGGTGTTCTTCGATTGGATCTCCTCATCGCCATTGGTATCTTGCCTCGAGAGGATATTTGGTGGCTTCATCTTCTTGGATCCGCTTTGGGTTTCTCAGATTGGCGTTCTCCAGGCATTATTCTTCATCAGCGGTGGGTTTCTTTCTCCTGGATCTCCGTCTTGTCCAGCTTCTCAGACAGGATCAATAACAATATAGCAAACATATCACATGACTCTCTCTACCACTCATAGGAGACATGGTTGATAATATATATTGGTCATTGTCAACTGTCTCAACATTGTAGTGAAGACATAGTCGTTAATCACTCTTAGGAGACATGGTCAACAGAATATACCAGTCACTGTCAACTCTCTCAATATTATAGGATAGACATGGTCATTAGGAAATAACCAGTGTGATATTACTTACACAGTAACCAAACACATCAACAAGCATGATAACTATCATCAACACAAGCCACACATGTGTGTACTACTAGTAGGGTATGCATAGCTATAATGATAAGCATCCTATTGTACACATTATAAATGTATGTACACTACATGATATATACATAACAAACGTAAGCATCATCCTATTATATACACCATACTCTTGTGTACACTACATGATATATACATAACAAACATATGCATCATCCTATTGTACACACCATACACATGTGTACAACTACAAGATATGAATAACTACATGTCAATCATCCTACTATACATACCATACACTTGTTTACAACAACAATATATGAAAACAAAATGAGACTGCATGGATACAAATCGATCAACTCAAAGATCAAGCAAACAAGTACCAAACTTGTGTAGTAATATGAATAGAGTGAAGGTAAATACAACTACCAACTAATGTAATAATCATGCAACTAGGTCAATAACTAGAGAAAACAAGGGAAGAAAAATACTCGCCTTAAATGTAGATCATGTCGAACTATCTTCACATCAGGGAGTTTGTCTCAAATCAAAAAACCTACAACATGAAACACAATCAAATACATTTATCTTAAACTAATTAGGAAACCCTAATTGAATCAACCTATTGATCTAATCTCCCATATTACTCATACACCACAGTTTACTTAACTAATCCCAAATCAATAATTTACTAATCATTTAATCCATGTATTACTTAACTAACACAACTAATATCTTAAATCAAATTGGTACTTAAGCCTTTGAATAGTTAGTTAACCATACTAATAATGATTACTTGGCTAAATGGAATGAATAAGACTAAATGGGTAAAGGAAATTTTTTACCCTACACTCCTCTAGCATTTCACATTTCCGGCATTGACCTCGGTTGGGTAATAATGGTAGGTGGTGCTATGGTGGACATGGATAGCTACCCACGTTTGATTGTAGTGGCTGCTATGGCTGGAGAAACAATGAGGTGGCAATGGCTAGCTAAACAATGATGGGGCTGTCAAATAATGGTGTTGACACATGTTTTTGGCCACCAATCGCAATGGCATGCCGCTGATTGCCCATGTCAAATACTTAGGGGAATAGCCATGACTATCCTTGACGTTCTCCGGCGACACAGGAGACTGGGGTGGAGGCGTCGCTAAGCTGGGCACAACAAAGTGGTGCCACGACAATGGGATAGCAACACAAGGGAGAGAAGACGGTGTCACCGGGTTGGAGGGTTGCTGGATTTCCTGATCATGGCTGAAGAGGGGCTGGTACCATTTTCCCATGCTCGTAACAGAGGGATAGACCTTCATAGGTATGCATCATAGACATGTGGGGAAAAGAGGTATCTCTCAAACTGCCAATGACATCTCACGATGACGGCAGTGTCGTCACGTCGACCTCACGTGAATTGGCGTGGTGGTGCCGGGGTAATAGGGAGAGTGAGAAAAGTGACAATTGCAGTTAGGAGAATTTGGGCTGTGCCAACTTAGGGAGGAAGTGGCTCGACGGTGATATGGGGATCCGGTGATGGTGCGGCGGCAAGCGTTGTCAACGCCAGGGGAAAGAGATGTGAGAGAGGATAAAGGTGGGAGAAGGGTGGCGATGGATGTTAGGGCATGGCTAGGGAGAAGAAAATGAGAGGAGTTTATAAACCTAGGTTTATATATCAAAATTAGGATAGTTATTCCAATCAACTTCCACTTAAATGGTATTCCAAACAAGCTTCCTACAAGCCCAGTAAATTTGTCCCTTAAACATGTCATAGGAATTTGATTTAAATCCCAATTTTTTTAAAAAAAAATCCCTAGAAAATCTATAATGTAATCCTTTAATTAACACTTATTATTTTATTATTATTTAAGTGTTGTATCTATCAAATCTTTTGAAAAATATTATACTTAACATATTTTTAAGCAATGATCACATTTTGATGTGTGTCAAAAGAGGAGAGAAAGGATTAAAAGTTAAGTGAGAAATATGATTTAGAGTTAAGTATTGAAAAACTTAAGAAACCTCAGGGATGTTAAACTCATGGGAAGATATGTTTACTTTAGGGGGAGAAATTAACTTGAGGGGGAATTTTTTATTTTAAAATTAACTCTAAATTATTTAAGTTAACTTTGAACTTAGATTTCCAAATATCAAAAAGGGAAATATTGTTGGTGCAGGTGCACCAAAATCAAACCTATGTTTTGATATTATCAAAGGTTCAAGTTAAATTTTGTCGTTATATGATAAATTGAACAAGTGTACAAGATTCTCAACTTGAAAAGTCCTAGTTGAGGCTAGCCAAGGAAAAGCCCAGTTGTGGCTAGGCAAAGACAGACTTAGCAGATCATGAAAATAAGGCAGGAAGTCCAGATGGGCCATGTGGATCTGACATATGGCAAGTGGGTTTGATAGGTATTGAGGACTCGACATTGAATCAAGAGGAAACTCTAGCAGGCTGATTTTATGCTAAGTGGTTAAAGTTCAAACAAGTCTAGAAGACCTAATATTTGATAGTTGAGTTAAGGTAAGCTCTTGGAGGGAGTGCAATGAGGTCTTGTCCTGGTAGGGACAAACCTTAGGTGTTGATCCTACTGAAGAAATCAATGAAGGTTTTCTATATTGAGATCAATATAGTCCTAATTGTCATACTCATGCATCATTACTATCTAGTGTGTTAACTCTATTTTGTAGGACTTCTATTATTATATATTTCCTATGCTAACTTTGTTTATAGTTAAACATAGTTCCAAAAATGATTGAATATTCGGTCGATCGATAGTTGGGATCAGTCGACCAATCTAGCAAGCTAGGTATAGATTAGATCAAAGTCTAGAATATATGATACCCAGTATTTTTAGTCAATCGATTAGTGAGATTAGTCAACCAATCAGGCCAGCTTGGCAAAGATTATAACAAAGCTCGGCGAATATAGTAAGCACCTTCTTTCGTCGACTAATAAGTTGGATCAGTCGATCAATCTATAAAAGGGAATGACAAATGATCAGATTAGATCCCCTAGGAAAGGAAATCCTGAGATTCAGTCAATGGATAAGCTTGATCAGTCAGTCAAACTACAAAAATAACAGGATCATGAAGATTGAATGAGGGCAATTATGGAAGGGCACGGAATTCAGTTGATAGGAGGTTCAATCGACGAATAGGTTTAGTTGACTAAAAGAGATTTTAGTCGACCGAACAATGCCTATAAAAGAAGACCTCGGGGTCTGAGCTGAGTATCCATTAATTTCGTTCACACTCACAACTTCGTCTCCACCATTGCTATGCATGTAAGTTTTGATACTACTATGCCAACAGGTCATCAAGAACCTAGGCCTAAGACCTAATCTTCATTGTCGGTATATTTTATATCTATACTTGTATTATAATTGCTTGTCTTATATATTTGTATAATTCAAGCATTTAGTAGATTGCTCAATGAAAGTGATTAAGAATCGCGGGCTTTAGAGTAGTTATTGTTGGACTGTGAACCAAGTAAAAAAGAAACTATTTTTTTGTATTTGTCTTCTCTCTACTCTGCTGCACTTTGATTTACTTTAAAGAAAATGTTTTAAACGAGCGAGATTTACCCCCTCTCTCAACTCCTATGATCCTACAAAATGTTGTTGTCGTCAAAGCATTGGCACAGAATGGAAGTAGAGAGGCGCATAAGAGTTCTGTTGAGACTGTTGTTCAAAGCCCCTTTTAAAAATGATTCTGGGTGCTAGGACTAGCCTCAGGATCCCCAGCTTTGTTTATCCGATCCACCTTCATTGGTGCATTAGGAAACTCCAGAAGCCTAGATCCCTTCTGGACACCTAGACTGCTAATGTGGTATCATTTGGATGAAGCTCTTCCATTGTAGCTTTATCCCTTCCCAGGCACATAGATGCCTCCCTAGTGCTTAAAAACTGATGTGCACCACCCAATGATGGCATGCCACCTCATTTGTATATAGGCTATATTTTGAACATTTTGAACACCTGAATCCACTCGGGGCGCTCAGACCTCCAATTGTTTTGATCCACTTTTGGCTCCCAGAGTTCCCTATTTTTGTTAGCTCATATTTTTAGCTTCCTACATCATAGAATTAGCACAAGCATAATAAAATTATGATCGATAGCTTTTCAGTTGTCTAGTCTCAACTTTAAGTCTCCCATGAAATTTTATATTAGATCAACACCTAATGTTATACTTTCAAGATTGCGCCCTCACTACTCCACTCAGGAGAGTTTACCTAATGCCAAACTTTAGCCCATGAACATTTTTTGGTTAGCTTAATCTTGACCCTCGAGACTTTCCATAAAACCTCCGGCTTTCGACCTATATATGTTGGGCGTCTCTATGTGTATTTAAAATTTATTTTTGAAAAACATGCAATGAAAGCATAATAATTTCCTAAATTATGGCAACATGCATCACACACATACATAGGAATACACATACGTAGACATAAATGTAGAATAAAATATTTATTTAGGAGTTATACCTTCGAGTTCATAATCAAACATTGAAGAGAGCATATAGCTAGCCACACGAGGCTAGCCTATGAGATACAAAAATTAAATAATAAGTGTTATTAGAGACATAACCTTATAAAATTTTTTGAGAATTTAAAAAAAAAATTGGGATTTATTCTGATCTTGGATGAGACATTTTAAGGGGTAGATTTATTAGGCTAAGTGAAAGCCTATTTGGAAGTTTTTTAATAGTAGGCAAAGGGGGAGAAGTAAGGTTTTAGTTGGAAAAACCTTAAATACCTTTTCGATAAGAAAATCCTAGCTCAATGGGGAGCTTAGCTGTAGGGGAAGCCTTGTGATAGGTTTCAATGCATATTGCATATTTACTTGGCAGTATAAGTCCAAGTGTATAGCCTTGGCAATGTACATCCAAAATTATTATTAGTATGTTATTGCTATTTATTTTTTCTAACTTAAACATATTGTCAAACATCAAAAAATGAGAGATTTTTGGAGTAATTTTACCTTAAGATGGTCTGGTGTGACCATGGGTTTTGATGGTTTGGGCAAAGGGTTTAAGTTAGGTTTACCCTTGTATTTGATATATGTATTTGAGTTGTGCAGGTTTGTAGGATATACATATAACTAAGCTTGATGGCTTTAGGTCTAGTGAAGGATTGAGAATTTGAGAGATTGTGGACAAGACAACATGGACAAGAGCCGAGAGAATACACTTTGAGGTACACGTGAAGGATGACATTGGGACAAGATGCGGGCTTGAATACATCCGAGGGACAAAAGCCAAAGGAAGTAGGCTTGAAGGCAAGAGGTTAAGACTGCAAAGAAGAGTCAAGTGAGTCGTGAGGGTCCAAATGTTGAGAGAAATGTACTCAGAATGGGAAACCCCTAGGTTTTAGGGTTTACCAATCGACTGGTGAATGTACCAATCGACTGGTGTCGATGGGGGAGCAAACAGAATGCCTTTGTTCCCTTAGCTAGTGTGGAGCAGTCGACTGGTCACTACATAAGTCGGTTGATATTGAACTGTTGGGTTGTAAAGGTCATATTTCCTCAAAGGGCAGTCGACTGGTTATGTTACTAGTTGATTGGTTGCGGAAAACATAGTTAAGTATTTCCTCCTGAGCTCTATTAAGAGAGCTCGGGGTGTTTGGCCAAGGTTGACGAATAGAGGTGGTTAGCTCCTATTAGTAGTCTTCCAATGCCCTAGCATCTCAAGTATTCTTGTGAGAGTTGTGGTGAGGTTTCTCCACCCACAAGGAGCTACGTGTGCTAGCCGGAGTTTACCGAGGAGTTATCCACCGATGGATCGGGATTGCCCACCTTATTGTTAGAGTGTATACTAAAAGCCTAGCTTTTGGTATAAACATTTATCTAGAAATAAGAATCACATTGGTCAAATGTCTACATTTATGATAAATGTAGTTGTTCAATTAATTTATATTGTAGATAACATGGTGTGTGTTGTCACACACAGAGGATCATGTTATCAACACCTTCTAAATTATAAACAGTAGCTCACGACCAAGATGGAAAGGAACAAACCATTGGAAGGTCGTAGTGTAATTAGGTATTAGTTTATCTTAACTATATAATTACACTAGTACACTTAGAGTGTATTGAGTAGGACGATTAGAGGTCGTTTCTTTTTATACTGACTTTATAAAGGAACAAAGACCTCAGTTATTATGGAAGTGTGTGCTCTTAATCCTAATATAATAACAAGCACATATATTTGATATTTGTTTCTTTAATTTATCAATGGGTGAGATTTAGTTCGATAAATCAATAAGCCTGATAAGTTGGGAAATGATATCACTTATAGTGTGTGTTGTTGATTATAGAAGAAAACTGTGTCCTAGTGATCTAGGTTGATAATGTCGCCAACAGGAGCTCATAAGGATTGTCATGTTAAACCCTGTAGGTGGACTTAGTCCGACATGACGATAAGGTTGAGTGGTACTACTCTTGGACTAAGATATTAATTAAGTGAGTTGTCAGTAACTCATTTAATTAGTAGACATTCGATATCTTAAACACAGGGAGACTAACACACTCATAATAAGAAGCAGCCCAAAATGTAATTTGGGATTGGTGCGGTAGTTCAATAATAGTTCTTTATTGGAATGAATTATTATTGATGGAATTAAGTTGTATGTTCGGGGTGAACACGGGAAGCTTAATTTCATCGGGAGACCAAAACCAATTCCTCCTCTTGGTCCCTATCGTAGCCTCTTATATATAGAGATTTATACCCACCACATACCCACCTTCTTACCCAACCTATAGGGGTCGGCCAAGCCATGCTTGAAGCTCAAGCTTAGGGCCGGCCAAGCCTAAAGGTTGAGCCTTAAGGTGGCCGACCAATTACTTGGAGCCCAAGCTTAGGTGGCCGGCCACATCATATTTAAAAGGGATTTTTATTAAAATTATTTCTTATGTGGATATCATGGTTTTAAAAGAGAGTTTGAAATTTAAATCTTTCCTTTTATAGCTTTCTACAAAAGATTAAGAAAAGATTTGAAATCTTTCCTTATTTGCATATTGAAAGGTAGATTTTAATTTTAAGAAAACTTTCCTTTTTAACCATGTTCATGATTTAAAAGAAAGTTTAAAAATTAAGGGGGCGTTTGGTTAAATGATGGGAATTTGGTTGATTCCCATAAATCTAGTAATCATTCCCAAAATGTCATTCCCAAACCCACAATCCAAACACTATTTTTTACTATCATTCCATTCCCTCATTACCAAAGCCATCAACCAAACACCCCCTAAATATCTCTTTTATAAGTTTCTACAAGAGATTAAGAAAAGATTTGATATCTTTCTTTATTTGTAGATTAAAAGGAGATTTCAATTTTTAAGATAACTTTCCTTTTTGGAAATTATCCACATGTTTAAAAGAATGATCTTAATTTATAAAATTTCCTTTTTATAATCCACCATGAAGGAAAAAATTATTGGAGAAAGTTTTTATAAAATTTCTGGAAGAAATAAGAAAGTTTTAATTTGTGTTTAAAATTTTATTTGCTTGGAGATTTGATGTGGCCGACCATATGATTTAAGAAAAGGTTTTTAATTTTAATTAATTAAATTTTCATTTTCATGGCAAAGGAATTAAGGAAGTTTTTTATTAAAATTTCCTTATTTGCCAAGACCAAGGAATATAAAAGAGAGGGTAGAGGTGCCTTCATGGGAACGACTCTATTAATTTTCTCCTCTTTTTCTCCTTGGGTGTGGCCGACCCCTCCTCTTTCTCTCTTCTCCATCTTGTGGCCGAACCTCATCTCATCCTTGGAGTCCTTGTGGTGGCCGGATCTTACTTGGAGAAGGAGAGAAAAGGAGGCGATATTTCTAGCATCCCTTGAAGCTTGGTGGTGGCCGAACCTCTTCATCTTTGGAGGAGCTCTTGGTGGCCGAAACCTAGAAGGAAGAAGAAGGTGCTTGGTGATTCTCATCTCAGAAGATCGTTGCCCACACAAAGTCCGAGGTTAGAAGAGGAATACGGTAGAAGATCAAGAGGTTATTTTTGCTTACAAAGAAAGGTATAACTAGTAATTATTTTTTGCATCATACTAGTTTTCTTTGTATAGTTATTTTTGGAAATACCAAACACAAGAGGCATATGATTCTAGAGTTTTTGGATTTGTTTCGAGGTTGTGTTTCTTTTCTTTTATTTTTTGAATTTGTGATTCGATTGTTCTTTTTGGTTAACCTAGATTTATTTAAGAAAATTAAATATTAGCTTTCCTTAAAAGGCTTTGTCTAGACGGTGGTGGTTGCTCCCATATCCAAGAAGGCCATGTGCCTCGCCATGCAGTCTTGGAAGCTAATTTAGGAAATTAATATTTAATGGAATTAATAACATAGGTGGACTTGAATCAATAGTGTTAAGATCCGCTTGCGATTCAAATCTAAACCATTAAGAACAGATATGTTAAATTTGGAATCAATGATGTTAAGTTCCATCTGTAATTCCTAATTTAACTTCTAAAGAACACAAAAGGTTATTTAAGGAAAGGTTCGACACTTGTACAAAATTTTTGTACAGTGGAACCGGTACGATTTTCCTAGGACTAACCAACACTTATGGGCAGCCATGGATTAGGAGCTTTATCTTCGAACCATGTAAATCGGCATGTTAGCAGTTTGGTGTTCTTCCATATTATTTAGCATTGTTTATTTATATTTCCGCTGTGCAACTAACATGTGTAGGAAGAGAGAACCACATATTAGGAGTGACCTAGCTATTCATCCCCCTCTTTTGGCCGGTCAATGATCACAATCAACCATCACTTATCTTGTGAGGTTTATTTTGTTATTATTCTCAGTTTATTCATTATGGATTGAAGTAATCATGTTTATTAATTAGTGTATGGATTAAATCCATTTATGCTTAGGTCATTGGAATTTGACAATTCTAGGTAACTTTCTTTCACAATTTTTTAAGTATGATTGAGAATTGCTAGAGGGATGCATCTTTAGTTATTTTCTTTTTTTGTTTACTTGCTCGAGATGAACAAGAATAAGTGTGGGGGATTTGATAACAGACATTTTGGAAACTTTATTATATTGTTATAACTCGGTGTTTCTATCCTCTTATCTATACAATTATATGTTTTTAATATGTTTCAAGAGTTTAGATTTTTGTTAGTCTCCATTTCAATTCTAGTACATTTTATGGGTATTATGGTTATTATTTTATAATATTTTATTTTACAAGAATTAAGGGAGACAATAATTGAGGAGAAGAGCATCGGTTTAGTCAAATCTGGTTTTATTCAATTGCTAAAGGGATAGAGGAAATTAAGTGAAGAAGAAGTTCACATTCAAATCCTCATTTCAAAGTCCAATTTCATATGCCCAGGATGAAATTTGAAATTGAACCAGTTCAATTTGGTTTAGCGAACCGGTTCAGTTTAGTGGAGCTTAAAAAGAGGACCAAAAGTGGTTTAATTGGAGTTAAGATGCTTAAAAGGGGGGATGGTCTAAGGAGAATAGTGGTTGGCGGATTAGGGCTGAAGGCTAGGTACTGTATGCGATCCCTTGTCTTCTCCAAGTCCCCAACACATCCCTGACATTCTTCTTCCTTTATCTCCAGAGAAACCAATGACAAAGAAGGTGACTAGCGGAGAGGTTTGGAGCTTGGATGAGGTACTATGCGCGATCCTTCCTTTCTCCCCCGAGCATAGCCCCTTTACTCTTCCTCTATCTGAGATGCAAAGGCAATGGCGGTGACTTCTGACAGAGCTACAATAGCGGCAATCATTGGACTTCACCAAAGTGATTTCTCCAACGAGGGTTGCCATCTCCCTAACACCCTTGAGCGAGCTGCTGCCCAAAATGATGAAGGAGGCAACGATTTCCTAAGAGGGTAGCTAGCTTTGGTTCTCCTCCAGCATCATTCCATTCCTTGTAGTTGCATCAGAGCTATGAGGAGCTCTACCAGAAACAGTGAAGAAGGTAAAAGAGATATAACAGAATTATCCAAATTGACCGGATCAAATTACCAAACCAAATCATATTAGTATTTGGATTATTCTAATAATTCTGTTATAATTATTCTCGGAATTATTCTTAGAATAATTCTGTTATTTATTAATTAGTTATTTGACCAAGTACTTTTGAACATTATATATTGTATTGTCCTTAGGGCAAATATCAATGAACAATAGATTTTATTATTCTCATCTTATTCCTTCCTCTCTCCCTATTCTTCTTCTTACATGGTATCAGAGCCATCTCTCTCTCTCTCTCTCTCTCTCTCTCTTTTTTATCTTTCCTCAATTTCTTGAGGCGGAGATCGTATAAACGGCGAATTTTAAATTTTTCCCTCAAGCCTCTTATTTTCTCCTACGTGTTTTAATTTTCTTATTCTTCTCTATTTTTCAGAACAAACGAAAAATACTTATTTTCTTCCACTGCCAACCCCTTTGCTTCTCTTTCCTCTTCCTTAATCTCTATTTTTTTTTCCACTACCACCGGACAAGTTATTTTTTACTTTAGATGTCAAATATTCGACGACATCAAAGAGGACAAAAGCAAAGTCCAGACCGATGTCAAATTTGTCACATCGTTGGTCATACTGGAAATATATGCCCTAAAAGACTTGATTGGTGTAGGGTAAAATGTCAAATTTGTCTTGGAATTGGACATTTTGGTATTCAATGTCCTAGTCCATTTGATTCAAATTTCATTGGTGGTCCTACAGCCTCAAGACAACCATCTATTTCACAAGTATATCCTAAAGTTCTTTCGTCTGTGCCTACTTGTGGTAAAAACCCAGAGTTCTCATCTACTGATTGGTATATTGACACTGGAGCAACTCATCATGTCACATCAGATTATAATATCCTTATAGACGTAATGCCATATTATGGCTCAGATACGGTGCAAGTAGGCGATGGTTCAGGTTTGTAAATTGCTAATCTTGGAAACACATATGTTCATTTATCTAATCGAACTTTTCACATGCGCAATGTCTTTCATGTTCCATCTATCACTAAAAATTTACTTTCTACACGCCAGTTTTGTCTTGATAACAATGTCATTTTTGAATTTCATCATAATCATTATCTTATAAAGGATAGTGGCACAAATGCTATTGTGTTTTATGGGAGAATCAAAAATGGCCTCTATTGTCTTCAGAGTTCTTCAATCAAAGCTTTTGTTGGTGAATGCACAAATAAACCAGCTTGGCATGCTCGACTTGGTCATCCTTCCCTTCGTATTGTTCAGTCAATCATCAATAGGTATGGTTTACCTACTTCTATTACCTCCTCTCCATCTTATTCATGTAGGGCCTGCATGGAATCTAAAAGTCATAAGCTACCTTTCTCTTTATCTGATCATGTTTCTAATTTTCCACTTGAAAAATCCATTCTGATGTTTGGGGCCCTGCACCTATTTTGTCTAATCAAGGTTTCCAATATTATGTTACATTCATTGATCATTTTAGTAAATATACTTGGCTTTATCCTATGAGAAGGAAATCTGATTTATTTGATATATTTTTTAATTTTCAAATTCAAGTTGAACGATCTTTTAATCGTAAAATACTCTCTTTTCATTCTGATTGGGGAGGCGAATATCAAGCTCTCCATCGTCATTTTATCTCTTGTGGAATTGTTCATCGAGTTTCTTGTCCTCACACTCCAGAACAAAATGGCTCTGCTGAGAGAAAACATAGACATATAATTGAAACTGCCTTAGCTCTTCTTCATCATCCATCAGTTCCGCGCAAATTTTGGGATGAAGCTGTTAGCACTGCAGTATATCTCATAAATCGACTTCCTACACCATTGCTCAATCATAAATGTCCTTTTGAAAAACTTTATAATCAAACCCTTGATTACACTTTCCTTCGAATTTTTGGTTGCGCATGTTATCCATGGTTACGCCCCTATTCTAAACACAAACATGACTCTCGTTCACTACAATGTGTTTTTCTTGGTTATAGCGATTTGCACCATGGTTATCGTTGCTTGCATATACCAACAGGACGAATTTATATTTCACGACATGTTACTTTTGATGAGTCTTTATTCCCTTTTTCGGTAGCTTGTTCAATCTCTCCTCCAGATACAAGTGGAACCTTCTTAATGCCACCTAATATTATCAGAAGTGATGGAATTCTAGGTCCTGCTCCGGAGCTCTCTGATAACTCTCCTATACCATCTGAATCACCTCCGGTTGCTGCTCCAATCTTAGAAGTCTCGCCGATCGAAGATAATATGCTCTCTGGTTCCTCGGATAATGCAAGTCTGTCATCTACATCACCATGTCAGCCTACTTCCTCGTCGTCATCAACAAGTGATTCAGATGATAATGCTCCTCGTCGCATGCTTCCCATTAGTGATATTTATGAGTGTTGCCCACCAAATGCAACTCGATATCCCCTTCCACGAGCTCTAGTGGTTTCTTCCAAATCTATTGAACCAACCTATTTTACACAAGCAAACAAGGATCCAAACTGGCATAGTACAATGTCTACAGAATTTGATGCACTTCTTCGCAATGGAACATGAACTCTAGTTCCGCGCACTCCCTCAATGAATGTTGTGGGCTCTAAATGGGTATTCCGTCTTAAACATCGAGCTGATGGTTCTCTTGAAAGATACAAAGCTCGACTTGTAGCTAAAGGATTTAGTCAACAGCCAGGTATTGACTTTAATGACACTTTCAGCCCAGTCATCAAAATTACATCTGTCAGACTATTATTATCAATAGCTGTTAGTTCTAATTGGCCTGTACAACAATTGGATATTTTAAATGCATTTCTCCATGGTCATCTTGAGGAAACTATATTTATGGAGCAACCACCTGGTTTCATTCATCCACAATTTCCATCTCATGTTTGCCAACTCAAGAAATCCTTATATGGTCTTCGACAAGCTCCTCGTGCATGGTTTCATCGACTATCTAATTGGTTACAAGCTCAAGGATTTTCTGGATCAAAGATTGACTCGTCTCTATTTCACAAATATAATGATGAAAATATGATATTTTTTTCTTATTTATGTGGATGACATTCTGATAACCGACAATGATCACAAGGGTATTACAACTTTATTAAGTCTTCTCAATCAAGAATTTCCTACTAGAGATTTGGGTATTGCTCGTTTTTTTCTTGGTATTGAGCTTATTCCACATGAGGATGGCTATCTTCTCTCTCAGAGCAAATACATTACTGGACTTCTTCAAAAAGCCAAAATGGTTGGAGCACGTCTGGTCTCTACGCCAATTGCTATAAACAACTCTCCAACTTCATCCTCTCCTGCTCTATCTAATCCACAAATTTATCGAAGTATTGTTGGGGCCTTATAATATGTCACTATCACACGTCCTGATATTACTTTTGCGGTAAATCGTGCTTGCCAATTCATGCATGCTCCAACCGAACAAAATTGGGATAATGTAAAAAGAATATTTCGCTATCTCAAAGGCACTATTCTACATGGTCTTCTTTTATATCGCCAATCATCTCGAGATTTACATGCATATAGTGATGCAGATTGGGCAAGTTCTCCTGAAGATAGACGCTCTACTAGTGGATATGCAATATTTCTTGGACGAAATCTTATCTCATGGAATTCGAAAAAGCAACCTACGGTATCTCGTTCAAGCACTGAGGCAGAATATAAAGCTATAGCAAACACAACGTTAGAAATTATTTGGCTTCAATCACTTCTCTCTGAACTTCATCTTGCATCAAATATTGCACCAAAAATTTGGTGTGACAATATTGGAGCAACATATCTTACAGCAAATCCAATCTTTCATGCTCGTACAAAACATGTGGAAATTGATTTTCATTTTGTTCGTGAACGTGTGGCAACTCAGCAGTTATCCGTCTCTTATATTTCTGCTGAAGATCAAATTGCTGACATCTTTACTAAGCCACTATCCAGACAACGTTTCAATAAGTTAGCAAGCAAACTCAACGTCAGAGATCTCCCGCTGAGTTTGTCGGGGGGTAAAAGAGATATAACAGAATTATCCAAATTGATCGAATCAAATTACCAAATCAAATCATATTAGTATTTGGATTATTCTAATAATTCTGTTATAATTATTCTCAGAATTATTCTTAGAATAATTATGTTATTTATTAATTAGTTATTTGACCAAGTACTTTTGAACATTATATATTGTATTGTCCTTAAGGCAAATATCAATGAACAATAGATTTTATTATTCTCATATTATTCCTTCCTCTCTCCCTATTCTTCTTCTTACAGAAGGCAGCAGGAACTTGGAGATCTCAACATCCCCTTTCCACTTCATCGGAGAAGTCTAGTCGGCATTCTTCCTAAAAGATCGAAGAATGCGATAGAGGGAGGGTGAATATCACTCGTCAAAAAATCTCTTTCTTTTTGAATCGTAAAACCAATCAAATAAGCAGCAGAAAATAGAAGACTCTTTTTGTTACTTGGTTTAGAGCCTACGTCGACTGCTACTACAAGACCCACAATCCTTTACCACACCGTTAGGAAATTCACTAAAACACTTCTTTTCGAAATCCTTCGGAGAGAAGTAATTTGTACAGATGCAAAGTATAAAATAGTAACAACGTACTATCTTATTTTAATTCAAGTGCAATGAAAGCTAAATAATATTTATACCAAACAAAGAATGTCGATGAAGTTTGTCGGCACTATGTCGGAGCAGTAGCTTGCTTGAAGGTGCGTTGTAGAATAGTATAATGGACAGAGTCTTTGCACAGAGGTGAATTGAAAACTCATTATCTGCATCGAACCTCAAGCTCGTCAACGTTCGATCGACTGATCCTCAGGTTCGGTCGATTGAACCCACTTGCTTCCTTCTTTGCTAAGATCCAATCT
This sequence comes from Zingiber officinale, assembly GCF_018446385.1. NCBI lineage: Eukaryota > Viridiplantae > Streptophyta > Magnoliopsida > Zingiberales > Zingiberaceae > Zingiber > Zingiber officinale. The sequence goes on along the minus strand of NC_055995.1, from coordinate 60,114,685 downwards.
TTGAGCATTAATGATGTTTAATGGTTCGGTTGACCGATCACTATATTCGGTCTACTAAACATTGAACCTTCTCTGTTCATCGAGATTCACACTTAATGCTCCATTAATGAGAGATCTTTCAGTTAACCGGTCCTCTAGTTCGGTCGACCGATCGACCAAGTTTACTTCTTTGCTTTGGCTTAGTCTGATCTGTGCCACACCATGAAGGTTTGGTCGACCGATCTTCTGGTTTGGTCATTCGATCATCAATCAAGCTTTGATCGGACTGTGCTCTGCTTTGGTCTGAACTAGTCTCTAGTCTGAGTTAGACTTATTTGGTCAACCAACCCTTTGGTTCGATTGACTGATTAGGTCATTCTCTATAAAATAGAGTTAGACAATTCTCTGCAAAATAAAGGTTAACACAGTAATATAGTGAGATGCATGAGTAGTAAAAGATAGTAACATTGTCTTGATCTCAACTTGGAAATCTTCCCAGTTTCTTTAGTTGGATCAACAACCTAAGATTTGTTCCTTCTTAGAACATGACCTCACTGTCTCTCCTCCAGTTGCTTACCTCAACCTGCCTACCAAACCTTGGTCCTCCAGACCTATTTGGACTTTGTCGCTTAGCATTGGATTGGCCCACCAAGACTTTCCCTTGATTTTCAGTCCTCCAAACCTATCGAGCTTCCTTGCCAAGTGTTGGGTCCTCTCGACCCACTTGGTCTTTCTGCTTATCTTTCACGATCTGCTAAGTCTTTCCTTCCGAGTCACGACTAGGGCTTTCTCAGTTGAGTAAACAGTCTGCACACTCAGTCAACTTGTTAAATTACAACAAGACTAAATTTTAACCTTTGATAAAATCAAAACTCAAGTTTGATTCTGGTGCACCTTGCACCATCAATCTTCACATTTTTAATGTTTGACAACTAAGGTTTACAGTTAAGTTAATATATGTAAAAATAAGTAAACAAGAATTTTTTATTTAACTCTCCCACTGAGTTAAACAGCTCCCCTTAAATTTACTTGCTCTCCCCCTTTAACACATATCAAAAATAGGAGAAATAAGTTCTAAGTTTTGCACCAATGAAATGCCTTTGATGAAATGCCTTTGAAAAGATTTTCAAGGTTTTCCCTAAGATATTCCCTTTTGAAGGACAATAATAAGATGTATTTATGGTTTCCAAAATGAACATGATTCAAATATAATTTGAAAAGCATGTGTTCATAATTTCCAAAATTCTTTTTGCAATATCATTTCTAAATATTTTCAAGAAACTCTAGGAAACAATTTTTAAAAATATTTCCAAGCTAATTTTAAAAATACTTTTCAAGTAAGTTTCAAAGATTTCACTAAGTAAAATTTGCAAGAATATTTTTCAAAATGATATTTCAAAACTTAAAATATTTTTATAAAATCATGATATAGAAGAATTAATGTTTATAAAAATTTTCAAGTAATTATTTCAAAAATATTTGTCAAGGAATAAGAATATTTTTCAAAAAGAGTTTCATCAAGTATCCTTTTTAAAGAGTTTTCAAAGTATGAAATATAAATTTTCAAATAAAATTTTAAAGTATTTTCAAACTATGATTTTGAAAAATATTTTCAAAAGTATAAGTTTGAAGAATATGTTTTTTAAAAGAGAATGCCTGATCTATGTTTAAAAGATAATATTTTGAAGTCAAAATTTTTGAAAACTCTTTTTGAAGAAAAAAAAGAATTTTAAAAAATATGTTTTTCAATATAATCTCTCACTCTTAATCAGACACTCTTTTGGATATCCTTGTTACCCACAAGGAAGACATTCCTATATGTGTCTAAGGGTCATGGTGGACTTAAAATCTAAAGACTTATGTGGTGATCAATAATAATTTATATAATACGCTCAATCAATTAAAATTTTAAAAATATATTTATAAGTTTTCAAAAATATTTTCAAAAAGTATTTTAAAATTTAATTTTCTTAGCATCTCACCCATTTTATATTTTCAAATATGATAATCCTATAATTGTGTGAGATGACTTTTAAGTTTGTTATAACTTGAATTGAGTTTAAATTGAGTTTGAATTTTTGTTGAACTTGGATTATTTAATGGTAGGATTGGTTTGAATTATTATGAGTAATGGCTAAAGATAATTAACTAATTAAGGATTAATTTAATGTTAATTAAGTTGATTTTTAATTTAATGATTATTAATTGAGTTAAGAATTAATTCTAATTATTAATTAAAGTTTCATAATTAATAGTTATGGATTAATTAATTAGTTTCTTATGAATTAATTAGGTACCGATTTAAGAATTAATTTCAAACATTTATTAATTTTGTTTAAGGTTAAGTATTTTATTTGTTGATTAAAGTTGAAATTCATTAAAGATTAATCATGTGTATTAAGTTGAATTAGTTAGGGTTAATTAATTAATAATTAATTTAATTTAATTTTAATTAATTTTTAATTAATTTTTATTTTAATTTGAGTTTAATTAAGTTTGAATTAAATTTTAAATTATGTTTTAAGTAAATTTTGAATTGAGTTTGAATTAAATTTTAAATAAATTTGATTTAAATTTGTAATTTTTTGTTTTTATTAATTTTAGTTTCAATTAAATTTTAATTTAAATTTTTTATTTGTTTTTTTTGTTTCAATTAACTTTAGATTTTTAAGTTAAGGATAAAATTAATTTTAGATTTAAAGATAAATTAATTTTAGATTTAAAGATAAATTAATTTTAGATTTTAAGTTAAAAATAATTTGAATTTTAATAATTTGAAGTTAAGTTTAATTTAAATTTTAGTTATTATCTCAGAGTTATTATTTATTCAATTCAGATAACTTAACGTTAAAATATTAATTAATTTTTTATTAAACTTATAATTAATATTTTAATTTGATTTAGTTAAAATTGATTCAATTAAGTTTAATTAAATTAATTGATTATTTAATATTTAATAATTAATTTAGTTTGAATTTAAAGTTGATTTAGTGTGTCTTTATTTAAGTTATAATTAAGTTAATGTTTATTTAATTTAAGTGGTAAGTGTTTTAATTTTGAATTACATTTTATATTTTAATTTATTTTAGTTTAAATTTTAAATAATTTAATTAATTTTGATTTAAAGTTTTAACTTATTTAGTTACTTCAACTAAGTTTAAGTTAAGTTAATTAGACTTAAATGATTAAGAATTTTGAAAAGGTGATTTAACTCGTGTTAGATTCAAATTAGCTTTGGGTTAATCAAGCAAGCTTCTTAAGGATAAGTTTTCAACTCAGTAGCAAAGCATATGACCTTCTTGTGTATCAACGGTGGATCACTTGCTGAATACTTTCCAAAATATTCCTACCCAAAAGACTTAATACGAAGTTTTGGTCTAACTAGCTCATGTTTGACTAGGGTTACTTCGATCATATCCACTAAGTCTAGTGCACCAGGTAGAATTCACAAGATTCAGCCTAAACATGTCATCGACAGAGATTCCTTGACATAATATCATCTCAATCCATTCCGATGTTATGTTGGTAGGGTTTGGTAAACCTTTTATAACTAACCATTCTAAATTAACAGCATAAGAAGAGAATGCATGACATGGTGTATAACAGGTAAGTATGCAAGATCATGACAAGTCAATCAATTCAAACAAATCATATTATTTATTATTGTTGTTGTTTTATTATTATTATTATAATTATTATTGGGGTTGTTTTTGTCACGCCCTAGATAAGTCTCTACCCGACAAACGGACAACATCTTCCCTGTAACTATGACAATATGAATTATAAATACAACGACAAGAATACTCACAAGCTATAATCAACAACCCATGCGGCTGGAACATACACAACCATGCAAGTTATATATGTTAGTGAGAGCCCTAAAGCCAATCATATGATGATCGTTGTATGGACTCGATGTATCATATTCCTATATATATTTATAAAGGTATTTTTTATGGTTATTATACTTATTTGTATTGGTGCCAAATAACTAAGTATAATAGCGTCCTTCAGTAGAAGGTTCTTATCTATATCAATCGATTGGTTGAATTGATAGTGAGATGATATAGAGAACACTACTCTTAATCATTCCTAGTCAAGTATTAACATTGAGGGACAATGTAAATGCGATGAGATTAGCATGTAGATCAACTCGATGACTTGATCTCACAAGTCATGGATATAGAGATATCAAGTTGACACATGGGTATGCATTGGAGAATGTATACTGAATGACCGGCCATGAGAAAGTATTATGGATCGTTATATTAGTGTCATATACTTTCTCATGTGACTATTAGTATGACTATCAGTCCTTGGACCTAAAGTCACCATGGTTCCCTACATAAGGAGTTGCATATTTTGGCTTCGTCAAACGTCACCCGTAAATGGGTGGACTATAAAGGCGACTACTGGGTATGTAACAAATTATGTGGAGGGATGTGATTGATGTAGATGGGATCTATCCCTCCTATATGACGGGATTGACATCATGATTCTTGATAGAGTGAGACCACTAAGTGCATGGCCATGCCCAAATAAGTCAATATGAGATATTGAGCTCATTTGATTAGAGTGAGTCTACTTGGAGTTCAAGGCATAGATTGATTAGAGGATGACACGGTCTATGCCTCAATTGATCAATTTAGATGTCAAGGATAGAAGGACATTGCCACATATTGTGAGAGTCACAATGGTGATGTTGGATCTCAACATTCTTGTAACTTGGGTAGTAATGATATGTTGCTAGATAACACTCATTGCTTATGTTTCTAAATGGGTTTAGGAGCATTGCCAATGTTATAAGAACCTAAAGAGTCACACACAAAGGGCAGTTAGATAGAGATTAGCTTCATATGATGGACTAAGAGGATTAGGTTCATGTGTGAACCAAATTGGATTAAGAGTAATCCAAATTAGACTAATTGAGTTCGACTCAATTTGATTCATCTGTTGAATGAGTCTAATTTAGACTATGATTCATTGAGTCAATTTAAACCAATGAATAGAGATTCATTAAATTAAATTGACTTGAATCAATGGTTAAATTTGATCAACCATTGGAGATAAAAAGGTCAAGGTTGACTTGACTTGAGAGGGAAGATGAAGAGTCAAGTTTGACTTGACCAAATGTCACCTCATTGTGACGTGGCATGGGGTCAGCCAATGATGGTGTTCCACATCATCAAGGCTACATCATAGTGTGCCACCTCATGAGGAAGACCAAGAGCCATGACTCTTGGTATTACATGGAGGTTTAAAACCCTCCTTTATGTGGTCGGCCACATTAGTGCAAGCATTGGTACTTGTTGTAACTTCTTCTTCTTCCTCTTCTCTTCTCTTGTTCTCTCCCTCTCCTCCATTTCCGAAACCATTCAAGGGTGCTAGCACACTCTAAGTGGTTTTTCTCCATCTTTTGTCCGTGTGGATACATGTAGAGGAGTGTACACTTGACACTCTACGAGATCCGACAACCGTTTGGATGAGCGGGATAAACGAAGGGCATCGCGACAAGGGTAACACTCTTATCATGAAGATCTAAGGTAGATCTAGGATAAACAAACATGTACATGAATTTTATCTATCTTCGCAAGGATCCGTGGCAAGACTTCGAGGTTTCCGCAACGAAAAAAGTGATTTTTGCGGCTCGAAATTCCCAACAGTGGTATCAGAGCCACGTGCGAAGCGTGTATATGTTTTGTATTTTTTTTAAAAAAAATGTTTCATATCTTTAATTTTCTGTAAGTTTACTATTTTTATGGATTTTGTGAGTAATTTTCTCGTAGAGGCGAAGCAACAAGTGCTTGGACACTTGTAGGCTTCAACTATCGAGAAAAATCTTCCGAAACGGCAAGATCTCGCCCAAATTGTTTTAGGATAGTGGTTTAAGGTGCTGTTAGATCAAGATGGGGCACTCGTGATATTCATTTCACGAGTAGGGGCATTGTCCCATGATAGCGCCCGAAAATCGCTAATCGGGACCGCCGGGAAGTTGTGACTCATAAAATTGATAAAAATAGTAGTAAAATTATAGAAATTTATGTAAAATATATAATTTAGAATTATGCATAATATTGTGATGGTCATGACCTAAAAACCCCAAATTTAATTGGATAAAATTGTGTTGTAATTCATAATATGGCCTGCACGTCATTTTTTGTGTTGTGTGTACTGCATATGATATGCGACTTGTGCGTCGTGCCTCTTTTCTTATGTTCCTATTGTAAATAGATTTTAGACACGAATATAACTCGAGTTTCATATTTGTAATGTACAAAATGATGCGGTGGAAGATCTACTCAAGAAGAAGTTACGAGGAGGTTGATTTCAACACATGTCGGTCAAAGGGAGGTGCTTGAAGAAGTCGTTGACCCTAGGTTGACCGTCCGATCTTTTCATTGGCTTGAGAAGATCGTAGTAGGGTCATGACCTCATCACAATTTAATTAATCAGTATATATGATTGCTTGTGTGTATGTGATGCATGCTAATGTAGGGTAATTAGTGCCTTAATGCGTATATGATACACATTCATGATTAGATTAGATCTTAATCAAGACAACTCAAAATGCCTACCAATTTATGATACCCATCACTACCTCGATCATTTGTTGTTGTTGAATCTGCCAAAGCAGAGTAACGCATTTTATCTTGGTAGGGTGCGGAGGGACAATCTTAGTCCCGCCTATCAAAGATTGGGTGAGTACAAACTCAATTAGATTGAGTATAACAAGTTAACTCAATTTGATCGGGTATAACTATAGGCATTTTTCCAACGGTTGGAAGATAGGATAAAAATCACATTTATACTAAATCTTGGGCGATTTAGCCAAAGCTAACTCAAGTTTTAATATAAATGAGGATCTTGATCTTATAAACAAGAGTTGCATAGAGATGGAATTGATAATTAGTTATCTACCGATCATACTAAGTCTTCGGTGATTTAGCCAAAGCTAACTCAAGGTGTAGTATAATGTGGATCTTCTCGCACGTGAATTATATCCCATTAGTATGAATCTAGTAGTGTGGTTTGACCACATCCATGACTTGATTCTACAAAAGTTCTATAATTCAGTGGGAGCATCATTTAGTTAAAGGCCTAATTAAATGATAAATGGAATATGATATTTACTCTCTGCTTTATTTATGTTGTAGATTGCCATGTCGAAAAACACGAACACTTTCTCCCCGTGTTCTATTCTTGACAAGGACAAGCTCAATGGAGCTAATTTCCTAGACTGGTACAGGAATCTGAGAATCGTTCTAACACAATAAAGAAAACTATACGTCCTGGAGCAACCCATTCCTGAGGCACCGCACCTCCTGCCACTGCCACGCGAGCTGACTGAGATGCTAATAAGAAACACCAAGATGATGCATTAGATGTGTCATGCCTAATGCTCGCAACCATGAACTCTGAGCTTCAGAAGCAACATGAGTTGATGACTGCTTATGATATGGTTGAACATCTTCGTCAACTATATCAAGGACAAGCAAGACACGAGAGATTCGAGATCTCTAAGGCACTGTTTCAGTGCAAGATGCAAGATGGGACTCCCGTAGGTCCATATGTACTCAAGATGATTGGGTACACAGAGAACCTATAGAGGTTGGGATTCCCACTTGGCCAAGAACTGGCCACTGACTTGATCTTGCAATCCTTGCCAGAGAGCTATAGTCAATTTGTCATGAATTACAACATGAACGAAATTGATAAGTCATTGCCTGAGCTTCTAAGCATGTTGAGAACTACTGAGCTTAACCTTAAGAAGGTAAAGCCCAACTCCATTTTGATGGTGCAAAAATATAAAGGCAAGGGCAAGCCTAAAGGTAAGGAAAAGTCCCAAGCCAAGGGCAAAGGCAAGGTAATGAAACCTAAAGGAGGGGTTGCCAAGGATGCTACCTGCTTCCACTACGGTCAGACCGGGCACTGGAAGAGGAACTGCAAAGTATACATGGAAGATCTTAAGAAGAAGAGAAATGAGGTTTCTACTTCAGGTATATATGTTATAGAAGTCAATCTCTCTATTTCTTCATCATGAGTATTAGATACCGGATGTGCTTCTCACATTTGTACTAATGTACAGGCATTGAGAAATAGCAGGACATTGACGAATGGCGAGATGGACCTACGAGTAGGCAATGGAGCACGGGTTGCTACTATTGCTGTAGGAGCTTACTATCTATCTCTGCCCTCTGGGCTTGTACTAGAATTAGATGAATGTTGTTATGTGCCTGCTCTTACAAAGAACATCATTTCAGTTTCTTATTTATACAAGAAAGGTTTTTCATTTATAATAAAGAACAAATGTTGTTACATTTATTTAAACGATATGTTCTATTGTAGTGCACCTCTGATGAACGGACTCTACATTCTAGACTTAGAGAACCCCATCTATAACATAAGTACCAAAAGGTTCAAGTCAAATGAAATAAACCGAACCTATCTCTAGCATTGCCGCTTAGATCATATAAATGAGAATCGCTTATCACAACTCCATAAAGATGGTTTGCTGGACTCATTTGATTTTGAATCATATGAGACATGCGAGTCATGCCTATTGGGCATGATAACCAAGACTTCCTTAAGTGGACACAGCGAAAGAGCAACTGACTTGTTAGGACTTATACATAGTGATGTATGTGGCCTTTTCAATGTCATTGTCATAGGTGGTTATAAGTACTTCATTACATTTACTGATGACTTCAGTAGATATGGTTATGTGTATCTGATAACACATAAGTCACAATCATTTGAAAAGATCAAAGAATTCAAGAATGAAGTACAAAACCAGCTAGGCAAGAGTATTAAAATACTTAGATCGGATCGAGGTGGTGAATACGTTAGTCATGAGTTTCATGACTATCTAGCTGAGTGTGGGATTCTATCCCAACTCACTTCTCCTGGAACACCACAGTGGAATGGTGTATCCGAAAGGAGGAATCGTACCCTATTAGATATGGTATGATCTATGATGAGTCACATAGATCTTTCTATATCTTTTTGGGGATATGCTCTAGACACAGCAGCCTTCACACTTAACCGTGTTTCATCCAAAGCTGTGATAAAGACACCATATAAGATATGGATTGGGAAAGATGCCCAGATGTCTTTTATAAGGATTTGGGGTTGTGAGGCTTACGTTCGACGTCAAGTCTCGGATAAACTGGGACCCAAATCTGATAAGTGCTATTTTATAGGATATCCCAAGGAAACAAAGGGATATTAATTCTACATTCTCAGTCAACACAAAGTGTTTATGGCTTAGACTGGGTATTTCTAGAAAAGGACTTTGTTTCTAGAAAAACAAGTGGGAGTGCGTTCGATCTTGAAGAAGTTCAAGATATGGACCATAGCACTGAAGCCTTGATGGAAGTTGAACTGGAACCACAAAGTGTTGTGGATGATGAGATTGTTCCATAAGGAGTTGAGGAACAACAACCAGTTCAAGTAGACCTACCTCTTCACAGGTCTGATAGGGTACATCGTCAGCCTAAGAGATACTCATTTCTCTTGCCTGACCATGACGACGTTATGCTCATTGACAATTAGCCTACCTCCTATCATGAAGCTGTGATGAGATTAGATTCTGAGAAATAGCTAGAGGCCATGAGATCCGAGATGGAATCTATGTACACCAACCAAGTATGGACTTTGGTTGATCCACCTGAAGGTGTCAAACCCATTGGGTGTAAGTGGGTCTTTAAGAGAAATACTGACATGGATGGACATTTGCATACCTATAAGGGTCGTTTAATAGCTAAAGGTCTCAAGTAAATTCATGGATTGACTATGATGAAACCTTTTCTCCAGTAGCGATGTTTAAGTACATTTGGATCATGCTTGCTATTGCAACATACCACGATTATGAGATCTAGTAGATTGATGTCAAAACCATGTTTCTGAATGGAAACTTGCTTGAGGATGTGTACAGGACACAACCTGAGGGTTTTATAGATCCACTGCATACTGGCAGAGTATGCAAGCTGCATAAGTCCATTTATGGACTAAAGCAAGCTTCTTGAAGCTGGAATCTTTGATTCGATGATGCGATCAAATAGTTTGGTTTCATCAAAAATGAAGATGAACCCTGTGTCTATAAGAAAGTTGTTGGGAACGTAGTTGTCTTCCTTATATTGTATGTAGATGACATACTACTTATTGGAAATGACATCCCTTTGCTGCAGTCTGTAAAGACTTCGCTGGGGAATTGTTTCTCAATGAAGGACTTAGGTGAAGCAGCCTATATTCTAGGCATAAAGATCTATAGAGATAGATCTAAGAGATTGCTTGGTCTAAGTCAAAGTATATATATTGACACAGTATTACTACGGTTTGCCATGCAAAATTCCAAGAAAGGTTTTCTTCCGATGTCACATAGTGTGAGTCTTTTGAAGACTCAAAGTCCCTCTTCTACAGAGAAGAGAGATCGCATGGATAAGATCCCTTATGCTTCAGCCATAGGATCTATCATATACGCTATGCTATGTACTCGTCCTGATATTTTGCATGCTTTGAGCATGACGATCAGATACCAGTCAGATCCAAGTGAGCGTCACTGGATAGCGGTCAAGAATATCCTTAAGTACTTGAGAAGGACTAAGGAATATTTCTTGATATTTGGAGGCGATGGCGAGCTAGCTGTAAAGGGTTACAGTGATGCCAGCTTCCAAACTGACCAGGATGATTATCGATCGTAGTCTGGGTTCGTGTTTTATTTGAATGGTGGTGCTGTGAGCTAGAAGAGTTCGGGGCAGGACACAGTTGCTGATTCTACAACATAGGCCGAGCATATTGCTGCATCTGAAGCAACAAAGGAGGTAGTTTGGATCCGCAAGTTTATTATTGAGCTTGGGGTGGTTCCTAGCATAGCCGATCCTATAGAGCTCTATTGTGACAATAATGGAGCAATTGCATAGGCTAAGGAACCTTACTTACACCAGTGGACCAAACACATACTACGACGCTTCCATCTCATTCGAGAGATCATCGATAGAGGAGATGTGAAAATTTGAAGAGTACCCATAGAGGCTAACATCGCTGATCCCTTAACCAAGGCTTTGGCACAGAGAAAGTATGATGGTCACACTAGGTCATTGGGTATTAGACCCAACACTGATCGGTACTAGTGCTAGTTGGAGATTGTTAGTGAGAGCCCTAGATCCAATCATGTGATGATTGTTGTATGGACTCGATGTATCATATTCCTATATATTTATAAAGACATTTATTTATGTTTATTACACTTACTTGTATTGGTGCCAAATTGATGGATCGAAAGCGCTAGAGGGGGGGTGAATAGCGCTCGTGGCTATTTTTTGCGATTTAAATACAGAGTTGAAATGCAGCGGAAAGTTAAGGCAAACACACAGAGACGCAAGTGTTTTACTTCGTTCGGAGCCTATAGCGACTCCTACTCGAAGGCCCGCGGTCCTTGACCGCTTTCGGTGGGCAGCAACTATAATATCGGAATAATTACAAACTGGAGTACAATTAGTGCAATAAAGAAACTATACCAATGAACAAGAAGAATAGTGAACTTTGGAGTTGATTCGTTAGAGTAGCAGAGCGTTGTTGAGGCGTTAGCAGCAGTACACGGAAGAGCTCAGTTTTCTTGATCGGAATTCGATGATCTGAGCTGCACCTCGAGGCCTCCTTTAATAACTCTGCAAGGTCTGATCCAGATCCCCAAGTCTCGGGATCAGCTTTGACCCGAAGCGGATCGGTCGACCGATCCCCACGTTCGGTCGACCGATCAGATGACCTCCACCGCATCTGATCCGTCCATCCTTCACTCCGCTTCGATCTGGTCAAACTTTATCCCTGGGTTCGATCGACCGATCCCAAGGTTCGGTCGACCGATCAGTCTCCTCTGACCCGCACACCTCGGCTTGATCCAGTCGACACCTATCCCAGGTTCGGTCGATCGATCCCAAGGTCCGGTCGACCGATCCCTGGTCGAGCCTGGTCCAACTTCTGGAGATCTGATTTGGTAGCTTGGAGGTTCGGTCAACTGATCCCAAGGTTCGGTCGACCGATCCTGGTCAATTCTAACCCTGCATAAAACTGTTAGTTACCTGCAAAACAGAGTTAGAACACAAAAAGATAATACGATAAATAAAATTGTCAGTCATCCGACTGACCGAATCTGACTTCGGGCTTCCAACCGGAAACCCTAGGTCGACCCGACGCCTATGTTCCCTCTACAGGGAACGCGTCCTCACCAACTCCACTCAGGAGATTTACCTGATCTCAGTCCGATCCTCCAGACCGACTGGACTTTCCGCCTAGGGTTACCACCCCCTAGGACCTAGGGTTACCGCCCCCTAGGGTTTTTTCTCCACCTAGGGTTACCACCCCTTAGGACCTAAGGTTACCGCCCCTTAGGGTTTTCTTCCACATAGGGTTACCACCCCCTAGGACCTAAGGTTACCGCCCCTTAGGGTTTTCTTCCACCTAGGGTTACCACCCCCTAGGACCTAAGGTTATCAGCCCTTAGGGTTTTCTTCCACCTAGGGTTACCACCCCCTAGGACCTAAGGTTACCGCCCCTTAGGATTTTCCACCTCCCTAACCGCAGTTAGGACTTTCCTGCACACTTGTTTAAGCTCATTAGATAACAAAACAACTTAACTTGAACCCTTTGACATAATCAAAACATCGGTTCGATCGTCGGATGCTTCCTGCACCAACAATCTCCCCCTTTTTTATTATGGCAACACAGTTCAAAGTTAAGTAAAAGTATGACAAAATTATTAAGAAATTTAAACATGAATGTTTGACAATTTGAAACTTATGCTGCTCTTTATGTTTAAATTCTTAATTGTTAATTTCTTTAACTATTCTTTAACTTTGACTTTTCTCTCCCCCTTTGACATAAATCAAAAAGAATATCAGGAAGAGAAAAGAATAATTAGTTTAAGCTCCCCTTGAAGAGTAGCCATTTATTTAGTGTCTTAGTGTTTCAAAAAGAATTATTTTGCTTAAGTTAGGAAATGCCTTGAAGACACTAAGTAGTTTCCAACAAAAACTTAGCAAAATTTAGTATTTTGAAAATCATTACTTTAAAAAACGCTTAGCTCAATTTGAAATTGTTTTGAAAATACATAACTCATTTTCAACAAAAACTAATTTTGATAAACACTTAAAGGTAAAAACTTTGCTTAACTTTAAAAGGATTTTCATAAAAGCTTAACTTAAGTACTTAGCTTTGAGAAACTGTTTCTTGAAAAGAACTTAGTAAAGGATTTGGATAATTTTAGAGCTTAGTTTTGAAAATTGATTATCTAAAAATCCAAACCTTTAAAAATACTGTTAATTCTATTTTAAGGCTGAGTCAAACATAATTTTTATAGCAAGTCAAAAATAATTTTTAAAACCAAGTCAAAGATAATTTTTATTTTAAAGGAAAACTAGCTTGAAAAGAAAAATTCACTCCCCCTTGATTAATGTCTTAATAAATTCTTAGGGTCTTATAGTCCAAGCATGAGTCACGTTAAATAGTTGTTAAATTGTTTTGGTCAGGTATCAGAGCCCTAAAGTGTAAGCAAACTTAAGCTTAACATTTCCTTCACCAACTGTCTAACCGTTAGCTACTTGCTGATTGCCTAGAGGGCAACAGCTTTCACTTGGTTAGTCAAGTAAAGTCATTTAGTCCAGTTAGATTTGACTAAGGCTGGAAGACTTGACTTAATTACTGTTAATAAAGTATTTAACGGCCAGACTCATATTGATGCACAGTAATAAGCATTCTTGAGTCCAGGTTGTACCCTATGCATCTCACACCATTCTATGTTTTACAAACACAAGCAAGGTATACCTAGGTGTTTGTGAGATGCTTTGGCTTAAATCTAGGGGAACAAGATTTCTAGGGTAGATCCTAGGCTAAGTCATATTTTTGAATATTCTAAGAAAATGGGATTTTAAAATCATTATTTTTCCTAGGTTTTGAAAAGAATAAAAGAACGAGTTTTGAAGTAAGATAGTGAGTTTTGAAAAATTAATATCTATTCTACCCAGCACATTCCTATTTGCCTTCTAAGTGAGCTGAACTCAAGTTCAGGTAAGGGCTTTGTGAAGATATCAGCTAGGTTTGATTTTGACTCAACATAGTTGAGTTCAATATCACCCTTAGCTACGTGATCCCTTACAAAGTGGTGTTTCACTTCTATATGTTTAGTCCTTGAGTGATGAATTGGGTTTTTTTGTTAGATTTATTGAGCTTATATTATCAATTGAGATTTTAGTTTTATGATACTCCAGTTGATAGTCTTTAAGGGTATGCATCATCCACAGCAACTGAGATGTGCATTCACCTAAGGCTATATATTCAGCTTCAGTGGTAGATAAAGCAACACAGTGTTGCTTTCTACTTGACCAACTTACTAGGCATTATCCTAGAAATTGACAACTACCACTTGTGCTTTTTCTATCTAGCTTGCATCCGGCATAGTCTGAGTCAGAGTAGCCATTTAGGTCAAGGGTGCTAGATCTAGGGTACCATAGTCCTACATTTAGGGTTCCCTTAACATACCTAAGGATTCTTTTAACAAGGGTTAAGTGAGACTCTTTTGCACAAGATTGGTATCGTGCACACATACCTACTGCAAAAATAATGTCTGGTCGACTTGCAGTTAGGTACAGTAGACTTCCTATCGCACTCCAATAGTATTTCAAGTCTACTGATTTACCTTCTAAGTGTGAGTCAATTTTAGCATTTGTAGCCATTGGTGTATTGATTATTTTTGAGTTTTTCATGCCAAATTTTCTAATTAATTCCTTAGCATATTTAGTTTGATAAATGTAAATTCCATCTTTAGTTTGCTTAATCTGTAAACCTAAGAAGAAATTAAGTTCTCCTACCAGACTCATTTCGAATTCATTTTCCATAAGTTGGTGAATTCTTTTAGAAATTTAGAGTTTGTGGAACCGAAAATAATATCGTCAACGTAAATTTGGGCTATAAAAATGTCATTTTCTAAGGTCTTTACGAAAAGGGTTGGGTCTATTTGACCTTGGTTAAATCCTTTTGATATTAAGTAATTGGACAGACGTTCATACCAAGCCCTAGGTGCTTGTTTTAGTCCATATAGGGCTTTTTTTAATTTAAAGACATAATTTGGTTGTTCTAAATCTTCAAATCCTGGGGGTTGCCCTACATACACTTCTTCTTTAATAAATCCGTTTAAAAATGTGGATTTTACGTCCATTTGAAATAGCTTGAATCCTTTGTGTGCTGCATAGGCTAGCAACATCCTAATGGATTCAAGTCTTGCTACTGGAGTATAGGTCTCGTCATAATCTAACCCTTCTACTTGACTGAATCCTTTAGCTACTAACCTAGCTTTTTTTCTAACTATTTCACCTTGATCGTTTAATTTGTTTCTAAAAACCCATTTAGTGTCAATTATGGATTTGTTAACGGGTTTCGGCACTAATTCCCAGACATGATTTCTTTCAAATTAGGCCAATACTTCTTGCATTGCTAGAGTCCAATCTGGGTCTGGTAGGGCTTCTTCTATGGTTTTGGGTTCGATTTTTGAAATCAAAGCTATTTGGCTCTGGTTTCTATGAGATGATCTAGTTCTGACTCCTACAGTTGGGTCACCCAAAATTTGGTCAGATGGGTGATTTGTGCTTGTTCTAGTTGGTCACATATCATTTGTGTTAGTGATTTGTTCTTCAGATTCAATAGGTTCAGATTGAATTTCGTCATCTTCTCTTTTTATTGGGTTAATATTTTCTGTATTTTCAGTTTCATTTATTATGTTGGGTAACTTATTTTCTTCATCAAATATTATATTTATTGTTTCTTCTACCTTTAGGGTATTTTTGTTATACACTCTATGTGCTCTACTAGTTGTTGAATATCCTAAAAATATTCCCGGGTTTGTTTTTGATGTAAATTTCCCTAAGTAGTCTTTAGTGTTCAAAATGAAGACTTTACACCCAAATACTTTTAAATAGTTTAAGTTGGGAATTTTATTATAATAAATTTCATAGGGTGTTTTATTTTGAATTTTGTTAATTAAAATCCTATTTTGAATGTAACATGCTGTACTAACTGCTTCAGCCCAGAATTGATTAGATAGTTTATATTCGTTTAACATGGTTCTAGCAGCTTCTTGTAGGGTTCTGTTTTTACGTTCTACTAAACCATTTTGTTGAGGGGTTCTAGGGCAGGAGTATTCATGTTTGTATCCATTTATTTCACAAAATTCAGTAAAGTTGTGATTCTCAAATTCTCCTCCATGGTCACTTCTTATTCTTTTAATTTTAGTGTCTTTTTCATTTTCTGTTAATTTACAAAAATTACTAAATATTTCAAAGGTTTCATCTTTTGTTTTTAGAAATTTTACCCAGGTGAACCTGGAGAAGTCATCTATTATAACTAAGCAATAATGGTTCTTGCTTAGTGACTTGGCTCCGTGTGAATCAAATAGGTCTAGGTGAAGGAGCTCAAGTAAAGAAGTAGTTCTAGCTATATTGGTTGACTTGTGGGTTGACTTGGTTTGTTTTCCTTGTTGACACGCATTACAGATTGAATTTTCAATAACTTTTAATTTGGGCAATCCTCTAACTAGTCCATTTTGACTCATTTTTGAAATGAGTCTTGTGTGAGTGTGACCCAATCTCCTGTGCCACAACTCAGTTTCCTCTTGTTGTGTTAGAAAACACTTTATTGAGGGTGTTGGTAGATAAATGGTGTAGACATTATCATTCCTAGTGTCCTTAAGTATGATTTTTGGATTGTCAATATGTTTGACTATACATTCGGATTTGGTAAAATTAACTGAATAACCAGTATCACATAATTGGCTTATACTTAATAAATTGAAATTAAAATTTTTAACTAATAATACTTTTCGAATAATAAAGTCGGAATTAAGTTCGATATTACCTTTTCCGATTACTTTCAGTGTTCCATCGTTGCCGAATGCAACTGATCCTAGGTTCTTTAGTTTTAGCTTAGTAAACTTCAACCTATCTCCAGTCATATGTCTTGAGCATCTACTGTCCAACATCCATTGATCCAATTCCTACACATAAAGTAGTTGATGGATCAAAAGACAGTTTGATTGAAGTATTTTTAAAAAAATGTTAAGTTTGGAGAATATTTTAAGTTAATTTTTAATGAAAAGCATTTAGGTTAATTTTAATTTGAAAAATATTTAAGTTAATTTTTGAAAAATATTTAAGTTAATTTAAAAAAATATTTAAGTTAATTTTGAAAAAATATTTAAGTTAATTTTTGAAAAAATATTTAAGTTAATTTTTGAAAAAGTATTTAAGTTAATTTTTGAAAAATATTTAAGTTAATTTTTGAAAAAGTATTTAAGTTAATTTTTGAAAAATATTTAAGTTAATTTTTGAAAAAAATATTTAAGTTAATTTTTGAAAAAAATTTCAAGTTAATTTTTGAAAAAATATTTAAGTTAATTTTTGAAAAAAATTTCAAGTTAATTTTTGAAAAAATATTTAAGTTAATTTTGAAAAATATTTAAGTTAATTTTTGAAAAAATATTTAAGTTAATTTTTGAAAAAATATTTAAGTTAATTTGATGAATTTAATTTTGAATTAATGAATTTAATTTAGAATTAATGAATTTAATTTTGAATTAATGAATTTAATTTTGAATTAATGAATTTCTTAGTCATCTCACCCGATCTAAATTTTCAATGAGGGACTCCTATAATTTTTGTGAGATGAATTGAGGTTCAATTTTAGAATTATGTTTAACTTTGCGTTAGATTCATGTTTAGCTTTGTGTTCAACAAGTAAGCATTCTTTGGATAAACTTCTGGGCTATGGTGAGTCACAAGGAACTCATTAAAGTAACCATACCTTCGAGGTTTTCCAAATAGTCCTACCCATTGAACTTAATACTAAACCTTGGTCTAACTAGTTAGGATCCATTTAATGGTAGCTTCGGTCAGTTCCACTTGGCCAAATGCACCAGGTCGAAGCCATATCTTCCTAGACATGCGATGCCCAAGCTTCCCTAACGTACTATCATCCAAAACTTCACCAGTACCGTGGCTCAAGTTAAACCTAGTCCATTTTATCTAACCTTAATTACCCTGCCGGGTAGACTATTCTTGTTTACCCATTCCGGGTAGATTAAGTTTGGTTATCCAGTCGGGTAGTTTAGATGCGGGTGCCAGCTATTCTGGATCCTCCTTCAATTAAATTTAGAATGTTTATCTTAATTTTGAATTTTTAATTTAATTTTTGATTTTTAATTTTTGGTTTTACTTTTTGATTTTAATTTCGAATTCTTTAATTGAATTTTTTATTTTAATTAATTTAATTTTTCGGTTTTAATTTTTATTTTTAATTTTGAATTTTTAATTGAATTTTTTATTTTTTTGTTTTAATTTTTTTTTAAAATTTTTGATTTTAATTAATTTAATTTTTCAGTTTTAATTTTTAATTTTTAAATTTTAATTTTAATTAATTTAATTTTTCGGTTTTAATTTTTTAATTTTAATTTCGAATTTTTCAATTGAATTTTTTATTTTAATTTCGAATTTTTAATTTGAAATTTTAATTGAATTTTTAATTTGGAATTTTTAATTGAATTTTTAATTTTAATTTCGAATTTTAATCGTTTTAGCTCCCCCTGGAGCATAGCCTCGATATGGTCTATCGAGGTAATGTATTTGATCCTTGGGAACCCAACATTGTCCGAGTCCAACTTGATTGATCAGGTTGGACTTGGCAACCCATGCTTGGACCATTTTTCTATTTGTTCTTTGTATGAGAGATAAATATGACTTATATTTCTTTTTAGATTTGTATCCTAGTCCAGTTCTATTGTAGATTGCCCTTTGTGTTCCAAGAATCAAGTCAAGATTCTTGGATCCCAGGGAAAATCGTTCTAGGGTTGTCTTCAAATCCTTGACTTGATTTTTCAGGTTGGAATTCTCTTCCTCAAGTCGTTGAACTTGAGTTGAGGTTCCAGTCTGAGCTGGATCAGTCAAGGATTCGTTATTAGTCGTTTCTTTAAGAAGTGTTACCTCCTTTAGAAGCGACTTGATTCGAATTTTTGACTTAGCTACTTTATGCATTAAATAATTGATTAAGCTATATAAACGGGTTGTACTTACAAAGGGGTTTGGCCCTTCGGAAATGGATGCGGATCCATGGCTTCTTTCGGACTCAGCTTCTGATTCGTCCTCGCTTCCGGATTCGTTGGTGTAGTCCCGAGCTATCAGCGCGAGAAAATTCATCTGCTCGAGTTCTTCGTTGTCGGATTCCTCAGAGGAAGACTCGTCCCACGTTGCTTTCAAGGCCTTCTTCCTCCTTGGTTTCTTTGGATCTCTTTGGTTCGGGCAGTTTGCCTTGATGTGCCCTTCTGATTGCACCCGTAGCAGGTCACTTCAAATTTGGCCTTCGAGCTTGATTGGGCTTCTTTGGACTGGATGGCCTTTCTCTCATCCTTTTTGTTGAAGCCCTTCTTTTTGTAGAGTTTCTTTACCAGGTTGACTATTTCGGTTGTAAGCTCGTCATCGTCTTCCGAATCTGGTTCTTCTTCTTCTAACTCAGGTTCAATTCTGCGCTTTATCTTTGATTCGCGTACTCTTCCTGTTCCTGCAACCAAAGCCAACCCTTTCTCGGTCGGGTGTGCATTAGTCTGTTCATGAAGTTCGAATTCTGCAAAGAGTTTATCTAACTTAATAGTAGACAAGTCCTTAGAAACCTTGTAGGCATCTACCATGGATGCCCACAAGGTGTTCCTCGGAAAGGCGTTTAGAGAATACCTTATGATGTCCGGGTTATCTACCTTTTGTCCAATTGCATGAAGACCGTTGAGCAGATCTTGAATCCGGGCGTGGAGTTGGGCAGCTGTCTCACCTTCCTGCAGTTTGATATTAAATAATTTATTAAAAATTAGGTATCTTTTACTTACTTTAGTGTCAGACGTTCCTTCGTGAAGTTCAATGAGCTTCTCCCACAGCTCCTTGGCACTGTTGAAGGGGCCGACGCGGTTGAGTTCTTCTTTTGTTAGGCCACACTGGAGGGTGCAGGTTGCCATGGCGTTTGCTTCCACCTTCTTAATTAGAGATGCGTCCCAGTCTTCGTATGGTAGTGGTTTACCAGCGCTATCAGTTGGTAGTTGGAGTCTGGTTTTGACAATCATCCAGACTTCAAAATGAGTCTGGAGATATGCCTCCATCCGACCCTTCCAGTACCCGAAGTCGTCTCCGGTGAATAGAGGGGGACGGGCTGTACTATAGCCTTCTTGAAGGGCCATTTAGATCAACTATATAAAACAAATAAACAACAAGAAAATCCCAGGACTTGGTCCTGGATTAGTAGTGCGGTATGAAGAAAAATAGATCACGAACTCGGGTGGTGTTGCACAAACCTCGAGCAAAAAAACCTGATTCGAGAAAAGAATTAGAATATATCTATAAAGCCAAATTCTAATTGACTCCGAAAAAATCTGAAAATACCACAAAAAATTTGTTTTGAATGGTGGTTGCACCGATTCAAAACGACCCCGCTCTGATACCAATTGATGGATCGAAAGCGCTAGAGGGGGTGAATAGCTCTCGTGGCTATTTTTCACGATTTAAATACAGAGTTGAAATGCAGCGGAAAGTTAAAGCAAACACACAGAGACGCAAGTGTTTTACTTCGTTCGGAGCCTATAGCGACTCCTACTCGAAGGCTCGCGGTCCTTAACCGCTTTCGGTGGACAACAACTATAATATCGGAATGATGACAAACTAGAGTACAATTAGTGCAATAAAGAAACTATACCAATGAACAAGAAGAATAGTGAACTTTAGAGTGGATTCGTTGGAGTAGCAGAGCGTTGTTGAGGCGTTAGCAGCAGTACACGGAAGAACTCAGTTTTCTTGTTCGGAATTCGATGATCTGAGCTACACCTCGAGGCCTCCTTTTATAGCTCTGCAAGGTCTGATCCAGATCCCCAAGTCTCGGGATCAGCTTTGACCCGAAGCGGATCGGTCGATCGATCCCCACGTTCGGTCGACCGATCAGATGACCTCCACCGAATCTGATCCGTCCATCCGTCGCTCCGCTTCTATCTGGTCAAACTTTATCCCTGGGTTCGGTAGACCGATCCCAAGGTTCGGTCGACCGATCAGTCTCCTCTGACCCGCACACCTCGGCTTGATCCAGTCGACACCTATCTCAGGTTCGGTCGATCGATCCCGAGGTTCGGTCGACCGATCCCTGGTCGAGCCTGGTCCAACTTCTGGAGATATGATCTGGTAGCTTGGAGGTTCGGTCGACTGATCCTGGTCAGTTCTAACCCTGCATAAAACTGTTAGTTACCTGCAAAACAGAGTTAGAACACAAAAAGATAATACGATAAATAAAATTGTCAGTCATCGGACTGACCGAATCTGACTTCGGACTTCTAACTGGAAACCCTAGGTCGACCCGACGCCTACTGTTCCCTCTACAGGGAACGCGTCCTCACCTACTCCACTCAGGAGATTTACCTGATGTCAGTCCGGTCCTCCAGACCGACTGGACTTTCCGCCTAGGGTTACCGCCCCCTAGGGTTTTTCTCCACCTAGGGTTACCACCCCCTAGGGCCTAAGGTTACCGCCCCTTAGGGTTTTCTTCCACCTAGGGTTTCGACCCCCTAGGACCTAAGGTTACCGCCCCTTAGGGTTTTCTTCCACCTAGGGTTACGACCCCCTAGTGTTAGGATCGATGATCGCGGCTAGAGAGGGGGGGTGTGAATAGCCGACCCCAAATCTTCGTGTTTCTTTCTACAAACTAGGGTTAACACAGTGGAAATAAAAACAAGAAACGAAGACAAGAAATCAAACCTCAATACGAGTCGATGTAACGAGGTTCGGAGATGAAACTCCTACTCCTCGGCTTGTCCGTAAGGTGGACGAAGCCTATCAATCCGTCGGTGGATGAAACCCCAGAAACCCGGCTAATAATCACTCCTTCTGGGTGGAGAAACCTCGCCACAATGTCTTGCAACAGCAAGAAACTAAGTACAATACAACAATGTAATAACCCTAGCTTGCCTTCTTGTCGACTGGTTGAAGAAGCAACTTCACGAGACGCCTACAACAGCAGGAACCCAGTCGAAGAAGCTCACACGAAGCTTTGGAACTCAGCAAAGCTCAAGAGCACACCAGCAGCTCAGTAGAAAGAAGAAGAAGCAGGAGAAGTAACCTCGAACAGTAGCTCCTCAACCCCTTTTATAACTTGCGAAGGAGACACAGAAGAAACTAGCCGTTGCTACGCAACGGCTAGGATGTGGACCGATCAGGCTTCATCCCGATCGGTCCAGGGTGCTTCTGATCGGTCATGGGACCGATCAGGCTCTATGCTGATCGGTCCCCAGACCGATCAGAACGCTTACAGAGAGTTGCCCAACTCTCTGTGCGTATCCTGATCGGTCCCGGGGACCGATCAGAGCTCCCTCTGATCGGTCCAGGGTCCGATCAGCACCCTTTTCTCCCGAACTTCTTCCCTTCTGATCTGATCGTTGTTTCCTGATCGGTCTGGAGAACGATCAGATAACACTCAGTAGGCTACTGTTTGGTTACTGATCGGTCACCAGACCGATCAGATAACCCAGTGTATCACTGGATCGATTCACTGATCGATCCAGCTCTTGGTTTTCGCCCAAACCAAGTCCCACGCCTTCCAAACCAATATCCGGTCAACCTTGACCTATTGGTATCTCATGCTTAGCATCAGGTCACTCCCTTGACCTGCTAAGACTCCCCACCAAGTGTCCGGTCAATCCCTTTGACCCACTTGGACTTTTCTCTTCGTGTCAAGTATCCGGTCACTCCCTTGACCTACTTGATCCTCTCAACACCAGATGTCCGATCACCCTTGATCCATCTGGATTTTCCCTTGCCCGACTTCACTCACCAGGACTTTCACCTAGCTTCACTCACTAGGATTTTCACCTGGCTTCACTCACCAGGATTTCCAATCTGCCCGGCTTCACTCACCAGGACTTTCCAACTGCTTGGCTTCACTCACCAGGACTTTCCCATTGCATGGCTTCACTCACCAGGACTTTTCCCACTGCCTGGCTTCACTCACCAGGACTTTCACTTTCACATCCGGTCCAGAGAACGAGCTACCGAGCCCTCTCTGACCACAGTTTGGAGAATGAGCTACCGAGCCCTCTCCAACTTCCATCCGGTTCAGAGAACGAGCTCCTGAGCCCTCTCTGACTCAGTCCGGAGAACGAGCTACCGAGCCCTCTCCGACTTCCCGTGCCAAGTTTCCATACTTGGACTTCTCCGTGCCAAGTTTCCATACTTGGACTTTTCCCGTGCCAAGCTCCTTGCTTGGACTTTTCACCATGCCAAGCTCCCTGCTTGGACTTTTCCGAGTCAGGTCAACTCACCTCGGATCAACCAGGTCAACCTTGACCAAGGTTGCACTAACAATCTTCCATCAAAATACAACTCTTCTATTTTCGTCAAACATCAAAATACAACTCGAGTCAGGTCAACTCGAGTCGGGTCAACCAGGTCAACCTTGACCTAAGGTTGCACCAACAATCTCCCCGTTTTTGATGTTTTACAAAACCATAACCTAACTTAGGTTTTCTAATGTTCTTCCTTGAACATTCTCCCCAAACCTACACTCTCCCCCTTTTTGACACACATCAAAAAGAGTGAATCAAGGTCAAGAGTTTCTTCCTAATGAAAGTCCCATACCTTTCATTGAAAATCTTAATTTCCCCCTTGATACTAAGGTTAACAATTAACTTAGTGATAATTCCATATCACTCAAGTCTTTAGGAGTAAAAACTCCCCCTAAAAGTCAACTCCCCTTGACTAATAGGTAAAACTCCCCCTAAAGGTCAACTCCCCCTTGACCATTGCACCAACAATGTCTTGGAGAGTTTCAACCCTTTAGAAAACCAAAACACCACTTCCACAGCTGCAATTTCAGAAAAACAGTCGAAATTCAGCAAGTTGGCACGCCCTGATCGGTCACCGGACCGATCAGGCTTCCTCTGGATCGGTCCAGTGACCGATCCACATAGACCTGGACCGATCAGAATCCTCTCTGATCGATCCACAAGTCTGATATCAGAATTTTTGATTTTCCTCCCGAAATTCAGAAACTCCTAGAAAATTCCAAAAAATTCCAAAAATTGTAAAACTTTGAGGATACATTCCTCATAACGTATATTATCAAGGAAAAATAGTTTTCTATGAAAATAGCTTCCATTTTTCAATCTTGATACAAAGTTCACAAGTCTTTGAAACAGCTCAAAGTGAAGTCATCTTTGTATCAACTTGTTCAATGATGAAGGCTATTACTAGAAAAGCTTCATCAAGGTTTTTCAATTTTGAAATGATTTTAAACCATTTAATTTAGGACCACAATCTTAGGGCTAAATGTACATGACTTGTACATAAGCTTTCCCTATGATCCCCAATTTCGAATTAGGCTCATCTAGGTACAAGAACTATGCACCTTGATCCTAACTCATCATCCTAATATCTCACACACATCTAAGGTGTATCAAACACATTCAAGTCAATTTTGATGTGAGATATGGGTTTAGGTTATGTTAGTATAAGGTCTCATGCATTTTC
Source organism: Zingiber officinale (assembly GCF_018446385.1). Lineage (NCBI taxonomy): Eukaryota > Viridiplantae > Streptophyta > Magnoliopsida > Zingiberales > Zingiberaceae > Zingiber > Zingiber officinale. Next base: position 60,090,125 of record NC_055995.1, on the reverse strand, counting down.
TAAACATCAATTTGATCTCCATATCAAATTGTGTTTTTAACCTTAAATCAATTTCATTGATCCTAAATGCAAGAGAAGAGATGATGACATGGCATATAATGATATCATAAATGAAAATATGTGCCAATGTCATGATGTCATGGCATAAAGTATGAAACTTAAATAGAGCTTGACATTTGACTAACCTAAGCATTATCATAACATTTTAAATGATCATAAAATAAATATGATGTCATGACATGGCATATGGCAAATAATATATGGCAAATATCACATAAAGGTATAGAAAATACCTAATTCTAGCCTTAGTTGCCATTTTTGATAATTTTGATCATTTTGCCATAAATTCTATATTCCTAAGTGTAATAGACCTAAAATCATATCCTCAAGACTTTTAGATCATTATGTACCAATTAGATTGACCTAAGAGAACTCCTCAAATGTAGTTGGCACATTCTAATCACCTTAGGAATAATTCTTAATTTCATTTTCAAGGCTTGATCACACCTTGAAAATTCCTAAAGTGCCACCTTTTGCCATGATTAGGTTAACTACCTATTCAAGTAAGGTTGGCACACCCTAACTCATCTAGCGTGATGAAATCATGCTCCTAGGAACCCAATACCTATTGGAGCTCATTGGGTTCACTAAGTATTCACTAGGGATAACTTCCCTAGCAACCCTTCTAATGACCCTCCTAGGCTTTGAAGCCTTGGTCATTTGGGACTCATCAAGATCAACTCTAGGGGTGACTCCCCTTGTGACCTTGGTGATGGTCTTCCTAGCCCTAGATTTTGTTCCATAATCGAATGGAACATTATGATAAGTGGGCTTGACCACTTGGGACTTAGGTTTGTGACCCAAACCTTTCTTGTCCTTGGACATTGGTTTTTGACCCTTAAACCCTAGAGATGACTTCTCCAAGTTCTTAAGAGCCTTTTCCAAAGTATCAAGTCTTGACCTCAAGACTTGATTCTCCTTCTCTAATACCTCAATTTTTAATTTTTCATTTTTCTTTGAGGTATTCCTAGGCATGTGTCTAGTTGTTTTGGGATTTCTACCTAGATTATCCTTAACCTTAGATGAGTTGATCCTAGGGTTGGCTTTCCTAGTGTTATCCTTATCTAGGCTCACATGTTTGGCACCTAAGCATGTGTATCGATTTCTATTGTTATCATGCCTATCATTATTAGCAATTGCAATCAAACTACTAGCATGCATCTTACTAGTATTGCAATAATGAGCCTTAAAGGTTACCTTAGGGTTTGCCTTAGCTCCCCTTATCGATGTGCTTGGTTTCTTGTCCTTGTGAGGTTGGCTCCCCCTCGGACATTGGCTCCGATAATGTCCCCTTCGCTTGCATTGGAAGCACACCACCTGCTCCTTGCTCTTGCGTATTGGGACTCCGGCTTCCTTGATCTTTGGCGCCGATGGAGTCTTCCTAACCCTCTTTGGACATTTACTCTTGTAGTGTCCAAATTCCCTACACTCAAAGCACAATATGTGTAATTTATTTGAAATTGAAGTGCTTGAGTTACCTAGGGTTGAGGATGAATGTAGACTCTCTCCTTCATCCCTTCCAGAGGTAGATGCTTCTTCTTCTTGCTCCAATCTTGAAGAAGTGCTCTCATCCTCTTCTTCCTTAGATGTTGAGTAACCCTCTACTTCTAATTCCTCTCCTCCATGGTGTGAGCTACTTAGCTCACTTGACTCCTCTTCATGGCTTGAAGTGGAGCCCTCCTCATGGAACTTGGCCAAGTTGTTCCACAACTCCTTGGCATTGTTATAACCACCTATCTTACATAGAATGTCATTAGGTAATGAGAATTCAAATATTTTCATTACCTCGTCATTAATCGTGGATTGGTGGATTTGCTCCTTCGTCCACTTCTTCTTCTCTAATGGTTTTCCTTCCTTATCAATCGGAGGCTTAAAACCTAATTGAACACAAGTCCAATTTTCAAAGTTAGTCATAAGAAAATACCTCATTCTTACCTTCCAATACGCGAATTCGTCGCGGTCGTAGAAGGGTGGAATGGTGATGTCTTCTCCGAGTTGATCCATCTCTAGCTTGTGCTCCCTCGGGTGTTAATCCGGCGAATAGCGACCTCGCTCTGATACCACTTGTTAGGATCGATGATCGCGGCTAGAGAGGGGGGGGGTGTGAATAACCGACCCCAAATCTTCGCGTTTCTTTCTACAAACTAGGGTTAGCGCAGCGGAAATAAAAACAAGAAACGAAGACAAGAAATCAAACCCCAATACGAGTCGATGTAACGAGGTTCGGAGATGAAACTCCTACTCCTCGGCGTGTCCGTAAGGTGGACGAAGCCTATCAATCCGTCGGTGGATGAAACCCCGGAAACCCGGCTAATAATCACTCCTTCTGGGTGGAGAAACCTCGCCACAATGTCTTGCAACAGCAAGATAAATAGGAGTACAAGAATACAGCAAGAAACTAAGTACAATACAACAATGTAATAACCCTAGCTTGCCTTCTTGTCGACTGGTTGAAGCAGCAACTTCACGAGACGCCTACAACAGCAGGAACCCAGTCGAAGAAGCTCACACGAAGCTTTGGAACTCAGCAAAGCTCAAGAGCACACCAGCAGCTCAGTAGAAAGAAGAAGAAGCAGGAGAAGTAACCTCGAACAGTAGCTCCTCAACCCCTTTTATAACCTGCGAAGGAGACACAGAAGAAACTAGCCGTTGCTACGCAACGGCTAGGATGTGGACCGATCAGGCTTCATCCTGATCGGTCCAGGGTGCTTCTGATCGGTCATGGGACCGATCAGGCTCTATGCTGATCGGTCCCCAGACCGATCAGAACGCTTACAGAGAGTTGCCCAACTCTCTGTGCGTATCCTGATCGGTCCCGGGGACCGATCAGAGCTCCCTCTGATCGGTCCAGGGTCCGATCAGCACCCTTTTCTCCCGAACTTCTTCCCTTCTGATCGTTGTTTCCTGATCGGTCGAGACTACTGTTTGGTTACTGATTGGTCACCAGACCGATCAGATAACCCAGTGTATCACTGGATCGATCCACTGATCGATCCAGCTCTTGGTTTTCGCCCAAACCAAGTCCCACGCCTTCCAAACCACTATCCGGTCAACCTTGACCTATTGGTATCTCATGCTTAGCATCAGGTCACTCCCTTGACCTGCTAAGACTCCCCACCAAGTGTCCGGTCAATCCCTTTGACCCACTTGGACTTTTCTCTTCGTGTCAAGTATCCGGTCACTCCCTTGACCTACTTGATTCTCTCAACACCAGATGTCCGATCACCCTTGATCCATCTGGATTTTCCCTTGCCCGGCTTCACTCACCAGGACTTTCACCTAGCTTCACTCACTAGGATTTTCACCTGGCTTCACTCACCAGGATTTCCAATCTGCCCGGCTTCACTCACCAGGACTTTCCAACTGTCTGGCTTCACTCACCAGGACTTTCCCATTGCCTGGCTTCACTCACCAGGACTTTTCCCACTGTCTGGCTTCACTCACCAGGACTTTCACTTTCACATCCGGTCCAGAGAACGAGCTACCGAGCCCTCTCTGACCACAGTTCGGAGAACGAGCTACCGAGCCCTCTCCGACTTCCATCCGGTCCAGAGAACGAGCTCCTGAGCCCTCTCTGACCTCAGTCCGGAGAACGAGCTACCGAGCCCTCTCCGACTTCCCATGCCAAGTTTCCATACTTGGACTTCTCCGTGCCAAGTTTCCATACTTGGACTTTTCCCGTGCCAAGCTCCCTGCTTGGACTTTTCACCATGCCAAGCTCCCTGCTTGGACTTTTCCGAGTCTGGTCAACTCACCTCGGATCAACCAGGTCAACCTTGACCAAGGTTGCACTAACAATCTTCCATCAAAATACAACTCTTCTGTTTTCGTCAAACATCAAAATACAACTCGAGTCAGGTCAACTCGAGTCGGGTCAACCAGGTCAACCTTGACCTAAGGTTGCACCAACACCTAGGACCTAAGGTTACCGCCCCTTGGGATTTTCCACCTGGCTAACCGCAGTTAGTGTTGGGTTTTTCGGGCCGCGAAAACAGCTTTTCGCGTCGCGGAAACCCCGAATCACCCATAGCCGTAGATCCGTGCAAGGAAAACCGAACGAAAATTCCGAGTACGAGTTTTACATATCTTTTTAGATCTACCCCTAGATCTACATGTTAAGAGCTTTACCCTTGTTGCGTGCCCTTTCGCGTTCCCGCTCGTCCAAGAAGTTGCCGGATCTCTAGACCGTCAAGCGTCGGTCCTCTAGAAGTATCCAGACGGACACGTAGGTGGAGAAAAAAACCTCACACAAAGGTGTGCTAGCACCTTAGTGAGATTCGGCCAAAACAAGGAGGAGAGGGAGAGGGAGAGCTTGAGAGGAAGGAGGAAGAAGATACCCACTTGAATGAAAAAATCAATTCACATTCAAAACCAAAGTGGCCGACCACTTCCCTTGTGTAACTCCCCATTAAATGCAATTAATGTGAAGTTATTAAGAAAATGACTTTGTAACTTCCATGAGGTGGCAACCATGATGATGTGGTGCATCATCATTGGTCCACATCAATGCCAACTCACCAATGAGGTGGCATAAAGTCAAGTCAAACTTGACTTTTAAATTCCTCTCAAGTCAAGTCAAACTTGACCAAATCTCTTCCATGGTTGATCTAATCTAACCATTTGATTCAAGCCAACTTAATATAATGAATCTAATTCATTAAATTAAGTTGATTTAATGAGTCATAATCTAAATTAGACTCATTGAATACATGAATCAACTTGAGTCCAACTCAAGTTAGCCCAATTAGGATTACACTTAATCCAATTTGATTCATCAAATGAATCTAATCCTCTTGGTTCATCATATGAACCTAATCTCCATCTAATTGTCCTTAGTGTGTGACCCTATAGGTTCTTGTAACGTTGGCAATGCCTTAAACACATTTAGGAGCATAAGTAATGAGCGGTATCTAACAACACATCATTACTACCCAAGTTACAAGAATGTCGAGATCCGACATCACCTTGTGACTACCAATTGTGACTCCTCACAAAATAATGACAAGTGTCCTTCTATCCTAGACATCTAGATTGATCAATATGAGGCATAGACCGTGTCATCCTCTAATCAATCTAAATCTTGAACCCCAAGTAGACTCACTCAATCAAATGAGCTCAACATCTCATGTTGACTCATTTGGGCATGGCCATGCACTTAGTGGTCTCACTCTATCAAGAATATTGATGTCGCTCCCGTCATATGGGAGGGATAGATCCCATCTACATTACTCACATCCCTCTGCATAATTTGTTACATACCCGGTAATCGCCTTTATAGTCCACCCAGTTACGGGTGACGTTTGATGAAACCAAAGTACATAACTCCTTATGTAGGGATCCATGGTGACTTCAGGTCTAAGGACTAATAGTCATACTAATAGCCACATGAGAAAGTATATGACACTCATATAACGATCCATGATACTTTCTCATGGCGGGTCATTCAGTATACATTCTCCAATGTATACCAATGTGTCAGCTTGATATCTCTATATCCATGACTTGTGAGATCAAGTCATCGAGCTAACCTACATGCTAGTCTTATTGCATTAACATTGTCCCTGAATGTTAATACTCGACTAGGAATGATTTAAAGTAGTGTTCCCTATATCATCTCACTATCGATTCAACTAATCGATTGATATAGGTATGAACCTTCTACTCAAGGACGCTATTATACTTAGTCTATTTGACACTAATACAAATAGGTATAATAACCAAACAAATGCCTTTATTAATATATAAGAATATGATACAATGAGTCCATACAATCATCAAATGATTGGCTCTAGGGCTCTAACTAACAGTTAGGACTTTCCTGCACACTTGTTTAAGCTCATTAGATAACAAAATAACTTAACTTGAACCCTTTGACATAATAAAAACATCGGTTCGATCGTCGGATGCTTCCTGCACCAACACAAATAACTAAGTATAATAACGTCCTTGAGTAGAAGGTTCCTATCTATATCAATCGATTGGTTGAATCGATATTGAGATGATATAGAGAATACTACTCTTAATCATTCCTAGTCAAGTATTAACATTCAGGGATAATGTCAATACGATGAGACTAGCATGTACGTCAACTCGATGACTTGATCTCACAAGTCATGAATATAGAGATATCAAGTTGACACATGGGTATGCATTGGAGAATGTATACTGAATGACCCGCCATGAGAAAGTATCATAGATCGTTATATGAGTTTCATATACTTTCTCATGTGACTATTAGTATGACTATCAGTCCTTGGACCTGTAGTCACCATTGTTCCCTACATAAGGAGTTGCATACTTTGGCTTCGTCTAACATCATCCGTAAATGGGTGGGCTATAAAGGCGACTACTGGATATGTAACAAATTATATGGAGGGATGTGATTGATATAGATGGGATCTATCCCTCCTATATGACGGGAGTGACATCATGATTCTTGATAGAGTGAGACCACAAAGTGCATGGCCATGCCCAAATGAGTCAATATGAGATATTCAGCTCATTTGATTAGAGTGAGTCTACTTGGAGTTCAAGACATAAATTGATTAGAGGATGACATGGTCTATGCCTCAGTTGATCAATTTAGATGTCAAGGATAGAAGGACATTATCATATATTGTGAGAGTCACAATTAGTAGTTACAAAGGTGATGTTGGATCTCAACATTCTTGTAACTTGGGTAGTAAGGATGTGTTGCTAGATACCAGTCATTACTTATGTTTCTAAATGAGTTTAGGAGCATTGTCAACATTACAATAACCTATAGGGTCACACACAAAGGGCAATTAGATAGAGATTAGGTTCATATGATGGACCAAGAGAATTATGTTCATGTGATGAACCAAATTGGATTAAGATTAATCTAAATTAGACTAATTGAGTTAGAATCAATTTGATTCATTTGTAGAATGAGTCTAATTTAGATTATGATTCATTGAGTCAATTTAAAACGATGAATAAAGATTCATTAAATTAAATTGACTTGAATCAATGATTAGATTTAATCAACCATGGGAGATAAAAAGGTCAAGTTTGACTTGACTTGAGAGGGAAGATGAAGAGTCAAGTTTGACTTGACCAAATACCACCTCATTGTGACGTGGCATGGGGCCGGCCAATGATGGTGTTCCATATCATCAAGGCTACATCATAGTGTGCCACCTCATGAGGAAGACCAAGAGCCATGACTCTTGGTATTACATGGAGGTTTAAAACCCTCCTTTTTGTGGTCGGCCACATTAGTGCAAGCATTGGTGCTTGTTGTAACTTCTTCTTCCTCTTCTCTTCTCTTGTTCTCTCCCTCTCCTCCATTGCCGAAACCATTCAAGGGTGCTAGCACACTCTAAGTGGTTTTTCTCCATCTTTTGTCCGTGTGGATACGTGTATAGGAGTGTACACTTGACACTCTACGATATCCGACAACCGTTTGGATGAGAGGGATAAGCGAAGGGCATCACGACAAGGGTAACACTCTTATCATGTAGATCTAAAGTAGATCTAGGATAAACAAACATGTACATGAATTTTATTTATCTTCGCACGGATCCGTGGCAAGACTTCGAGGTTTCCGCAATGCAAAATGTTATTTTTGCTGCTCGAAAGTTCGAACAATATACACATCCCACTGAGCTAGAACAAAATGATCATAACCATGTAATTGTATAATAAACATCCCACATGACTGTACTAAAAATATAGCAGAAAAAGATAGGAAACCCCATAAGCCAAAACAAAGCATTGTGATGTGCGTAGATTATATACACTTTTATGTATGTTTAGACACACATATACTTATATTTTATGAGCATAATCTATGTTTATTAAATCCTATTTCATTATAATGTCATACTTCCATTATATTCTATTCGGAGATCTGCTCTTTGCATATTTTTATTGACAGGATGCTATTTGGAGCGAAAATGGAGCAAAAGTACACACAAGAACATCTTTGGAAGAAATCAAGCCAAGGCCGTGTGACCCACACGGCCATGCTCCCCCACCAGAGGTGAATCAAGACACAGCCGTGTGAGCCACACGGCCGTGACAACATCTCGTAGCCAAGCAACACACGGCCGTGCCAACAATCCAGAGGGGAGGAAGGTCACGACCATGTAAATCCACATGGTCGTGTGACCTCGGCAGAGAAGAAGAGGGCCACGTCCATGTGAACCACACGGCCCTATGACTCAACCCAAGAGGAAGTTGGGTGAGGCCGTGTGGATCTCACACAGCCGTGCCAAGGGTTTTGCCACGCGAAAATAGGGTTATGCTGAATTTTGGGCAGATTGTAGACCGATCATAATTTGACCATAACTTTGCACTCAGTTGGATTTTCGTGCTGTTCTTTATACCGAAACATAGCTGACTTCAAGATCTAAACCTTTTCTTTAGATCCAACAGAGAGAAAGCACTTTCTACCCGTGCAAAATGGCACGGTCGTGCCTACCAACTGTGGTTCAACTGGACCACCGCCCAAACTGCAAACCAAATTTTGAACCATCATAACTTTTGACTCGGTTGGAGCCAAGACTCGATCCAAGTATCAGATTGAAGATAATTTCAAGTGCTACAAATTTTATTCAGGGAGAATCATGAGAAAACCTGTTTTAATGGGTGAAAACCCCAGTTTACCGGACCCCTGTAATCCTAGTTTTTCAGGGCAGTTTGGAGGAGGTATAAAAGGGTGAAGATCCCTATTATTTGACTCATCCTTGGATTTGGGACTTCGCCCCTCTCCTTGGGGAAGGATTCTCCCCTTAGGAGGAACCCCTAGAGATTTATTCACCTCCATCCCTATTAGATTGTATACTAAAAGCCTAGCTTTTTGTATAAATATTTATTTTGAAATGAGAATCACATTGGTCAAATATCTGTATTTAGTTAAATGCAGTTATCCATTTAATTTATATTATAGATAACATGGTGTGTGGTGTCACACACAAGATCATGTTATCAGTTTCTTATAAATTATAAATAGAAGCTCACAACCAAGATGAATTGGGACAAATCATTGGAATGGTTAAAGTGTAATTTCGTACTAATTTATCTTGACTATAAAATTACACAAGTACACTATGTGTGCGTAGAGCAAGACCATTTGAGGTTATTCCTTTTATACTGATTGCATATGTAACAACCACCCTTCTTACTACTACTCTCTAAGGGTGACTGTTACCTAACTACTACTCTACTCACTAGTGTCACTTATGCTATTATTAGCGACACTTAGATTTATCACGGCCCTAGAGGAATTCCTACCAAAAAATTTCGACAGAATCTTCCCTGTACTGGTGACCAAATCAACAATACAACCACTATATACACAGCCACAGGCGGCTGGAACATATTTTTCCACACCCACGCAGTAATAATAACACAGTAAAAGAAAACTATTCTAGCAATAGTAAACAAATATCTAACACCAACAATAAGACATATCAAGCTACAAGTACGGAATAAACTCAATTACAATCCCAACTTCATAATAGTATTTAAACTAATAGAACTCTAAATAGGAAAATCTTGATAATTCCTTAACAAACTCTTGATCTCCCCATAGTCCAGCCATCACACACCTTTATCACCACCACCTTGTCGCCTTCCTTTCATACTTTATCTTTTCCTTTATCGATGTTCCTTGGACTCACAGCCAAAGAGGGGTAGCTAGGGCTTTGGGAAAACTCAAATCTCCGACCTCTCCTTGCGTCCACAGCTTCCCTTCGACGAGAGGATCTGAAATGGTGAAGAACTCTCGACGTTAGCCCCTCGCCGACCGCCGGAGGTGAAAAACCCTAACTCCGGCTTGCTTCCGCCCTAGCTCTGCCGTCGCGAGCGAGAGAGAAGAAAAGAGGGAGGAGAGGACTTAGGGTTCTCGGGCAAAATCCAATATCAATTTATCCTTCTTATAACCTAGCCTTTCTTTTATGGTTTAAGACCTAGTCATTATAAATTTGTTAACAAAACGCTTGCGGAACAGTTGGCTAGCTGCGTTTCCGTCGAACCCCTGGTCGCGGGTTTAAATCCTCCGCCGAGCCTTTTTATTCCCCTTTTATTTTATATACTCCTAATTACTGCTTAAATATAATTCATCCTCTATTTGATCATTAATGACCGTTGGCCCACTTGGTTAGTCGGGTTTTGACCGAGTCAGAGGTTGCTGGTTCGAACCTCGGCTTGGACATTTTTTTGTCAAAACTTCCTTCGTTTAGTAAAAATACCAAACGACCTCCAAAAATTACATAAAAATACTCTAAAAATTCCTAAAAATCTCTAGAATATTTCTAAAGTATTTCTAAGAACTTTTAGAACTTTTAATGAGGAAAATTGGGTCGTTACAATCCCCATACCTTATAAAAAATTCGTCCTCGAATTTAGAATAATTCTATAGTAAGTTCTCTACCTTGTACATGCATTAGTTAGCGTCCATAATCTAATGTACTATGGAAAACCCTATCAAAGGTATCTTAGGACCTTCTAACCTACATACAATGAACATAAGCATAAGCAGTGACATAAGCATGATTGCATAAATGTAAGCATGGTAGATGAACTAAACATAATAATAGACTCGATCACAAGCATGTCCATATGCATAGGCAAAAACATAACATGAACATAACGTAGGCCTAAACATAAACGCAAATATAAACATAACATGACTTGAACATACTTGCATGCATACTTATATACATACTACTGTGGTGGCCTAGTTGCACTTAGTAGTACCGTAACATAAGTTGTTGATCAGACAACTACTCTAGCGCTAGGTTGGTAGGGGTCCGAACTTAGGACCGGAGTTCCCTTTTATTCTGGCGCACTCATCGGGCTTAGGTCCCCGGATCATACCACCATCCCAGAACATATCTTGTTTGATTTTGGCGCGCTCACTGGGCTTAGGTCCCCAGATCATACCACCATCCCAGAACACATCTTGTTGATTCTGGCGCGCTCACCGGGCTTAGGTCCCCGAATCATACCACCATCCCAGAACACATCTTGTTTGATTCTGGCGCGCTCACCGGGCTTAGATCCCCAGATCATACCACCATCCCAGAACACATCTTGTTTGATTCTGGCGCGCTCACCGGGCTTAGGTCCCCGGATCATACCACCATCCCAGAACATAAATTGGCAAGATTCCCCAGGCTTTGGTTCCCGGTGTATAAAAAGTTCGTCCTTGAACTTAGACTAATTCTGGGCAGTGGGTACTTGTTAAAGTTTGGCCAAAAGAAATTGACACAAAAGAGTGGGTATCCCCAGTATCAAATAAGAAGGTAGCTAAATGCTAAAAAAAAGGGGTATTTGACCTGTGACTACCGTGGAGGCACCGGCAGCTTCTTCCTCAGTAAGAGAAAATACTCTGGCATTGGTTGGAACGGGTGGGGCTTCCAACCTTCCCTGACTGAGATAGTGTCCCTCTAGTGATGTTGTCATGTGGTGTAACTGTGCAGGCTTGCCTCCATATTGCACTAACTGTTGTTGAGGTGCCTTAAACTTGTTAGGACATGCTCTAGCTAGATGTCCTTCTTGGCCACATGAATAACATCTGGTTGTACCCAAAAGACAGGTTCCTGGATGTGCTCTTCCACACTTAGGACAGGGAGGAAACTTGGTCTGCTTGTCTGCTGGACCTTCCTCTTGGCTACCTCCAGAATTCCATTGTTTCCTTTTGTTACCCTTGCCCTTCCAATCCTGATCACTGGACTGAGATCTCTGATTCCCCACCGTCTTGTCTTCTATCTTGACTGGCTTGTGTTGCTCTCGTTGTGCCTTGATGCTGTTCAGATAATACTCAGCGACTAATGCTCTGCTGACCAGCTCTTGGCCAGTCTGAGGCTGGTGAGTTCCACTACTCACATTAAGTGCTATCACTGGTCTCACCATCCTGAGCATCAGTCTGACTCGTTCCTTCTCCGTACTTACTAGCTCTGGGCAGAGGCGAGCTAGCCTGTTGAACCTCTTGACTGCTTCTTCCACTGATAGATCACCTTGTCTGAATTCTATAAACTCCTCAAAATGCTTATTAGTGATCCATTGATGGAAGAATTCTTCGTAAAACTCTGTCTCGAAGTCAGCCCAGCTCATCCGATTGACCAACCTCTTGCTCTTAACTCTCTCCCACCACATACAAGCATCACTTGATAGGCAGAAAGAGGCACACTTGACCTTCTCGACTTCTGGCCAGTCAAGAAGCTCCATGGTGCTCTCCAGTGTCTTAAACCAAGTCTGAGAATCCCAGGGCTCAGTCGTGCCTGAGAAACTTTCTGGCTTCAGCTTCAACCACTGTATCAGGTAGGATTCTTGTCTTCTAGGTACTGTGGGGACTTCCAGAGCGGCTGGTGGTACCTCAGTCACTACTGGAGTCTCCTCATTAATAGTTGGAGGAGTGGGAGGGACTGGCTGCTGATTCGACATCAGATTGACGATTACTTGTTGCTGCTCCGCCACTTGTCTCTGGAGTTGAGCAACAACTTCAGAGAGATTTGGTTCAGCTATTCTGGGCTCTTTGTTCTCCTGTGCTCGGTCCTCAGTACGAACGGTACGGGGACGTGCTCTTCTTGACATCTAATTATATAGGAGAGAAACAAAACTAAAATCGTCTCTATTTTCCTAAGCATATGTATCCAAACATAGAAAAATAAAACAAGAATTTTCTTCTTACTTAAGTGCATATAAGCAGATACTCTATACCGCAATTAATAAGCATAAAAGAAAAATTAAATACTTTCTTACTTGAAGACGACAAAGATGGTGCTGATGTGTGATGCTGGAGAATGGGGACTGCTCTGATACCAACTGTAACAACTACCCTTCTTACTACTACTCTCTAAGGGTGACTATTACCTAACTACTACTCTACTCACTAGTGTCACTTATCTATTATTAGCGACACTTAGATTTATCACGGCCCTAGAGGAATTCCTACCGAAAAATTTCGGCAGAATCTTCCCTGTACCGGTGACCAAATCAACAATACAACCACTATATACACAGCCACAGGCGGCTGGAACATATTTTTCCACACCCACGCAGTAATAATAACACAGTAAAAGAAAACTATTCTAGCAATAGTAAACAAATATCTAACTCCAACAATAAGACATATCAAGCTACAAGTACGGAATAAACTCAATTACAATCCCAACTTCATAATAGTATTTAAACTAATAGAACTCTAAATAGGAAAATCTTGATAATTCCTTAACAAACTCTTGATCTCCCCATAGTCCAGCCATCACACACCTTCATCACCACCACCTTGTCGCCTTCCTTTCATACTTTAGCTTTTCCTTTATCGATGTTCCTTGGACTCACAGCCAAAGAGGGGTAGCTAGGGCTTCGGGAAAACACAAATCTCCGACCTCTCCTTGCGTCCACAGCTTCCCTTAGACGAGAGGATCTGAAATGGTGAAGAACTCTCGACGTTAGCCCCTCGCCGGCCGCCGGAGGTGAAAAACCCTAACTCCGGCTTGCTTCCGCCCGAGCTCTACCGTCGCGAGCGAGAGAGAAGAAAAGAGGGAGGAGAGGACTTAGGGTTCTCGGGTAAAATCCAATATCAATTTATCCCTCTTATAACCTAGCCTTTCTGTTATGGTTTAAGACCTAGTCATTATAAATTTGTTTACAAAACGCTTGCGGAACAGTTGGCTAGCTGCATTTCCGCCGAACCCCTGGTCGCGGGTTCAAATCCTCCGCCGAGCCTTTTTATTCCCCTTTTATTTTAAATACTCCTAATTACTGCTTAAATATAATTCATCCTCTATTTGATCAATAATGACCGTTGGCCTACTTAGTTAGTCGGGTTTTGACCGAGTCAGAGGTTGCTGGTTCGAACCTTGGCTAGGACATTTTTTTTGTCAAAACTTCCTTCGTTTAGTAAAAATACCAAACGACCTCCAAAAATTAGATAAAAATACTCTAAAAATTCCTAAAAATCTCTAGAATATTTCTAAAGTATTTCTAAGAACTTTCAGAACTTCTAATGAGGAAAATTGGGTCGTTACAGCATAAAAGAATAGAACATCTGTTATTATGGATGTGCGTTATCTTAATCTTGATATAATAACAAGCACATGTACTTAGTATTTATTTTTTTTAATTTATCAAAGGGTAGATTTATTCGTTAAATCAATAGGGCCAATAAGTTGGAAAATAATATTATTTATTATTTATATGGTGTGTTGTTAATTATAGAAGGAAATTGTGTCCTATTTATTAGGATGATCATGTCCCCTTAAGGAGTTCATAAGGATTGTCATGTAAACCCTGCAGGTGAACTTATTTCCGACATGACAATGAAGTTTAGTGGTACTACTCTTGGAGATAGATGTTAATTAAGTGAGTTGTCAGTAACTCATTTAATTAATGGACATTAGATATCTTAAACATAGGGAGATTAACACACTCATGATAAGAAGGAGCCCATAATGTAATATGGGATTAGTGCGGTAGTTCAATAATAACTCTTTAGTGGTATAAGTTATTATTGATGAACTTGAGTTTGGTATTCGGGTCGAACACAGGAAGCTCAAGCTCATCAGGAGGTCAAAACCAATTCCTCCTCTAGGTTTTTGTTGTAGCTTCTATGTATAAAGCCTCGCATCCACCCAAGTCATCCTTATGGCCGGCCACATCCTTGCTTGGTGCCCAAGAAAGGGGCCGGCCAAGATGGGTTTAAAAGTGGGTTTTAATTTTTTAAATCTTTCTTTTTGTAGCTATCTACGATATTTTAAAAGAGAGATTTTAAATTTTAAAAACTTTCCTTTTTTCAAGCCATCCACATGGTTTTAAAAGAGAGTTTTAAATTTAAAAAATCTTTCCTTTTGTAGACAACTACAATGGTTTAAAAGAGAGATTTTATTTTTGTTAAAACTTTCCTTTTTTGTAACCATGATTTAAAAGAGAGGTTTTAATTTTAAAAATCTTTCCATTTTGTAGCCATCTACAATGTTTAAAAGAGGGATTTTTAATTTTAAAACTTTCCTTTTGTAGCCATCCACAATAGGAAATTTAAAAGAGAGATTTTAATTGTTGTTAAAATCGTTCCTTTTTAGCCATTACCTTGGATTATAAAAGAGGATAGATGGTGCCTTAGAGGAAATAATTATCTATACAATTTCTATTCCTCTTCTATTCTCCTTGTGGTCAACCCCCCTCATATTCTTATTCTCCCCTTGCTTTCACCTAAGGCTGGCTGCATCAAGAGGCTTCAACCATCTTGTGGCCGGCGGATTGCAAGGAAGAAAGAAGAACAAGAGGTGGTGTTCCTAGCTTTGATCCCTTGGTGGCCGAAAGTCTTGGAAGACAGAAGGACTTGGGTGGTTTTTGCGTCTTGGTAGATCGTCGCCCACACGACATCCAAGAGGAGGAGAGGAATACAGCAGAAGATCAAGAAGTCTTTAAGCTACAAAGAAAGGTATACCTAGTTAATTGTTTCCACTGTGTACTAGTTTATTTTTCCTTTCTATGGATCTTGAAGTACCAACACAAGAGGCTATCGATCTTATGTTTTGATTGAGGTCTCTGTAGTTTAACCTAGGGTTTACTGTAAGGAGTTTAAATATTCAATTTCTTTGAAAGACTTTGACTAGGAAGTGGTGGATGATCCCATACCCAAAAAGGTCGAGTGCCTCACGAACGACCTGGAAGCCAATCCTTGAAATATATATTTAATCAACTTTTGTAATATGGTTTAGGTTCTGATGAACACATGGGTTGAACTTGGATTAATAATGTTAAGTTTCATTTGCAATCCAAGTTTAACTTCTGAAAAGCACATGGGTTACTAGGAAAAGTTCTATGCTAATACAAATTTTTGTACAGGAGAAACAGAACGGAATTCCGAGTAGCGCCAACAATTAGTATGAGAGCTAGTTTTCTTCCTCTGTGTGTTTGGTTTTCAGTTAAATTATGCACTTTTCACACATAAATTTAGGTAGGATAATAGTAGGATGTGCAAATAGATTAACTCTATGGTTGCAGGCATCCTAATTCCAACTATTATGACCCTATTATGTTTGTGTGTGATTTGGACCCTCAGGTATGTCATGGACATTTTATGTGTGTGCATGATTGTAATTATTAAATACAGCAGGAGATGAATTAGTTTTAGGATTTTACATTCTGTTCGATCTAGATTACATGTGCATTCCCTTATGGAATATAGGATCAGTAAATGTAAAATTTTATTTTTTTCGCAGATCGTATCCTTGCGAGATGTGGTGCTATTTGAGGAAAAGAGGCGCAGCAGAAAAGGAAGCAAGATAGACGCGACGACATGACCCATTGGTGGCGGCTAGGGTTGGTGGTACACGGAGGATAGCTATGGATGAGGCCATAATAGTTGGAAAATTATTTTTCATATTTATTACCTTTTATTATGTGTTGTGTGTGTGTGCATGTTAAAATTCCTCGTTTTAAATAACTAAGTGGGAGATGAATTATTTAAATTCCACGGTTTCCATTACTGGTTTGTAAGCGATGCATTCAAACATGCACGTTGCCTTTGAGTGTCTTCCTCCACATCAGATGAGTTTGTTTGCGGATCACTAGATCAAACTCCCTTTATGGATGATTATAGGAAATTATTTAGGTTTGTGTGATCTTCTCCATCTGAAGGGGCACAATCCTATTTAATGGAAAAAAGTATCAAGTAATGGTATATACTTAGGCGCATTTAATAGTATCCTCCCCTTCGGAGTAACTGCTATTATTTGTGTGACTGAAAAAAATCAACTATTAATTTTATTTATCATAAAGTTAGGTTGACAAGATAATAAAATTAATGGGTAAAACCTCCTCTTACAAATGTTTGAATTTGTATACGTCCACACTATCGTGGCATACAAAATTCATGGTGTTTTGAGGTGTTGGTGAATTTAAATGATATTGTTTGAGGAATCAATATTATTTTAAATTCTAAAGTTTTGACCAAATATTTTGTAATTCTTAGGATTTCAAATGGCTTTCAATCCTCTTGCTGTTATATTGAAAAAAACAAACTTACTGGTCCCAATTACATTGATTGGAAACGAAACTTGGACATTATCTTAACTGCTGAAGGTTACAAGTTCGTACTTTTTGAGATATGTCCAAGCCTGCCTAATAGAGATTCTAGTGAAGAGGAGATTGAGTATCATAAGAAATGGGTTAGGGCAGATGAGATGGCACGGTGTTATATTTTGGCTTCTATGTCAAATGTGCTGCAATATCAACATCAGGCCATGCCTACCGCTTATGACATGATGCGCAATCTCAAGGAACTCTTCGGACACCAGAATCGGGTTGCTAGGTAGAAGGCTATGAGAAACTTGACGAAGACCACCATGACTGAGGGGACACCCGTAAGGGATCATATCCTCAAAGATGGCTCTTTTGAATGAGATGGAAGTCCTTGGAGCAAATATTGATGGGGAAACCCAGGTCGATATCATTCTCCAAATGCTGCCTAAAAGTTTTGAGCAGTTCTGCCTGAACTACAAAATGAACAAAAGGGTCTATTCGTTGGCAGAACTTCTGACTGAACTTCAAGCAGGAGAAGGGCTATTTCGTCAAAGTTCTCAAATTCACATTGCTGAAAATGTTTTTTCTTCTAAGCCAAAAGGCGGAAAGAAGAAAAGAAACAAGTTGGTTCAACAAAGAAAGTGAATTGATCTCTAGGGACTGGGCCGCTGGTAGGTGTGAAGAAGCTGAAGGGCAAGTGCTTCACATGCAAGCAGCCTGGACATTGGAAAGTGGACTGTTCTCGCAAAAAGGAGAAATATAAAGGAATATCTTATTCTCTAGTGGTTGAAACATGTTTAGTGATGTTATCTACTGGTACCTAGTGTGTAGATATGGGAGCCACTGATCATGTCTGTAATTCATTGCAGGGGTTCCAGGGAACTCGACGACTACATGAAGGGGAGATTACCATCTAAATGGGCAATGCTACAAAAGTGACGGCTGTTGCAGTGGGAGATGTTTATTTATCTTTTGATAGAAATAAAACATTGATTTTAATAAATTATCTTTATGTACCATGTTTTAGAAAGAACTTGATTTAAGTTTCTAAACTATTTATGGATGGATATTCTGTTTCTTTTGATGACAAAGTAGTTATCAAGAAAAATAGGGTAGTTATCTGTTTCAGTACGTTGGTTAGCAATTTGTATACTCTAAATCCAATAACACCCACGATACAACAAATGAAAATTAATAACACATCTTCTAATTCTAATAAGAGAAAGTAACCTTTGGAAATAAACTAAACATATCTTCGGCATCTAAGGCTTGGTCATATTAACTTGAGTAGGATTCAAAGGCTAATAGTCGATAGACCTTTAGGTTCATTAAATCATTAGTGGTGGAAAATTTTCAAACCTGCGAATCTTGCTTGGAAGGAAAAATGACTAAGAGACCTTTTTAGGCCAAGGGGTATAGAGGCAAAGATGCGTTGGAATTGGTTCATTCTGATTTGTGTGGACCTATGACTATCCAGGCAAGAGGTGGTTTCAAATATTTTATCTCTTTTATATACGACTATTCGAGATACGGGTACATTTACTTGATACACCTCAAGTCTGAGTGCTTCGATAAGTTCAAAGAATACAATGCTGATGTGGAGAAACGTCATGGTAAAGGTATCAAGACACTACGGTCTAATCGTAGTGGAAAGTACCTCTCAGGAGAGTTTAGGAGTTACTTATCAGAGGTCGGGATTCAATCCCAACTGTTTGCACCTGGTACACCCCAATAGAATAGTGTGGTAGAACGAAGGAATAAGACTCTTATGGAAATGGTTAAATCAATGATGAGTTATTCAGAATTACCAAATTCATTTTGGGGGTATGCTCTGGAAATGACAGTGTACATTCTGAACTTGGTACCTTCTATGTCAGTAACCTCTACTCCCACAAAATTGTGGAATGGGCGTAAGCCTAGTCTGAAACATATTCGAATTTGGGGTAGTCCAGCACATGTACTGAAGGGAGATGCTGATAAGTTTGAATCACATACAGAAGTTCGCTTGTTTGTGGGTTATCCTAAAGGAATGAAAGGTGGTTTATTTTGTAGTTCTAAAAATCAGAAGGTCATTATTAGCACCAATGCCCGATTTTTAGAAGAAGACTATGTAATGTACCACAAGCCCATGAGTAAAATTATTCTTGAGGAAATAAGAGAAGACACGTCTACTTTAATACCAACGGTACAAGATGAGATACCACAAGAAACTGCAACACGTGTCACAAATGATGCACAATTACAAGTAGTACCTCGTCGTAGTGGGAGGTTTGTTAGGCAACATGATAGGTTCATGTTTTTGGGAGAATCTTCGGACTTGATCCCTAGTAAACATGAACTTGATCCTTGGACATATGATGAAGCACTCCAAGATAAAGATGCAACATCTTGGAAAAGTGGAATGAACTTTGAAATAGAATCTATGTACTCTAATCAGGTTTGGGAGTTTGTAGAACTACCAAATGGTGTAAAAGCTATTGGATGTAAATGGGTCTACAAAAGAAAAAAAGGGACAGACGGGAAGGTGGAAACCTTTAAAGCAAGGCTTCTTGCAAAAGGGTATACTCAGAAAGAGGGAATCGATTATGAAGAAACCTTTTCGTTAGTAGCCATGCTTAAATCTATCTGGATTATTTTATCTATTACCGCTCATATGGATTATGAGATTTGGCAAATGGATGTCAAGACAACTTTCCTTAATGACAGTCTTGAAGAAAATATCCATATGAAGCAACCAGAGGGATTCATTGCGAAGGTCAAAGAGCATCTTGTATGTAAGCTCAATCGGTCTATCTATGGACTGAAGCAAGCTTCGAGATCTTGGAACATCCGGTTTAATGAAGTGATATAGTCTTATGGATTTATTCAGTGTCCGGATGAGTCTTGTGTATATAAGAAGAGTGACGAAAACGTGGTGGTATTTCTTGTACTATACATAGATAACATTTTGCTCATTGGCAACAATGTCAAAGTGTTGTTAGACGTAAGGGTATGATTGTCCAAGCAGTATGATATGAAGGATTTGGGAGAATGTGGATATATTCTTGGGATCAAAGTAATAAGGGATCGCAAGAAAAGAATGTTGTGCTTATCCCAAGCCTCATACATCGATACTATTCTAGTTCGTTTTAGCATGCAAAACTCCAAGAAAGGTTTTCTACCTTTTCGGCATGGAGTACCTTTATCTAAAGAGATGTCTTCAAAAACATCAAAGGAAATAGAGGACATGAAGGCAGGTCCCTATGCTTCTGCTGTAGGAAGCCTAATGTATGTGATGCTATGTACGAGACTGGATATTTGTTTTGTCGTGGGCATGGTTAACAGATATCAAAGTAACCTAGGATAAGGACATTGGACTGCCGTGAAGCATATATTGAAGTACCAGGCAGATGATTTGCTCCATGTGGGTTACACGGATTCGAACTTCTAATCAGATAGGGACAATAGTAAGTCAACCTCAGGGTATGTGTTTACTTTTGGAGGTGGAGGCATAGCATGGAGGAGTGTTAAGCAGAAATATGTTTCAGACTCCACCATGGAAGCTGAGTATGTGCCAGCCTCTGAGGTAGCCAAAGAAGCTGTATGGCTCAGAAACTTCTTGATAGAGTTAGATGTGATTCCTCGTTTGTCAAAAATTATCACAATTTATTGTGATAATAGTGGTGCAGTAGCAAACTCAAAGGAACCATGAGCCCATAAGGCAAGTAAACACATTGAGCGTAAGTACCTCCTGATACGAGACATCGTAAAGTGAGGAGAAGTTGTTGTTGCCAAGATTACATCAGAAGATAACCTGGTAGATCCTTTCACTAAGACCCTTCCCGCGAGAGCTTTTGATGGGCATGTTGAGGGGATGGGGATCAGATGTATGGCAGCATATATGGCAGCATAGTCTTTTAGTATAAGTGGGAGATTGTTAAAATGTATACTAAAAGCCTAACTTTTTGTATAAATATTTATTTTGAAATGAGAATTACATTGGTCAAACGTCTGCATTTAGTTCAATGGAGTTGTCCATTTAATTTATATTATAGATAACATGGTGTGTGGTGTCACATAGAAGATCATGTATTAGTTCCTTATAAATTATAAATAGAAGCTCACAACCAAGATGAATTGGGACAAACCATTGGAATGGTTGTAGTGTAATTTGGTACTAATTTATCTTGACTATAAAATTACACTAGTACACTATGTGTGTATAGAGCAGGACTATTTGAAGTTGTTTCTTTTATACTAACTGCATTAAAGAACAGTACCTCTATTATTATGGCTGTGCGTACTTTTAATCCCGATATAATAACAAGCGCATGTACTTAGTATTTATTTCTTTAATTTATCAAAGGATGAGATTTATTCACTAAATCAATAGGCTCGATAAATTGGGAAATAATATTATTTATATAGTGTGTTGTTGATTATAGAAGGAAATTGTGTCCGATTTATTAGGATGATGATGTCCCCTTGAGGAGCTCATAAGGATTGTCATGTAAACCCTGCAGGTAGACTTAGTTTCGACATGACAATGAAGTTAAGTGGTACTACTCTTGGAGCTAGATTTTAATTAAGTGAGTTGTTAGTAACTCATTTAATTAATGGACATTCAATGTATTAAACATAGGGAGACTAACGCACCCATGATAAGAAGGAGCCCATAATGTAATATGGGATTGGTGCGGTAGTTCAATAATAACTCTTTAGTGGTATGAGTTATTATTGATGAACTTGAATTGAGTGTTCGGGTTGAACACAGGAAGCTCAAGCTTATAAGGAGGCCAAAATCAATTCCTCCACTAGGTCCCTGTTGTAGTCTCTATGTATAAAGCCTCGTATCCACCCAAGTCATCCTTATGGCCGCCCACATCCTTGCTTGGTGCCCAAGCAAGCGGTCGGCCACCCCTTTCTTGGTGCCCAAGCAAGGGGCCGACCAAGATGGGTTTAAAAGTGGGTTTTTAATTTTTTTTAAATCTTTCTTTTTGTAGCCATCTACAATATTTTAAAAAAGATATTTTAAATTTAAAAAACTTTCCTTTTTTGAATCCATCCACATTGTTTTAAAAGAGAGTTTTAAATTTAAAAAATCTTTCCTTTTGTAGCCATCTACAATGGTTTAAAAGAGAAATTTTATTTTTATTAAAACTTTCCTTTTTTGTAACCATGATTTAAAAGAGAAGTTTTAATTTTAAAAATCTTTCCTTTTTGTAGCCATCTACAATGTTTAAAAGAGAGAATTTTAATTTTAAAACTTTTCTTTTGTAGCCATCCACAATCGGAAATTTAAAAGAGAGATTTTAATTGTTGTTAAAATCTTTCCTTTTTAAGCATTACCAAGGATTATAAAAGAGGATAGATGGTGCCTTAGAGGTAATAATCATCTACACAATTTCAATTCCTCTTCTATTCTCCTTGTGGCCGACCCCCTCATATTCTTATTCTCCCCTTGCTTTCTCACCTAAGGCTGGCGGCATCAAGAGGCTTCAACCATCTTGTGGCCGGCGGGTTGCAAGGGCGAAAGAAGAACAAGAGGTGGTGTTCCTAGCTTTGATCCCTTGGTGGCAGAAAGTCTTGGAAGACAGAATGACTTGGGTGATTTTTGAGTCTTGGTAGATCGTCACCCACATGACATCCAAGAGAAGGAGAGGAATACAGCAGAAGATCAAGAGGTCTTTAAGCTACAAAGAAAGAAAGGTATAACTAGTTAATTGTTTCCGCTGTGTACTAGTTTATTTTTCCTTTGTATGGATCCTAAAGTACCAACACAAGAGGGTAGTGATCTTGTGCATTGATTGAGGTCTCTGTAGTTTAACCTAGAGTTTACTGTAAGAAGTTTAAATATTCAATTTCTTTGAAAGGCTTTGACTAGGAAATGGTGGATGATCCCATACCCAAGAAGGTCGAGTGCCTCGCCAACGACCTGGAGGCCAATCTTTGAAATAGATATTTAATCAACTTCTGTAATATGTTTTAACTTCTGATGAACACATGGGTTGAACTTGGATTAATAATGTTAAGTTTCATTTGCAATCCAAGTTTAACTTCTGAAAAACACATGGGTTGTAGGAAAAGTTTTATGCTCGTACAAATTTTTGTACAGGGGAAATAGAATGGAATTTCAAGTAGCGCCAACAATCCCTTCACGATCCATCCATCTCCGGAGCAAGGAGGCATCCCCAAGACATAGGAAATATCGGCAAGCATCTCTTCTTCTCCTTCTTCTCACATCTAGGGTTGTAAGTATGCTTTATTTTATGTTTTGGGGATGTTCTTCCTTTGCTATGGAGTGGATCTCTAGATCTAGGATTTAGAAAGTATTTATGATGTGATAAAGATGTAAAACTATGTAGATTTGCCATGTTTCTATCCAATGACTTGTTAATACCTTATTCATGTTTGATGATGTGTGTGTGTGAATGCTTCTATATATCTTTTGCATTTTTGTCAAATAATTGTGTAGAATTGTTAATCCCGTAGGGGGATACCCTTGATTGCATGATCGAGGGGCGTCGTGATAGGGCGAACCCGCTAACGGACGTCTAGGGTATCGAGCGTAATCTCTATTTCTATTTCTATGTTATTATGTGTTAGTGTGTTTCCATGTTGTAAGACCGAGGGGTGTCGTGACAGGGTTACCCCTGTTAGTTAGAGCCCTAGAGCCAATCATTTGATGATTGTTGTATGGACTCGTTGTATCATATTCTTATATATATATGAAGGCATTTGTTTATGGTTATTATGCTTACTTGTATTGGTGCCAAATAACTAAGTATAATAGCGTCCTTAAGTAGAAGGTTCTTACCTATATCAATCGGTTAGTTGAATCGATAGTGAGATGATATAGGGAACACTACTCTTAATCATTCCTAGTCAAGTATTAGCATTCAAAGACAATGATAATGCGACGAGACTAGCATGTAGGGCAACTCGATGACTTGATCTCACAAGTCATGGATATGGAGATATCAAGTTGACACATGGGTATGCATTAGAGAATGTATACTGAATGACCCGCCATGAGAAAGTATCATGGATCGTTATATAAGTGTCATATACTTTCTCATGTGGCTATTAGTATGACTATTAGTCCTTGGACCTGAAGTCACCATGGTTCCCTACATAATGGGTTACACACTTTGGCTTCGTCAAACGTCACCCGTAACTGGGTGGACTATAAAGGTGATTACTGGGTATGTAACAAATTATGTGGAGGGATGTGAGTGATGTAGATGGGATCTATCCCATCTATATGATGGGAGTGACATCGATATTCTTGATAGAGTGAGACCACTAAGTGCATGGCCATGCCAAATGAGTCAATATAAGATGTTGAGCTCATTTGATTGAGTGAGTCTACTTGGGATTCAAGATTTAGATTGATTAGAGGATGACACGGTCTATGCCTCACATTGATCAATCTAGATGTCAAGGATAGAAGGACACTTGTCATATATTGTGAAGAGTCACAATTAGTAGTCACAAGGTGATGTTGGATCTCAACATTCTTATAAGTTGGGTAGTAATGATGTGTTGCTAGATACCGCTCATTACTTATGCTTCTAAATGGATTTAGGAGCATTGCCAATGTTATAAGAACCAATAGGGTCACACACAAAGGGCAATTAGATGGAGATTAGGTTCATTTGATGAACCTAAAGGATTAGATCCATGTGATGAACTAAATTGGATTAAGAGTAATCCAAATTAGGCTAATTGAGTTGGACTCAATTTTGTTCATGTGTTAGATGAGTCTAATTTGGACTTAGACTCATTGAGTCAATTTAATTCAATGAATATAGATTCATTAAATTAAAATGACTTGAACCAATGGTTAGATTTGATCAACCATGGGAGAGAAGTGGTCAAGTTTGACTTGACTTGAGAGGAAGATGAAGAGTCAAGTTTGACTTGACCATTTGCCACCTCATAGGTGAGTTGGCAAAGAGTGGACCAATGATGATGCTCCACATCATCATGGTTGCTTAAGTGGGATGCCACCTCATGGGAGTTACCAAGAGTTGTGACTCTTGGTATTCCATGGAGGTTATTAACCTCAATCATGTGGCCGGCCACTCATTCATTATGGGGTGAGTTTCATTTTTTTGTGTAACTCTCATCTTCTTCCTCAAGCTCTCTCTTCTCTTCCTCTCCTCCACCTTGGCCGAACCTTTCAAAGGTGCTAGCACACCTTTTGTTTGGTTTCTTCATCTCTTGCTTGTGTGGATACACATAGAGGAGTATCTACTTTGATACTCTCGAGATCCGGTGAACCTTGGATGAGCGAGATTAGCGAAGGGCATCGCATCAAGGGTAAAGCTCTTCTCATTTGTAGATCTAGTTTAGATCTAGGCTAGAAACTCATACTCGAAGTTTTACGTAAATTTTATTTCTTCGCACGGATCCGGTAGTGGGGTTTCGGGGTTTCCGCAACGCGAAAAGCGGTTTTTGCGGCCCGAAAAATCCAACAACCCCACTAACGAACTTCATAGGAATCACGTCCATTTAGTAGCATAGTATATGGAGTAGGATATCATGCCGGCTTATCCACTGCAGGGGAGAGTCGGTAATGAATCTAACTTCCTACAAGAGCATAAACATATAGGATAGAAACTAAACAATCTATGTAACATCGCCTAGCATTACAAGGAAACCGAAATCCTAGAATCTATCATCCTCCATTCACTATGCTCATTCTCTCTCTATGCTCTCTCTCTTTTCTCTTTGCTTTCTCTTTAGAGTTTGTTAACAACTTTAGATTTCTAGATAATTCGCCGTGCGAAGTTAACTAGTGCTTAATCAACAGTTCCCGTGGATTCAATATCTTTTTATTACTGATGACGTAACCGTACACTTGCGGTGCGTAACACATTGCTAACCAGCTACGCTTTACATAACAACCATCAGAACCATCAAAAGTAGCCACAAGGTCAATGTAACATGTATAGGGTCCCTAGTAATTTCATATCTTTTTACCATGTTTATAAGTAGGCCTTATGTGAAGATTTGCAAAAATAAAATGGAATAGAACCAAAAAGAGGTGACCAAGGCTTGAACCTTGGACCTCTTACTAGATACATGTATGTGATAACCAATAGACCAAGAGGAGATATTGTTAGAAAGAGAAGGGATAATATAGTTAAGAGTAAGAAAAGGTTTCTCTTATTTAGAAGGAGAAGTTGGAGTTGCCTTCTTCCTCTCAAATGAAGAGATGATTCTTGCTTTCTCTTTTCATTAAGGGATGAGTTAAAGAAAAGAGAAGGAAAAACTCATTTTCCCTTCTTCTTTTCATTTGGAATAGAAGGAGAAAATGAATGAAAATCTTCATTTTGCTCTCTTCCTCCTCCCTCCTCCTCTCCACCGAAACCATTCTTTCCTCCTCACCATTGTCAAACCAAGCAAGAAGTCTTGCTCTCTAGGAAAGCTTCACACGCAAGGCCACTCCCCTTAGGAAATCAAGCGAAAGGATGTGAGTATCCCCTCATTGCAGTACAAGTAGTTATCGATTTCTTCGTATGCAAACGTTTTGAAACCATAGAGATTTCCTTGCAAGTTTCGGCTAGGATAAATTAGTGGTCACTTAGTACTAACAAGTTTACAATTTATGCTTTATGTTGTATAAAAAAAAAGAGGAAGAAAAAGAATCTAGAACCTCACTTTGAAGTTTCGGCAAAGACAAAAAGAGAAGGTTTAGAGCAAAGTTTCTTTTTGTATCATGCTTGCCTATGCTCCTTGATGATGTAGGATCTCTCATATGTTGTTAGTTTAAGTTTTAAAGCTTATTATCATATTGAAAGATTAGGAACCCTAACCTAATGGTTTGGCCAAGATGAATTATAGGGCTTAGGGCAAAGTTCTTGAAAAGAAAACATATTTGTTATGCTCCTTCATGATGTATGCTTCTCTCATATGTTGATAGCTTAGATTTTCATGCTCCATGTTGGAGAAAAATAGAAAACCCTAGTTCTAGGTTTCGGCCAAGAATAGAAATGAGGGTTAAAGCAAAGTTTCCAAATGACAATATGCTTGTTCATGCTCCCTTTTAAGGTATGATCTCTCATAGGTGGTGGGATTAAGTTTCATGCATCATGTTATGGAGAAAGTTAAGAACCTTAACATGAAGTTTCGGTCAAGATTAGATCTAAAGTTTAGAGTCAAGTTTAAAAATGATAACATGCTTGTTATGCTTCTAAATGTTGAATGATCTCTTACATGTTTATAGCTTAGGTTTTTCCTACTCCATGTTGTATGAAAATATAGAAATCCTATTTGCAAGTTTCGGCCAAGGTTGAAAATAATGTTTAGAGTCAAGTTTAGAAATGGTAATATGCTTGGCTATGCTTCTCTATGATGAATGATCTCTTACATGGTTATAGCCTAGATTTTCTCATATTCCATGTTGAATAGAAATATGAAAACTCCATCTCCAAGTTTCGGCCATGATGAGATATGAGGCTTAGGTTAAAATTTTAAAAAAAAACCTAATCATGTTTGTTATGCTTATTCATAATGTATGAGATCTTGTATGTTGTTAGGCTAAGTCTTTATGCTATGTGTGGTATTAGAAGGTTCAAAACCACTACTCTATGTTTCGGCCAAGATGGAATGTTAGGCCTAGAGTAGAGCTTTGGAACCCAATCATGCTTGGTTATGTTATATGATCCCTTGTATGAGGTTAGCTAAGCTTTCATGTTACATGATTTACCAACAAAACATTAGGACCTTACTTTGGGTTTAGGTCAAGAATCTATGTAAAGCTTAGTACAAGGACTTGAAATCAAACCATGCTTGTGATGCTTTATCATGATATATGATCTTGTATATATGGTTAGCTCACTTACCATAGGGTTCGGCCATGATTGAATGCATAGGTTTAGGGAAAAGTTTTGAACTTAACTATGCATGCTTATGTTTTCCATGATGTATGATTCTTGATGTATGCTATGTTCATGATATGATATGCTATGCTTCAAGATATGATATTCTGCGATTCATGATGTGATATATGTTATGCTTCATGATATGATACATGTGATGGTTCATGATAAGATATGCAATGCTTCAATATATGATATGCTATGCTTCATGATATGATACAATCCATGCTTAATGATATGATAATAACATGTTATGCTCTATGTTATGATAAGAACATGTTATGCCTCATGATATATGTTTATGAAAGGCTTATGTAAGAAAAAAAAGCCTAAGAGATGCTTCCCTTGAGATGGGATCAAGAGCACTCTTCATGATAAGACAAGAAACATGATATGTATGATATGACAAGATCATGACATGTATGATGATATGATAAGAAACATGATATGTATATATGCTATTTTACTTTGTATGACTTGTACCAAGGGTGGGCTCCATAAGCGCCCCTAGGCCGACGGACTATGAACGGGTCTAGTAAAGGGATGAGCTCCTCAGTACGCCCCTAGGTCGACGGTCGTAGTACGAACCTAGTTCCCTAGTAGGTTCGGGGCTAGCTACCCTGTCCTAAGGATTGCGCGCATTCATGTTATGTGGTACATAGTCGGGACCCTCATGTTAAGCTTATTTTCAAGTATGTATATGATATGTTTAAAAAAAAAAAGACATGTTGCATATGTTCATTTCATTATGCATGATTTCAAAGGAACATCTTGCATCTACATGTTCATGCCATGTGTCTTCCTTTGCACATATTACAGATGCTCTTGAGAATATTGTCATGATATGTTATATGGTTATGTTATGTTCTTCCATGCCATGATATATTTAGGTTTTCATGATATGTTATATGTTTATGTTATGTTCTCCCATGCCATGATATGTTTTAGGTGTATGTTCTCACATGCTATGATATGTTTTGGGTTATTTCCTCACATGCTATAACATGTTTTATGTGTATGTATGATTAATGGTTTTATGAGTAGGGAAGGAACTCACTAAGCCTATGGGCTTATAAATTATTTTCCTTGTACTGCAGAAAAAGGAAAGGAATGGATGAACTGATGGGAGCAGCAGGAAGGGCAAGATTTTGTGTGGAAGTGGCATGGTGGATAGATCTAATTCTATTTCTAAAGAAATTATATTTGCTTAAGTTGTGCATGTGAACTCAGTTTGGATTTTTATACTTGTGATGATAACTGGAACTAGTATGTTATGCACTTATGACATTTTATTCATGTTAGTATATGCATGACATTATGAATTGTGTTCAAGTAGCAGTTATGCATCATGTATATTGTTCACATGCCATATTAAGAGCTAGATGCGTAAGGTGAAAATATGTCTTCCGCTGCCATGAGACCTTATGCATATATATATATGTCAAGTAGCCTAAGTAACCCCGTCCCTTTTTGGGTAGTCTTAGTATCCATGAGGAGCGGGCGTTACAAATTGGTATCAGAGCAGGTCTGCCTTTCCACTACACACACACATCAAGCCTACATCCTGCCGCTCCAAGTAAGAATTTTTATGCCTACTCTAGTTCTTTTGTGCATGATAAGAATGTTTAATTTAAGTATGCATGTGTACTCTATTTTTTTATCTGATGAGTTACAGTTTTAGTTTAAGTATGCATGATGGTAGATTATGAATAATAATAACTTATGCTAGCCTTGTTGTCATACATGAAGATAAGCATGGCTAGAAGACGCAATACTAGAGCCGATGAGACAGTACCACCACCTGATCTGATGCTTGTAGTCACTGAGCTCCAGCGTCAGGTTACGGAACAGCAACAGATAATCACTACTCTAATGAATCAGCAAGGGAATCCTGCTACCCCACCAGGGAATCAGAACGTGATACCAGTCATACCGGTAGCTACACCGGTAGCATCGGTACCTGTACCACCAATAGGCCCAGCTCTAGTGGTTCGTCAGGTGGCATATCTGATTCAGTGGCAAAGATTGAAACCAGAAGCGTTCTTTGGCAACTGTGAACCATGAGATACCCAAGCCTGGTTCAAGACGGTGGAAAGCATCGTGGAACTATTGGATTGGCCTGAGCACGAGAAGGTTAAGTGCGCATCGTTCTGCCTTACGGGCGATGCCAGAATGTGGTGGGACCGAGTCAAAGCAAAAAGACAAATAAATCAAATGAGATGGATAGACTTTGAGACGAAATTTTTCGAAGAATTCTTCCATATGAGGGTGACAGACAAGCGCTATGACGAGTTCACCGAGTTCCGGCAAGGCGATCTGTCGGTTAATGAAGCTGTTAAGAAATTCAACCGTTTAGCACGCTTATGCCCAGAATTGGTTAGCACTGAAAGAGAAAGGGTCAGACTTATGCTGAAGATGCTCAGACCGGAGATAGCTCTGAATGTGGCCGACGGAGTTAATAGACCGCAGACTGCTGAAGAACTAATCAGCAGTGCTCTGATCACCGAACACTATTTAAAGGCACTGCATGAAGGCAAGAGTCAAGCCCAAATAGGAGGACAAAAACCTCAGAATACAAGAACTGGCTGGAAAGGAAACCACAGTGGTAAAAGAAAGCAGTGGAAAGACTCTAAGGATGGTCCAGCAAACAAACAACCTATGTTCCCGCAATGTACCACATGTACAGGCACTTTCCCGACACTTTCTCCAAATGCAAATTTTGGCTCGACCAAGTATCATTTTTGGGTCATGTTATCTCTAGGGATGGAGTAATGGTAGACCCAATCAAGATCGAAGCCGTAAGTAACTGGAACAGGCCAAAGAATGCCAGCGAAATCAGGAGTTTCCTCAGATTAGCAGGCTATTACCGGAAGTTTGTAGAAGGTTTTTCCAGAATTGCAGCCCCTATGACAGCCCTCACCCGGAAAAATAAGAAGTACGAACGGACAGAGAATTGCGAGAAGAGTTTCACAGAATTGAAAAGGAGATTGACCAATGCTCCAATTCTTACCCTTCCAAAAGGCAACGAAGGATTTGATATGTACAACGACGCTTCTAGATTAGGACTTGGAGCTGTACTCAAGCAGAATGGCCAAGTCATTGCCTATGCCTCTAGGCAACTCAAAGAACATGAAAGAAATTATCCCACTCATGATTTAGAGTTAGCAGCTGTAGTCTTTGCTCTCAAGATATGGAGGCATTATCTATATGGGGCCCAGTGTAAGATTTATACAGATCACCAGAGTCTGAAATACTTTTTCACATAGAAGGATCTGAATATGAGACAATGAAGATGGCTCGAGCTAGTCAAGGACTATGACTGCGAGATCTTTTACCATCCGGGAAAAGCGAACAAAGTGGTTGATGCACTCAGCAGGAAATCGTAGGCTACCTTAATACCCTAAGCTATTCTAAGTTCGAGGATGAACTTTTATGAGGTATGAGAGACTGTAACACCCATAGGGTCCCTAGTAATTTCATATATTTTTACCATGTTTAAAAATAGGCCTTATGTGAAGATTTGCAAAAATAAAATGGAATAGAACCAAAAAGAGGTGAACATGAAAGAAATTATCCCACTCATGATTTAGAGTTAGCAGCTGTGGTCTTTGCTCTCAAGATATGGAGGCATTATCTATATGGGGCCCAGTGTAAAATTTATACAGATCACTAGAGTCTGAAATACTTTTTCACATAGAAGGATCTGAATATGAGACAACGAAGATGGCTCGAGCTAGTCAAGGACTATGACTGCGAGATCTTTTACCATCCGGGAAAAGCGAACAAAGTGGTTGATGCACTCAGCAGGAAATCGTAGGCTACCTTAATACCCTGAGCTATTCTAAGTTCGAGGATGAACTTTTATGAGGTATGAGAGACTGTAACACCCATAGGGTCCCTAGTAATTTCATATATTTTTACCATGTTTAAAAATAGGCCTTATGTGAAGATTTGCAAAAATAAAATGGAATAGAACCAAAAAGAGGTGAGCAAGGCTTGAACCTTGGACCTCTTACTAGATACATGTATGTTATAACCAATAGACCAAGAGGAGATATTGTTAGAAAGAGAAGGGACAATATAGTTAAGAGTAAGAAAAGGTTTCTCTTATTTAGAAGGAAAGTTGGGGTTGCCTTCTTCCTCTCAAATGAAAAGATGATTCTTGCTTTCTCTTTTCATTAAGGGATGAGTTAAAGAAAAGAGAAGGAAAAACTCATTTTCCCTTCTTCTTTTCATTTGGAATAAAAGGAGAAAATGAATGAAAATCTTCATTTTGCTCTCTTCCTCCTCCCTCCTCCTCTCCACCGAAACCATTCTTTCCTCCTCACCATTGTCGAACCAAGCAAGAAGGCTTGCTCTCTAGGAAAGCTTCACAAGCAAGGTCACTCCTCATAGGAAATCAAGCGAAAGGATGTGAGTATCCCCTCACTACAGTACAAGTAGTTATCGATTTCTTCGTATGTAAATGTTTTGAAACCTTAGAGATTTCCTTGCAAGTTTCGGCCAGGATAAATTAGTGGTCACTTAGTACTAACAAGTTTACAAGTTATGCTTTATGTTGTATAAAAAAAAAGAGGAAGAAAAAGAATCTAGAACCTCACCTTGAAGTTTCGGCCAAGACAAAAAGAGAAGGTTTCGAGCAAAGTTTCTTTTGGTATCATGCTTGCCTATGCTCCTTGATGATGTAGGATCTCTCATATGTTGTTAGTTTAAGTTTTAAAGCTTATTATCATATTGAAAGATTAGGAGCCCTAACCAAATGGTTCGGCCAAGATGAATTATAGGGCTTAGGGCAAAGTTCTTGAAAAGAAAACATATTTGTTATGCTCCTTCATGATGTATGCTTCTCAGATGTAGATAGCTTAGATTTTCATGCTCCATGTTGGAAAAAAATAGAAAACCCTAGTTCTAGGTTTCGGCCAAGAATAGAAATGAGGGTTAGAGCAAAGTTTCCAAATGACAATATGCTTGTTCATGCTCCCTTTTAAGGTATGATCTCTCATAGGTGGTGGGATTAAGTTTCATGCATCATGTTATGGATAAAGTTAAGAACCTTAACATGAAGTTTCGGTCAAGATTAGATCTAAAGTTTAGAGTCATGTTTAGAAATGATAACATGCTTGTTATGCTTCTAAATGATGAATGATCTCTTACATGTTTATAGCTTAGGTTTTTCCTACTCCATGTTGTATGAAAATATAGAAATCCTATTTGCAAGTTTCGGCCAAGGTTAAAAATAATGTTTAGAGTCATGTTTAGAAATGATAACATGCTTGGCTATGCTTCTCTATGATGAATGAACTCTTACATGGTTATAGCCTAGATTTTCTCATATTCCATGTTGAATAGAAATATGAAAACTCCATCTTCAAGTTTCGGCCGTGATGAGATATGAGGCTTAGGTTAAAATTTAAAAAAAAAACCTAATCATGTTTGTTATGCTTATTCATAATGTATGAGATCTTGTATGTTGTTAGGCTAACTCTTTATGCTATGTGGGGTATTAGAAGGTTCAAAACCACTACTCTATGTTTCGGCCAAGATGGAATGTTAGGCCTAGAGTAGAGCTTTGGAACCCAATCATGCTTGGTTATGTTATATGATCCCTTGTATGTGGTTAGCTAAGCTGTCATGTTACATGATTTACCAACAAAACATTAGGACCTTACTTTGGGTTTAGGTCAAGAATGTATGTAAAGCTTAGAACAAGGACTTGAAATCAAACCATGCTTGTGATGCTTTTTCATGATATATGATCTTGTATATATGATTAGCTCTCTTACCATAGGGTTTGGCCATGATTGAATGCATAGGTTTAGGGAAAATTTTTGAACTTAACTATGCATGCTTATGTTTTCCATGATATATGATTCTTGATGTATGCTATGTTCATGATATGATAAGCTATGCTTCAAGATATGATATGCTGCGATTCATGATGTGATATATGTTATGCTTCATGATTTGATTTTCTATACTTTATGATATGATACATGCGATGGTTCATGATAAGATATGCTATGCTTCAATATATGATATGCTATGCTTCATGATATGATACATGCCATGCTTAATGATATGATAATAACCTGTTATGCTCTAT
This sequence comes from Zingiber officinale, assembly GCF_018446385.1. Taxonomy (NCBI): domain Eukaryota; kingdom Viridiplantae; phylum Streptophyta; class Magnoliopsida; order Zingiberales; family Zingiberaceae; genus Zingiber; species Zingiber officinale. Next base: position 60,056,093 of record NC_055995.1, on the reverse strand, counting down.
GTTATGATAAGAACATGTTATGCCTCATTATATATGTTTATGAAAGGCTTATGTAAGAAAAAAAAAGCCTAAGAGATGCTTCCCTTGAGATGGGATCAAGAGCACTCTTCACGATAAGACAAGAAACATGATATGTATGATATGACAAGATCATGACATGTATTATGATATGATAAGAAACATGATATGTACGATATGACAAGATCATGACATGTATGATGATATGATAAGAAACATGATATGTATATATACTATTTTACTTTGTATGGCTTGTACCAAGGGTGGGCTCTATAAGCGCCCCTAGGCCGATGGACTATGAACGGGTCTAGTAAAGGGATGGGCTCCTCAGTACGCCCCTAGGTCGACAGTCGTAGTACGGACCTAGTTCCCTAGTAGGTTCGGGGCTAGCTACCCTATCCTAGGGATTGCGCGCATTCATGTTATGTGGTACATAGCCGGGACCCTCATGTTAAGCTTATTTTCAAGTATGTATATGATATGTTTAAAAAAAAAAAAGACATGTTGCATATGTTCATTTCATTATGCATGATTTCAAAGGAACATCTTGCATCTACATGTTCATGCCATGTGTCTTCCTTTGCACATATTACAGATGCTCTTGAGAATATGGTCATGATATGTTATATGGTTATGTTATGTTCTTCCATGCCATGATATGTTTAGGTTTTTATGATATGTTATATGTTTATGTTATGTTCTCCCATGCCAGGATATGTTTTAGGTGTATGTTCTCACATGCTATGATATGTTTTGGGTTATTTCCTCACATGCTATAACATGTTTTATGTATATGTATGATTAATGGTTTTATGAGTAGGGAAAGAACTCACTAAGCCTATGGGCTTATAGATTATTTTCCTTGTACTGCAGAAAAAGGAAAGGAATGGATGAACTGATGGGAGCAGCAGGAAGGGCAAGATTGTGTGTGGAAGTGGCTGGTGGATAGATCTAATTCTATTTCTAAAGAAATTATATTTGCTTAAGTTGTGCATGTGAACTCAGTTTGAATTTTTATACTTGTGATGATAACTGGAACTAGTAAGTTATGCACTTATGACATTTTATTCATGTTAGTATATGCATGACAATATGAATTGTGTTCAAGTAGCAGTTATGCATCATGTATATTGTTCACATGCCATATTAAGAGCTAGATGCGTAAGGTGAAAATATGTCTTCTGCTGCCATGAGACCTTATGCATATATATATATATATGTCAAGTAGCCTAAGTAACCCCGTCCCTTTTTGGGTAGTCTTAGTATCCATGAGGGGCGGGCGTTACAGTCAAACACCAAATCCATGATAACATTATTACAATACCGAGCATATAAACCAAAGGAAAACTATAAAAGTGTAAAGCAAAGTAAAAGCAAAATAAAGACCGACTTCTGTTGTCACGTGGGATCGGTAGGCAGGCGTACTCCAAGCGAATCCACAACATCTACTTACTACCTGAAGAAAAATATAATACACAAATACGATGGTGAGTGTGGGTCACTCAGCAGTTAATAGATAAGATAGTACATGGTCTGTATAAAATATGGAGATCAAAGTATACAGTCTCAGTAGGGAAATAATTAAGAATATGATCATATATAACATAATGAATGCATCTAAACAAAACTGACATAATGAATACATATACCCAATCTGGATCTAACACATAAGGTCAAGATCGAAAATGACATAATAAATGCATATATCTAAATCAATCGACCACACATGGTGTAATAAACGATGAACTCACCAGAGATCAACAACAGGTCTGCTAGGAACACTTGACCAATATAACTGACAGCATATACATGTATAATAAATGATATGTATGTAACCTAGCAACCATATGCAACAATTATAGCTCAAACAAGTGCAACATATCATAATCACATGTAGCTAGTATCTAGTAGACATGTATGTAAATATATCTCAACAGATGCACCGTGCATCATACGTAAATACGCATACATTGTACATGGTCACCCCCGCCACCTCTCCAGACACCACAACCCTTCTATGGCCGAAAGGCTTGGGTCCGTAACAACTGTACTACCCTCTAGATACCACTATAAAGTGGCCAAGTCGAATAGTTCACTAAGTAGCTATCTAGCCATATAGAATCAAGGTCCTTGACTACTCACATCTCTAGCCTCCTAACTACTGTACCCTCCAGATATCACTACTCATGAGTGGCCGAGGTTGACAGAGTATGACAATAAATGGGCAACTAAGAATGACAGGACTAGCTCCACTCCTAGTTACCACTCTCCCATAGTCGCCGAATGGGCAGCTAACATGACTGATAACTAGCTCATACCGAAAGGGACTAATGGTCGAAGGACCACCTCATACCACATGGGAGCAATGGGCATTAGCATTCATATATATATATATATATATATATATGACTGTCAACTAGCTCATACCATAAGGGAGCAATGGTCATCAACTTGCAGTGCAATGCTGAACATGATGTAGTAATCAAGATATCGATACGATATTGACACAATCATCATTAATGTAACACCTCAATCCGTATAAGTAACTCCAGTAAAACACATCATGTAGTATGCCCTTTATAACATATAAATGCACAATCAACATGATAACAACTTGACACAAACCACACATGTGTGTAATCATCATCATATGCATAATCAACATGTTAACTCAGTCAAAAAGTTATCCCCTACTATACATACTCTACATGTAAATATATAATAGATTATAAATATCCAAGCACAAGTATCAAACAGGATAACAATACGAATAGATTTAAGGTAAAGCAATCCAATCCATTAATCCAAAAATAACCATACACTAAGATCAAAGAAGTAAGAGGCAAAGGAAGAAATACCTGCCTTAATCTGTCGATTGTGCTAAACAAACCCATGTAATGACGCTCGTCTCAAATCAATATCCTACAAATCATATGATATAGAGTTTAGCTAATCACATGTAGAACAATTAGCTAAACCCAAAACCTAATCCTAATTCGATTAAGTAACCACGTTTAATTCCACCTTATGATCTAAATCCAATTAGATGTTTAGATCACCCTTCAATTCAAACACTCTAATTCACCATCAATACATCCACCTCCACGAATTAAACTCTAATTTAATAATCCACAACCTTTAGCTAACAATTTACCCTCAATAAATCTCTGATAACTGTAGTGAAACACGATCAAAGAGTTGTTTGGAAGATTGGATCGCCAGAATTGTGGATCGAGAAAGAGGTCCATCACTGACCTTAGAGATAGGGAAATTGCTAGTGTAGAAAATCTGGTGGCTACATCGAGCCAACTGCGGCCAAATCCTCGTCGGAACAAAATCTCCCTATAAGGGAAAGATCGGGAGTGAAGGCACGGACTCTGGCATAGATCAGCTGGAGTAGTGTAGCCTGGTAGTCAGAGTTGAAGTGCACGATTGCAGTGACGGGGGATCAAATCTAAGGCTCAGATCTCCTCCCCTCTCGGTCGGAGACCAACCCACACAAGGCGGTGACTCATAAGGGACGACAACTGGATGATCTCGAGTGATTGGTGGATGAGTAGAGAGGTTTGACCGAAGGTGAGTCGCACGACATCGACGTGATTTGTCTATCCGCGGTGGAGACGTAAGAGAAGTCAGGGAGGAGAGAAAGAGTGTCTGCGAGAACAAGGAAAATAAAAGGATCGGGAGAAAATAAAGAAGAAATAAATAAGCCTAGGTTTTCTTGTTAAACCTTATGTTAATGGAATTAATCAACTCCCACTTACCGAATATTCCAAACAGGCTTTCATTAAATCCAATAACTCTACCCCTTCAAACGTGTCATACGACCACCATTTAAATCTAGAAAAATTTCTAAAAATTCTAGAAAAATTCAATAAGATTATTACTCCAATAACACTTATTATTAAATTTACCGCATTCGAAGTTGACAGATTCAGACTTGGATTCGAAGTCACTTTTTCCTTGATCTTCTAGCCTCAATGGAGTCTCATGAAGCTTGATCAATTTGATCCACAACTCGAATGCGTTCTTGTAATCTTTTAATTGATACAGAATTTTATTAGGAAAAACACTAATTAATATATCTATTACCTTCATGTTTGCTTCAAAGTTTCGACAAGGTTGTCTTAGTGTAATTCAGTTGTCAAAATTGTTGCATCCTACAAAACATTCTATCATTCACATCTAGGAATTGAAATAGACTTGATTGTACGATAGAGGTTCATAGATGCTTCTCCCTTCTTGATAAGATGTCGACATTCTTGCAAGAAAAAGATATAACACAAATTTTCAAGACTTTCATCTTGGGATTAGCATTGTGAGATAAAGAATAAAAAATATTACTTAAGAATTAAAGAAAATACTTTTAAAGAAAAAGAAAAATATTTTAAAATTGCTCGAAACATGGTTAAGTAATTCCAGAGATACCAGGCTCTGATACCAATTGAAAGATCGAAGAATGTGATAGAGCGCGGGGGGTGGGGGGGGAGGGGGGGATATCGCTCATCTAAAAAACTCTTTATTTTTGTATCATAAAACCAATCAAAGTAAGCAGCGAAAAATAGAAGACTCTTTTGGTTACTTGGTTCGAAGCCTACGTCGACTCCTTCTCTAAGACCCGCGATCCTTGACTGCACCATTGGGTAATCCACTAAAACTCTTCTTTCTGAAATCCTTTGGAGAGAAGTATAATTCATACAGATGCAAAGTATAAGATAGTAACAACCTACTATCTTATTTTAATTCCAATACAATATAGGCTAAATAATATTTATACAAAACAAAGAATGTCGATGAAGTTTTTCGGCGCTATGTTGGAGCAGTAGCTTGCTTGAAGGTGTGTTACAAAATAGTAGCACGAACAGAGTCTTTGCGCAAAGGTGAATTGAAAACTCATTATTTGCCTCAGACCTCGAGCTCCTTTTTATAAGAATTGTCAACATTTGATCAACCAATAGTCAGGTTTGGTTGACTGAACCCACTTCCTTCCTTCTTTGCTGAGATCCAATCTTCGAACATTAATGATGTTTAATGTTTCGATCGACCGATCACCATATTCGGTCGACCGAACATTGAACCTTCTCTATTCACTGAGATTCACACTTAATGCTCCATTAATGAGAGATCTTTCAGCCGATCGATCCTCTGGTTCAATCGACTAATCAACTAAGTTTCATTCTCTACTTTAGCTTGGTATGATCTGTGCCACATCATGAAGGTTCGGTTGACCAATTCACTAGTTCGGTTGACCGATCTAGCTTTGATCAGATTGTGCTCTGCTTTGGTTTGAACTAGTCTCTGGTCAGAGTTAGCCACCAATCCTCCAGTTCGGTTGACCGATCAGGTCGATCCATGTAAATAGAGTTAGATAATTCCCTACAAAAAAAATGTTAGTACAATAATATAGTGACATGCATGAGTAGTAAAAGACAGTAACAGTGTCTTAATCTCAATTTGGAAACCTTCCCGGTTTCTTCAGTTGGATCAGTGACCTAGGGTTTGTTCCTTCTCAGAACACGACCTCATTGTCACTCCTCTAGTTGCTTATCTCAACTTACTTGCCAAACCATGGTCCTCCAGACCTGTTTGGATTTTACCGCTTAGTATCGGATCGACCCACTAGGATTTTCCTTCAATTTTCAGTCCTCCAAACCTATTGAGCTTCCCTTCCAAGTGTCGGGTCCTCTCGACCCACTTGGTCTTTCCGCCTTGCTTCTACAATCTGTTAAGTCTTCTCTGTCTAGTCATGACTAGGGATTTTCTGATTGAGTAAATAGCCTACATACTCAGTCAACTTATTAGATCACAACAAGACTTAACTTGAATCTTTAACAACATCAAAACTCAGGTTCGATTCTGGTGCACCCTGCACAAACACTTCCAGGCTCCAACACTCCACAACCTTCTCTGCTGGAGATGGTGAAGAGGGCAGAGCCAAGGTTGATGGAACTCGGTCTGAACATCTTTGCATCTAGTATATTTTCTTGGAGTGGTTCTCTTTGAGGATGTTACACTTCCATTATCGCCGATTGTGTCTCTGACCAGTAGCATTTTTGTCCACCGGATTCAAGAAATTTCCAAGTGATAGTGGAGTTCTCCTTGATGGTTATGTTAGTGGCATGCGGAACACTTCTCATCTTTGATAATGGAGTTAGATTGGTTAATTAGGATTTATTTGTTGTTCATGTTGGATTTTGTAGTTATTTTCTTATGCATGTTTACTTGTTTATTATTGCACTTTGTTTAGATTCATTTATGCATGTTTGAGTTCTTTGTTATATTTCATGTTATGCCTATTTATGATTCTTGTATAGTAGTATGACAATGTAGTGCAGGGTAGTCTTCGATAGTTAGCTAGGTTTGTTGGTTAATTTCATTTATGCATATTTATTCTATAGAAGGTGATATTGTTAGTACCCCAAGATAGTTTTAATGTGATCAACCAAGTCAGGTTAGCTCATGTTGGTTTTTAACTCTTTGTCTACGTGTGTAGAAATATAGGAGCATAGGAAGTCAAGTGAAAGACGCAGCTAGCAAGAAGGACGGCACGGGAGAGAGCCAACGGGCTCGGTGCGTCCGAGGGACGAGGTGCTGCGGAAGAATACATGGGCAGACGAGAAGGAGGCGCACGACATTTCCAAGGGACGAGAAGCCAGAACGGAAGATTGCTCGAAGGCCAGAAGTTGGGTTCAGGTGAGCCCTATGACGGAAGGTCGAGATCACCCAAGTGGAGCTGGAGCCGGAGTGAAAGAGCCAGACCCAAGCGAGCAGGGATCTCCTGGTCCACAAATTGTGGACCAGGGGATGGTCCACTACATGTGGACCTTTGATTTGAATGAACCCCACTTATTTAAAGATGGGATCCATTCAAATCAAAGGTCCAGATTAGTGGACCATCCCCTGGTCCACAATTTGCGGACCAGGAGATCTGCTCCCGACCCAAGCGAGCAAAGCCAAAGTATGAATCAAGACCAAATAGTTAACTTACTGTTAACTTAGGTTGGGTGCCTAGATCAGTTGTGATGGGGATAAAGTTTTATCCCCCTCCAGGCACCTAGAACCCTTCCAAGTACCCCGACCAGGGCTATAAATATAGCCCTAGTCCCAAAAGCCTAAATAGAACATTTGTTATCATTTCATTTGAGTTTAGCTTTCTAATTGTCAGATTTAATTGTTGTAAGAGGCTTCTCCACCTAGAGAAAAATTTTACTGAGCTTTTCATCTTCCTTAGATTAATAACCTATCTGATTGTAACCAAGTAAATCTGTTGTACCTCTTTTTTATAGTTTCTTAATTTTTTTTATGCAATTGTTAATTTTGATAATGTTATAAAAGTTCGAGGAAGGTTTTTCATTTTTCTTTGCAGGGATATTCACTCCCTCAAGCCGGTCGACAAGGGTCCCAACAATTGGTATCAGAGCCAATACATATCAGAAGGACTTACCGCCAACTGAAGCAATGAGACGATAGCTGGTACAAGCATTTATCCACTAATGTTCGAGGGAGACTTCACACAATGGAAATACTGGATAGAGGTATTTTTTAAAATAGATTTTTATATTTTGTTAATCATGAAATATGATTTTCTAGCCCCCAAGGACCAACATGGAGCTAGAAAAGAAGAGTGTTTATGAACGAAGAAAGAACAAACTAATTTCGTGGCGAATGGTAAAGCAGAGTTCCATCTGCTAATAATCCTTCTGCCCGAGGAGGTCAATCAAATCGGCAGCTATAACTCTGCCAAAGAGCTCTAGGAGAAGTTCCTAGAACTCTACCAAGGCACTTCAGAAGCAAAGTTAGCAAGGAGAGACATCCTCGAAACCCAACTAACAAACCGGTGGATGAACAATGAAGAAAAGGTAGCGCAACTCTAAGCATGAATCAAAAAACTGATCAATCAGCACAACAATCTCAGAGATTGGTAACAAACTGAGATTCAATCTGGTATGCACCCAATGCCTTCCCGAGAACTCCAGAATGGTCATCCTTAGTAGATGCATACTACATCTCTATGGACTTCAAGGTAAGAACACTAGAGAATTTGTTTTCTACTTTTGAACTTCACAAAACTCGATGTGCAGATTCTAAAGAAATTGAATAGTCAAACAACAATCTTGCCTTGAAAGCCAAGAAGGAAGATCTTGACTCAAAGTGTCGATCGACGAAGATGAAGCGACAATACTAGTAAGAAAATTTAATAAATTTATTAAAACTAATAAATTTAATAATAGTAGAGAAAGCATTATCGGAACAAAAGGAAGGTCTGATTCTAGAACTATAATGAAGAAGGGCACATCAAGGATGACTGCCCAAAATTGAAAAACAAGGACAAGCAAAAGAACAAAAAGCCAGCTCGGTCCAAGCATAATCTAAAAGCCACATGAGATGAATCATCGTCCTATGAATTTGAACTCGAAGACTATGCCGGACTAGCCCTAATGGCAACCCATCAAAAGGAAGATGAAACCAGCTTAAAGATGAGTATCGACGAAGGGGGAGGATCATCATATGAAAGCTACTGATCCTATCTGAGAACTTGCGGGATGAAGCCCTGGGCGATGATGGGCGGTGATGAACAAAAACTCCGATGTCGGTGAATAGAGGAGGATCCAAGAAAATCACAGTGGACCTCACAAGAGCCTAAATGCAGAATAATAGATCTGAGAAGACCAAAGCGGATATGTGAACAATACCTCGCAAAAATGAACTCTGGTTAGGTACCCCCGTGGAAAGGCGTGTTGGCGCTACTCGAAATTCCGTTCTGTTTCCCCTGGACAAAAATTTGTACAAGCACAGAACTTTTCATATCAACCCATAAACTTTTCAGAAGTTAAACTTAAATTGCAAACGAAACATAACATTATTAATCCAAGTTCAACTCATGTGTTCATCAAAGATAAACCATATTGCAGAAGATGATTTAATATCTATTTCAAGGATTGGCTTCCAGGTCATTGGTGAGGCACTCGACCTTCTTGGGTATGGGATCATCCACCACTTCCTAATCAAAGCCTTTCAAAGAAATTGAATATTTAAACTCCTTACAGTAAACCCTAGGTTAAACTACAAAGACCTCAATCAAATCACAAGATCGCTAGCCTCTTGTGTTGGTACTTCAGGATCAATACAAAGGAAAAATAAACTAGTACACAGCGAAAACAATTAACTAGTTATACCTTTCTTTGTATCTTAAAGACCTCTTGATATTATGATGTATTCCTCTCCACCTCTTGGACGTCGTGTGGGCGACGATCTACCAAGAAGAAAACAACCCACCCAAGTCCTTCTTTCTTAAATGACTTTCAGCCACCAAGGGATCAAAGCTAGGAACACCACCTCTTGTTCTTCTTTCTTCCTTGCAACCAACCGGCCACAAGATGGTTGAAGCCTCTTGATGCCGCCGGCCTTAGGTGAGAAATCAAGGGGAGAATAAGAATATGAGGGGGTCGGCCACAAGGAGAATAGAAGAGGAATAGAAATTGTGTAGATGATTATTACCTCTAAGGCACCATCTATCCTCTTTTATAATCCTTGGTAATGGCTAGAAAGGAAAGATTTTAACAACAATTAAAATCTCTCTTTTAAATTTTCTATTGTGGATGGCTACAAAAGGAAAGTTTTAAAATTAAAAATCCCTCTTTTAAACATTGTAGATGGCTACAAAAAGGAAAGATTTTTAAAATTAAAACATCTCTTTTAAATCATGGTTACAAAAAAGGAAAGTTTTAACAAAAATAAAATCTCTCTTTTAAACCATTGTAGTTGGCTACAAAAGGAAAGATTTTTTAAATTTAAAACTCTCTTTTAAAACCATGTGGATGACTTCAAAAAAGGAAAGTTTTTAAAATTTAAAATCTCTCTTTTAAAACAATGTAGATAGCTACAAAAAGAAAGATTTAAAAAATTAAAACCCACTTTTAAACCCATCTTGGTCGGCCCCTTGCTTGGGCACCAAGCAAGGATATGGCCGGCCATAAGGATGACTTGGGTGGATGCGAGACTTTATACATAGAAGCTACAACAGGGACCTAGAGGAGGAATTGGTTTTGACCTCCTAATGAGCTTGAGCTTCCTGTGTTCGACCCGAACACCCAACTCAAGTTCATCAATAATAACTTATACCACTAAAGAGTTATTAATGAACTACCGCACCAATCCCATATTATATTATGAGCTCCTTCTTATCATGGGTGTGTTAGTCTCTCTATATTTAAGATATCGAATGCCCATTAAATAAATGAGTTACTGATAACTTAATTAAAATCTAGCTCCAAGAGTAGTACCACTTAACTTCATTGTCATGTCGAAACTAAGTCCGCCTGCAGGGTTTACATGACAAATCTTATGAGCTCCTCAAGGGGGCATCATCATCCTAATAAATAGGACATAGTTTCCTTCTGTAATCAACAATATATCATATAAATAATATTATTTTTTAACTTATCGGGCCTATTGATTTAACGAATAAATCTCACCCTTTGATAAATTAAAGAAATAAATACTAAGTACATGTGCTTGTTCTTATATCAGGATTAAGAGTACGCACATCCATAATAACAGAGGTTCCATTCTTTTATGCAGCCAATATAAAAGGAACAACCTCAAATGGTCCTGCTCTATACACACATAGTGTACTAGTGTAATTTTATAGTCAAGATAAATTAGTACCAAATTACACTACAACCATTACAATGGTTTGTCCCAACCCATCATGGTTGTGAGCTTCTATTTATAATTTATAAGGAACTGATAACATGATCTTCTGTGTGACACCACACACCATGTTATCTACAATATAAATTAAATGGACAACTACATTTAACTAAATGCAGACATTTGACCAATGTGATTCTCATTTCAAAATAATATTTATACAAAAAGCTAGACTTTTAGTTTACATTTAATAATCTCCCACTTATACTAAAAGACTATGCTGCCATATATGTTGCCATATATCTGATCCCCATGATCCCCTCAACATGCCCATCAAAAGCTCTCGCCGGAAGGGACTTAGTGAAAGGATCTGCCAGGTTATCTTCTGATGCAATCTTGGCGACAACAACTTCTCCTCACTTTACGATGTCTCATATTAGGTTGTACTTGCGCTCAATGTGTTTACTTGCCTTTTGGGCTCGTGGTTCCTTTTAGTTTACTACTGCACCACTATTATCACAATAAATTGTGATAATTTTGGGCAAATCAGGAATCACATCTAATTCAATCAAGAAGTTTCTGAGCCATACAACTTCTTTGGCTGCCTCAGAGGCTGCCACATACTCAGCTTCCATGGTGGAGTCCGAAATACATTTCTGCTTAACACTCCTCCATGCTATGGCTCCACCTCCCAAAGTAAACACAAACCCTGAGGTCGACTTACTATTGTCCCTATCTAATTAGAAGTCCGAATCTGTGTAACCCACAGGGAGCAAATCATCTGCTTGATAAACTAGTATATAATATCTAGTCCTTTTCAGATACTTCAATATATGCTTTACGGTAGCCCAATGTCCTTGTCTTGGGTTACTTTGATATCTGTTAACCATGTCCACGGAAAAATAGATATCCGGTCTCGTACATAGCATCACATACATTAGGCTTCCTACAGCCGAAGCATAAGAAACTGCCTTCATGTCCTCTATTTCCTTTGATATTTTAGTAGACATCTCTTTAGATAAAGGTACTCCATGCCAAAAAGGTAGAAAACCTTTCTTGGAGTTTTGCATGCTAAAACGAGCTAGAATAGTATCGATGTATGAAACTTGGGATAAGCACAATATATTCTTTTCTTGCGATCCCTTAATACTTTGATCCCAAGAATATGTCCACATTCTCCCAAATCCTTCATATCAAACTACTTGGACAACCATATCCTTACGTCTGACAACACTTTAACATTGTTGCCAATGAATAAAATGTCATCTACGTATAGTATAAGAAATACCACCATATTTCCGTCACTCTTCTTGTATACAAAAGACTCATCTGGATACTGAATAAATCCATAAGACTGGATCACTTCATTAAACCGGATATTCCAAGATCTCGAAGCTTGCTTCAGTCCATAGATAGACCAATTGAGCTTACATACAAGATGCACTTTTCCCTTCGCACTGAATCCCTCTGGTTGCTTCATATGGATATTTTTTTTCAAGACTTCCATTAAGGAAAGCTGTCTTGACATCCATTTGCCAAATCTCATAATCCATATGAGCGACAATAGATAAAAGAATCCGGATACACTTAAGCATGACTACAGGTGAAAAGGTTTCCTCATAATCGATTCTCTCTTTCTGAGTATACCCTTTTGCAACAAGCCTTGCTTTGAAGGTTTCCACCTTCTCATTTGTCACTCTTTTTCTTTTATAGACCCATTTACATCCAATGACTTTTACACTATTTGGTGGTTCTACAAGCTCCCAAACCTGATTAGAGTACATAGATTCTATTTCAGAGTTCATTGCACTTTGCCAAGATGCTGCATCTTTATCTTGGAGTACTTCATCATATGTCCAGGGATCAGGTTCATGTTCACCGAGGATCAAGTTTAAAGATTCTCCCAAAAATATGAATCTATTTGGTTGCCTAACAACCCTTCCACTACGACGAGACACTACTTGTAATTGTGCATCATTTGTGACACGTGTTGTAGTTTATTGTGGTGTCTCATCTTGTACCGTTGGTACTAAAGTAGATGTGTCTTCTCTTATTTTCTCAAGAACAATTTTACTCATGGACTTGTGGTTCATTATATAGTCCTCTTCTAAAAATTGGGCATTGGTGATAACAATAACCTTATGATCTTTAGGACTATAAAATAAACCACCTTTCTTTCGTTTGGGATAACCCACAAATAAGCGAACTTCTGTATGTGATTCCAACTTATCAGCATCTCCCTTCAGCACATGTGCTGGACTACCCCAAATCTGAATATGTTTCAGACTAGGCTTACCTCCATTCCACAATTCTGTGGGAGTAAAGGTTACTGACTTAGAAGGTACCAAGTTCAGAGTGTACATTGAACTTTCCAGAGCATATCTCCAAAATGAATTTGGTAATTATAATAACTCATCATTGATCTAATCATTTTCATAAGAGTCATAATCCTTCGTTCTACCACGCCATTCTGTTGGGGTGTACCAGGTGCAGACAATTGAGATTAAATCTCGGCCTTTGATAAGTAACTCCTAAACTCTCTTAAGAGGTACTCGCCACCACGATCAAACCGTAGTGTCTTGATAACTTTACCATGATGTTTCTCCACATCAGCCTTATATTCTTTGAACTTATCAAAGCACTCAGACTTGCAGCGTATTAAGTAAATGTACCCGTATCTCGAATAGTCGCCTATAAAAGAGATAAAATTTTGAAACCACCTCTTGCCTGGATAGTCATACGTCCACACAAATTAGAATGAACCAATTCCAACACATCTTTGGCTCTATACCCCTTGGCCTTAAAAGGTCTATTGGTCATTTTTCCTTCCAAGCAAGATTCGCAGATTTAAAAATTTTCCACCACTAATGAACCTAAAGGTCCATCGGCTATTAGCCTTTGAATCCTACTCAAGTTAATATGACCAAGCCTTAGATGCCGAAGATATGTTTGGTTTATTTCTAAAGGTTGCTTTCTCTTATTAGAATTAGAAGATGTGCTATTAATTTTCATTTGTTGTATCGTGGGAGTTATTGGATTTAGAGTATACAAATTGCTAACCAACGTATCGGAACAGATAACTACCCTATTTTTCTTGACAACTACTTTGTCATCAAAAGAAACAGAATATCCATCCATAAATAGTTTTGAAACTGAAATCAAGTTCTTTCTAAAATATGGTACATAAAGATAATTTCTCAAAATCAATGTTTTATTTCTATCAAAAGATAAATAAACTCTCCCACTACAACAGTCGCCACTTTTGTAGCATTGCCCATATAGATGGTAGTCTCCCCTTCATGTAGTCGTCAATTTTCCTGGAACCCCTGCAATGAATTGCAGAAATGATCAGTGGCTCCCGTATCTACACACCAGGTACCGGTAGATAACACCACTAAACATGTTTCAACCACTAGAGAATAAGATATACCTTTATTGTTCTCCTTTCTATGAGGATATCCCACTTTCCAATGTCCAGACTGCTTGCATGTGAAGCACTTGCCCTTCGGCTTCTTCACACTTGTATACGGCCCAGTCCCTAGAGATCGATTCACTTTCTTTGCTGAACCAACTTGTTTCTTTTTCTTCTTTCTGCTTTTCGGCTTAGAAGTAGAAACATTTTCAGCAATATGAATTTGAGAACTTTGACAAAATAGCCCTTCTGCTACTTGAAGTTCTGTCAGAAGTTCCGATAATGAATAAATCCTTTTGTTCATGTTGTAGTTCAGGCGGAACTGCTCAAAACCTTTAGGCAGCGTTTGGAGAATGATATCGACCTGGGGTTCCCCATCGATTTCTGCTCCAAGGACTTCCATCTCATTCAAAAGAGCCATCATTTTGAGGATATGATCCCTTATGGGTGTCCTCTCAGTCATGGTGGTCATCATCAAGTTTCTCATAGCCCCCTGCCTAGCAGCCCATTTCTAGTGTCCGAAGAGTTCTTTGAGATTGACAATCATGTCATAAGTGGTAGGCATGACCTGATGTTGATGTTACAACACATTTAACATAGAAGCCAAAATATAACACCGCGTCATCTCATCTGCCCTGACTCATTTCTTATGATACTCAATCTCCTCTTCACTAGAATCGCTATTAGACAGGTTTGGATAGATCTCAAAAAGTACGAACTTGTAACCTTCAGCAGTTAAGATAAAGTCCAAGTTTCTTTTCCAATCAATGTAATTGGGACCAGTAAATTTATTTTCTTTCAATATAACAGCAAGAGGATTGAAAGCCATTTGAAATCCTAAGAATCACAAAATATTTGGTTGAAAACTTTAGAATTTAAAATAATATTGATTCATCAAACAATATCATTTAAATTCACCACACCTCAAAACACCGTGAATTTAGTATGCCACGATAGTGTGGATGTATACAAATTCAAACATTTATAAGAGGGGAGTTTTACCCATTAATTTTATTATATTGTCAACCTAACTTTATGACAAATAAAATTAATAGCAGTGACTCCGGTCACAAAAATAACAGCAGTGACTCCGATGGGGAGGATACTATTAAATGCGCCTAAGTGTATACCATTACTTGATACTTTGTCCATTAAACAGGATTGTGCCCCTTCAGATGGAGAAGATCACACAAACCTAATTAATTTCCTATAATCATCAATAAAGGGAGTTTGATCTAGTGATCTGCAAACAAACTCATCCGTTGTGGAGGAAGACACTCAAAGCCAACGCGCAATTTTGAATGCATCACTTACAAACCAGTAATGGAGACCATGGAATTTAAATAATTTCTCTCCCACTTAGTTATTTAAAATGAGGAATTATAACATGCACACACACACACACAACACATATAAAAAGAAAAAAAGTCAATAAATATGAAAAATAATTTTCCAACTATTATGACCTCATTCATAGCCACCAACCCTAGCTGCCGCCAATGGTGTAGGAACTTTCGAGCTGCAAAAATCATTTTTTGCGTTGCGAAAACCCTGAAGTTCTTAGCCACTGGATCCGTGCGAAGATAAAAATTTCATGTACATAGTTTTCTACTCTAGATCTACTTTAGATCTACATGATAAGGAGTATACCTTTGAAGTGAAGCCCTTCACAAATCCCGCTCATCTAAGGTCCTTCGGATCTCAAGTGTGTTCAAGCGTACACACCTCTAGTAGTATCCACACGAACAAGAAGTGATTCTCAAACCACTCTAGATGGAGAAAAGAGCACCACAAGTGTGCTAGCACTCCCAAGGGCTCTCGGATGGGATTGGAAGAAGAAAGGAGAAAAGAAGAAGGGAGAATAAATCTCATGCACTTCTCTAAAGCCCTCTATGTGACTTTCACTTACCCTTTCTTCTTTGAATTAAACTCACTCACCTTCACCTTTCTTGCTTGGAACTCTCGGCCAAGAGAAGATGGGGAACAAGAAAGAGCTAAGGAGGAAGAATACATTCATCACACCCAAATCAATGCCAATGAATCTCTTATTCATTTTTGGCCGAACACACATGGAATGCCAAGGGTCTTTGGCTCTTGGCATTCCATGCCTCTTGCTCTCCCTTGATGATGTGGAGATGATGTGGTAAGGATGTATTGGTTAGTCATGCCATGTAGAATGAGTCAACCTTCATCAAGTGGCATTTGGTCAAGTCAAACTTGATGTTTCAACTTCCCATTTGGTCAAGTCAAAATTGACCACTTCTCTTCCTTGTTGAGTTAAATCCAACCTTTGATTCAAGTCAATTTCAATTTAATGAATCTTAATTCATTAATATAAATTGACTCAATGAATCAACTTTAAATTAGACTCATTCAACAATTGAATCTAATTGAGTCTAACTCAATAAGTCTAATTTGAATTAATCCTAATCCAAGCTTTGGTGCATCATATGAACCTAATCCAATTGGTTCATCATATGAACCTAATCTCCATCCACTTGTTCTTTTTGTGTAACCCAATAGGTTCTTGCAACGTTGGTAATGTTTCTAATCCTATTTAGAAACATAAGCAATGAGCGGTATCTAGCAAATAATCATTGCTACCCAAGTTACAAGAATGTTGAGATCCAACATAACCTTTGTGACTATTAATTGTGACTCTCACAATATGTGACAATGTTTTTCTATCCTTGACATCTAGATCGATCAATTGAGGCATAGACCGTGTCATCATCTAATCAATCTATATCTTGAACTCCAAGTAGACTCACTCCAATCAAATGAGCTCAATATCTCATATTGACTCATTTGGGCATGACCATGCACTTAGTGGTCTCACTCTATCAAGAATCATGATGTCACTCCCGTCATATAAGAGGGATAGATCCTATCTACATCACTCACATCCCTCCGCATAATTTGTTACATACCCAGTAATCGCCTTTATAATCCACCCAGTTACGGGTAATATTTGACAAAGCCAAAGTATGCAACTCCTTATGTAGAGAACCATGGTGACTTCAGGTCCAAGTACTAATAGTCATACTAATTGTCATATGAGAAAGTATATGACACTCATATAATGATCCATGATACTTTCTCATGGAGGGTCATTCGGTATACATTCTCCAATGCATACCCATGTGTCAACTTGATATCTCTATATCCATGACTTGTGAGATCAAGTCATTGAGTTGACCTACATGCTACTCTCATCGCATTAACATTGTCCCTGAATGTTAATACTTGACTATGAATGATTAAGAGTAGTTCTCTCTATATCATCTCACTATCGATTCAACCAATCGATTGATATAGATAAGAACCTTCTACTCAAGGATGCTATTATACTTAGTTATTTGGCACCAATACAAGTAAGTATAATAACCATAAAGAAATGCCTTTATAAGTATATAGGAATATGATACATCGAGTCCATACAACAATCATCATATGATTGGTTCTAGGGCTCTAACTAACAAACAGGTCATGTCATCTCGTCTATGTTGCTTCCTTTTCTGCTGCACTTCTGGTCCTCAAATAGCACCACGCCTCGCAAGGATACGATCCGTGATAAAAATAAAATTTTACATTTATCGATCCTATATTTCACAAGGAAATGTACATGTAATCTAGATCAAAAAAATGTAAAATCCTAAAACTAATACAACTCCTGCTGTATTTAATAATTACAATCATGCACACACATAAAATGCCCTCGACATGCCTGAGGGTCCAAATTAAACACAAACACAATAGGGTCATAATAGTTGGAACTTGGATGCCTGCAACCATAGAGTTAATCTATTTACACGTCCTACTATTATCCTACCTAAATTTATTTATGAAAAGTGTATAATTTAACTGAAAACCAAACACACAAAGGCAGAAAACTAGCTCTGAAACCAATTGTTGGCGCTACGCGGAATTCCGTTCTGTTCCCCCTTACAATAATTTGTAAAACCACAGAACCTTTCTTAGCAACCCAAGTGCTTTTCAGAAATTAAACTTGGATTGCAAACGAAACTTAACATTATTAATCCAATTTCAACCCATGTGTTCATCAAAAGTTAAACCATATTACAGAAGTTGATTAAATATCTATTTCAAGGATTGGCTTCCAAGTTGTTGGTGAGGCACTCGACCTTCTTGGGTATGGGATCATCTGCCACTTCCTAGTCAAAGCCTTTAAAAGAAATTGAATATTTAAACTCCTTACAATAAACCCTAGGTTAAACTATAGAGACATTAATCAAAGCACAAGATCGCTAGCCTCTTGTGTTGGTACTTCAGGATCCATACAAAGGAAAAATAAACTAGTACACAGCGGAAACAATTAACTAGTTATACCTTTCTTTGTAGCTTAAAGGCCTCTTGATCTTATACTGTATTCCTCTCCTCCTCTTGGATGTCATGTGGGCGACGATCTACTAAGAAGCAAAAACCACCCAAGTCCATCTTTCTTCCAAGACTTTCGGCCACCAAGGGATCAAAGCTAGGAACACCACCTCTTGTTCTTCTTTCTTCCTAGCAACCCGCTGGCCATGAGATGGTTGAAGCCTCTTGATGCTGCCGGCCTTAGGTGAGAAAACAAGGGGAGAATAAGAATATGAGGGGGTCGGCCACAAGGAGAATAGAAGAGGAATAGAAATTGTGTAGATGATTATTACCTCTAAGGCACCATCTATCCTCTTTTATAATCCTTGGTAATGCTTAAAAAGGAAAGATTTTAACAATAATTAAAATCTCTCTTTTAAATTTCCTATTGTGGATGACTACAAAAGAAAAGTTTTAAAATAAAAAATCCCTCTTTTAAACATTGTAGATGGCTACAAAAAAGAAATATTTTTAAAATTAAAACCTCTCTTTTAAATCATGGTTACAAAAAAGAAAAGTTTTAACAAAAATAAAATCTCTCTTTTAAACCATTATAGATGGCTACAAAAGGAAAGATTTTTTAAATTTATAACTCTCTTTTAAAACCATGTGGATGGCTTTAAAAAAGGAAAGTTTTTAAAATTTAAAACCTTTCTTTTAAAACATTGTAGATGGCTACAAAAAGAAAGATTTAAAAAATTAAAAACCCACTTTTAAACCCATCTTGGCCGGCCCCTTGCTTGGGCACCAAGCAAGGATGTAGCCGGCCATAAGGATGACTTGGGTGGATGCGAGGCTTTATACATAGAGGTTACAACAGGGACCTAGAAGAGAAATTGGTTTTGGCCTCCTGATGAGCTTGAGCTTCTTGTGTTCGACCGGAACACCCAATTCAAGTTTATCAATAATAACTTATACCACTAAAGAGTTATTATTGAACTACCGCACCAATCCCATATTACATTTTGGGCTCCTTCTTATCATGAGTACGTTAATCACCCTGTGTTTAAGATATCGAATGCCCATTAATTAAATGAGTTATTGACAACTCAATTAATTAACATCTAGCTCAAGAGTAGTACCACTCAACTTCATTATCATGTCGAAACTAAGTCCACCTGTAAGGTTTATATGACAATCTTTATGAGCTCCTCAAGGGGGCATCATCATCCTAATAAATAGGACATAGTTTCCTTCAATAATCAACAACACACCATATAAATGATATTATTTCCAAACTTATCGGGCCTATTAATTTAACGAATAAATCTCACCTTTTGATAAATTAAAGAAATAAATACTAAGTACATGTGCTTGTTATTATATCGGGATTAAGAGTACGCACATCCATAATAACAGAGGTTCTGTTCTTTTATGCAGTCAGTATAAAAGGAGCAACCTTAAATGGTCCTGTTCTATACACACATAGTATACTAGTGTAATTTTATAGTCAAGATAAATTAGTACTAAATTACACTACAACCATTTCAATGGTTTGTCCCAATCCCTCTTGGTTGTGATCTTCTATTTATAATTTATAAGAAACTGATAACATGATCTTTTGTGTGACACCTTACACCATGTTATCTACAATATAAATTAAATGGGAAACTGCATTTAACTAAATGCAGACATTTGACAATGTGATTCTCATTTAAAAATAAATGTTTATATAAAAAGTTAGGCTTTTAGTATACATGCTAACAAGGGGAACTCCGATAAGGAACACCGTGGATCAGCGAAGGCATGACGGTCCAATGGATGAGCTCCTATTCCTATGCACTATGATACCAACCAATAAAGTGTTAGCGACCTAAGACTGGGGTGGGAATCTCTGGCTAGTCCCTACGACACTCAAGTCAGTCTCTCGGAGAAGAAGAAGAAGTATCCCTGGAATTACCTTCCATTATCAGAAACTAATTTATGGGAAATACCAAATCTGCAAATAATGTGTTGCCATAAGAACTTGATAAATGCATTTTCAGCAATTCTTTCTAATGGTTCAGCTTCCACCCATTTTGAGAAGTAATCCACGGCTACCAACAGAAACCTTCTCTAAGTCATTGCCAAGGGGAATGGACCCACTATATTCATGCCTCATTGGTCAAAAGGGCAAGTAACTATAGAATTTTTCAATAGTTGAGTAGGATGATGTGAGATATTTTGGTGCTTCTGATAGGACATACACGTTCTTACGAGCTGCGTTGCATCTTCTTGTAAAGTAGGCCAGAAATATCCAGCCAACAATATCTTACGGGCTAGA
The DNA here is from genome assembly GCF_018446385.1 of Zingiber officinale. Taxonomy (NCBI): domain Eukaryota; kingdom Viridiplantae; phylum Streptophyta; class Magnoliopsida; order Zingiberales; family Zingiberaceae; genus Zingiber; species Zingiber officinale. The sequence continues at coordinate 60,035,370 of NC_055995.1, read as the reverse complement.
GATCTTCCTCTAATATGGCTACCACATGAGCCTTGATGAACTTTCTGCATAATATATTGTATGTCTTTTGGTTCAATGCATTTGAGCAGGGGACTGGAGAAAGCCCTCTTGTAAAGGTGGTCTCCTATCAGGGTATATCCAGCGGCCTTCTTCTTAAAAACTCTAGCTTGTTCTGAATTTGCTGGTAAGACACCTTGTTGCAAAAATAATATGATCGGTGCTCTCCAGTCACCCTATATTTCCATGTTAGCTCGCCTTTCAATACAAGATACCAACACTGTTTGTTCTACTGGTCGGTCTAGGTTCCAGGGCACTATTGCTAATGCAAGCCTTTACAATTCATCAACCACTTGATTTTATGATCGAGGAATCTTTTGTATATTCACTTCTTCGAAAGTAGTTTTTAGTTTGTCAAATGCTTCTGCATATAACCTGAGTCGATCATTACTAATTTTGAAGTTACCTATTAACTATTGTGCTGCCAACTGCGAGTCAGAATAAATCTATACTCGAGCAACTCTGACATGTCGGGCTGCTTGTAGATCGGCTATCAAGGCTTCATATTCTGCTTCATTGTTGGTGGCCCTATAATTTAGTCGATAGCTTGTAGACCGGCTATCAAGGCTTATATACCAGAACCACATTGGCTAACCAGCTAGGGAATTACACTTCTCGAATGTAGCCAGCTTCCATTAACTTGTCTACCTCCTCCTTGATGATCTGATTTTGGTCGGCCCCCAAATCTCTCTTTTTTTACTTGACTGGCAAAGTATCAGGATAAACATGTAATGCATGTTCCATCACAAGTGGAGATATACCTATAACTTCTTTGGGGGTCCATGCAAAAACATCGTTGTTCCGCATCAAAAATTGTATCAGCTCAGTCTTGAGTCGAAGGTCCAGGTCGGCCGCCACATAAGTCACAGCTTCTGGTCGCCCAATTTGTATCTGTATTTCTTCTTTCTCTTCATATATCAGACCAGGCAATTTTTCCTGGATAGCATTGACTTCCATCCTCTGAGCTCCAAGGGCGACATTGGCATCTGTCCGGATGATCTCCACATAACATTTCCGTGCCAATAATTGATCTCCGTGGACTTCTCCAACTTGATCATCAACGGGGAATTTCACTTTCTGGCAGAAAATAGAAACGACCGCCTAAAATTCGTTCAGGGCTGGTCAACCCAATATGACATTGTATGCAGAAGGTCCATCCACCACCATGAAATAAGATCTCCTGGTTCTCATTAGGGGCTCCTCCCCTAGAGATATGGTTAGTTTTATTTTTCTGAGTGGCTACACCTCATTGCCCATTAAATCGTAAAGAGGAGTCACCATGAGCTGAAGTTCGCTCAGCTCTATCTGTAGTTAGTCAAAAGTTTTTTTGAAGATAATATTAATAGAACTACCAGTGTCAATAAAAGTACAAAAAATATTATAATTAGCTATGACAGCTTTGATTATTAGTGCATCATCATGGGTTACTTCTACCCCTTCCAGATCTTTAGGACCAAAACTAATTTCTGGTCCTGCTGCTTTTTCTGCCCTGCATCCCATCGCATGGATTTGCAATCACCAAGCGTGTAACTTCCTTGCCCGGTTTGAATCGCCATCAGTAGGTCCACCTTTTATCATATTAATGTTACCTCGATCGGCATTACTCTGATTTTCCTCCTGCCGAGCCGTTGTTATCTCAGTCTGTGTTGGTTCGGGTGCTCGAGATGGCCTGCCCGGTAATTACAGCGCCCCTTGTTGTGGCTCAGCCACTCGATATTTCATCTTGAGTGGACTACCTTTCCTTTGATATGTTTGTCGGTTGGGAGATCGTTGATGATACCGATTGTTTTTTGCCCGCTGGTTTTTCAGGGTAAAACAATTTTCAGTGTAATGGTGGAGGAGAGGGAGAGAAGAAAGGTAGAGAGGAAGAAGAAGGAGGTTACCAAAACAAAATGAAACTTACCTTTGAGTTAAAGTGGTCGGCCACTTCAAGAAGGCTTTTAAACCTCCATGGGTTATCAAGAGTCACAACTCTTGATCTCCCTCATGAGGTGGCACACACATGTGCTAGCCTTGATGATGTGGCACATCATCATTAGTCCACTTAATGCCAACTCACAAATGAGGTGGCAATGGTCAACTCAAACTTGTCCTTTCATCTTCCTCTCAAGTCAAGACAAACTTAACCACTTCTCTCCCATGGTTGATCAAATCTAACCATTGGTTCAAGTCAATTTTAATTTAATGAATCTTTATTCATTGAATTAAATTGGCTCAATGAGTCTAAGTCCAAATTAGACTCATTTAACACATGAACCAAATTGAGTCCAACTCAATTAGTTTACTTTCGATTACTCTTAATCCAATTTGGTTCATCACATGAACCTAATCCTCTTGGTTCATCAAATGAACCTAATCTCCATCTAATTGCCCTTTGTGTGTAACCCTATAGGTTCTTGTAACATTGGCAATGCTCTTAAACCCATTTAGAAGCATAAGTAATGAGCAGTATCTAGCAACACATCATTACTACCCAAGTTACAAGAATGTTGAGATCCAACATCACCTTGTGACTACTAATTGTGACTCTTCACAATATGTGGCAATGTGTCCTTCTATCCTTGACATCTAGATTGATCAATATGAGGCATAAACCGTGTCATCCTCTAATCAATCAAAATCTTGAATCCTAAGTAAACTCACTCAATCAAATGAGCTCAACATCTCATATTGACTCATTTGGGCATGGCCATGTACTTAGTGGTCTCACTCTATCAAGAATAATGATGTCACTCCCGTCATATAGGATGGATAGATCCCATCTACATCACTCACATCCCTCCGCATAATTTGTTACATACCCAGTAATCGCCTTTATAGTCCACCCAGTTACAGGTGACGTTTGACGAAGCCAAAGTATGCAACTTCTTATGTAGGGAACCATGGTGACTTCTGGTCCAAGGACTAATAGTCATACTAATAGCCACATGAGAAAGTATATGACACTTATATAACGATCCATGATACTTTCTCATGGTGGGTCATTCAGTGTACATTCTCTAATGCATACCCATGTGTCAACTTGATATCTCTATATCCATGACTTGTGAGATCAAGTCATCGAGTTGACCTACATGCTAGTCTCGTCGCATTAACATTGTCCCTGAATGTTAATACTTGACTAGGAATGATTAAGAGTAGTGTTCTCTATATCATCTCACTATCGATTCAACCAATCGATTGATATAGATAAGAACCTTCTACTCAAGGACGCTATTATACTTAGTTATTTAGCACCAATACAAGTATAATAACCATAAACAAATGCCTTTATATACATAAGAAATATGATACAATGAGTCCATACAACAATCATCAAATGATTGGCTCTAGGGCTCTAACTAACAATCTCCCACTAGCACTAGTACCAATCAGTGTAGGCTCTAAGGCCTAATGACCTAGTGTGACCTTCATGCTTTCTCTATGCCAAAGCCTTGGTCAAGGGATCTGAGATGTTAGCCTTTGTGGGTACTCTGCAAATCTTCACATCTCCTCTATCGATAATCTCTCGAATGAGATGGAAGCGTCGTAGTATGTGTTTGGTCCGCTGGTGTGAGCGAGGTTCCTTAGCCTGCGCAATTGCTCCATTATTGTCACAATAGATCTCAATCGGATCAGCTATGCTAGGAGCCACCCCAAGCTCAGTAATGAACTTGCGGATCCAAACTGCCTCCTTTGCTGCTTCTGATGCAGCAATATAGACGGTCTCTATTGTAGAATCAGCAACTATGTCCTGCTTTGAACTCTTCCAGCTCACAACACCACCATTTATGCAAAACACGAGCCCTGACTGTGATCAATAGTCATCCTGATCAGTTTGGAAGCTAGCATCACTGTAACCCTTTACAGCTAGCTCATCATCGCCTCCATATATCAAGAAATATTCTTTAGTCCTTCTCATGTACTTAAGAATATTCTTGACTGCTATCCAGTTACTTTCACCTGGATCTGACTGGTATCTGCTCGTCATGCTCAAAGCATACGAGTCATCAGGACGAGTACATAGCATGGCGTACATGATAGATCCTATGGCTGGGGCATAAGGGATCGTATCCATGAGGTCTCTCTCCTCTCTAGAAGAGGGACTTTGAGTCTTCAAAACACTAACACCATGTGACATCGGCAAAAATCCCTTCTTGGAGTTCTGCATGGTAAACCGTAGTAATACCTTGTCAATATATGTGATTTGACTTAGGCCAAGCAATCTCTTAGATCTATCTCTATAGATCTGTATGCCTAGAATATGGGTTGCTTCACCTAAGTCCTTCATTGAGAAATAATTCCCTAGCCATGTCTTGACAGACTGCAGTAAAGGGATGTAGTTCCCGATGAGTAGTATGTCATCCACATATAATACAAGGAAGACAATTGTGCTCCCTGCAACCTTCTTGTAGACACAAGGTTCATCTTCATTCTTGATGAAACTAAACTGTTTGATCGCATCATCGAATCAAAGATTCCAGCTCCAAGAAGCTTGCTTTAGTCCATAAATGGACCTATGCAGCTTGCATACTCTGCCAGTATGCTGTCGATCTACAAAACCCTCAGGTTGTGTCATGTACACATCCTCGAGCAGGTTTCCATTCAGAAACGTGATTTTGACATCCATCTGCCAGATCTCATAATCGTGGTATGCTGCAATAGCAAGCATGATCCGAATGGACTTAAACATCGCTACTGGAGAAAAGGTTTCATCATAATCAATACCATGAATTTGCTTGAAACCTTTAGCTACCAAGTGACCCTAATAAATAAGTCCATCCATGTCAGTCTTTCTCTTAAAGACCAACTTACACCCAATGGGTTTGACCCCTTCAGGTGGATCAACCAAAGTCCATACTTGGTTAGTGTACATGGATTCCATCTCAGATCTCATGGCCTCTAGCCATTTCTCAGAATCTGGTCTCATCACAGCGTCCTGATAGGAGGTAAGCTCATCCTCAATGAGCACAACATCATCATGGTCAGACAAGAGAAACGAGTATCTCTCAGGCTGATGATGTACCCTATCAGATCTGCGAAGAGGTAGGTCTACATGAACTGGTTGTGGTTCCTCAACTCCTTGTGAAACAACATCATCCACAAACTTTGTGGTTCCAGTTCAACTTCCATCGAGTCTTCAGTGCTATGGTCCACATCTTGAACTTCTTCAAGATCGAACGTACTCCCACTAGTCTTTCTAAAAACAAAATCCCTTTCTAGAAATACCCCAGTCTAAGCCACAACTATCTTGTGTTGACTAGGAATGTAGAAGTAATATCCCTTCGTTTCCTTGGGATATCTAATAAAATAGCACTTATTAGATTTGGGTCTCAATTTGTTTGAGACTTGACGTCGAACGTAAGCCTCGCAACCCCAAATCCTCATAAAAGACACTTGGGCATATCTCCTAGTCCATATCCTATATGGTGTCTTTATTACAGCATTAGATGGAACTCGGTTGAGAATGAAGGCTACTATGTCTAGAGCATAGCCCTAAAGATACATGGGAAGATCTGTATGACTCATCATAGACCGTACCATATCTAATAAGGTACGATTCCTCCTTTCGGATACACCATTCCACTGTGGTGTTCCAGGAGGAGTGAGTTGAGATAGAATCCCACACTCAGCTAGATAGTCACGAAACTCATGGCTAAGGTATTCACCACCTCGATCTGATCGAAGTATCTTAATACTCTTGCCAAACTGGTTTTGTACTTCATTCTTGAATTCTTTAAACTTTTCAAAGGATTCTGACTTATGTGTCATCATATACGCATAACCATATCTACTGAAGTCATCAGTAAATGTAATAAAGTACCTCTAACCACCCCTGGCAGTGACATTGAAAGGGCCATATACATCACTATGTATAAGTCCTAACAAGTCAGTCGCTCTCTCGCTGTGTCCACTAAAGGGAGTCTTGGTCATCTTGCTCAGTAGGCATGACTCGCATGTCTCATATGATTCAAAATCAAATGAATCCAGCAAACCATCTTTATGGAGCTGGGATAAACGTTTGTCATTTATATGACCTAAGCGACAGTGCCAGATATAGGTTTGGTTCATGTCATTTAACTTGAACCTCTTGGTACTTCTGTTATAGATAGGGTTCTCAAGGTCTAGAATATAGAGTCCGTTCATCAGAGGTGCACTACAATAGAACATATCGTTTAAATAAACTGAACAACATTTGTTCTTTATTATAAATGAAAAGCCTTTCTTGTATAAACAAGAAACTGATATAATGTTTTTAGTTGAAGCAGGCACATAACAACAATAATCCAATTCTAGTACAAGCCCAGAGGGCAGAGATAGAGAATAAGTTCCTACAGCAACAGCAGCAACCCGTGCTCCATTGCCTACTCGTAGGTCCACCTCGCCCTTCGTGAATGCCCTGCTATTTCTCAGCGCATGCACATTAGTATAAATGTGAGAAGCACATTCGGTATCTAATACCCATAATGAAGAAATAGATAGATTAACTTTTATAACATATATACCTGAAGTGGAAGTCTAACTTCTCTTCTTCTTAAGATCTTCCAGGTACACTTTGCAGTTCCTCTTCCAGTGCCCGGTCTGACCACAGTGGAAGCAGGTAGCATCCTTGGCAACCCCTCCTTTGGGTTTCAGTGCCTTGCCTTTACCCTTGGCTCGGGACTTTCCCTTACCTTTGGGCTTGCCCTTGCCCTTGTGTTTCTGAACCATCAGAATAGAGTGGGCTTAACCTTCTTAAGCTTGAGCTCAGCAGTTCTTAACATGCTAAGCAGCTCGGGCAGTGGCTTGTCAATTTTGTTCATGTTGTAATTTAGAACAAATTGACTATAGCTATCTGGCAAGGATTGCAAGATTAGGTCAGTGGCCAGCTCTTGGCCAAGTGGGAATCCCAACCTCTGTAGGTTTTCTATGTACCCAATCATCTTGAATACATATGGGCCTACGGGAGTCCCGTCTTGCATCTTGCACTGAAACAGTGCCTTAGAGATCTCAAATCTCTCGTGGCTCGCTTGTCCTTGATATAGTTGACGAAGATGTTCAACCATATCATAAGCACCCATCAACTTATGTTGCTTCTGAAGCTCAGAGTTCATGGTCGCGAGCATTAGACATGACACATCTAATGCGTCATCTTGATGCTTCTTGTAAGCATCTCGGTCAGCTCGCGTGGCAGTGGCAGGAGGTGCCTCAGGAATGGGCTACTCCAGGACGTACAATTTTCGTTCCTGTGTGAGAATAATTCTCAGGTTCCTGTACCAGTCCAGGAAGTTAGCTCCATTGAGCTTGTCCTTATCGAGGACAGAAAGCAGGGAAAAGGTGTTCGTGTTTGACGATAGGGCAATCTACAATAGAAAATGCAGAAAATAAATAATCATATTCCACTAATCATTTAATTAGGCTTTTAACTAAATGATGCTCCCACTGAATTATAGAACTTTTGTAGAATCAAGTCATGGATGTGGTCAAACAACACCTACTAGATTCTAACCAACTAGCTATAATTCGTGCGGGACAAGATCCACATCATACTAAGTCTTGAGTTAGCTTTGGCTAAATTGCCCACTACTTAATATGATCGGTAGGTAACTAATTACCAATTACATCTCTATGCAACTCTTGTTTATAGGATCAAGATCCGCATATATATTAAAACTTGAGTTAGCTTTGGCTAAATCGCCCAAGAATTAATATAAACGTGATTTTGACCTATCTACCAACCATTGGAAAAATGGCTATAGTTAAACTCAATCCAATTGAGTTAACTAGTTACTAAATCTAACTGAGTTGTACTCACCCATGCGTTGATAGGCGGGACCAAGATTGTCCCTCCGCACCCTACCAAGATAATATGTGTTGCTCTGCTTTGACAGATTCAACAACAACATGTGATCGAGGTAGTGATGGGTATCACGGCATGGTAGGCATTTCGAGTTCACGTGATTGAGATCTAATCTAATCGACGATGTGTATCAAGTATGCGATTTAGATCGAATCTAATCGTTAAGGCACTAATTAATTACTAATCTAGCATGCATCAAATACACACACAAGCAATTAATTAAATTTTTGTGATTAGTCATGGCCCTACTACGATCTTCTCAAGCCAATGAGAAGATCGGTTGGTCAACCTAGGGTCAATAGCTTCTCTAAGCTCCTCCCTTTGACCGCCATGAGTTGCTCGCACCCTCCTCGTAACTCCTCCTCGAGTGGACCTTCCACCACCTCATTTTGTACATTACAAAAAGTGAAACTCGAGTTACATTTGAGTCTAAAACTATTTTACAACAAGAATATAAATAGAAGGGCACGATGTGCAGGTCGTGAATCAAGTACAACACGCACAAACACACAAAATGGCGCGCAGGCCATATTATGAATTACAACACATATTTCCAATCAAATTGGGTTCTTTGGGCCATGACCATCACAAAATGATACATAATTATAAATTATGTGATTTCCATAAATTTCTATAATTTTTCTAATATTTTTACAATTTTATGAGTCGCAACTTCCCGGCGGTCCCAATTAGCGATTTTCGGGCGCAATCGCGGAACAAAGCCCCTTGCGGGGTTAGGGGCAACACCCCTACTTGCGATATAACCATCGTGAGTGTTCCTAAGAGATCCTACAGCACCTTAAGTCACTGTCCCAAACAAAAAAAAATTGTTTGGGCGAGACCTTGCCGTTTCGGAAGATTTTTCTCAATCGTCGAAGCCTACAAGTGTCCAAACACTTGTTGCTTCGCTTCTACGAGAAAAATACCCATAAAATACATAAAAATCACAAACTTACAGAAAGTTACAGATCTGTAATTTTCATAAAAAATACAAACGAAACTCATACACGCTTCGCACGTGGCTCTGATACCACTATTGAGTTTTTCGGGCCGCAAAAACCACTTTTTGCGTTGCGAAAACCCCGAATCCCATGCCACCGGATCCGTGCGAAGTTATAAAATAAAATTTTCTACGTGTATGAGTTTCTCTAACCTAGATCTACACTAGATCTATAAAGAAAAAGAGATTACCCTTGATGCGAAGCCCTTAGCAAATCCCGCTCGTCCAACGTTCACCGGATCTTAAGGTTGTCAAGTGTACAACCCTCTATGTGTATCCACACGAACAAATCAATGGAGAGAACCTATAAAGATGTGCTAGCAACCTTAGAGTATCAGCAATGGTGGAGGAGAGGGAGAGAAGAAAGGTAGAGAATAAGAAGAAGGAGGTTACCAAAACAAAATGAAACTCACCCTTGAGTTAAAGTGGTCGGCCACTTCAAGAAGGCTTTTAAACTTCCATGGGATATCAAGAGTCACAACTCTTGATCTCCCTCATGAGGTGGTACACACATGTGCTAGCCTTGATGATGTGGCACATCATCATTAGTCAACTTAATGCCAACTCACAAATGAGGTGGCAATGGTCAAGTCAAACTTGACCTTTCATCTTCCTCTCAAGTCAAGTCAAACTTGACCACTTCTCTCCCATGGTTGATCAAATCTAACCATTGGTTCAAGTCAATTTTAATTTAATGAATCTCTATTCATTGAATTAAATTGGTTCAATGAGTCTAAGTCTAAATTAGCCTCATTTAACACATGAACCAAATTGAGTCCAACTCAATTAGTTTACTTTGGATTACTCTTAATCCATTTGGTTCATCACATGAACCTAATCCTCTTGGTTCATCAAATTAACCTAATCTCCATCTAATTAACCTTTGTGTGTGACCCTATAGGTTCTTGTAATGTTGGCAATGCTCCTAAACCCATTTAGAAGAATAAGTAATGAGCGGTATCTAGCAACACATCATTACTACCCAAGTTACAAGAATGTTGAGATCCAACATCACCTTGTGACTATTAATTATGACTCTTAACAATATGTGACAATGTGTCCTTCTATCCTGAACATCTAGATTGATCAAAAAGATGTTAGCTAGAGCCCTAGAGCCAATCATTTGAAGATTGTATTATGGACTTGTTGCATCATATTCTATATAAATAAAGGCATTTGGTTTTTGGTTATTATACTTACTTGTATTGGTGCCAAATAAACTAAGTATAATAATGTCCTTGAGTAGAAGGTTCTTAACTATATCAATCGGTTAGCTGAACCGATAGTGAGATGATATAGGGACACTACTCTTAATCATTCCTAGTCGAGTATTAACATTCAGGGACAATGTTAATGCAATAATACTAGCATGTAGGTCAACTCGATGACTTGATCTCACAAGTCATGGATATAGAGATATCAAGTTGACACATGGGTATGCATTAGAGAATGTATACTGAATGACCCTCCATGAAAAAGTATCATGGATCGTTATATGAGTGTCATATACTTTCTCATATGGCTATTAGTATGACTACTAGTCCTTGGACCTGAAGTCACCATGGATCCCTACATAAGGAGTTATGTACTTTGGTATCGTCAAACGTCACCCGTAACTAGGTGTACTATAAAGGCGATTACTGGGTATGTAATGAATTATGCAGAGGGATGTGAGTGATGTAGATGGGATCTATCCCTCCTATATGATGGGAGAGACATCAATATTCTTGATAGAGTGAGACCACGAAGTGCATGGTCATGCCCAAATGAGTCAATATGAGATATTGAGCTCATTTGATTTAGTGAGTCTACTTGGAGTTCAAGATTTAGATTGGTCAGAGGATGACACCGTCTATGCCTCACATTGATCAATCTAGATGTCTAGGATAGAAGGACACTTGTCATATATTGTGAGAAGTCACAATTAGTAGTCACAAGGTGATGTTGGATCTCAACATTCTTGTAACTTGGGTAGCAATGATGTTTTGCTAGATGCCACTCATTGCTTATGTTTCTAAAGGAGTTTAGAAACATTGCCAACGTTACAAGAACCTATTGGGTCACACACAAAGAACAAGTGGATGGAGATTAGGGTCATATGATGAACCAATTGGATTAGGTTCATATGATGTACCAAAGATTGGATTCGGATTAATTCAAATTAGACTTATTGAGTTAGACTCAATTAGATTCAATTGTTGAATGAGTCTAATTTAAATTTGATTCATTGAGTCAATTTATATTAATGAATTAAGATTCATTAGATTAAAATTGACTTGAACCAAAGGTTGGTTTTAACTCAACAAGGAAGAGAATTGGTCAATTTTGACTTGACCAAATGGAAGTTGAAACATCAAGTTTGACTTGATGTATTGCCACATCATGAAGGTTGACTCATCCTACATGGCATGACTAACCTTGCCACATCATCTCCACCTCATCATGGTGTGCCACCTCATGGAGGTTACACATCCCATTCCATTTAATGTGGCCGGCCACATTAAATGAGGGGAGTTACAAGATGTGGTCGGCCACACTAATGTTAGAGGAGTTTTTGTTTTGTGGCATTCAAGTGTTGTTATGGTTGCATCTTCTTCCTTGGGTTTTTTCTCCTTTTTGGGTGTGGTTGCCGTTGGTTTCAAGCAAGGGAGAAGAAAGGTGAGTGAGTCTAATCCAAGAAGAAAGGTTAGTGAAAGTCACATAGAGTTTTTAGAGGAGTGTGTTCTCTTCTTTTTTCCTTTCTTCATCTTCCAATCCTATCCGAGAGCATCAAGAAGTGCTAGCACACTTGTGGTGTTCTCTTCTCCATCCTTGAGTGTTAGAGAACACTTCTTGTTCGTGTGGATACTACTAGAGGTGTGTGCATTTGAACACACTCAAGATCCGGCTTACCTTGAACGAGCGGGATTTGCAAAGGGCACACAACAAGGGTAACTTTCTAAACATCTCGATCTAAGTGTAGATCTAGTTAGTTAACTCATACATGTAAATATTTGTTCTATACTCTTCACATGGATCTGGTGGCATGGGGGTTTCGGGGTTTCCGCGACGCAAAAAAGTGGTTTTCGCGGCCCGAAAAACCCAACAGTGGTATCAGAGCCACGTGCGAAGACATGTACGAATTTATTTTGTATTTTTATGAAAAATATAGTTTCTATATATTTCTGTAATTTCATGAATTTTATAGTTTTAAAGGGTATTTTTCTCGTAGAAGCGGAGCACAAGTGTTTAGACACTTGTAGGCTTCGACTACCGAGTAGATTTTTTCGTAACGACAATTTTTCGACCCAAAACCTTTTGGGACAGTGGGCTAAGGCATTGTAGGATCGCTTAGGAGCAACTCGCGATGGTTAGATCGCGGGTAGGGGTACTGCCCCTAACCCCGCAAGGGGATTTGCTCCGCGATTGCGCCCGAAATCGCTAATCGGGACCGCCGGGAAAAATTTTCTCATAAAATTGTAAAAATTATGAAAAAATTACAGAAAATTATGAAAAATATATAATTTAGAATTATATATTATTTTTGTGATAGTCATGGCCCATAAAGACCCAATATGATTGGATTTGTGTTGTAATTTATAATACGGTCTACGTGTCGTCATGTGTTTGTGTGTGCTGTATTTGATACGCGACCTGCGCGTCGTGCCTCCCTATTTATATTCTGGTTGTAAATTAGATTTAGACTCGAATGTAACTCGAGTTTCAAAATTGTAATGTAAATTTTGAAGCGGTGGAAGGTCCACTCAAGACGGAGTTACGAGGAAGGCACGAGCAACACAAGGTGGTCAAAAGGAAGGCGCTTGAGAAGCTGTTGACCTTAGGTTGACCATCCGATCTTCTCATTGGCTTGAGAAGATCATAGTAGGGCCATGACATAATCACAAAATTATTTAATTAATTGCTTATGTGTGTATGTGATGCATGCTAGTAAAATAGTAATTAATTAGTGCCTAACGATTAGATTAGATCTAAATCATGCACAAGATGCACCCTTACGATTAGATTAGATCTACATCGTGTACAAGATGCACCCTATCGATTAGATTAGATCTATATCGAGTATATGATAAAACATCGACATTTAGATTAGATCTAAATCACGACAACTCAAAATTCCTATCGTGCCGTGATACCTACTACTACCTCGATCACATGTCGTTGTTGAATCTGCCAAAGCAGAGCAACACATATTATCTTGGTAGGGTACGGAGGGACAATCTTGGTCCCGCCTATTAACACATGGGTGAGTACAACTCAATTAGATTGAGTAACTAGTTAACTCAACTGGATCGTGTACAACTATAGGCATTCTTGCAACGGTTGGAAAGATAGGACATAGATCCCATTTATATTAATTCTTGGGCGTATTAGCCAAAGCTAACTCAAGTTTTAATATAACTGCCGATAATGATCCTATAAACAAGAGTTGCATAGAGATGTAATTGGTAAATCGTTACCTACCGATCATACTAAATCTTGGGCGTATTAGCCAAACCTAACTCAAGGGTTAGTATGATGTGGATCTTGTCCCACATGAATTATAGAATTCAGTGGGAGCATCATTTAGTAAAAGACCTAATTAAATGATTTAAAAAGAATATGATATTTATTTTCTGCATTTTTTTGTTGTAGAATTGTCATAACGTCAAACACGAACATCTTCTCTCTATGCTCTGTCCTTAAGAAGGACAAGCTCAACGAAGCAAATTTCCTGGACTGGTACAGGAATCTGAGAATAGTTCTCACTCAGGAACGTAAACTGTACGTTCTGGAGCAGCTCATTCCGGAGGCACCTCCTACCACTGCCACGCGAGCTGACAAAGATGCTTATAAGAAACATCAAGATAACGCATTAGATGTGTCCTGTCTTATGCTCGCGACCATGAACTCTGAGCTTCAGAAGCAACATAAGTTGATGAGTGCTTATGATATGGTTGAACATCTTTGTCACCTATATCAAGGACAAGCAAGGCATTGGAAGAGGAACTCCATAGAATACCTGGAAGATCTTAAGAAGAAGAGAAATAAGATTTCTACTTCAGGTATACATGTTATAGAAGTCAACCTCTCTATTTCTTCATCGTGGGTATTAGATACCGGATGTGCTTCGCACATTTGTACTAATGTACAAGCACTGAGAAATAGCAGGGCATTGACAAAGGGTGAGATAGACCTACGAGTAGGCAATGGAGCACGGGTTGCTGTTATTGCTGTAGGAACTTATCATCTATCTCTGCCATCTGGGCTTGTACTAGAATTAGATGATTGTTGTTATGTGCCTGCATTAACTAAGAACATTATATCAGTTTCTTGTTTGGACAAGAAAGGTTTCTCGTTTACAATAAAGAACAAATGTTGTTCCGTCTATTTAAATGATATGTTCTATTGTAGTGCACCTCTGATAAACAGACTCTATATTCTAGATCTTGAAAGCCCTATTTATAACATAAATACCAAGAGGTTCATGTCAAATGACCTGAACTAAACCTATCTCTGGCACTGTCGCTTAGGTCATATAAATGACAAGCGCTTATCCCAGCTCCATAAGGATGGTTTGCTGGACTCATTTGATTTTGAATCTTATGAGACGTGAGAGTCATGCCTACTAGGCAAGATGACAAAGACACCCTTTAGTGGGCACAGCAAAAGAGCGACTGATTTGTTAAGACTTATACATAGTGATGTATGTGGCCCTTTCAATGTCGCGGCTAGAGGCGGTTATAGGTACTTCATCACATTTACTGATGACTTCAGTAGATATGGTTATGTGTACTTGATGACACATAAGTCTGAATCCTTTGAAAAGTTCAAAGAATTCAAGAATGAAGTACAGAACCAGCTTGGCAAGAGTATTAAGATACTTCGATCAGATAGAGGTGGAGAATACCTTAGGCATGAGTTTCGTTACTATCTAGCTGAGTGTGAGATTCTACCCCAAATCACTCCTCCTGGAACACCACAGTGGAATGGTGTATCCAAAAGGAGGAATCGTACCTTATTAGATATGGTACGGTCTATGATGAGTCACACAAATCTTCCGACATTCCTTTGGGGCTATTCTCTAGACACTGCAGCTTTTATACTCAACCGAGTTCCATCCAAGGCCGTGATAAAGACACTATATAGGATATGGACTGGGAGAGATGCCCAAGTATCTTTCATGAGGATTTAGGGATGTGAGGCCTACGTTAGACGTCAAGTCTCAGATAAATTAGGACCCAAATCCGACAAGTGCTACTTTATAGAATATCCCAAGGAAACTAAGGGATATTACTTCTACATTCCCAGTCAGCACAAGATAGTTGTGGCAAAGACTGGAGTCTTTCTAGAAGGGGACTTTGTTTCTAGAAAGACTAGTGGGAGTATATTCGATCTTGAAGAAGTTCAAGATGCGGATCCTAGCACTGAAGCCTCGATGGAAGTTGAACTGGAACCACAAAGTGTTGTGGATGATGTTGTTCCACAAAGAGGTGAGGACCAACAAGCAGTTCAAGTTGACATACCTCTTCGCAGGTCTGATAGGGTACGTCGTCAGCTTGAGAGATACTCATTTCTCTTGTCTGACCATGATGACATTGTGCTCATAGAGGATGAGCCTACCACCTATCAGGAAACTGTGATGAGACCAGATTTTGAGAAATGGCTAGAAGCCATGAGATCCGAAATGGAATCCATGTACACCAACCAAGTATGGACTTTGGATGATCCACCTGAAGGGGTAAAACCCATAGGGTGTAAGTGGGTCTTTAAGAAAAAGACTGACATGGATGGACTTATCTATAAGGGTCTCTTGGTATCTAAAGGTTTCAAGCAGATTCATGGTATTGACTATGATGAAACCTTTTCACCAGTAGCGATGTTTAAGTCCATTCGGATCATGCTTGCTATTACAGCTTACCACGATTACAAGATCTGGCAGAAGGATGTCAAAACCGTGTTTCTGAATGGAAACCTACTCGAGAATGTGTACATGACACAACCTGAGGGTTTTGTAGATCCAAACACTACAACAAAAACTGCAAACGACAACGGATATTATCCGTTGTCGTAGGGTAAAAAAACCGTTGTAACTGAGGGTGTTGTAGAATGTATTACCCTACGACAACGGTTTTGAATCCGTTGTCTTTGTACATATTTGACAACGGTTTTTATCCGTTGTTGTTTATATGCCAAAAATTTGGCTACGAAGGATACGACAACGTTTTAAAACCGTTGTGGTAGATAATTTCAACAACAGAAATAAACCGTTGTGGTAGATACGTTTTACAACAGATATACACTGTTGTGGTAGATAATATTTGACATGTTTTGTTTTTTTTTAACAACAGTTTTAATATATTTTACAACGGATAAAACCGTTGTCTTTTAGCACTTTTTACAAAAACAATTCGTTGTGGTTTACCTAGTTTTTACAACATTTTTAACTGTTGTCTTTAATGTTCATTAATACCAAACAACCAATCTTATTTTACTATAAGCAAACCACCAATACAAAACTAAATATTTACTACATTAAATCCAAAATAAACATCCATATATAATTCATCTTGTAGCCACATATACAAAAATATACAAAATGAGTTGTTACTCATCAAAATACACATGTTTTCCATTACACTAAATCACATGTTTCTCCTTTGCTGTTGTCCATATGGATTTTAATTTACAAGATAGCAAGGCAAGCTACATCTAACAAAGCTCACATCTTGCATCAAAAAAACTCAAGCCGTCTCACGAATTGGCAGACCTGCAAGAGAAAAATGAACAATGCTAATAAGTAAAAATAGAGAACTCAGACTTTTGCTAGGGAAGTTCTGATGCATGAGGAACCTATCAAGATGTCATCTATGTCTCTCTTAAAAATTTTACAAAAAGTTATTATTGTATTTAACTAGCAACTAAAAAAGATGATAAAAAAAAGATTAGTATCACTCATACGCCTAGATTTAACTGACAGTGGATTTTGGCATTGGTTGGTGATCACTAAATATCATCTGCATTGATAAGATATTACTCCTAACAGTGGTAGTAGAATGAAGAAGGAAGATAGTGAGCTTGTAGCAATGGAAATCAGAACTATCCACAACCATAGATGTATGCAAATGTGATATAACCATTATTTTGTGTCTATAATTATGAATTAAACTTCCACATCATAGCAATGCAGTAGTGAGGCAAACATCGTTTCTAACTATCGAAACCATGCACCTTATTAAAGAGTAAATTTAAGTTACCCTTTATAATAGTGGTCATGATTTCATGAAACATAGTGCAAGTTTAAAACCAGCATAAAATGTACCAGAGAATGTATATAGTGAAAAGGTATTATTACCTTTAGAAACTGAACTAAGATATTGTTGTTGTGGCATAGGAGTTGATTTCTGCCAAAGTTTCTAGGAGCAGTGATATCTAGCTTAGCATAGTTTACTAAATAATTAGCACTACATGCATCTAACATTATTTAAGTGAACTATCATGCAAGATCAATAGAATCCATGCAAAGCGCATTACATCCATTAACATCTTGAAACAAAATATTCATGCAATTTTCTGTGCCATTTTCCAAACTGCATTACCTTTGAGACCTGGTAGGCACAATATGCTTTTCCATTTTGCAAGTCACAAGTTGCCAGGAGCTGCAAATTGATCTGCAATAAACAAACCCATCACAAAAGCATAAGTGAAAGTAAAAAACATGCAAAGCCTATCCAATTAAAACTTGAACCAAAAGAATTGGATCATCATGATGAGTTATGGTAGGGTGAATTGTTTGTAGAGGTAAAACAATTCCACAAATTCCTCAAAATAGAAATCACATACGCACAGCTTTAATAATTACATACGACACCTAAAAGAACCAAAGTGTCAATCAAATAAGTGTAGATTAAGAGCTATAATATTCACTACATTCCAGCTGGGAAAAATAGATTTTTCATTCCCATTTCATCAATACAAAGAGAAAATCTAACTGCAACTGCAGTATAAAGAGCAAAACAAGAAAATCTAACTGGAAAAATAGCTGCAAACTCATTGCAATGCATAGGCAATTTACACTGCTCGTCCATGCAAAAGTATATAGAGCAAACTATTAAGAAATCAAACTACAGTATATAGATGTTTTGTATATCAATATACTATGAATCATACACGAAATGCCTTTACAAGCTCTTCATTTCATTATTCTCAAGGAATCACTAACATGCATATAGATTAACATAGTTGTGCTTGATGAAGCATCATAATTGTCATTCGCGCTTGTAAACAAGAAACAATAATAAATTATAGGAGGAAAAACAAGATGAAGTCATGACATATAGACGAAAACCATAAGGAGAATACAAATAAGAAGCAATTGTTTTCACAACTAAATAAGCTACTCACACAACCCAGCCATATTAATTTTGGACCACAAAGAGAGGCAATAAATAAGGAAAATGTCAACTAATTATGCTCATGGTAGAAATGCAGAATTATTGGCAGTAAGGAATGACAATCAATAAGTCATGGAGTCACAAATAAAGTGTTCAACCATCTTTTGAAGTCTAGAAATTTATACCTAGTAATGAATATAGTCTAGTACGCAATCCGCCCATTCGGATCGCACTTCGTCAATTTCTTCGTTGGAGTAAATTGTTTTCTTGAACTGTTAACAAACCCAGATTAATTTAATAAAAAAATCAGTAATGAAGAAGCAAAGTCAAATATGGGGATTGATCGAGAAAATTGAGAATATGTCAAATATTACCATTGAGCTAAGTGAATCCATCTCACCGGTAGCATTTCCTTCAATAATTTCTCTCATAAATTTCATCACATAAAACCCACATTGTTTAGCATCAGGTTGTCGAGGACCCTATGTTAACAAAAAGTTATCAACGAATAATGCACAATTAAATAGTTTTAAATTAATCACAAGTAAACATATGTGTGTCTATAAAATATACAAACCTTTACGACTTCCCACATAGGCTTCTTTTTCCCTTTCCTTTGCTTGTTCGAATTGAACAATTTCAAGCTCCTTTGTACAACAAGAGTTGACAAATTCCTCAAAATTAAATTAAATGCTTAATTAAAAAACAAATATGTAGTCACATATCCACTACATATTTCCAGTCCTCATAACGATTGCGATGATTAAGTGAATCGAACAAATAAACCATCTCCACATAAGGGTCGATGACAGTCAAAATCCAATGACAACTATGTACAAAACAGATAGTCAATGCATAAATTCAACAGAATTGTTGAAATAAATCTATTAAAAATGAAATTGTAATATTTATTTACCCAACATTGTGAGGTGCCAAAACTAGCTGATTTTTTGTTGCACCACTCAGCCTATCAGCCAACACACTTGCCCAGTTATTCAAGTATTCAGTCTTTTCATTTTTGTCAAGTTTAGATACATATGGCATTACTGGAAGTGTTTGTGGATCCACAAATCTGAACTTATCGACCTTGTTTTCTTTTTTCATCTTTTTGAAGAGAAACCTTCCATTCAAGCAAAAAAATGTTAGCCTGTTAATACAAATAAAATGAAGAAAATGAGTGATGTGAAAACTTACCACATGTAAGCAACCAGACAATTAGCAGATATTGGCTCCAACTCATAAATAGGTGTGATGTCTTCAATGTTCACTAGCAGTTCATACTCATGGTCAAAGAAATCAGGATCAAAAACAATTGATATAGTTTTTTCGGGGCTATCCAAAACACGCATAGAGTAACAGTACAATAAATGTAAGGACCGTGGCACATTTGATGGCAAGACAGGATTACTTCTTTTTGCAACACTTTTCTTCCTTTGAGGCTTCTACAAATTGCAAATGTAAATATGTTAGTAGAAAGTTTTATCTCTTATGTTCAGCATCTTTCTGAACAACCCTTTAATTGGGATTCAAAAACCATCAATGTTCTTGTTCATGCATGTAACCTCAATGTACAGATTACATGTGTGTGCTAGCTCTTATATATCTTGTATTACTAAATTGTATCCAACAAATACGTACAACCTTCAATCAAAATCTAAGAAGGTTTGGTTGGAAAAATCCAGCTAAACAACTATGCCAAGCAAATGAGTAAAAAATCAGAAAACCATACATGTAACCAAATCAGAAGCTGGAAATTTGTGGTTGCTGAAATGATTCCTCAAAAATTCCCACTGAAGAATTAAATTTGTACTCACAATGTGGTGGCCGAATGAGTCAGAAAGTTACCTCATTTTTCATCACTACCCAACGTGCAGGCCAAGCAACATGGGTCCCAATTGCACCACCAATGGTGTCACATTCATTTGGAATGGGAAAGGGCAACCTTGTTGAATTCTCCACAACCTCATCAATCGAGACGCACATGCAATTCATGGGTAACGGGACACCTTGAAGTAATTTTCCAGCCCCATTGGCATGAATAACTGTACCATAGGCCACAATATTGGACTTTGATTCCAGTGACAGTGCAACTGGCATACCCTAGAAGACAATCAATCATGTCACACATTGATGGACTCATTATTGAAAATAATATTAAGTATCCACAATTAAATACATATATACCTGCAAAAACTCAGTCTTGCTTAAAACTTGCATGTCCTCATCATTCAAAATTTTACTCTTCTCTGGTTTGATCTTATCCTCACTCGTGGTAGGCAACTTCACCGAGCAACTACCTTTCTCCTCAAACTCAAAGTCGCATCCACCCTTTTTGAACATTTCTTCAAGTTTCTGTATGCGTGTATCTTGTTCTACTATCCGTGCACTTTGTTCTGAGATTAGCTTCTTTGCATCTAACAACTCCTTTTGATGATGAAGGATTAAGTCACCATCCTGCAGAGTAGTATTCCAGATTTTGGAAACATTAAAATAGATTGTTGGAGTAATATGACCTCCAATCCCCCTAACACGCCCAGCATGTTCTTCAGAATCTAGTGCGTTTGTGAGGATATCTTTCCTAGCCCCTTCAAACCGCAGCTTCCCCTCCTTTTTTTGTTGAACATAATCATCCTAACATGCCCAGACAAACAAAATAGTTACTAACAACAAAATTAATCAATAAAAAATAGTTATTTTTCATGTATCACATACAATTTTTTTTGCTGTAATTTTGAGATCATCGCCTTCAAATTCACCCTCCTTATTGGCTCGTCCTCTCTTCCAAACAATAGCTCGATTTATATCATCATCATTACATAAATCAGATGCCTACAAAAAAATGAATCATGCCCTGTTCCTACAAAATCAGATTCAAAAATAAACCACCAGCTTCAACATACTCACAATTTCGTCAGCGAAACGTGCATATCCTTTACGGGACAGCCGATGAGGGTATACGTTCTGCCTTCTTCTATTCTTTTGTTCATCACTTACTCTCTACTTAAAATTTAAAATCAATTAAGTTCACTATAAACATTCAAAATATATATATGTGAACTTTAATGCAAATTGTCTGTGGTGTAGAGGAAAAATAGCAATCTATGGAAGGTTCAAGAAAACAAACAGTTAGAGAACCCTTACCCTTAGAATTACACAAGAAAACAATTAATGTTATCTGGTAGAAGTATTGTTATAACAATACTTCTCTCTTCTATTAAGAAACAAAGCAAATAAAAGAGAGATAATGTTATCTAAGCCATTATAAAAAACATATTGCTTGTTTCTTCGACTTTATGTTATCACAAAAGTAAAGATTTCAGAAAGGAGTAAAAGTATGAACCCTAGCATCGAGTAGATTTGCATAAGATAAAAACCCCCTAGTATGGGTTTTTTCAGAAGGTGGAGAACTGGAAATTTTAAAACTGACAGCGAATAAATGAATCACACTATGTTAAATAAAGATCCTATTGTAGAACATCAGTTAAGGACCATTAGGACTATCTTCTAAAAATTAAAATCAATTATGAATCTTACCTTGAAGTCGGGAGACATGCGAGTTATTACAAAGGAACTCCAATCCTCTTGTGAAATACCATAGCCAATCGGGGGATCTTTCAACTCATCAGGTTTATCTAGCTTGCTGAAAACAAACTTTTGAGTGAGAAAAGCTTTATATTGACGCCATTTATTATTTGCTGAATTTAAACATCCTTTCCTCCAAGTTGGGTCAATATTGTACGTCAGCTGTAAAAACACATAAAAAATTTAACAAGAACGTTAAATATAGCATAACCACAGCCTACTGCTCATTTAAGTTCTCAAAGCATTCTAACTTACATTCACCGATTCCCATATTAACTCTTCAACATCATTTGGCACCTGCTTCCATGATTTGTAAGTTATTGAGATCTTTTCTCGCACGAGAACGCCAATGTAGCTTTGCATTTCACCCGCAAATTCTACAACTGGCTGTCCAATTTTATTGAAGCTAACATCCTTTTTAATTCCTTGGACCCTTAGCCTAACAAGCCTATCCAAATGTGTACGCCCCCTTGATGTTCTAGTTGACTCCGTTTCTGTAGATTTCATTGAAGATTGACCATCGCAACTATTGTTAGTGGAAGAATAAGAAGAACTTTCTTTAGCCTTCTGAATCCTCAGTAATCTCTTTGCATTAGCGGCCATATTGTCCACATCCAAATTCTGATGAGAACCCTATTTCCTGCAAAAGGCAGCAACCTGTTAGGCATTTAATTTATAGAGAAAATAAAGCGAGAATGAAGACAAATGATAGTTATATTACAATAAGAATAAATATGTTAACAAAATAGATCAACAAATAAAATTTACACACAGGTTAAACAATAGATTACACTTAATTATTGTCAATCCATGTCCCATCACAGTCTTCACGAACGCATGATGGTTCATTTTCATCTATGGCGTCAACGTCCATTGATTCCATTGATATAAACCCTCCTGTGAAACTTGGATAGTGGATTGTAGCATTTTCCAACTCATCACCATTTATGTATTCCATGTGATCCCTAGTAGGAGTGGCAAGTACAACATGCCAGGCAGGATCTTGAGGATCTTCAATGTAGAATATCTGCTTTGCTTGACTCCCTAAGATAAAAGAGTCAGATTTAAATCCAATTCTGTTGAGGTTTACCAACGTGAAACCAAGGTCATCAACTTTAATACCAGTATTATTCTCAACCCAATTACATTTAAACATCGGAACTTGAAAATTGTGATAATCGAGTTCCCAAATTTCTTGAATAACTCCATAGAAAGTCATGTCCGACACAATTGGATTTTTGTCCTTCGCACTAGCAACTTGCATTGTCTGTGCAACTAAGCTTACTCCGGAGTTTTGAACAGCTCGTGTATCATCGCGCTCTTTTGTATGATACGTAACTCCATCAATCAAATAACTAGAGTACTTCAACACTTGATTGCTAGGTCCACGCGCTATCCACTTCAATCTTTCTGATATTTGAGAGCTGGAATTGCCAACTGCTCTCACACGATCACGTAACCACCCAATAAACGTCCGGTTATGCTCATCTTGTAGCCACTTTTTGGATTTGGCTTTATGAGGAAAGCTTGAGTTCAAAAATTCCATGTGCTCCCTAATGAACAGATTAGGGATAAGTTAACTAATGGAATACTAATAAGTTAATTAGTAGAACGTAAGAACAGTGCAATAAATATAAATAAGTAAGAGAATTACTCGATATAAGGATCAACGTCAACATCATTTTCCAAGACATAACGATGTGCTTGATGCAACTCATCATGACAAGTTGAGTGTAATATTGAGCTAGATAGAGGCCTAGTAAGTTGTACTTGCTGATACCTTGATGGGATCCCAATTGTATGCACACTAGACATGTAATCCGAGCAAAATTCCACAGCCTCTTCAGCAATATAACATTCGGCTATACACCCTTCAGGACGATTGTGATTTCGCACATACCCTTTCAAGATCTTCATGAATCTTTCAAATGGGTACATTTGCCTATACCAAACCGGTCCACACAATTTGACCTCCCGTACAAGATGAACGGTTAAATGAATCATTATATCAAAAAAAGATGGGGGAAAATATTTTTCAAGCAAACACAACACTGTCACAATCTCTCTTTGCAAATCATTCAACTTTGAGACATCTATCACTTTATTACATAGCACGTTGAAGAAGCCACAAAATCTAGTGATAGTATCTCTAACATGTTTAGGCAAGACATCACGGATGGCGACTGAAAGTAATTGTTGCATCAAAGTGTGATAGTCATGTGACTTAAGGCCAATAAGTTTCAAGTCTTTCATCGACACCAGATTTTTAACATTGGATGAATATCCTGTGGGGACCTTTATTCCAAACAAAGATTTGCAAAGTTTTCTTTTCTCATCCTTACTTAGTGTATAACAAGCCGCTGGCAAAAAGGTTCTCTTCTCCCCCATCTTTGGTGCCAAATCAATCCTCAAATTCATCTCCACAAGGTCTAGTCTTGCAGCTACTCCATCCTTTGATTTTCCAGGAATGTCAAGCAAAGTACCGATCAGACTTTCACATACATTTTTTTCAATATGCATTACATCAAGAACATGCCGAACATGTAGATGTTTCCAATAATCAAGTTCAAAGAATATAGATTTCTTTTTCCAGCATGATACAGTTTCACCTTGCTTTAACTTAACCTTCCCATTTGCTTTTCCCGAACGATAATTAATTCTTTCAACTCGATCCAAAATTTCATGGCCAGTTAATGGTTTCGGTGCAGGGTTAAGCTCTGCGTTCCCATTAAATGCTTTTTTTTGCCTTCGATAAGGATGATTTGTAGGAAGAAATCTTCTATGGCCTGTATAACTCATTTTTCTACTATGCTTCAACCTTGTCGAATATGTTTCTTCACCACAAATAGGACATGCACAATATCCTTTCACAACACAACCTGACATGTTCCCATATGCAGGAAAATCATTGATTGTCCATAGTAAGACAGCCCTAAGTAAGAAATTCTCTTCTCGACATCCATCATATGCATCAACACCTATATCCCATAATCTTTTTAAGTCATCGATCAAAGGTGCTAAGTAAATGTCAATATCATTTCCCGGTTGTTTGGGACCTGAAATCAACAAAGTCAGCATCATAAATTTTCTCTTCATACACAACCATGGAGGAAGGTTGTAAGTGATCATCACAACTGGCCAACAACTATATGCAGAACTCATCAAACTATGGGGATTGATCCCGTCTGCTGATAAGGCCAATCTAAGATTTCTGGGTTCAGCAGCAAAATCTGGCCACTTGTGATCCACTACTTTCCAAGCGGGCGCATCAGTAGGATGACGCAAGTAACCGTCAAGTACTCTTTTATCAGCATGCCAAGTTAAATCCTTACATATCTCCTTGTTCCGAAATAATCTTTGAAATCTTGGAATAGGCGGGAAGTACCAGAGGACCTTTGCCGGAACTCCATTTATCATACCTTTTTTACCCAACTTCCACCTAGACATCCCACATATAGGACAATTAGTCAAATTCTCATGCTCCTTCTGGTATAAGATACAATCATTAGGGCAAGCATGAATTTTCATATAATGCATCCCTAATGCACATAAGCTTTTCTTTGCATCATACAATGATGAAGGCAATTCATTATCATCAGGAAGCATTTCTCCAAACAAACTTAGTAAATCTGTGAAACTTTTGTCACTCCAACTATATTTTTCCTTCAAGTTATACAATTTCACAAGTGCAGATAACTTTGTAAATTTGGCACACCCCGGATATAAAGGTTTATCAGCATCTTCAAGTAGCTTATGAAATTGGTTTGGATTCTCTGCATAACTATCAAATGCAGCATGTACCATATCAATAGGTTCATCGCCAAAAGATTTCTGTTCATCTTTCATTGAGTTATTGTATTCAGTCTTTTCACCATGCCAAATCCATTTATGGTATGTTAAATCTATACCATTACAACACAAATGTGCCCTTATAATGTCAACATTTCTCTTCTGCAGATTACCACATCTTGAACATGGGCAAGGTATTTCATTCGGATCAGTAGCATTTTGTAATGCAAATTGCAAGAAAGACTCTACCCCAACCTCATATTCATGTGATAACCTATTCTTTGACATCCAATCTTTGTCCATTTTTTATAACTATCAGCCCGAAACGCGTCAAAACCTACCTTCAAACAACTATACATCATACAACAAGTTCAAAACACAATCTCAAGTACCAAATACTATAATAAAACATTCAAGGTAATAGAGTAATACACGACATAAACCAAAAAATCAGAAATGTGTTGTGTGATTTTGTGAGAACTAATTAATAAATAAATGGTGATATTAACAAATCTTGGGTGTACATATATACAAGAGGATCAATTAGAAAGATTATTGGCTAACAAACCCTCACCCTAGTTGTTACAATGCCTCTCAACTTATTTGGTCATGTTATTATCTCAACTCTTGATCTAATCTAATGTTTGCGTTTATGTTAAATAATACATGTGTCTTGATCTAATCTAATTTTTTTTAAAAAAAATATTCCGGCAGAAAATTAAATGAGCATAAATAATAAAGATGACATTAATTAATTATTAAAATAATGAAGAAAAAATAATGAACTTCAGATTATTAAATTCAATAAGAGAACAAGCTATAATTCAATGTGCAGTTGTAAAGGATGTAAAAAACATAAACTTGCAGTAGATAAGAAAAAAAACCTAAAAATGAGCATTAACATACAAAAGTGTCAACATATGTCTAAAGAGTCAAAGGAAACAAAATTAAAAGTGCATTGAGCAATTACCACAAGAAACCAACTCCGTTCACATGGAACAGAACAAAAAGCCAAGAAGCTCATGGAAATGGGAAGAACAATCAAACGGGCAATGTGCGAAACAACTATAAACTTCAATTAGTAATCAAAACAAAAAGGAAGGACTTTCTTCATTTCCCTTCTACCAATTTTCTGTTCCCCCAAATTCCATCTCCGTCCATCAAGTGGCAAGCCGTGCAAGACCTAGAAAACCTATCCGAACACACTATTTCGACCAATACAAGTGAATAACAAACAAAAATCGATGCTTAAAACCAACACCTTCAGAGATCAAACACCACAAACTTTGACATATGAGCAGCCAAATGGCATGATGAAACAAATCAAAAGGCTAAAAATAAGAAGAAAAGAGAATGTTGAGCTTGCAGATACAAGCTTAGTGGAATCAAAAGTAGGTTTTAATTTTGAGACAACATTTATGAACGAAGACAAGACCTAGGTTATGAATCTACCTTGACTATGGCTCTAGCACAAATCCAAAGAAGACAAGACCTAGGTTATGAATCGACGGACTAGGAGTGCAACCTTTGCCGAAGAAATACACCTCGTCCGATCAAAAGGTTCCACGAGCGAAAGAAGCAGCAATGGAAGGTCAAAGGGCCTCGTCGAACTCAGAAACCTGCTCACCAGGGAACGAGAGGAGCGCACCGTCGTGGAGGAAGATCCAGGGGAGGCGTGAAGAGATTGGATGAGGAGAGGGAAAGAAACTTCCCTTAGGGTCGGGAGCGCGAAGGAAAACACGGCCCCGAAAAGAAAACAGCGAGGGAAAGGAAAACAGCGAGGGGGAAAATTACCAAATTAAATTACAACGCTTTTTTTCAGAACTGTTGTCGTAGCCGCTAAAAACGCGGATAAAGACAACGGTTTATAAAACCGTTGTAAAAAGTGTTGTCGTTTTAAAAAAAAATTTCTCAATGACAACAATTTTGCCAAAACCGTTGTCTTTTATATTTAATGGGGAGTTCAAAGACAACGGTTTTGGCCAAAACCGTTGTCTTTGAGCAAATATGCAACACTTTCTCTTAAAACCGTTGTCGTAGGGGTGTTGTCGTTTGCAGTTTTTGTTGTAGTGAAAGCATACTAGCAGAGTATGCAAGCTGCATAGGTCCATTTATGCACTAAAGCAAGCTTCTCAGAGCTAGAATCTTTGATTCGATGATGCAATCAAACAGTTTGGTTTCATCAAGAATGAAGATGAACCTTGTGTCTACAAGAAGGTTGTAGGGGGCATAGTTGTCTTCCTCATATTGTATGTGGATGACATACTGCTCATTGGGAAAGACATCCCTTTGCTACAGTCTGTCAAGACATGGCTAGGGACATGTTTCTCAATGAAGGACTTAGGTGAAGCATCCCGCATTCTAGGGATACAGATCTATAGAGATAGATCTAAGAGATTGATTGGCCTAAGTCAGAGTACATATATTGACAAGGTACTCCTTCGGTTTGCCATGCAGAACTCCAAGAAGGGATTTCTGCCGATGTCACATGGTGTGAGTCTTTCGAAGACTCAGGGCCCCTCTTCTAGAGAGGAGAGAGACTGAATGGATCAGATCCCTTATGCTTCAGCCATAGGATCTATCATATATGTCATGCTATATACTCGACCTAATGTCTCGTATGCTTTGAGCATGATGAGCAGATACCAGTCAGATCCAGGTGAAAGTCACTGGATAGCGGTCAAGAATATTCTTAAGTACTTAAAAAGGACTAAAGAATATTTCTTGATATATGGAGGCGATGATGAGCTAGCTGTAAAGGTTTACAGTGATGCTAGCTTCCAGACCGACCAGGATGATTATCAATTGCAGTTAGGGTTCATGTTTTGCATAAATGGTGGTGCTGTGAGCTGGAAGAGTTCGAAGCAGGACACAGTAGCTGATTCTACGACAGAGGCCGAGTATATTGCTACATTAGAGGCAGCAAAGGAGGCAGTTTGGATTCGCAAGTTCGTCACTGAACTTGGGGTGGTTCCTAGCATTGCTAACCCTATTGAGCTATATTGTGATAACAATGGAGCTATAGCACAGGCGAAGGAACCTCGCTCACACCAGCGGACCAAACACATACTACGGCGCTTCTATCTCATTCGAGAGATTATCGAGAGAGGAGATGTGAAGATTTGCAGAGTACCCACAGAGGCTAACATCGCAGATCTGTTGACCAAGGCTTTGGCACAGAGGAAGCATGATGGTCACACTAGGTCATTGGGGCTTAGAGCCTACACTGATTGGCACTAGTGCTAGTGGGAGATTGTTAGCTAGATCCCTAGAGTCACTCATTTGATCATTGTATTATGGACTTGTTGTATCATATTCTATATAAATAAAGGCATATGGTTTTTGGTTATTATACTTACTTGTATTTGTGCCAAATAAACTAAGTATAATAACGTCCTTGAGTAGAAGGTTCTTATCTATATCAATCGGTTAGCTGAACCGATAGTGAGATGATATAGGGAACACTACTCTTAATCATTCCTAGTCGAGTATTAACATTCAGGGACAATGTTAAGGCAATAAGAATAGCATGTAGGTCAACTCGATGACTTGATCTCACAAGTCATGGATATAGAGATATCAAGTTGACACATGGGTATGCATTAGAGAATGTATACTGAATGACCCGCCATGAGAAAGTATCATGGATCGTTATATGAGTGTCATATACTTTCTCATGTGGCTATTAGTATGACTACTAGTCCTTGGACCTGAAGTCACCATGGATCCCTACATATGGAGTTATGTACTTTGGTTTCGTCAAACGTCACCCGTAACTAGGTGGACTATAAAGGCAATTACTGGGTATGTAACGAATTATACAGAGGGATGTGAGTGATGTAGATGGGATCTATCCCTCCTATATAACGGGAGAGACATCGGTATTCTTGATAGAGTGAGACCACGAAGTGCATGACCATGCCTAAATGAGTGAATATGAGATATTGAGCTCATTTGATTTAGTGAGTCTACTTGGAGTTCAAGATTTAGATTGGTCAGAGGATGACACCGTCTATGCCTCACATTGATCAATCTAGATGTCTATAGAAGGACACTTGTCATATATTGTGAGGAGTCACAATTAGTAGTCATAAGGTGATGTTGGATCTCAACATTCTTGTAACTTTGGTAGCAATGATGTATTGCTAGATGCCGCTCATTGCTTATGTTTCTAAAGGAGTTTAGAAACATTGCCAACGTTACAAGAACCTATTGGGTCACACACAAAGAACAAGTGGATGGAGATTAGGTTCATATGATGAACCAATTGGATTAGGTTCATATGTGTACCAAAGATTGGATTCGGATTAATTCAAATTAGACTTATTGAGTTAGACTCAATTAGATTCAATTGTTGAATGAGTCTAATTTAAATTTGATTCATTGAGTCAATTTATATTAATGAATTGAGATTCATTAGATTAAAATTGACTTGAACCAAAGGTTGGTTTTAACTCAACAAGGAAGAGAATTGGTCAATTTTGACTTGACCAAATGGAAGTTGAAACATTAAGTTTGACTTGATGTATTGCCACATCATGAAGGTTGACTCATCCTACATGGCATGACTAACCTTGCCACATCATCTCCACCTCATCATGGTGTGCCACCTCATGGAGGTTACACATCCCATTCCATTTAATGTGGTCGGCCACATTAAATGAGGGGAGTTACAAGATGTGGCCGACCACACTAATGTTAGAGGAGTTTTTGTTTTGTGGCATTCAAGTGTGGTTATGGTTGCATCTTCTTCCTTGGGTTTTTTCTCCTTTTTGGGTGTGGTTGCCGTGGCTTTCAAGCAAGGGAGAATAAAGGTGAGTGAGTCTAATCCAAGAAGAAAGGTTAGTGAAAGTCACATAGAGTTTTTAGAGGAGTGTGTTCTCATCTTTTTCCTTTCTTCATCTTCCAATCCTATCCAAGAGCATCAAGAAGTGCTAGCACACTTGTGGTGTTCTCTTCTCCATCCTTGAGTGTTAGAGAACACTTCTTGTTCGTGTGGATACTACTAGAGGTGTGTACATTTGAACACACTCGAGATCCGACGTACCTTGGACGAGCGGGATTTGCAAAGGGCACGCAACAAGGGTAACTTTCTAAACATGTAGATCTAAGTGTAGATCTAGTTAGTAAACTCGTACATGTAAATTTTTGTTCTATACTCTTCGCACGGATCCGGTGGCATGGGGGTTTTAGGGTTTCCGCGACGCGAAAAAACGGTTTTCGCTGCCCAAAAACCCCAACATATGAGGTATAGATCGTGTCATCCTCTAATCAATCTAAATCTTGAATCCCAAGTAGACTCACTCAATCAAATGAGCTCAACATCTCATATTGACTCATTTGGTCATGGACATGCACTTAGTGGTCTCACTCTATCAAGAATAATGATGTCACTCCCGTCGTATAGG
The DNA here is from genome assembly GCF_018446385.1 of Zingiber officinale. NCBI lineage: Eukaryota > Viridiplantae > Streptophyta > Magnoliopsida > Zingiberales > Zingiberaceae > Zingiber > Zingiber officinale. Next base: position 60,004,344 of record NC_055995.1, on the reverse strand, counting down.
AGGGATAGATCCCATCTACATCACTCACATCCCTCCGCATAATTTGTTACATGCCCAGTAATCACCTTTATAGTCCACCCAGTTACGGGTGACGTTTGACGAAGCCAGAGTATGCTACTCCTTATGTAGGGAACCATGGTGACTTCAGGTCCAAGGATTAATAGTCATACTAATAGCCACATGAGAAAGTATATGACACTCATATAACGATCCATGATACTTTCTCATGGCGGGTCATTCATTATACATTCTCCAATGCATACCCATGTGTCAACTTGATATCTCTATATTCATGACTTGTGAGATCAAGTGATCGAGTTGACCTACATGCTAGTCTCGTCGTATTAACATTGTCCCTGAATGTTAACTTGGGTAGGGACAGGTACCCCACTCTCTTTCTTACATTACTAGGGCTCTAACTAACATTGTGGGCTTCCTGTTAACTTGGGTAGGGACAGGTACCCCACTCTCTTTCTTACGAGCAGCTTAAGCTTCTTCTACATTAATAAACTCAGTAGCCCGCTCAATTAACAAATCAAAATTTGTCGAAGGATTACGTACCAAATCCTTAAAGAAGTCGTTATCATTAAGCCCTTGAGAGAAAGCACTTACCAAAATTTCGGTAGTGGCATTGGAGACACCAATAGCCACTTGATTAAATCCTTTAATGTAGGCTCTGATGCTTTCCTTAGTGATGGAGTCAAAGAAAGAGAGCAACAAGCTAACGATATGGATAATGGTCAACCCACTCTAGATGTTAATGATGATCCATTATGCATCTATGGAGGCCTAATTACAAGTGCTAAGAATAGAAAGATGAAGGAAGCAATTAATGTACTAATTGAAGATGTGAAGGCCAAAGCTACCATTGAAGAAGGTTTTGTTGGAGTGTATACTAAAAGCCTAGCTTTCGTAAACATTTAATTTGAAATAAAAGAATCATATTTGGTCAATATCTACATTTATTTGTTAAATGAGATTGTTCAATTATTTTATATAGTAGATAACATGGAGTGTGGTGTCACACTCAGAAGATCATGTTATCGGTTCTTTATAAATTATAAATAGTTGCTCACGACTAAGATGGAAAGGAACAAATCATCAGAATAGTCGTAGTGTAATTAAGTATTAGTTTATCTTGATTAATAAATTACACTGGTACACTCTAAGTGTATTGAGTATGACCATTTAGGTAAGTTCTTTTTGTACTGACTTAATAAAAGAACTAAACCTTAGTTATTATGGAAGTGTGTGCTCTTAATCCTAATATAATAACAAGCACATATATTTAATATTCATTTCTTTGACTTATCAAAGTGTGAGGTTTAGCTTGATAAATCAATATTTCCGATAAGTTGAGAAATGATATTACTTATAGTGTGTATTGTTGATTATGGAAGGAATCTGTGTCCTAGTTATCTAGGTTGAAATGTCCCCAAGAGGAGCTCATAAGTATTGCCATGTTAAACCCTGCAGGTGGACCTAGTCCGACATGACAATGAACTTGAGTGGTACTACTCTTAGAGCTAGATATTAATTAAGTGAGTTGTCAGTAACTTACTTAATTAGTGGACATTTGTAAATCTTAAACACAGGGAGACTAACACACTCATGATAAGAAAGAGCTCATAATGTAATTTGGGATTGGTGCGGTAGTGCAGTAATAACTCTCTAGTGGAATGAGTTATTATCGATGAACTTGAGTTGTGTGTTCAGGGCGAGCACGGGATACTCAAGCTCATCGGAAGGCCAAAACCAATTTCTCCTCTAGGTCCCGTTCATAGCCTCATTATAGCCTCAAGTCCATCCAAATGTAAGGCTCTTCTTGGTGTCCAAGAAGTGGGCCGGTCCAATGCTTGGTGACCAAGCAAGGGCCGGCCACATCCTCTTTATAGGGGTCGGCCCTTTGCTTGGTGACCAAGCATGTAGGGGCCGGCCACAATATTCAAACAAGGAGGGTTGTTTTTGAATTTTTAAAATCTTCTCTTTGTAGAAAACTATAAGTTTTAAAAGAGAGATTTTAATTTTAAAAACTTTCCTTATTTGAATTTTGCCACATGTTTTAATAGAGAGTTTTAAAACTTTCCTTTTTTAACCATCCTCATGGTTTAATAAAAAATGAAGATAAGTTTTAAAATTAAAATTTTCTATCATCATGTTAAAAAAGGAAATTTTATAAGAGAAGTTTTAAATTTTAAAACATGGTTTTAATTTTTAGAGCTTTCCTTTTTAACTCCTACTTTAGGAAAGAGAGCTTGTAAAATTTTATAAGATGATTACTTCTTATAAATTTTTTAAAAAATATATTTCCTTATTCCTCTTGATGAGATGGTCGGCCACCTTGCTTGGTGCACAAGCAAGTGGCCGGCCATCATAAAATAAAAATAAAAATCATCAAATTAAAATTGTTGATTGATTCAATCAAGAGAAAAGAAAAGGAAAAATAAAAAGGAAAAACTCTTGGATGATTTTATTTTTTGTAAAAAGTTTTTCCTTATTTTCCTTGGGCAAGTAATATAAAAGAAGGGGTGAGGGGGCTTCATGAGACACAACTCTTATTCTTTGGCTTGGAGACTCTCTTGGTGGCCGGCCCCTCTTCTCCCTTTGCTCTCTTTTCTATTGTGGTGGTGGTGGCCAAATATTACAAGGAGGAGAAGCTCTTTTGGGTGGTGTTCATCTTGGAGGATCGTCGCCCACACGACGTCCAAGGAGAGGCGAGGAATACAACAGAAGATCTCGAGGTCATTAGCTTACAAAGAGAAGGTATAACTAGTAATTTTCTTCCGCATCATACTAGTTATTTTCTTTATAAGAATTCTAAATACAAGAGGCAATTAGATCTAGTTTATCGAATTTATTTTTCGAGTTTATGTTTTCTTCTTTTTCGAATTTGTGATTCGATTATTCTTTTTGGTTAACCTAGAGTTATTTAAGGAAATTAAATATTAGCTTTCCTTAAAAGGCTTTACCTAGGCGGTGGTGGTTGCTCCCATATCCAAGAAGGTCATGTGCCTCGCCATGCAGTCCTAGAATCCAATTTTGGAAATTAATATTTAATGGAATTAATAACATAGGTGGATTTAAATCAATAGTGTTAAGTTCCATTTGCGATTCAAATCTAAACCATTAAGAACAGATAAGTTAAATTTGGAATCAATGATGTTAAGTTCCGTCTGAGATTCCTAATTTAACTTCTAAAGAACACAATAGGTTATTTAAAGAAAGTTTCGACACTTATACAAAAAATTTTGTGTAGTGGAACTGGTTCATTTTCCTAGGACTAACCAACAATTGGTATCTGAGCTAGGGTTTTCCTCTGTGTATTTTTAGAATTCAAATAGGTTATGCACATGTCATACATATTTAGGCAGGATAATAGTAGGATGTGCTAACTCTTTGGTTGTAGGCTCCAACTATTATAGTTTATTGATGTTGTGTGTGATTGGACCCTTGGACATGTCAAGGGCAATATTTTGTGTGTGCATGATTATATGTAACTAATACAGTAGGAGTTGTATTAGCCCTAACATTTTAGAATTTTATTTTCGATCTAGATTACATGTACATTCCCTCATGGAATATAGGATTGATATATGTAAAATTCTATTTTTGTCGTGGATTGGATTCTTGCGAGGCGTGGTACTTAAGGGGCACCAGAGGCGTAGCATAATAAGAAGCAAGATAGATGTGACAACTCGACCCGATGGCGGTGGCTAAAGATGGCAGCAGCTAGGATTGGAGCATACTGAAGACAGTGAAAGGAAAAGGCCATAATAGTTGGAAAAATAATTTTCAAATTTATTGCTTTTATTTACTGTGATATCTATGTGCATGGGATGTATGCTAGCATAGGTTAAAATCCTCATTTTTAAATAACTAAGTGGAAGAGGGATTTTAATAAATCTCATGGTCTCCATTACTGGTTTGTAAGTGATGCAACAAGATTACGTGTTGGCTCTGAGTGCCTCTCTCCACAACGGATGGGTTTGTTCTGGATCACTAGATCAAACTTCCTTTTATGGATGGTTATAGGAAATTATTTAGGAGCGTGTGATCTTCTCCAACTGAAGGGGCACAATCCTATTTAATGGACTTAGTATCAAGTAATGGTATACACTTAGACGCATTCAATAGTATCCTCCCCAACGGAGTCATTGCTATTGTTTTGTGTGACCAAAGTAAAACCAACTATTAATTTTAATTTTCATAAAGTTAGGATGACAAGATAATAAAATTAATGGGTCACACCCTCCTCTTAAAAATGTTGAATTTGTATACTTCCACACTAACGTGGCATGCAATATTCACCGTGATTTGAGGTGTTGGTTAATTTAAAATAGTATTGTTTGAGGAATCAATATTATTCTAAATTTAGAGTCTTGACCAAAGATTATTTTTATGATTCTTAGGATGACTTTCAACCCACTGGTCATTATACTGAAAGAGAACAAACTTACTGGTCCCAACTATATTGATTGGAAAAGAAACCTGGACATTGTTCTTACTCCTGAGAGCAATAAGTTTGTACTGACTGAGGCTTGCCCTGATGCACCTGACGGTGACTCTACCCCAGAGGAGATTGAGTATCATAAGAAATGGGTAAAAGCTGATGAGATGGCGCGGTGTTACATTTTGGCATCAATGTTAAATGTATTGCAACATCAGCATCAAGATTTACCAACAGCTTATGATATAATGAACAATCTCAAAGAACTCTTTGGGCACCAGAGTCGGACTGCTAGGCAAGAGGAAATGAAAAAGCTAATGACAGCCACCATGTCTGAGGGGACACCCGTGAGGGATCATATCCTCAAAATGATGGCCTATCTAAACGAAATACAAGTTCTTGGAGGAGAAATCGATGGGGAAACCCAGGTTGATATAATTCTCCAAACGCTACCCAGAAGTTTTGAGCAGTTCCGCCTGAACTATAACATGAACAAAAGAGAGTATACGTTGGCGGAACTTCTGACAGAACTACAGGCAGCAGAAGGTATTTTTCGTCAAAGTTCTCAGATTCACTATGCTGAAAATGGTTCTACTTCTAAACCGAAAGGCAAGAAGAAGAAGAAACAGGTCTTTTCAACAAAGAGATTGAATAAATCTCAAGGACAAAAAGCTGGAATGAAGAAGCCGAAGGGCAAGTGCTTTATTTGCAAGCAGTCAGGACATTGGAAGGCGGGCTGTCCTCATAGGAATCAGAACAATAAAGGTATATCTCATGTTCTAGTAGTTGAAACATGTTTAGCGGTGTTATCTACCAGCACCTGGTGTTTAGATACGGGAGCCACTGATCATGTATGCAATTCTTTGCAGGGGTTCCAGGAAATCCGGCGACTATTTGATGGAGAGATAACTGTCAACATGGGCAACGATACTAAGGTGGCGGCTATTGCAGTGGGAGACGTCTACTTATCATTTGATAGAAATAGAAATTTGATTTTAAGAAATTGTCTTTATGTACCCAGTTTTAGAAAGAATTTAATTTTAGTTTCTAAACTGTATTTGGATGGATATTCAGTTTCCTTTAGTAACAATGTTGTTATAAAGAGAAATAACGTGATTATCTGTTCTAGTGCATTAGTTGGCAATTTATACACTTTAAATCCAATTTCTCCCACAAAGTAAAATATGGAAATTAATAACACATCTTCTAACTCTAATAAGAGAAAAGAACCTTCAGAAATGAACCAAACGTATCTTTGGCATCTAAGGCTTGGACATATTAACTTAAGTAGGATTCAAAGGCTTGTAGCCGATGGACTCTTGGGTGCATTAGAGTTGGAAAACTTTCCAACATGTGAATCCTGCTTGGAAGGTAAAATGACCAAGAGACCTTTTAAGGCCAAGGGTATAGAGCCAAAGATGCGTTAGAGCTAGTTCATTCTGATTTGTGTGGTCCTATGTCTATCCAGGCAAGAGGTGGTTATGAATACTTTGTCTCCTTTATAGACGATTATTCAAGATACGGATACATTTACCTGATGCGTCGCAAGTCTGAATGCTTTGACAAGTTCAAAGAATATAGGGCTGATGTGGAGAAATGTCTTGGTAAAAGTATCAAGATACTACGGTCTGACCGTGGTGGCGAATACCTCTTTGGAGAGTTTAGGAATTACTTATCAGAAGTTGGGATTCAACCCCAATTGTCTGCACCTGGTACACCCCAATAGAATGGTGTGGCAGAATGAAGGTATATGACTCTTATGGAAATGGTTAGATTGATGATGAGTTATTCAGAATTACCAAATTCGTTTTGCGGATATGCTTTAGAAACAGGAGTGTATATTCTGAATATGGTACCTTCTAAAATAGTTCCTTCTACTCCCATGGAATTATAGAATGGGTGTAAGCCTAGTCTGAATCATATCCGGATATGGGGTAGTCCAGCACATGTGCTGAAGGGAGATACTGACAAGTTGGAATCATGTACAGAAGTTTGTCTGTTTGTAGGATATCCTAAGGGAACGAAAGGTGGTTTGTTTTATAATCCTAAAAATCAGAAGATCATTGTTAGCACCAATGCTCGATTTTTCGAAGAAGATTATGTAATGAACCATAATCCCATGAGTGAAATAGTTCTATAAGAAATAAGAGAGGACACATCTACTTTAATACCAACAGTACAAGATGAAGTATCACAAGAAACTGCAAAATGTGTCACACATGATACATAGCCAGAGATAGTGCCTCGTCGTAGTGGGAGGGTTGTGAGGCAACCTGAAAGATTTATGTTTTTGGGAGAGTCTTCGAACTTGATCCCAGGTAAACATGAACCTGATCCCCGAACATATGACGAAGCACTCCAAGATATAGATGCAGTATCTTGGTAAAAGGCAATAAATTCCGAAATAGAATCTATGTATTCAAATAAGGTCTGGGAGCTTGTAGAACCACCTGATGGTGTAAAAGCCATTAGATGCAAGTGAATCTACAAAAGGAAAAGAGGGGTAGATGGGAAGGTAGAAACCTTCAAAGCAAGGCTTGTTACGAAAGGGTATACTCAGAAAGAGAGAATCGACTATGAGGAGACTTTTTCACCGGTAGTCATGCTTAAGTCCATCTGGATACTCTTATCCATTGCTGCTTATATGGATTATGAGATTTGGAAAATGGATGTCAAGACAACATTCCTTAATGGAAGTCTTGAAGAAAACATCCATATGAAGCAACCAGAGGGATTTATTGAAAAAGACAAAGAGCATCTAGTGTGTAAGCTCAATCGGTCCATATATTGACTGAATCAAGCTTCAAGGTCTTCAAACATCCAGTTTATTAAAGTAATCCAGTCATATGGATTTATTCAGTGTCCAGATGAGTCTTGTGTATACAAGAAGTGTAACGGAAATATGGTGGTATTTCTTGTACTATACGTAGATGATATTTTGTTAATTGGCAACAATGTCAAGGTATTATCGGACGTAAGGGTATGGTTGTCCAAACAATTTGATATGAAGGACTTAGGAGAATGTGCACACATTCTTGGGATCAAAGTTATAAGAGATCGCAAGAAAAGAATGTTGTGTCTATCCCAAACTTTATATATAGATACAATTCTTGCTCGTTTTAGCATGCAAAACTCCAAGAAAGATTTCTTACCTTTTAGGCATGGAGTAGCCTTATCTAAAGAGATGTTTCCGAAGACATCAAAGGAGATAGAGGACATGAAGGCAGTTCCTTATGCTTCGGCTGTAGGAAGCCTTATGTATGCAATGCTGTGTACGAGACCTGATATCTATTTTTCCATGGGTATGGTTAGCAGATATCAGAGTAACCTTGGACAAGGACATTGGACTGCGGTAAAACATATATTAAAGTACCTGAGAAGGACTAGAGATTATATGCTAGCTTACCAAGCAGACGATTTGCTCCCTATGGGTTACACGGATTCGGATTTCCAATCAGATAGTAAGTCTACATCAGGCTATGTGTTTACTCTAGGAGGTGGAGCCATTGCATGGAGGAGTGTTAAGCAGAAATGCGTCTCGGACTCAACCATGGAAGCTGAGTATGTGGCAACCTCTAAGGCAGCCAAAGATGCTGTATGGCTCAGGAATTTTCTAATGGACTTAGATGTGATTTTTGGTTTGCCCAATATCATCACAATTTATTGTGATAAAAGTGGTGCAGTTGCAAACTCGAAGGAACCACGAGCGCATAAAGCAAGTAAACATATAGAGCGCAAGTACCACCTGATACGAGACATTGTTAAGCGAGGAGAAGTTTTCGTCGCCAAGATTGCATCAGCAGATAACCTGGAAGATCCTTTTGATCGGCATGTGGAGGGGATGGGAATCAGATGTATGGCAACAGATATGGCATCTTAGTCTTTTAGTATAAGTGGGAGATTGTTGGAGTGTATATTAAAAGCCTAGCTTTTGTAAACATTTAATTTGAAATAAAAGAACCATATTTGGTCAATATCTACATTTATTTGTTAAATGAGATTGTTAAATTAATTTATATAGTAGATAACATGGAGTGTGGTGTCACACTCAGAAGATCATGTTATCGGTTCTTTATAAATTATAAACAGTTGCTCACGACTAAGATGGAAAGGAACAAATCATCGGAATAGTCGTAGTGTAATAAGTATTAGTTTATCTTGATTAATAAATTACACTGGTACACTCTAAGTGTATTGAGTAGGACCATTTTGGTAAGTTCTTTTTGTACTGACATAAAAAAATACTAAACCTTAGTTATTATGGAAGTGTGTGCTCTTAATCCTAATATAATAACAAGCACATATATTTAATATTTATTTCTTTGACTTATCAAAGGGTGAGGTTTAGCTCGATAAATCAATATTCCCGATAAGTTGAGAAATGATATTACTTATAGTGTGTATTGTTGATTATGGAAGGAATCTGTGTCCTAGTTATCTAGGTTGAAATGTCCCCAAGAGGAGCTCATAAGTATTGCCATGTTAAACCCTGCAGGTGGACCTAGTCCGACATGACAATGAAGTTGAGTGGTACTACGCTTGGAGCTAGATATTAATTAAGTGAGTTGTCAGTAACTTACTTAATTAGTGGACATTTGTAAATCTTAAACACAGGGAGACTAATACACTCATGATAAGAAAGAACCCATAATGTAATTTGGGATTGGTGCGGTAGTGCGGTAATAACTCTCTAGTGGAATGAGTTATTATCGATGAACTTGAGTTGTGTGTTCAGGGCGAGCACGGGATACTCAAGCTCATCAGAAGGCCAAAACCAATTTCTCCTCAAGGTCCCTGTCGTAGCCTCATTATAGCCTCAAGTCCATCCAAATGTAAGGCTCTTCTTGGTGTCCAAGAAGTGGGCCGGTCCAATGCTTGGTGACCAAGCATGGGCCGGCCACATCCTCTTTATAGGGGTCGGCCCTTTGCTTGGTGACCAAGCATGTAGGGGCCGGCCACAATATTCAAACAAGGAGGTTTGTTTTTGAATTTTTAAAATCTTCTCTTTGTAGAAAACTATAAGTTTTAAAAGAGAGATTTTAATTTTAAAAACTTTCCTTATTTGAATTTGGCCACATGTTTTAATAGAGAGTTTTAAAAGTTTTAAAACTTTCCTTTTTTAACCATCCTCACGGTTTAAGAAAAAAGGAAGATAAGTTATAAAATTAAAATTTTCTATCTTCATGTTAAAAAAGGAAATTTTATAAGAGAAGTTTTAAATTTTAAAACATGATTTTAATTTTTAGAACTTTCCTTTTTTAACTCCTACTTTAGGAAAGAGAGCTTGTAAAATTTTACAAGAGGATTACTTCTTGAAAAATTTTAAAAAAATATATTTCTTTATTCCTCTTGATGAGGTGGCTGGCCACCTTGCTTGGTGCCCAAGCAAGTGGCCGGCCATCATAAAATAAAAATAAAAATCATCAAATTAAAATTGGTGATTGATTAAATCAAGAGAAAAGAAAATGAAAAATAAAAAGAAAAAAGGAAAAACTCTTGGATGATTTTATTTTTTGTAAAAAAAATTTCCTTATTTGCCTTGGGTAAGTAATATAAAAGAAGGGGTGAGGGGGATTCATGAGACACAACTCTTATTCTTTGGCTTGGAGACTCTCTTGGTGGTCGACCCCTCTCTCCCTCTCTTCTCCCTTTGCTCTCTTTTCTATTGTGGTGGTGGTGATAGAATATTACAAGGAGGAGAAGTTCTTTTGGGTGGTGTTCATCTTGGAGGATCGTCGCCCACACGACGTCCAAGGTGAGGCGAGGAATACGGCAGAAGATCTCGAGGTCATTAGCTTACAAAGAGAAGGTATAACTAGTAATTTTCTTCCACATCATACTTGTTATTTTCTTTGTAAGAATTCTCAATACAAGAGGCAATTAGATCTAGTTTACCGAATTTATTTTTCGAGTTTGTGTTTTCTTCTTTTTTGAATTTGTGATTCGATTGTTCTTTTTGGTTAACGTAGAGTTATTTAACGAAATTAAATATTAGCTTTCCTTAAAAGGCTTTCCCTAGGCGGTGGTGGTTGCTCCCATATCCAAGAAGGCCATGTGCCTCGCCATGCAGTCTTGGAAGCCAATTTTGGAAATTAATATTTAATGGAATTAATAACATAGGTGGATTTGAATCAATAGTGTTAAGTACCGCTTGCGATTCAAATCTAAACCATTAAGAACAGATAAGTTAAATTTGGAATCCATGATGTTAAGTTCCGTCTACGATTCCTAATTTAACTTCTAAAGAACACAATAAGTTATTTGAGGAAAGGTTCAACACTTGTACAAAAAATTTTGTACAATGGAACCGGTTCATTTTCCTAGGACTAACTAACAGGTTTGACCAAGAGCAAGTCATTCGGCATAGTCAACATAATTCAAGCCTTAGATGAGCTTAATTAGCACTTAAGTCTCATATCTATGTAGTAGGGATATGTAGGCTTAATTTAGACTCAATTTCTACTTTTATTTGGTTTGTAATAAAGCCATAAGCTTAAAATGGCTAAGTAGTCTACATAGGCATTTACTAAATGGGCTTTCTTCTGACCTTTTAGGGTTTTTTGGTCACCTTATAGCTATAAATAAAGGAGGTGACGGCCACACATGTATTTTTGACATATTTTTTAATCTAAAGCACGGTGAGGCTCTCGCTTGTTGGTTCTTCATTGAACTTGAACTTATCAATGTAACGACCCGCCTTCTACTGACTAGGCTGTGAGGTCGATCACTACATTATACTGTGCTAAATTACTATTGCGGAAATCTGGATTGATTAAAATTTTACTAAACTGATTACTGTAAAATCTGAGCTTAATATTCTAGGTGTACCTAGGAGTTGTACACATGCTAGGGAAGATAATCTATGCCTCTCGGATGTCCTGCTAGCTGTAATCAGGCATTTCAATCGATCCATGAATCGATTGGGCTGTCGGATCGATCCAGTGATCGGAGAAAACTCTGGATCGGTCGGCTGACCGATCCACAAGCTATCTTGCTTCTGTATGTGGCTGGATCGGTCTACCGACCGATCCAGGAGTACACTGATCGGTCGGTAGACCGATCCAGTGGCTCACTGCTTCTGTATGTGGCTGGATGGGTCTACCGACCGATCCAGGAGTACACTGATCGGTCGGTAGACTGATCCAGTGGCTCACTGATCGGTCGGCTGACCGATCAGTGAGCTTCTGTACTCTCTGTTCGCAGCTGGATCGGCCGGTTGACCAATCCATAACAGACGCTAACTCTCTGTTCGTAACTGGATCGGTCAGCTAACCGATTTAGTGGCACAACCCCATTCTGATCGATCGATCTGTAGATCGATCTGGGTTTCTGATTTCGAACCAGAACCCCTGATTTCAGCACTATTTCGTGCCTCAATCACATTACATGTTCTAAGATGGCTAGGAAACACTCTAACAACCACAACTAACATTCTAACATCATAAAGAACAATGTTCTAAGCATAATAGAGTGCATGGTTAACTAATTCATAGCGATCAACATACTAAATTGCAAATTGCTAAAACACTAAAAAGTACTAATGTTTAAACAAAGCTTGCTAGAGTTCCCTAAGATCTTCTTTCCAAGTTCCTGCCCACACACATCTTCGTAGCATTGTCCTCCAGCCTCCGCTAGTCCATCTTTCCTTTACCTCTATCTGCAGTATAAGGAAAAGAAAGTATCTATAAGCTTTCGCTTAGTAAGAAACCATCTACCTCACTAAAACATGCATTCGATGCAATATGCTTTTAAAACATGCTGTTTGAAAGTGCACTGATTAGACTGAAACATGGCATGTTATCATACATAGAAATCAAAGCTAGTCATGGCATACTATCATCTAAACATGTGTAATAAAAGCTGAACATGAACACCAAAGCATGGCATACAAAGCTAACCATAACTATCATGTGTAACAATAAAGAAAACGGAGCTGAACATGAATTAAGCTAGTCTGGAACTGAATTCAAACTCAACTAACATAACTGATCTTTGTGAGTTTTGAAAAACTATAATATAATAGATTAAAATACATAATCATACTGCTAATGGACCCGGCAACTGTACATGTTATGCGCGCATCCTCAACTAAACCCGGAGTTGCAAATCCTGAATTTAGCAAGGTTTACTAGGTTATCTAAACCTAGGGACCGACTATGGGAGCCCAGCCCAATGGATATCTAATCCTGTACAGTGCCACTACTGAAAATAAAATATTGAATCATAGCTAATTAATTTACCTTGCTTCTACTAGGTTATCTGAACCTAGAGGCGACTGTGGGTGCCCACCCATTGGACCGTAGTCCCATATATGCTGTGGCAAGGTTAACTAAACTATTTAAATGCATCTATTGCATTTACTGAGCTATTAAAATGCATCTATTTAAATGCATCTATTGCATTTCTGTGCTAAATAATTTAATCGAACACTTAGTATGCACTAATTCGCATCCTTGTGCCGAAAGTCTACATATTACTAAACTAAAACATGGAATTCACACGGAAGCTACTTATACTGCAGGTGAGGGGTTTCTTACCTCCTATTCGTAATTTCTTACGATTCTAATCGCGAGATTTTCCGGAGGAGACGATCCTTTCGACGATTTTCTCGCGTCTAAGCGTTCCTCTCGCGAAGGGGAACGTCCTCGTGTCGGAGATGTCGTCGGAAGGTGTCCTTGAAGCCCTAGGAAAGGAACCCTAGGTTTCTTCTTGTGGTTGGCGCCTAGAGAAGGAGAGGGAAGGGGGCGGCGTGGCTAGGGTGAAGAGAAGGAAAAGTCACGTAAAAAAAAAATAACTCTTCACCTATTAAATTCCCTATTTATATTAAGTGGGTAATTCCAGCCCAACTCTAATACAAATTTAATTGCCTCCCTTTCCTTTCAGCATGGCCCTGCTGGGTTCAACTGGTTACTAACATTATCCGTAAACCGTAGGTCTCGGGTTCAATTCCCGCTTTGGCCGTTTTCGTTTTCTATTTATTTTTGCTACTTCCGTTACTCTAAAAATTCTGTAAAAATATCCTAAAATTCTAGAAAAATCATAGAATATTTCTAAAATAGTTTTGAGAATTTTTGGGCGTTACAATCTCCCATACCTTATAAAAAGTTCGTCCTCGAACTTAGAATAATTCTGGGTACTTCTGTCTCATGCTGGCTTCTGTCTCCCATGTTGCCTCTTCTGCTGTGTGACTGTGCCAAATGACTTTGACTAATGGTACTTCCTTGTTCCTCAATTTCTTAACTGCTCGGTTTATTATCTGAATAGGCCGACTGTCATAGCTGAGGTCTTCGCGGATCTGTACCGACTGGGGCTCAATCACCTCGGTGGCATCTGGGATATGCTTCTTCAGCATAGAGACATGAAATACATTGTGGACAGTTGCCATTTCCTGGGGTAGCTCTAGCTCATATGCTACCTTGCCCACTCTTCTGCTGATAAGGTATGGTCCCACATATCGGGGACTTAGCTTGCCCTTCTTCCCAAAACGCATTACTCCCTTCATGGGAGCTACTCTGAGGAATACTGAATCCCCAACTGAAAACTCTAAAGGTCTGCGCCGTGTATCAGCATAGCTTTTTTGGCGACTCTGAGCTGTCTCTATCCTCTGGCGGATCTGCTGTATAGCTGCTGTGGTATCTGCCACTAGATCTGTCTGAAGTTCTAGCTCTTTCTGTTCACCACTCTCATACCAGCAGATTGGAGATCTACACCTCCGCCCATAGAGAGACTCATAAGGTGCCATACCGATAGTGGCCTGATAGCTGTTGTTGTATGCAAATTCTGCTAAACTCAGATATTTGCACCAACTTCCCTTGAAATCTAGGGCACATGCTCGGAGCATATCCTCGAGTACCTGATTTACTCGCTCCGTCTGTCCATCTGTCTGCGGATGGAAGGCTGTGCTAAACTTTAACTTCGTGCCCAAAGCTGTCTATACACACTCCCAGAAGTCCCCCTGGTCTCTGATGTTCTGCCTTAACCCTTTAACAGGTTAGGTAGGTGCTGACATATCGAGCTATGTCTCTCTTCATCCCAGGCCACCAAAAACGTTTCTTCATGTCCTGGTACATTTTGGTGGAGCCAGGATGCATCGCATAGGGAGTCTTGTGAGCCTCGTCTAGGATTTTCCTCTGTAGTTCCTCTTGATCCGGAACACATAGACTGTCACCAAAATACAACACCCCGCTATCTGATATTCTGAACTCTCCACCTTCTGATTCTGCTAAACCTTGCTTGATTCTCTGAATTTCAGGATCCTGCTCCTGAGCTGTCTGGATGTCACCGAGCAAGGTAGACTCTAATGTCATAGTAGAGAGCTGTCCGACTATGAGATCGAGATCGAAATATGAGATCTCCTTCTGTAGGGGCGGTGACATGGCTGCTAGAGATAATAGGGTAGCGTTGGACTTCCTGCTGAGGGCGTCTGCTACCCTATTCGCTTTTCCTAGGTGGTAGAGGATATCTATGTCGTAGTCTTTGACCAGTTCTAACCATCTGTGCTGTCGCATATTCAGATCCTTCTGAGTGAAGAAGTACTTCAGACTCTGATGATCTGTATACACTCTGCACTGAGCTCTATACAAGTAATGTCTCCAAATCTTGAGAGGAACACCACTGCTACAAG
This sequence comes from Zingiber officinale, assembly GCF_018446385.1. Classification (NCBI taxonomy): domain Eukaryota; kingdom Viridiplantae; phylum Streptophyta; class Magnoliopsida; order Zingiberales; family Zingiberaceae; genus Zingiber; species Zingiber officinale. The sequence goes on along the minus strand of NC_055995.1, from coordinate 59,989,273 downwards.
CTCAAGGTCATGAGTAGGATAGTTCTTCTCATAATCCTTAAGTTGTCTGGAGGCATAGGCGATCACCTTGCCATCTTGCATCAGCACTGCTCCTAGTCCCAACTTCGAGGCATCACTATATATGTCAAAGCTATCTGCGTTCTCTGGTAGAGTCAGAATAGGTGCATTGGTCAATCTCCTTTTCAGCTCGCTGAAACTGTTCTCACAGTCCTCTGTCCACTGAAATTTTCTGTTCTTTCTGGTAAGAGCTGTCAGTGGGGAGGCTATCCTGGAGAAGTCCTCTACGAATTTCCTGTAGTAACCTGCTAATCCCAGAAAGCTTCTGATCTCACTGGCGTTCTTGGGTCTTTTCCAGTTGCTCCCAGCTTCTATCTTACTGGGGTCTACCATGATACCATCCTTTGAGATGATGTGACCCAGGAAGGACACCTGATCTAGCCAAAATTCACATTTGGTGAACTTGGCGTACAGCTGATTCTGCTGAAGGGTCTGCAATACTGTTTTCAGGTGCTCTACGTGTTCTTCCTGAGTTCTGGAATAGATAAGGATGTCATCGATGAACACGATAACGAACCTATCTAAATATTCTCTGAATACCCTGTTCATAAGGTCCATGAAAGTAGCTGGAGCATTTGTCACGCCAAAGGGCATGACTACGACCTCGTAATGTCCGTATCTAGTCTTGAATGCTGTCTTGGGTATGTCCCCTTCTTTAACCTTCACCTGATGATAACCTGATTTGAGGTCTATTTTAGAGAACACTGCTGCTCCCTTTAGTCGATTAAACAGGTCATCTATTCTGGGAAGAGGATACCTGTTCTTGATTGTGACTTGGTTCAGTGCCCGGTAGTCTATACACAGGCGCATTCTCCCGTCTTTCTTCTTCACGAACAATACACGTGCTCCCCATGGTGAGTGACTAGGACGGATGAAGCCCTTGTCAAGTAGCTCCTGTAGTTGCTCATGAAGTTCCTTCAGTTCTGCTGGAGCCATGCGGTAAGGTGCTTTGGAGATAGGATTTGTACCGGGAATGAGCTCTATCTCAAATTCGATCTCCCTGTCTGGTGCTAGGCCTGGTAACTCTTCAGGGAAGACTGCTGGGTAGTCACATACGACTCAGACCTCTGCTAGCTGTTGGTCCTTGTCCTGACTGGTGCTGACTACGTGTGCTAAGAACCCCGTACATCCTGAATCCATCAACCTCTGTGCCTTCATAGCTGAGAGAAACTTCTTGGCCTTTCTCCTGGGTTCTCCGACGAATTCGAACTGTGCTTCCGCTTCAGGTTGGAATATGACTTTCTATTTACGGCACTCGATGGAGGCACCGTATTTGATCAAGAAGTCCATCCCGAAGATGACGTCGTAGTCGGTCATATTAATCACTATCAGATCGCAAAAGAGCTCTCTGTCTGCTATAGTGACCGGCACTGCTCTGAGCCAGTGCGTAGACGCCATGATTTCTCCTGAGGGTAACGTCATAAGTAACTGGCTACTGAGTACCTCTGGAGGTACTGCTAACTTCTCAGCAAATACCCTGGATATGTATGAATGGGTTGCCCCAGTATCGAATAAGACAGTTGTACTTTGCTGTAAAATACTAATCTGACCTGTAACAACTGTCAAGGCATTTGCTGCGTCCTCTCTGGTGAGTGAGTAGATTCTCGCATTGGTCGTAGCTGGAGGGGCTTCTAATCTTCCCTGGCTGATATGTGGACCATCAAAAGCGGCCTGCATTTGATGTAACTGAGCTGGCTGGCCTCCATACTGAATCGGCTGTGGCTGAGGAAGACTGGTCTTGTTTGGACACTGCTTGTCCGCATTCAAAGTATCCTCGTGTGCCCTTATGACAAACTCCTGGATGGAATTTCCCACAAGTAGCATACTTTGGATAACTGGGCTGCTTGCTGGCTGGCCCTCCTTTTGGGTAACTCCCTCGTTTGCGCTTGTTGCTGGAGTTCCCTTTCCAGTTAGAGCCATGGGAGCTGTGGCCCTGCTATTTTTGAGTGCCTGAGCCTCCTTGACCTTTAACTTCTGAGAGGACTTGCTTCTGCTGCTTGATGCTATTCTGGTAATGCTCAGTGATTAGAGCACTGCTCACTAATTCTTCTGTGGTTTGTGGCCTATGAACGCCACCAGCCACGTTCATTGCTATTTCCGGCCTCAGCATCTTGAGCATCAACCAGATTCGTTCCCTTTCTGTGCTGACTAATTCAGGGCATAGACGAGCCAACCTGTTGAATTTCTTCATGGCTTCCTCAACTGATAGGTTGCCCTGACGAAACTCAGTGAACTCGTCGTAGTGACGGTTGGTGACCCGCACGTGAAAGAACTCCTCAAAGAATTCCTTCTCGAAGTCAGCCCATGTCATCTGGTTCACTGGGCGCTTCGCTCTGATTCTCTCCCACCACATACGTGCATCTCCTGTCAGACAGAAGGAGGCGCACTTCACCTTCTCATGTTCTGGCCAGTCCAGAAGCTCCATCGTACTTTCCAGTGTTTTGAACCATGCCTGAGCATCCCATGGTTCATTGCTGCCTGAGAAATTCTCTGGCTTGACTCTCTGCCACTGGATCAGATAGGCTTCTCTCTGCGTTCCTGCTGCTGGGGCTACTGGTGCCGTAGGCTGGACTGGTGGAACCTCTAAGACCACTGGTGTCGCTAAGTTAGGCTCCGGGGTGACAGTGGGAGTGTTCTGCTGACTAGCCTTTAAGGTGGCTATTTCCTGTTGCTGTTCAGCTAGCTGCTGCTGTAACTGAGCCACTAGTGCTGTAAGGTCTGGGGGAGGCACTGAACTGCCTGCCTCATGCTGGGGCTCAGTGGCTGGTGCCCTTCTAGCTGGGCGTCCTCGTGCCATTTCTAAAGACATGCAGGACATACATGACTAACACAAGCATAATAGAGAAACTATTGTTATCATGTTAACTACTATCATAAACAAGCATGCTTTAGTTATCCATAACAGAAAAGCAATAAACATACAAAGTGAGAGGTATTCTTACTTGGAAGCTGCAGGTACAATGCTGATGTGTGTGTAGGAAGTATGGAAACTGCTCTGATACCACTCTGTAACGACCCGCCTTCTACTGACTAGGCTGTGAGGTCGATCGCTACATTATGCTGTGCTAAATTACTATTGCGGAAATCTGGATTGATTAAAATTTTACTAAACTGATTACTGTAAAATCTGAACTTAATATTCTAGGTGTACCTAGGAGTTGTACACATGCTAGGAAAGATAATCTATGCCTCTCGGATGTCCTGCTAGCTGTAATCAGACATTTCAATCGATCCATGAACCGATTGGGCTGTCGGATCGATCCAGTAATCGATCCAGCTTGATACCGGCACGGAGAAAACTCTGGATCGGTCGGCTGACCGATCCACAAGCTATCTTGCTTCTGTATGCGGCTGGATCGGTCTACCGACCGATCTAGGAGTACACTGATCGGCCGGTAGACCGATCCAGTGGCTCACTGCTTCTATATGCGGCTGGATCGGTCTATCGACCGATCCAGGAGTACACTGATCGGTCGGTAGACCGATCCAGTGGCTCACTGATCGGTCGGCTGACCGATCAGTGAGTTTCTGTACCCTCTGTTCGCATCTGGATCGGTCGGCTGACCGATCCATAAACTCTCTGTTTGCGACTGGATCGGTCAGCTGACCGATCCAATGGCACAACCCAACTCTGATCGATCTGTAGATCGATCTGGGTTTCTGATTTCGAATCAGAACCCCTGATTTCAACACTATTTCGTGCCTCAATCACATTACATGTTCTGAGATGGCTAGGAAACACTCTAACAACCACAACTAACATTCTAACATCATAAAGAACAATGTTCTAAGCATAATAGAGTGCATGGTTAACTAATTCATAGCGATCAACATACTAAAGTGCAAATTGCTAAAACACTAAAAAGTACTAATGTTTAAACAAAGCTTGCTAGAGTTCCCTAAGATCTTCTTTCCAAGTTCCTGCCCACACACATCTTCGTAGCATTGTCCTCCAGCCTCCGCTAGTCCATCTTTCCTTTACCTTTATCTGCAGTATAAGGAAAAGAAAGTATCTATAAGCTTTCGCTTAGTAAGAAACCATCTACCTCACTAAAACATGCATTCGATGCAATATGCTTTTAAAACATGCTGTTTGAAAGTGCACTGATTAGACTGAAACATGGCATGCTATCATACATAGAAATCAAAGCTAGTCATGACATACTATCATCTAAACATGTGTAATAAAAGCTGAACATGAACACCAAAGCATGGCATACAAAGCTAACCATAACTATCATGTGTAACAATAAAGAAAACGGAGCTGAACATGAATTAAGCTAGTCTGGAACTGAATTCAAACTCAACTAACATAACTGATCTTTGTGAGTTTTGAAAAACTATAATATAACAGATTAAAATACATAATCATACTGCTAATGGGCCCGGCAACTGTACATGCTATGCGCGCATCCTCAACTAAACCCGGAGTTGTAAATCCCGAATTTAGCAAGGTTTACTAGGTTATCTAAACCTAGGGACCGACTATGGGAGCCCAGCCCAATGGATATCTAATCCTGTACAGTGCCACTACTGAAAATAAAATATTGAATCATAGCTAATTAATTTACCTTGCTTCTACTAGGTTATCTGAACCTAGAGGCGACTGTGGGTGCCCATCCATTGGACCGTAGTCCCATATATGTTGTGGCAAGGCTAACTAAACTATTTAAATGCTTCTATTGCATTTACTGAGCTATTAAAATGCCTAAGTTGCATTTTTCTGTGCTAAATAATTTAATCGAACACTTAGTATGCACTAATTCGCATCCTTGTGCCGAAAGTCTACATATTACTAAACTAAAACATGGAATTCACACGGAAGCTACTTATACTGCAGGCGAGGGGTTTCTTACCTCCTATTCGTAATTTCTTACGATTCTAATCGCGAGATTTTCCGGAGGAGACGATCCTTTCGACGATCTTCTCGCGTCTAAGCGTTCCTCTCGCGAAGGGGAACGTCCTCGTGTCGGAGATGTTGTCGGAAGGTGTCCTTGAAGCCCTAGGAAAGGAACCCTAGGTTTCTTCTTGTGGTTGGCACCGAGAGAAAGAGAGGGAAGGGGGCGGCATGGCTAGGGTGAGGAGAAGGAAAAGTCACGTAAAAAAAAATAACTCTTCACCTATTAAATTCCCTATTTATATTAAGTGGGTAATTCCAGCCCAACTCTAATACAAATTTAATTGCCTCCCTTTCCTTTCAGCACGGCCCTGCTGGGTTCAACTGGTTACTAACATTATCCGTAAACCGTAGGTCTCGGGTTCAATTCCCGCTTAGGCCGTTTTCTTTTTCTATTTATTTTTGCTACTTCCGTTACTCAAAAAATTCTGTAAAAATATCCTAAAATTTCAGAAAAATCATAGAATATTTCTAAAATAGTTTTGAGAATTTTCGGGCGTTACAATCAAGGCATCTCCTTATAGCGTTCAAAGACTTATCAACCTCAATCCCAAGGTTGTGGTGTCTTCCATCTCGTATACCAAGGTTCATGCTTTTCTAAACATTGGGTCGAGGTTTCTTTCATCCATCTTATCATCTTTAGACCTTCCTTCTTTCTATTTTCAATTCGTTGTAGGTTCTTGCGATATATTTCTCGTTGGGTTCACATCATTTGGTATCAGAGCTTTGATTTTTCTAAATTGATTTGGTTATCCTTTTGTTCTTTGTGCTTGAAACTTTGTCTATTTGTTAAAAATTATCTGTTTATTATAATCATCTCGATCTTAGTGAGTTTTATTCGTCTTGGTACTATCAAATTATTTTCGGCAAAAAAAAAGGTAGAAATTCAAAAATAATATATATATATTTTCAAAAAAAAATAGTAAAAAAAAAGGGCCGAAATTCCAAAAAAAAATAAAAAAAAATAGGAAAAAAAGGTGAGTGTAGAGAATTGTTATTTCTATATTTACACTTTCCAATTCCGCATTTCCTTTAAAGTTTTGCCTAGTATACTTTTACTTTCCAATTCCTCATTTCCTTTAAAGTTTGCCTAAATTTAATTCTGCCCCTGTCTAGATTATGTTCTGGCAAATTCTTTTTCAGTTCTTATTTCAAATATCTTTATCTTTTAGGCCCGCATTCTCATAAGTTTTGCCTAGATTCAATTCTGGCAAATTTCCTTTCTGAACTTAATTTAAGTTTTCAATTCTACAATTTGAATTCTTCTATCAATTCCTTTCTTTTATCCTATACCTTTGGGATTTTCAATCAGTCAATGATCATTTACAAGGAATTGCCACAATTCTAAGTTCTTTAAAGAGCTAACATTAGTGAGTTGAGTAATTGAGTGACAACAGATTGCATTAATGTTGATAAGTGGAGAAGAAGCAAGACCTAGAGAAATAATTGAACAACGTGCCTTAAGACAACACTTGGAATGCATTGAAATCAGATTCAATCAAATCCTCGACAGATTGGAGAGACAAGATGTTGTAATTACTGAATTGCAAAATAGCCAAGCTGGTAGAGTTCCTACATGAAGTTCGAGGCAATATAATCGTGAAGACAACAACGATGATGATGATGGCATTTCTGAGGACATTGATGATAGAGCTTCTAGTGGCAGATCTGGTGGTATCAGAATTGGTGGTAGAAGGGGAAGGAGGAGTGATTATGTTGATAGAAACTTGGGAAAGATCAAAATGAAGATTCCTTCTTTTCAAGGCAAAAGTGATCCAGACGCATATTGGGAGTGGGAAAAGAAAGTAGAATTAGAATTTGATTATCACAACTACTCTGAAGAGAAGAAGGTAAAACTTGTTGCTGTTGAATTTACTGATTATGCTATTATTTGGTGGGATCAAGTTATTCTAAGCAGGAGAAGAAATAACGAGAGACCTATTGGCACTTGGGAAGAGATGAAATCAATTATGAGAAAGAGGTTCATTCCATCACATTACTATCTAGATTTGTACCAACGGCTACAAAGTCTAACCCAAGGATCCAGGACGGTGGAGGAATACCATAAAGAGATGGAAATTGCCATGATTCGAGCCAATGTGGAGGAGGACCGAGAAGCAACCATGGCAAGAATTTTACAAGATTTGAATTCAGAAATTGCAAATGTAGTGGAGTTGCAACATTATGTGGAGTTGGAAGATATGGTGCATATATCCATGAAAGTTTAAAGGAAATTCAAAAGGAAGGGTTCAATCAAGCATGGTCAAAATTCATCCACTTGGAAATCTAGTTGGAACAAAAGAGATGAGAAATTGGCATCAAAGAGTAAGACCGAATTTTTGAAGAATAAAGATGTTGGTTCTCCATTGGTCAAAGGTAAAGAATCTATCCAATCTTCAAAAAATAGAGATATTAAATGCTTTAAATGTTTGGGAAGAGGACATATTGCTTCACAATGTTCAAACAAAAGAATTATGCTTTTGAAAGAAAATGGTGATATTGAAACTGAGAGTGAGTCCGAAGATGATAATGTTATGCCACCATTGATGGAAAGTGATGTAGAAGAGTATATTGTTGAAGGGGAAGCCCTTGTCACTAGGCGTGCTCTAAATGCGCAAGTGAAGGAAGAAGATGAAGAACAATGAGACAACATATTTCATACCCGTTGCCACATCAAAGACAAGGTATGTAGTATGATTATAGATGGAGGAAGTTGCACTAATGTTGCTAGTACTATCTTGGATGATAAATATGCTTACCTACCACTAAACATCCTAGACCTTATAAACTACAATGGTTGAATGATTACGGGGAGGTTAAGGTCACTAAGCAAGTGTTGGTGTCATTATCCATTGGTAGGTATCATGATGATGTTCTTTGTGATGTAGTACCAATGCATGCAAGTCATTTTCTTTTAGGTAGACCATGGCAATTTGATAGGAGGGTCATGCATGATAGTTTCACAAATAAATATTCTTTTAAGATGCATGGTAAACTTGTAACTCTTGTACCATTGACTCCTAAGCAAGTATATGAAGATCAATTGAGGATAAAAAATGAGAGTGAAAAAAGAAAAGATTGTGAGAGGAAAAAAAATGGAAAATAAAACGAGTGTGAGAAAAGAAAAAGTGAGGATGAGAGGAGTGAAAAAATGAATGAAAAAGAAACAAAAAATCTAGAGAGTAAAAAAGGGAGATTTTATGCAAAAGAAAGAGAGGTTAAGAGAGCTTTTTATTATCAACAGCCGATGATTGTACTTTTGTACAAGGAGTCTTATTTCAACACTAACAACCTTAACTCTTCTTTGCCTAGTGTTGTTAAATCTCTTTTGCAGGAATTTGATGATGTCTTTCCGGAAGAAGTTCCTAATGGATTGCTGCCACTTAGGGGAATAGAACACCAAATTGATTTCATCCCAGGAGTAGTCGTTCCTAATCGACCAACCTATAGGTGCAACCCTATGGAGATGAAGGAGCTTTAAAAGAAAGTTGAAGAATTGATGCGAAAAGGGTATGTTCGAGAAAGTTTGAGTCCTTGTGCAGTTCCTATTTTGCTTGTGCCTAAGAAGGATGGAACTTGGAGAATGTGCCTTGATTATAGGGCTATCAACAAAATTATATTAAAGTATCGTCATCCTATTGCTAGATTAGATGATATGCTAGATGAACTATATGGTTCTTGTATTTTCTCTAAAATTGATTTGAAGTCTGGCTATCATCAAATTCGTATGCGTGAGGGAGATGAATGGAAAACTGTTTTTAAGACTAGGTATGGTTTGTACGAATGGTTAGTCATGTCATTTGGGCTAACTAATGCACCTAGTACTTTCATGAGATTAATGAACCATATTTTGCGTGCTTATATTGGGAACTTTGTTGTAGTATATTCTGATGACATCTTGATTTATAATAAGAATTCAGATGAGCATGTCAACCATTTACAAAAAGTTCTACTTGTTTTGCGAAATGAAAAATTGTATGCTAACCTTCAAAAATATTCTTTTTGCACTAGTCAGATAGAGTTTCTTGGTTATATTGTTAGTGCTAAGGGAATAGCAATTGATGAAGAAAAGGTTAAGGCAATTCGTGAGTGGCCAACACCAAAAATAATAACCGAGGTATGTAGCTTTCAAGGGTTGGCAAGTTTCTACAGAAGGTTTGCTACAAATTTTAGTTCTATAGTTGCACCCTTGACTGAAGTTGTTAAAAAGAATGTTGGGTTCTGTTGGGATAGTGAACAAGTTACAGCTTTCAACTTACTTAAGGAGAAGCTAAGTTCAGCACCATTACTTGCATTACCTAACTTAGCTAAAACTTTTGAAATTGAGTGTGATGCATTAGGAATACGTATTGGAGTTATGCTAATACAAGAAGGTCGACCCCTTGCTTATTTTAGAGAGAAACTCAGCGGATGTATGCATTGGTGAGGGCTTTAGAGACTTGGCAGCATTACTTGTGGCCCAAAGAATTTGTTATTCACATTGATCATGAATCGTTGAAGCATTTGAAGAGTCAAAGTAAGTTGAATAGGCGTCATGCAAAATGGGTAGAATTCATTGAATCATTCCCTTATGTGAACAAGTTTAAACAAGGTATGGAAAACATTGTTGCCGATGCTTTGTCTTGAAGGTATACCTTGATCTCTACTTTAAACACTAAATTGTTAGGATTTGAATACATTAAAGATCTATATTCTAATTATTCTGATTTTGGAAATGTGTTTGAAATTTGTGAACATGCTGCTTTTGGGAAGTTTTATAGGCATGAGGGGTTCTTTTTAGAGTGAATAGGTTGTGTGTGCCTAATTGTTCATTAAGGGAATTATTAATCCAAGAATCTCATGGTGGGGGACTAATGAGACATTTTGGAGTAAGAAAAACTCTAGAAGTGTTGGTAAAGCATTTCTTTTGGCCACACATGAAACAAGATGTAGTTAAATTTTGTCAGAAGTGTATTATATGTAGGCAAGCAAAATCTAGATCTTTATCTCATGGACTATATACACTTTTACCAATTCCTAGTGAACCTTGGGTTGATATTTTCATAGACTTTGTTTTAGGACTATCAAGGTCCAAACGAGGTATGGATTCTATTTTTGTGGTTGTGGACAGATTTTCTAAAATGGCTCATTTTATTCCTTGTAGGAAAACAGATGATGCTAACCATATTGCTGATATATTTTTTAGGGGGATCGTGCGGCTTCATGGAGTACCGAGGAGAATAATTTCATATCGTGATGCAAAGTTCCTAAGATACTTTTGGAAGACAATATGGGGAAAATTGGGAACAATGTTAGCTAGAGCACTAGAGCTAATAATTTGATGATTGTATTTTGGACTTATTGTATCATATTATATATAAATAAAGACATTTGGTTTTTGGTTATTATACTTACTTGTATTGGTGCCAAATAAACTAAGTATAATAACATCCTTGAGTAGAAGGTTCTTAGCTTTATCAATCGATTGGTTGAATCGATAGTGAGATGATATAAGGAACACTACTCTTAATCATTCCTAGTCGAGTATTAACATTCAGGGACAATGTTAATGCAATAAGACTAGCATGTAGGTCAACTCGATGATTTGATCTCACAAGTCATGGATATAGAGATATCAAGTTGACACATGGGTATGCATTAGAGAATGTATACTAAATGACACACCATGAGAAAGTATCATGGATCGTTATATGAGTGTCATATACTTTCTCATGTGGTTATTAGTATGACTACTAGTCCTTAGACCTGAAGTCACCATGGTTCCCTACATAAGGAGTTATGTACTTTGGTTTCGTCAAACGTCACCCGTAACTGGGTGGACTATAAAGGCGATTACTGGGTATGTAACAAATTATGCGGAGGGAAGTGATTGATGTAGATGGGATCTATCCTTCCTATATGACGGGGGAGACATCGGTATTGTTGATAGAGTGAGACCACGAAGTGCATGGCCATGCCCAAATGAGTCAATATGAGATATTGAGCTCATTTGATTTAGTGAGTCTATTTGGAGTTCAGGACTTAGATTGATCAGAGGATGACACGGTCTATGCCTCATATTGATCAATCTAGATGTCTAGGATAGAAGGACACTTGTCATATTTTGTGAGGAGTCACAATTAGTAGTCACAAGGTGATGTTGGATCTCAACATTCTTATAACATTGGATAGTAATGATGTGTTGCTAGATACCGCTCATTACTTATGCTCTTAAATGGGTTTAGGGGCATTGGCAACATTACAAGAACCTATAGGGTCGCACACTAAGGACAATTAGATGGAGATTAGGTTCATATGATGAACCAAGAGGATTAGATTCATTTGATTAATCAAATTGGATTAAGAGTAATCCTAATTGGGCTAATTGAGTTGGACTCAAGTTAATTCATGTGTTCAATGAGTCTAATTTAGATTATGACTCATTGAATCAATTTAATTAAAAGAATTAGATTCATTATATTAAATTGGCTTGAATTAAATGGTTGGATTAGATCAACCATGAGAGAGATTAAGTCAAGTTTGACTTGAGAGGAAGAGGAAGAGTCAAGTTTGACTTGACTATTTGCCACATCATTAGTGATTTGGCATTAGGAGGACTAATGATGATGTGCCACATCATCAAAGTGTGCCACCTCATGGGGGTCACAAAGCTATTCTCTTTAATGGCTACATTTAATGAGGATGGGGGTTACACCTTGTGAAGGTGGTCGGCCACTTATGGGGAATGAATTGGATTCATTTCATTCAAGGCAATTCACTTCATCTCCTTCCTCTAGCTCTCCCTCTCCCTCTCCTCCTCAACTTGGCCAAATCATCAAAAGGTGCTAGAGCACCTTTTTTGTGTGATTTTTCCATCTTTGTGTTCGTGTGGATACGTATAGAGAGTTGTCTACATTGACAACTTCGAGATCCGGCACGGTTTGGACGAGCGGGAACGCGAAGGGCTTCGCTACAAGGGTAATACTCTTATCTACTGTAGATCTAGAGTTTGAAACTCGTACTCGTAAGTTTTTCGAATTTTATTCTTCGCACGGATCCGTTGGCTAGGGAGATTCGGGGTTTTCGCGACGCTAAAAGCGATTTTCGCGGCCCGAAAAAACCCAACAGTGGTATCAGAGCCACGTGCGAAGGCGTGTACGATTTTATTTTGGTTTTTATGAAAAATAAACATTCTGTGAATTTCTGTAATTTCATGATTTTTATAGTTTTAAAGGGTATTTTCTCGTAGAAGCGAAGCACAAGTGTTTAGACACTTGTAGGCTTCGACTACCGAGAAGATTTTTCCGTTACGGCAATGTTTCGACCCAAAACCTTTTGGGACAACGGGCTAAGGCGCTGTAAGATCGCTTAGGAGCAACTCGCGATGGTTAGATCGCGGGTAGGGGTACTGCCCCTAACCCCGCAAGGGGATTTGCTCCGCGATTGCGCCCGAAATCGCTAATCGGGACCGCCGGGAAAAATTTACTCATAAAAATTGTAAAAAAATTATGAAAAATTACAGAAAATTATGAAAAAATATATAATTTAGAATTATATATTATTTTTGTGATAGTCATGGCCCAAAAAGACCCAATATGATTGAATTTGTGTTGTAATTTATAATACGGCCTGCGTGCCGTCATGTATTTGTGTGTACTGTATTTGATACGTGACCTACGCATCATGCCTCCCTATTTATATTCTGGTTGTAAATTAGATTAAGACTCGAATGTAACTCGAGTTTCAAAATGTAATGTAAATTTTGAAGCGGTGGAAGGTCCACTCAAGACGGGGTTACGAGGAAGGCGCGAGCAACACAAGGTTGTCAAAAGGAAGGCGCTTGAGAAGCTGTTGACCTTAGGTTGACCATCCGATCTTCTCATTGGCTTGAGAAGATCGTAGTAGGGCCATGACATAATGACAAAATTATTTAATTAATTACTTTTGTGTGTATGTGATGCATGCTAGTTAATTAAGTAATTAATTAGTGCCTAACGATTAAATTAGATCTAAGTCGTGCACATAATGCACCCTTCGATTAGATTAGATCTATCGAGTATATGATACGCATCATCGTTTAGATTAGATCTAAATCGCGACAACTCGTAATGCCTACCATGCCGTGATACCGACCACTACCTCTATCGCATGTTGTTATTGAATCTGTGAAAGCAGAGCAACACATACTATCTTGGTAGGGTACGGAGGGACAATCTTGGTCCCGCCTATCAACGCATGGGTGAGTACAACTCAATTAGATTGAGTAACTAGTTAACTCAATTGGATCGAGTTTAACTATAGGCATTATCCAATGGTTGGTAGATAGGTCAAAATCACGTTTATATTAACTCTTGGGCGTATTAGCCAAAGCTAACTCGAGTTTTAATATAAATGCGGATTTTTATCCTATAAACAAGAGTTTCATAGAGATGTAATTGGTAATTAGTTACCTACCGATCATACCAAGTCTTGGGCGTATTAGACAAAACTAACTCAAGGGTTAGTATGATATGGATCTTGTCCCACATGAATTATAGAATTCAGTGGGAGCATCATTTAGTTAAAGGTCTAATTAAATGATTTAAAAGAATATGATATTTATTTCTGCATTTATTTCTGATGTAGAATTTCCATGATGTCAAACACGAACAACTTCTCTTTGTGTTCTGTCCTTAAGAAGGACAAGCTCAACGGAGAAAATTTCCTAGACTGGTACACGAACCAGAGAATAGTTCTCACCCAAGAACGTAAACTGTACGTTCTGGAGCAGCCCATTCCGGAGGCTCCTCCTGCCACTGCCACGCGAGTAGACTGAGATGCTTACAAGAAGTATCAAGATGACGCATTAGATGTGTCATGTCTTATGCTCGCGACCATGAACTCTGAGCTTCAGAAGCAACATGAGTTGATGGGCGCTTACGATATGGTTGAACATCTTTGTCACCTATATCAAGGACAAGCAAGGCACTGGAAGAGGAACTCCAAAGAATACCTGAAAGATCTTAAGAAGAAGAGAAATAAGATTTCTACTTCAGGTATACATGTTATAGAAGTCAACCTCTCTATTTTTTCATCGTGGGTATTAGATACCGGATGTGATTCGCACATTTGTACTAATGTACAAGCGCTGAGAAATAGCAGGGCATTGACGAAGGGTGAGGTAGACCTACGAGTAAGCAATGGAGCACGGGTTGCTGCTATTGCTGTAGGAACTTACTATCTATCTCTACCCTCTAGGCTTGTACTAGAATTAGATGATTGTTGTAGTCTAAAAATTCTGTAAAACTATCCTAAAATTCCAGAAAAATCATAGAATATTTCTAAAATAGTTTTGAGAATTTTCGGGCGTTACAATCAAGGCATCTCCTTGTAGCGTTTAAAGACTTATCAACCTCAATCCCAAGGTTGTGGTGTCTTCCATCTCGTATACCAAGGTTCATGCTTTTCTAAACATTGGGTCGAGGTTTCTTTCATCCATCTTATCGTCTTTAGACCTTCCTTCTTTCTGTTTTCAATTCGTTGTAGGTTCTTGCGATATCTTTCTCGTTGGGTTCACATCATTTGGTATCAGAGCTTTGATTTTTCTAAATTGATTTGGTTATCCTTTTGTTCTTTGTGCTTGAAACTTTGTCTATTTGTTAAAAATTATCTGTTTATTATAATCATCTCGATCTTAGTGAGTTTTATTCGTCTTGGTGCTATCAAATTATTTTCGGCAAAAAAAAAGGTCGAAATTCAAAAACAATATATATATATATTCGAAAAAAAATAGTCAAAAAAAAGGCCGAAATTCCAAAAAAAATTGAAAAAAATAGGAAAAAAAGGTGAGTGTAGAGAATTGTTATTTCTATATTTACACTTTCCAATTCCGCATTTCCTTTAAAGTTTTGCCTATTATATTTGCACTTTCCAATTCCGCATTTCTTTAAAGTTTTGCCTAGTATACTTTTACTTTCCAATTCCGCATTTCCTTTAAAGTTTGCCTAAATTTAATTCTGCCCCTGTCTAGATTATGTTCTGGCAAATTCTTTTTCAGTTCTTATTTCAAATATCTTTATCTTTTAGGCCCGCATTCTCATAAGTTTTACCTAGATTCAATTCTGGCAAATTTCCTTTCTGAACTTAATTTAAGATTTCAATTCTACAATTTGAATTCTTCTATCAATTCCTTTCATTTATCCTATACCTTTGGGATTTTCAATCAGTCAATGATCATTTACAAGGAATTGCCACAATTCTAAGTTCTTTAAAGAGCTAACATTAGTGAGTTGAGTAATTGAGTGACAATAGATTGCATTAATGTTGACAAGTGGAGAAGAAGCAAGACCTAGAGAAACAATTGAACAACGTGCCTTGAGACAACACTTGGAATGCATTGAAATCAGATTCAATCAAATCCTCGACAGATTGGAGAGACAAGATGTTGTAATTACTGAATTGCAAAATAGCCAAGCTGGTAGAGTTCCTACATGAAGTTCGAGGCAATATAATCGTGAAGACAACAACGATGATGATGATGGCATTTCTGAGGACATTGATGATAGAGCTTCTAGTGGCAGATCTGGTGGTATCAGAATTGGTGGTAGAAGGGGAAGGAGGAGTGATTATGTTGATAGAAACTTGGGAAATATCAAAATGAAGATTCCTTCTTTTCAAGGCAAAAGTGATCCAGACGCATATTGGGAGTGGGAAAAGAAAGTAGAATTAGAATTTGATTGTCACAACTACTCTGAAGAGAAGAAGGTAAAACTTGTTGCTGTTGAATTTACTGATTATGCTATTATTTGGTGGGATCAAGTTATTCTAAGCAGGAGAAGAAATAACGAGAGACCTATTGGCACTTGGGAAGAGATGAAATCAATTATGAGAAAGAGGTTCATTCCATCACATTACTATCTAGATTTGTACCAACGGCTACAAAGTCTAACCCAAGGATCCAGGACTGTGGAAGAATACCATCAAGAGATGGAAATTGCCATGATTCGAGCCAATGTGGAGGAGGACCGAGAAGCAACCATGGCAAGATTTTTACAAGATTTGAATTCAGAAATTGCAAATGTAGTGGAGTTGCAACATTATGTGGAGTTGGAAGATATGGTGCATATATCCATGAAAGTTTAAAGGAAACTCAAAAGGAAGGGTTCAATCAAGCATGGTCAAAATTCGTCCAATTGGAAATCTAGTTGGAACAAAAGAGATGAGAAATTGGCATCAAAGAGTAAGACCAAATTTTTGAAGAATAAAGATGTTGGTTCTCCATTGGTCAAAGGTAAAGAATCTATCCAATCTTCAAAAAATAGAGATATTAAATGCTTTAAATGTTTGGGAAGAGGACATATTGCTTCACAATGTTCAAACAAAAGAATTATGCTTTTGAAAGAAAATAGTGATATTGAAACTGAGAGTGAGTCCGAAGATGATAATGTTATGCCACCATTGATGGAAAGTGATGTAGAAGAGTACATTATTGAAGGGGAAGCCCTTGTCACTAGGCCTGCTCTAAATGCGCAAGTGAAGGAAGAAGATGAAGAACAATGAGACGACATATTTCATACCCGTTGCCACATCAAAGACAAGGTATGTAGTATGATTATAGATGGAGGAAGTTGCACTAATGTTGCTAGTACTATCTTGGATGATAAATTATGCTTACCTACCACTAAACATCCTAGACCTTATAAACTACAATGGTTGAATGATTGCGGGGAGGTTAAGGTCACTAAGCAAGTGTTGGTGTCATTATCCATTGGTAGGTATCATGATGATGTTCTTTGTGATGTAGTACCAATGCATGCAAGTCATTTGCTTTTAGGTAGACCATGGCAATTTGATAGGAGGGTCATGCATGATAGTTTCACAAATAAATATTCTTTTAAGATGCATGGTAAACTTGTAACTCTTGTACCATTGACTCCTAAGCAAGTATATGAAGATCAATTGAGGATAAAAAATGAGAGTGAAAAAAGAAAAGATTGTGAGAGGAAAAAAAAATGGAAAAGAAAAGGAGTGTGAGAAAAGAAAAAGTGAGGATGAGAGGAGTGAAAAAATGAATGAAAAAGAAAAAAAAAAATCTAGAGAGTAAAAAAGGGAGCTTTTATGCAAAATAAAGAGAGGTTAAGAGAGCTTTTTATTATCAACAACCGATGATTGTACTTTTGTACAAGGAGGCTTATTTCAACACTAACAACCTTAACTCTTCTTTGCCTAGTGTTGTTAAATCTCTTTTGCAGGAATTTGATGATGTCTTTCCGGAAGAAGTTCCTAATGGATTGCTGCCACTTAGGGGAATAGAGCACCAAATTGATTTCATCCCAGGAGTAGTCGTTCCTAATCGACCAACCTATAGGTGCAACCCTATGGAGGTGAAGGAGCTTCAAAAGAAAGTTTAAGAGTTGATGCGAAAAGGGTATGTTTGAGAAAGTTTGAGTCCTTGTGCAGTTCCTATTTTGCTTGTGCCTAAGAAGGATGGAACTTGGAGAATGTGCCTTGATTGTAGGGCTATCAACAAAATTATAGTAAAGTATCGTCATCCTATTGATAGATTAGATGATATGCTAGATGAACTATATGGTTCTTGTATTTTCTCTAAAATTGATTTGAAGTTTGGCTATCATCAAATTCGTATGCGTGAGGGAGATGAATGGGAAACTATTTTTAAGACTAGGTATGGTTTGTACGAATGGTTAGTCATGTCATTTGGGCTAACTAATGCACCTAGTACTTTCATGAGATTAATGAACCATATTTTGCGTGCTTATATTGGGAACTTTGTTGTAGTATATTTTGATGACATCTTGATTTATAATAAGAATTCAGATGAGCATGTCAACCATTTACAAAAAGTTCTACTTGTTTTGCGAAATGAAAAATTGTATGCTAACCTTCAAAAATATTCTTTTTGCACTAGTCAGATAGAGTTTCTTGGTTATATTGTTAGTGCTAAGGGAATAGCAATTGATGAAGAAAAGGTTAAGGCAATTCGTGAGTGGCCAACACCAAAAATAATAACTGAGGTACGTAGCTTTCAAGGGTTGGCAAGTTTTTACAGAAGGTTTGCTAAAAATTTTAGTTCTATAGTTGCACCCTTGACTGAAGTTGTTAAAAAGAATGTTGGGTTCCATTGGGATAGTGAACAAGTTACAGCTTTCAACTTACTTAAGGAGAAGCTAAGTTCAGCACCATTACTTGCATTACCTAACTTTGCTAAAACTTTTGAAATTGAGTGTGATGCATTAGGAATAGGTATTGGAGTTGTGCTAATACAAGAAGGTCGACCCCTTGCTTATTTTAGTGAGAAACTCAGCGGATGTATGCATTGGTGAGGGCATTAGAGACTTGGCAGCATTACTTGTGGCCCAAAGAATTTGTTATTCACATTGATCATGAATCGTTGAAGCATTTGAAGAGCCAAAGTAAGTTGAATAGGCGTCATGCAAAATGGGTAGAATTCATTGAATCATTCCCTTATGTGAACAAGTTTAAACAAGGTATGGAAAACATTGTTGCCGATGCTTTGTCTTGAAGGTATACCTTGATCTCTACTTTAAACACTAAATTGTTAGGATTTGAATACATTAAAGATCTATATTCTAATTATTCTGATTTTGGAAATGTGTTTGAAATTTGTGAACATGCTGCTTTTGGGAAGTTTTATAGGCATGAGGGGTTCTTTTTAGAGTGAATAGGTTGTGTGTGCCTAATTTTTCATTAAGGGAATTATTAATCCAAGAATCTCATGGTGGGGGACTAATGAGACATTTTGGAGTAAGAAAAACTCTAGAAGTGTTGGTAAAGCATTTCTTTTGGCCACACATGAAACAAGATGTAGTTAAATTTTGTGAGAAGTGTATTACATGTAGGCAAGCAAAATCTAGATCTTTATCTCATGGACTATATACACCTTTACCAATTCCTAGTGAACCTTGGGTTGATATTTTCATAGACTTTGTTTTAGGACTACCAAGGTCCAAACGAGGTATGGATTCTATTTTTGTGGTTGTGGACAGATTTTCTAAAATGGCTCATTTTATTCCTTGTAGGAAAACAGATGATGCTAACCATATTGCTGATATATTTTTTAGGGGGATCGTGCGACTTCATGGAGTACCGAGGAGCATAATTTCATATCGTGATGCAAAGTTCCTAAGATACTTTTGGAAGACACTATGGGGAAAATTGGGAACAATGTTAGCTAGAGCCCTAGAGCTAATAATTTGATGATTGTATTTTGGACTTGTTGTATCATATTCTATATAAATAAAGGCATTTGGTTTTTGGTTATTATACTTACTTGTATTGGTGCCAAATAAACTAAGTATAATAACGTCCTTGAGTAGAAGGTTCTTACCTATATCAATCGATTGGTTGAATCGATAGTGAGATGATATAGGGAACACTACTATTAATCATTCCTAATCGAGTATTAACATTCAGGGACAATGTTAATGCAATAAGACTAGCATGTAGGTCAACTCGATGATTTGATCTCACAAGTCATGGATATAGAGATATCAAGTTGACACATGGGTATGCATTAGAGAATGTATACTAAATGACCCACCATGAGAAAGTATCATGGCTTGTTATATGAGTGTCATATACTATCTCATGTGGCTATTAGTATGACTACTAGTCCTTAGACCTGAAGTTACCATGGTTCCCTACATAAGGAGTTATGTACTTTGGTTTCGTCAAACGTCACCCGTAACTGGGTGAACTATAAAGGCTTGTTATATGAGTGTCATATACTATCTCATGTGGCTATTAGTATGACTACTAGTCCTTAGACCTGAAGTTACCATGGTTCCCTACATAAGGAGTTATGTACTTTGGTTTCGTCAAACGTCACCCGTAACTGGGTGAACTATAAAGGCGATTACTGGGTCTGTAACAAATTATGCGGAGGGATGTGATTGATGTAGATGGGATCTATCCTTCCTATATGACGGGAGAGACATCGGTATTCTTGATAGAGTGAGACCACGAAGTGCATGGCCATGCCCAAATGAGTCAATATGAGATATTGAGCTCATTTGATTTAGTGAGTCTACTTGGAGTTCAGGACTTAGATTGATCAGAGGATGACACGGTCTATGCCTCACATTGATCAATCTAGATGTCTAGGATAGAAGGACACTTGTCATATTTTGTGAGGAGTCACAATTAGTAGTCACAAGGTGATGTTGGATCTCAACATTCTTGTAACATTGGATAGTAATGATGTGTTGCAAGATACCGCTCATTACTTATGCTCCTAAATGGGTTTAGGGGCATTGGCAACGTTACAAGAACCTATAGGGTCACACACTAAGGACAATTATATGGAGATTAGGTTCATATGATGAACCAAGAGGATTAGATTCATTTGATGAATCAAATTGGATTAAGAGTAATCCTAATTGGGCTAATTGAGTTGGACTCAAGTTAATTCATATGTTCAATGAGTCTAATTTAGATTATGACTCAATGAATCAATTTAATTAAATGAATTAGATTCATTATATTAAATTGGCTTGAATTAAATGGTTGGATTAGATCAACCATGAGAGAGATTAAGTCAAGTTTGACTTGACTTGAGAGGAAGAGGAAGAGTCAAGTTTGACTTGACTATTTGCCACATCATTAGTGATTTGGCATTAGGAGGACTAATGATGATGTGCCACATCATCAAAGTGTGCCACCTCATGGGGGTTACAAAGCTATTCTCTTTAATGGCTACATTTAATGAGGATGGGGGTTACACCTTGTGAAGGAGGCCGGCCACTTATTGGGAATGAATTGGATTCATTTCATTCAAGGCAATTCATTTCATCTCCTTCCTCTAGCTCTCCCTCTCCCTCTCCTCCTCAACTGGGCCAAATCATCAAAAGATGCCAGCACACCTTTTTGTGTGATTTTTCCATCTACGTGTTCGTGTGGATACGTATAGAGAGTTGTCTACATTGACAACTTCGAGATCCGGCACCGTTTGGACGAGCGGGAACGCGAAGGGCTTCGCTACAAGGGTATTACTATTATCTACTGTAGATCTAGAGTTTGAAACTCGTACTCGTAAGTTTTTCGAATTTTATTCTTCGCACGGATCCGTTGGCTAGGGAGATTCGGGGTTTTCGCGACGCGAAAAGCGATTTTCGCGGCCCGAAAAAACCCAACAGTGGTATCAGAGCCACGTGCGAAGGCGTGTACGATTTTATTTTAGTTTTTATGAAAAATAAACATTCTGTTAATTTCTGTAATTTCATGATTTTTATAGTTTTAAAGGGTATTTTCTCGTAGAAGCGAAGCACAAGTGTTTAGACACTTGTAGGCTTCGACTACCGAGAAGATTTTTCCGTTACGGCAATGTTTCGACCCAAAACCTTTTGGGACAACGGGCTAAGGCGCTGTAGGATCGCTTAGGAGCAACTCGCGATGGTTAGATCGTGGGTAGGGGTACTGCCCCTAACCCCGCAAGGGGATTTGCTCCGCGATTGCACCCGAAATCGCTAATCGGGACCGCCGGGAAAAATTTACACATAAAAATTGTAAAAAAATTATGAAAAATTACAGAAAATTATGAAAAAATATATAATTTAGAATTATATATTATTTTTGTGATAGTCATGGCCCAAAAAGACCCAATATGATTGAATTTGTGTTGTAATTTATAATACGGCCTGCGTGCCGTCATGTATTTGTGTGTGCTGTATTTGATACGCGACCTACGCGTCATGCCTCCCTATTTATATTCTGGTTGTAAATTAGATTAAAACTCGAATGTAACTCGAGTTTCAAAATGTAATGTAAATTTTGAAGCGGTGGAAGGTCCACTCAAGACGGAGTTACGAGGAAGGCGCGAGCAACACAAGGTGGTCAAAAGGAAGGCGTTTGAGAAGCTGTTGACCTTAGGTTGACCATCCGATCTTCTCATTGGCTTGAGAAGATCGTAGTAGGGCCATGACATAATCACAAAATTATTTAATTAATTACTTTTGTGTGTATGTGATGCATGCTAGTTAATTAAGTAATTAATTAGTGTCTAACGATTAAATTAGATCTAAGTCGTGCACATGATGCACCCTTCGATTAGATTAGATCTATCGAGTATATGACACGCATCATCGTTTAGATTAGATCTAAATCACGATAACTCGTAATGCCTACCATGCCGTGATACCTACCACTACCTCGATCGCATGTTGTTATTGAATCTGCGAAAGCAGAGCAACACATACTATCTTGGTAGGGTACGGAGGGACAATCTTAGTCCCGCCTATCAACACATGGGTGAGTACAACTCAATTAGATTGAGTAACTAGTTAACTCAATTGGATCGAGTTTAACTATAGGCATTATCCAATGGTTGGTAGATAGGTCAAAATCACGTTTATATTAACTCTTGGGCGTATTAGCCAAAGCTAACTCGAGTTTTAATATAAATACGGATTTTTATCTTATAAACAAGAGTTGCATAGAGATGTAATAGGTAATTAGTTACCTACCGATCATACCAAGTCTTGGGCGTATTAGACAAAACTAACTCAAGGGTTAGTATGATATGGATCTTGTCCCACATGAATTATAGAATTCAGTGGGAGCATCATTTAGTTAAAGGCCTAATTAAATGATTTAAAAGAATATGATATTTATTTCTGCATTTATTTCAGATGTAGAATTTCCATGATGTCAAACACGAACAACTTCTCTTTGTGTTCTGTCCTTAAGAAGGACAAGCTCAACGGAGCAAATTTCCTGGACTGGTACAGGAACCTGAGAATATTTCTCACCCAAGAACGTAAACTGTACGTTCTGGAGCAGCCCATTCCGGAGGCTCCTCCTGCCACTGCCACGCGAGTAGACTGAGATGCTTACAAGAAGTATCAAGATGACGCATTAGATGTGTCCTGTCTTATGCTCGCGACCATGAACTCTGAGCTTCAGAAGCAACATGAGTTGATGGGCGCTTACGATATGGTTGAACATCTTTGTCACCTATATCAAGGACAAGCAAGGCACCAGAAGAGGAACTCCAAAGAATACCTGAAAGATCTTAAGAAGAAGAGAAATAAGATTTCTACTTTAGGTATACATGTTATAGAAGTCAACCTCTCTATTTCTTCATCGTGGGTATTAGATACCGGATGTGCTTCGCACATTTGTACTAATGTACAAGCGCTGAGAAATAGCAGGGCATTGACGAAGGGTGAGGTAGACCTACGAGTAGGCAATGGAGCACGGGTTGCTGCTATTGCTGTAGGAACTTACTATCTATTTCTACCCTCTGGCCTTGTACTAGAATTAGATGATTGTTGTTATGTGCCTGCCTTGACTAAGAACATAATTTCAGTTTCTTGTTTGGACAAGAAAGGATTTTCGTTTACAATAAAGAACAAATGTTGTTCCGTCTATTTAAACGATATGTTCTATTGTAGTGCACCTCTGATGAACAGACTCTATATTCTAGACCTTGAGAGCCCTATCTATAACATAAATACCAAGAGGTTCAAGTAAAATGACATGAACCAAACCTACCTCTGGCACTGTCGCTTAGGTCATATAAATGACAAGCGCTTATCCCTGCTCCATAAGGATGGTTTGCTGGACTCATTTGATTTTGAATCATATGAGATATGCGAGTCATGCCTACAAGGCAAGATGACCAAGACTCCCTTTAGTGGGCACAGCGAAAGAGCGACTGATTTGTTAGGACTTATACATAGTGATGTATGTGGCCCTTTCAATGTCGCTGCTAGAGGCGGTTATAGGTACTTCATCACATTTACTGATGACTTCAGTAGATATGGTTATGTGTACTTGATGACACATAAATCTGAATCCTTTGAAAAGTTCAAAGAATTCAAGAATGAAGTATAGAACCAGCTTGGCAAGAGTATTAAGATACTTCAATCAGATCAGGTGGAGAATACCTTCGCCAAGAGTTTCGTGACTATCTAGCTGGGTGTGGGATTCTATCCCAACTCACTCCTCCTGGAACACCACAGTGGAATGGTGTATCCGAAAGGAGGAATCGTACCCTATTAGATATGGTACGATCTATGATGAGTCAAACAGATCTTCCGACATTCCTTTGGGGCTATGCTCTAGACACGGCAACTTTTATACTCAACCGAGTTCCATCCAAGGCCGTGATAAAGACACCATATAGGATATGGACTGGGAGAGATGCCCAAGTGTCTTTCATGAGGATTTGGGGATGTGAGGCCTACGTTAGACGTCAAGTCTCAGATAAATTAGGACCTAAATCCAACAAGTGCTACTTTATAGGATATCCCAAGGAAACTAAGGGATATTACTTCTACATTCCTAGTCAGCACAACATAGTTGTGGCAAAGGCTGAAGTATTTCTAGAAAGGGACTTTGTTTCTAGAAAGACTAGTGGGAGTACATTCTATCTTGAAGAAATTCAAGATGCGGATCCTAGCACTGAAGCCTCGATGGAAGTTGAACTGGAACCACAAAGTGTTGTGGATGATGCTGTTCTACAAAGAGTTGAGGAACAACAACCAGTTCAAGTAGACATACCTCTTCGTAGGTCTGATAGGGTACGTCGTCAGCCTGAGAGATACTCATTTCTCTTGTCTGACCATGATGACATTGTGCTCATAGAGGATGAGCCTACCACCTATCAGGAAGCAGTGATAAGACCAGATTCTGAGAAATAGCTAGAAGCCATGAGATCCGAAATGGAATCCATGTACACCAACCAAGTATAGACTTTGGTTGATCCACCTGAAGGGATAAAACCCATAGGGTGTAAGTGGGTCTTTAAGAGAAAGATTGACATGGATGGACTTATCTATAAGGGTCACTTGGTAGCTAAAGGTTTCAAGCATATTCATGGTATTGACTATGATGAAACCTTTTCACCAGTAGCGATATTTAAGTCCATTCGGATCATGCTTGCTATTGCAGCTTACCACGATTACGAGATATGGCAGATGGATGTCAAAACCGCGTTTCTAAATAGAAACCTACTCGAGGATGTGTACATGACATAACCTAAGGGTTTTGTAGATCCAAAGCATACTAGTAGAGTATGCAAGCTGCATAGGTCCATTTATGGACTAAAGCAAGCTTCTCAGAGCTGGAATCTTCGATTCGATGATGCAATCAAATAGTTTGGTTTCATCAAGAATGAAGATGAACCTTGTGTCTACAAGAAGGTTGTAGGGGACATAGTTGTCTTCCTCATATTGTATGTGGATGACATACTGCTCATTGGTAAAGACATCCCTTTGCTATAGTCTGTCAAGACTTAGCTAGGGACATGTTTCTCAAAGAAGGACTTAGGTGAAGCATCCCATATTCTAGAGATACAGATCTATAGAGATAGATCTAAGAGATTGCTTAGCCTAAGTCAGAGTACATATATTGACAAGGTACTCCTTCGGTTTGACATGCAGAACTCCAAGAAGGGATTTCTACCGATGTCACATGGCGTGAGTCTTTTGAAAACTCAAGGTCCCTCATCTAGAGAGGAGATAGACCGTATGGATCAGATCCCTTATGCCTCAGTAATAGGATCTATCATGTACGTCATGCTATGTACTCGACCTGATGTCTCGTATGCTTTGAGCATGACGAGCAGATACCAGTCAGATCTAGGTGAAAGTCACTAGATAGCGGTCAAGAATATTCTTAAGTACTTAAGAAGGACTAAAAAATATTTCTTGATATATGGAGGCAATGATGAGCTAGCTGTAAAGGGTTATAGTGATGCTAGCTTCCAGTCCTACCAGGATGACTATAGATCGCAGTCGGGGTTCGTATTTTGCATTAATGGTGGTGCTGTGAGCTGGAAGAGTTCGAAGCAGGACACAGTAGCTAATTCTATGACAAAGGCCAAGTATATTGCTGAAACAGAGGCAGCAAAGGAGGCAGTTTGGATTCGCAAGTTCATCACAGAACATGGGGTGGTTCCTAGCATTGCTGACCCTATTGAGCTCTATTGTGACAACAATGGAGCTATAGCACAGGCGAAGGAACCTCGCTCACACCAACGGACCAAACACATACTACGGCGCTTCCATCTCATTCGAGAGATCATCGAGAGAGGAGATGTGAAGATTTGCAGAGTACCTACAGAGGCCAACATCGCAGATCCCTTGCCCAAGGCTTTGGCACAGAGGAAGCATGATGGTCACACTAGGTCATTGGGGCTTAGATCCTACACTGATTGGCACTAGTGCTAGTGGGAGATTGTTAGCTAGAGCTCTAGAACCAATCATTTGATGATTGTATTTTGGACTTGTTGTATCATATTCTATATAAATAAAGGCATTTGGTTTTTGGTTATTATACTTACTTGTATTGGTGCCAAATAAACTAAGTATAATAACGTCCTTGAGTAGAAGGTTCTTACCTATATCAATCGATTGGTTGAATCGATAGTGAGATGATATAGGGAACACTACTCTTAATCATTCCTAGTTGAGTATTAACATTCAGGGACAATGTTAATGTAATAAGAGTAGCATGTAGGTCAACTCGATGATTTGATCTCACAAGTCATGGATATAGAGATATCAAGTTGACACATGGGTATGCATTAGAGAATGTATACTTAATGACCCGCCATGAGAAAGTATCATGGATCGTTATATGAGTGTCATATACTTTCTCATGTGGCTATTAGTATGAGTACTAGTCCTTAGACCAAAAGTAACCATGCTTCCCTACATAAGGAGTTATGTACTTTGGTTTCGTCAAACGTCACCGGTAACTGGGTGGACTATAAAGGTGATTACTGGGTATGTAACAAATTATGCGGAGGGATGTGAGTGATGTAGATGGGATCTATCCCTCCTATATGATGGGAGAGACATCGGTATTCTTGATAGAGTGAGACGACGAAGTGCATGGCCATGCCCAAATGAGTCAATATGAGATATTGAGCTCATTTGATTTAGTGAGTCTACATGGAGTTCAGGATTTAGATTGATCAGAGGATGAAACGGTCTATGCCTCACATTGATCAATCTAGATGTCTAGGATAGAAGGACACTTGTCATATTTTGTGAGGAGTCACAATTAGTAGTCACAAGGTGATGTTGGATCTCAACATTCTTGTAACATTGGATAGTAATGATGTGTTGCTAGATACCGCTCATTACTTATGCTCCTAAATGGGTTTAGGGGCATTGCCAACGTTACAAGAACCTATAGGGTCACACACTAAGGATAATTAGATGGAGATTAGGTTCATATGATGAACCAAGAGGATTAGATTCATTTGATGAATCAAATAGGATTAAGAGTAATCCTAATTGGGCTAATTAAGTTGGACTCAAGTTAATTCATGTGTTCAATGAGTCTAATTTAGATTATGACTCATTGAATCAATTTAATTAAATGAATTAGATTCATTATATTAAATTGGCTTGAATTAAATGGTTGGATTAGATCAACCATGAGAGAGATTAAGTCAAGTTTGACTTGACTTGAGAGGAAGAGGAAGAGTCAAGTTTGACTTGACTATTTGCCACATCATTAGTGATTTGGCATTAGGAGGACTAATGATGATGTGCCACATTATCAAAGTGTGCCACCTCATGGGGGTTACAAAGCTATTCTCTTTAATGGCTACATTTAATGAGGATGGGGGTTACACCTTGTGAAGGTGGTCGGCCACTTATGGGGAATGAATTGGATTCATTTCATTCAAGGAAATTCACTTCATCTCCTTCCTCTAGCTCTCCCACTCCCTCTCCTCCTCAACTTGGCCGAATCATCAAAAGGTGCTAGCACACCTTTTTGTGTGATTTTTCCATCTACGTGTTCGTGTGGATACGTATAGAGAGTTGTCTACATTGACAACTTCGAGACCCGGCACCATTTGGATGAGCGGGAACGAGAAGGGCTTCGCTACAAAGGTAATACTCTTATCTATTGTAGATCTAGAGTTTGAAACTCGTACTCATAAGTTTTTCAAATTTTATTCTTCGCACGGATCCGTTGGCTAGGGAGATTCGGGGTTTCCGCGACGCGAAAAGTGGTTTTCGCGGCCCAAAAAAATCCAACAAACAAAGCTTTTGTTTTCTACAACTTGTCATCCACAAACAGATGGACAAATTGAGGTAGTAAATCGAACTTTATCTACTTTATTGAGATCTATCATTCAAAAGAATTTAAAAGGTTGGCATGATTGTTTACCACATATTGAATTTTCTTATAATAGATCTGTACATTCTACTACTAATTTTTAACCTTTTGAAGTGGTATATGGGTTCAACCCTTTAACTCCTTTAGATTTGTCACCTTTTCCTATCTCTGAGCGTGCCAGTTTAGATGGTACCAGAAAAGATGAGTTTGTGAGGCAACTGCATGAAAAAGTTAGATTGCAAATTGAAAAGAGAACTGAACAATATGCTACACAAGGCAACAGGGGACGAAAGAAAGTGATCTTTGAACCTGGAGATTGGGTTTGGGTTCATATGAGGAAGGAATGATTCCCTACTAAACGTCGTACTAAGCTGCATCCACGAGGAGATGGTCCATTTCAAGTCATTTCTAGAATCAATGATAATGCATATAAGCTTGACTTAATCTAGATGGTCCATTTAATGTTTCTGATCTTTCTCCCTTTGATGTAGGTGATCAAGATTCGAGGACAAATCCTTTTCGGGAAAGGGGGAATGATGGAGTCAAAGAAAGAGAGCAACAAGCTAATGATACGGATCATGGTCAACCCACTCTAGATGTTAATGATTATCCATTATGCATCTATGCAGGCCAATTACAAGGGCTAAGACTATAAAGATGAAGGAATCACTTAATGTACTAATTGAATATATGAAGGCCAAAGCTACCATTGAATAAGGTTTAACCAAAAGCAAGTCATTCGGCATACTCAACCTAATTCAAGCCTTAGATGAGCTTAATTAGCACTTAAGTCTCATGTCTATGTAGTAGGGATATGTAGCCTTAATTTAGACTCAATTTATACTTTTGTTTGGGTTGTAATAAAGTCATAAGCTTAAAATGACTAAGTAGTCTACATAGGCCTTTACTAAATGGGCTTTCTTTTGGCTTTTTAGGGTTTTTTTATCACCTTATTAGGGGGATGGCCACACATGTATCTTTGACATATTTTTCAATCTAAAGCACAGTGAGGCTCTCGCTTGTTGGTTCTTCATTGAACTTGAACTTATCAAGGCATCCCCTAGTGGCGTTCAAACCCTTATCTACCTCAATCCCAAGGTTGTGGCATCTTCCATCTCATATACCAAGGTTCGTGCTTTTCTAAGCATTGGGTCGAGGTTTCTTTCATCCATCTTATCATCTTTAGACCTTCCTTCTTTCTGTTTTCAATTCGTTGTAGGTTCTTGAGATATCTTTCTCGTTGGGTTCACATCACTTAGGCCCCTATTTAATAGAAAAAAGGCTCTAAGGGGTCTTATGATACCTTCTATTGCTGGAAAAATGATGAATGAATACTTTTTGAAAATCTTTAAAACGTCTGATGGAATTTTCTGGCATTCTCTTGAACCATATCAGTGTTGGTTGGTCCTAGGAAGATCGTACCGGTTCCACTATATAAAAATTTTGTACAAGTGTCGAACCTTTCCTAAACAACCTATTGTGTTCTTTAGAAATTAAATTAGGAATCACCAACGGAATTTAACATTATTGATTCCAAATTTAACTTATCTGTGCTTAGTGGTTTAGATTTAGATCGTAAGCGGAACTTAACACTATTGATCCAAATCCACCTATGTTATAAAGTTGATTAAATATTTATTTCTAAAATCGGCTCCCAGGTCAAACATGGTGAGGCACTAGGCCTTCTTGGGTATGGGATCATCCACCACTGCCTTGACAAAGCCTTTAATAGAAATTTAATATTTAATTTCTTAAAATAACATTAGGTTTAATCGAAAAGAACAATCGAATCACAAATTCAAAAAATAAAACAAAAGAAACACAACTTCGAAACAAATCCGAAACTCTAGAATCATATGCCTCTTGTGTTTGGAATTCAAACAAAGAAGAACTAGCATGATGCGGAAAATAATTTCTAGTTATACCTATTCTTTATATGCTAATAACCTCGAGATCTTATGCCGTATTCCTCGCCTCCTCTTGGACGTCGTGTGGGCGATGATCCTACAAGATAAACACCACCCAAAAGCATCTTCCTCCTTCTCTTAAAATCCGGCCACCAACACCACAAAGAAATAAGAGAGCAAGGGGAAAAGAGAGGGAGAGAGGGCCGGCGACAAGAGAGAGCTCCAACAAGAGAATAAGAATTGATATCACATGAGGCCTCTCCTCCCCTTCTTTTATATTACTTTCCCAAGACAAATAAGGAAAAGATTTTTACAAAAATTAAAATATTCCTTTTGTTTTTTCTTTTCCCCTTTTATTTTTCCTTTTGTTTCCCTTGATTGATTCAATCATTGATTGAATCATTGGATGATTGGTCGGCCCCTTTCTTGGGCACCAAGCAAGGGTGGTTGTCCCTTTAAAGGAAGGAAATAATCTTGTAAAAAAATTTATAAGCAAAGAAAAAACTCTTATAAAATTTTACAAGCTCTCATTTAATTTCCTAATGTGGATGCTAAAAAAGAAAAGTTTTAAAAATTAAAACCAAGTTTTAAATTTTAAAACTTCTCTTCTAAAATTTCCTTTTTTTAACATGGTTACAAAAATAGAAAGTTTCAAATTTAAAACTTCTCTTCCTTTTTTCTAAAAACCATGAGGATGGTTAAAAAAAGAAAGTATTTAAAACTTTTAAATTTTCTTTTAAACCATGTGGCCTAATTCAAATAAGGAAAGTTTTATTTTAAAATCTCTCTTTTAAAACTTGTACATATCTACAAAGAGAAGATTTTAATAATTCAAAACACCCCTCCCAGTTAGAATTATGTGGTCGCCCCCCTTAATTTTGCTAGTGGTTGGCCCCCTTTAAGAAGGTAGTGGTCGGCCCTTGGCTTGGTCACCAAGCCTTGGGCCGGCCCCCTCTTGGACATCAAGATGGGCTTTATATGGATGGACTTGAGGCTTTAATGAGGCTATGACAGGGACCTAGAGGAGAAATTAGTTTTGGCCTTCCGATGAGCTTGAGTATCCCGTGTTCGCCCCGAATACACAACTTAAGTTGATCAATAATAACTCATTCCACTAGAGAGTTATTATTGCACTACCGCACCAATCCCAAATTACATTATGGGCTCCTTCTTATCATGAGTGTGTTAATCTCCCCGTGTTTAAGATATCGAATGTCCATTAATTTAATTAAGTTACTGACAGCTCACTATAATTAATGTCTTAGTTCAA
Source organism: Zingiber officinale (assembly GCF_018446385.1). Taxonomy (NCBI): domain Eukaryota; kingdom Viridiplantae; phylum Streptophyta; class Magnoliopsida; order Zingiberales; family Zingiberaceae; genus Zingiber; species Zingiber officinale. Next base: position 59,958,063 of record NC_055995.1, on the reverse strand, counting down.
GAGTAGTACCATTTAACCTTATTGTCATGTCGGACTAAGTCCACCTGCAGGGTTTAACATGGCAATCCTTATAAGCTCCTCTAGAGGGCATTCTCAACCTAGATTACTAGGACACAGTTTCCTTCTATAATCAACAACATGTTGGACCCCGTGGTTATTTTGATGTGATCCACCAAGTTGGTTAGGTCCTGCTTTGTGTTTGATCCCTGTGTCTGAGTGTGCAGGAGCTTAGGAGCGCAGGAAGTCGAGCGGAAGACGTTGCTAGCAAGAAGGACGGCACGGGAAGGGAGCCGACGGGCTCGATGCATCTGAAGGACGAGAAAGCTGTGGAATAGTACATCAGTGGGCAAGAAGAATGTGCATGGCGTTCGAGGGACGTTAAGCCAGGGAAGAAGGCTGCTCGAGGAGAAGGCCGAGAATTGGGTTCGGGTGAGCCCTATTCCGGTTGGCCGGAATCACCCAAAAGAACGGAGCTTCGGAAGCAAACGAAAAAGAGCAGCTGGAGTCACTACACTAATGGAGGCGCCTTCATTAGGCATTGAAGGCACCTTCACCTTGAAGGCACCTTCAATGCCAGTTGAAGGTGCCTCGGACCTGGCCAAACTGGTCGTTTAACTTTCGGATAAAGTTTTATCCACACACTCGTTGGAGGTGCCTTGGACCTCTATTGGAGGTACCTTAGACCCTCGAGATAGATTTTTCAAAGGCTATATAAAGGCCCCTGGAGCTAGGAATTAGACATCAACTCAGTATTCAACTCTGTAATCAATTCCTAGCAGCTTGTGAGCTTTCTGAGTGTATAAAAAGGCTTCTCCGCCTACAGTAAAGGAGACTTTCTTAGTGTGCACTTTTCATCGCCCTAGATTATCAACCTTCTTGGTTGTAACCAGGTTAACTCCCGAGTCTCTAATTTATTTCTGTTTCCTTTTGTTTTATTCTTATTATAGTTTCTTTTATTTTAAGTTGAAAATTCCGAGGAGGGTATACTTTATTTTTTCCAGGAAATTCACCCCCCTTTTGCCAGCCTCCGCTGCACCTATAATTGGTATCAGAGCCAAGTTCCGCCTCAAAAGGACTAACCGTCGACTGAAGCACAATGATCAAGACGATGGCCGGAGTGAAAATTCATCCCCCAAAGTTCGACGGAGACTTTGCGACATGGAAACGCCGGATGGAGGTATTTTTTAAAACTGACTTCGATATTTTACTAACTATGAAATATGGTTTTGAAGTTCCGAAAGATAAAGAAGAGCATCAGTGGAGCAAGTAGGAGCAAGCCAAATTTATCGTCAACGAAAAGGAGTTCCACTTGCTTAGCGTGCTGTCACCACAAGAGGTAAGTCAGATCGGAAGCTACGACTTCGCGAAAGACCTCTGGGAAAAATTCCTGGAGCTTCACGAAGGTACATCCGAAGCGAAGCTTGCAAGACACGATATTCTCCGGACTCAACTTATGAACATCCGGATGAACCAAGGCGAGAAGATAGCACAACTCCAAGCAAGGATTAAGGAGCAAATCACTCAATTACGCATCCTTGGAGAAGAAGTAACGAATCGGGACTCGATCCGGTACGCGCTCAACGCCTTCCCCAGAACTCCAGAGTGGGCCTCCTTAGTAGATGCGTACTACATCTCTAAGGACATTGAGGTAAGTACTTTAGAAAATTTGTTTTCTACTTTTGAACTTCACGAATCTCGGATTGTAGAGCCCAATGAAGTGGAGAAAGCAAGTCAGAACATTGCCTTAAAGGCAAGAACAAACGATTCTGACTCCGAAGCCTCGATCGACCAATCGAAAGTGACACTACTGGTAAAGTGTTTTAATAAGTTTTTAAATTCTAATAAATTTAGATCGCAGACAAAGAGGCATGAGCGAAAGTGAAGAACGGTTCATTGCTAGAACTGCAACGAAGAAGGGCACATCAAAGATGACTGCCCAAAATTGAAGAAAAGGAAAGAGTAAAGGAAAAGCGACAATCTTCCTCCAAACAGAAGAACCTGAAGGTCACTTGGTCAGATTCGTCTTCTTTCAAATCAGACATCGAAGCCTTCTCGGGGTTAGCACTAATGGTTAACCATCAGCTGGAAGAAGAGTCAAGCCCAGAGATGAGCATAGATGAAGAGGGAGGAACATCAGAAAGAGAAAGTAGTGATGAAGGGGGAGCATCACCATGTCAGGTAAGTAAGGTACGTGCTCTAACCCCTACTCAGTCGTTTAAGTTTATCAAGTCTCTTTCTAAAGCTTTATTTAAATTAGAAAAAGAGAATGATGACTTAAATAGAATCTTAGATAAATTGAAATTAGAAAATGATAATTTAAAATTAGAAATAGAAAGATTGAAATCTGATGCATGTTTAAAAATAAATATTTTTCAAAAATCAAAACTTAAAATTTATGGAAAATTAAACTGGTATGTTAAACATCATCAAGGTCAACTTAGAAAATTTCCCAAGAACTATGTACCCCCTAAGTATTTGACTAATTTAGTAGGAAGGAACCTCTATTGGGTTCCAAAATCTATCTTAAATTAAATTTTTTTTTGGGCTTTCAGCGAGAAAATTAAACGTTAAAATTTCTTTATAAAGCTTTGTCTAAGGAAGTGGTTGTTGCTCCAATAACCAAGAAGGCCTAGTGCCTCGCCACGACTTGGAAGCTGAAATATTGAAATACAATGTTTAATTAACTTTCTGAAAAAACATTAAACTATAATTAAATAATGCTTTGAAAGTTTTTTTCCAAATATTGTCTTTGAAAATATTTGGATTTTTTTTACTTAGAAGTTTTTGGAAAAATTCATCTTGCTCAGAAATTTTTCTAACTTAACATTTTGCTAAATATTTTTTTTAAATAAATATCATATTCTCTTATTATTATCTCATTTTTTGCTATGATCAAAGAGGGAGAGAAAAGGTACAAGTTTAGGGGGAGAGAATTTTTTTTAGAATTTTTTTCAAAACTCTGAGTTTTAAAAATATTTTTGAAAAATTCTGTTTAAACTCTTAATTAAATAGTTACAATTTTATTTATTGCAAATTTATGCTTAACATGTCAGTTTAGTAATTTTATTTAAAATTACTGTTTGTTTATTTTTACCCTAACTTGAACTTGGGTTGATGCACATCAAAAAGGGGAAGATTGTTGGACCCCGTAGTTATTTTGATGTGATCAACCAAGTTAGTTAGGTCCTGCTTTGTATTTGATCCCTATGTCTGAGTGTGCAGGAGCTTAGGAGTGCAGGAAGCCGAGCGGAAGACGCAGTTGTTGGTTGCTACTCGGAAAACATAGAGGTTCCACTGTACAAAAATTTTGTACAAATGTCTGAACCTTTTCCTAGCTACCATGTGTTCTTTTAAATTAAATTTTGGATCGCCTGCGGAACTTAACACGTTTGATCCAAAACTTAATTTATTTGTTCTTTAAGGTTTAGACTTGGATCTCCTGTGGAACTTAACACGTTTGATCCAAATCATCTAAGTTATTAATTCCATTAAATATTAATTTCCATAATTGGTTCCCAGTACTGACGTGGCGAGGCACATGGCCTTCTTGGATATGGGAACAACCACCACTGACTAGACAAAACCTTTTATGGAAAGCTAATATTTAATTTCCTAAAATAACTTTAGGTCAACCAAAAAGAACAATCAAATCACAAGGAAAAGAAAAATAAAAGAACACAACTTCGAAAAACATATTCGAAATACTAGAATCGTAAGCCTCTTGTATTTGGTATTATTTCCATAAATAACTAGCATGATGCGGAAAGGAAAAATTACTAGTTATACCTTCTAAAAAGACCTCTTGATCTTCTACCGTATTCCTCTTCTAACCTCGGACGTTGTGTGGGAAACGATCTTCCGAGATGAGAACCACCAAGCACCTTCATCTTCCTTGCAAATTTCGGCCACCACAATTCTCCAAGAGAAGTAGAGGTCCGGCCACCACCACCAAGCTCCAAGGGATGCAAGAAACAAATACACCTTTCTCTCCTTCTTATCCTAGCTAGAACCGGCCACCATCAAGAGCTCCAAGAGAGGTTGCCGCCGGCCATAAGAAGAAGAGAAGAGGAAGAAGCTAGGGCCGGCCACCAAGGAGGAAAAGAGAGGAGAAGAATAATAGAGTTGATCACCCGTGAAGGCACCTCTACCCCCTCTTTTATAATCCTTGGTCTTGACAAATAAGGAAATTTTAATAAAAAATTCCTTAATTCTTTTGTCATAAAAAAGAAAAATTATTTTAATTAAAAAATAATTTTCTTCTTTTAATAATAATGGCCGGCCACTTCTAATTCCCCAAAACAAGGAAAATTTAATTCGCACAAGAATTAAAACTTCCTAATTTGTTTCTAGAAATTTATAAAAAAATTTCAAATAATTTTTATCCCTTCATGATTGGTTAATAAAAAGAAAATTTTATAAATTAAAATTCTTCTTCTAAACATGTGGATAATTTCCAAAAGGAAAGTTATCTCTAAAAATTAAAATCTCTTTTCAATCTACAAATAAGGAAAGCTATCAAATCTTTTCTTAATCTTTTGTAGAAACTAATAAAAGAGAATATTTAATTTTTAAACTTCTCTTTTAAATTATTATCATGGTCAAAAAGGAAAGTTTTTCTTAAAAATAAAATCTCCTTTCAATCTACAAATAAGGAAAGATTTCAAATCTTTTCTTAATCTTTTGTAGAAAGCTTTAAAAAGAAAGATTTAATTTTTAAACTCTCTTTTAAAACTATGATATCCACATAAGAAATAATTTTAATAAAAAATCCTTTTTAATATGATGTGGCCGGCCACCTAAACTTGGGCTCCAAGCTATTGGCCGGCCACCTTAAGGCCAACCTTTAGGCTTGGCCGGCCCTAAGCTTGAGCTTCAAGCTTAGCTTGGCCGGCCCCTATTGGTTGGGTAAGAAGGTGGGTATGTGGTGGGTATAAATCTCTATATACAAGAGGCTACGATAGGGACCGAGAGGAGGAATTGGTTTTGGTCTCCCAATGAAATTAAGCTTCCCGTGTTCGCCCCGAACACACAACTTAATTCCATCAATAATAATTCATTCCACTAAAGAACTATTATTGAACTACCGCACCAATCCCAAATTACATTTTGGGCTCCTTCTTATTATGAGTATGTTAGTCTCCCTGTGTTTAAGATGTCAAATGTCCACTAATTAAGCGAGTTACTGACAACTCATTTAATTAATATCTTAGTCCAAGAGTAGTACCACTCAACCTTATCGTCATGTCGGACTAAGTCCACCTGCAGGGTTTAACATGACAATCCTTATGAGCTCATCTTGGGGACATTCTCAACCTAGATCACTAGGACACAGTTTCCTTCTATAATCAACAACACACACTATAAGTGATATCATTTCCCAACTTATCGGGCTTATTGATTCATCGAACTAAATCTCACCCATTGATAAATTAAAGAAATAAATATCAAATATATGTGCTTGTTATTATATTAGGATTAAGAGCACACACTTCCATAATAACTGAGGTCTTTGTTTCTTTATAAAGTCAGTATAAAAGAAACGACCTCTAATGGTCCTACTCAATACACTCTAAGTGTACTAGTGTAATTATATAGTTAATATAAACTAATACCTAATTACACTACGACCTTCCAATGGTTTGTTCCTTTCCATTATGGTCGTGAGTTACTGTTTATAATTTATAAGGTACTGATAACATGATCCTCTGTGTGTGACACCACACACCATGTTATCTACAATATAAATTAATTGAACAACTACATTTATCATAAATGTAGACATTTGACCAATGTGATTCTTATTTCTAGATAAATGTTTATACCAAAAGCTAGGCTTTTAGTATACACTCTAACAATCTTCCACTTATACTAAAAGACTAAGCTGCCATATCTGCCGCCATACATCTAATTCCCAACCCTTCAACATGTCCATCAAAAGCTCTCGCCTTAAGGACCTTAGTGAAAAGATCTATAGGTCATCATCTGATGCATTCTAGGCGGCAACAACTTCTCCTCGTTTATACGATTTCTCGTACTTGCGCTCTATTGTGTTTACTTGCCTTAAAGACTCATGGTTTCTTCGAGTTTGTTACTGCACCATTATTATTACAATAAATTGTAATAATCTTTGGACAAACTAGAAATCATATCTAAGTCTATCTTGAGGTAATTAAGTCATTCAGCTTTTATGGTTTCTTTAGAGGCTTGCCATATACTAAGCTTCTATGGTGGAGTCCAGAAAAACACCTATGCTTATCACTCTTCCATAGTTATGACTTTACCTCCTAAAGTAAACACAAAACCCCGAGGTTGACTTATTATTGTCCCTATCCGATTGGAAGTCAAAATCCATGCAACCCACAGGGACCAAATTAACTGCCTTGTAAGCTAGCATATAATCTCTAGTTCCTCTAAGGTACTTTAATATATGCTTTACTGCAGTCCAATGTCCTTGTCTAGGGTTACTTTGATATCTGCTAACTATGCCCTTGGCAAAACAGATTTCTGATCTCGTGCATAGCATACATTAGGTTGTCTAACTGCCGAAGCATAAAGAACTGCCTACATGTCCTCAATCTCCTTTGATGTCATCGGAGACATCTCTTTAGATAAAGACACTCCATGCTTAAAAGGTAAGAAACCTTTCTAGGAGTTTTGCATGCTTAAAATGAGCAAGGATTTTTCCGATGTATCAAGCTTAGGATAAGTAAAATATATTTTTTCTTGCGATCCCTTATTACTTTGATCTCAAGAATATATACATTCTCCCAAGTCCTTTATATCAAATTGTTTGGACAACCATACCCTTACTTCTGACAACATTTTAATATTGTTTCCAACTACCAAAAATGTTATCTACGTATAGTACAAGAAATACCACCACGCTTCCATCACACCTTTTGTATACACAAGACTTATCCGGTTACTAAATCCATAGATCTGGATTACTTTGATAAACCGGATGTTCCAAGACCTTGAAGCTTTGCCTCAGTCCATAGACTGATTGAGCTTGCACACAAGATGCTCTTAGCCCTTTGCAATGAACCCTTCTGGTTGCTTTATATGGATGCTTTCTTCAAGACTTTCATTAAGGAATGCTGTCTTGACATCCTCTTGCCAAATAGATAAAAGAATCTGGATAGACTTAAGCATGACTACCAGTGAAAAAGTTTCCTTTTTCATCAAGCCTTGCTTTGAAAGTTACTACCTTCCTGTCTATCCCTCTTTTCCTATTATAGACCTTTTTACACCCAACGTCTTTTACACCATTTGGTGATTCTACAAGCTTCCAGATTTTATTAGAATACATATATTCTAATTATTTTATTCATTACTCTTTGCCAAGATGCTGCATCTTTATCTTAGAGTGCTTCATCATATGACCGGAGATCAGGTTCATGCCCTCCAGGGATCGAGTCCAAAAACTCTCCCAAAACATTAACCTATTTAGGTTGCATAACAACCCTCCCACTACAACAAGACACTTTCTGTATTTTTGTATCAATTTGTGATACGTGTTGTAGTTTTCTTGTGGTATCTCATCTTGTACAGTTGGTGCTAGGTTAAACATGTCCTTTATTATTTCCTTAAGAACAAATTTACTTATGAGCACGTGGTTCATTATATAGTCCTTTTCTAAAAAATCAGTCATTGATGCTAACAATGACCTTCTGATTTTTAAGACTATAAACCTACTTTTGTTTATCTAGGATAACTTACAAACAAGTGAACTCCTATCCAACTTATCATTGTCTCTCTTTAACATATGTGCTGGATTACCCGAATCCGAATATGCTTCAAAATAGGTTTTCACCTATTCAGCAATTCTATATGAGTAGAGAGTTCTAACTTGGAAGGTACTATGTTCACTTTCGTTTTCAGAGTTTATCCTTAAAACAAATTTGGTAATTTTCTGAATAACTCATCATCTATCTAATTATTTCATAAGAGTCCTTTACCTTCTTTCTACTACACCATTCTGTTGGGGTGTACCAGGTGCAGTTAGTTGGGATTGAATCCCTACTTTTGATAAGTGACTCCTAAATTCTCCCAAGAGGTACTTGCCACTACGATCTTACCATAGTGACATTTACTTTAACATTTCTCCGCATCAGCCTTGTACTCTTTGAACTAATCAAAGTACTTAGTCTTGTGGTACATTAAGTAAATTTATTTGTATCTTGAATAGTTGTCTATAAAATAGACGAAATATTCAATACTACCTCTTGTTTGGATAGTCATAGGATCACACAAATCAGAATGAACCGATTTCAACATATCTTTGACTCCATACCCCTTGGACTTAAAAGCTTCTTGGTTATTTTCCTTCCAAGTAAGACTCGCAGGTTGGAAAGATTTCCACTACCAATGAACCCAAAAGTTCATCAGCTACCAATGAATCCTACTTAAGTATAACCTAGCTTTAGGTGCCAAAGATATAATTGGTTCATTTCCGAAGGTTGCTTTCTCTTAAAATTAGAAGATGTGTTACTAATTTCCATTTGTTGCATCATGGGAGTTATTGGATTATAAATTGTCAACCATCATACCAGAATAGATAACTTCCCTATTTTTCTTGATAACAACTTTGTTATCAAAATAGACACAATATCTATAATAGTTTAGAAACTGAAATCAGGTTCTTTCTAAACTTGGTACATAAAGATAATTACTTAAAATCCATATTTTATTCTTATCAAAGGATAAACATCTCCCATTGCAATGACTACCACTTTTAGAGTGTCCATGTGGACAGTGATTTACCTTTCATTTAGTTGTCGGGTTTCCTGGAACCCTGCAATGAATTGTAGACATGATTAATGGCATCTTGTATCTACACTCCAGGTTCTGGTAGATAACACCACTAGGCATGTTTTAAATAATGAATTAAATACACCTAAATTGTTCTTAGTTCTAAGAAGACAGTCTACCTTAATGTCCAAGTCCTATTTCCAATCATTACAATTGGGACTACTAAGTCTTTTCTATAGTATGACTACTAGGGATTGACAAACATCCTAAGAATCTCAAAAATATTTGGTCAAGATCAACTCCTTAAAATCTCCATGAATTTTGTGTATACAAAATCGAAGAGGAGATTTTATTCATTAATTTTATTATCTCGTCAACTTTACTTTATAACGAATAAAATTAATAGTTGATCTGTCTTTGATCAAATATTTGGTCAAAACTCTTTGAATTTAAAATAACATTGATTCCTCAAACAATATTATTTAAATTTACCAACACCTCAAACACCGTGAATTTTGCATGTCACGTTAGTGTGGACGTATACAAATTCATCATTTGTAAGAGGAGGGTTTTACCCATTGACTATCTTGTCAATATAACTTTTTGACAAATAAAATTACCTCAAACACCATGAATCTTGTATGCCACATTAGTGTGGACGTATACAAATTCAAACATTTGTAAGAGGGGTTTATTAATTTTATTATATTGCCAATCTAGTTTTATGACAAATCAATAGTTGATTTCCTTTTGGTCACACAAGTGATAGTAGTGACTCCGTTGGGGAGGATACTATTAAATGTGTCTAAGTGTATACCATTACTTGACACTAAGTCCATTAATAAGATTATGCCCCTTCCGTTGGGGAAGATCACACGCTCTTAATTAACTTCCTATAGTCATCCAAAAATGGAAGTCTGTTCTAGTGATCCACAAACAAGCTCATCCGTTATGGAGGAAGGCACTCAGAGCCAACGCGCAAGCTTGTTTGCATCACTTACAAACCAGTAATGGAGACCATGGGATTTACTTAAAAATCCCTCTCCCACTTAGTTATTTATAAATGAGGAATTTTAACTATGCTAGCCTACTAAATATGCATACTAACAAGCACACACAACACAGCATAAAAAGCAATAAATAGAAAAACTAATTTTCAACTATTATGGCTTTTATCTATTGCTGTCCTCCGTGTGTCACCAACCCTAGCTGCTGCCATCTTTGGCCACCGCCATCGGGTCTAGTTGTCGCATCCATCTTGCTCCTTGTTCCGCTGCGCCTCTGGTCCTTAAAAGGTTCCACGCTTTGCAAGATTCGATCCGCGACATAAATAGAATTTTACATTTTTGATCCTATATTCCATAAAAGGAATGTACATGTATCTAGATCAAAAATAAAATCCTAATAAAACTAAATACAGCTCCTGCTGTATTTTATAATACAATCATGCACACACAATAAAATGCCCTTGACATGTCCAAGGGTCCAATCACACACATAATAACTATAAGCCATAATAGTTGGATCCTGCATCCACAAAGTTAGCACATCCTACTATTAACCTGCCTAAATTATGTATGACATGTGCATAATTAAACTAATACCAAATACACAGAGGCAAAACCCTAGCTCTGATACCAATTGTTGGTTGCTACTCGGAAAACCTAGAGGTTCCACTGTACAAAAATTTTGTACAAAGGTCTGAACCTTTTCCTAGCTACCATGTGTTCTTTTAAATTAAATTTTGGATCGCCTGCGGAACTTAACACGTTTGATCCAAAACATAATCTATTTGTTCTTTAAGGTTTAGACTTGGATCTCCTGCGGAACTTAACACGTTTGATCCAAATCACCTAAGTTATTAATTCCATTAAATATTAATTTCCATAATTGTTCCCAGTACTGACATGGCGAGGCACATGGCCTTCTTGGATATGGGAACAACCACCACCGACTAGACAAAACCTTTTATGGAAATCTAATATTTAATTTCCTAAAATAACTTTAGGTCAACCAAAAAGAACAATCAAATCACAAGGAAAAGAAAAATAAAAGAACACAACTTCGAAAAACATATTCGAAATACTAGAATCGTAAGCCTCTTGTATTTGGTATTATTTCCATAAATAACTAGCATGATGCGGAAAGGAAAAATTACTAGTTATACCTTCTAAAAAGACCTCTTGATCTTCTACCGTATTCCTCTTCTAACCTCGGACGTTGTGTGGGCAACGATCTTCCGAGATGAGAACCACCAAGCACCTTCTTCTTCCTTGCATGTTTCGGCCACCACAATTCTCCAAGAGAAGTAGAGGTCCGGCCACCACCACCAAGCTCCAAGGGATGCAAGAAACAAATCCACCTTTCTCTCCTTCTTCTCCTAGCTAGAACCGGCCACCATCAAGAGCTCCAAGAGAGGTTGCCGCCGGCCATAAGAAGAAGAGAAGAGGAAGAAGCTAGGGTCGGCCACCAAGGAGGAAAAGAGAGGAGAAGAATAATAGAGTTGATCACCCGTGAAGGCACCTCTACCCCCTCTTTTATAATCCTTGGTCTTGACAAATAAGGAAATTTTAATAAAAAATTCCTTAATTCTTTTGTCATAAAAAAGAAAAATTATTTTAATTAAAAAACAATTTTCTTCATTTAATAATAATGGCCGGCCACTTCTAATTCCCCAAAACAAGGAAAATTTAATTCACACAAGAATTAAAACTTCCTAATTTGTTTCTAGAAATTTATAAAAATTTCTCCAATAATTTTTATCCCTTCATGATTGGTTAATAAAAAGGAAATTTTATAAATTAAAATTCTTCTTCTAAACATGTGGATAATTTCCAAAAGGAAAGTTATCTCTAAAAATTAAAATCTCTTTTCAATCTACAAATAAGGAAAGATATCAAATCTTTTCTTAAACATTTGTAGAAACTAATAAAAGAGAATATTTAATTTTTAAACTTCTCTTTTAAATTATTATCATGGTCAAAAAGGAAAGTTTTTCTTAAAAATAAAATCTCCTTTCAATCTACAAATAAGGAAAGATTTCAAATCTTTTCTTAATCTTTTGTAGAAAGATTTAAAAAGAAAGATTTAATTTTTAAACTCTCTTTTAAAACTATGATATCCACATAAGAAATAATTTTAATAAAAAATCCTTTTTAATATGATGTGGCCGACCACCTAAACTTGGGCTCCAAGCTATTGGCTGGCCACCTTAAGGCCAACCTTTAGGCTTGGCCGGCCCTAAGCTTGAGCTTCAAGCTTAGCTTGGCCGGCCCCTATTGGTTGGGTAAGAAGGTGGGTATGTGGTGGGTATAAATCTCTATATACAAGAGGCTACGATAGGGACCGAGAGGAGGAATTGGTTTTGGTCTCCCGATGAAATTAAGCTTCCCGTGTTCGCCCCGAACACACAACTTAATTCAATCAATAATAATTCATTCCACTAAAGAACTATTATTGAACTACCGCACCAATCCCAAATTACATTTTGGGCTCCTTCTTATTATGAGTGTGTTAGTCTCCCTGTGTTTAAGATGTCAAATGTCCACTAATTAAGCGAGTTACTGACAACTCATTTAATTAATATCTTAGTCCAAGAGTAGTACCACTCAACCTTATCGTCATGTCGGACTAAGTCCACCTGCAGGGTTTAACATGATAATCCTTATGAGCTCCTCTTGAGGACATTCTCAACCTAGATCACTAGGACACAGTTTCCTTCTATAATCAACAATACACACTATAAGTGATATCATTTCCCAACTTATCGGGATTATTGATTCTTCGAACTAAATCTCACCCATTGATAAATTAAAGAAATAAATATCAAATATATGTGCTTGTTATTATATTAGGATTAAGAGCACACACTTCAATAATAACTGAGGTCTTTATTTCTTTATAAAGTCAGTATAAAAGAAACGACCTCTAATGGTCCTACTCAATACACTCTAAGTGTACTAGTGTAATTATATAGTTAAGATAAACTAATACCTAATTACACTACGACCTTCCAATGGTTTGTTCCTTTCCATTATGGTCGTGAGTTACTGTTTATAATTTATAAGGTACTGATAACATGATCCTCTGTGTGTGACACCACACACCATGTTATCTACAATATAAATTAATTGAACAACTACATTTATCATAAATGTAGACATTTGACCAATGTGATTCTTATTTCTAGATAAATGTTTATACCAAAAGTTAGGCTTTTAGTATACACTCTAACAGCAGCTAGCGAGAAGGATGACACGGGAAGGGAGCCGATGGGCTCGGTACGTCCGAAGGACGAGAGAGCTGCGAAAGAGTACACCGGTGTGCGAGAATAACGTGCGTGGCGTTCGAGGGATGTTAAGCCAGGGAGGAAGGCTGCTCGAGGAGAAGGTCGGGAATTAGGTTCGGGTGAGCCCTATTCCGATTGGCCGGAATCGCCCAAAAGAACAGAGCTTCGGAAGCAAACGAAAAAGAGCAGCTGGAGTCACTACACTAATGGAGGCGCCTTCATTAGGCATTGAAGGCACCTTCACCTTGAAGGCACCTTCAATGCCAGTTGAAGGCGCCTCGGACCTGGCCAAACTGGCCGTTTAACTTTCGGATAAAGTTTTATCCACACACTCGTTGAAGGCGCCTTGGACCTATATTAGAGGCGCCTTAGACCTTCGAGATAGATTTTTCAGAGGCTATATAAAGGCCCCTGGAGCTTGGAATTAGGCATCAACTTAGTATTCAACTCTGTAATCAATTCCTAGCAGCTTGTGAGCTTTCTCAGTGTGTAAAAAGGCTTCTCCGCCTACAGTAAAGGATACATTCTTAGTGTGCGCTTTTCATCGCCCTGGATTATCAACCTTCATGGTTGTAACCAGGTTAACTCCCGAGTCTCTGGTTTATTTATGTTTCCTTTTGTTTTGTTCTTATTATAGTTGCTTTTATTTTAAGTTGAAAATTCCGAGGAGGGTATACTTTATTTTTTCCAGGCAATTCACTCCCCTCTTGCCGGCCTCCACTGCACCTACACAACACACACTATAAGTAATATCATTTCTCAATTTATCGGGCCTATTGATTTATCGAGCTAAATCTCACCCTTTGATAAGTTAAATAAATAAATACTAAATATATGTGCTTGTTATTATATTAGGATTAAGAGCACACACTTTCATAATAACTAAGGTCTTGTTCTTTTATTAAGTAAGTTATAAAAAGACTTACCTTAAATGGTCCTACTCAATACACTCAGAGTATACTAGTGTAATTTATTAGTCAAGATAAACTAATACTTAATTATACAATGCTATTCCAACGGTTTGTTCCTTCCCATCTTAGTCGTGAGCAACTGTTTATAATTTATAAAGGACTGATAACATGATCTTCTGTGTGTGACACCACACTCCATGTTATCTATAATATAAATTAATTGAACAACTACACTTAACAAATAAATGTAGACATTTGACCAATGTGATTCTTTTATTTCAAAAATAAATGTTTACAAAAGCTAGGCTTTTAGTATACACTCTAATAATCTCCTACTTATACTAAAAGACTAAGCTGACATATCTGCTACCATACATCTAATTCGTATCCCCTCCACATGTCGATCAAAAGCTCTTACCTTAAGGGCCTTAGTGAAAAGATCTTCCAGGTTATCACTTGATGCAATCTAGGCGGCAACAACTTCTCCTCGTTATATGATGTCTCGTATTGGGTGGTACTTGCGCTCTATTATGTTTATTTGTCGTATGGACTTATGGTTTCTTCGAGTTTGCTACTACACCATTATTATAATAAATTGTAATAATCTTTGGGCAAACCAGAAATCATGTCTAAGCCCATCATGAAGTTTCTGAGCCATCCAGCTTCTATGGCTGCCTCAGAGGCTGCCATATTCTCAGCTTCTATGGTGGAGTCCGAAAAATACCTATGCTTAACACTCCTCCATAGTTATGACTTCACCTCCTAAAGTAAACACAAAACCCCGAGGTTGACTTACTATTGTCCCTTCTGATTTGAAGTCAAAATTCGTGTAACCCATAGGGAGCAAATTATCTGCCTTGTAAACTAGCATATAATCTCTAGTCCCTCTAAGGTACTTTAATATATGCATTACGGCAGTCTAGTGTCCCGGTCCTGTGTTACTTAGATATCTGCTAACTATGCCCTGGGCAAAACAGATATCCGGTCTCGTTCACAACATAGAATACATTAGGCTTCCGACAGCCGAAGCATAAAGAACTGCCTTCATGCCCTCTATCTCCTTTGATGTCTTCGGAGACATCTCTTTAGATAAAGTTACTCCATGCCTAAAAGGTAAAAAACTTTTCTTGGAGTTTTGCATGCTAAAACGAGCAAAGATTGTATCTATATATGAAGCTTGAGATAGACATAACATCCTTTTCTAGCGATTCTGTATGACTTTGATCCCAAGAATGTGTGCACATTCTCCTAAGTTTTTCATATAGAATTATTTGGACAACCATACCCTTACTTCCGACAACACTTTGATATTGTTTCCAACTACCAAAAATATCATCTACGTATAGTACAAGAAATACCACCATGTTTTCATAACACTTTTTGTATACACAAGACTCATCGGGTCAATGAATAAATCCATAGGTCTATATTACTTCATTAGACCAGATGTCCAAGACCTTGAAGCTTTTCTTCAGTCCATAGACTGATTGAGCTTGTACAGAAGATGCTCTTTGCCCTTTGTAATAAACCCTTCTGGTTGCTTTATATGGATGTTTTCTTCAAGACTTCTATTAAGGAAAGCTGTCTTGACATCCATTTGCCAAATCTCATAGTCCATATGAGTAGCAATAGATAAAAGAATCCGGATAGACTTAAGTATTGCTACCGGTGAAAAAGTTTCCTTTTTCAACAAGCCTTGCTTTGAAAGTTTCCACCTTCCCATCTATCCCTTTTTTCCTATTGTAAACCTTTTAACACCCAATGGCTTTTACACCATCTGGTGGCTCTACAAGCTCCCAGACTTTATTAGAATACATATATTCTAATTCTGTATTCATTGCTCTTTGCCAAGATGCTGCATTCTTATCTTGGAGCGCTTCATCATATGTCCGGGGATCAGGTTCATGTTCACTAGGGATCAAGTCCAAAGACTCTCCCAAAACATGAATCTTTCAGGTTGCCTAACAACCCTCCCACTACGATGAGGTACTGTCTGTAATTATGTATCATTTGTGATACGTGTTGCAGTTTCTTGTGATATTTCATCTTGTACAGTTGGTACTAGATTAGACGTGTCCTTTATTATTTCTTTAAGAGCAATTTTACTTATGGGCTTGTGGTTCATTACTTAGTCCTCTTCTGAAAAATCGGACATTGGTGCTAACCATGACCTTTTGATTTTTATGACTATAAACCTCCTTTCGTTTCTCTAGGATAACCCTCAAACAAGTAAACTCCTGTCCATATTATCAGTGTCTCCCTTCAGCACATATGCTGGACTACCCTGAATCCGAATATGCTTCAAATTAGGCTTACGCCTATTATGCAATTCTATGTGAGTAGGGAGTTCTGACTTAAAAGGCACTATGTTCACTTCCATTTCCAGAGTATACCCTCAAAACTAATTTGGTAATTTTCTGAACAACTTATCATCGATCTAATAATTTCCATAAGAGTCATATACCTTCTTTCTACTACACCATTCTGTTGGGGTGTACCAGGTGCAGTTAGTTGGGATTGAATCCCAACTTCTGATAAGTGACTCCTAAACTCTCCCAAGAGGTACTCACTACTATGATCTCACCATAGTGTCATGATACTTTTACCTTGACGTCACTCCACATCAGCCTAATACTCTTTGAACTTATCAAAGCACTTTGACTTGCGGCATATCAAGTAAATGTACCCGTATCTTGAATAGTTGTCTATAAAATAGACGAAATATTCGAAACCATCTCTTGCCTAGATAGACATAGGACCACACAAATCAGAATGAACTAATTCTAACACATCTTTGGCTCCATACCCCTTAGACTTAAAAGCTTCTTGGTCATTTTTCCTTCCAAGTAAGACTCGCAGGTTGGAAAGATTTCCAATACCAATGAACCCAAAGTTCATCGGCTATTATCCTTTGAATCCTACTCAAGTTAATATAACCTAGCCTTAAATGCCAAATATATGATTGGTTCATTTCCGAAGGTTGCTTTCTCTTATTAGAATTAAAAGATATGTTATTAATTTCCATTTGTTGCATCGTGGGAGTTATTGGATTTTATAAATTGCCAACCAATGTACCAGAACAGATAACTTCCCTCTTTTCCTTGATAACAACTTTGTTATCAAAAGAGATAGAATATCAAGTTCTTTGAATAGTTTAGAAATTGAAATCTAGTCCTTTCTAAACTTAGTACGTAAAAACAATTTCTCAAAATCCATGTTTTATTTCTATCGGAGTATAAACATCTCCCACTACAACAACTGCTACTTTTGCAGTAGTGCCCATGCAGACAATATTTTCCCTTCACATAGTTGTCAGGTTTCCTGGAACCCCTGCAATGAATTGCAGACATGATCAGTGGCTCCCGTAGCTACACACCAGACACCAGTAGATAACACCACTAAATATGTTTCAACAACTAATGAATTAAATACACCTCTATTGTTCTTATTTCTGAGAGGATAGTCGATCTTAGAGCCCAAGTTTTGTTTCCAATCTTAATTGGGACTACTAAGTATATCCTATAGTATAACAACTAGGGGATTGATAAACATATGAAATCCTAAGAATCACAAAAAAAAAATATTTGATTAAGACCAACACTCTAAAATCCCCGTGAATTTTGTATGTCATGTTAGTGTGGACGTATACAAATTAAAACTTTAATAGGAGATTTTATCCATTAATTTTATTATCTTGTCAACCTATCTTTATGACAAATAAAATTAATAGTTGGTCTTACTTTGATCAAAAATTTGGTCAAAACTTTGAATTTAAAATAACATTGATTCCTCAAACTATATTATTTAAATTCACCAACACCACAAACACCGAGAATTATGCATGCCACATTAGTGTGGACGTATACAAATTCAAACATTCGTAAGAGGAGGGTCTTACCCATTAATTATCTTGTCAATCTTAAATTACCTCAAACACTATGAATTTTGTATGCCACGTTAGTGTGGACGTATACAAATTCAATTGTTTGTAAGAGGAGGTATTACCTATTTTATTTTGTCAACCTAACTTTATGACAAATAAAATTACCTCAAACACTATGAATTTTGTATGCCACGTTAGTGTGGACGCATACAAATTCAAACATTTGTAAGAGGGGGGTTTACCTAGCTTTATGACAAATTAATAGTTGGTATTCCTTTGGTCACGCAAAACAATAGCAGTGACTCCGTTGGGGAGGATACTATTGAATGCGTCTAAGTGTATACCATTACTTGATACTTAGTCCATTAAATAGGATTATGCCCCTTCAGTTGGAGAAGATCACACGCTCCTAAATAATTTCCTATAACCATCCATAAAGGAAGTTTGATCTAGTGATCCACAACAAACCCATCCATTGTGGAGGGAGGCACTTAGAGCCAACACGCAAGCTTATTGCATCACTTACAAGCCAGTAATGGAGACCATGGGATTTATTTACTAATCCCTCTCCCACCTAGTTTTTTAAGGTGAGGATTTTTGACAACGCTAGCATACATCACATGCACACACACACATCACAGTAAATAAAAGCAATAAATATGGAAATTAATTTTCCAACTATTATGGGGTCTTCCATCACTGTCCTTCGCGTGCTGCCATCCCTAGGGATCATGTCGTTAGGTCCATCGAGCTTCCTTTTCCGCTACACCTCTGGTCCTCCAATAGCACCACGCCTCGCAATGATATGATCCGCTACAAAAATAGAATTTTACATATATCGACCCTATATTCCATAAAGGAATGTACATGTAATCTAGATCGAAACAAAAATATAAAATCCTAATAACTAATACAGCTCCTGCTGTATTTAATATTACAATCATGCACATACAATAAAATGCCCTTGACATGTTCAAGGGTCCAATCACACACAATATCTATATATCATAATAGTTGGAGCCTGCAACCACAAAGTTAGCACATCCTACTATTATCCTGCCTAAATGATGTATGACATGTACATAATTAACTGAAAACCAAAACACACAGAGGTAAACCCTAGCTCTGATACCAATTGTTGGTTAGTCCTAGGAAGATCGTACCGGTTCCACTGTACAAAAATTATGTACAAGTGTCAAACCTTTCCTAAACAACCTATTGTGTTCTTTAGAAATTAAATTAGGAATCGCAAACGGAACTTAACATTATTGATTACAAATTTAACTTATCTGTTCTTAATGGTTTAGATTTGGATCGCAAGCGGAAGTTAACACTATTGATCCAAATCCACCTATGTTATAAAGTTGATTATATATTTATTTCTAAAATCGGATCCCAGGTCAAACATGGTGAAGCACTAGACCTTCTTGGGTATGGGATAATCCACCACTGCCTCGACAAAGCCTTTAATAGAAATTTAATATTTAATTTCCTAAAATAACATTAGGTTTAACCGAAAAGAACAATCGAATCACAAATCCAAATAACAAAACAAAAGAAACACAACTTCGAAACAAATCTGAAACTCTAGAATCATATGCCTCTTGTGTTTGGAATTCATACAAAAAAAAACTAGCATGATGCGGAAAATAATTACTAATTATACCTCTTCTATGCATGCTAATAACCTCGAGATCTTCTGCCGTATTCCTCGCCTCCTCTTGGAGATCGTGTGGGTGACGATCTTCCAAGATGAACACCACCCAAAACCTTCTTCCTCCTTCTCTTAAAATTCGGCCACCACCACCACAAAGAAATAATAGAGCAAGGGGAAAAGAGAGGGAGAGAGGGTCGGCCACAAGAGAGAGCTCCAACAAGAGAATAAGAATTGATATCACATGAGGCCACTCCTCCCCTTCTTTTATATTACTTGCCCAAGGCAAATAAGGAAAAGATTTTTATAAAAATTAAAATCTTCCTCTTATTTTTCCTTTTCCCCTTTTATTTTTCCTTTTTTTTCCCTTGATTGATTCAATCGTTGATTGAATCATTGGATGATTGGCTGGCCCCTTGCTTGGGCGCCAAGCAAGGGTGGTCGGCCCTTTAAAGGAAGAAAATAATCTTGTAAAAAATTTTATAAGAAAAGAAAAAACTCTTATAAAATTTTACAAGCTCTCTTTTAATTTCCTAATGTGGATGTCAAAAAAGAAAAGTTTTAAAAATTAAAACCAAGTTTTAAATTTTAAAACTTCTCTTCTAAAATTTCCTTTTTTTAACATGGTTACAAAAATAGAAAGTTTCAAATTTAAAAATTCTCTTCCTTTTTTCTAAAAACAATGAGGATGGTTAAAAAAGGAAAGTTTTTAAAACTTTTAAACTTTCTTTTAAACCATGTGGCCTAATTCAAATAAGGAAAGTTTTATTTTAAAATCTCTCTTTTAAAACTTGTAGATATCTACAAAGAGAATATTTTTAAAATTTAAAACATCCCTCCTAGTTTGAATTATGTAGCCAGCCCCCTTAATTTTGCTAGTGGTCGGCCCTTGGCTTGGTCACCAAGCCTTGGGTCTGCCCCCTCCTGGACACCAAAATGGGCTTTATATAGATGGACTTGAGCCTTTAATGAGGCTATGGCTGGGACCTAGAGGAGAAATTGGTTTTGGCCTTCCGACGAGCTTGAGTATCCCGTGTTCGCCCCAAACACACAACTCAAGTTCATCAATAATAACTCATTCCATTAGAGAGTTATTATTGCACTACCGCACCAATCCCAAATTACATTATGGGCTCCTTCTTATCATGAGTGTGTTAATCTCCCCGTGTTTGAGATATCGAATGTCTATTAATTTAATTGAGTTACTGACAACTCACTATAATTAATGTCTTAGTCCAAGAGTAATACCACTCAACCTCATTGTCATGTCGGACTAAGTACTTCCACCTACAGGGTTTAACATGACAATCCTTATAAGCGCCTCTTGGGAACATTCTCAACCTTGATTACTAGGACACAGTTTCCTTCTATAATCAACAACACACACTATAAGTAATATCATTTCTCAACTTATCGGGCCTATTGATTTATCAAATAAATCTCACCCTTTGATAAGTTAAAGAAATAAATACTAAATATATGTGCTTGTTATTATATTAGGATTAAGAGCACACACTTCCATAATAACTAAGGTCTTGTTCTTTTATTAAGTCAGTTATAAAAAGAACTTACCTTAAATGGTCCTACTCAATACACTCAGAGTGTACTAGTGTAATTTATTAGTCAAGATAAACTAATACTTAATTACACTACGACTATTCCAACGGTTTGTTCCTTCTCATCTTAGTCGTGAGCAACTATTTATAATTTATAAAGGACTGATAACATGATCTTCTGTGTGTGACACCACACACCATGTTATCTACAATATAAATTAATTGAACAACTACACTTAACAAATAAATGTAGACATTTGACCAATGTGATTCTTTTATTTCAAAAATAAATGTTTATAAAAGCTAGGCTTTTAGTATACACTCTAACACTCTGAGCTGCTCCTCCTAGAGTAGTGAGAAACATCCGACACTTGACCCCATCAGTAAACTACTGTAACATAGCAGTACTTTCGAATTTAGACAAGTGATCTTTAGGATCAGTGGTCCCAGAATATTCTCCAATGTGCAAGCTCCAATAATGCTTGGGTAGTGCATCATCAAGAACTCTCTAAGAGAACGGAGTAGCAATTCTCTCCGGGGAACTATCGCTGGTCACCACCTTTCCTCTACGTTTTTCCTTCACAGGTGCTTCATAAGAGGATTCTTGAAGCACCGATTTTCGTCCTCCTTGCTCCAGAGGAGTATGGAAGAATGCACGAGGATGTCGAGTGGGAGAAATAGGGGCAGGAGTTATGTAAGCAATATCATCTTCCTCCATACCTCTGTTTTTCTAGCGATCCGTGGTTGAAATTGCAGGATGTGCAGCCACAGGCAAGGTACCTACCGTATTAGCTTGATGTTGTTACTGCAATGCCTTTTAGGCTCTGGCATTGATGAGTAACTTAAAATCTTCTTGAGTCACAGTAATGGTGTTAGGTTTTGCAGCATCCTCTGTAACGCCCGAAAATTCTCAAACTTGCATTAGAATTATTCTATAATTTTTCTGGAATTTTTAGATATTTTTCCGGAATTTTCCGAGTAGCGGAAGTAGCAAAAATAATTAGAAAAATAAAAAGGCTTAAGCGGGAATCGAACCCGGGACCTCTCGGGTCCGCTAAACCTTTAGTTAGACTTAGTAACCGGTGAACCCAGCAGGGCCGTGCTGAAAGAAAGGAGAATCAAATATATTTATAATTGAGTTGGGCCAAAATACCCACTTAATATAAATAGGAAAACATAAGTTGGTTTGGTTTATTTTGGGAGTTGGGTTCGGCAACTTTCCTCTCCACCGAGACCTCACGCCACCTCTCCTCCCTCTTCCTCTCGGCGCCCAAACAAACCACAAGGAGACCTAGGGTTCTCTCCCTAGGGCCCCAAGGACACCTTCCGGCGACAACTCCGGCACGAGGACGTTCCCCTCCGCGAGTAGAGCACGTGGACGCGAGCGAATCGTCGAGAAGTCGTCTCCACCGGAATTTCTAGTGATTAGATTTGTAAGAAATCTAGCACACAAGGTAAGAAACCCCTCACCTGCAGTATAAGTAGCTCTCGCGTGTTTTCTTTTATGCATTAGATTAGTTTTATTGAATTTTGTCAGCATATAGTGTGTATTTCAACTCTTCTCACAGATTTAGGGATTAGTGAGCATCTCTAGATGGGCCGAGCACGTGTATCCTCTGTAGATAGGGGTTTAGACGCTGCTGGGTGCCTAGAGGTGGTCTCCCTGATCGCAAGGAGAGTTAGAGAGCGCCAAATGCTCGACAAAATGCCTAGCACAGCCTTATGATACAGTGGGCATGTTGTTAAATGCCATAGAACATGTTAATTAGCATGATCAGTTTTATTTCAGCTTTTACGAGACTAGATGTCCAAATGGGTGGCCTCCCACAGTCGCCTCTAGGTTCAGACAACCTAGTTCTAGGTTCAGACAACCTAGATTCAGCAAAATAGTATTAGCTATTTCAGTATTTTACTTTTCAGTGGCACTGTACTGGATTAGATATCCATTGGGTTGGGCTCCCATAGTCGTCCCTAGGTTTAGCTAACCTAGTAAACCCTACTAGATTCGGAACTTGCAATCCCGAGTCTAGTTAGGGATGCGCGCACAACAAGTACAGTTGTCAGGGCCCATCAGCAGCATGTTTAGTATTTTCACTTACTATATGTATATGGTTTTCAACCTTTCACAAATTAGTTCGTGAATTCAGTACAGTCCTAGCATTAGCTCAGTATTAGCTTAGCTCAGTTTTTAGCATCAGTTTAGTTCTTCATTGATACAATGTGATTGATATCATGTTCAGCTTTAGATATGCCATGATTGTATGCTTATATGCCATGTCATGTTTAGTTTATTCAGTATACTTAGCATATCCTTTCAAACAGCATGATTTAAAATCATATTCGCATCGTATGCATGTTTTAGTGAGGTAGATGGTTTCTTACTAAGCTTTTTAGCTTACAGATACTATTTTTCTTATACTGCAGATACAGGTAAAAGGAAAATGGACTAGCAGTGGAGGCTGGAGGTCAATGCAGATCAAGATGTGTGTGGAAGGAACTGGAATAAAGATCCTAGGGATCTAGTTTTATTTTATTATGCATTAGAACGTGTTCAGTATGCATTAGTACTTATAGCAAGCGTTATCTTATGTTTCTGTTAGTTAGCATGAGAACAGTTTAAAACCTTGTTAGTTTTGGTTTCCATATGTTTACATGCCATGAATTAGTATTCTATGCCTTAATCATGCTTAGTATGTTAGCCATTACCTAGTAGAATGTTTCTCTTAGCTTTTATAGTGTTGTGTAATGACTTGGGCACGCATCAGTGCTGATATCAGGGGCCTGATACGAAATCAGAAACCCCTGATCGGTCAGCAGACCGATCAGGGAGTCTCTGATCGGTCGGTAGACCGATCAGGGACCTGGGTTCTGCGAACAGAAGCTTCTGTTCGTTCCCTGATCGATCCGTGGATCGATCAGGAGCTGGGTCGCGAAAAATGGCTCACTGATCGGTCAGCAGACCGATCAGTAAGCCACTGATCGGTCAGCAGACCGATCAGTAAGCCACTGATCGGTCTCATTGACCGATCAGGGACCAGCTGGATCGGTCGGCAGACCGATCCAGCAGCGTACAGAATTGCAGCGTAGTTTATGGATCGGTCGGTTGAACGATCCGGAGTTTCCTACCGTGCCAGTGTCAGTAGATCGGTCTGTGGATCGATCCGAGGTTTATTATCAGTTGTAAACACCTCCCCTAGCATGTGTACAACACCTAGGTACACCCAGAACACTAAGTTAAACTTTACAGCATTTAGTTCAGTAAAATTTTAAATTAGCCAGTTTTCATTCCGCATTAATAGTCCAGCACAGCATAACTGTAGCGATCGACCTCGCAGCCTAGCCAGTAGGAGGCGGGTCGTTACAGAGTGGTATCAGAGCAGTGTTCCATACTTCCTACACACACATCAGCATTGAACCTACAGCTTCCAAGTAATAATACCTCTGCTTTATTTATGTTTCTTGCTTTCTTGTTATAGCTCATGTTTATAAATAATTGATGCATGTTGGTATGTGATAGTATATAGCATGATAGCAATAGTTATACAATTATGATTATAATAGTTATTCATTTTCTGTCCTCTATGTCTTTAGCAATGGCACGAGGACGCCCTGCTAGAAGGGCACTAGCTACTGAGCCCCAGCAAGAGGTAGGCAGTTCAGTGCCTCCTCCAGACCTTACAACGTTAGTGGCTCAGTTACAGCAGCAGCTAGCTGAACAGCAACAGGAGATAGCCACCCTCAGGGCTAATCAGCAGAGTACCCCCACAGTCACCCCGGAACCGAACATGACGACTCCAGAAGTCTGTGGATCGATCCGAGGTTTATTATCAGTTGTAAACACCTCCCCTAGCATGTGTACAACACCTAGGTACACCCAGAACACTAAGTTAAACTTTACAGCATTTAGTTCAGTAAAATTTTAAATTAGCCAGTTTTCATTCCGCATTAATAGTCCAGCACAGCATAACTGTAGCGATCGACCTCGCAGCCTAGCCAGTAGGAGGCGGGTCGTTACAGAGTGGTATCAGAGCAGTGTTCCATACTTCCTACACACACATCAGCATTGAACCTACAGCTTCCAAGTAATAATACCTCTGCTTTATTTATGTTTCTTGCTTTCTTGTTATAGCTCATGTTTATAAATAATTGATGCATGTTGGTATGTGATAGTATATAGCATGATAGCAATAGTTATACAATTATGATTATAATAGTTATTCATGTTCTGTCCTCTATGTCTTTAGCAATGGCACGAGGACGCCCAGATAGAAGGGCACTAGCTACTGAGCCCCAGCAAGAGGCAGGCAGTTCAGTGCCTCCTCCAGACCTTACAGCGTTAGTGGCTCAGTTACAGCAGCAGCTAGCTGAACAGCAACAGGAGATAGCCACCCTCAGGGCTAATCAGCAGAGTACCCCCACAGTCACCCCGGAACCGAACCTGACGACTCCAGAAGTCTTAGAGGTTCCACCAGCCCAGCCTACAGCGCCAGCGCCAGCAGTCCCAGCAGCTGAGCCAAGAAAGGAAGCCTATCTGATCCAGTGGCAGCGAGTCAAGCCAGAGAACTTCTCAGGCACTAGTGAACCATGGGATGCACAAGCCTGGTTCAAAACACTGGAGAGCACGATGGAGCTTCTGGACTGGCCAGAAAACGAGAAGGTGAAGTGTGCCTCCTTCTGCCTGACAGGAGACGCACGCATGTGGTGGGAAAGAATCAGAACGAAGCGCCCAGTGAACCAGATGTCATGGGCTGACTTCGAGAAGGAATTCTTCGATGAGTTCTTTCACATATGGGTTACAAACCGCCACTACGATGAGTTCACTGAGTTTCGTCAGGGCAACCTTTCAGTTGAGGAAGCCGTGAAGAAATTCAACTGGTTGGCTCGTCTATGCCCAGAGCTAGTCAGCACAGAGAAGGAACGAATCTGGTTGATGCTCAAGATGATGAGGCCAGAGATAGCAGTGAACGTGGCTGGTGGCATACATAGGCCACAAACCATAGAGGAGTTAGTGAGCAGTGCCTTGACCACAGAGCATTACCAGAACAGCATAAAGCAGCAGAAGCAAGTCTCCTCAGAGTCCAAAGGCCAAGGAAACTCTCACACTCAAAAACAGCAAGGCCACAGCTCTAACTGGAAAGGGAACTCCAACAGCAAGCGCAAATCAGGGAGTGACCCAAAAGGAGGACCATCTAGCAAGCGACCTAGTTATCCAAAGTGTGCTACTTGTGGGAAATTCCACCCAGGGGTTTGTCGCAAGGGCACACGAGGATGCTTTGAATGTGGACAAGAAGGGCACATGGCCAAGCAGTGCCCGAACAAGACCGGTCTTCCTCAGCCACAGCAGATTCAGTATGCAGGCCAGCCAGCTCAGTTATATCAGATGCAGGCCGCTCTAGAAGGTCCACTTATCAGCCAGGGCAGATTAGAAGCCCCTCCAGCTACGGCGAATGCGATGATCTACTCACTCATCAGAGAGGACGTAGCCAATGCCTCGACAGTTGTCACAGGTCAGATTAGCATTTTACAGCATAGTGCTACTGTTCTATTTGATACTGGGGAAACTCATTCTTATATAGCCAGGATGTTCTCCGAAAAATTAAAAATACCCCCAGAGGTACTCAGTGGTCAGTTTTTGACGGCACTACCTTCAAGAGAGATCATGGCATCCACGCACTGGCTCAGAGCAGTGCCGGTCATTATAGCAGACAGAGAGCTCTTTTGTGATCTGATAGTGCTAGAGATGACCGACTATGACGTTATCTTTGGAATGGACTTTCTGATCAGATACGGTGCTACCATAGAGTGCCGTAAACAGAAAGTCATCTTCCAACCTGAAGCGGCAATGCAATTTGAATACAGCGGGGAACCAAAGAGAAAGGCCAAGAAGTTCCTCTCAGCTATGAAAGCACAGAAGCTACTGGATTCAGGATGTACAGGATTCCTAGCACACGTAGTCAACGCCAGCCAGGACAAGAACCAACAGCTAGCAGAGGTTCGAGTCGTATGTGACTACCCAGCAGTCTTCCCTGAAGAGTTACCAGGCTTAGCACCAGACAGGGAGATTGACTTTGAGATAGAGCTCATTCCCGGTACAAACCCTATCTCCAAAGCGCCTTATCGCATGGCTCCAGCAGAACTGAAGGAACTTCAGGAGCAACTACAGGAGCTGCTTGACAAGGGTTTCATACGCCCGAGGCATTCACCATGGGGAGCGCCTGTATTGTTCGTGAAGAAGAAGGATGGAAGCATGCGACGGTGCATAGACTACAGATCACTGAACCAAGTCATGATCAAGAACAGGTATCCCCTTCCCAGAATCGATGACCTTTTCGACCAGCTGAAGGGAGCAGCAGTGTTCTCCAAGATAGATCTCAGATCAGGTTATCATCAGGTAAAGGTTAAAGAAGGGGATATACCCAAGACAGCATTCAGAACCAGATACGGACACTACGAGTTCGTAGTCATGCCCTTTGGCGTGACCAATGCTCCAGCTACCTTCATGGATCTCATGAACAGAGTATTCAGGGAGTATTTAGATAAGTTTGTTATTGTGTTTATCGATGACATTCTTATCTACTCAGGAACTCAGGAAGAACACTCAGAGCACCTGAGACTAGTATTGCAGACCCTTCAGCAGAACCAGCTATACGCCAAGTTCACGAAATGTGAATTTTGGCTAGATCAGGTGTCCTTCCTGGGTCACATCATCTCAAGGGATGGTATTATGGTAGATCCCAGCAAGATAGAAGCAGTAAGTAACTGGAAGAGACCTAAGAACGCTAGCGAAATCAGGAGCTTTCTGGGATTAGCAGGATATTACAGAAAGTTTGTAGAAGACTTCTCCAGGATTGCCTCCCACCCATGCTCTTACCGTAAAGAACAGGAATGGACAGAGGACTGTGAGAACAGTCATGAGCTAAAAGAAGATTGACCGGTGCTCCCATTTTGGCTCGCCACAACACCAGCTTTGACATCTATAGTGATGCCTCTAAGTTGGGACTAGGAGCAGTACTGATGCAAAACGGCAAGGTGATCGCCTATGCCTCCAGACAACTAAAGGATTATGAGAAGAATTACCCTACTCATGACCTTGAGCTTGCAGCAGTAGTGTTCGCTCTCAAAATTTGGAGACATTACTCAGTTCAGAGTGTATATAGATCATCAGAGTCTGAAGTACTTCTTCACTCAGAAGGATCTGAACATGCGACAGCGCAGATGGCTTGAGCTGGTCAAAGACTACGATATAGACATCCTCTACCATCCGGGGAAAGCCAATAAGGTAGCCGACGCACTTAGAAGAAAATCCAGTGCTACCTTATTATCTCTTACAGCCATGTCACCGGCCCTACAGAAGGAGATCGTAGATTTCAGTCTCGAACTCATGGTTGGACATCTCTCTACTATGACCTTAAAGTCTACCTTGCTTGGTGATATTCAGTCAGCTCAGGAGCAGGACCCTGAAATTCAGAAAATCAAGCAAGGGCTAGCAGAATCAGAAAGTAGAGAATTCAGAGTGTCCGATAGCGGGGTGTTGTATTTTGGTGACAGACTCTTTCCAGATCAGGAGGAGCTATGGAGACATATTTTAGATGAGGCTCACAAGACTCCCTATGCGATGCATCCAGGTTCCACCAAAATGTATCAAGACATGAAGAACCAGTTTTGGTGGCCCGGGATGAAGCGAGACATCGCCAGATATGTTAGCATCTGCCTCACCTGTCACAGGGTCAAGGCAGAACATCAGCGACCAGGAGGAGTACTGCAGCCTATACAGATTCCAGAATGGAAATGGGAGGATATCTCTATGGATTTCATAGTGGGACTGCCCAGAACCACGAATGGTTTTGACGCCATCTGGGTAATAGTCGACAGGTTGACTAAATCAGCCCACTTCTTAGCTATCAAGATATCCTACTCCATGGAGAAGCTAGCTCAGTTGTATCTCCAGGAGATCGTCAGACTACATGGAGTCCCACGAACCATCATTTCAGACAGAGACAGCAGATTCACATCACACTTCTGGGAGTGTGTACAGTCAGCGTTAGGCACTAAGTTAAAGTTCAGCACAACATTCCATCCTCAGACAGATGGTCAGACGGAGCGAGTAAACCAGGTACTCGAAGATATGCTCCGAGCGTGTGCCCTAGACTTCAAGGGAAGTTGGTGCAAATATCTGAGCTTAGCAGAATTTGCATACAACAACAGCTATCAGGCCACTATCGGCATGGCACCTTACGAGGCTCTCTATGGGCGGAGGTGTAGATCTCCAATCTGTTGGTATGAGAGTGGTGAACAGAAAGAACTAGAACTTCAGACAGATCTAGTAGCAGATACCACAGCAGCTATACAGCAGATCCGCCAGAGGATAGAGACAGCTCAGAGCCGCCAGAAAAGCTATGCTGATACACGGCGCAGACCCTTAGAGTTTTCAGTCGGGGATACAGTGTTCCTCAGAGTAGCTCCCATGAAGGGAGTGATGCGTTTTGGGAAGAAGGGCAAACTTAGTCCCAGATATGTGGGACCATACCTTATCAGCAGAAGAGTGGGCAAGGTAGCATATGAGCTAGAGCTACGCCAGGAAATGTCAACTGTCCACAACGTATTTCATGTCTCTATGCTGAAGAAGCATACCCCAGATGTCACCCAGGTGATTGAGCCCCAGTCGGTACAGATCCGCGAGGACCTCAGCTATGATAGTCGGCCTATTCAGATAATAGACCGAGCAGTTAAGAAATTACGGAACAAGGAAGTACCATTAGTCAAAGTCATTGGGCACAGTCACACAGCAGAAGAGGCAACTTGGGAGACAGAAGCCAGCATGAGACAGAAGTACCCAGAATTGTTCTAAGTTCGAGGACGAACTTTTTATAAGGTATGGGGGATTGTAACGTCCGAAAATTCTCAAACTTGTTTTAGAATTATTCTATGATTTTTCTGGAATTTTTAGATATTTTTCTAGAATTTTTCGAGTAGCGGAAGTAGCAAAAATAATTAGAAGAATAAAAAGGCTTAAGCGGGAATCGAACCCGGGACCTCTCGGATCCGCTAAACCTTTAGTTAGCCTTAGTAACCGGTGAACCCAGCAGGGCCGTGCTGAGAGAAAGGAGAATCAAATATATTTATAATTGAGTTGGGCCAAAATACCCACTTAATATAAATAGGAAAACATAAGTTGGTTTGGTTTATTTTGGGAGTTGGGTTCGGCAACTTTCCTCTCCACCGAGACCTCACGCCGCCTCTCCTCCCTCTTCCTCTCGGTGCCCAAACAAACCACAAGGAGACCTAGGGTTCTCTCCCTAGGGCCCCAAGGACACCTTTCGGCGACAACTCCGGCACGAGGACGTTCCCCTCCGCGAGTAGAGCACGTGGACGCGAGCGAATCGTCGAGAAGTCATCTCCACCGGAATTTCTAGCGATTAGATTTGTAAGAAATCTAGCACACAAGGTAAGAAACCCCTCACCTGCAGTATAAGTAGCTCTCGCGTGTTTTCTTTTATGCATTAGATTAGTTTTATTGAATTTTGTCAGCATATAGTGTGTATTTCAACTCTTCTCACAGATTTAGGGATTAGTGAGCATCTCTAGATGGGCCGAGCACGTGTATCCTCTGTAGATAGGGGTTTAGACGCTGCTGGGTGCCTAGAGGTGGTCTCCCTGATCGCAAGGAGAGTTAGAGAGCGCCAAATGCTCGACAAAATGCCTAGCACAACCTTATGATACAGTGGGCATGTAGTTAAATGCCATAGAACATGTTAATTAGCATGATCAGTTTTATTTCAGCTTTTACGAGACTAGATGTCCCAATGGGTGGGCTCCCACAGTCGCCTCTAGGTTCAAACAACCTAGTTCTAGGTTCAGACAACCTAGATTCAGCAAAATAGTATTAGCTATTTCAGTATTTTACTTTTCAGTGGCACTGTACTGGATTAGATATCCATTGGGTTGGGCTCCCATAGTCGTCCCTAGGTTTAGCTAACCTAGTAAACCCTACTAGATTCGGAACTTGCAATCCTGGGTCTAGTTAGGGATGCGCGCAAAGCAAGTACAGTTGCCAGGGCCCATCAGCAGCATGTTTAGTATTTTCACTTACTATATGTATATGGTTTTCAACCTTTCACAAATTAGTTCGTGAATTCAGTACAGTCCTAGCAGTAGCTCAGTATTAGCTTAGCTCAGTTTTTAGCATCAGTTTAGTTCTTCATTGATACCATGTGATTGATATCATGTTCAGCTTTAGATATGCCATGATTGTATGCTTATATGCCATGTCATGTTTAGTTTATTCAGTATACTTAGCATATCCTTTCAAACAGCATGATTTAAAATCATATTTGCATCGTATGCATGTTTTAGTGAGGTAGATGGTTTCTTACTAAGCTTTTTAGCTTACAGATACTATTTTCCTTATACTGCAGATACAGGTAAAAGGAAAATGGACTAGCAGTGGAGGCTGGAGGTCAATGCAGATCAAGATGTGTGTGGAAGGAACTGGAATAAAGATCCTAGGGATCTAGTTTTATTTTATTATGCATTAGAACGTGTTCAGTATGCATTAGTACTTATAGCAAGCGTTATCTTATGTTTCTGTTAGTTAGCAAGAGAACAGTTTAAAACCTTGTTAGTTTTGGTTTCCATATGCTTACATGCCATGAATTAGTATTCTATGCCTTAATCATGTTTAGTATGTTAGCCATTACCTAGTAGAATGTTTCTCTTAGCTTTTATAGTGTTGTGTAATGACTTTGGCACGCATCAGTGCTGATATCAGGGGTCTGATACGAAATCAGAAACCCCTGATCGGTCAGCAGACCGATCAGGGAGTCTCTGATCGGTCGGTAGACCGATCAGGGACCTGGGTTCTGCGAACAGAACTTTCTGTTCGTTCCCTGATCGATCCGTGGATCGATCAGGAGCTGGGTCGCGAAAAATGGCTCACTGATCGGTCAGCAGACCGATCAGTAAGCCACTGATCGGTCTCATTGACCGATCAGGGACCAGCTGGATCGGTCGGCAGACCGATCCAGCAGCGTACAGAATTGCAGCGTAGTTTATGGATCGGTCGGTTGAACGATCCGGAGTTTCCTACCGTGCCAGTATCAGTAGATCGGTCTGTGGATCGATCCGAAGTTTATTATCAGTTGTAAACACCTCCCCTAGCATGTGTACAACTCCTAGGTACACCCAGAACACTAAGTTAAACTTTACAGCATTTAGTTCAGTAAAATTTTAAATTAGCCAGTTTTCATTCCGCATTAATAGTCCAGCACAGCATAACTGTAGCGATCGGCCTCGCAGCCTAGCCTGTAGGAGGCGGGTCGTTACATCCTCCATCACGTAGTCTAAGCTTATGGTGAAGATTTCCCACAGACGGCGCCAAATTTGATACTATCTGAGAACTTGCGGGATGAAGCGATGGGCAATGATGGGCGGTGATGAACAATAACTCTGATGTCGGCGAATAGAGGAGGATCCGAAAAAACCACAGCGGACCTCACAAGAGCCTAAATGTAGAATAATATATCCGAGATTACCAAAGTAGATTTGTGAACAATACCTCGCAAAAATGAACTCCGGTGAGGTACACCCGTGGAAAGGCGAACTCTGATGAGGAACAACATGGATCAGCGAAGGCTCAGCGATCCAATGGATGAGCTCCTCTTCCTGCGCACTATGAGACCAACCAACAAAGCATTAGCGACCTAAGACCGGAGTGGGAATCCCTAGCTAGGCCCTCCGATGCTCAAGTTAGTCTCTCGGAGAAGAAGAAGGATCATAGGAAAATGGAATTAGGGTTTGATTCTGATGCAATGCGTATGTTTGTGTACCTTTCCAGTGGAGAGGATTCCTCTTTTTATTCCACCTCATCTAACCTCCACAGTCATGAGATGCACCCCGGTTCGTTAGAGTTTGTTAGGAGATAATGTAATTCGAAACTGCAATAATAGTTTAAGGAATCTTTTTCTTACCCCAGATGTACTTTCTTTATCGTTTAGCATACTTGTGGAGACTTCTAGAAGCTATTTGCCACCAAATTAAGTTGTCATATGTGTTGGTTGGTCCTAGGAAGATCATACCGGTTCCACTGTATAAAAATTTTGTACAAGTGTCGAACCTTTCTTAAACAACCTATTGTGTTCTTAAGAAGCTAAATTAGGAATCGCAAACGAAACTTAACATTATTGATTTCAAATTTAACTTTTTTGTTCTTATTGATTTAGACTTAGATCGCAAGCAGAACTTAACACTATTGATCCAAATCAACCTATGTTATAAATTTAATTCAATATTAATTTCCAAAATTGGCTTCCAGGACTGCATGGTGAGGCACATGGCCTTCTTGGATATGGGGGCATCCACCACCGCCTAGACAAAGCCTTTTAAGGAATGCTAATATTTAATTTCCTTATATAACTCTAGGTTTAACCAAAAAGAACAATCGAATCACAAATTCAAAAAACAAAGAAAAACACAAACTCAAATTACAAATCGAAAAACTAGAATCTAATGCCTCTTTTATTTGGAATTCTTACAAAGAAAAATAACTAGTATGATGCAGAAAATAATTACTAGTTATACCTTCTTTTGTATGCAACAACCTCTTGATCTTCTACTGTATTCCTCTTCTTATCCCGGACGTTGTGTGGGCAACAATCTACCGAGATGAGAACCCCCAAAGCTCCTTCTTCTCCTTGCAAGATTCGACCACCACAAGTACTCCAAGAATAGATGAGGTTCGGCCACCACCACTAAGCTCCAGAATTTTTTTTTAATTAAAAACAATTTCCTCTTCTTAATTATAATGGTCGGCCACCTATAAGCTCTAAACAAGGAGAGTTTTAATTATCACAAGAATTAAAACTTCCTAATTTGCTTCTGAAAATTTATAAAAAAATTCTCCAATAATTTTTCCCTTCATGGTGGATTGTAAAATGAAATTTTATAAATTAAAATCTTTCTTTTAAACATGTGGATGATTTCCCAAAAAGGAAAATTTTATCTAAAATTAAAATCTCCTTTCAATCTACAAATAAGGAAAGATATCAAATCTTCTCTTAATCTTTTGTAGATACTTATGAAAGAAAATTTTTAATTTTAAAACTCTCTTTTTAAATCATGAACATGGTTACAAAAAAGGAAAGTTTTAACAAAATAAAAATCTTCTTTCAATCTACAAATAAGGAAAGATTTCAAATCCTTTCTTAATCTTTTGTAGACACTATTAAAAAGAAATATTTAAATTTTAAACTCTCTTTTATAAAATCATGTTATCCACATAAGAAAAGTTTTTAAATAAAATCCTTTTAATTTTATTAGGGTTGGCCACATCATGCTTGGGCTCCAAGCATTGGCCGACCCCTCCATCTTTGCTCAACCCTTTGCTTGGCCGGCCTAAGATTGGTCTCCAAGCTTGCTTGGCCGGCCCCTTTGGGTTGGGTAAGGAGCGGGTATGCGGTGGATATAAATCTCTATATACAAGAGGCTACGATAGGAACCGAGAGGAGGAATTGGTTTTGGTTTCCCGATGAAATTAAGCTTCCCGTGTTCGCCCCGAACACACAACTTCATCAATAATAATTCATACCACTAAAGAATTATTATTGAACTACCGCACCAACCACAAATTACATTTTGGGCTCCTTCTTATTATGAGTGTGTTAGTCTCCCTGTGTTTAAGATGTCGAATGTCCACTAATTAAATGAGTTACCGATAACTCCCTTTAATTATATCTTAGTCCAAGAGTAGTACCACTCAACCTTTTCGTCACGTCGGACTAAGTCCACCTACAAGGTTTAACATGGCAATCCTTATGAGCTCCTCTTGGGGACATTATCAACCTAGATTACTAGGACACAGTTTCCTTCTATAATCAACAAGATACACTATAAGTAATATCATATCCCAACTTATCGAGCCTTTTGATTTATCAAACTAAATCTCACCTTTTGATAAGTTAAAGAAATGAATACTAAATATATGTGCTTGTTATTATATTAGAATTAAGAGCACACACTTCCATAATAACTAAGGACTTATTCTTTTATTAAGTCAGTATAAAAAAAACTTTCCTTAAATAGTCCTGCTCAATACACTTAGAGTGTACTAGTATAATTTATTAGTCAAGATAAACTAATACTTAATTATACTATGACTATTCCAATGGTTTGTTCCTTTCCATCTTAGTCGCGAGCTACTGTTTATAATTTATAAAAAACTGATAACACGATCTCCTGTGTGTGACACCACACACCGTGTTATCTTTAATATAAACTAATTGAACGACTACACTCAGTATATATAAATGTAGATACTTGACCAATGTGATTTTTATTTTTAAATAAATGTTTATACAAAAGCTAGGCTTTTAGTATATACTCTAACAATATGATCTCATATTCTTATGGTTCACCTGTTACATACATTTGGTTAGTCACATAAGCCCATTTTGTATATATGAGGAATATCTTCTGTTGTACTAGTCTCGACCGGTATTTTATACTCGATCTGCTATTTATACCAGACCAGGATTCTACTATTATAAATATGCCAGAAATCATGTAAGGTTGCAAACCTTTATGCTTGATCGACTTTCCATGTTTGGCAAGTCTATTGTGCCCAACCGATCACACATTATCGTTTGAGATTAGCTAATCAGGCGTGTACAAACACTATTACCCGATCAACCTTCCCTCGGTCGACTGTATACTAAGGGTCATGCGAGACTAAATGCCTCTATGCTCGCCTGGTCTATTGAGCTCGGTCGATCATACATTATCGACCGAGATTAACTAATCGGGTGTGTACAGACACTATTGCTCAGTCGGCCTTCCCTCGATTGGCTGTATGCTAAGGGTCGTGTGAGACTGAATGCCTCTGTGTTTGGCCGGTCTATTTGTTGGGTTTTTCGGGCCGCAAAAATTATTTTTTTGCATTGCGAAAACCCTGAATCCCATGTCACCGGATCCGTACAAAGTTATAAAACAAAATTTTTCTACGTGTACGAGTTTCTCTAACCCAGATCTACACTAGATCTACAAAGAAAAAGAGATTACCCTTGATGCGAAGCCATTCGCAAATCTCGCTCGTCCAAGGTTCGCCGGATCTCAAGGTTGTCAAGTGTACAACCCTCTATGTGTATCCACACGAACAAATCGATGGAGAGAACCTCTAAAGATGTGCTAGCAACCTTAGAGGATCAGCAATAGTGGAGGAGAGGGAGAGAAGAAAGGTAGATAGGAAGAAGAAGGAGGTTACAAAACCAAATGAAACTCACCATTGAGTTAAAGTGATCGGCCACTTCAAGAAGGCTTTTAAACCTCCATGGGATATCAAGATTCACAACTCTTGATCTCCCGCATGAGGTGGCACACACATGTGCTAGCCTTGATGATGTGGCACATCATCATTAGTCTACTTAATGCCAACTCACAAATGAGGTGGCAATGGTCAAGTCAAACTTGACCTTTCATCTTCCTCTCAAGTCAAGTCAAACTTGACCACTTCTCTCCCATGGTTGATCAAATCTAACCATTGGTTCAAGTCAATTTTAATTTAATGAATCTCTATTCATTGAATTAAATTGGCTCAATGAGTCTAAGTCCAAATTAGACTCATTTAATTCATGAACCAAATTGAGTCCAACTCAATTAGTTTACTTTGGATTACTCTTAATCCAATTTGGTTCATCACATGAACCTAATCCTATTGGTTCATCAAATGAACCTAATCTCCATCTAATTGCCCTTTGTGTGTGACCCTATAGGTTCTTGTAACGTTGGCAATACTCCTAAACCCATTTAGAAGCATAAGTAATGAGCGGTATCTAGCAACACATCATTACTACCCAAGTTACAAGAATGTTGAGATCCAACATCACCTTGTGACTACTAATTGTGACTCTTCACAATATGTGATAATGTCCTTCTATCCTAGACATCTAGATTGATCAATGTAAGGCATAGACCGTGTCATCCTCTAATCAATCTAAATCTTGAACTCCAAGTAGACTCACTGAATCAAATGAGCTCAACATCTCATATTGACTCATTTGGCCATGGCCATGCACTTAGTGGTCTCACTCTATCAAGAATAATGATGTCACTCCCGTCATATAGGAGGGATAGATCCCATCTACATCACTCACATCCCTCCGCATAATTTGTTACATACCCAGTAATCGCATTTATAGTCCACCCAGTTACGGGTGACGTTTGACGAAGCCAAAGTATGTAACTCCTTGTGTAGGGAGCCATGGTGACTTCAGGTCCAAGGACTAATAGTCATACTAATAGCCACATGAGAAAGTATATGACACTCATATAACGATCCATGATACTTTCTCATGGCGGGTCATTCAGTATACATTCTCCAATGCATACCCATGTGTCAACTTGATATCTCTATATCCATGACTTGTGAGATCAAGTCATCGAGTTGACTTACATGCTAATCTCGTCGCATTAACATTGTCCCTGAATGTTAATACTTGACTAGAAATGATTAAGAGTAGTGTTCCCTATATCATCTCATTATCGTTTCAACCAATCGATTGATATAGGTAAGAACCTTCTACTCAAGAACGCTATTATACTTAGTTATTTGACACCAATATAAGTAAGTTTAATAACCATAAACAAATGCCCTTATATACATAAGAAATATGATACAATGAGTCCATACAACAATCATCAAATGATTGGCTCTAGGGCTCTAACTAACAATCTCTCAATAGCACTAGTGCCAATCATTATAGGCTCTAAGGCCTAATGACCTAGTGTGACCATCATGCTTCACTACAACAAAAATATTAAAAGACAATGGCTAAAAACCGTTGTCGTAGCCCTTTAAACCCGTTGTAATTGGCAGTGTTGTTAAAAGTGGGGGGCTACGACAACGGTTTTAAACCGTTGTCTTTGAATGAAAAGACAACAGTTTTGCAACGGTTTAAAACCGTTGTCTTTGAATGAAAAGACAACGGTTTAAAACCGTTGTTATTTAGAGCATTTTTCTGCCAATTACAACCGTTTTTGGGGCTACGACAACGGTTTTTAACCGTTGTCTTTGAGGGTGATAGACAACAATAGCAGTTTTAAATCGTTGTCTTTTAATTTATTATCTTTTAATACCAATATATCATATATCAATTTAAAATATAATAAAGAATCATAATCAAGAAAGAATATTTCCCACATCAATATCATTCAAAATGTTAGTTATACAAGAATTACAATCACAAAAGAAGAAACATATCTCATGTTCAAATAAAATTTATCCCAATACAAATAAATAAATAAACTCTATTTACAACTAATGAACAATAGCCAAACGACTATTTCATGATGATTTAGTCACTGCCTATTTCATGATTTGAACCACTGTGGTAAAAGTTCTTCTAGTTGAGCTGGATCTCTACCCTGCTGGTTGTTGCAGCTACAAGATGTTGATCCCCTATCAAGTGCTACCTCAGTTTGAGTACAACTCATGGTGGCCTGGCTGGAATATTCCTCTAATCCGAGAGTCTGCATGGGGTGGATGACTGAATCATCATGGTTCAATGTCAAGTGAGGTGTGGAACCATGACCATTTGGATTTTCCATCGAGGGCAGTAACCATCTCATCCAATCCTCTCGTCTTCTAATTTCCTCTGCTTGTAGATGATTGCAGGAACATGTTTTGAAGAAAAATACCAAAATGAATTATTTAAGAAACATAGCTGATAAGAGTAGAATCAAGAGGGGAAATGATGGGGGTGAAGTACCTGTATTTCAAGTTCTGTCGAATCTCTTAGAACATTCAATATCACCGCTATGCTCGTGGTCACCCTTTTGACCTGCATATATTGTGATGTGTTAGGAAGTAGAGGCAGTTAAATTTTTTGAACATGGAATTACTCCTCATATCCATAATCACATGGATTACTCACCATGTTAAAGGTAGCAATCAATGAGACGGGAACCCAACCATGATCATCCATCTTGCCACGAAGAAAAATATCCTTACAGAGATCATCCACGCTGCAGCAGAAACAATTTAATTTATTAACTGCCTGAAAAAAATACCTTACAGATATTAAGGTACCTAAAATAGTATTCAATATCTGCCGCTTCAATCTCAGTTTCTGATTGTCAACCAGACAATGAATCCTGATTGTGGAAGGATAAAATCCATTATCTTTTAACAGTTTTAAACAGTGGGAAAATTAATAATACCTTAATCCAATGATAGGCTTGCTGAACTAGTTTTTCACTTTTGTTCTAAACACCAAGAAAAGCTGGAGACTATAAATGCAAGAATAATGAAGTTTTAAAATGAAAGATTTCATTTTGGTATTTTGTTTCTCTTCTTCTAAAACCATTGGATAGCATGAACTGCTCCAACAGAAAAATCAAGCAGAAAACATTATGCCATGCAAGAGAAATCAAAAATAAAAACAAGAAATAAATTTCAGACTTAAAACTAGAAGACATTATTTCCTTTATTTATTTATGTTCTGGAGAAAAGGAAGTCACATAATATATATTACTTGTCCGGTTCTTGATCAGCCAACCATTCCCCTGCAAGAAAAATGCCCATTACACATCTAATGGGAAACTATATCCATCACATTTGGCTGCAGATTATTACCTTTAACTTATAATAATCGAGCTTGATTTGATCCATCAAAGGGGAGCATTGCAAGCTTTCCAACACAAGTTGGTAATTTTAAGATTATTATTTTGTTTTAACCTTTAATAATAGTACATTTGCACTACAACACTATAGAACTGTCTTATATTAATTATGTATTTCCCTTTTCATTGTGCTTCTTGTGCAAGTAGGTCATCAGTATTACTTCGCCCACAACTACAGAGCGTCCAATTCTTTAAGAAGAAGGCAGTTGAGCAGAATCTTAGAAGCAGTTGCAAAAGTCATGACCAATTCAAAAGTTATCAATTGGAAAGGGAAAACAAAATTTAATCCTTGTTCTAATCGATCTTGATAAAGTAAAGTAGTTGAACGAAGCATGATGATAAAAGGAAGTCACACAGTAAAGGCAGACACATCAAATACAAACTAATTACCTGACAGGGAATTAGTTTAATTTATCTTATCTTTGTTGAGCTCAAAAGCACCAAACATACATTCTTTAATTTATTAAAGTTTCTACCTTTCATTGGAGCATAGCATGGTGAAGGTAACAGAAGAGAAATATAAATCTTAGGCCAAAAATACCACAAATCTTAGGCTTAAGAATTATATAATAATAATAATAATATTATTATTATTATTATATATATATATAGCAAAATTTCAAAATAATCAATTTGCTTAATCTGCTATGCATGGAATGTATGAGCTGGGCATGAAACCAAACAAAAAAAGAGTACCTCTAAATAAAATGAATCTGAAAAACCAGACATGATGCGACAGACACTTTGAAATTCTTCAGTATCTGGATTGTAGCACGCCACGAGGAAAGGACTATACTTGAACAATGGAATCCACAAATATGAAATATCCTTGTGAAATGTCAAATGCCATGGATTTCATAAAAAATGACAGCAGAACAAAAAACTCAAAATTTGTACCATCCAACTTTTCTTCCATTTCCATGCCAAGCACTAATAAGAACAAGATCAAGACTGTCACCTATTCCTTCAACATAATCACGCTTTACCTAAAAGAAAGAAAATTAAAGAAAATTAATAAAATGATTGTCTATATAGAACAGTTAGAAACTAGGATACCTTCAGCCATGCCTCACAACGTTTTGATGCAGAATACCCAAAATCAACTAGAGTCTTCACCATAATTCCTTCACAAGAAGAATTCTGTGCTTATTCAAAGAATAAATTAGTAAAAGGGTCAAAATAAGCACAGAAGCAAAAAAAAAATAGAGTCTACAAGAAAATCTTACTCACAAATGTCCATAAAGGAAAAGAGATCAGGTATGCAATGCACAGAGGGTTTAGGGGCAACAAACTGCCTATTCTTAAGACACTGACCACAATAGAATTACACAAGCACCAAACAGTTTTCAAGCAAATGCACCGTGATCCAATACATCTGCAGCTTTACAGAACAATGTCATACAATTTTCTTTGTTGATCCAATAATCTATTACGAAACATCATTGAAAAAAAATTCAATAGAACGAAAGAAAATAGCAGGATAGAACATAGAAGACAAAAGATAGTCACACGACATGGACACATATACCAAGAAAGGAGAAGTAAAAATTTTAAGCAAGAAGTGTAAGAGAAAATTCAAGATTGACCTCAATGGACTGAAAGTTCCGATCTTGAACTCCCAATCTAACTGAATACTATGAGAAAAACTAAAGGAAAAAGAAAAAAAATCTACTCGAACAGTTTCCAGTGGAACCATCTCACAAAAACGTAGTAAAACAACCGATTTAGTAACCCTAGGTTGGAAAATACAACATAAGATCAGAAAGAGAAAGAAACGTTTACCTGCTGAAATTGAAAAGGAATCAAAGGAGCCGGGAGGAGAGTCGACAAAGATCGTAACTTTGGTACTCGTAGAAGAAACAAAGAGGAAAAAAAAATCAGTACCCGAAATCCAAAGAAACCCTAGAGACGGATGGATGTGGTGGGAGAAGAGGCCACGAGGCCCCTTGTTGTAGTAGGAAACGCCGAGGAAGGTGACATCATAGAGGAAGAGGTTGACGGGGTTGATTGTGTCACGGATGATGGACCGGGAGAAGGCAATGAGGATCCCATCCTTGATGACGCCGGCAACGTTCATAGTGAGAGAAGTGGTCTTCACGTCTAGCAAGAAGATGGTGAGGTTGAGGGTGAAGGTGTAGAAGAAGTTTGTGCCAAAGATGAGAAAATCGGAGTGGAAGTCAGTCTAACCATGGATGAGGGGCAACTCGATCAGAGACCAAGGAAGGAGGAGGAAAACAGCAAGGGTTCATTGCATGAAGAGATTTTATAAGGAAAGGGAAAGAAAAATAGGTTAGGGTTCGAGAAGGCTAAGGGGGGAAAAGATGGCGCTAAAAATTTTTGGCAGAAAGGGAAAGTAAAACACAGTTGCAATAAAAATGTGAAGGGGAAAACAATGAAAGAATAAAGTCAAAGACAACGGTTTAAAACCGTTGTCTTTGACTATATAAAACAATATAAAAACACAACGGTTTATAAAACTGTTGTCATAACCCCTAAGAAGTATTTAAAGACAACGGTTTTAAATAATCGTTGTAAAATGTGTCGTTGATTTAAAATAAAATCGCTCAACAACAACAGTTTTATCAAAACCGTTGTCTTTTATATTTTATGGGAGCTCAAAGACAACGATTTTGTCAAAAACCGTTGTCTTTTATCAAATTCACAACAGTTTCTTCCAAAACCATTGTCTTTGCAGTGTTGTCTTTTGACATTTTTGTTGTAGTGCTTTCTCTATGCCAAAGCCTTGGTCAAGGGATCTATGATGTTAGCCTCTATGGGTACTCTGTAAATCTTCACATCTCCTCTATCGATAAGCTCTCGAATGAGATGGAAGCGTCGTAGTATGTGTTTGGTCCGCTGGTGTGAGCGAGGTTCCTTAGCCTGCGCAATTGCTCCATTGTTGTCACAATAGAGCTCTATGAGATCTGCAATGCTAGGAACCACCCCAAGCTCAGTAATGAACTTGCAGATCCAAACTGCCTCCTTTGCTACTTCTGATGCAGCAATATACTCGGCCTCTGTTGTAGAATCAGCAATTGTGTCCTACTTCGAACTCTTCCAACTCACAGCACCACCATTCAAGAAAAACATGAACCCAGACTGCGATCTATAATTATCCTGGTCAGTTTGGAAGATGGCATCACTGTAACCCTTTACAGTTAGCTCATCATCGCTCCATATATCAAGAAATATTCTTTAGTCCTTCTCAAGTACTTAAGAATATTCTTGACCGCAATCCAGTGACTTTCACCTAGATCTGACTAGTATCTACTTGTCATGCTCAAAGCATACGAGGCATCAGGGCGAGTACATAGCATGGCGTACATGATAGATCCTATGGCTGAAGCATAAGGGATCTGATCCATGCGGTCTCTCTCCTCTCTAGAAGAGGGACCTTGAGTCTTCGAAAGACTCACACCATGTGATATCGGCAGAAATCCCTTCTTGGAGTTCTGCATGGAAAACCGAAGTAATACCTTGTCAATGTATGTACTCTGACTTAGGCCAAGCAATCCCTTCTTGCGGGATGCTTCACCTAAGTCCTTCATTGAGAAACAAGTCCCTAGCCAAGTCTTGACAGACTGCAGCAAAGGGATGTCTTTCCCAATGAGTAGTATGTCATCCACATACAATATAAGGAAGATAACTGTGTTTCCTACAACCTTCTTGTAGACACAAGGTTCATCTTCATTCTTGATGAAATCAAACTGTTTAATCGCATCATCGAATCGAAGATTCCAGCTCCAAGAAGCTTGCTTTAGTCCATAAATGGACCTATGCAGCTTGCATACTCTGCCAGTATGCTGTGGATCTACAAAACCCTCGTGTTGTATTATGTACACATCCTTGAGCAGGTTACCATTCAGAAACGCGGTTTTGACATCCATCTGCCAGATCTCATAATCGTGATACGCTGCAATAGCAAGCATGATCCGAATGGACTTAAACATCGCTACTAGAGAAAAGGTTTCATCATAGTCAATACCATGAATTTGCTTGAAACCTTTAGCTACCAAGCGACCCTTATAAATAAGTTCATCCATGTCAGTCTTTCTCTTAAAGACCAACTTACACCCAATGGGTTTGACCCCTTCATGTGGATCAACCAAAGTCCATACTTGGTTAGTGTACATGGATTCCATCTCGGATCTCATGGCCTCTAGCCATTTCTCGGAATCTGGTCTCATCACAGCGTCCTGATAGGAGGTAAGCTCATCCTCAATGAGCACAACGTCATCATGGTCAGACAAGAGAAATGAGTATCTCTCAGGCTGATGACGTACCCTATCAGATCTGCGAAGAGGTAGGTCTACTCGAACTGGTTGTGGTTCCTCAACTCCTTGTGAAACAACATCATCCACAAACTTTGTGGTTCCAGTTCAACTTCCATCGAGGCTTCAGTGCTATGGTCCATATCTTGAACTTCTTCAAGATCGAACGTACTCCCACTAGTCTTTCTAAAAATAAAATCCCTTTCTAGAAATACCCCAGTCTTAGCCACAACTATCTTGTGTTGACTTGGAATGTAGAAGTAATATCCCTTCGTTTCCTTG
Source organism: Zingiber officinale (assembly GCF_018446385.1). Classification (NCBI taxonomy): domain Eukaryota; kingdom Viridiplantae; phylum Streptophyta; class Magnoliopsida; order Zingiberales; family Zingiberaceae; genus Zingiber; species Zingiber officinale. The sequence goes on along the minus strand of NC_055995.1, from coordinate 59,913,798 downwards.
GGATATCCAATAAAATAGAACTTATTAGATTTGGGTCTCAATTTGTATGAGACTGACGTCGAACGTAAGCCTCACAACCCCAAATCCTCATAAAAGACACCTGGGCATATCTCCTAGTCCATATCCTATATGGTGTCTTTATTACAGCATTAGATGGAACTCGGTTGAGAATGAAGGCTGCTATGTCTAGAGCATAGCCCCAAAGATACATGGGAAGATCTATATGACTCATCATAGACCGTACCATATCTAATAAGGTACGATTCCTCCTTTCGGATACACCATTCCACTGTGGTGTTCCAAGAGGAGTGAGTTGAGATAGAATCCCACACTCATCTAGATAGTCATGAAACTCATGGCTAAGGTATTCACCACCTCGATCTGATCGGAGTGTCTTAATACTCTTGCTAAGCTGGTTTTGTACTTCATTCTTGAATTCTTTGAACTTTTCAAATGATTTTGACTTATGTGTCATCAGTTACACATAACCATATCTACTGAAGTCATCAGTAAATTTAATGAAGTACCTCTAACCACCGCTGGCAGCGACATTGAAAGGGCCACATACATCACTATGTATAAGTCCTAACAAGTCAGTCGCTCTCTCGCTGTGTCCACTAAAGGGAGTCTTGGTCATCTTGCCCAGTAGGCATGACTCACATGTCTCATAAGATTCAAAATCAAATGAGTCCAGCAAACCATCTTTATGGAGCTAGGATAAGCGTTTGTCATTTATATGACTTAAGCGACAGTGCCAGATATAGGTTTGGTTCATGTCGTTTGACTTGAACCTCTTGGTACTTATGCTATAGATAGGGTTTTGAAGGTCTAGAATATAGAGTCCATTCATCAGAGGTGCACTACAATAGAACATATCATTTAAATAAACTGAATAATATTATTTCTTTATTATAAATAAAAAGTCTTTCTTATCTAAACAAGAAACTGATATAATATTCTTAGTCAGAGCAGACACATAACAACAATCATCCAATTCTAGTACAAGCTTAGAGGGCAGAGATAGAGAATAAGTTCCTACAGCAATAGCAGCAACCCGTGCTCCATTGCCTACGTATAGGTCCACCTCACCCTTCGTCAATGCCCTGCTATTTCTCAGCGCCTGCACATTAGTACAAATGTGAGAAGCACATCTGGTATCTAATACACATGATGAAGAAATAGATAGATTGACTTCTATAACATATATACCTGAAGTGGAAGTCTCACTTCTCTTCTTCTTAAGATCTTCCAGGTACACTTTGCAGTTTCTCTTCCAATGCCAGTCTGACCGCTGTGGAAGCAGGTAGCATCCTTGGCAACCCCTCCTTTGGGTTTCAGTGCCTTACCTTTGCCCTTGGCTTGGGACTTTCCCTTACCTTTGGGCTTGCCCTTGCCCTTGTGTTTCTGAACCATCAGAATAGAGTTGGGCTTAACCTTCTTAAGGTTGAGCTCAGTAGTTCTTAACATGCTAAGCAGCTCGGGCAGTGGCTTTTCAATTTCGTTCATGTTGTAATTTAGAACAAATTAACTATAGCTATCTGGCAAGGATTGCAAGATCAGGTCAATGGCCAGCTCTTGGCCAAGTGGGAATCCCAACCTCTGTAGGTTTTCTATGTACCCAATCATCTTGAGTACATATGGGACTACGGGAGTCCCATCTTGCATCTTGCACTGAAACAGTGCCTTAGAGATCTCGAATCTCTCGTGCCTCGCTTGTCCTTGATATAGTTGACGAAGATGTTCAACCATATCATAAGCACCCATCAACTCATGTTGCTTCTGAAGCTCAGAGTTCATGGTCGCGAGCATTAGACAGGACACATCTAATGCGTCATCTTGATGTTTCTTGTAAGCATCTCGGTCAGCTCGTGTGGCAGTGGCAAGAGGTGCCTCAGGAATGGGCTGCTCCAGGACGTACAGTTTTCGTTCCTGTGTGAGAACGATTCTCAAGTTCCTGTACCAGCCCAGGAAGTTAGCTCCATTGAGCTTGTCTTTATCAAGGATAGAACACAGGGAGAAGGAGTTCATGTTTGACGACATGGCAATCTACAACATTAAAATGCAAAAAATAAATATCATATTCTATTAATCATTTAATTAGGTCTTTAGCTAAATGATGCTCCCATTGAATTATAGAACTTTTGTAGAATCAAGTCATGGATGTGGTCAAACCACACCTACTAGATTCTAACCAACTATAATTCGTGCGGGACAAGATCCACATCTTACTATGCCTTGTGTTAGCTTTGGCTAAATCGCCCAAGACTTAGTATGATCAGTAGGTAACTAATTACCAATTACATCTCTATCCAACTCTTGTTTATAGGATCAAGATCCGCATGTATATTAAAACTTGAGTTAGCTTTGGCTAAATCGCCCAAGAGTTAACATAAATGTGATTTTGACCTATCTACCAACCATTGGAAAATGCCTATAGTTAAACTCGATCCAATTGAGTTAACTAGTTACTCAATCTAATTGAGTTGTACTCACCCATGCGTTGATAGGCGGGACCAAGATTGTCCCTCCGCACCCTACCAAGATAATATGCGTTGCTCTTCTTTGGCAGATTCAACAATAACATGTGATCGATATAGTGATTGGTATCATGGCATGGTAGGCATTTCGGGTTGACGTGATTGAGATCTAATTTAATCGACGATGTGTATCAAGTACGCGATTTAGATCGAATCTAATCGTTAAGGCACTAATTAATTACTAATCTAGCATGCATCACATACACACACACAAGCAACTAATTAAATTTTGTAATTAGTCATGGCCCTACTACAATCTTCTCAAGTCAATGAGAAGATCGGATGGTCAACCTAGGGTCAATAGCTTCCTCAAGCTCCTCCCTTTGACCGTCATGTGTTGCTCGCACACTCCTCGTAACTCCGTCTCGAGTGGACCTTCCACCGCTCCAATTTTGTACATTACAAAAGGTGAAACTCGAGTTATATTCGAGTCTAAAAACAATTTTACAACAGGAATATAAATAGAAGGGCACGACGCGCAAGTCGCGAATCAAGTATAACACGCACAAACACATAAAATGGCACGCAGGCCATATAATGAATTACAACACATATTTACAATCAAATTGGGTTCTTTGGGCCATGACCATCATAAAATGATACATAATTCTAAATTATGTGATTTTCATAAATTTCTGTAATTTTTCTAATATTTTTATGATTTTATGAGTCGCTACTTCCCAGCGGTCCTGATTAGCGATTTTCGGGCGCAATCGCGGAACAAAGCCCCTTGCGGGGTTAGGGGCAGCACCCTTACTTGCAATATAACCATCGCGAGTGTTCCTAAGCGATCCTACAGCGCCTTAGCCCACTGTCCCAAATTATTTTGGGCCACACATTGCCGATTCGGAAGGTATTTCTCGGTAGTCGAAGCCTACAAGTGTTCAAACACTTGTTGCTTCGCTTCTACGAGAAAAATACCCATAAAATACATAAAAATCATAAATTTACAGAAAGTTACAAAACTGATATTTTTCATAAAAATACAAAAGAAACTCGTGCATGCCTCGCACGTGACTCTGATACTATTGTTGGGTTTTTCGGGCCGCAAAAATCATTTTTTGCGTTGCGGAAACCCTGAATCCCATGCCACCGGATCCGTGCGAAGTTATAAAACAAAAATTTTATACGTGTACGAGTTTTTCTAACCTAGATCTACACTAGATATACAAAGAAAAAGAGATTAACCTTGATGCGAAGCCCTTCGCAAATCTCGCTCGTCCAAGGTTCGCCGGATCTCAAGGTTGTCAAGTGTACAACCCTCTATGTGTATCCACACGAACAAATCGATGGAGAGAACCTCTAAAGATGTGCTAGAAACCTTAGAGGATCAGCAATGGTGGAGGAGAGGGAGAGAAGAAAGGTAGAGAGGAAGAAGAAGGAGGTTACCAAAACCAAATGAAACTCACCATTGAGTTAAGGTGGCCGGCCACTTCAAGAAGGGTTTTAAACCTCCATGGGATATCAAGAGTCACAACTCTTGATCTCCCTCATGAGGTGGCACACACATTTGCTAGCCTTGATGATGTGGCACATCATCATTAGTCCACTTAATGCCAACTCACAAATGAGGTGGCAATGGTTAAGTCAAACTTGACCTTTCATCTTCCTCTCAAGTCAAGTCAAACTTGACCACTTCTCTCCCATGGTTGATCAAATCTAACCATTGGTTCAAGTTAATTTTAATTTAATGAATCTCTATTCATTGAATTAAATTGGCTCAATGAGTCTAAGTCCAAATTAGACTCATTTAACTCATGAACCAAATTGAGTCCAACTCAATTAGTTTACTTTGGTTTACTCTTAATCCAATTTGGTTCATCACATGAACCTAATCCTCTTGGTTCATCAAATGAACCTAATCTCCATCTAATTGCCCTTTGTGTGAGACCCTATAGGTTCTTGTAACGTTGGTAATGCTCCTAAACCCATTTAGAAGCATAAGTAATGAGCGGTATCTAGCAACACACCATTACTACCCAAGTTACAAGAATGTTGAGATCCAACATCACCTTGTGACTACTAATTGTGACTCTTCACAATATATGACAATGTCCTTCTATCCTAGACATCTAGATTGATCAATGTGAGGCATAGACCGTGTCATCCTCTAATCAATCTAAATCTTGAACTCCAAGTAGACTCACTGAATCAAATGAGCTCAACATCTCATATTGACTCATTTGGCCATGGTCATGCACTTAGTGGTCTCACTCTATCAAGAATAATGATGTCACTCCCGTCATATAGGAGGGATAGACCCCATCTACATCACTCATATCCCTCCGCATAATTTGTTACATACCAAGTAATCATCTTTATAGTCCACCCAGTTACGGGTGACGTTTGACGAAGCCAAAGTATGTAACTCCTTATGTAGGGAGCCATGGTGACTTCAGGTCCAAGGACTAATAATCATACTAATAGCCACATGAGAAAGTATATGACACTCATATAACGATCCATGATACTTTCTCATGGCGGGTCATTCAGTATACATTCTCCAATGCATACCCATGTGTCAACTTGATATCTCTATATCCATGACTTGTGAGATCAAGTCATCGAGTTGACCTACATGCTAGTCTCGTCGCATTAACATTGTCCCTGAAAGTTAATACTTGACTAGGAATAATTAAGAGTAGTGTTCCCTATATCATCTCATTATCGTTTCAACCAATCGATTGATATAGGTAAGAACCTTCTACTCAAGAATGCTATTATACTTAGTTATTTGACACCAATACAAGTAAGTTTAATAACCATAAACAAATGCCTTTATATACATAAGAAATGTGATACAATGAGTCCATACAACAATCATCAAATGATTGGCTCTAGGGCTTTAACTAACATTATTTAGCCCAGTCGATCATACATTACTGACCGAGATTAATTAATCGATCATGTAAAAGCATTCTGGACAGCTTAAAGCTAAGTGTTTCTACATTCAGTCGGTGCCTTCCACTCAGCCGATCTTTGCCTGCCGAACTTATATGCTCGGCCGGTCTATTACGTTCGACCGATCTTTGCCTACTGAACGTGCTATGTCTTCATTCTGAATGAAGCTAAGTACTTCTTGTTGGTGCATTTAGCACTAACGGTCTAACTCAGGTTTTGATGAATGACAAATTAGGTTAAGTTACGTTTGTCGTTGTCTAACACTCTGATCGAGTGTGCAGGCGAAGTCCAGACAGGTCGACAGGTTGACCGGATGTCTAGCACGAAGCCCAGCTAGGTCAACGGGCCGACCGGATAGCTGGCGAGAAGTCCAAGAGAGTCGACGGGCTGACCGGACGCTTGGCACGAAGTCCAGCTAGGTCAACGGGTTGACCGGATAGCTGGCGAGAAGTCCAGATGGGTCGAAGGGCTGACCGGACGTCTGGCAGGTGAGTAAAGGTAAGTCACTGGAAGGGAGTGACTGTGAGGATGCATTCCCGATAAGGGAACTTAGGCGCCGATCTGACTTAGAACCATTTCGGAACTCTAAGTCGAGATCTTGACTAGATTCCGGTCTCGGAGAGACGGAATCTAAGTCATACTCCTTCTATCTAATTATAAACTGTGCTAACACTTTGTTTTGTAGGATATACATTATTTATTTGCCTCGGATTAATCTTGTCTTGCAGGAGAAGATGTTTTCTGGTGAAAGGTGGTCTTGGCGCTCGGAGGTCCGGGTGCCCGGAAGGGGTCCGGGTGCCCGGAAGGGATCCGGGCGCCCGGAGGCAAGTATTATCCTCTAACGCGACATCGACACGTGGAGCACACTGGTTGGATCAGCCACATCATGATCGAGGGGCCCTGAAGTTTCCAGGTGCCCCGAACCCTCCTATATAAGGAGGGTCAAGGCTGAAGCTTCAACAACAGCTCTGAGAAATGAAGATCTGCTCTCCTGCGCTCCTGCGACATTGCGACGCCACTCGGACAAAGCTCTGTTCCTTTCCTATTGTTTTATATTTGTCGATATTTCATTTCTAGCTTTTCTGTACTTAATTCTTGTAATCAATTATTCGAATTGCTAGTGGATTGCCCAACGAAAGCATTTGACGAGTGCGGACCTTGGAGTAGGAGTTGACACAGGCTTCGAACCAAGTAAAAAGAACCTGTGTTAGCCGTGCTCTTTTCTACTTTACTTTTCCGTTGCGTTTACTCTTCTTGAACGTTTTTCGATATTCACCCCCCCCCTCTATCGATTCATTCATGATCCAACAAGTGGTATCAGAGCAGGTACTGCTCTGATTTAGTGCAACCGCCAATCAGACAAAGGGGGGATCTATTTTAAATTTTTTTTCTCTTCTTTTCGCATTCAATTTTTCGTATAATTCTAAATTGGTATTATTACCTTTTTGGAAAAAAATTTCGTTGCAGTTAATCTAAATTGGTGCAACACCAATTTAGTTTTCTTTATTAATTCTATTCCCTCCCGCACTACTAAATCCAAGACCAAGTCTTGGAATTTTTTTGTCGCTACTCTCTTGTGTGTAGGATGTCTCAGATCGAAGGCTTTAGGATAGTGCGACCTCCCCTATTCAACGGGGATGATTTCCCGTACTGGAAGAAGCGGATGGAGGTGTATCTCAAGATGGATTTCGACCAGTGGCTTAGAGTCACAAAAGCCTACAAACCGCCAGTTGACAACTCCGAAAATTTGCTTGATCCAGAACAATGGACAGCAGACATAAAGAAGAAGGTGTCAACGGAGAACAAGGCGATCAATACATTATAATGCGGATTAACAAGAGAAGAGCTGAACCGGGTCGGACCGCATCAGAACGCTAAAGAGCTATGGGATAAATTGATCGAGCTGCACGAAGGAACTAGCGACGCTAAGGTAACAAAAAGGGATTTATTATTAAATAAAATATTTAATATAAAAATACAGGATGGAGAAACAGCGAGTCAGCTGCACGCGAGGATCAAGCATATCCTCAACGGGCTCCACGCGATAGGCCACCAGATAGACAACAGAGACCTAATCAGGTATGCATTAAACGCGTTTCCACGTAATAGTTTGTGGGCATCCATCGTGGATGCCTACAAGATTTCTAAGAATTTATCTAAGCTCAAATTAGATGAATTATTTTGTGAATTAGAGCTACATGAGCAAACTAACGCTGGAGCCGAGAAAGGTGTTGCTTTATTTGCAGGTTCCTCCAAGAAGAACAAGCCTGAACCAGAAGAAGACTCTAACCAGAGCTCTGAAGATGAAGAGCACCTGGTGAACCTGGTAAGGAAGATGTTCACCAGGAGGAAGAGGAGCTTCAGCAAGAAAGATCTACAAAAGATCAGTTCTCCAGCCAATTCGAGGAACACAACATGCTTCAGATGCAACAAAAAGGGGCAATACAAGAACGAGTTTCCAAGACTGAAGATCGACAAAACGAAGCCGACCAAAAAGAAGGCCCTTAAAGCGACGTGGGGTGACTCATCCTCAGACGAATCGGAAGCCGAAGATCAAAAACATCAGAGCCACCTCGCACTGATGGCCCGCGAAGCAGAGTCAGAAGACGAATCGGAAGACGGGTCCAAACCCGAATCGAGCCACGAGTTCGTACTCGTTTCCGAAGGTTCCGAAGAGGTATACCTAAACTTAAACCGAAAGTTTTTTAAAATTATTTCTTGCTTAAATAATAAGTTAGTTAAATTAGAAAATGAAAACAAATTGCTCCTTGAGGAAAATCAAAACATCAAGGAACAAATCATAAATAACAAACCAACTCAAGATCTAACACCTGAGGAGGAGAATTCATCATTAAAATTAGAAATTAACAATTTAAAAGGTATGTTAGAAAAATTTACTACCAGATCAAAAAATTTAGACTTAATCCTAAATAATAAAAAAGCATGTTATAATAAAACCCGACTCGGATATAAGTCAAACTCAAATAAAACTTTTAAATCATTAATAACACAATACAAACCAACGAGTAAAGCCTGGGTTCCGAAAGCATGTTTGATCACGCAAGTAGGACTTAACTAATACTATATACCTAAAGAAAAAATATATTATATAAATCCGAATAAACCAAATCAAAACCCAAAATACAAACCTAAACCAAAAAATTCAAAATTTAAATATTTTAAAACTCACCAAAACTTAGACTATCACCAAGTAAATTATAACTATAAAAGAAATAAACATAAACCTATAACTAAAAATTAAATTAACGGCCAATAATTCAAGGGGAGGTTCCAGAATTGCTGGCACATCCAAAACTAACCTACCCGGCAGGGTAATTAGGACTAGTTAAAAAGGGTTCAAGTTTAACTTGAAAAATGGTACTGATGAAGTTTTGGATGATAGTATGTTAGGGAAGCTTAGTCTATGCATGTCTAGGAAGATATGGCTTCGACCTGGTGCATTTGGCTAAGTGGAACTGACCGAAGCTACCCTTTATAGATCCTAACCAGTTAGACCAAGGTTTTGTACTAACTCCAGTGGATAGGACTATTTGGAAAACCTCGAAGGCATGGTTACTCTAATGATGTCCAAGTGACTCACCATAGCCCAGAAGTTTATCCAGAGAACGCCTATTTGTTGAACCCAAATCTAAACCTGAATCTAACACAAGTTAAAACCAAACCTTAAAATTGAATCTAACTCATCTCACAAAATAATAGGATTCCCTGATTCAAAACATAAATCGGGTGAGATAACTAAGAACTCACTTAAAATTAAAATTAAATTAAAATTAAATTAAAAATTAAATTAAAATTAAAATCAAATAAAATTAAACCTAAATTTAAAAGTTTTTTAACAATTAACTTAAATTTTTTTTAACTTAAATATTTATTTTAAAAATTAAACTTAAAATGTTTTAACTTAAAAATTTATTTTAAAAATTAACTTAATTTTTTTTTACTTAAAAAATTATTTTAAAAATTAAATTTAATTTTTTTTAACTTAAAATTTTATTTTAAAAATTAAACTTAAATTTTTTTAAAAAAAATTGTTTTAAAAATTAAACTTAAAATTTTATTTTAAAAATTAACTTAAATTTTTTTAACTTAAAAATTTATCTGAAAAAATTAACTTAAATTTTTTTTTTAACTTAAAAATTTATTTTAAAAATTAAACATAAATTTTTTTTAACTTAAAAATTTATCTTAAATATTAACTTAAATTTTATTTTAACATAAAATTTATTTTAAAAATTAAACTTAAAATGTTTTAACTTAAAAATTTATTTTAAAAATTAACTTAATTTTTTTTAATTTAAAATTTTTTTAAAAAAAATTAACTTAAATTTTTTTTAACTTAAAAATTTATTTTAAAAATTAAACTTAATTTTTTTTTAAATTAAAAATTTATCTTAAAAATTAACTATAATTTTTTTTTAACATAAAAATTTATTTTAAAAATTAAACTTAAATTTTTTAAAAATTTATTTTAAAAATTAAACTTAAAAATTTATTTAAAAAATTTACTTAAATTTTTTTTAACTTAAGAATTTATTTTAAAATTAAACTTAAATTTTTTAAAAATTTATTTTAAAAATTAAACTTAAAAAATTATTTTAAAAATTAACTTAAATTTTTAACTTAAAAATTTATTTTAAAAATTAAACTTAAAATGTTTTAACTTAAAAATTTATTTTAAAAATTAACTTAAATTTTTTTTAACTTAAAAATTTATCTTAAAAATTAAACTTATTTTTTTCTTAAGAAAAATAATTTTAAAATTAAACTTAATTTTTTTAAAAAAAAATCATTTCAAAATTAAACAAATTGTTTGACTTAAAAATTCATTTTAAAACTATACTTAATCATTTTTTAAAAATTTATACTCAAATTTTAGGTTACTCTAAAAGGACCCTTTCATAAATCCTTTTTTTGTTTACTTAAAATTCCTTTTCAAAAATTTCTTAAAAAAAAGTTTTAAAAAAAAAAGGCCGAGTCTAAAACCAGGGGCGCCCGCCCCTGGTATACTGACCCGGGGCACCCGGAAGAGATTTCGGGTGCCCGCCCCACTTGACCCCGAGCGCCCGGGAGGTACCCAGGCGCCCGGACCACTCTATATAAGAGGGACAGTGGGCGCCCCCTCCCTTTGCCCCTCATCTCTTTCAGTCTCGCCAAGTTCTAACCGAACTTCACTGTGAGAGCGATTAAATTCAAAATTTTCGTTCGGTTAACACGCTGCTGCGAATCAACCGAGGCCGTCATTTTTAAATAATATTTTGCGATGGCTCCTCGGTAAAATTCTTTCCCCTTGTCTAAATATTTAATTTGTTGCATGCTAGTTTTTGGTTACTTAAAAATATTTTTTTATAATGTAGAAAACGTTCTAGATCTGGTGTTGGGCCCTCGACTACTAGCATAGATCCTAGGTTTCCCACCGACGAACTTAGGATTAAGTTTGAGTCAACCAGTTATGTAGCCATTAGGACTAAGTGTCTAGATAACGCTTTCTTCCTACGTTCTTGTGTTCCAGTTATAGAAGTGATTAGCCACTATAACTTACAGAACCTTGTTTACTGTACTAATTCAGTAAACATAGATTTATGTGCTGAGTTCTATAATAACTTAGTAAGGGTAGATGATCTCACTTACGTTACTAGGGTAGCTGGTACAGATATGACCCTATCCCCTGCCATTATCCAGGACTTCTTAGGATTACAACCATCTACGTGTCGGTTTCAGTGTTACCCCCCTAGGGATCTACCATTTGGTAATCCCTACTCACACATCACCCTAGATACGATTTATTCATATTTTTTTGGAGAGGAGCGTGTACCCACCGTCATGATGTTTAGGTCAATTGCACTTCGAGTTCATGACTATGCACTGTATAGGGTCTTAGTTTATTGCATTTTACCACTATCCACTCGGGACATTGCGATGATGCGTCCATTCCACTCCTTTTCGTTGTACACACTTTGCCATAGACTAGATATAGATATTAGTCTACATATATTTCTGACCATTATCTACGCAGCTGGATATGTTACCAGCGCTCGGGTTCATATGTCATATTGTCATATCTTGATGGCATATTTTGCTCACTGCGAGATTAACGTCACCCGAGGTAATGTTCGGGCCATGACTGAGTTCGACGTCATAGGATCTAGGAGCTTCTCACCGTAGGAGATTAGCGGGTATCCACGTAGATGAGGATGACGGCGTCATGTCTTAGCGGAGGGGGCCACAGCACCAGCCAGACCCAGATGCCCAGGAGGTAGCAAAGCATGATGAGTTTATAGTTGCATTGTTCGGCGACGACGCTCCAGCTCCGACACCAGCTCCACCACTAGGCCGAGCACCCCGTCTTGCACAGCGCACTCTAGGAGATCGAGTTGCTGGACTTGAGTTATCCATGACGACTCTTCAACAGGAGGTCTTGGACCTGAGACGAGACGCGAGACAGGACATCTCGGACCTGCGACGAGACGTGCGACAGGATATCGTGGATCTTTGACACGATCTATCTAGTTCCCACGACGATGCCTAGACTCGTCACACTGAGTTGATTGAGATGTTCCATTCCTTCGGAACCATACCACCCGGATCACACCCATCCTCTTCTTCGTGATAGACATCCCGACCATTATGTATAGTTTATCATTGTATCTTGACCTTGAGTTATGGCATTTTGGAATTCACCCTTATCTCCTAATATAATTGATTCTAACTTATCTTATAGACTAGGAATTTTAAAACTATTTTCAAAATGGTTATTTTCAAATTCTAAGGCTAAATACTTTTATGTTTTCAAAATTTCCTATTTTTAGAATTTCAAAAAGGTTTTTAGCCTTAGACTAGAAATATTCCCTAGAAATCATGTTCCCCTAGGACTAGTACTTGAGCATCTCACCAACACCCTAGGTTTACCTTGCTTGTGATTGACAAACATAGAAAGGGGTGAGATGCATAGGCCAGTTGCCTGGAGTTAAGATGCTTATGTCAATGCATCGATATAAGTCTAGGTGTTAAATACAAAACAGACATTGATCAAGTTAAGTTATTCAGTTTAGTCAAACACTAACTGATTACAATGCACTTAACTTGACTAACCAAGTGAAAGTTGCTATCTTCTGATAGTTAGTAAGTACCTAATTGGTTAGACAGTTATTTTGAATGTCAGGTTTAGGGGGAGGATTAAATCAACTTATTTTCACACTTAACACCAAAATTATTTTCTCCGCCTTAAAAATAATGTCTTCTCTTAAAATTTCTTTTTAAAATCTGATCTTTGAAAATCTAATTTGATATATCCATTTTTGAAAACTAGCTTTTATAAAACTAAGCTTTAAAATTGGATTTTATAAACTAAGTTTTTGAAAATTGAATCTTTTGCAAACTTAGTTTTAATTAGTTTTGAAAAGTAGATTTTTCAAACTTAGTTTTGAAACTTTGGTTTTGAAAACTCTTGTTTGTAAAGTGTTTCAAAGTTGAAACTTATTTTGAAAATTTAAAAAAATTTTGATCTTGAAATTTGGAACTTAAACACTTATGTTTGAAAATTAGACTATCTAAACTTAGCCTTCCTAAACTTATACTTGAAAATTAGCTTTTAAAAAAAAATTCTTGAATTTGAAAATTCATTTAATTTTGCAAAAAAATTATCTTTCAAAATTACTCAAAATGTACTAAATACTAAGTTATGTTGCTAAATTAGTTATTGTTCAAAACTTAGTTATTTTACAAAAGTTAAGAAATAAAAGCTAAAATACTATGTATTAAAATTTAAACTCCCCCAAGTTAACTTAACATCATTTCTTACAACTTTTACTTTGTCTGTATTCTGTATTACTGATTGCTTGACTTATATCATTATTTGATGAATGACAAAGGGGGAGGGATAGGTGGTTAAGTTAGAGCAACAAAATGTCAAATTTAAGAAAACTAACTTAAACCTTAAAAACCATGCTTGTTTTTTTTACTTCCATATTTTTTTACTACCTTAACCAGGTTGTCATTCTATCAAAAAAGGGGAGATTGTTGGTGCGGTTAGCACTAACGGTCTAACTCAGGTTTTGATGAATGATAACTTAGGTTAAGTTAAGTTTGTTGTTGTCTAACACTCTGATTGAGTGTGCAGGCGAACTCTAGACAGGTCGACGGGCTGACCGGATATCTGGCACGAAACCCAACTAGGTCAACGGGTCGACTGGATAACTGGCGAGAAGTCCAAGTGGGTCGACGGGCTGACCGGACGCTTGGCACGAAGTCCAGCTAGGTCGACGGGCTGACTGGATAGATGGCGAGAAGTCCAAACGGGTCGAAGGGTTGACCAGACGTCTGGCAGGTGAGTAAAGGTAAGTCACTAGAAGGGAGTGACTGTGAGGACGCATTCTTGGGAAGGGAACTTAGGCGCCAATCTGACTTAGAACCATTTCGGAACTCTAAGTCGAGATCTTGACTAGATTCTGGTCTCGGAGAGACGGAATCTAAGTCATACTCCTTCTGTCTAATTATAAACTGTGCTAACACTTTGTTTTGCAGGATATACATTATTTATTTACCTCGGACTAACTTTGTCTTGCAGGAGAAGATGTTTTCTAGAGAAAGGTGATCCGGGCGCTCGGAGGGGATCCGGGCGCCCGGAGGGAATCAAGGCGCCCGGAGGCAAGTATTATCCTCTAACGCGACGTCGATACGTGGAGCACGCTGGTTGGGTCAGCCACGTCATGATCGAGGCGCCCTGAAGGTTCCAAGCGCCCCGAACCCTCCTATATAAGGAGGGTCAAGGCTGAAGCTTCAACAACAACTCTGAGAATTGACGATCTGCTCTCCTGCGCTCTTGCAACGTTGCGACGCTACTCCGACAAAGCTCTGTTCCTTTCCTATTGTTTTATATTTATCGGTATTTCATTTCTAGCTTTTCTGTACTTAATTCTTGTAATAAATTATTCGAATTACTAGTGGATTGCCCAACGAAAGCACTCAACGAGTGCGGACCTTGGAGTAGGAGTCGACACAGGCTCCGAACCAAGTAAAAAGAACCTGTGTTAGTCGTGCTCTTTTCTACTTTACTTTTCCGCTGCGTTTACTCTTCTCGAACGTTTTTCGATATTCACCCCCCCCCTCTATCGATTCATTCATGATCCAACAATTCTATACTCGGTCGACTATTTATACTTGACTGATCTCTGTCCGTCGAACTTATACGCTCGGCCAGTCTATTACGCTCGACCGGTCTTTGCCTGCCAAACGTGTAGCAACTCTCTTACCTGGTGAAACCTTTTTCGAGCGGCCTACTATATCCTTATCCCGCTCTTTTCAACCTTTCCTGTCCTTATTGCCCCATTTTCTCTCCTTATTGCCCCCTTTTCAACCCGTATCAGCTATGATGAAGAGGGAGCATCAAAATATGATGTAAGTTAGGTACTTGCCTTATCTCCTAAAAAGTTATTTAAATTTATTAAGATTTTTTCCAAGGATTTAGTAAAATTAGAAAAAAAAATATATAGACTTAAAAAGATAATTAGCTAATGCATGCCCCTTAGATTTGTTTGATAATTTAAAATTAGAAAATAATAAATTAAAAATGTAAATTGAAAGTTTGAAAAATGAACATGCATGTTTGAAAATGAATAACTTTCAAAAACCAAAATTTAGAAAGTATGGAAGGCTAAACTAGTACATTAGAAGACACCATGGATAAATTAGAAAAGTCCCCAAAAGTTATGTCCCTCCCAAATTTTTAATGAATCTAGTAAATAGGAACCTGTACTGGGTTCCAAAATCATTTTTGGGTTAACTATTTTTCTGGACATAGGGCTACTCAGAAAGAAGATTAAATGTTTAAATTCTTTTAAAGTCTTTGTCTAGAAGTGGTTGATGATCCAATAACTAAGAAGGCCTAGTGTCTCACCATAGTCTGGAAGTCAATTACTGAATTGAATATTTAATTGACTTACTATGAAGCATTCAACTAATGCTTCAAATTCTTTTGTTAGAACAATTTATTTAAAAAGGGTCTAATCTGTTGGGTTTTTCGGGCCGCGAAAACCGCTTTTCGCGTCGCGGAAACCCCGAATCACCCAAGGCCAACGGATCCGTGCAAGGAAAAACAAAAATAAATACGAGTACGAGTTTAAAAAACCTTTTAGATCTACTCCTAGATCTACATGTTAAGAACTTTACCCTTGTTGCGTGCCTTTCGCGTTCCCGCTCGTCCAAGGAGTTGCCGGATCTCTAGACCGTCAAGTGTCGGTCCTCTAGAAGTATCCACACGGACACGTAGGTGGAGAAAACCTTACACAAAGGTGTGCTAGCACCTTGGTAAGATTCGGCCAAGGCAAGGAGGAGAGGGAGAGGAAGAGCTTATTGAGGAAGAAGAAGAAGATACACCACTTGAAAAATGAAATCCACTCTAATCACAAAGTGGCCGGCCACTCTACCTTGTGAAAACTCCCAAAGTAATTGCATTAATTGCAATTAATATGAAGTTATTATGAAAATGGCTTTGTAACTTCCATGAGGTGGCACCCATGATGATGTGGAACATCATTATTGGTCCACCTAATGCCAACTCACCAATGAGGTGGCAAAAAGTCAAGTCAAAATTGACCTTTGGTCTTCCTTCTCAAGTTAAGTCAAACTTGAACCAATCTCTACCATGGTTGATCTAATCTAACCATTTGATTCGAGCCAACTTAATATAATGAATCTAATTCATTAAATTAAATTGATTCAATGAGTCAAAATCTAAATTAGACTCATTGAACACATGAATCAACTTGAGTCGAACTCAAGTTAGCCCAATTAGGATTACTCTTAATCCAATTTGATTCATCAAATGAATCTAATCCTCTTGGTTCATCATATGAACCTAATCTCCATCTAATTGTCCTAAGTGTGTGACCCTATAGGTTCTTGTAACGTTGGCAATGCCCTAAACCCATTTAGGAGCATAAGTAATGAGCGATATCTAGCAACACATCATTACTACCCAAGTTACAAGAATGTTAACATCCAACATCACCTTGTGACTACTAATTGTGACTCCTCACAATATATGACAAGTGTCCTTTTATCCTAGACATCTAGATTGATCAATGTGAGGCATAGACCATGTCATCCTCTGACCAATCTAAATATTGAACTCTAAGTAGACTCACTCGATCAAATGAGCTCAACATCTAATGTTGACTCATTTGGGCATGGCCATGCACTTAGTGGTCTCACTCTATCAAGAATACCGATGTCACTCCCGTCATATGGGAGGGATAGATCCCATCTACATCACTCACATCCCTCTACATAATTCGTTATATACCCAGTAATCGCCTTTATAGTCCACCCAGTTACGGGTGACGTTTGACGAAACCAAAGTACATAACTCCTTATGTAGGGATCCATGGTGACTTCAGGTCAAAGGACTAATAGTCATACTAATAGCCACATGAGAAAGTATATGACACTCATATAACGATCCATGATACTTTCTCATGGCGGGTCATTCAGTATACATTCTCCAATGTATACCCATGTGTCAGCTTGATATCTCTATATCCATGACTTGTGAGATCAAGGATTCAGATTTATGTGTCATCAAATACACATAACCATATCTACTAAAGTCATCAGTAAATGTGATGAAGTATCTATAACCGCCTCTAGCAGCAACATTGAAAGGGCCACATACATCACTATGTATGAGTCCTAACAAATCAGTTGCTCTCTCGCTATGCCCACTAAAGGGGGTCTTGGTCATCTTGCCTCGTAGGCATGACTCGCATATCTCATATGATTCTAAATCAAATGAGTCCAGCAAACCATCCTTATGGAGCTGGGATAAGCGCTTGTCATTTATATGACCTAAGTGACAGTGCCAAAGGTAGATTTGGTTCATGTCATTTGACTTGAACCTCTTGGTACTAATGTTATAGATATAGCTCTCAAGGTCTAGAATATAGAGTCCGTTTATTAGTGGTGCACTACAATAGAACATATCTTTCAAATAAACAGAACAACTTTTGTCTTTTATTATAAAAGAGTATCCTTTCTTATCTAAACAAGAAACTGAAACTATGTTCTTAGTAAGAGCAGGCACATAACAACAATCATCTAAATCTAGTACAAGCCCAGAGGGCAGAGATAGCTGATAAGTTCCTACAGCAACAGCAGCAACCCGTGCTCCATTGCCTACTCGTAGGTCCACCTCGCCCTTTGCCAATGCTCTGCTATTTCTCAGCCTGCACATCAAGACAAATGTGAGAAGCACATCCAGATCTAATACCCATGATGTAGAAATAGATAGATTGACTTTATAACATATATACCTGAAGTGGAAGTCTCACTCGCTTCTTCTTAAGATCCTCCAAGTATACCTGCAGCCCTCTTCCAGGTCTTGGCCCCGACCACGGTGGAAGGTGTAGCATCCTTGGTGACCCTCCTTTAGGCTTCAAGTGCCTTGCCTTGCCCTAGGTTTGGGACTTTCCCTTACCTTGGGCTTGCCCTTGCCCTTGTGCTTCGGACCATCGAATGGGCTTAACCTTCTTAAGGTTAATCTCAGTAGTTCGTAACATACTAAGTAGCTCGGCAGTGACTTGTCAATCTCGCTCATGTTATAGTTGAGAACGAATTGACTATAGCTATCCGCAAGGACTGCAAGATCAAGTCAGCTCTTGGCCAAGTGGGAACCCAGTCTTTGTAGGTTCTCTATGTACCCAATCATCTTGAGTACATAAGGACCTACAGGAGCCCCGTCTGACATCTTGCACTGAAACAGTGCCTTAGAGATCTCAAATCTCTCATACCTCGCTTGTCCCTGATATAGTTGGCGAAGATGCTCAACCATATCGTAAGTTCCCATTAACTCATGTTGCTTCTGAAGCTCAGAGTTCATGGTCGTGAGCATTAGACAGGACACATCTAATGCGTCATCTTGATGCTTCTTGTAAGCATCTTTGTCTGCTCGCAAGGCATTGGCAGGAGGAGCCTCCGGAATGGGATGCTCCAGAACGTACAGTTTACGTTCCTGGGTGAGAACTATCATGTACCAGTCCAGGAAATTCGCTCCGTTGAGCTTGTCCTTCTCAAGGACAGATCGCAGGGAGAAGGAATTCGTGTTCGACGTCATGGTTATCTACAACAAAAATTTGCAGAAATAAATATCATATTCTTTAAAAATCATTTAATTAGGCCTTTAAATAAATGATGCTCCCACTGAATACTATAATTCATGTGGGACAAGATCCACATCATACTAACCCTTGAGTTAGCTTTAGCTAATACGCCCAAGGCTTAGTATGATCGGTAGGTAACGATTACCAATTACATCTCTATGCAACTCTTGTTTATAGAATCAATATCCGCATTTATATTAAAACTCGAGTTAGCTTTGGCTAATACGCCCGAGAGTTAATATAGATGTGATTTTGACCTATCTTTTCCAACCGTTGGAATAATGCCTATAGTTGACTCGATCCAACCGAGTAACTAGGAATACTTAATCTAATTGAGTTTGTATTCACCCATGCGTTGATAGGCGGGACCAAGATTGTCCCTCCGTACCCTACCAAGATAATATGTATTGCTCTGCTTTGGCAGATTCAACAATACATGTGATCGAGGTAGTGATAGGTATCACGGCACGGTTAGGCATTAGAGTTGAGTCGATTGAGATCTAATCTAATCGAAAAGGATGCATCTTGTGCACGACTTAGATCTAATCTAATCGCAAGGGTGCATCATGTGCACGACTTAGATCTAATCTAATCGTAAGGCACTAATTAATTAACTACTTATTAAATATGCATCACATACACAAGCAATTAATTAATCTATTTGTGATTTAGTCATGGCCCTACTACGATCTTCTCAAGCCAATGAGAAGATCGACTGGTCAACCTAGGGTCAACAACTTCTCCAAGCTCCTCCCTTTGACCACCTTGTGTTGCTCGTGCCCGCCTCGGAACTCCGTCTCGTGTGGACCCTCCACCGCTCCAATTTGTACATTACAATTTGAAACTCGAGTTACATTCGATTCTAAATCTAATTTACAACAAGAATATAAGAGAAGGCACGACGCGCAGGTCGCGAATATAATACAACACTCGCAAACACATAACGGCACGCAGGCCGTATTATGAATTACAACACAATCCAATCATATTGGGTTTTTGGGCCATGACTATCACAAAATTAATATATAATTCAAAATTATATATTTTTTCATAATTTTCTGTAATTTTAAAATTAATTTTTACAATTTTTACGAGTAAAATTTCCCGGCGGACCCGTTTAGCGGTTTCGGGCGCAATCGCGGAATGGATCCCCTTGCGGGGCCAGGGGCAGCGCCCCTACCCACGATCTAACCATCGCGAGGGTTCCTTTGCAATCCAACAGCGCCTAAACCCGCTGTCCCAAAATGATTTGGGCCGAGACATTGCCGTTTCGGAAAAATCTTCCCGGCGAGTTCGTTTTTAGCGATTTCGGGTGCAACCGCGGAGCAAATCCCCTTGCGGGGTTAGGGGCAGTACCCCTACCCGCGATCTAACCATCGCAAGTTGCTCCTAAGCAATCTAATGGCACCCAAGCCCGCTGTCCCAAAAATTTTAGGGCGAAACGAAGCCGTTTTGGAAAATTCTTTCCGGTAGCCGAAGCCTACAAGTGCCGAGACACTTGTGCTTCGCTTCTACGGAAAAATTACCCATAAAAACTCGAAAATCATAATTTTACAGAAAATTACAGAAACTTTAGTTTTCATAAAACCAAAAAAAACTCGTACAAGCCTTGCACGTGGCTCTGATACCACTGTTGAGTTTTTCAGACCGCGAAAACCGCTTTTCGCGTCGCGGAAACCCCGAATCAACCAAGGCCAACGGATCCGTGCAAGGAAAAACAAAAATAAATATGAGAACGAGTTTGAAAAACCTTTTAGATCTACTCCTAGATCTACATGTTAAGAACTTTACCCTTGTTGCGTGCCTTTCGCGTTCCCGCTCGTCCAAGAAGTTGTCGGATCTCTAGACCGTCAAGTGTCGGTCCTCTAGAAGTATCCACACGGACACGTAGGTGGAGAAAACCTTACACAAAGGTGTGCTAGCACCTTGGTAAGATTCGGCCAAGGCAAGGAGGAGAGGGAGAGGAAGAGCTTCTTGAGGAAGAAGAAGAAGATACACCACTTGAAAAATGAAATCCACTCTAATCACAAAGTGGCCGGCCACTCTACCTTGTGAAAACTCCCAAATTAATTGCATTAATTGCAATTAATATGAAGTTATTATGAAAATGGCTTTGTAACTTCCATGAGGTGGCACCCATGATGATGTGGAACATCATTATTGGTCCACCTAATGCCAACTCACCAATGAGGTGGCAAAAAGTCAAGTCAAAATTGACCTTTGGTCTTCCTTCTCAAGTCAAGTCAAACTTGAACCAATCTCTACCATGGTTTATCTAATCTAACCATTTGATTCGAGCCAACTTAATATAATGAACCTAATTCATTAAATTAAATTGATTCAATGAGTCAAAATCTAAATTAGACTCATTGAACATATGAATCAACTTGAACCCAATTAGCCCAATTAGGATTACTCTTAATCCAATTTGATTCATCAAATGAATCTAATCTCTTGGTTCATCATATGAACCCAATCTCCATCTAATTGTCCTATGTGTGATTATAGGTTTTGTAACGTTGGAAATGCCCAAACCCATTTAGGAGCATAAGAGGCGATATCTAGCAACATCATTACCTGCCACAAGAACAACATCAACATCACTTGTGACTACATCAGGACTCACATATATGACAAGTGTCCTTTATCCTAGACATCTAGATTGATCAACGTGAGGCATAGACCATGTCATCCTCCCACCAATCTAAATATTGAACTCAAGTAGACTCACTCATCAAATGAGCTCAACATTCAATGTTGACTCATTTGCACGGCCATGCATTAGTGGTCTCACTCTATCAAGAATACCGATGTCACTCCTGAGGAGGGATAGATCCCATCTACATCACCACATCCTCCACATACCGTTATATACCAGAACGCTTTATAGTCCACCCGCAGTGACGCCGACGAAACCAGCATAATCCCCATGATCCATGGTGACTCAGTCATACACAGCCACGAGAAAGACACTCATATCGATCCATGATACTTTCACGGCGGTCATTCGCGATACATTCTCCAACGTATACCATGTGTCGCCGATATCTTCATATCCATGACTTCAGAGATCAAGTCATCGAGCTGACCTAAATGCTAGTCTCAATTGTCCCGACAATACGACCAGGAATGATTTAGAATAGTGTTCCCTATATCATCTCACTATCGATCAACTAATCGATTGATATAGGTATGAACCTTCTACTCAAGGACGCTATTATACTTAGTCTATTTGGCACTAATACAAATAAGTATAATAACCAAACAAATGCCTTTATTAATATACAATAATATGATACAATGAGTCCATACAATCATCAAATGATTGGCTCTAGGGCTCTAACTAACATAATCATTAAAATTTATTTAAGTTTTTTTAACAATCTTTTAAAATTTTGTATGTGTTAGCTAGAGCCCTAGAGCTAATCATTTGATGATTGTATTATGGACTTGTTGTATCAGATTCTATATATAAATAAAGGTATTTGGTTTTTGGTTATTATACTTACTTGTATTGGTGCCAAATAAACTAAGTATAATAACGTCCTTGAGTAGAAAGGTTCTTACCTATATCAATCGATTGGTTGAATCGATAGTGAGATGATATAGGGAACACTACTCTTAATCATTCCTAGTCGAGTATTAACATTCAGGGACAATGTTAATGCAATAAGACTAGCATGTAGGTCAACTCGATGACTTGATCTCACAAGTCATGGATATAGAGATATCAAGTTGACACATCGGTATGCATTAGAGAATGTATACTTAATGACCCGCCATGAGAAAGTATCATGGATCGTTATATGAGTGTCATATACTTTCTCATGTGGCTATTAGTATGACTACTAGTCCTTAGACCTGAAGTCACCATGGATCCCTACATAAGGAGTTATATACTTTAGTTTCGTCAAACGTCACCTGTAACTGGGTGGACTATAAAGGCGATTACTGGGTATGTAACAAATTATGCGGAGGGATGTGAGTGATGTAGATGGGATCTATCCATCCCATATGACGGGAGACACATCGGTATTCTTGATAGAGTGAGACCACGAAGTGCATGGTCATGCCCAAATGAGTCAATATGAGATATTGAGCTCATTTATTTTAGTGAGTCTACTTAGAGTTCAAGATTTAGATTGATTAGAGGATGACACGGTCTATGCCTCACATTAATCAATCTAGATGTCTAGGATAGAAGGACACTTGTCATATATTGTGAGGAGTCACAATTAGTAGTCACAAGGTGATGTTGGATCTCAACATTCTTGTAACTTGGGTAGTAATGATGTATTGCTAGATACCGCTCATTACTTATGGTCCTAAATGGGTTTAGGGGCATTACCAACATTACAAGAACCTATTGGGTCTCACACAAAGAACAAGTGGATGGAGATTAGGTTCATATGATGAACCAAGAGGATTAGATTCATGTGATGAATCTAATTGGATTAAGAGTAATCCTAATTGGGATAATTGAGTTGGACTCAAGTTGATTCATGTGTTCAATGAGTCTAATTTAGATTATGACTCATTGAATCAATTTAATTAAATGAATTAGATTCATTATATTAAATTGGCTTGAATTAAATGGTTGGATTATATCAACCATGAGAGAGATTAAGTCAAGTTTGAGTTGACTTGAGAGGAAGAGGAAGAGTCAAGTTTGACTTGACTATTTGCCACATCATTAGTGATTTGGCATTAGGAGGACTAATGATGATGTGCCACATCATCAAAGTGTGCCACCTCATGGGGGTTACAAATTTATTCTCTTTAATGGCCACATTTAATGAGAATGGGGGTTACCTTTTTGGTTTTGAATGAGAATGAATTTTTCATTCACTCACATTCACATCATCTTCTTCCTCAAGCTCTCTTTTTGCTCCTTCTCTTCTCTTGGTCGTGGGTTTCAAGCAACGGAGAAGAAAGGAGAGTGAGTCTAATCCAAGAAGAAAGGTTAGTGAAAGTCACATAGAGATTTTTTAGAGGAGTGTGTTCTCTTCTTTTCCTTTCTTCTTCTTCCAATCCCATCCGAGAGCATCAAGAAGTGCTAGCACACTTGTGGTGTTCTCTTCTCCATCCTTGTGTGTTAGAGAACACATCTTGTTTGTGTGGATACTTCTAGAGGATTGTCTACGTTGACAATCTTGAGATCCGGCACTTCCTTGGACGAGCGAGATTCGAAAAGGGCACGCATCAAGGGTAATTTTCTAAACATATAGATCTAAGAGTAGATCTAGTTAGTAAACTCGTACATGTAAAATTTTGTTCTATACTCTTCGCACGGATCCGTTGGCTAGGGAGTTTCAGGGTTTTCGCGGCTCGAAAAGCCCAACAGTATGAACTACTGATCAAAATGTAATTTTATTTTAAATTTTACTAAAAAAAAATTTTTCCCCATAGACTTTTTTAGACCTTCCAAGTTATATGTTTAACATACCCCACTTTTAATATTATCAAAAGGAGGTGTAGTAATCTTTAAGTCTAAGGGGGGTTGTACAATTTTAATTTTTAACTTTTGTACTTAATTTTTATACTTGTAATTTTTTATAAAAATTATAACTGTCATTTGTTTATGGTTTACCCTAACTTAGCTTGGATTTGATCATATCAAAAAGGGGATGATTGTTAGTACCCAAGGTAGTTTTTGTAGGAACGTTGGGCCGGCTAGAAGGGGGGGTTGAATAGCCCTAAATAAAATACAACCCTTCCTCGAACAATTAAGCTAACACTTGAAAAATAGATTAAGCAGAAAATAAAGCATAAAAACGAGGCACCGGATTTGACTTGGTTACAACCGGGGAGGTTGTTAATCCAAGGAAGATGGTTGCACTAAGAACTCCTTCAGGTGGAGAAGCCTCGTTTACAGCAGTGTAGGCACAAAAAGAAAGAAGCTAATCAAAGTAGTGGAAGCACACAAGTGTTGTTACAATTTCTGAACTGATGAAAAGCTTCTGGACCAAGGCTATATTTATAACCTTGGTCGGGGCGCCTGGAAGGGGTTCCGGGCACCCTGGGGGAGATAAAACTTTATCCCCAACGTTCAGATCGCGTAAATCGTGATCCTGGTCAAAATCAGGGTCCGGGCGCCCAGAAGGGTTCTGGGTGCCCCGGGCTGCTCCGGGCGCCCCGGACTGTTCCGGGCGCCCCGGAGCCCAAAGTCAACCAACGTTGACTTTTTCATCCGGGGACCACTGCTCCAGTTTGGTTCGGCTCGGTCCGGGTCTTCTACTCCGGATCCGCTTGCTTGGGTGATCTCTGTCATCCGGAAAAGGGCTCACCCGAACCCAACTTCCGGTCTTCTCGAGCGAGCTTCCCTCCGGCTTCTGGTCCCTCGAAATCGCTGCGTGTTTCCTTCTCGTCTGTCGGTGTACTCATCCGCAGTCTTCGTCCCTCGGACGCACCGCGTGCCGTCCTTCTCGCTAGCTGCGTCTCTTGCTCCCGGAGCAATCTTCCGCTCCAGCTTTCGTCCCTCGGAACCACCGCACGCTTCCTTCTCGTCCGCCGGTATACTCTTCCGCAGCACCTTGTCCCTCGGACTGCCGTCCTTCTCGCTAGCTGCGTCTTCCGCTCGACTACCTGTGTTCCTAAGCTCCTGCACACTTAGACACAAGGTTAAAACAAACAGGGTCTACCTTAACTTGTTGATCACACCAAAACAACCTTGGGGTTCCAACAGTTTTGATGTGATCAACCAAGTCAGGTTAGCTCCTGTTGGTTTTTAACTCTATGTCTAAGTGTGCAGGAACTTAATAGCACAGGAAGTCCAGCGAAAGATGCAGCTAGCGAGAAGGACGACATAGAGAGAGTTGATGGGCTCGGTGAGTCCGAGGGGCGAGGTGCTGCAGAAGAGTACGCAGGCGGACGAGAAGGAGGCGTGTGGCGTTTTCGAGGGATGAGAAGTCGAAGCGGAAGATTGCTCAAAGATCGGAAGTTGGTTTCGGGTGAGCCCTATTCTGGAAGGCCGAGATCACCCAAGTGGAGCCGAAGCCGAAGAGGAAGACCCAGACCCAAGCGAGCGGAGCTGGAGCAAGAACCTAGACCAAACAGTTAACTTGTTGTTAACTTAGGCCCAGGCGCATAGACGGTCCGGGCGCTTGGACGGTCCAGGCACTCGGACCAGAATTTTTATCCGGATCTCGTCAAACACAATCTGTTGCAATGAGGATAAAGTTTTATCCTCCTCCAGACACTTGGAACACTTTCAGGTACCCCGATCAGGGCTATAAATACAACCCTGGTCCCAGAAATCTAAATAGAACTCTTGTTATCTTTCCTTTTGAGTTTAGCTTTCTAATTGTGAGATTTAATTGTTGTAAGAGGCTTCTACGCCCAGAGGTGATTTTTATTGAGCTTTTCATATTCCTTGGATTAACAACTTCCCCGGTTGAATCAAATAAATCTGTTGTGCCTCTTCTTTTTAGATTCTTAATTTTTTATTTATGTAAGTGTTAATTTTGTTAAAGCTATAAAAGTTCGAGGAAAGTTTTTCATTTTTATTTGTAGGGCTCTTCACTCCCTCAAGCCGATCGCCAAGACTCCCAACAAATACTTGTAATATAGAGTGACACTGCACTATGGGTTCATCGTTGTTGTTAGTTAGGATTTCATTCATCACATTAGGTTTAGAGAACAATCTCAAAACAAAACCCCCTCTATTCGATTAGGTCTGGAAACAAATGTCCTGCCATTGGTTCTACATGAGAGACGACACGGGCCCTCTGCTATATTGCCTTAGTGTAGACTAAGAGATTCAGTTGATTATAAATTATTAATTTGATTTGTGCAAGTAACAGTTGCGATGCACATCAGATGGCCACCACGAGCACAGGGCACTATGCTTGCAAGGCCAACCACCATGAGCACAGGTCGCGATTGGGCTCGCAAGCATAGTACAAGGCTGTGACCACCCTCACGAGTATAGTGGGAGGTCGAGGCAGCCTCGCAAGCACATGCAACCTCGGCAAGAGCCTGCGGCCTTGCCAAGGTCAAATAGGAGAGGAAAGGGGATCGTGCTCGAGTGAGAAGAGGAGAGTTTTACCTGGCATCGAAGATATCACACTAGAGAGCACTCGCGTCTAATGCGGGGGATTGGAGCAGATGAGACTAGAAAAGGGAGAGAGTGATTGGGAGAAATCGATCGGATCCCTAATTTTATCTTAAATTAATTCTATCACTTATTAGAATGGATAATTAGTTTAGTCTCTAATTAGTAACCGAATTAATTTTCCATTGCTAATTCTATCACTATTTGCTAGTTCTATCATTATTTGCTAGTTTTTTTTGGTGACGTGTGCTATCCATATTCAATAGCTCAAACTCCTTTTAAGTCACCATGCATTAATCTCTTAATTAAGATTTAATCTTAATGACAATTATTATCACATATTTGCCAATACTTAATCCTTTAGTAACAGGTACTCAATAGGTGGAGAGTACTTAAGAGATCGAGCACTATAGAGGTCGACTAACGTGGCGAGGCATCCTTTATCATCAAGCGTGTTGATTTGGAACATCTCAACAACATATCCATCTTGTTGAGTTGGAGGAGGGGCTTATTTGCACCCCTAGTTATCATTGCCATAAAGTCTCATCATTTATGAAAGTCGAAGTTTACTTCAAGAGTAATTGTTGGTAGTTGATGAATAGCTTGGAGCACATGACATAAAACTAGATGTTTTATATTCAGCCAGAGCCTCAACAATTGAAGAGATATGCCTTCACAAGTAAGTTACGTTTGGTTGGATGTAATATATAATTAAGATTATAATATAATTAAATTTTAATATAATGTAATGTAATATTTGATCTTTGATTATAAGGATGATTATATTTTTTTTCTGTGTCCATTATTTCTTATAAAGAATATAATTCGTATTATTATAAAATAATAAAAATATTCTGTGATTTCTACCATTGACTGTTGCACCTCTACCGGAACTTGCAGTAGCCACCGGCAACCAGGAGCAAAAAAACTTAGGATTGAATTTGATGAAAAATTTAGGATTGAACGATCTTAGGGCTGAGTAACGAAGAGCAAAAAAAACCCACAAGTCTACCGTCACAAGAACATTCGGTTCTGTGTTAGAATGCCTTTAAAGGTACGACGGAAGCTATGAAACTCAGCTGCCAACATACTACTATTACCATTTTCGAATGTATAAATAGTATGTCTTTTTAATCAGGCTTTGAGTATAACTCACCTCATAGTTTTTGTTTTAACTATTGTTTGTCAATATAATTTTATTTAAATATCATTAATCCAAGTTTGTTCAAAACATTATATTAATAGTATAGGTGTTAGTTTATGAAATAGTATATTTTTATTGTTAAATATATTATGTTTATTATTTTATGTAAAGGTAATCTTTAAACAACTTCTTCAAAAAAAATATTCTTAAAATTTATTAATATTAAAATGGATTCTAAAATTTTTTTTTATCAATAAGTGGGTAGTTTAGTGGGTAATTTAAAATTTTTAAAATAGACATTTTAATCTTAAATAGAAGGTATTTTAACACTAAAATGAAGTATTATATGTATCTTAGTAGTAGTAAAATTTTAAATGAATTATTAAAAAATTAGTGACTGAATTTGCCGTTTCAAACGTAAAGTTTTTCCTTTTTTTCAGGGAAAGAAAAAGAGACATCTGAGAATCGTGATCCGTGAGCAAGTTTATAGGAATGCGAATTTGTGCATCACTACCGCCTCTTTCATCTTCCATGGATTACCACCGCCGTCGCTTCTCCTTCTCTAGCCTTCTCTATCTATTACTGCTCCTCTTAACCAACCTCTTCACCTTCCTCCTCTTCTCCTCCTCTTATTCTTCTTCTACTTCTCCATGCCTTCCCTGTTCTTCTTCTTCTTCCCTTTCTCCTCCTCCTAGCAATGTCGCTCTTCCACCTGAGTTCGTGGCCTTCACCTCCGCCCAGACACTCCCCTTCGGCCACAATCGCAACATGGGCTCCGACACGATCTACCCCCCGGGGGGTCTCGCCTGTCCTCTCTTTCCTGACGACCTCGCCGCCTTCATGTCATACCCCGTCAACGGCTCCTGCCCCGATGACGAGCCCCTCTCCCAGCGCCTCCTTCTCCGAGGCTGCGAACCCCTCCCGCGCCGCCGCTGCCGCCCTGCCGCTCCGTCAGACCCCGCCCCTCCCCTTCCCTTCCCCGCCTCCCTCTGGTCCCTCCCTCCTGACCGATCCATCCACTGGTCTCCCTACTCCTGCAAGTCCTTTGCCTGCCTCCTCAACCGCAGGCACTCCCCCTCCTTCGACGACTGCAAGGACTGCTTCGACATCCTCGACGGCAGCCGCGAGCGCGGCCGCTGGGTGAAACCCTCCGGCGACAATCCCCTCGATTTCTCCATCGACGAGGTGCTCGCGGCCGCCGATCCGCTCGGGTCCATCCGGATAGGCCTCGATATCGGCGGCGGATCAGGGACCTTCGCGGTGCGGATGCGGGAGCACAACGTCACGGTGGTGTCGTCCACCATAAACCTGAACGGTCCCTTCAGCAGCTTCATGGCGGCGAGGGGGGTGGTGCCGCTGTATCTCAGCGTCTCGCAGAGGTTGCCCTTCTTTGACAACACGCTCGATCTGGTGCACTCGATGCACGTGCTCAGCAATTGGATCCCCACCACACTGCTCCACTTCATCTTCTTCGACGTATACAGGGTGCTGCGCCCCGGCGGCCTCTTCTGGCTCGACCACTTCTTCTTCGCGGAGCCGCAGATGGCAGCGTACGTGTCACTCATCGACAGCGTGGGGTTCGGCAGAGTGAAGTGGGAGGTGGGGCGGAAGCTGGACCGTGGGACTGAGCTGGGCGAGATGTACCTCTCCGCCCTCCTCCAGAAACCCCTCAAGAACTCCTGGTAATTTCTGAGGTTGCTCTCGCCCATTAATCCTTTCTGCCTCCTCATCTACTTTCACGCTGCAAAAGGTTGGATCCGCCAACCTAAACGGTCCTCATCTACTTTCACGCTCCAGCACGAGGAGAAACAACAGCAACAAACAACAACAAAAAATACGACATTTCGTTTTGTTTGCATTGTGCAGGTGACGAAAATCAGCGAAAAAGCCATAATTCACTGAATTGCTTGATAAAGTTCTGAAAATACTCAAATCACATATGTTTCAAAATTGTCAAATCATATGGTCAATCGATTTGAAACAGTATGACAGCCATGAATAAATTTCTTGTTCTGGAGGAGTCTTGTCCGATAAACAGAAAATATCTCTGTATTATGATAATATCTAAAATTAGATACATCATTACATGATTTTCAAACATAATAAGCTACCGTCCACATGATTAAAAGCAACACAATAAATTATAATCCACACGGTCGGAATCAAATCAATAGTGAAGAATACAACACACCACACAAAACTGAAAACCAATAGACTGTGTGATAACATGATTTACATCACAATAAAATCCTAAAAACAAATAAAAGTGATTATAAGGCGTAAAACCATAAACAAGACAACTTATTATAATACTGAGTTTGAATACAAAGTGCAAATAACACAGTGTAAAATAGTAGGAAAAATCTCTCCCAAATATGATGTGGGAATAGCAGTCAGGATTCTCGAAGCAACTATTCGAACATCTATCTGTTACATGACGAAAATAAAACATATATAGGGTGGTGAATTCGGATGACTCAGCGGGTAATAGATATGATAATACATGAGCAACATAAAACATGAAGATCAAAACATACATTCTCAATAGAAAAATAAGAATATCATCATATATGATACAAGAAATGCACATATCAACACACGTTATAATGATTAGTAAATCATTAGGGATCAACAACAGATTTTCTTATAACACCTGAGTAATATATATGACAGTATATACAAGTATGATAAATGAACATGTATGAATCATAGCGAGCATATGCAATATGCATGTACAACATAAGCAACCTATTCAACTGTAAATAATGAACGAGCAAAGCCAGATAATGATCAATATGGGTACCATAAAACTTAAGCATGTGTAAATATATATAACTGTAATATATTATCATATGTGGGAGCAACACTCCACCACAAGCAAACCATCATATGTAGGAGCAATGCTACACTATGAGCAAAACATCATATGTGGGAGTAACGTTCCACCACATCAATATATCATATATGGGAGCAATGCTTCACCACAAGCAATTCATCGTATGTGGAAGCAACACTCCACCATAAACAATCCATCATATGTGGGAGTAATGCTCCACCACAAGCAATCTATCATATGTGAGAGCAACGCTCCACCACAAGTATTTAAATGACCAAGACATATAACTATCTAACTATGAACCGCGAGAGATCACTCTACCATAAATAACCTGTGGGTAGTCCGAAATGTCAGGCTCTCTATCTGCGTGAGATTACTCTACCACAGATACCTATGAGCCGACAAGAAGTAACTATCTAGGTATGGGTTTCACGAGATCACTTTGTCACATATCACTATAGTATCCCAGAATATAACAACCCAAGGATAATAACATAGCAAGCATATCACAACCACTGTCAACTCTCTCAACATCGTAGTGGAGACACAATCATCAACCAATCGTACGAGACTTAGTTGACAGGGTATATTAGTCACTGTCTAATCTGTTAACATCATAGTGGAAACACAATCGTAAACCACTCATAGGAGACTTAATTAACAGGATATTGATGTGCGTAAATATTATGATCGTTTATCCATGTTTTAACGCATATTCACTTACTTTATACGTATATATTCTTTGCATGATCGTCTCTTTTATCGTATACTCATCATATATACAATTTTGTTCGGATATTTGCTCTTTATTTAATTTTGTGTTGACAGAGACAACTTTCGGAGCAAAAACAGCGATTGTCGACGCATCGGAACGAGCCAGAGAACACGACCGTGCAACCTCGCACGACCGTGTGGCCAAATAACAGAAGAGAAGTGCATGGCCGTGGAACTCTCCGTGCAACATGACAATAGGCAAAAGAAGGCACGGTCATGCCACATCTGCACGGCCGTGCAACACAGCCAGGAGCAGAAGAAGGCACGACCGTGCCACATCCACACGGTCGTGCCACCACAGCCGTACCCTAGCCTATAAATAGGGTTTTCAACCTTTCTCCAAGGGGGGGAGAGCCGAGAAGTGAGCCGTCAGCAGGAGAATCACCTTGGTGTCGTTCCACGCCGTCTAGGACCTCTATCCAGTGATCTTTCATCAACACATCAACTCCAGAAGCAAAGGATTGGATCCGAAGATCACTCGTCATCGTTGGATAAGCATACTTCTTCTTTCTCTCTTCTTGTTTGAGGATTGTATGCTTAATTACATTATGTCTTCGGGTTTTTCTCTGGCGTCTGTGGAGTAGACTCCTTGTTCTAGGATTAGAGAGTAGTTGTGGATTGGTTTTGATGTAAGACTCACATTTATGCCTTTATTCATTGGATGATTTCGCTAGCTTTGTTTTAACTATTATGCATGCTTGTTGCGTATTAATTGATTGTATAGGAATTACTAACCTCGTAGAGAGAGTATCTTAGATCGTACACCCGAGGGACCCTAGTGACAGGGGTAATGCGTTCACGGACATCTAGGGTACTTCCTTGAAAGGAGAGGCAACTTCTCCACAAGGAAGTAAGAGATCAAACTAAGCTCCTTATTTCTATCCTTAATGACGCCAATTAAAGTTGTGTTCTTATGATCTACTGAGGTACCCTCATGACAGGGGTTAACCGTAACAGGATTTCATAGGGATCTTCTTTATTTGGTACTTAAGGATAGATGCTTCAACTTCCGGCGAATGCATGCTGATGGACAATGAGTAAATGATAGAATGTGATATATCAATACCATCACAATGAAATCAAACTCCAAAAACTATTCATAAACCAAGTTAATTACTTCTTCTTTTCTAGTTCTCATTTCTGCTTCCCAATCTCTTTTCTTTAGATAACTTACAACCATCGGTAGTTTAGCTAAACCTAAGTGAACCATTGCTAGTGCTTATAACCAGTCCTCGTGGGATCGATAATCTTTATTACTGATAATGAATCCATGCAATTGCGGAAGCGTAACAAGTTTTTGGCACCGTTGCCAGGGATTGCGTCTATAACATTAGCGAAAGTCATATTGGATTAGACTAGACTTAGTTTCTTTTTCCTTTATCTTTCCTTTTTCTAATATTTTGCATTTTAGAGATAAATAATTTTATTTTTCCTTTTCTTTATTTTCTGTATTTTTTATTAAAATGCCTAAAAAAATATAATATTATTTCACTCTCTTCTTTACTATATTCCGTAGGTTGTTCTTGTATGCAAAGAGTTAACCTTGTAGGAGTTTCAACTATCCCACATGTCTGTCTATTTCACGCTCTCGGTCTGTTTGGATAGGACATGATGTTAAGACCATTAAAGGATTATGGAGCCCCGAAGTCTGCTAAAGAGCTAGGGCCCATTGTGTTTCCAGAAATCCCAGCAAAGAATTTTATGCTCAGACCTTCATTCATCTCTAAAGTTCAAGAAAATTAGTTTTGGGGATTAGATTCAGAGAATTCTTACTTGCATCTCCTAAATTTCCACAGTTATTGCAATATGCTGAGAGTTGAGGGGGTTCCGGCTGATTCAATACAACTTATAGCTTTTCCATTCAGCCTCAGAAGTAATGTGAAGGTTTGGTTCAACACTCTGCAACTGGGAAGCATCAGGACATAGAATGAATTAGAGAGAAAATTTCTAAATAGATACTTTCCTCCAAAAAGAACCGCTCAGTTGAGAGATCAGATTCTACACTTCAAGCAACGTGATGAAGAAGCATTGCATCAAGCCTGGGATAGGTACTTATCAATCCTATATCAGTGCCTGCATCATGGTATTGAGAGTTGGTTGATTCTTCACGTATTTTACATTGTACTCTCGTTCCAGAACAAAAGCCTTCTGGACGTAGCGGCTGGGGGGCACTCATGAAAAAAGTTTGGATGAAGCACAAGAAATAATCCATATGGTGGTATCAAATCTCAACGAGTGGTCAGGACAAGATGTGCTAAACTTATTTCTACATCCGATCGAAGCAAGAGAGGATATGGTAGTGCAGATGGACGAAAAGAAGTTAAGATACGCAAGAAATGAGGTTCAGGAAGAATTAGAAGAATCCATCAGTGTACGGTGCAAGTATGTACAAAAACTGTTTCCTTGGTGCGGAGAGGTCTTATTAAAATTGCTGGGAGGTTTGATATCTACCTCAATATCATTTATAGAGGAGGACTTGGATGATGATGATAATATTGAAAGAATGACTCAATAAATTGAGGAAGCGCCAGAAGAAGTCGTGGTGAATAAGGAAATACAATTATTAGAATAGGAACCAACCTTGTCTGAGATTGTGCCACCTCAAGTGGAGTTAAAACCTTTACCGCCTAACCTTAAATATGTGTTCCTTGGTCCAGATTTCACCTTCCCAGTAATAATTAATGTAAATTTGACTGAGATGGAGACACAGAAATTGATCAAGGAGTTGAGAGTACACAGAAAAGCAATCGGATACACCATTGACGACATAAAAGGGATCAACCCTTCAATCTGCATGCACAGAATTCTGCTCGAAGAAGGATATAAAAATTTGATTGAGCATCAAAGAAGATTAAATCCAAATTTGAAAGAAGTTGTGAAGAAAGAAGTATTGACACTTCTTGACGCCGGAATCATTTATCCTATATCAGATAGTGAATGGGTAAGTCCGATCTATGTGGTCCCCAAGAGAGGGGGAATGACGATCGTTAAAAATGAAAACAATTAATTGATTCCAACAAGGACAATCACAGGATGGCGGATGTGTATTGATTACAGGAAGCTAAATAAGGAGACTAGGAAAGATCATTTTCCCTTACCATTCATTGATGAGATGCTAGAAAGATTGGCAAAACATTCCTATTTTTTCTATTTGGATGGATACTCTGGCTTCTTTCAAATTCCAATACATCCCCTAGATCAAGAAAAGACCACCTTCACATGCCCTTTTGGTACCTATGATTATCGATGAATGTTGTTTGGACTCTGCAACGCACCAGCTACATTTCAGCGATGTATGATGGCAATATTTTCAGATTTTACAGAAAAAATTATGGAGGTATTCATGGATGACTTCTAAGTCTATGGGAATGACTTCGACTCCTATCTTCTGAATCTTTCTAAAGTTCTCCAGAGATGTGAAGATGTGAACTTAGTTCTGAACTGGGAAAAATACCACTTCATGGTCAAAGAGGGAATTGTTTTAGGCCATAAGATTTCAGAACGAGAAATTGAGGTAGATAAAGCCAAAATAGAGACAATTGAGAAACTACCTCTACCTCTTAACGTAAAAGGGGTTAGGAGCTTTCTAGGGCATACTAGATTTTACAAGCGTTTCATCAAGGATTTCTCAAAAATTTCAAAGCCACTAACTAACCTGTTGATCAAAGATGCTGAATTCTATTTTGATAATGGCTGCAATGAGGCGTTTAAGAAAATCAAGAGTGCTCTCATCTTAGCTCCCGTAGTTCAAGCTCCAGACTGGGAACTCCCATTCAAAATCATGTGCGACGCTAGTGACTTTGTGGTGGGTGCAGTTTTAGGACAAAGAAAGAGCAAAGTACTACATGCAATCCACTATGTGAGCAAGACATTGGATGCAGCCCAAATGAATTATTCTACCACTGAAAAGGAATTATTGGCCATAGTGTTTGCAATCGACAAGTTCAGGTCTTATCTAGTGGGCTCAAGAGTGATAGTGTATTCTGATCATGCTGCCATAAGATATCTGCTTAATAAGAAAGATGCCAAACCTCGCTTGATTTCATGGATCTTGCTTCTCCAGGAATTTAATCTGGAAATTATTGACAAGAAAGGGGATGAAAATATTGTCACAGATCATCTATCCCGAGTATAGCCAAATGGGCAGAAAGATGTGGATTTTGATCCGCCTATAAATGATGTTTTCCCTGACAAACATCTATTGGCAGTAAGTTCTGGAGGGTTCCTTGGTATGCAGATTTTGTTAATTATCTTGCAAGTGGAGTACTTCCCCCAAAATTTACCTGGCAGTAGAAGAAGAAGTTTTTCTCAGATGTCAAACACTACATATGGGATGAACCACTGCTTTTTAGGAAATGAGGAGATGTAATCTACCGAAGGTGTGTGCCGAAACACGAGATCAAGGACGTTTTATTTCACTGTCACTCATCATCTTACAGTAGACATCTCGGAGTGTCAAAAACAACTGCAAAGATTTTACAAGCAGGATTTTTTTGGCCAAGTCTATTTAAAGACACGAAAAATTTTGTGCAGTCTTGTGACCAATGTCAAAAGATCGGGAACATTACTAGGAGAAATGAGATGCCACTGAATTGCATCCTCGAAGTGAAATTGTTCGATGTATAGGGAGTAGACTTTATGGGACCCTTTCTTTCATCATGTGGAAATAATTATATTTTAGTGACAGTGGACTATGTATCGAAATGGGTAGAAGTCATAGCTTCTCCTGCCAGTGACGCCAAAATAATAATTAAACTATTTAAAAAGGTAATTTTTCCATGGTTTGGTGTGCCTAGGGCAGTTATTAGCGACGAGGGTTTGCACTTCATTGAAAGACAGTTTGAAAATTTGTTAAAGAAATACGGAGTGAGCCATAAAGTAGCAACACCCTACCATCCCCAGACCAATGGACTAGCTGAGATTTCCAACAGAGAGATCAAATCAATATTAGAAAAGACAGTGTCCAATTCACGCAAAGACTGGTCATTGAAATTGGATGATGCTTTATGGCCATATCATACTGCCTTCAAGACTCCAATCGGTATGACCCCATTCTGACTTATGTATGAGAAGTTGTGTCTGTTAGGATGTATACTAAAAGCCTAATTTTTTGTATGAATATTTATATTTTGAAATAAGAATGACATTGGTCAAATGTCTGCATTTATGTTAAATGCAATTGTCCATTTAATTTATATTGTAGATAACATGGTGTTTGGTGTGACACAGAAGATCATGTTATCAGTTCCTTATAAATTATAAATAGTAGCTCACAACCAAGATGGAATGAGACAAACCATTGGAATGGTTGTAGTGTAATTTGGTATTAGTTTATCTTAACTATAAAATTACACTAGTACACTATGTGTGTATTGAGCAAGACCATTTGAGGTTGTTTCTTTTTATATTGACTGCATAAAAGAACAAGACCTCTGTTATTATGAAAGTGTGTGCTCTTAATCCCGATATAATATTAAGCACATATACTTAGTATTGATTTATTTAATTTGTCAATAGGTGAGATTTATTCAGTTGGATCAATAGGCCCGATAAGTTGGGAAATAATATTTTTATATGGTGTGTTGTTGATTATAGAAGGAAATTGTGTCCAAGTAATCTAGGTTGATGATATCCCCTTGAGGAACTCATAAGGATTGTCATGTAAACCCTGCAGGTGGACCTAGTCCGACAAGACAATGAAATTGAGTGGTACTACTCTTGGAGCTAGTTGTTAATTAAGTGAGTGACAGTAACTCAATTGATTAATGGGCATTCGATATCTTTAACACAGGGAGATTAACGCACTCATGATAAGAAGGAGCCCATAATGTAATTTGGGATTGGT
The DNA here is from genome assembly GCF_018446385.1 of Zingiber officinale. Classification (NCBI taxonomy): domain Eukaryota; kingdom Viridiplantae; phylum Streptophyta; class Magnoliopsida; order Zingiberales; family Zingiberaceae; genus Zingiber; species Zingiber officinale. The sequence continues at coordinate 59,876,536 of NC_055995.1, read as the reverse complement.
GCGGTAGTTCAATAATAACTCTTTAGTGGTATAAGTTATTATTGATGAACTTGAGTTGGGTGTTTAGAGCGAGCACAGGAAGCTCAAGCTCATCGGGAGACCAAAATCAATTTCTCCTCTCGGTCCCTGTTATAGCCTTTATAAAGCCTTGTATCCATAAAATCCACTTCTTACCCAAGTAATGGGCTGGACACATCCTTGCTTGGAGCAAGGGGGGCTGGCCAAGCATTGTTTGGAGTCCAAGAGGTGGCCAGCCCAAGCATATCTTAGTGTCCAAGATGTGGCTGACCACTAGTGGAAGAAAAGGAAGTTTTGTTTTAAAACAAAATTTTGTTAAAATCTTTTCTTTTTTTAGTTATCTACAATAGTTAAAAGAAAGATTTTAAACTTTCCTTTTTTAGCATCCACTAAAGAAATAAAAGGAAGATTTTTAATTTTGTTAAAATCTTTCCTTTTATAACCATCCTCATGATTTTAAAAAGAGAGTTTTAAATTTTATAATCTTTCCTTTTATAGCTATCTACAAAGGATTAAAGATAGATTTTAATTTTGTTAAAATCTTTCCTTATTTGTAGCTATCTATAATGTTTAAAAGAGAAATTTTAATTTTTGAAAAAACTTTCATTTTTGTAACAATGTTTTTTAAAAGAGAAGTTTTAATTAATCTTTCCTTTTTTATAGTTGTCTACATATTTTAAAAGAGAGAGATTAATTTTAAAACTTTCCTTTATTGTCATGTACAATAGGAAATTTAAAAGAGAGAGATTTTAATTATTATTAAAATTTTCTTTTTTGCCAAGACCAAGGATTATAAAAGAGAGGTAGAGGGTGTCTTATGAAACTAACCTAGCCTTGCCTCATCTTCTATTTTTCCATGTGGCCAAAACTCTCTCTTGTGGTCGGTTCCTCTTCTTTTCCTTTGGTGGCCGGCCCTTGCTTCTCTCCTTTCTCCTTGTTTTCTTTCTCTCAAGGTCGGTGGCACATCAAAGAAGTTCCATCCCCTTGGTGGCCGACTACTTGTAGGAGAAGAAGAAGAGAAGGAGTTTCCTATTTTGGCATCCCTTGGTGGCTCGAGAGTCTTGGAGGAAAAGAAGTGGTTAGGGTGGAGTTATCTTGGTAGATCATCGCCCACACGACGTCCAAGAGAAGGAGAGAAATACAACAGAAGATCAAGAGGTCTTTAGCTACAAAGAAAGGTATAACTAATTAATGGTTTCCGTTTCGAATTAATTAGTTAGTTTTCTTTGCATGGATTCTGAAACACCAACACAAGAGGCTAGCGATTTTATTTTTCGATTTTATGTTATCAATTTTGTATTTTGATTTTACGTTTTGATCTTGTGTTTCTATTGTGGTCTTTGTAGTTAAACCTAGGGTTACTGTAAGAAGTTAAATATCCAATTTCTTTGAAAGGATTTGTCTAGGAAGTGGTGGATGATCCCATAACCAAGAAGGCCTAGTGCCTCGCCATGTTTAACCTGGAAGCCAATCTTTGAAATAGATATTTAATTAACCTCTGTAATATGGTTTAACTTAGGAAGATCACATCGGTTAAACTTGGAGTAAAAATGTTAAGTATTCATTTCCAATCCAAGTTTAACTTCTGAAGAGCAACTTGGGATAATAATGTTAAGTATCATTTGTAATCCAAATTTAACTTCAGTAGAGCATATGGGTAGCTAGGATAGTTCTATGCTTGTACAAATTTTTGTATAGGGGAACTAGAACGGTATTCCGAGTAGCAACCAACAATTGGTATCAGAGCTAGGTTTTTACCTCTGTGTGTTTGGTTTTCAATTAATTATGCACTTTTCATACATAAGTTTAGGCAGGATAATAGTAGGATGTGTAAATAGATTAACTCTATGGTTGCAAGCTCCAACTATTATGGCCTATTGTGATTGTGTGTGATTGGACCCTCAGATATGTCGAGGGCATTTTATATGTGTGCATGATTGTAATTATTTAATATAGCAGGAGCTGTATTAGTTTTAGGATTTTACATTTTTGTTCGATCTAGATTACATGTGCATTCCTTCGTGGAGTATAGGATCAATAAATCTAAAATTTTATTTTTGTCGCGGATCATATTCTTGCAAGGCGTGGTGCTTTTTGAGGACCAGAGGCTTAGCGGAAAAAAGAAGCATGATGGGCGCGACAATGTAAACCCCTTTGGCGGTAGCTAGGGTTGGTAGCATACGAAGGACAGCATTAGATAAGGCCATAATAGTTGGAAAATTATTTTTCTTATTTATTACCTTTTATGCTGTGTGTGCTTGTGTTTGTGTGCTTGTGTGCATGTTAAAATTCCTCGTCTCTAAATAACTAAGTGGGAGAGGAATTTTATTTAAATTCCACGGTCCCCATTACTGGTTTGTAAGTGATGCATTCAAACTTGCATGTTGGCTCTGAGTACCTTCCTCCACAACGGATGAGTTTTTTTGTGGATTACTAGGTCAAACTTCCTTACTGGATAGTTATAGGAAATTATTTAGGAGCGTACGATCTTCTCCAACTGAAGGGGCACAATCCTATTTAATAGACTAAGTATCAAGTAATGGTATACACTTAGGTACATTTAATAGTATCCTCCCCATCAGAGTCACTGCTATAATTTGTGTGACCGAAGAAAAATCAACTATTAATTTGTCATAAAGTTAGGTTGACAAGATAATAAAATTAATGGGTAAAATCCCCTCTTACAAATGTTTGAATTTGTATACCTCTACACTAACGTGACATACAAAATTCACGGTGTTTGAGGTAATTTTATTTGTCATAAAGTTAGGTTGACAAGATAATAAAATTAATGGGTAAAACCCCCTCTTATAAATGTTTGAATTTGTATACGTCCACACTAACGTGGCATATAAAATTCATGGTGTTTGAGGTAATTTTATTTGTCATAAAGTTAGGTTGAAAAGATAATTAATGGGTAAAACCCTCCTCTTACAAATGTTTGATTTTGTATACGTCCACACTAACGCGGCATACAAAATTCATGGTGTTTGAGGTGTTGGTGAATTTAAATGATATTGTTTAAGGAATCAATATTATTTTAAATTCTAAAGTATTGACCAAATATTTTATGATTCTTAGGATTTCAAATGACCTTCAAACGTCCTGCTGTTGTATTAGAGAATATATTTACTAGTACCAATTATAATGATTGGAAACAAAACTTAGACACTAAGGTGGACTGTCCTCTCAAAAATGATAACAATAATGGTGTATCTTATTCATTAGTCGTTGAAAACATGTTTAGTGGTGTTATCTACTGGTACCTGGTGTGTAGATACGGGAGCCACTGATCATGTCTGCAATTCATTGCAGGGGTTCCAGGAAACCCGATGACTACATGAAGGGGAAATCACCGTTTACATGGACAATGCTACGAAAGTGGTGGCTGTTGCAGTGGGAGATGTTTAGTTGTCCTTTGATAGGAATAAAACATTGATTTTGAGAAATTATCTTTATGTACCAAGTTTTAGAAAGAATTTGATTTCAGTTTCTAAACTATTTGAGGATGGATATTCTATTTCTTTTGATGACAAAGTAGTTGTCAAGAACAATAGAGTGGTTATCTGTTCTAGTACATTGGTTGGCAATTTGTATTCTCTAAATCCAATGACTCACACGATGCAACAAATGGAAATTAATAACATATCTTCTAATTCTAATAAGAGAAAGCATCCTTCGGAAATGAACTAAACATATCTTTGGCATCTAAGACTAGGTCATATTAACTTGAGTAGGATTCAAAGGTTAATAGCCGATGGATTTTTGGGTTCATTGGTGGTGGAAAACTTTCCAACCTGCGAATCTTGCTTGGAAGGAAAAATGACCAAGAGACCTTTTAAGGCCAAGGGGAGTAGAGCCAAAGATGTGTTAGAATTGGTTCATTCTGATTTGTGTGGACCTATAACTATCTAGGCAAGAGGTGGTTTCGAATATTTTATCTCTTTTATAGAGGACTATTCGAGATACGAGTACATTTACTTGATGCGCCGCAAGTCTGAGCGCTTTGATAAGTTCAAAGAGTACAAGGCTGATGTGGAGAAATGTCATGGTAAAAGTATCAAGACACTACGGTCTGATCGTGGTGGCGAGTATCTCTTGGGAGAGTTTAGGAATTACTTATCAGAGGACGGGATTCAATCCCAACTGTTTGCACCTAGTACACCCCAACAGAATGGTGTGGCAGAATGAAGGAATATGACTCTTATGGAAATGATTAGATCAATGATGAGTTATTCAGAATTACCAAATTCGTTTTGGGGATATGCTCTGGAAACTACAGTGTATATTCTAAACATGGTACCTTCTAAGTCAGTACCCTCTACTCCCATAGAATTATGGAATGAGCATAAGCCTAGTCTGAAACATATTCAGATTTGGGGTAGTTCAACACATATGCTGAAGGGAGACACTGATAAGTTGGAATCACGTATAGAAGTTTGCTTGTTTGTGGGTTATACTAAAGGAACAAAAGGTGATTTATTTTATAATCCTAAAGATCAGAAGGTCATTGTTAGCACCAATGCTCGATTTTTAGAAGAAGACTATGTAATGAACCACAAGCCCATGAGTAAAATTATTCTTGAGGAAATTAGAGAAGACACATCTAATTTAGTACCAACTGTACAAGATGAGATACTACAAGAAACTGCAATAAGTGTCACAAATGATGCACAATTACAAGTAGTGCCTTGTCATAGTGGGAGGGTTGTTAGGTAACCTGAAAGATTCATGTTTTTAGGAGAGTCTTCAAACTTAATCCCTAGTGAACATTAACTTGATCCCCAGACATATGATGAAGCACTCCAAGATAAAGATGCAGCATCTTGGCAACGTGCAATGAACTCCGAAATAGAATCTATGTATTCTAATCAGGTCTGGGAGCTTGTAGAGCCACAAAATGGTGTAAAAGCTATTGGATGTAAATGGGTCTACAAAAGAAAAAGAGGGACAGACGGGAAGGTGGAAACCTTCAAAGCAAAGCTTGTTGCAAAAGGGTATACTCAGAAAGAGGGAATCAATTATGAGGAAATCTTTTCATCGGTAGTCATGCTTAAGTTTATCCGGATTCTTTTATCTATTGCCGCTCATATGGATTATGAGATTTGGCAATGGATGTCAAGATAGCTTTCCTTAATGGAAGTCTTGAAGAAAACATCCATATGAAGCAACCAGAGGGATTCATTGCGAAGGGCAAAGAACATCTTGTATGTAAGCTCAACCGGTCTATTTATGGACTGAAGCAAGCTTCGAGATCTTGGAACATCTAGTTTAATGGAGTGATCCAGTCTTATGGATTCATTTAGTATCCGAATGAGTCTTGTGTATACAAAAAGTGTGACGGAAACGAGGTGGTATTTCTTATACTATACGTAGATGATATTTTGCTCATTGGCAACAATGTCAAAGTATTGTCAGACGTAAGGGTATGGTTGTCCAAGCAATTTGATATGAAGGACTTGGGAGAATATGGTCATATTCTTGGGATCAAGGTAATAAGGGATCGCAAGAAAATGATGTTGTGCTTATCCCAAGGTTCATATATCGATACTATCCTTGCTCGTTTTAGCATGCAAAACTCCAAGAAAGGTTTCTTACCCTTTCGACATGGAGTACCTTTATCAAAGGAGATGTCTCCTAAGACATCAAAAGAGATAAAGGATATGAAGGTAGTTCCTTATGCTTCAGCTGTAGGAAGTCTGATGTATGCAATGCTATATACGAGACCTAATATCTGTTTTACCGTGGGCATGGTTAGCAGATATCAAAGTAACCCTAGACAAGGACATTGGACTGTCGTAAAGCATATATTAAAGTACCTGAGAAGGACTAGAGATTATATACTAGTTTATCAAGCAAATGATTTGCTCCCTATGAGTTACACGGATTCATATTTCCAATCAGATAGGGACAATAGTAAGTCGACCTCGGGGTATGTGTTTACTTTGGGAGGTGGAGCCATAACATGGAGGAGTGTTAAGAAGAAATGCGTTTTAGACTTCACTATGGAAGCTGAGTATATGGCAGCCTCTGAGGTAGTCAAAGAAGCAGTATGGCTCAGAAACTTTTTGATGGACTTGGATGTGTTTCCTGGTTTGCCCAAAATTATCACAGTTTATTGTGATAATCGTGGTGCAGTAGCAAACTTGAAGGAACCATGATCCCATAAGGTAAGTAAACATATAGAGTGCAAGTACCACCTGATACGAGACATCGTGAAACGAGGAGAAGTTGTTGTCGTCAAGATTGCATCAGAAGATAACCTGGCAGATACTTTCACTAAGGCCCTTCCAGCGAGAGCTTTTGATCGGCATGTTGAGGGGATGGGAATCTGATGTATGGCAGCATTTGAGATTGGTGTGGTAGTTCAATAATAACTCTTTAGTGGTATAAGTTATTATTGATGAACTTGAGTTGGGTGTTCGGGGCGAACACAGGAAGCTCAAGCTCATCGGGAGACCAAAATCAATTTCTCCTCTCTGTCCCTGTTGTTGCCTCTATAAAGCTTTGTATCCACCAAATCCACTTCTTACCCAAGTAATGGGTCGAACACATCCTTGCTTGGAGAAAGGGGGGCTGGCCAAGCATTGTTTGGAGTCCAAGAGGTGGCCGACCCAAGCATATCTTGGTGTCCAAGATGTGGTCGATCACTAGTGGAAGAAAAGGAAGTTTTGTTTTAAAAGAAAATTTTGTTAAAATCTTTTCTTTTTCATAGTTATCTACAATGGTTAAAAGAAAGATTTTAAACTTTCCTTTTTTAGCGTCCACTAAAGAAATAAAAGGAAGATTTTATTTTTGTTAAAATCTTTCTTTTTATAACCTTCCTCATGGTTTTAAAAAGAGAGTTTTAAATTTTTAAAATCTTTCCTTTTATAGCTATCTACAAAGGATTAAAGAGATATTTTAATTTTGTTAAATTTTTTCCTTATTTGTAGTTATCTATAATGTTTAAAAGAGAGATTTTAATTTTTGATAAAACTTTCTTTTTTGAAACCATGTTTTTTAAAAGAGAAGTTTTAATTAATCTTTCTTTTTTTTTGTAGTTTTCTACATGTTTTAAAAGAGCGAGATTAATTTTACAACTTTCCTTTATTGCCATGTATAATAGGAAATTTAAAAGTGAGAGATTTTAATTATTATTAAAATTTCCTTTTTTGTCAAGACCAAGGATTATAAAAGAGAGGTAGAGGGTGCCTTATGAAACTAACCTAGCCTTGCCTCATCTTCTATTTTTCCTTGTGGCCGAAACTCTCTCTTGTAGCCGGCTCCTCTTCTTTTCCTTTGGTGGCCGACCCTTGCTTCTCTCCTTTCTCCTTGTTTTCTTTCTCTCAAGGCCGGTGGCACATCAAAGAAGTACCATCCCCTTGGTGGTCGGCTACTTGGAGGAGAAGAAGAAGAGAAGGAGTTTCCTATTTTGGCATCCCTTGGTGGCTCAAGAGTCTTGGAGGAAAAGAAGTGGTTAGGGTGGAGTTATCTTGGTAGATCATCGCCCACACGACGTGCAAGAGATGAAGAGGAATACAACAGAAGATCAAGAGATCTTTAGCTACAAAGAAAGGTATAACTAATTAATAGTTTCTGCTTCGAATTAATTAGTTAGTTTTCTTTGCATGGATTCTGAAACACCAACACAAGAGGGTAGCGATTTTATTTTTCGATTTCGTGTTATTGATTTTGTATTTCGATTTTGCGTTTCGATCTTGTGTTTCTATTGTGGTCTCTGTAGTTAAACATAGGATTACTATAAGAAGTTAAATATCCAATTCTCTTTGAAAGGCTTGTCTAGGAAGTGGTGGATGATCCCATAACCAAGAAGGCCTAGTGCCTCACAATGTTTAACCTGGAAGCCAATCTTTGAAATAGATATTTAATTAACTTCTGTAATATGATTTAACTTAGGAAGATTACATCGGTTAAACTTGGAGTAAAAAAGTTAAGTATTATTTTCAATCCAAGTTTAACTTTTGAAGAGCAATTTGGTTAATAATGTTAAGCATCATTTGCAATCCAAATTTAACTTCAGTAGAGCACATGGGTAGCTAGGATAATTCTATGCTTGTATAAATTTTTATACAGGGGAACTAAAATGGTATTCCGAGTAGCAACCAACAGTGTCATCTTCCAATAGAATTAGAACACAAGACTTACTGGCGATAAAACAACTTAACATGGACCTGAAGTTAGTAGGAGATAAAAGGAAAATCCAATTAAATGAGCTTGATGAGTTGAGGATGGATGCCTACGAACATGCCAAATCCTACAAAGAGAGAACAAAGAGATGGCATGATCAACATATCATGCGGAGAGAATTCAAGGAAGGGGACTCAGTGTTGTTGTTTAATTCAAGATTGAAGCTTTTTCATGGAAAGTTAAAATTGAGATGGACAAGACCATTCCAAGTCAAAAAGGTTTATCCATTCGGAGCTGTTAATATTTGGAGCAAGGAGCGTGGAGAATTTAAAGTAAACGAGTAGCGTTTAAAAAAATACCTCCACGATGTGCGGGCAGAGGAAGATATACTGATATACTTCTCGGATCCGCACCCACCTAAATGAGTTAAAATGGGGTTGAGCTAAAGACGTTAAACAAGCACTTCTTAGGAGGCAACCCAAGGGTTTTTCATTTTAGTTCATCATTCCGTTTATCATTTTATTTCTCTAGTAAGTTCAAGTTGAGTACTTTTATTATTTCTTTATTTTTGGGTATCCATTTTCAGGATGTGCAGAGCCTCCATGAGCTTGACGTGAGCATTTCATGGACGTGGAGGTGTCAGAGAAACCAAAATGGCGAAAGGTGAGTCACCGTGAGCTTAAAGGAGTCAGCCGTGTGACCCTACACGATCGTGCGAAGTTGACAGAGGGACAAAGGCCACGGGTTGTGCAACCTTGCATGGCTGTGTGGCCTATGTAGAGAGGAAGAAGACGCGGGTCGTGCCAATTGCACGGTCGTGCAAGAGGACTAGTGGAGCAAGAGACACCGGCCGTGCCCATTGGCACGGCCGTGCGATCAATGCAGAGCAGAAGAAGGCACGGGTCGTGCTAATCGGCACGGTCGTGCGACTTTGGCTGAGGGGAGAAGAGAGGGGGCCATGCCAATTGGCACGGCCATGCAGAATCACCAAGAAGAGGGCGTGTAACCCTACACATCCCAGCCCAAACTCCCTCTATATTAGGTCACGGGTGTGCAGAGGCTTGCATGCCCGTGCCACCACCTTCACCCCTTCCTCATACCTCCTTTCTTTTCCTTTCTTCCTCCAACTTCCCAAGGTGCTACCACCCCTTCCCCACATTCATTCCACTCAAGTCTACCTTTCTTGTCATCCGTGATGTCGAACTCCGTCAAAGGGAGCTATCGTCGAAGGAAATGAAAAGAATTGTTGGTTGTCTCAAACGAGGAGAATGCACGCTTCAAAGGTATATCGAACAACTTCGACATTATTTTCTCTAATGATGAACAATTGCATCGTTATCGTTCTTTATCTAAACGTTTCATTTTGATCACTAGGTTTATAGACCGAGAAACCTTAGAAGTATTGGGGTTTGGGAATGATATTGATTGGTTACTTGATAGAATAGGTTGGGCTAGCGTAATGGCCCTGAAGTAGCCAACTTATCCTTGTATCGTCTTGGAAATTTTAAGCTCCATCACTGTTGATAATGTTCAAGGAGGAAGAAAATTAAAATTTCGTTTATTTAATGATCACTATGAATGGAGTCTTGAGGATTTTAATATATGCTATGATTTGCCTATGGACAGAACTTATATAATCCTACCTACTTTTGAAAATTCAAATTTATGGGAGAAAATTGGTGGGCAGTCTTGCTTTAATCCACATGTTTCTAATGGTAGTAATATCATTAACCCAATTTTTCAATATGTGTATATGATGATGAGGAACACGATATTTGGAAGGGTCGTAAAGATGGAATTGTGAGACTTTCAGACTTATATTGTTTATGGGCAATGATAGAAAATGTGTCTATTAATTCTGGATATTTCTTTTTAAGACACTTGATAACATTAGGAAGGGCTTCTTCCTCTATCCCCATTGTCTTAGGAGGATTGCTTACTCATATTGCGGTTATACTAGGCTATGATCTGAGTGGTCTTGAAATGATTGAAGATGTTTATAGAATGGATTTAAATTTTTGTTTAACCAATCGTTTGATTCGCTGGGAGGAATATGGGTATAGTCTTGTGATTAAGGATAGTTTTCTCCTTAGATTGCCCACCTCGGCTTTGACCATGATTCATGTTAAGGAGAAATAGTGTTTGACTTTAGCAAAGCAACAGATTAACCTACCTCCAACCTCCCTTCCTAGAAATATGCCTTTGGTTAGTCGAGATATTTTGTGATTTGATTTTCAAGAATTTTGCCCTATCATTGACTCTCTTCATCATGACTTAGAACAAAATAATGGATTGCTCGCTAGAAACATTTGCATGAAGGATGATCAATTTAAGTGGTTGCAGGAGTGCTTTAAGAGTGAGAGAGAATTATGCACATAAATACTTGATTTATGGAAGCTCATAGAAAGAGAATGGTTTGGAACGAAGATTTTAGGTGGTATATGAGGAACTTTCAGAGTAGTATTGATGAGTTGTTCGCATATCATAAATAGGTAAGGGACCTGAGATGGGTAGAAGAGACTTATCCTGAGCTTCCAGACCTCCCCGACCTTTAGCCTCATCGACTATTTTGATTTCATCGGGACGATGAAAAGTTTAAGTCTAGGTGGGTGTTGTGTTTGCACAACCTGAGCCGAGTGTGTTGTGTCTGCACAACCTGAGTCGAGTCGAGTTTTCTTTTCTTTCTGCATATTTAATTAGTCCACTTTGTTTATTCGCATTTTATTAGTTTTATTTTTCTATTTGCATCTCATTTGCACCTTCTTACCTAAAAAAAAAATTTTAAAAATAGTTTTGAGGCATATTTGAGAACATCAAACCTTCTACTTTTTTTGCTACTTGTCTGATAGAAAAATGACTAGCATTTTCTTAGTTCATGTGCTGTTAAGATAGTGTTAGTATGTTTGGTGTATCTCCTTTATCTATCTTTAGTAGCATGAAATAAGCTAACTATTGTATGGAGTTTTGTTATGATTTTGCAAGTGTACGAATTCGTCATCAGTAATATCTAAGATTATTATATCCACAGGGACTGTTGATTAAGCACTAGTTAACTTCACACGGCAAATTATCTAGACGAATGTAAAAGTAAAGGAAAGAGAAGAGGGAAGAGAGAGAATAGATCTGGGAGGCAATGAGCTTCGGGAGATGAATTCTAGGATTTCGGTTTCATTATAATGCTAGGAGATATTACATAGATTACTTAGTTTCTACCCTCTATGTCCATACTCTTGCAAGAAGTTGAAATGGATAATACCCCTAAGTATCGAATAGAGATGATTCCTGTAAAATCCTATAATGGTTAACCCCTGTCACGAGGGCGTCTCGGTAGATCACAGGGTTGCATGTCTTGTAAATAACAATAAGGATAAAGGTAGAGATTTGGTACGATTTCCTACTTCCATATGGAGGAATTGCCTGTCCTTTCAAGAGAATATTCTAGATGTCCGTGAATGGGTTACCCTTGTCACTAGGGCCCCTCGGGTGTGTTGGTGCAACATCCCTCAGGTCAAGATTAACCTGGTTGACCAAGCTGAGTCTTGGTTTGAGTTTAGATGTTTGACAATAAGATGTTAATTGAAGAAGAGTCAAGTAGGTCAAGGTTGACAGAATATTTGACTGGGAAGTCCTAACTGGGATGTTAGGCAAAAGGAAAATCCTGGTGAGTGAAGCCAGGTGAAAGACCTAGTGAGTGAAGCTAGGCAGATGGAAAACCCTAGTGAGTGAAGCCAGGTGAAAGACCTAGTGAGTGAAGCTAGGCAGATGGAAAACCCTGGTCAGTGAAGCCAGGTGAAAGACCTAGTGAGTGAAGCTAGGCAGATGGAAAACCCTAGTGAGTGAAGCTAGGTGAAAGTCCTGGTGAGTGAAGCCAGGCAAGGGAAAATCCAGATGGATCAAGGATGATCGGACATCTGGTGTTGGGAAGTTCAAGTGGGTCAAAGAATTGACCGGACACTTGGTGGGAAGTCCTGGCAGGTCAAGGGAGTGACTAGATGCTAGGCATGATGTACCAACAGGTCAAGGATGACCGGATGTTGGTTTGGGAGTCTTGGAACTTGGCTTTGGGCAAAAACCAAGTGTTGGATCGATCAGGGGATCGATCCAGGATCTGGATCGATCAGTGGATCGATCCAGGAGCTGGATCGATCCGTGGATCGATCCAGGATGTCCCAATCGAATGGATCGTGGCTGCTTCGCGCGATAAGCGCTGGATCGATCCGTGGATCGATCCAGGCATTTTTCCTAGAGCACAGAGGCGCTCTGGATCGATCCGTGGATCGATCCAAAGCCTCCCCGATCGATTGGGAACATTTGAATCGATCGGGTTTCGACCGTTGGCGTCGATTTAAGCTGCAGGCGTGCGATGGCTGCGGTATCTCTTCACCGATTCACTCCAGATCTCTGGCCAACTCCTCCACAGCGCTCTCAAAGATCAGATCGCCAGTTCTTGAAGGATCTTGGAAGCTTTCCAAGTCAAGAGGCGGATCAAAGGCAAGAAGAGAAGCTAGGGTTAGGGTTTTCTGTACTCATTGTAAGCTTTGCGCTTATATTTTGTTTCCCTTTCCTTTCTTCTTGTACTGAGAGTCTTGTAGGGGCTTCTCCGCCCTCGGTAGTTACCGAAAAGGAGTGTTTTCATAGTGGAGGGTGCGTGCGTGGTGTGGATCCTTGGACTAGTCACCTCTTGTGAGGTGGATACCAAGTAAACCAACCTTGTTAGCGTTGTGTGATTTGTTTCTGTATTTTCCGCTGCACATCTTAGAAGAAACAAGCAACGCCGAGCAACGAGCACGCGACGAGCTATTCACCCCCCCCTCTAGCTACTTTTGGTATTAACAAGTGGTATCAGAGCAAGGCCGCTCTTCACCGGAATCATCGCCGGAAGGGTCAAGCATAACAAGAAAAGCTAGAGGGTGAAGAAGTTGGAGCAAATTCTTCAAGTTCAAGACTTTATCTAGCTCAACTTCAAGATGCAATTCCAAGATGGACTTGGATTTGACACAAGGGTGGCTCCACCATACACTTCTACGAGTTTCGATTCTTGGAAATCAAGACTCGAAAATTTTCTTATGATGGAGATAGAGCAATGGTTTGCTCTAATGGAAGGCTTCAAGGCTCCAAGAAATTCAAAGGGCGAAGTTCTCAAGAGGAGCAAGTGGAGCCAAGAGCAAGTCCAAAGGTGCGAGGCCAATGACAAAGTGACCAAGCTTTTGGTCAATTTATTGCCAAGCACCATCCTTTGCAAAATTGGAGAATTTGAAGATGCAAAGGAATTATGGAGCAAATTGGACAAGCTTCATGAAGAGATCCCCTCCACTGTACAAGAGCAAGAAGTATCCAGAGAGGGTGACTCTTTGGAGCAAGACCAAGAGGAGGACTCCGAGGTTGAGAGATGCTCAACCTCCGAAGAAGAGGAAATCCAAGAAGCTTCATCCTCAAGGGAATGCAACGAAGGGAACAAGGAGGGAGCATACTTCTTGTTTCATGTTCAAGATGATGAAGCCTCCACCTCTAGAATTGAGGGGGAGCAATCCTTGGTGACGCCGGATCAAGAAGAAGGAGAAGCTTCGACATCCGGGTCAAGTGAAGAAGAAGAAGGTGGTGCCACCTCCGAAATTCAAGAAATAGCAAATGGAGGAGGAAGTGCCATCCCTACACAAGAAGGTATAAATGTTTCAATTAAAAATAAAAATCATATAATATGTTTTGAGTGTAGGGAAAGTGGGCACTACAAGAGCAAGTGTCCCAACTTGGCCAAGAAGAAGCACTAAGTGGCACAAAAGGGCAAGGAGAAGCCCAAGGAGACCATCCCCGGAACAAAAAGGAGCAAGGAGCACATTGTGTGTTTTTCTTGCAACCAAAAAGGGCATTACCGAAGTCAATGCCCCAAGGGGAAGAAGATGGTCAAGGCTCAAGGAGGCATTAGTCAAGGGGGAGCCTCCAAGGTAAAGAAGAAGGTAACATTTATTGAGCCTACCCCTTTACATTATGGTAAAAAGCATGATAGTTCTAACTTTTATCATTTTAATGCAATTTACCATAAGAATAGGAAGCATGAGGGCTTTAAGGAAAAGCATGTGGCCCTACATGCCAAAACTACTACACCTAAGGCTAGGAATGTAGGTAAAAGTCTAGGCAAGAACTCTAAGGATTGTAGCTACAAGCCTAGAAACAAAAATGCTCATGAACTTAATGGAAAAACAAAAACTAAGGACTTAGTGATGGAAAATCAAGTCTTGAGGTCAAGACTTGATAAAATGGAAAAGACCCTAAAAAGGATGGAAAATATCCTATTAGGGCAAAAAGAGCATAACCTAGGTTTAGGGGTACAAAAGCCATCCAATGGCCATAGAGGTTTGGGATACAAACCAAAGGCTAAGAAGGATGTGCCCTCTTACCATAAAGTTCCATATAGTTATGGAACAAACCCTAGGTCTAGTGGTCAAGCCAAAAATACTAGGGAAGTCATCCCTAAGAGTATTTTTGTAATAAATGTGACTAAGGCTTCTAAGAAGTCTAAGAAAGTCACAAACAAGGTCACAAGGGAGGCTATCCCTAGAGTTGACCTAGAAAGTGTGACCAAGGCCTCCAAGAAGCCAAACAAGGTCACTAGGAAGGTATCTAGGGAAGTTATCCCTAGTGAATACCTAGAGCATCCAAGGAGCACCAATAGGTTTTGGGTTCCTAGGAGCATCTTCTCTACCCCATAGATGGGTTAGAGAGTGTCAACTCTAAGAAGAAGGGTAGTTAACCCAACTTTGAAGAAATTGACACTCAAGGAGCATTTTCAAGGTTATTCTTAACCTTTGAAAATGAAGTGGATTTATGTTTACTCTTGGGAAGAGTAAAATGTGTCACAATTTGATAAATTGGATGATATTTTAAGTGACACAAATTGAAAAAGTTAAATGTGCCTAATGGTTGAAAAATTGATTTTATCTTAAAATGGCACATATTGAGAAATCATAAGAACTACAAAGTTGGGATTTTGGTATGTTCTTAGAAAATTAAAGAAAATTGAAGCCTTATGTTGAAGTGCTACTCTTGTGGAAAAATTAAATATGCCAACATTTGAGGATATGCTTAATTTCGACTGGCATAAATTAATCAAGGGAATTAGAAATGCCAATTTAGGCTTTGGCATTTTCTTGAAGCACTCTAGGGCAATCTAGGTTTAAGTTGTAAGTATAGCTAATGTTTTAAGGATACTTAGATAGTTAATCTAGGTATATTTTATTTATGCTAAATCTTGCCATGATTGTTTGCCCATCATATGTCATGACATCATGTCTATTTTTGTGTTCATGTTTTATTATGAAAAATCCAAAAATACCATGTCATGACATTCATACATCATGTAATTATAGGATATTTTCTTTTGAAAATTATTTCTTTTGGATGTATGCCATAACATTATCATGCATTAAGTTTAATTTCTTGTAATTAAGGACAAAAGGCATTTAACAACACTTATTAACAAGTGACATCCTAGGTGGGTGTCTAATATCTCCAAAATGCCTAGATAGATATGCATGATCCCTAGATTAGGGCAAAACCAAAATCTACATCTCACAAAGACCTATAAGATGACTTGTATGTGTTTTTAGTACACATTAGATACAAGTGAGATGTTATGATGATGAACAAAACTCAAGATGTTGATTTAATGCATTCTTTTGAGTTTTAGGTTCATCAAAACACATAGTTATGTATTTTCCCATCATTGGGAAAGCTAATGTACAAGTCATGTGCATTATGCCCAAGGAACATGATGGGATATTGGTTTTGAAAATGTTTTTAAAATGTTTTTGGAAAACCTTGGTGAAGGCTATCTTTTGATAGTAATCACCATTGAATAGTTAGACACAAACTTGAAGAAAACACTAAAGTTTTTGTAAGTTTTCAAGTTTGTGTCAATCTTTGAAAATTTGATGTATTTTCATAGAAAGCTATTTTTCCATGATTAAGTATGCCCTAAATAATGTCTACATGAAATTTCATGATTTTTGGATTTTTGTAGAATTTTCTAGGGGTTTCTGAAGTTGACTGAAATGGAATTTCAGCAACTATCAGAGCTCCAATCGATCCATGGATCGATTGGAGTGCCCGAATCGATCCGTGGATCGATTCAGAAGGCAAGTCTCCCGCGAGCAGAAGCTCGCTGGATCGATCAGCCGATCGATCCAGGTAGTCTGAATCGATCAGTGGATCGATTCAGAAAGGTTCAATCGTTTGGAACCCAACTCCAATCGATCCAAGGTGCTGATTTTAGCTAGGAAGGCCTGATTTCAGCATTTTGAACCTGTTTTAGTCTACGTAACCATTCCAAACCCCTCAATACACATTTGTGTACATAAAAAGGGTGTTTTCGTGTTGAAAACAAGGATAGATTGGTTAAGGAAGGCTAAGTTGAAGTTTAGGTTGAGGTTTGTTTCAAATTTTGAACATTTGAACCTCAAAACTTCTAAATTTGGGTTTCCTAAAGGTTTAGGGATTCCAAGTCATTGTTGGTGCAATGACAGAAGTTACCACCATGTCTTTAGGGGGAGGGACTCTTTAAAGACATGAAAAATTATTTTTTCATGAACCTTGGAAGGTGGTTAACCTTCTTTTAAGGAAAATGCTCATGTATGAGCTTTTGAACTTGAAATGGGGAGTGGATATCCTCATTAGTTCAAGTGGGAACTCACGTGGTTAGAAAATGCTCAGGGTCGAGTATTTGTCTACAATGAGGGAGAAGTTAAGGATGAATGCAGGGTATGGGACCTTCTTTAGCGTGTTGATCACAACGAGTGATATTGTGAACAACGATGAGCAACTCTTCAGGGGGAGAGTCTTTCAACAATGGAATTGTTGAAGTATACCCGAAATTGAGGCATGGGTTGAGTGGGCCCTACAGGGGAGTTTGATGTGTGCCAATAGGGGGAGAATGAAAAGACTAGTGAAAGGGAGTAAGTTAGGCTTTCATTATCTAAGAGGGAGTTTGCCCTCTTAGGGGGAGAATGAAGAGCTTAACTTATGCTTTCATTACCTAGTGGCATGAAGAATGAGGCTATGGGATTAGCCTAACTTACATGTGGTATTGTAAGTGTTATTGTGGTATTGTCAAACATCAAAAAGGGGGAGATTGTTGGTGCAACATCCCTCAGGTCAAGGTTGACCTGGTTGACCAAGCTGAGTCTTGGTTTGAGTTTAGATGTTTGACAATAAGATGTTAATTGAAGAAGAGTCAAGTAGGTCAAGGTTGACCGAATACTTGACTGGGAAGTCCTAACTGGGATGATAGGCAAAAGGAAAATCCTGGTGAGTGAAGCCAGGTGAAAGACCTAGTGAGTGAAGCTAGGCAGATGGAAAACCCTGGTGAGTGAAGCCAGGTGAAAGACCTAGTGAGTGAAGCTAGGCAGATGGAAAACCCTGGTGAGTGAAGCCAGGTGAAAGACCTAGTGAGTGAAGCTAGGCAGATGGAAAACCCTAGTGAGTGAAGCTAGGTGAAAGTCCTGGTGAGTGAAGCCAGGCAAGGGAAAATCCAGATGGATCAAGGATGATCGGACATCTGGTGTTGGGAAGTTCAAGTGGGTCAAAGAATTGACCGGACACTTGGTGGGAAGTCCTGGCAGGTCAAGGGAGTGACTAGATGCTAGGCATGATGTACCAACAGGTCAAGGATGACCGGATGTTGGTTTGGGAGTCTTGGAACTTGGCTTTGGGCAAAAACCAAGTGCTGGATCGATCAGGGGATCGATCCAGGATCTGGATCGATCAGTGGATCGATCCAGGCTTTTCCCAGCGAACAGAAAGCCTCTGGATCGATCCGTGGATCGATCCAGATGTCCCAATCGATCAGTGGATCGATTGGGACGCGGCTGCTTCGCGCGATAAGCGCTGGATCGATCCGTGGATCGATCCAGTCGTTTTTCCTAGAGCACAGAGGCGCTCTGGATCGATCCGTGGATCGATCCAAAGCCTCCCCGATCGATTGGGAACATTTGAATCGATCGGGTTCCGACCGTTGGCGTCGATTTAAGCTACAGGCGTGCGATGGCTGCGGTATCTCTTCACCGATTCACTCCAGATCTCTGGCCAACTCCTCCACAGCGCTCTCAAAGATCAAATCGCCAGTTCTTGAAGGATCTTGGAAGCTTTCCAAGTCAAGAGGCGGATCAAAGGCAAGAAGAGAAGCTAGGGTTAGGGTTTTCTGTACTCATTGTAAGCTTTGCGCTTATATTTTGTTTCCCTTTCCTTTCTTCTTGTACTGAGAGTCTTGTAGGGCTTCTCCGCCCTCGGTAGTTACCGAAAAGGAGTGTTTTCATAGTGGAGGGTGCGTGCGTGGTGTGGATCCTTGGACTAGTCACCTCTTGTGATGTGGATACCAAGTAAACCAACCTTGTTAGCGTTGTGTGATTTGTTTCTGTATTTTCCGCTGCACATCTTAGAAGAAACAAGCAACGCCGAGCAACGAGCACGCGACGAGCTATTCACCCCCCCTCTAGCTACTTTTGGTATTAACAAGTGGTATCAGAGCAAGGCCGCTCTTCACCGGAATCATCGCCGGAAGGGTCAAGCATAACAAGAAAAGCTAGAGGGTGAAGAAGTTGGAGCAAATTCTTCAAGTTCAAGACTTTATCAAGCTCAACTTCAAGATGCAATTCCAAGATGGACTTGGATTTGACACAAGGGTGGCTCCACCATACACTTCTACGAGTTTCGATTCTTGGAAATCAAGACTCGAAAATTTTCTTATGATGGAGATAGAGCAATGGTTTGCTCTAATGGAAGGCTTCAAGGCTCCAAGAAATTCAAAGGGCAAAGTTTTCAAGAGGAGCAAGTGGAGCCAAGAGCAAGTCCAAAGGTGCGAGGCCAATGACAAAGTGACCAAGCTTTTGGTCAATTTATTGCCAAGCACCATCCTTTGCAAAATTGGAGAATTTGAAGATGCAAAGGAATTATGGAGCAAATTGGACAAGCTTCATGAAGAGATCCCCTCCACTGTACAAGATCATGAAGAATCCAGAGAGGGTGACTCTTTGGAGCAAGACCAAGAGGAGGACTCCGAGGTTGAGAGATGCTCAACCTCCGAAGAAGAGGAAATCCAAGAAGCTTCATCCTCAAGGGAATGCAACGAAGGGAACAAGGAGGGAGCATACTCCTTGTTTCATGTTCAAGATGATGAAGCCTCCACCTCTAGGATTGAGGGGGAGCAATCCTTGGTGACGCCGGATCAAGAAGAAGGAGAAGCTTCGACATCCGGGTCAAGTGAAGAAGAAGAAGGTGGTGCCACCTCCGAAATTCAAGAAATAGCAAATGGAGGAGGAAGTGCCATCCCTACACAAGAAGGTATAAATGTTTCAATTAAAAATAAAAATCATATAATATGTTTTGAGTGTAGGGAAAGTGGGCACTACAAGAGCAAGTGTCCCAACTTGGCCAAGAAGAAGGACCAAGTGGCACAAAAGGGCAAGGAGAAGCCCAAGGAGACCATCCCGGAACAAAAAGGAGCAAGGAGCACATTGTGTGTTTTCTTGCAAAAAAGGCATTATAGTCAATGCCCCAAGGGGAAGAAGATGGTCAAGGCTCAAGGAGGCATTAGTCAAGGGGAGCCTCAAGATAAAGAAGAAGGTAACATTTATTGAGCCTACCCCTTTACATTATGGTAAAAAGCATGATAGTTCTAACTTTTATCATTTTAATGCGATTTACCATAAGAATAGGAAGCATGAGGGCTTTAAGGAAAAGCATGTGGCCCTACATGCCAAAACTACTACACCTAAGGCTAGGAATGTAGGTAAAAGTCTAGGCAAGAACTCTAAGGATTGTAGCTACAAGCCTAGAAACAAAAATGCTCATGAACTTAATGGAAAAATAAAAACTAAGGACTTAGTGATGGAAAATCAAGTCTTGAGGTCAAGACTTGATAAAATGGAAAAGACCCTAAAAAGGATGGAAAATATCCTATTAGGGCAAAAAGAGCATAACCTAGGTTTAGGGGTACAAAAGCCATCCAATGGCCATAGAGGTTTGGGATACAAACCAAAGGCTAAGAAGGATGTGCCCTCTTACCATAAAGTTCCATATAGTTATGGAACAAACCCTAGGTCTAGTGGTCAAGCCAAAAATACTAGGGAAGTCATCCCTAAGAGTATTTTTGCAATAAATGTGACTAAGGCTTCTAAAAAGTCTAAGAAAGTCACAATCAAGGTCACAAGGGAGGCTATCCCTAGAGTTGACCTAGAAAGTGTGACCAAGGCCTCCAAGAAGCCAAACAAGGTCACTAGGAAGGTATCTAGGGAAGTTATCCCTAGTGAATACCTAGAGCATCCAAGGAGCACCAATAGGTTTTGGGTTCCTAGGAGCATCTTCTCTACCCCATAGATGGGTTAGAGAGTGTCAACTCTAAGAACAAGGGTAGTTAACCCAACTTTGAAGAAATTGACACTCAAGGAGCATTTTCAAGGTTATTCTTAACCTTTGAAAATGAAGTGGATTTATGTTTACTCTTGGGAAGAGTAAAATGTGACACAATTTGATAAATTGGATGATATTTTAAGTGACACAAATTGAAAAAGTTAAATGTGCCTAATGGTTGAAAAATTGATTTTATCTTAAAATGGCACATATTGAGAAATCATAAGAACTACCAAGTTGGGATTTTGGTATGTTCTTAGAAAATTAAAGAAAATTGAAGCCTTATGTTGAAGTGCTACTCTTGTGGAAAAATGAAATATGCCAACATTTGAGGATATGCTTAATTTCGACTGGCATAAATTAATCAAGGGAATTAGAAATGCCAATTTAGGCTTTGGCATTTTCTTGAAGCACTCTAGGGCAATCTAGGTTTAAGTTGTAAGTTTAGCTAAGGTTTTAAGGATACTTAGATAGTTAATCTAGGTATATTTTATTTATGCTAAATCTTGCCATGATTGTTTGCCCATCATATGTCATGACATCATGTCTATTTTTGTGTTCATGTTTTATTATGAAAAATCCAAAAATACCATGTCATGACATTCATACATCATGTAATTATAGGATATTTTCTTTTGAAAATTATTTCTTTTGGATGTATGCCATAACATTATCATGCATTAAGTTTAATTTCTTGTAATTAAGGACAAAAGGCATTTAACAACACTTATTAACAAGTGACATCCTAGGTGGGTGTCTAATATCTCCAAAATGCCTAGATAGATATGCATGATCCCTAGATTAGGGCAAAACCAAAATCTACATCTCACAAAGACCTATAAGATGACTTGTATGTGTTTTTAGTATACATTAGATACAAGTGAGATGTTATGATGATGAACAAAACTCAAGATGTTGATTTAGTGCATTCTTTTGAGTTTTAGGTTCATCAAAACACATAGTTATGTATTTTCCCATCATTGGGAAAGCTAATGTACAAGTCATGTGCATTATGCCCAAGGAACATGATGGGATATTGGTTTTGAAAATGTTTTTAAAATGTTTTTGGAAAACCTTGGTGAAGGCTATCTTTTGATAGTAATCACCATTGAATAGTTAGACACAAACTTGAAGAAAACACTAAAGTTTTTGTAAGTTTTCAAGTTTGTGTCAATCTTTGAAAATTTGATGTATTTTCATAGAAAGCTATTTTTCCATGATTAAGTATGCCCTAAATAATGTCTACATGAAATTTCATGATTTTTGGATTTTTGTAGAATTTTCTAGGGGTTTCTGAAGTTGACTGAAATGGAATTTCAGCAACTATCAGAGCTCCGATCGATCCATGGATCGATTGGAGTGCCCGAATCGATCCGTGGATCGATTCAGAAGGCAAGTCTCCCGCGAGCAGAAGCTCGCCGATCGATCCAGGTAGTCTGAATTGATCAGTGGATCGATTCAGAAAGGTTCAATCGATTGGAACCCAACTCCAATCGATCCAAGGTGCTGATTTTAGCTAGGAAGGCCTGATTTCAGCATTTTGAACCTGTTTTAGTCTACGTAACCATTCCAAACCCCTCAATACACATTTGTGTACATAAAAAGGGTGTTTTCGTGTTGAAAACAAGGATAGATTGGTTAAGGAAGGCTAAGTTGAAGTTTAGGTTGAGGTTTGTTTCAAATTTTGAACATTTGAACCTCAAAACTTCTAAATTTGGGTTTCCTAAAGGTTTAGGGATTCCAAGTCATTGTTGGTGCAATGACAGAAGTTACCACCATGTCTTTAGGGGGAGGGACTCTTTAAAGACATGAAAAATTATTTTTTCATGAACCTTGGAAGGTGGTTAACCTTCTTTTAAGGAAAATGCTCATGTATGAGCTTTTGAACTTGAAATGGGGAGTGAATATCCTCATTAGTTCAAGTGGGAACTCACGTGGTTAGAAAATGCTCAGGGTTGAGTATTTGTCTACAATGAGGGAGAAGTTAAGGATGAATGCAGGGTATGGGACCTTCTTTAGCGTGTTGATCACAACGAGTGATGTTGTGAACAACGATGAGCAACTCTTCAGGGGGAGAGTCTTTCAACAATGGATTTGTTGAAGTATACCCGAAATTGAGGCATGGGTTGAGTGTGCCCTACAGGGGAGTTTGATGTGTGCTAATAGGGGGAGAATGAAAAGACTAGTGAAAGGGAGTAAGTTAGGCTTTCATTATCTAAGAGGGAGTTTGCCCTCTTAGGGGGAGAATGAAGAGCTTAACTTATGCTTTCATTACCTAGTGGCATGAAGAATGAGGCTATGGGATTAGCCTAACTTACATGTGGTATTGTAAGTGTTATTGTGATATTGTCAAACATCAAAAAGGGGGAGATTGTTGGTGCAACATCTCTCAGGTCAAGGTTGACCTGGTTGACCAAGCTGAGTCTTGGTTTGAGTTTAGATGTTTGACAATAAGATGTTAATTAAAGAAGAGTCAAGTAGGTCAAGGTTGACCGAATACTTGACTGGGAAGTCCTAACTGGGATGTTAGGCAAAAGGAAAATCCTGGTGAGTGAAGCCAGGTGAAAGACCTAGTGAGTGAAGCTAGGCAGATGGAAAACCCTGGTGAGTGAAGCCAGGTGAAAGACCTAGTGAGTGAAGCTAGGCAGATGGAAAACCCTGGTGAGTGAAGCCAGGTGAAAGACCTAGTGAGTGAAGCTAGGCAGATGGAAAACCCTAGTGAGTGAAGCTAGGTGAAAGTCCTGGTGAGTGAAGCCAGGCAAGGGAAAATCCAGATGGATCAAGGATGATCGGACATCTGGTGTTGGGAAGTTCAAGTGGGTCAAAGAATTGACCGGACACTTGGTGGGAAGTCCTGGCAGGTCAAGGGAGTGACTAGATGCTAGGCATGATGTACCAACAGGTCAAGGATGACCGGATGTTGGTTTGGGAGTCTTAGAACTTGGCTTTGGGCAAAAATCCGCGAGGATCGATCGTGAGGATCAATCCGGATCGATCGATGGATCGATCCGGCCTTTCTGAAAGGTCGGATCGATCCGTGATCGATCAGATGTCCCAATCGATCGCTGGATCGATTGGGACGCTGCCGATAAGCGCCGGATCGATCCGTGGATCGATCCGCATTCTAGAGAACAGAGAGCCTCCGGATCGATCCGTGGATCGATCCAAAGCCTCCGATCGATTGGGAACATTTGAATCGATCGGGTTCCGACCGCTGGCGCCGATTTAAGCCGCAGGCGATGGCTGCGGTATCTCTTCACCGATTCACTCCAGATCGCCTCCTCCACAGCGCTCTCAAAGATCAGATCGCCTGTTCTTGAAGGATCTTGGAAGCTTTCCAAGTCAAGAGGCGGATCAAAGGCAAGAAGAGAAGCTAGGGTTAGGGTTTTCTGTACTCATTGTAAGCTTTGCGCTTATATTTTGTTTCCCTTTCCTTTCTTCTTGTACTGAGAGTCTTGTAGGGCTTCTCCGCCCTCGGTAGTTACCGAAAAGGAGTGTTTTCATAGTGGAGGGTGCGTGCGTGGTGTGGATCCTTGGACTAGTAACCTCTTGTGAGGTGGATACCAAGTAAACCAACCTTGTTAGCGTTGTGTGATTTGTTTCTGTATTTTCCGCTGCACATCTTAGAAGAAACAAGCAATGCCGAGCAACGAGCACGCGACGAGCTATTCCCCCCCCCCCCCCCCCCCCTCTAGCTACTTTTGGTATTAACAGGGTGTACGATCTAGAGCACTCTCTCTACGAGAGCGGCAAATCCTAAGGGATTATTTCTCCTTCTAAGGGAACGTCCTAGACGTCCAGAAAGGGTTACCCCTGTCACTAGGGTACCTTGGTCAATACGCTCTAAGGCATCCCCTTTGTGTGATTAACAATCCTCCACATCAATCAACAAAGCATGCAAAGAAATATAAATACGTCACCCAGACAATGCATGAACAAGGCAATAACATGTCATTAAATAGAAATGTGGTGAATCTATATAGCATCTCCATCACATTACAAATACTTCCTAATCCCAGAAGAGGAGATCTACTCCATTGCGAGGGAAGAACAACCCCAAAACACGAAGTAAAGCATACTTACAACCCTTGATGTGAGAAGAAGGGGAAGAAGAGATGCTTGCCGGGGTTTTCGATGTCTTGGAGATGCCTCCTTGCTCTGGAGATGGACGGAACGTCAAGGGACGGTGGTGGATGAAGTTCTAGGGTTTCCCCCGAAGGGGAGAACCCTTTCCCAATGAGAGGGCCGAAGTCCTGAACCAAAGATCCCCCAATGAATAAGGTTCTTAACCCTTTTATAGGGTAAGGTATGAGCGCCGCACGAGCCGTGTCATGACCGTGTGAGATCCGCACGGTCATGCCTATCTTATGCACTAATTAAGTGGCATGGCCGTGCGAGTTGACACGGCCATGCCTATCTTTTGCACTGGTTAAGTGGCACGACCGTGCGAGTTGGCACTAACATGTCTATCTTCTGCACTGGTCAAGTGTCACGGCAGTGCGAGTTGACACGACCATGCCTATCTTCTGCACTGCTCAAGTGGCACGGTCGTGCGAGTTGACACGGCCATGCCTTTACTCCCTTCCAGTAAAGTGGCACGGCCGTGAGAATCCACACGGTCGTGTCTTCCTTCTGCTCTGGATACACTGCACGGCCGTGCGAATTGTCACGGCCGTGCATCAAGTGCGTGTGAACTTGTAGACCATTTTATCACATCTTAACGTGGTATTCTTGAGTTGGAGTCTTCATAAAAGTTGTCGGACTTGAGGTTATCTACAATTCGGTATAAAGAACAGCCCAAAACTCCAACAAACCACAAAGTTATGCGTGTTTTACTCTTCATGTGCAGTGCAGGATTTGACACGGCCGTGTGCCAAGGCTGTGGCTCATAGAAACGAACTTTAGACCTTCAAGACTTGGTTTTCTCTGGTTGAAGTCTTCATAAGAGTTGTAGATCTTGAAGGTATCTACATTTGGATATTTGAAATGACTCATATCCCCAAATGAACAGAAAGTTTGATCATTTTACTTTTAGTCTGTAGTACTGAAAATTCTACACAGCCTTCACACGGCCGTGTGACATTAACACGACCTTGACATGGTCGTGCATGGTCTCCACATAGCCAAAACTTGGAAGAAAGTTCGTTTTCGCATGCCCATGACACTCTGGAAGATCTAGACTTCATTTAAGCTCTATTTTCGCTCCAAATCACGTCCTAACAACAAGAAAACACACAAAAAGCAGATCTCCGAACAAAAAAGTATTTATGCTGAATATATGCTAAGAGAGGTGAACATACATAGAATATATGTGAATAAAGTAAGTGAATGTGTGTCAAAACATGTATAATTGATCATAAGATATACGCACATCACACCCTCAGACTTGAACCTTTGCTTGTCCTCAAGCAAAACCCGCAATCTAGATTCATGTGGTTAAATAGTGCATCATAATCTCTAGCAAGTCAATCTAATCCTATCAAATGATTTCATTGGTGAGCAAGATACAAAAGTAGTTTGAGTATGACCTAAGTAGTAGTCCTCCATACTCAGTGCGAAAGTGCCCTAAATTTATCATGTTTCAATCCCTAAGTCTAGTTAAGTCATCATAAAATTGTGTTCCTTATGCTTCCGACGATAGGCACTTACCTGCCACACGCAAGGTTCGTTCCCCTCAAAGATGCTATGCATGGTCTACACAAGGACTCAAAGGAATACTCAGTATCAAGAGAAACATAATATTCATTTCCCCAATAACCTAAATCGGTCTCAAAGGGGTGAATTACTAGTTTCCACTAATGACAACTATTTTTTTTATCTCTTATTATTTTTTTATTTCTTTGAATGCTTTCAAAGCATCAAACTTGAACAAACTTTTATTTTTTTTTTGGGGATTGATTTTTTTAAATGAGCTTACATGATCTAAGTTTATCCAGTAACCAAAATGTAGTTGAGAGGTCACCATAGAAGCACAAGTACTAGTCCAAATCTATGAATCATGACTATTTTAGAGTTATCAACCATAAAAAATAGGTATAGTGTATAGAGATCCTAAAACAATGCCAATACTTGAACTCTTATAATAAAAATAGCTCACTTCATGCTATCATAGATAGAAAAAGATAGATCACTAAACATAATAGCACCATAAGTAACCAATAAACGATATGGAATATAGAATAAACGTGCTAGTATTTTGCAATAAGGACAAATAATCATGATGTGATGAATGATGCAACTAGCAAATTTTATTAGGCAAAAAAGAAATGAGCAAACCCAATCAAATGCATCCCCCCAGACTTAAACTTTTCATTGTCCCAATAAAAACTAAAAACAATGTGGAGGAGATAAAAAGTAAGAGAAGTTACCAAATGATACGTGCCAAATATCCATGTCATGAACTTCTCCATCATGTAGTTGCCCTCCTCCTAATCTTTGAATCCTATAAAAGAAAGTAGACAACAAAAATTAAGTAGAGGATACATGTTTATTATAAAGAAATGAAACTACAAAGAACTAAAGACATGAATGAAAATGAAGAAAATGAACTTGGGTTGTCTCCCAAGAAGAGATTGTTTAAGGTCATTAACTCGACCACCTCATTAGATTCATCGAAATCTCACTCTAGGAGGGGTAAGATATTTCAACACCCTCCTACCAAGGGCTCTTATTGTGGAGAGAGCTTTCATCAAAGGAGCTACAGAGTAAAGTATAACTCTCTCCATCTTCGTCTTCTTTGAAGTTCTTTCAGGTTGTCGAAGACGGTTCAGTCTAAGCTTTCAACTATAGGCCTCTTGAAAACCTACACACCCAAAAGAAATGCAAACCTCCCACAAGCATGTAATATAAGAAGGAACTAGAACCGTATTAGTATGAACTGAATATGTATCAAAAATCGAATCACATCCAACAAAATCAATTATAGGTACCTCTATAAAATCTTCCAAAAGATCACTAGAAATACTAACCTTGCATTGCTGAGAGATACCTGAAAGTTCTAAACATGTGGATGTGACTTCTGAATCTTGTATTGGCTCTAGCTCTGGCTCAAGTGGTGGTGCAAGTAAGAGTGGTGATTCTTGGGGCTTTGCTCCTATTGCTCAAGTCCCTACACATTCGTCCACAACATATTCAATCCTTGCAACTCTCATAATCTCGGAAGGTTGTGTGGATAAAGGAGGTGATTCTTGAGATGCTGCTTCCACAACACAGCTCCCTACACTTCCTTTCATAACATCATCATCAACATAAGCATAAAAAAATAAATCAACATCTATATCCTCAGTGGGAGAATCATCTATAGGAGGATCACTAACTTCATTTGCAGTTTTAAGTTGATCTTCCACATCACATTCATCATCTAAAAATTCAATTTCATCATAACACCCTATAAACCCAGAAGGTAGATATGAAGACTTGTTATCCACTGCATTATCATCAGAATCCTCATCTGAAGAGTCCTCATCTTCATATACATCCAAAAATCTACACTCAACCATATTAGTGTCACAAAATTTGCCAAAGTCTTCATCTTCATTGACCCTCACTTGCCTTTGTGGAAAAGGAACCTTTAGTGAAAGTCTTGGGAAAGGTATTTCCTTTTTCCCATATTCCCTTTGATCTTGCGAAGGAGGTCCAACTTGCTTTTCTAGTGTTGGTGTCATCAACCGTTGAGGAAAAGGTACTTGTGGCCTTTGTGAACTTCTTGGAGTAATGGAACTGAGTTCTTGAGATCTTCTATTGTTCTTCTCTTCAATTCTAAACAAATCTTTCTTCAGAAGTTCTTCATGATTCTTGCCACTTCTCAGCTTAATATCATTATCATTTACACTAGATCCTGTCTATGTAGGAGGGAGGTCTTCCTTGAACCATTTTGAAACTATGCTATTAATATTTTCTCCCAAATGTTTGAACTCCTCGTTCTATGACTTGTGAATTTCAACATTCTTGGGTGGGTGAACTGCATTTTGTTTGGCAGGCTCTCTTGTATATATGGCTTGTACTTCTTGAATTTTTGAGGGAGATTCCATCCAACTTTTGTTTGACCATTCATGGAGGTTCAATGCTACTTGATCAATCAATGTATATGCTTTGTCGATACTCCTGTCCATAAAAGAACCTCCAGCTGATGAATCTAACAAGCACTTATCCGAGAAAGAAATTCCCCTATAGAATATGTGCAGGGTAAGCCATTTTTCCACACCATGATGAGGGCACTATCTTTGTAGACTCTTGAATCTGTCCCATGCTTCAAATAATGATTCTCCATATGCTTGAGCAAAATTTGTGATGCAATTCCTCATATAAATAGTTCTGCTTGGAGGGAAAAAATTGTTAGTAATTAGCCCTAAGAGCCAATCATGAGATGATTAGGTCTTTTGGTTACTAATTGAGTTAGACTCAAATGAACCCACTCATTGGATTGAGTTCAATCCGAATTAGACAAATTGGATTGATGGGTTACACTTAATGGGTTAGACTTATTGGGTTATTGGATTAATGGTTAATCCAATATAATAATCCAACCCATTAAGAGGAATACAAAGAGAAAAAAAACTCTTCATATTCATTGGATGAATATAAATAGGTTTTTGGTGAGATTTTTCATTAGACAAGATGGGTGTCTCTTGATCTTCCTCCAACTTCTTCCTCCTTCTGCCATGGCTGAATTTTCTTCCATGGCCGAACCATACTTCTTGCTAGCACAAGAAGATGGTTCTTCTCCGAAGGCTTCGTTCGTCCAAGAATATGTTCGTGTGGATACCATAGAGGCGTGGACACTTGAACGCGCTGAGATTTAGATCCAAAGAAAAGGTTACTGTCGGGATTGCGAAGGGCACAAAACAAAGGTATAATCCTATCATGTAGCTTAGCATAGATTATTTGTCATGAAAATTATTTTCTTCCCATCGCATGGATCCGCTAGATAAGAGGATCTAGTATTTTTTTCGCTGCGCTTTTGCGTGTTTAGTGCGCTAGATCCCAACAGTGGTATTAGAGCCACTTGCGAAGGGCTATGCTGAGTTAGAATTTTTATATATGATATAGAAATTACTTGATAGGGTTTACTGTGATTTGCAAAAGGATTTATGAGTCCCAGCCAAACAAGGTTTCGGCCAAGAGAGCGAATCTCGGGCAAACTATGAGTCTTGGCTAGATTTTGTATCTCGGCAAAATCTTAAGCCTTGACCGAAATGGGTGTTTTGTTGGGAACAAAGCATAGTTGGTGTGTGACCAGCAAGGTCTCGGCCAGGGGTGTTTTGTTAGGAACAAAACATAGTTGGTGTGTGTTAGTTAGAGCCCTAGAGCCAATCATATGATGATTGTTGTATGGACTCATTGTATCATATTCTTATGTATATAAAGGCGTTTGTTTTGGTTATTATACTTACTTGTATCGGTGCCAAATAACTAAGTATAATAGCGTCCTTGAGTAGAAGGTTCTTATCTATATCAATCGATTGGTTGAATTGATAGTGAGATGGTATAGAGAACACTACTCTTAATCATTCCTAGTTAAGTATTAACATTCAGGGACAATGTTAATGCGACGAGACTAGCATATAGGTCAACTTGATGACTTGATCTCACAAGTCATGGATATAGAGATATCAAGTTGACACATGGGTATGCATTGGAGAATGTATACTGAATGACCCGCCATGAGAAAGTATCATGAATCGTTATATGAGTGTCATATACTTTCTCATGTGGCTATTAGTATGACTATTAGTCCTTGGACCTGAAGTCACCATGGATCCCTACATAAGGAGTTATGTACTTTGGCTTCGTCAAACGTCACCCGTAATTGGGTGGACTATAAAGGCGATTACTGGGTATGTAACAAATTATGCTGAGGGATGTGAGTGATGTAGATGGGATCTATCCCTCCTATATAATGGGAGTGACATCGTTATTCTTGATAGAGTGAGACCACTAAGTGCATGGCCATGCCCAAATGAGTCAATATGAGATATTGAGCTCATTTGATTAGAGTGAGTCTACTTGGAGTTCAAGATTTAGATTTATCAGAGGATGACACCGTCTATGCCTCAAATTGATCAATCTAGATGTCAAGGATAGAAGGACACTTGTCATATATTGTGAAGAGTCACAATTAGTAGTCACAAGGTGATGTTGGATCTTAACATTCTTGTAACTTGGGTAGTAATGATGTGTTGCTAGATATCGCTCATTACTTATGCTTCTAAATGGGTTTAGGAGCATTGCCAACGTTACAAGAACCTATAGGGTCACACACAAAGGGTAATTAGATGGAGATTAGGTTCATTTGATGTACCTAGACGATTAGGTTCTTGTGATGAACCAAATTGGATTAAGAATAATCCAAATTAGATTAATTGAGTAAGACTCGATTGAGGTTAGACTTGAGTTAGACTCAAGTGAGGTTAGACTTGAGTTAGACTCAAGTGAGGCTAGACTTGAGTTAGATTCAAGTGAGTCTTAATGATGATATTCATTGAATTTTGAATTCAATGATAAATGGAATTCAATTTAAAGTTTAGATTCAAATTTTGAATGAGTTTCAAAATGGTCATTTAATGAAGAATATTAAATACTCATTAAGGCTCATTAATGAGGCTCATTAATGGTGTTAATAAGCATTAAGTATTTTCATTAGATGAAAATACTTAAGCCATTTTTTACTCTTATTTTATTATCAATCATTATTATTCCTCCTTGATTCTTCTTCTCTCCCTCTCCTCCTTGGCCGAAACATCCAAGAGTGCTAGCACACTCTAGGTGTTTTTCTCCACCTTTTTGTTTATGTAGATACACATAGAGGGGTGTTCACTTGATACCCTTGAGATCCAGCGAACCTTGGACGAGCGGGATAAGCGAAGGGCTTCGCATCAAAGGTATAACTTCTTTACCATGTAGATCTAGTGTAGATCTAGGACTAGAGAAACTTGTACACGAAATTATGAAATTTTATCTTCGCACGGATTCGGTGGCATGGGACTTCGGGGTTTCCGCAACGCAAAAAGTGATTTTTGCGGCTCCAAAGTCCCGATAGTGGTATCAGAGCCACGTGCGAAGCATGTACATGTTTTATTTTAATTTTTATGAAAAATTACAGACCTGTAACTTTCTGTAAATTTATGATTTTTATGTATTTTATGAGTATTTTTCTTGGAGATGCAAAGCAACAAGTGCTTGGTCACTTATAGGCTTCGTATACCGAGAAAAACTTTCCGAAACAGCAAGGGTTCGCCCAAATAGTTTTGGGATAGTGGCTTAAGGCGCTGTAAGATAGTCGTGGGACACTTGTGAGATTCATTTCGCGAGAAGGGGCGCTGCCCCTAACCCCGCAAGGGGCATTGTCCCGCGATCGAGCCCAAAAATCACTAAACGGGACCGCCGGGAAGTTACGACTCGTAAAATCACAAAAATCAGTAGTAAAGTTATAGAAATTATGGAAAAATACATAATTTAGAATTATGTATGTATTTGTGATAGTCATGGCCCAAAAATCCTAATTGGATTGGATACATGTGTTGTAATTCATAATATGGTCTGCGTGTCATTTTTGTGTGATTGTGCGTGTTGTATATTTGATACGCGACCTGCGCGTCGTGCCTATGTATTTTATTTCCTGTTGTAAAATAATTTAAATTCGAATGTAACTCGAGTTTCATCTTTGTAATGTACAAAATGGAGCTGTGGAAGGTCCACTCGAGGAGGAGTTACGAGGAGGGTGCGAGCAACACGTGGCGGTCAAAGGGAGGAGCTTGGAGAAGCTGTTGACCTTAGGTTGACCGTCCGATCTTCTCATTGGCTTGAGAAGATCGTAGTAGGGACATGACTAATCACAATTAAATTAATTGCTTGAGTGTGTGTATGTGATGCATGCTAGAGTAGAGTAATTAATTAGTGCCACCACGATTAGATTAGATCTAAATCGCGTATATGATGCACCACAATTAGATTAGATCTAAATTGCGTATATGATACACATCAACGATTAGATTAGATCTTAATCGCGTCAACTCAAAATGCCTACCATGTCGTGATACCCATCACTACCTCGATCACATGTTGTTGTTGAATCTGCCAAAGCAGAGCAATGCATATTATCTTGGTAGGGTGCGGAGGGAGAATCTTGGTCCCGCCTATCAATGCATGGGTGAGTACAAACTCAATTAGATTGAGTAAAACTAGTTAAACTCAATTGGATCGGGTTTAACTATAGGCATTTTCCAATGGTTGGTAGATAGGTCAAAATCACATTTATATTAACTCTTGGGCGATTTAGCCAAAGCTAACTCAAGTTTTAATATACATGCGGATATTGATCCTATAAACAAGAGTTGCATAGAGATGTAATTGGTAATTAGTTACCTACCGATCATACTAAAGTCTTCGACGATTTAGCCAAAGCTAACTCAAGGCGTAGTATGATGTGGATCTTGTCCCGCATGAATTATAGCTAGAATCTAGTAAGTGTGGTTTGACCACGTCCATGACTCGATTCTACAAAAGTTCTATAATTCAGTGGGAGCATTATTTAGTTAAAGGCCTAATTAAATGATTAGTGGAATATGATTATTTTTTGCATTTTCTGTTGTAGATAGCCATGTTGTCAAACACGAACACCTTCTCCATGTGTTTTGTCCTTGACAAGGACAAGCTCAATGGAGCTAATTTCCTGGACTGGTACAGGAACCTGAGAATTGTTCTCACTTAGGAAAGGAAACTGTACATCTTAGAGACGCCCATTCCCGTGGTACCTCTTACCACTGCCACGCGAGCTGACCGAGATGCTTACAAGAAGCATCAAGATGACGCATTAGATGTGTCATGCCACATGCTCGCAACCATGAACTCTGAGCTTCAGAAGCAACACGAGTTGATGACTGCTTATGATATGGTTGAACATCTTCGTCAACTATATCAAGGACAAGCTGGGCACTGGAAGAGGAACTGTAAAGGATACCTGGAAGATCTTAAGAAGAAGAGAAATAAGATTTCTACTTCAGGTATACATGTTATAGAAGTCAATCTCTCTATTTCTTCATTGTGGGTATTAGATACCGGATGTGCTTCTCACATTTGTACTAATGTACAGGCGCTGAGAAATAGCAGGGCATTGACGAAGGGCGAGATAGACCTACGAGTAGGCAATGGAGCATGAGTTGCTGCTGTTGCTGTAGGGACTTACTATCTATCTCTGCCCTCTGGGCTTGTACTAGAATTAGATGAATGTTGTTATGTGCCTGCTCTTACTAAGAACATAATTTCAATTTCTTGTTTGGACAAGAAAGGTTTTTCATTTATAATAAAGAACAAATGTTGTTCAGTTTATTTAAATGATATGTTCTATTGTAGTGCACCTCTGATTAACGGACTCTATATTCTATACTTAGAGAACCCCATCTATAACATAAATACCAAAAGGTTCAAATCAAATGAAATGAACCAAACCTATCTCTGGCACTGTCGCTTAGGTCATATAAATGACAAACGCTTATCCCAACTTAATAAAGATGGTTTGCTGGACTCATTTGATTTTGAATCATATGAGACATGCGAGTCATGCCTACTAGGTAAGATGACCAAGACTCCCTTTAGTGGACACAGCGAGAGAGTGACTGACTTGTTAGGACTTATACATAGTGATGTATGTGACCCTTTCAATGTCACTGCCAGGGGTGGTTATAGGTACTTCATTACATTTACTGATGACTTCAGTAGATATGGTTATGTGTATCTGATGACACATAAGTCAGAATCCTTTGAAAAGTTCAAAGCATTCAAGAATGAAGTACAAACTCAGCTTGACAAGAGTATTAAGATACTTCGATCAGATCGAGGTGGAGAATACCTTACCCATGAGTTTCGTGACTATCTAGCTGAGTGTGGGATTCTATCCCAGCTCACTCCTCCTGGAACACCACAGTGGAATGGTTTATCTGAAAGGATGAATCGTACCCTATTATATATGGTACGGTCTATGATGAGTCACACAGATCTTCCTGTATCTCTTTGGAGCTATGCTCTAGACACTGCAACCTTCATACTCAACCGAGTTCCATCCAAGGATGTGATAAAGACACCATATAGGATATGGACTGGGAGAGATGCCCAGGTGCCTTTTATGAGGATTTGGGGTTGTGAGGCTTACGTTCAACGTCAAGTCTCGGACAAACTGGGACCCAAATCCGATAAGTGCTATTTTATTGGATATCCCAAGGAAACTAAGAGATATTACTTCTACATTCCCAGTCAACACAAGGTAGTTATGGCAAAGACTGGGGTATTTCTAGAAAGGAACTTTGTTTCTAGAAAAACTAGTGGGAGTACGTTCGATCTTGAAGAAGTTCAAGATGTGAACCATAGGACTAAAGCCTCGATGGAAGTTGAACTGGAACCATAAAGTGTTGTGGATGATGTTGTTCCACAAGGAGTTGAGGAACAACAACTAGTTCAAGTAGACCTACCTCTTCGCAGGTCTGATAGGGTACGTCGTCAGCCTGAGAGATATTCATTTCTCTTGTCTGACCATGATGACGTTGTGCTCATTGAGGATGAGCCTACCTCCTATCAGGAAGCTGTGATGAGACCAGATTCTAAGAAATGGCTAGAGGCCATGAGATCCGAAATGGAATCCATGTACACCAACCAAGTATGGACTTTGGTTGATCCACCTGAAGGGGTAAAATCCATTGAGTGTAAGTGGGTCTTTAAGAGAAAGACTGACATGGATGGACCTATATATAAGGGTCGTCTGGTAGAAAAAGGTTTTAAGCAAATTCATGGTATTGACTATGATGAAACTTTTTCTCTAATCGCAATGTTTAAGTCCATTCGGATCATGCTTGCTATTGCAGCATACCACGATTATGAGATCTGGCAGATGGATGTCAAAACCGTATTTCTGAATGGAAACCTGCTCGAGGATGTGTACATGACACAACCTGAGGGTTTTGTAGATCCATAGCATACTAGTAGAGTATGCAAGCTGCATAAATCCATTTATGGACTAAAGCAAGCTTCTCGGAGTTGGAATCTTCGATTCGATGATGCGATCAAACTGTTTGGTTTCATCAAGAATGAAGATGAACCTTGTGTCTACAAGAAGGTTGTAGGCTTCCTTGTATTGTATGTGGATGACATACTACACATTGGGAACGACATCCCTTTGCTGCAGTCTGTAAAGACTTGGCTAGGAAATTGTTTCTCAATGAAGGACTTAGGTGAAGCAGCCCGTATTCTAGGCATACAGATCTATAGAGATAGATCTAAGAGAGTGCTTGGCCTAAGTCAGAGTACTTATATTGACAAGGTACTACTACGGTTTGCCATGCAGAACTCCAAGAAGGGATTTCTGCCGATGTCATATGGTATGAGTCTTTCGAAGACTCAAAGTCCCTCTTCTAGAGAGGAGAGAGACCGCATGGATCATATCCCTTATGCTTCAGCCATAGGATCTATCATGTACGTCATGCTATGTACTCATCCTGATGTCTCGTATGCTTTGAGCATGACGAGCAGATACCAGTCAGATCCAGATGAAAGTCACTGGATAGAGGTCAAGAATATTCTTAAGTACTTGAGAAGGACTAAAGAATATTTCTTAATATATGGAGGTGATGACGAGCTAGCTATAAAGGGTTACAGTGATGCTAGCTTCCAAACTAACCAGGATGATTATCAATCACAGTCTGGGTTCATGTTTTGCATAAATGGTGGTGCTGTGAGTTGGAAGAGTTCGAAGCAGGACATAGTCACTGATTCTACAACAGAGGCCGAGTATATTGCTGCATCAGAAGCAGCAAAGGAGGCAGTTTGGATCCGCAAGTTCATTACTGAGCTTGGGGTGGTTCCTAGCATAGCAGATCCTATTGAGCTCTATTGTGACAACAATGGAGCAATTACGCAGGCAAAGGAACCTCGCTCACACTAGCGGACCAAACACATACTACGGCGCTTCCATCTCATTCGAGAGATCATCGATAGAGGAGATGTGAAGATTTACAGAGTACCCACAAAAGCTAACGTTGCAGATCCCTTGACCAAGGATTTGGCACAGAGAAAGCATGATGGTCACACTAGGTCATTGGGACTTAGAGCCTATATTGATTGGCACTAGTGCTAGTGGGAGATTGTTAGTTAGAGCCCTAGAGCCAATCATATGATGATTGTTGTATGGACTCATTGTATCATATTCTTATGTATATAACGACATTTGTTTTGGTTATTATACTTACTTGTATTGGTTTCAAATAACTAAGTATAATAGCGTCCTTGAGTAGAAGGTTCTTATCTATATCAATCGATTGGTTGAATCGATAGTGAGATGGTATAGAGAACACTACTCTTAATCATTTCTAATCAAGTATTAACATTCAGGGACAATGTTAATGTGACGAGACTAGCATGTAGGTCAACTTGATGACCTGATCTCACAAGTCATGGATATAGAGATATCAAGTTGACACATGGGTATGCATTGGAGAATGTATACTGAATGACCCGCCATGAGAAAGTATCATGAATCGTTATATGAGTGTCATATACTTTCTCATGTGGCTATTAGTATGACTATTAGTCTTTGGACCTGAAGTCACCATAGTTCCCTATATAAGGAGTTACATACTTTGGCTTCGTCAAACGTCACCCGTAACTGGGTGGACTATAACGGCGATTACTGGGTATGTAACAAATTATGCGGAGGGATGTGAGTGATGTAGATGGGATCTATCCCTCCTATATAACGGGAGTGACATCATTATTTTTGATACAGTGAGACCACTAAGTGCATGGCCATGCCCAAATGAGTCAATATGAGATATTGAGCTCATTTGATTATAGTGAGTCTACTTGGAGTTCAAGATTTAGATTGATCAAAGGATGACACCGTCTATGCCTAATATTGATCAATCTAGATGTCAAGGATAGAAGGACACTTGTCATATATTGTGAAGAGTCATAATTAGTAGTCACAAGGTAATGTTGGATCTCAACATTCTTGTAACTTGGGTTGTAATGATGTGTTGCTAGATACCGCTCATTACTTATGCTTCTAAATGGGTTTAGGAGCATTGCCAACGTTACAAGAACCTATAGGGTCACACACAAAGGAAAATTAAATGGAGATTAGGTTCATTTGATGTACCTAGAGGATTAGGTTCATATGATGAACCAAATTGGATTAAGAATAATCCAAATTAGATTAATTGAGTAAGACTCGATTGAGGTTAGACTTGAGTTAGACTCATGTGAGGTTAGACTTGAGTTAGACTCAAGTGAGGTTAGACTTGAGTTAGACTCAAGTGAGGTTAGACTTGAGTTAGACTCAAGTGAGGCTAGACTTGAGTTAGACTCAAGTGAGGCTTAATGATGATATTCATTGAATTTTGAATTCAATGATAAATGGAATTCAATTTGAATTTTAGATTCAAATTTCAAATGAGTTTCAAAATGGTCATTTAATGAAGAATATTAAATACTCATTAAGGCTCATTAATGGTGTTAATGAACATTAAGTATTTTCATTAGATGAAAATACTTAAGCCATTTTTTACTCTTATTTTATTATCGATCATTATTATTCTTCCTTCATTCTTCTTCTCTCCCTCTCCTCCTTGGCTGAAACATCCAAGAGTGCTAGCACACTCTAGGTGTTTTTCTCCACCTTTTTGTTCGTGTGGATACACATAGAGAGGTGTTCACTTGACACCCTTGAGATCCGACGAACCTTGGATGAGCGGGATAAGCAAAGGGCTTTGCATCAAAGGTATAACTTCTTTACCATGTATATCTAGTGTAGATATAGGACTAGAGAAACTTGTACACGAAATTATGAAATTTTATCTTCGCACGGATCCGGTGGCATGGGACTTCGGGGTTTCCGCAACGCAAAAAGTGGTTTTTGCGGCTCGAAAGTCCCAACAGTGTGTGACCAACAAGGTCTTGGCCAGAGATGTTTTGTTTAGAACAAAACATAGTTGGTATTATGGGTAGTAGGGTCTCGGGTAAAGCAGCAACTCATAAAATGAGTAGCGGGACCGTCGTGGCGTTGTGGCTCATAATTTATTTGCTGAAATCATAGTAAATTTTATGTCATAAAATATTATGAATGGATATGACATGGTGCATGGTTATGGCCCTTTAACCCCAATGTGATTGGATGCGTGTAATATTGTAATTCATAATACGGCCTGCGTGTCGTGCCTTCATCCCTTTTATTCTTGTTGTAATTAGATTACACTCGAATGTAACTCGAGTTTCTTTCGATTTTGTAATGTACAAAATTAGAAAGAGTTAGTCTTCTGGAAGACGAGTGAAAAGGAAGGAAGGACAACAACACACGACAACTAAGGAAGCGCTTGGAGAAGCGGCTTAGACCTAGGTTGACTTATCGCTCTTCTCATTGGCTTGAGAAGATCATAGTTTATGGGGGCCATAACCTTATCACGTTTAAACTTGTGTATATGTTGATATATGCCATGATATGCCATGATGTATGTGATGCATGTGTAGCTATCGTAATTAGGTCATTTACATATGCCTACCAGAGTTTGGTACTCAATACTACCTCGATCATCTGTAGTCATGTTTGCCAAAGTAAAGTGGCTCATTTTATCTTGGTAGAGTGCGACAGGACAATTGTGATGTCCGACTACCGACCTTTGGGTATGACTTAATTAAGTTACCTCAATTGGATTGAGAACTTAAAAGCATATCCCATAAGATGTAAATCATATTATACTAATCTTGGGCGATTAGACAAAGCTAACTCAAGATGAATTATAATATGGATTTCATAAGATGGGAAAACGAACAAACATGGTTGTTCACCTAAGGATACAAGAGTTACATAGGATGTAATTGATGAACGTTGTCTACCTAAGTTATACAAATCTTGGGCGATTAGCCAAAGCTAACTCAAGAAAAGTATAATATGGATTTTGTCCAATTGATACACGTTGCCTACCTATTTATACAAGTCTTGGGCGATTTGCCAAAGCTAACTCAATATGAGGTATAATGTGGATCTTGTCCCACTAGAATGTCTTTGCTTATGGGTATAGAACTAGTAGTGACTTGCTTCTATCAAGCTTTAGAATTTAGTGGGAGAATCATTTAATTAAAGGCCTAATTAAATGATCTGAGTATGATACTTCTCTGCATTTTATTGGTGTAGACCACCATGTCATCTAGTACGTAGAAGACACTATCTCTGCGATATGCCCTTGATAAGAATAAGCTCAATGGAGCTAATTTATAGACTGGTATAGAAACATAAGAATAGTTCTCAAGAGAGAAAGAAAACTGTACGTCCTAGAGCAACCTATTCCTGAAGTAGCCCCTGCTACTGCCACTAGAGCAGATAGGGATGCTTACAAGAAGCATCAAGATGATGCATTAGATGCATCATGCCTTATGCTCGCCACCATGAACTCTGAGCTTTAGAAGCAATATGAGAACATCGATGCTTATGATATGGTTGAACACCTTAGAAAACTATATCAAGGACAAGCGAGGCATGAGAGATTTGAGATCTCTAAAGCATTGTTTCAATGCAGAATGGAAGAAGGAAGTCCCGTAGGGCCGTATGTGCTAAAAATAATCGGGTATGTGGAGAATCTACAAAGGTTGGGATTCCCACTAGGCCAACAATTGGCCACTGATCTTATATTGTAGTCATTACCCAATAGCTATAGTCAATTTGTCATGAACAGCAACATGAATGAAATTGACAAAACGCTATCTGAAATGTTAAGTATGTTGAGAACTGCTGAACTCAACCTTAAGAATGTAAAGCCTAGTACCATTTTGATAGTGTCTAAGGGAAAAGGCAGTTGGAAGCCTAAAGGTAAGGGTAAGACCCAAGCTAAAGGCAAGGGCAAGGCTCATGCACTGAAACTCAAAGGGAGGTTGTTAAGGAAGGAACTTGCTTCCACTGCGGTGAGACCAGACACTGGAAGAGGAACTTCAAAGTATACCTAGAGGAACTGAAAAGGAAGAGAAATGAGACTTCTACCTCAGGTATATATATTACAGATGTCAATCTATCTATTTCTTCTTCACGGGTATTAGATACCGAGTGTTATCTCACATTTGTACTAATGTGAAAGGGCTGAGAAATAGTAGATCATTGACAAAGGCCGAAGTGGACCTACGAGTAGGCAATGGTGCAAGAGTTGCTGTTGTCGATGTAGGAACATATTCCTTATCTTTGCCTGCTGGGCTTGTTTTAGAACTTAAAGAGTGATGTTATGTGCCTACCTTGACCAAGAACATTATCTCTGTTTATTGTTTGGATAAGAAAGGTTTTTCATTTGTAATAAAGGACAAATGTTGTTCTGTTTATTTCAATGAAATATTCTATTGTAGTGCACATCCTGTGAATGTACTCTATGTTCTAGACTTTGGCAACCCAATCTATAACATAAATACCAAATGGTTCAAGTCTAATGATTTGAATCAAACATATCTCTGGCATTTTCGCTTAGTTCACAAAATGAGAGTTGCATATCCCAACTCCATAAGGATGGATTATGGACTCATTTGATTTTGAATCATATGAGGCATGCAAATCTTGTCTTCGAGATAAGATGACAGAGACTCCATTCAGTGGACACCCCGAAAGGCTAACATTACTGATCTTTTAGGACTCATACATACTGATGTATGTGGTCCTTTTAGAGTAGTAGCTAGAGGGGGCTAACATTACTTCACTATTTTTACTGATAATTTCAGTGAATATGGCTATGTGTTTCTGATGAGACACAAGTTAGAATCCTTTGAAAAGTTCAAAGAATTCAAGAATGAAGTATAAAATCAACTTGGTAAGAGTATTAAGATGCTTTGATTAGATCGAGGTGGGGAATACCTTAGCCAAGAGTTTCATGATCATCTCGTTAAGTGTGGGATCATATCTCAACTCACTCCACCTGGAACGCCACAATAGAATGGTGTATCAGAAAGGAGGAACCGTACTTTATTAGATATGGTACGATCGATGATGAGTCATACAGATCTTCCTACTTCCTTTTGGGGACATGCTCTAGAGACAGCCACTTTCACACTTAACTGAGTTCCATCCAAGGCCGTCACAAAGACACCATATACGATATGGACAGGGAGTAATC
This sequence comes from Zingiber officinale, assembly GCF_018446385.1. Taxonomy (NCBI): domain Eukaryota; kingdom Viridiplantae; phylum Streptophyta; class Magnoliopsida; order Zingiberales; family Zingiberaceae; genus Zingiber; species Zingiber officinale. The sequence goes on along the minus strand of NC_055995.1, from coordinate 59,834,867 downwards.
CCAATATGTCTTTTATGAAGATTTGGGATTGTGAGGCTTACGTTCAACGATAAGTCTCAGATAAACTAGGACCCAAATCAGATAAGTGCTACTTTGTTGGATATCCCAAGGAAACAAAGGGATATTACTTCTATAATCCCACACATGGCAAGGTGTTTGTTGCCAGAACTGGTGTATTTCTAGAAAGAGAATTGATTTCTAGAAAAACTAGTGGGAGTGAAATCGATCTTGAAGAAGTTCAAGATACTAGCACTAATACCTTGATGGAAATTGATTAGGTACCACAAGATGTTGTGGATTAGGGATTTGTTGCACCACAAGAAGTTGCGAAGCAACAATCTGTTCAAGTAGCACATGCTCTACGTAGATCTGATAGGATTCGTCGTCAACCTGACAGATATTCATTTCTCTTGTCTGACCACGGTGATGTAGAGCTTATTGGTCTCAATGAGCCTACATCGTATCAGGAAGCTGTACAGAGCCCAGATTCTGATAAATGGCTAGAGGCCATGAGATCCGGGATAGAATCCATGTACACTAACCAAGTATAAGTGGGTCCCCGAGATGGAAGCTGTAGAGCTTTGGTTGATCCAACTGAAGGGATCAAACCCATTGGGTGTAAGTGAGTCTTCAAGGTGAAGATTAACATGGATGGACATATACATACCTATAAAGGTAGATTGGTGGCCAAAGGATTCAAGCAGATTCATGGTATAGACTATGATGAAACCTTTTCACTAGTTGCGATGCTCAAGTCCATTCGGATCATACTTGATATTGTTACTTACTATGATTATGAGATCAGGCAGATGGATGTCAAAATCGCATTTCCTAACAGAAATCTACTCGAGGATGTGTATATGACACAACCTGAGGGGTTTGTAGATCCAGAGCATGCTAGAAAGGTTTGTAAGTTGTAAAGATCCATTTATGGATTGAAGCAAGCTTCTAGAATCTTCTGTTAGTTAGAGCCCTAGAGCCAATCATTTGATGATTGTATTATGGACTTGTTGTATCATATTCTTATATAAATAAAGGCATTTGTTTTAGTTATTATACTTACTTGTATTGGTGCCAAATAAACTAAGTATAATAGCGTCCTTGAGTAGAAGGTTCTTACCTATATCAATCGATTGGTTGAATTGATAGTGAGATGATATAGGGAACACTTGTAGGACCGTTAGATTCGATAGAGGGGGGGTGAATATCGATTCGAAAATAACGAGTATAAACGCAGCGGAAAAGTAAAATAGACACAATGGTTTTACTTCGTTCGGAGCCTGTGACGACTCCTACTCGAAGGCCCGTGGTCCTTGACCACTTTTGTTGGGCAATCACTAGCAATTCGAAATGATGATTACAAAAGAACCGTACAGGGAATGCTAATGAAAACTGAAAACAAATACCGACAAAAAGGGAAAAGAACGGAGCGTAGTGTCGGAGCTTTGTTGGCGTCGCACTGAATGTCGAGCAGCAAGACCAGCAGTAGAAGAGTTCTCAGCTTGATTGATTGATTCTGAAGCTCCTGTCTGGGGCTTCTTTTATATGCTGTTCCAGGCGCCTGGATCCCTTCCGGGCGCCTGGAATGTGACGTAGCTGCACAAACCATGATGCTCCACGTGGCGACGACTCGGCTGGATAGAATTCGCCTTCCGGGCGCCCGGACCTCCGGGCACCCGGATCCCCTCCGGGCGCCCGGACCACCTTGTTCCAGAAAACTCCCTTTTCCTGCAAAACAAAGTTAGTCCGAAGCAAATGTATATCCTGTAAAACAGATTGTCAGCACAGTTAAAGTTCAACAGATAAATAAAAAGAGTATGACTTAGATTCCGTCTTTCCGAGATCGGAATCTAGTCACGATCTCGACTTAGATATTCGAAATGGATCTAAGCCGGATCGACGCCTAATGTTCCCTTCCCGGGAACGCGTCCTTACAGTCACTCCCTTCCAGTGACTTACCTCACTTACCTGCCAGACGTCCGGTCAGCCCGTCGACCCGTCTGGACTTCTCGCCAAGCGCCCGGTCAGCCCGTCGACCCGCTTGGACTTCTCGCCAGCTATCCGGTCAGCCCGTCGACCTAGTTGGACTTCTCGCCAAGTGTCCGGTCAGCCCGTCGACCCGCTTGGACTTCTCGCCAGCTATCCGGTCAGCCCGTCGACCTAGCTGGACTTCGTGCCAGACATCCAATCAGCCCGTCGACCTGTCTGGACTTCTCCTGCACACTCGATCAAAGTGTCAGACAACAACAAAACTAACTTAACCTATTTGTCATTCATCAAAACCTGGGTTAAATCGTTAGTGCTAACCGCACCAACAATCTCCCCCTTTTTGATGGAATGACAACCTGGTTAGGTTAGTGAAAACATATGCAAGAAACAACATGCATTTATGTGGTTTTAAAGTTAGTCTGTATTTTCAAATTGGTTTAGCTAACTTAACCACCTAACCCTCCCCCTTTGACATTCATAAAAAATAAGCAAGGGTAAACAATCATAGTGTAGAGTTACTGTAAAAAGTAATCAGATTTTAACACATATCTAAGTTTGGTTCAAAACTGAAAAAAAAAGTACAATTTTTAACGCAAAGTTAAAAAATAGTCAAGTTGACTTGGGGGAGACAAGTTGAATGTTAATCAAGTTTAAGTTTTCAAAAAAAAATTCAAATCAGGTTTTTTAATTTTACTTTTCATGTTTAAGTAACATTTACTTTTCAACAAGGTAAATTTTCAACTTCAATTTTTAAAACCAAAGCAAAAAAATTTTAAACAAGTAAGAATAATTTTTCAAGAAGTAAAATATTTGCCAGAATAAATTTTTAAGGATAATTTGATAAAAGCTAAGTTTGGAAAGTTGAATTTTCAAGCATATATGGAAGTAAAATATTTGCCAGAATATATTTTTTAAGGATAATTTGATAAAAGCTAAGTTTGGAAAGTTGAATATTCAAGCATATATGTCACTCAACTTTTAAAATCAGGTTTTAAAAAAAATTAGTTGGGATTAAACTTAGTTAATTTTAACTTTTTGAAAACTGGTGTTTTAAAATAGGTTAGTTTTAAACACATTTTTTTTTTAAATATAAAAAGTTAATTTCTCCCCCTGAACTTGATACTTATCTTTAACCAGCTGTCTAACCAATTAGGTACTAACTAACTATCAGAAGATAGTAGCGTTCACTTGGTTAGTCAGATTAAGTTGATTATAACTAGTCAGTATTTGACTTGACTGATGAACTTAATCTGATTACTGTCTGATTTGTATTTAACGTCTAGACTCATGCTGATGCACTGAGATAAGCATCTTAAGTCCAGACAGTTGGCCTATGCATCTCACCCCTTTCTATGTTTGTCTAACACACGCAAGGTAAACCTAAAGTGTTGGTGAGATGCTCAAAAACTAGCCCTATGGGTGCATGCTTTCTACTGATTCCAAGCTAGTCTAAGGCCAAAACTGTTTTTGAAAGTCTAAAAATGGAAGGTTTTGAAAACAAACAAATTTGACATATAAGTTGGTAAAATCATTTTTGAAAGTATTTTTGAAAGATCCTAGCCTATCAAGATAGAACATATTCAATGTAATTCAGAAATACCACTAGATAGATCCAAAATAATTTACAGGTAGTGTAGCTACAGATGTGAGTCATAACTAGATCTACTGAGATGATGAAGGGGGTGGTCCAGACCCCAAGGATCAGAGAAGCGCCATCAGCTCAGTGTGTCGGGTATCCCCGGCAGCTCGTAACTCGGCTACCTCTCGCCGAATGTCCCGATGAAAGTCAGAGTTCTCCTGCTGGAGACTCGCCATAGCTCTCTCTAGTCCGGTCATATGGTCGGCTAGAGAGCAGTGAGCGTGACGTGGTGCTCGAGCTAGGGGCGGTGGTCGAGCCGGAGCGGCTTCCTCTGGAAATAGTGCGAGCATGAACTCGTCCACCTGTGCGTCTGGATCGGGCTGGTGCTGTGCCCCCCTCCGCCAAGACATAGTCCCGTCATCTCTATCTATCTGGATACTGGCTAGGGAAAAGTTTCGAGCGGCTATAACATCGAACTCGGTCATATGGGCAACGTCTCCTCTAGTGACATCAATGTGCAACGAGGACATATAGGCTGTCAGAATGTGACCAAATGGCATATGGACTATACTATCAGTCACGAATCCAGCTGAGTAGATAATGGTGGAGAAGATATGTAGGCTGATGTCAATGTCTAACCTATGAATTAGGGCATAAAGTAAGAACGAATGGAATGGGCGCATCACAGCGATGTCCCGAGTAGTCAGTGGTAAAATGCAAAGGACTACAACCCTATAAAGAGCGTAGTCCTGGACCCGAAGTTCTACTGACCTAAATTGTGTCACAGTGGGATCTCTCTCTCCCCCGAAAAAATACGAATAAATCGTATCGAGAGTAATATGTGAGTAGGGATCTCCGAATGGTAGATCCCTCGGAGGATAGCACAAAAAGGAGCAAGTAGATGGACGCAACTCTAAAAACTCTCGGATAGTCGTAGGGGAAAATACGATATCAGTGCCTGCTGCCCTAGTGGTATAGGTGAGATCGTCTACTTTTACTAGGTTATTGCAAAATTCGGCACACAGACTTATGTTTATTGGACTGGTACATTCGACAAGGTTCCTTAAGTTATAGTGGCCTATAACCTCTAAAGAGGAGGGACATGACCTTAGAAAGAATGATCTATCTATGCAGGTAGTCCTAATGGCCTTATAAATGGTTGACTCAAACTTAATCCTAAGTTCGTCTGTGGGAAACCTAGGGTCTGTACTAGCATTGGAGGGTCCAGCACCAGTATTTGTTCGTTTCCTACTGTATATATATAATAAAACATTCTAAGAAACAAAATAAGAGACCAAATTCTAATAAAATTTTTATGGAGGGGAAGAATTTTTTACCGAGGAGCCATCGACAAATAAAGATCTGACGACCTCGGTTGAATCGCAACAGCATCTTCACCGCAAGAAAATTTTGATTTAGAGTACTTTCGCACTGAGGTTCGGAGTGAACCTTGGCAAAAGTGAGAATTAGTGGTGCAAAGATTGGGGGCGCCTGCTGCCCCTTATTTATAGGGGACTCCGGGCGCCCGGATCCTTTCCGAGCGCCCGGGGTTGCTAGGGCCGGGCGCCCCGGAGGGGAATACCAGGGGCGCCCGCCCCTGGTTTTTGACTGCATTTTTTTTTTTTTTGTTAGAGTTTTAGGTTTTGGAGTTAAGTTTAAAATTAAAATTTTGAATTAAATATTTTGAAACTCAATTTTTAAAAAAACGTTTTGAAATTAAAGTTTTGAAATTAAATTAAAGTTAAAATTTTGAAATTAATTTAAGTTTAAAATTTTGAAATTAATTAAAATTAATTTAAGTTTAAGATTAAAATTTTGAAATTAATTTTTAAGTTTAAAATTAAAATTTGAAATTAATTTTTAAGTTTAAAATTAAAATTAATTTTCAAGTTTAAAATTAAAATTTTGAAATTAATTTTTAAGTTTAAAATTAAAATTTGAAATTAATTTTTAAGTTTAAAATTAAAATTTTGAAATTAATTTTTAAGTTTAAAATTAAAATTTGAAATTTATTTTTAAGTTTAAAATTAAAATTTGAAATTTATTTTTAAGTTTAAAATTAAAATTTTGAAATTAATTTTTAAGTTTAAAATTAAAATTTGAAATTAATTTTTAAGTTTTAAAATTAAAATTTTGAAATTAATTTTTAAAATTAAAATTTGAAATTAATTTTTAAGTTTAAAATTAAAATTTGAAATTAATTTTTAAGTTTAAAATTAAAATTTTGAAATTAATTTTTAAGTTTAAAATTAAAATTTGAAATTAATTTTTAAGTTTAAAATTAAAATTTTGAAATTAATTTTTAAGTTTAAAATTAAAATTTGAAATTAATTTTTAAAATTAAAATTAAAATTTGAAATTAATTTTTAAGTTTAAAATTAAAATTTTGAAATTAATTTTTAAAATTAAAATTAAAATTTTGAAATTAATTTTTAAGTTTAAAATTAAAATTTTGAAATTAATTTTTAAGTTTAAAATTAAAATTTGAAATTAATTTTTAAGTTTTAAAATTAAAATTTTGAAATTAATTTTTTAAAATTAAAATTAAAATTTTGAAATTAATTTTTAAGTTTAAAATTAAAATTTTGAAATTAATTATTAAGTTTAAAATTAAAATTTGAAATTAATTTTTAAGTTTAAAATTTAAGCGTTATTCATCTCACCCGATCTATATTATCAATCAGGGAATCCTATGATTTTGTGAGATGAAATTGGTTTAATTACAGAGTTTTGGTTTAACTTGTGTTAAATTCAGACTTAGCTTTGGTTTCCACAAATAGGCATTTTTCGGATAAACTTCTAAGCTTGGTGAGTCACATGGACATCATTAGAAGTAACCAACCTTTCGAGGTTTTCCGAATAGTCCTATCCACGGAACTTAGTACTAAATCTTGGTCTAACTGGTTAAGATTAGTTTAAGGGTAGCTTCGGTCAGTTCCACTTGGCCAAATGCACCAGATCGAAGCCATATCTTTCTAGACATGCGATGCCCAAGCTTCCCTAACGTACTATCATCCAAAAACTTCACCAGTACCATGAGTCAAGTTAAACTTGGTCTCTTTTTAACTAATCCTAATTACCCTGCCGGGTTAGTTTGTTTTGGGTTACCCTGTCGGGTAGGTTAGTTTTGGAGGTGCCAGCTATTCTGGAGCCTCCCCCTGAATTATTGGCCATTAATTTAGATTTTGGTTTTAGGCTTGTGTCGATTCTTTTTATAGTTATAGTTAACTTGGTGATAGTTTTGTTGATTTTTAAACTGTTTAGATTTTGAATTTGATTTAGATTTGTATTTTGGATTTTGGTTTGGTTTATTCACTTTTATATAATGTATTTTTTCTTTAGGTATATAATATTGATTAAGTCCTACTTGCGTGGTCAGACACGCTTTCGGAACCCAAGCTAGATTGGTTGACTTGTATTGGGTTATTAATGATTTGAAGGTTTTATTTGAATTCGACTTATATCCTAGTCCGATTTTATTATAACATGCTTTTTGATTATTTAGGATTAAGTCTAAATTTTTTGATCTTGTTGTGAATTTTTCTAACATCTCCTTTAAATTGTTTATTTCATTTTTTAATGATAAATTTTCTTCCTCAAGTGTTGGATCTTGAGTTGGATTCGAATTTTTTAATTGTTCCTTGAGGTTTTGATTTTCCTCAAGAAGTGACTTGTTTTCATTTTCTACTTTAGTTAATTTACTATTTAAACAGGAAATAATTCTAAAAAAATTTTGTTTAAATTAAAATATACCTCATTCGAGCCTTCGGAAACGAGTACGGACTCGTGGCTTGTTTCGGGTTCAGACCCGTCTTCATCTTCCGACTCATTTTCTGTTTCGGCTTCGCGGGCCATCAGTGTGAGGTGGCTCTGATGTTTCTGCTCTTCTTCCTCCGATTCGTCCGAGGAGTCGTCCCACGTTGCTTTGAGTGCCTTCTTTTTGGTTGGCTTTGGTTTTCGAACTTCAGTTTTGGGCATTCGTTCTTGTAATGTCCCTTTTTGTTGCAGCCGTAGCAAGTCACGTTCTTTTGTTCTGAGGGAGAGCTGATCTTTTGAAGGTCCTTTTTGCTAAAGCTCCTTTTTCTCCTGGTGAACATTTTTCTTACCAAATTCACCAGGTGTTCTTCGTCTTCAGAATCTTGATCGGAGTCTTCTTTAAGTTCAGGCTTGCTCTTCTTCTCTTTGGAGGAACCTGCAAATAAGGCTATACCTTTCTCGGCTCCAGCATTAGTTTGTTCGTGTAATTCTAATTCACAGAAAAGCTCGTCTAATTTTAATTCAGAAAGATTCTTAGAAATTTTGTAGGCATCCACTATTGATGCCCACAAACTATTACGTGGAAAGGCGTTTAATGCGTACCTTATTAAATCTCTGTTCTCCATCTGGTGGCCTATCGCATGAAGCCCGTTGAGGATGTCCTTGATCCTCGCGTGGAGTTGATTCGCTGTTTCTCCTTCCTGCATTTTTATATTAAAAATTTTATTTAAAAGCAGGTCTCGTTTTGTTACCTTAGCGTCGCTCGTTCCCTCGTGCAGCTCGATCAACTTGTCCCACAGCTCTTTAGCGTTTTTGTGTGGACCGACTCTGTTTAGTTCTTCTCTTGTCAATCCGCACTGTAGAGTGTTAATCGCTTTATTTTCTGTTGATGCCTTTTTTTTTAGATCTGCTGTCCAGTCTTCAGGATCCACTAGATTCCCGGAGTTGTCCACTGGAGTTTTGTAGGGTCTCGTAATGCTCATCCACTGGTCGAAGTCTGTTTTGAGGTAGACCTCCATGCGCTTCTTCCAGTACGGGAAGTCGTCCCCGTTGAAGAGTGGAGGTCGCACTGTGCTGAATGCTTCTTGTTGGGACATTCAAAAAATATCCCAAGACTTGGTCTTGGATTAGTAGTGCGGGAAGAGAAAAATAGAAAAAAAATCTAGATTCGTGTTGCACTAATTTAAGTTAACGATACACCAGTTTTAGAATTAATTGAAAAAAAAAAATTCACCCCCTGTCTGAATGGTGGTTGCACCAAATCAGAGCGGTAACCGCTCTGATACCACTTGTAGGACCGTTAGATTCGATAGAGGGGGGGGGTGAATATCGATTCAAAAATAACGAGTATAAACGCAGCGGAAAAGTAAAATAGACACAATGGTTTTACTTCGTTCGGAGCCTGTGACGACTCCTACTCGAAGGTCCGTGGTCCTTGACCACTTTCGTTGGGCAATCACTAGCAATTCGAAATGATGATTACAAAAGAACCGTACAGGGAATGCTAATGAAAACTGAAAACAAATACCGACAAAAAGGGAAAAGAACGGAGCGTAGTGTCGGAGCTTTGTTGGCGCGCATCAACGTTGAGCAAGACCGCAGAGAAGAGTTCTCACTGATTGATTGATTCAAGCTCCCGGGGCTTCTTTTATATCTGTTCGCTGCACCGATCCCTTCCGGCGCACGGAATGTGACGAGCACAAACCATGATGCTCCACGTGGCGACGACTCTGGATAGAATTCGCCTTGGCGCCGGATCCTCCGGCGCCGACCTCCGGCGCCCATCCTCCGCGCCGGACCACCTTGTTCCAGAAAACTCCCTTTTCCTGCAAAACAAAGTTAGTCCGAGGCAAATGTATATCCTGTAAAACAGATTGTCAGCACAGTTAAAGTTCAACAGATAAATAAAAAGAGTATGACTTATATTCCGTCTTTCCGAGACCGGAATCTAGTCACGATCTCGACTTAGATATCCGAAATGGATCTAAGCCGGATCGACGCCTAATGTTCCCTTCCCGGGAACGCGTCCTCACAGTCACTCCCTTCCAGTGACTTACCTCACTTACCTGCCAGACGTCCGGTCAGCCCGTCGACCCGTCTGGACTTCTCGCCAAGCGTCCGGTCAGCCCGTTGACCCGCTTGGACTTCTCGCCAGCTATTCGGTCAGCCCGTCGACCTAGCTAGACTTCTCGCCAAGCGTCCGGTCAGCCCGTCGACCCGCTTGGACTTCTCGCCAGCTATCCGGTCAGCCCGTCGACCTAGCTGGACTTCGTGCCAGACATCCGGTCAGCCCGTCGACCTGTCTGGACTTCTCCTGCACACTCGATCAAAGTGTCAGACAACAACAAAACTAACTTAACCTATTTATCATTCATCAAAACCTGGGTTAAATCGTTAGTGCTAACCGCACCAACAACACTAGTCTTAATCATTCCTAGTCGAGTATTAACATTCAGGGACAATGTTAATGCAATAAGACTAGCATGTAGGTCAACTCGATAACTTGATCTCACAAATCATGGATATAGAGATATCAAGTTGACACATGGGTATGCATTGGAGAATGTATACTGAATGACCCGCCATGAGAAAGTATCATGGATCGTTATATGAGTGTCATATACTTTCTCATGTGGCTATTAGTATGACTACTAGTCCTTAGACCTTTAGTCACCATGGATCCCTACATAAGGAGTTATGTACTTTGGTTTCGTCAAACGTCACCCGTAACTGGGTGGACTATAAAGGCGATTACTAGGTATGTAACAAATTATGCAGAGGGATGTGAGTGATGTAGATGGGATCTATCCCTCCTATATGATGGGAGCGACATCGATATTCTTGATAGAGTGAGACCACGAAGTGCATGGCCATGCCCAAATGAGTCAATATGAGATATTGAGCTCATTTGATTTAGTGAGTCTACTTGGAGTTCAAGATTTAGATTGGTCAGAGGATGACACGGTGTATGCCTCACATTGATCAATCTAGATGTCTAGGATAGAAGGACACTTGTCATATATTGTGAGGAGTCACAATTAGAAGTCACAAGGTGATGTTGGATCTCAACATTCTTGTAACTTGGGTAGTAATGATGTATTGCTAGATACCGCTCATTACTTATGCTTCTAAATGGGTTTAGAAGCATTACCAACGTTACAAGAACCTATAGGGTCACACACAAAGGACAATTAGATGGAGATTAGGTTCATATGATGAACCAAGAGGATTAGGTTCATGTGATGAACCAAATTGGATTAAGAGTAATCCTAATTATACTAATTGAGTTGGACTCAAGTTGATTCATGTGTTCAATGAGTCTAATTTAGATTATGACTCATTGAATCAATTTAATTAAATGAATTAGATTCATTATATTAAATTGGCTTGAATCAAATGGTTGGATTAGATCAACAATAGGAGTTATAATGTCAAGTTTGACTTGACTTGAGAAGAAGAGGAAAAGTCAAGTTTGACTTGACTTTATGCCACATCATTTGTGAGTTGGCATTAAGTGGCCAATGATGATGTGCCACATCATCATGTTTAGCACATGTGTGTTCCACCTAATGGAGGTTACAAATCCCCTCTTTAATGGCCACATTAAATATGAATGGAGGTTACAATTCCATTATGTGGCCGACCACTTTTGTGATGAATGAAATTTTGATTTCATTCAAGGCATTCATTCCATCATCTTTTTCCTCAAGCTCTCAACCTTTCTCCCTCTCCTCTCTTGGCCGAACCTTACCAAGGTGCTAGCACACCTTTGTGTTAGGTTTCTCCACCTATTTGTTCGTGTGGATACTTCTAGAGGGTTGTACACTTGACAACCTCGAGATCCGGCATCACTTGGAAGAGCGGGATTGCGAAGGGCATCGCATCGAGGGTAACTTCCTTCTCCTAGTGTAGATCTAGGCTTTAGTAAACTCGTACTCGAATTTTATTTTATTTTTACTTCGCACGGATCCGGTGACGGGGCTTTCGGGGTTTCCGTGAGGCGAAAAAGCGGCTTTCGCGGCCCGAAAAACCCAACATCTTCGATTCGATGATGCGATCAAAATGTTTGGTTTCATTAAGAATGAAGATGAACCTTGTGTCTACAAAAAGGTTAGTGGGAGCACAGTCATCTTTCTCATATTATATGTAGATGACATACTTCTCATTGGAAATGATATCCCTACTCTTCAATCAGCGAAGACTTGGCTTGGGAATTATTTCTCAATGAATGACTTAGGTGAAGAAACCTATATTTTGGGCATCAAGATCTATAGAGATAGATCCGAGAGATGGCTTGGTCTAAGCTAGAGCACATATATTGACAAGGTGCTTAAACGTTTTGCTATGGAGAATTTCAAGAAGGGTTTCCTACCTATGTCACATGGTGTGAGTCTTTCGAAGACTCAATGCCCTTCTTCTAAGATAGAAAGGGACCGCATGGATCATATTCCTTATGCATCTGCTATAGGGTCTATCATGTACGTCATGCTTTGTACTCGCCCAGATGTCTCGTATGCGTTAATCATGATGAGCAGATGCCAGTCAGATCTAGGTGAAGGTCACTGGACAGCAGTCAAGAACATTCTTAAGTACTTGAGAAGGACTCAAGATTATTTCTTGATCTTTGGAGGTGATGAAGAACTTACTGTAAAGGGTTACAGCTGTTGCTGTAAAGGGTTACAGATGTTGCTGTAAAGGGTTACAGATGTTGCTGTCAAGGGTTACAGCTATTGCTGTAAAGGGTTACAGCTGTTGCTGTAAAGGGTTACAGTTGTTGCTATAAAGGGTTACAACTGTTGCTGTAAAGCATTACAACTGTTGCTGTAAAGGGTTACAGTGGTGCAAGCTTCCAAATTAACAAGGGCAATTCTAGATCGCAGTTAGGGCATGTATTTTACATAAATGGTGGTCTTGGGTATTGGATACTACAACAATTTCATCTCATTAGAGGGATCCTCGATATATGAGATATGAGGATATGCAGATAACCAAACAATGCTAACATTACAGATCCTTTGACCAAGGCTTTGGCACCAAGAAATCATGATGGTCACACTAGGTCGATGGATATGAGATATTTTAGTGATTGTCGCTAGTGATATAAAGAGATTGTTAGTGTAAGCCCTAAGAGGCAATCAAGAGTTGATTGACTTAGGACATTTTGTATCATATTTCATTATTTCATTAGAAGGCAAAGGTTATGGTTATTATATTTATTGCAATTCAGTGTCGAATAAATAAATATAATAATGTCCTTGGGTGGTAGGTTCTTATCTACAATATATCAATTAGTTGAATTGATAATAAGATATTGTAGAGAACACTACTCTTAATTATTCCTAGTCGAGCATTAATATACAAGGACAATATTAATGCGTTGAGACTAGCATGTAGGTCAACGGATGACTTGATCTCACAAGTCATGGATATGAGATATCAGGTTGACACATGGGTATATATTAGAGAATATATACTGAATTGACCCGCCATGAGTTGTTTCATGGATCGTTATATGAGTGTCATAAACATTCTCATGTGACTATTGGTATGAATAGTCCTTAGACCTGAAGTCACTACGGTTCCCTACATAAGGAGTTGTGTACTTTGGTATAGTCAAACGTCACCTGTAACAGGGTGGACTATAAAGTCGATCACTGGGTATGCAATAAATTATGCGGAGGGATGTGAGTGATGTAGATGAGATCTATTCCTTCCATATAACGGAAGCGATATCTGTGGGCCCCTTGATTAGTAGGACACAGGAATGTATGACATACTCAGATAAGTCAATATGAGATATTGAGCTTATTTGTATAGTGTGTCTACTTAGAGATCAAGAAACACAAAGATTGATAAGGGGATGACACGGTCTATGTCTCATTGATCAATCTAGATATCAAGGATAGAGGAACTGAGTCATACAAGATAATAGTCATGGACAGGTTAGGTCGGATCTCGACTTTCTCATCACTTGGGTAGCAATGATGCATTGTTAGATGTCACTCTTTGTTTATGTATCCCAAATGTTGATTTGAATACATTGCCAACGTTACGAGAGCCTATAGGGTCACACACAAAAACATATTGGTTCATAGATGGGTATTTTAGTTTGACTAAAATACTAAGGATATTAAGAATAATTGGTAAATCCAAAGTGTTGGTGTCATCTTAGTGGTGATTGGCACTAGTGCTAGTGAGAGATTGTTAGTAATTAGCCCTAAGAGCCAATCTTGAGATGATTAGGCCTTTTGGTTACTAATTGAGTTAGACTCAAATGAACCCACTCATTGGATTGAGTTCAATCCGAATTAGACAAATTGGATTGATGGGTTACACTCAATGGGTTAGACTTATTGGGTTATTGGATTAATGGTTAATCCAATATAATAATCCAACCCATTAAGAGGAATACAAAGAGACAAAAAACCCTTCATATTCATTGGATGAATATAAATAGGTTTTTAGTGAGATTTTTCATTAGACGAGATGAGTGTCTCTTGATCTTCCTCCTCCTTCTTCCTCCTTCTTCCTCCTTCTTCCATGGTCGAACCATACTTCTTGCTAGCACAAGAAGATGGTTCTTCTCAGAAGGCTTCATTCGTGGGACGAACGAAGGATATGCTCGTGTGGATACCATAGAGGTGCGGACACTTAAACGCGCTAAGATCTGGATCCAAAGAAAAGGTTGCTGTCGGGATTGCGAAGGGCACGCAACAAAGGTATAATCCTATCATGTAGCTTAGCATAGATTATTTGTCATGAAAATTTTTTTCTTCCCTTCACATGGATCCACTAGATATGAGGTTCTAGTATTTTTTCCGCTGCACTTTCGCATGTTTAGCGTGCTAGATCCCAACAAAAATGATTCAGAAATTGCTTCTCCAATTGTTCCCAACTTGTGATGCTTTGAGGACGGAGAGAATACAACCAAGTCCTTACTTTATCCTTTATACTGAAAGGAAATGCCATCAATCGAACTGCATCCTCTGAGACACTCTTATAGTTCACCATATCACAAAGCTCTAGAAATGTCTCAATGTGAAGATAAGGACTTTCTGATACTTCTCCTCCAAATTTGTGACCTTGTATCATGAAAATTAACTCTGGGTCTAGTTGGAAATTTTCTGCTTCAATATGAGACTGCACAATGGGAGATAAAAATCTTGCAGAAATGGATGCAGAGAAATCTATTAAGGACCTGCTTGACATGTTAGTGCTTATGGATATCTAAAAAAAATTATGAGAAAAAATAAAAATGAATAATTAAAGACAAGAAATAAAATGTTATATGAAAAACAGGAAAGACAATGTAGAATTTAAATTGCAAGAAAGAAGGTGCAGAAAGAAAACAAGGAAGAAAAAGCAAAAGGAAAAAGAAAAACGTCTAGAGTAACTCATATGATAATCAACTAATGTTAATGCGAACATTCCCCAGCAACGACGCCAAAAACTTGTTACGATTTCGCAAGTGTACAGATTCGTCGTCAGTAATATATAAGATTATCATATCCACAGGGGATGTTGATTAAGCAATAGTTAACTTCGCATGGTGAATTATCTAAACGAACGTAAAAGTAAAGGAAAGAGAAGAGGGAAGAGAGAGAATAGATCTTGGAGGGAATGAGCTTCAGGAGATGAATTCTAGGATTTCGGTTTCATTATAATTCTAGCAGATATTACATAGATTGCTTAGTTTCTACCCTCTATGTCAATACTCTTGCAGGAAGTTGAATTGGTTAATACCCCTAAGTATCGAATAGAGATGATTCCTATGAAATCTTGTAACGGTTAACCCCTGTCACGAGGGCGCCTCGGTAGATCTTAGGGGTACATGTCTAGTAAATAATAAAAAGAATAAAGGTAGAGATTTGGTACGATTTCCTACTTCCTTATGGAGGAATTGCCTCTCCTTTCAAGAGAATGTCCTAGACGTCCGTGAACGGGTGAGAACGGGTTACCCTTATCACTAGGGCCCCTCTGGTATACGATCTAGAGCACTCTCTCTACGAGAGCGGCAAATCCTAAGGGATTGTTTCTCCTTTTAAGGGAACGTCCTAGACATCCGGAAAGGGTTACCCCTATCACTAGGGTACCTTGGTCAATACGCTCTAGGGCATCCCCTTTGCGTGATTAACAATCCTCTACATCAATCAACAAAACATGCAAAAAAATATAAATACGTCACACACACAATGCACGAACAAGGCAATAACATGTCTTTAAATAGAAATGTGGTGAATCTACATAGCATCTCCATCACATTGCAAATACTCCCTAATCCTAGAAGAGGAGATCTACTCCATTGTGAGGGAAGAACAACCCCAACACATGAAGTAAAGCATACTTACAACCCTTGATATGAGAAGAAGGGGAAGAAGAGATGCTTGCCGGGGTTTCCGATGTCTTGGAGATGTCTCCTTGCTCTGGAGATGGACGGAACATCAAGGGGCAGCGGTGGATGAAGCTATAGGGTTTCCCCCGAAGGGGAGAACCCTTTCCCGATGAGAGGGCCGAAGTCCTGAACCAAAGATCCCCCAATGAATAGGGTTCTTGACCCTTTTATAGGGTAAGGTACGGGCGCCACACGGCCCGTGTCACGACCGTGTGAGATCCGTACGGCCATGCCTATCTTCTGCACTGGTTAAGTGGCATGGCCATGCGAGTTGACACGGCCATGCCTATCTTCTGTACTAGTCAAGTGGCATGGTCGTGCGACTTGGCATGGCCATGTCTATCTTCTACACTGGTCAAGTGACACAACCGTGCAAGTTGACACGGCCATGCCTATCTTCTGCACTGGTCAAGTGGCACGGTCGTGCGAGTTGACACGGCCATGCCTATCTTCTGCACTGGTCAAGTGGCACGGCTGTGCGAGTTGACACGGCCATGCCTTTCCTCCCTTCTGGTTAAGTGGCACGGCCATATGAATCTGCACGGCCATGTCTTCTTTCTGCTTTGGATACATCGCACGGTCGTGCGAATTGTCACAACCGTGCATCAAAGGCGTGTGAACTTGTATACCATTTTACCACATCTTAACATGGTATTCTTGAGTTGGGGTCTTCATATAAGTTATAGGTCTTGAAGTTAGCTACATTTACGTATAAATAATAGTCCAAAACTCCAAAGGACCACAAAGTTATACCTGTTTTACTTTTTGTGTGCAATGCAGGATTTGACAAGGCCGTGTGCCAAGGCTGTGTCTCATAGAAACGAACTCTAGACCTTTAAGACTTGGTTTTCTCTGGTTGAAGTCTTCATAAGAGTTGTAGATCTTGAGGTTTTCTACATTTTGATATCTGGAACAACTCATAATTCCAACCAACCAGAAAGTTATGATCATTTTACTTTTGGTCTGCTGTGTTGAGAATTCTACACAGCCTTCACATGGCCGTGTGACATTAACACGGCCTTCACACGGCCGTGCATGGTCTCCATGTTGGTTTAAGAAGGTGAAAGGGTGTCTCTTCCCCTTCACCTTCCAACCCTTTATATTCCTCCATTAATTATATTCCTCCATTAACAATATTCCTCCATTAATGGAGGTAGAGGAAGATGAAGAGTCATCTTCCTCTATAAAATAGGCATCCAAGGCAATTGGTGAAGGGGGGAAAAAATGAGATGAGCACAAGAGAGAAAGGAAGAGGGGACTTTCTATGTGCGAGTTCTTGGGCAAAGTCAAAGAGAATGGGTTCGTCCCATATGAAAGGTCTCTGTGCAAGGTTCGTCCATATGCACAAGATTGAAAGAGGCATGAAGAACATTCAAGATTAGTTTATCCAATCTCGCAAGAGGGATTTGGTTTGTGAACCATGAAGAGCTTTCTGATTCTGTGATCGTTCTTCCGTCAGCAAGTCTTACCGGCGCCGATTGCAGATCTACGGGAGATTGCTGTAAGTGTTTACAGTTTTTGTGTTTATTATTTTTCATGATTAGAACTGTCAACAATGGTATCAGAGCGATTCCTAAGCATGAAATAATCTCTTCGTCGAAATGAAAATCTCTCTGCCGCCGTCGCTGTTAGAACTTTCGAGCCGCAAAAACCGCTTTTTGAGTTGCGGAAACCTCGAAGCTAGCCACAGATTCGTGCGAAGATAAATAAAAATATTCATGTACATGTTTGTCTACACCATATCTACCTTAGATCTACATGAAAAGGAAGTATTACCCTTGTCGCGATGCCCATCGCTTATCCTGCTCGTCCAAATAGTTGTCGGATCTCGTAGAGTGTCAAGTATACACTCCTCTACACGTATCCACACGGACAAAAGGTGGAGAGAACCACTTAGAGTGTGCTAGCACTCTTGAGAGGTCTCGGCAATGGAGGAGAGGAGAGAAAGAAAGAGAGGAAGAAGAAGAGACCTTGAATAATCACCCTATCTCATTCAATCAATGTGGCCAGCCACTTATTAGAGCACTTTACACCTCCATGCAATACCAACAGTCATGGCTCTTGCTATTCCTCATGAGGTGACACACAATGATGTAGCCTTGATGATGTGGAACATCATCATTGGCTGGCCCATGCCAAGTCACAATGAGGTGGTATTTAGTCAAGTCAAACTTGACCCTTTATCTTCCCTCTCAAGTCAAGTCAAACTTGACCTCTTATCTCCCATGATTGATCAAATCTACCCTTTGATTCAAATCAATTAATTTAATGAATCTCTATTCATTGGTTTAAATTGACTCAATGAACCATAGTCTAAATTAGACTCATTCGACACATGAATCAAATTGAGTCCAACTCAAATAGTCTAATTTGGATTACTCTTAATCCAATTAGGTTCATCACATGAACCTAATCCTCTTGATCCATCATATGAACCTAATCTCCATCTAACTGCCCTTTGTGTGTGACCCTATAGGTTCTTTTAACATTCGCAATACTCCTAAACCCATTTAGAAACATAAGCAATGAGCGGTATCTAGCAACACATCATTACTACCCAAGTTATAAGAATGTTGAGATCCGACATCACCATTGTGACTCGTACAGGTTGTGTGACCCGGGATGAGCTCCGGGGAGGGCCCTTGTCACACCCCGGAGGAGTCTCTGTCCGAAGAAATTTCGGCAGCATCTCCCCTGTACGGTGAACAATCTGAAACTTTTCTACAAGCACTTTATACCTCAGCCACAAGCGGCTGGAATGATAACAAAAATAAAAAAAATAAACACCACGCAGTTTATAAAGATATTCAGCCTCTGGCTGTCACAACCACGCAGTTAATAATAGTAATCAATAACAATAGGACTCTGACTCGAAATCCACCCTACTCCACTACACTCGTAAAGCTCAAATCCAACGAACTCACCTCTTCTGCCATCCAGGCAGGCACGTAGTAGAATGAAATCCAATATCATATCAAAAATCCATCAAAAGGTATCACTCCATACAATATCCATAGGAAAAAATCCAAAGACAATACTAAAACAAAGTCTGATATAGCAAAAGGCCAAAATAAAACAAATAACGAACTAGTAGAGAACTGGCGCTACGTGCAGATGGGGGGGCCAGCGACTGGAACTGCTCCGGACAGCCTCAACAATGGAGGCGGGGTGAGTCCAACACTCAGCAGGTACAACTGATATGCATAATAAAACAAATAACAGACAACACTAATCATGCGTACAGTCTCCTGAATACGAGAAGGAATAAATACAACTGGAACGAAATCAGAAGATAACTGTACTGACCGGGATCAAGGTACAAAGGTAATAGGTCGTCAGACCGAAGAAATCATAATCCTGTATGCATGTCAATCAAATGCATCCATACAAATGCAGCATATAAGTGCAGCAATCACAACAATAAAATGCAATAAATGCATATGGTGACCGTGCACTCGGACATCACTGCTCCTGACAGTGACTGAGTGGACGGAATGCTGTCGGAGTACTCCTGTCCTCTGGCCCCAAATCATAAATGGGGGAGCTCAATGCTCTCATCTCCCGGTACACAATGACGGGGAGGAAAAATCTCTGCCGGCTACCACGCTGAGTTTCCTGACCAACGGAGCCAAACAGAGTCCACCATCTGCTGGCTACCACGCTGCTACACTAAATGCCAACGGAGCCAAACAGAGCGGAACTGACTGCCAGCTACCACGCTGAATCCTCAGACCAACGGAGCCAAACAGCAGAACCGCCACACACCTGTCTGATATACCACTAACCCATGGGTGGTGGTGGTGTGTGCAGTACATGTAACTGCCGATGGGTTCAACCATAGTGAAGCCGACAATCGCACAGCATGCAAACATGATGCATGATACTAAGCATGGCAATCTCATGAATAGCATAGCAAGATCCATACATAAATAAAAGGTGTACCACAAGTCAATGTATCGGATGGAAGGTACACAAACAGATAGGGTATCATATAAACCCTAGGTCCTGAACATGATGTATCACATGGTTGGGTCAATACCGAAAGCATGTATGGTCAGATAAATAATAACATGCAGTGCATAATAAATTAACAAACAACATGTAACGGATCATGTAGTGACCAACCGAATCAAATGGAAAACACAATTCTTGCTATATGTTAAACACTTTATTATGCATATCAAAAGACATAAGTCAAAGTACCCGCCTCCAATAAAGTGGTCCAATCCGGTAATCAAGATACTCGTCGAGATACCGTCCCGAATCAAAGTCCTGTGTCGAACATATAAATATATTTTATTTAGCTACAATTCAAATGAATTTAAATAGCTTAATAAAATCCACGAAACTAATATCAGGGAAAACCCTAATTAACATAACCAATTGTCTACCCAAAATTAATTCTAACCATTGACTAAGGTTAATGGTCTTAACCCTAATCGTTCCATTAGATTCATTTAAAACCAACTCAATCTACAACAAGGATCCGCCCTCAATGCATCATTCTATAACCAAATTAGGTACGTATCAATTCATACATAAAACACATTTTCACCTCAAATCACAGCTGGAGAAGATTCGCTGTTGCAGCACAGTAGACGAAGTTGCTGCCAATAATCCTATCCGGAGCGAGATGAAACCGTTGCCACAGTTCTGTTGCCTACACTGCAAAGAACTACTTCTCCCTATGAGTCAACATCCCAGTCAAAATCTAATAGCCAACTATGCCTTACCTGCACGAAGCCAGGTTCTTCCTCTGGTTTTTCTCTCTGCCGGCTCTAGGGAACAGCAGGGACAGTAACAAAAGTGATCACCGGAGAGATCGAACACTACTCGGGAAACAGGCACAGCGCTGTATGGGTGTCGGCCGTGGCCCAAATCTAGGGCACGGTGTGGCTCGGGAAGGAGGAGGAGTCGGCCGGAGAACTAGGGCCGAGGAAGGCCGGCGGCAGCGCTGGGTCGGTGGCGACGAAGCAAACTCGGTGGCGGTACAACCCAATCTAGGGCACAGCTGGCGCTTCTCCGGTCCAGAGAGGGTAGCGGCTTCGGCAGGGCTCAATGGCGGTCGGCGGCTAGGGCACAGGAGGTGCGGCAGTGCAGAAGAGAAGAGAAGATGAAGTAGAAGGGATCGCCGGTTAGGGTGGTTAGGGCTCGAGAGGAGAAAAGAACGGCGTCGGGAAGAAGAAGGGAACGGCTCGGGTGCGCGAGGGAGAGAAACGGAGAAAATAAAGAAAAATATAAAGAAAAAGAAAAGGAAAAAGGAAAAGAAAATAAAACTTTTCCTTATTAAAACTGGGTAGCCTAAACAGACTTTTCCGGCCCCGTTTTTATCCCCGTTAACTCGTCCGTACGAGCTCCGAAAAATTCCCGAAAAATTTCCAAAAATTCTGGAAAATTCCCTTATTAATATTCGCCTATTTTCGGTATTTTACAGCCCTTCCAAACATGACTGATACTATAATTTATTGTTAGCTTCGGCTATATGACTACATGTTCTCTAGGAGGTACCTCTAGGTTCATGGGACTATTGACTGGCTCTAATTGTAGTTACCGGATATGTGACATATTCACCCTATTAGCTACATAGGATCACTTGTGCATGCTTTACCTTTCTTTATTGTATCGTAGTTGGGTTATAATTTCTTTAATATGAGGCTTCTAGATGCTATTTTTGTTATCTCATGGATGCCCTTTTATACATATTGGATTAGGCTTGCTGGGCCGTACACTCATGATGTCTACATTACAGGTGAGGATGATTCGCAGGGTACAACTGGAGGCCCTCGGACGGAGTAGACAAGGAGACGGGATGGACGCATGATGCTGTCCGCTGTCTAGGAGTGCTGAGCATATTGGATTCATCGCAAGGGATTTTGTTTCTTTATTCATTCAGAGGGGAATGTTTTGGGAATTATTGTTTTTGTTTGGTAAACCTTTGTTGATACAATCATTTCTATTGGTTATGATAGTTCCTTGTTGGTACTGCATTATGATAATGATGAGAGAGTTTAAAGAAAAAACTTGAGTGCTAGACGCGGGATGTTTCAGTTTAGGTATGGTGTTGGGTAGTCAAAGACTCAACAATGATCGATCGGGTCTAGGATACTGATCTAGGATTTCCAATGCTACGGGAAAGTCATATGTTAGGGTTGCATATGACTATAACAAGGAGAAACCAATAAATGGCAAGGGAAAGCCATTTAATGGTAAGGTTAAATTAGCCAAGGACAAGGTGCCCAAGGTTAAGAAGGTTTGGTTTGTAGGTTAAGTGTCACCGGAGGTGCACCGATGTGGCCTAGCTATTGTGGTTGAGTCACCTAGGGAGGTGGCAAAGGCTAAGAGCTCTAGGGGGGGTTCAAAGAGTCAAGTTGGGGCCCATGACCAATGGATCTCAAGTGGGTTTTACTTGGGAGTCTAGAGGGGTCATGAAATGTGTCAAATGGTTTGGAGATGGACTTGAGTCTCAAACCTAGGGTTTTGGCACAATTGGATTATGTTTCATGCTTAGAAATATGACATTGGGGTCATATAGCATGAAAATTGGTTTTGGATGTATGGATGCTATATAAACCAATGCTGAGGATGCATTGTGGGTTAGTATGGGCAAATACATCAAGAGGAAGCCAAAACTAGGACTTTAGGTCAAAGTTCAATTAAACCATTTAGCTAGTTTTGGGGTTTGTGTCAATCTTGGGATTAGTGATAGATTTATTTTTAAATGTATTTTTCCCAAGTAGACATGGGTAAAACATACATCTCCATAAAATTTGAAGATTTTTGGATGTCTGTGGAATATTTGGTGCATTTTTGAAGTTGGGTTAAAAATGTTGAAAAGGGCCAAAACAGTGTGCCAGCCGACTGGTACAGTAACTAATCGACTGGTAACAGTGAAAATCGAACACAGAATGGTTCTGTGTGCTATTTCGATGAGGCCAGTCGATTGGGGCAGTCAACTGATACCGGGCTGATTCTGTTTTCAGCATTGGTTTGGGACCGGGTCGGCTCATGTATGTGTATGAAATCCATGGGGGATGAATACACGAGTTTAGGGTCAATTTGGATGACAAGTTTTCAACAATTGGGATATTGTTGGAGAACTTTTTGGATGTTAGGCAAAAGGGGAGAAGTAAGGTTTAGTTGGGAAAACCTGAAAATACGTTTGTATAGGGGGAGCCTTGGGATAGGTTCTTAAAAAGCCCTGTGGGAAAATCCTAGCTCAATGGGGAGCATAGGTATAGGGGGGAGCCTTGGGATAGGTTCTTAAAAAGCCCTATTGGAAAATGCCAGCTCAATGGGGAGCATAAGTGTAGGGGGAGCCTTGTGATAGGTTCCAATGTTTGTTGCATTGTTTCGACAGTATAAGTCCAAGTGTGTAGCCTTGGTAACGTAAGTCCATTCGGTGGTGTAAGTCCAAGTGTGTAGCCTTGGCATCGTAAGTCCATTGTTTTTAGCATGTTTACTTGCTATTTATTTTCCCTAACTTAAACGTATTGCCAAATACCAAAATGGGGGAGATTGTTGGAGCAATTCCAATGGTCCGTGGAACCATGTGTTTTGGTATTTGGGCAAAGGGTTTAAGTTAGGTTCACCCTTGCATTTGATATGTGTACTTGAGTTGTGCAGGACTGCAGGATACACATGTGACTCAGGTTGACGGCTTCAAGTCCGGTGAAGGATGGAGCATCCGAGGGACCATGGACAAGGCAGTGAGGACAAGGGCCGAGGGAAGCGACTTCGAGGCATACACGAAGGATGGCATTGGGGATGAGCCGTGGGCTTGTATGCATCCGAGGGACGAGAGACAAAGAGGAAGTAGGCTTGAAGGCAAAAGGTCAAGGCTACGAAGGAAGCGTCAAATGAGTGGTAAGGGTGAGGGTCCGAGTGCTGTGAGAGAATGTACTCGGTACCAGTCGATTGCATGTTTCATCAGTCGATTGGTGCAGTTGACTGGTGTGGTCGACTGGGAGCGAACAGAATGCTTCTGTTCGCTCAGCCAGTGTGAAGCAGTCGACTGCTAGTTTTAGCAGTCGACTGGTATCGAGCCGTTGAGATGTAATGGTCGAATTTCCAAAGAGGATAGTCGACTGTATGTTTTGGCAGTCGACTGGTAGGCGGGGTTTTCAACCCGCGGCCTATATAACCAAAGCTTGGGAGCTTGGTTATAGTTGACGAAATAGAGGTGGTTAATCTCTATTAGTAGTCTACATGTGACCTAGCGTCAAAGGAGTTCTTATGAGGGTTGTGGTGAGGTTTCTCCACCCACAAGGAGCTACGTGAGCTAGCCGGAGTTTGTCGGGGAGTAATCCACCGAAGGATCGGGATCGTCCACCTTACGGATAACCATGGAGTAGGAGCCCTAATCTCCAAACCACGTTAAACGGACGTGTATTGGTTTGCATTTCATTCCTTGTCTTAGTTTTAGTTTAGCTTGTTTGTTTTGTTTGTATTTCCGCTACGCAAGCTAACAATAGTGTAGGAAGCTATCGATTTGGGGGTGCCGTCTATCCAACCCCCTTCAAGCCGACCACCGATTGCCCCAACAGAGAGGAATACAACAAAAGATCAAGAGATCTTTAGCTACAAAGAAATGTATAACTAATTAATGGTTTTCGCTTGGAATTAATTAATTCGTTTTCTTTGTATGGATTCTGAAACACCAACACAAGAAGCTAGCGATTTTATGTTTCGATTTCGTGCTATCGATTTTGTACTTCGATTTTGCGCTTCGATCTTGTGTTTCTATTGTGGTCTCTCTAGATAAACGTAGGGTTATTGTAAGAAGTTAAATATCCAATTTCTTTGAAAGACTTTGTCTAGGAAGTGGTGGATGATCCCATAACCAAGAAGGTCTAGTGCCTCGCCATGTTTAACCTGGAAGCCAATGTTTGAAATAGATATTTAATTAACTTTTGTAATATGGTTTAACTTAGGAAGATCACATCGGTTAAACTTGGAGTAAAAATGTTAAATATCGTTTTCAATCCAAGTTTAACTTCTAAAGAGCAACTTGGATTAATAATGTTAAGCATCGTTTGCAATCCAAGTTTAACTTCAGTAGAGCACATGGGTAGGTAGGTTAAGTTCTGTGTTTATACAATTTTTTGTACAGGGGAAACAGAATGGTATTCCGAGTAGCAACCAACAATTGGTATCAGAGCTAGGTTTTTGCCTCTGTGTGTTTGGTTTTCAGTTAATTATGTACCTTTCATACATAAGTTTAGGCAGGATAATAGTAGGATATGCAAATAGATTAACTCTGTGGTTGCAGACTCCAACTATTATAGTTTATTGTGATTGTGTGTGATTGGACCCTCGGACATGTCGAGGGCATTTTATATGTGTGCATGATTGTAATTATTAAATACAGCAGGAGCTGTATTAGTTTTAGGATTTTACATTTTGTTCGATCTAGATTACAGGTACATTCCTTCATGGAATATATGATTGATAAATGTAAAATTTTATTTTTTTATCACGGATCATATCCTTGCGAGGCGTGGTGCTATTTGAGGACCAGAGGCGCAGCGGAGAAAGGAAGCATGATAGACGTGACGACGTAAACCCTTTGGCAGTGGCTAGGGTTGGAGGCATACGGAGGGCAGCATTGGATGAGACCATAATAGTTGGAAAATTATTTTTCTTATTTATTGCCTTTTATGCTGTGTGTGCTTGTGTTTATGTGCTTGTGTGTATGCTAAAATTTCTCGTCTCTAAATAACTAAGTGGGAGAGGAATTTTATTTAAATTCCACGGTCTCTATTACTGGTTTGTAAGTGATACATTCAAACTAGTGCGTTGGCTCTGAGTGTCTTCCTCCACATCGGATGAGTTTGTTTGCGGATCACTAGATCAAACTTCCTTAATGGATGATTATAGGAAATTATTTAGGAGCGTGTGATCTTTTCTATCTGAAGGGGCACAATCCTATTTAATGGACTTAGTATCAAGTAATGGTATACACTTAGGTGCATTTAATAGTATCCTCCCTATCGGAATCACTGCTATTATTTGTGTGACCGAAGAAAGTCAACTATTAATTTGTCATAAAGTTAGGTTGACAAGATAATAAAATTAATGGGTAAAACCTCCTCTTACAAATGTTTGAATTTGTATACGTCCACACTATCGTGGCATACAAAATTCATGGTGTTTGAGATAATTTTATTTGTCATAAAATTAGGTTGACAAGATAATTAATGAGTAAAACCCTCCTCTTACAAATGTTTGAATTTGTATACATCCACACTATCGTGGCATACAAAATTCACGGTGTTTGAGGTGTTGGTGAATTTAAATGATATTGTTTGAGGAATCAATATTATTTTAAATTCTAAAGTCTTGACCAAATGTTTTGTGATTCTTAGGATGACCTTCAATCCCCTTGCTGTTATATTGAAAGAGAACAAACTTACTGGTCTCAATTACATTAATTGGAAACGAAACCTGGGCATTGTCTTAACTGCTGAAGGCTATAAGTTCATACTTTTTGAGATCTGTCCAAGCTTGCCTAATGGTGATTCTAGTGAAGAGGAGATTGAGTGTCATAAGAAATGGGTCAGGGCAGATGAGATGGTTCGGTGTTACATTTTGACTTCTATGTCAAATGTGCTGCAACATCAGCATCAGACTATGCCTACTGCTTATGACATGATGCGCAATCTCAAGCAACTCTTCAGACACTAGAATCGAGCTGCTAGGCAGGAGGCTTTGAGAAACTTGATGACGATCACCATGACTGAGGGGACACCCGTAAGGGATCATATCCTCAAAATGATGGCTCTTTTAAATGAGATAGAAGTCCTTGGAGCAGAAATCGATGGGGAAACCTAGGTCGATATCATTCTCCAAACGCTGCCAAAAAGTTTTGAGCAGTTCCGCCTAAACTATAACATGAACAAAAGGGTTTATTCGTTGGCGGAACTTCTGACAGGACTTCAAGCAGCAGAAGGGTTATTTTGTCAAAGTTCTCAAATTCACATTGCTGAGAACGTTTCTCCTTCTAAACTAAAAGGCATGAAGAATAAGAAACAAGCAAAAAAAGTGAATCGATCTCTAGGGACTGGACTGAAAGCAAATGTTAAGAAACCGAAGGGCAAGTGCTTCACATGCAAGTAGTCTGGACATTGGAAGGTGGGTTGTCATCTTAGAAAGAAGAATAATAAAGGTATATCTTATTCTCTAGTAGTTAAAACATGATTAGTGGTGTTATCTACCGGTACTTGGTGTGTAGATACGGGAGCCACTGATCATGTCTGTAATTCATTGCAGGGGTTCCAGGAAACTCGACAACTACATGAGGAGGAGATTACCGTCTATATAGGCAATGCTATGAAAGTGGCGGCTATTGCAGTGGGAGATATTTATCTATCTTTAGATAGGAATAAATTATTGATTTTGAGAAATTATCTTTTTGTACCAAGTTTTAGAAAGAATTTGAATTCAGTTTCTAAAAATTATGGATAGATATTCTGTTTCTTTTGGTAAAGAAAATAGAGTAGTTATCTGTTCTGGTACGTTGGCTGACAATTTGTATACTCTAAATCCAATAACTCCCACGATATAACAAAATTCATTTTAGGGATATGCTCTGAAAACGACAGTGTATATTCTGAACTTGGTCTTTTCTAAGTCAACACCCTTTACTCCCACAGAATTGTGGAATCGGTGTAAGCCTAGTCTGAAACATATTCGGATCTGGGATAGTCTAGCACATGTGCTGAAGGGAGGCACTGATAAGTTGGAATCACGTACAGAAGTTCGCCTGTTTGTGGGTTATCCTAAAGGAATGAAAGAAAGTTTATTTTTTAGTCCTAAAAAAACAGAAGGTCATTGTTAGCACCAATGCCCGATTTTTAGAAGATGACTATGTAATAAACCACAAGCCCATGAGTAAAATTGTTCTTGATGAAATTAGAGAAGAGATGTCTACTTTAGTACCAACGGTACAAGATGAGATACCACAAGAAACTGCAACACGTGTCACAAATGATGCACAAGTAATGCCTTATCGTAGTGGG
Organism: Zingiber officinale; assembly: GCF_018446385.1. NCBI lineage: Eukaryota > Viridiplantae > Streptophyta > Magnoliopsida > Zingiberales > Zingiberaceae > Zingiber > Zingiber officinale. Next base: position 59,807,134 of record NC_055995.1, on the reverse strand, counting down.
AGAGTTATTTTTGGCAGAGTCTTTAGACTTGATCCCTCATGAACATGAACCTGATCCCTAGACATATGATGAAGCAAAAGATCTTGGAACATCCAGTTTAATGAGGTGATCCAGTCTTATGGATTTATTCAGTGACCGGATGAGTCTTGTGTATACAAGAAAAGTGACGGAAACATGGTGGTATTTCTTGTACTATATGTAGATGACATTTTGTTCATTGGCAACAATGTCAAAGTGATTGTCAGACGTAAGGGTATGGTTGTTCAAGTGTTTTGATATGAAGGACTTGGGAGAATGTGGACATATTCTTGGGATCAAAGTAATAAGGGATCGCAAGAAAAGGATATTGCCCTTATCCCAAGCTTCATACATCAATGCTATCCTTGCTAGTTTTAGCGTGCAAAACTCCAAAAAAGGTTTCTTACCTTTACGGCATGGAGTACCCTCATCTAAAGAGATATCTTCTCAGACATCAAAGGAGATAGAGATGAAGGCAGTTCCTTATGCTTCGGCTGTAGGAAGTCTTATGTATGCAATGCTATGTACGAGACTGGATATCTGTTTTGCCGTGGGCATGGTTAGCAGATATCAAAGTCACCCAGGACAGGGACACTAGACTGCCATAAAGCATATATTAAAGTACCTGAGAATGACTAGAGACTATATGTTAGTTTACAAGGCAGATGATTTACTCCCTATGAGTTACACGGATTCGAACTGAATGGTACAATAGTAAGTCGACCTCGGGGTTTTGTGTTTACTTTAGGAGGTGGAGCCATAACAATGGAGGAGTGTTAAGCAGAAATACGTTTCGGACTCCACCATAGAAGCTGAGTATGTGGCAGCCTCTTAGGCAGCCATAGAAGTTGTATGGCTCAGAAACTTCATAATGGAATTAGATGTGATTCCTTGTTTGCTCAAAATTATTACAATTTATTGTGGTAATAGTGGTGTAGTAGCAAACTCGAAGGAACCTTGAGTCCATAAGGCAAGTAAACACATAGAGCGTAGGTATCACCTAATACGAGGAGAGGTTGTTGCCAAGATTGCATCATAAGATAACCTAGCAGATCCTTTCACTAAGGCCCTTCCGGCGAGAGCTTTTGATCGACATGTTGAGATGATGGGAATCAGATGTATAGCAGCATAATCTTTTAGTATAAGTAGGAGATTGTTGGGATGTATACTAAAAGTCTAGTTTTTTGTATGAACATAAGAATTACATTGGTCAAATGTCTGCATTTATGTTAAATGCAGTTATCCATTTAATTTATATTGTAGATAACATGGTGTGTGGTGCCAAACAGAAGATCACGTTATCAGTTCCTTATAAATTACAAATAGTAGCTCACAACTAAGATGGATTAGGACAAACCATTGGAATGGTTGTAGTGTAATTTGATATTATTTTATCTTGACTATAAAGTTACACTAGTACACTATGTGTGTATTGAGCAGGACCATTTGAGGTTGTTTCTTTTTATACTAACTGTATAAAAGAACAAACCCTCTGTTATTATGGATGTGCGTGCTCTTAATCCTGATATAATAACAAGCGCATATACTTAGTATTTATTTCTTTAATTTATCAATGAGTGAGATTTAGTTCGTTAAATCAATAGGCTCGATAAGTTGGAAAATTATATTATTTATATGGTGTGTTGTTGATTATAGAAGGAAACTGTGTCCTAGTAATTTAGGTTGATGATGTCCCCTTGAGGAGCTCATAAGGATTGTCATGTAAACCCTGCAAGTGGACTTAGTCTGGTATGACAATAAAGTTGAGTGGTACTACTCTTGGAGTTAGATATTAATTAAATGAGTTGCCAGTAACACATTTAATTAGTGGGCATTCGATATCTTAAACACAGGAAGACTAACACACTCATGATAAGAAGGTGTTAGAGTGTATACTAAAATCCTAGCTTTTGTAAACATTTATTTTTGAAATAAAAGAATCACATTAGTCAAATGTCTACGTTTATTTGTTAAATGTAGTTGTTCAATTAATTTATATTGTAAATAACATGGTGTGTGGTGTCACACACAGAAGATCATGTTATCAGTTCTTTATAAATTATAAACAGTTGCTCACAACTAAGATGGGAAGGAGCAAACCGTTGGAATAGTCGTAGTGTAATTAAGCATTAGTTTATCTTGATTAATAAATTATACTAGTACACTCTGAGTGTATTGAGTAGGATCATTTAAGGTAAGTTCTTTTTATACTGACTTAATAAAAGAACAAGACCTTAGTTATTATGAAAGTATGTGCTCTTAATCCTAATATAATAACAAGCATATATATTTAGTATTTATTTCTTTAACTTATCAAAGGATGAGATTTAGCTCGATAAATTAATAGGTCCGATAAGTTGGGAAATGATATTACTTATAGTGTGTGTTGTTGATTATAGAAGGAAACAGTGTCCTAGAAATCTAGGTTCAGAATGTCTCCAAGAGGAGCTCATAAGAATTGTCATGTTAAACCCTACAGGTGGACTTAGTCCGACATGACAATGAGGTTGAGTGGTATTACTTTTGGACTAAGATATTAATTAAAGTGAGTTGTCAGTAACTCAATTAAATTAATGGGCATTTGATATCTTAAACACAGAGAGACAACACACTCATGATAAGAAGAGCCCATAATGTAATTTGGGATTGATACGGTAGTGCAATAATAACTCTCTAGTGGAATGAGTTATTATTGATGAACTTGAGTTATGTGTTCAGGGCGAACACGAGATACTCAAGCTCGTCGGAAGGCCAAAACCAATTTCTCCTCTAGGTCCATGTCGTAACCTCATTAAAGCCTCAAGTCCATCCATATAAAGCCAATCTTGGTGTCCAAGAGGGGGCCGGCCCAAGGCTTGGTGACCAAGCCAAGGGTCGGCCACTACCTTCTCAAAGGGGGACGGCCACTAGCAAAATTAAGGGGGCTGGCCACATAATTCAAACTAGGAGGAGTGTTTTGAATTTTTAAAATCTTCTCTTTGTAGATATCTACAAGTTTTAAAAGAGAGATTTTAAAATAAAACTTTCCTTATTTAAATTAAGCCACATGGTTTAAAAGAAAGTTTAAAAGTTTTAAAAACTTTCCTTTTTTAACCATCCTCATGGTTTTTAGAAAAAAGGAAGAGAAGTTTTAAATTTGAAACTTTTTATGTTAAAAAAGGAAATTTTAGAAGAGAAGTTTTAAAATTTAAAACTTGGTTTTAATTTTTTAAAAACTTTCCTTTTTTAACATCTACATTAGGAAATTAAAAGAAAGCTTGTAAAATTTTATAAGAGCTTTTCTTCTTTGCTTATAAAATTTTTACAAGATTATTTCCTTCCTTTAAAGGGTCGGCCACCCTTGCTTGGTGCCCAAGCAAGGGGTCGGTCAATCATCCAATGATCCAATCAATGACTGAATCAATCAAGGGAAACAAAAGGAAAAATAAAAGGGGAAAAGTAAAAACAAGAGGAAGATTTTAATTATTTTTTAAAAAAATTCCTTATTTGCCTTGGGCAAGTAATATAAACGAAGGGGAGGAGAGACCTCATGAGTAATCAATTCTTATTCTCTTGTTGGAGCTCTCTCTTGTGGCCGGCCCTCTCTCCCTCTCTTTTTCCCTTGCTCTCTTATTTCTTTGTGGTGGTGGTGGCCGGATTTTAAGAGAAGGAGGAAGAAGCTTTTGGATGGTGTTCATCTTGGAGGATCGTCGCCCACACGACGTCCAAGAGGAGGCGAGGAATAGGCAGAAGATCTCGAGGTTATTAGCATACAAAGAAGAGGTATAACTAGTAATTATTTTTCGCATCATGCTAGTTCTTCTTTGTACGAATTCCAAACACAAGAGGCATATGATTCTAGAGTTTCGAATTTGTGATTCGAGTTTATATTTTTTTTATTTTTCAAATTTGTGATTCGATTGTTCTTTTTGGTTAAACCTAATGTTATTTTAGGAAATTAAATATTTAATTTCATAAAAAGGTTTTGTCGAGGCAGTGGTGGATGCTCCCATACCCAAGAAGGTCATGTGCCTCGCCATGTTTATCCTGGGAACCGATTTTCGAAATAGATATTTAATTGAATTTGTAACATAGGTTGATTTGGATCAATAGTGTTAAGTTCTGCTTGTGATCCAAATCTAAACCATTAAGAACAGATAAGTTAAATTTGAAATCAATAATGTTAAGTTTCATTTGTGATTCCTAATTTAATTTCTAAAGAACATAATAGGTTGTTTATGAAAGGTTCGACACTTGTACAAAATTTTTGTACAGTGGAACCGGTACGATCTTCCTAGGACCAACCAACAGAAGGAACCCATAATGTAATTTGGGATTGGTATGGTAGTTCAATAATAACTCTTTAGTGGTATGAGTTATTATTGATGAACTTGAGTTGGGTGTTCGGGGCGAACACAGGAAGTTCAAGCTCATCGGGAGACCAAAACCAATTTCTCCTCTCGATCCCTGTTGTAGCCTTTATAAAGCCTTGTATCCACCCTAAGCACATCTTCTAGTCCATGTTGTGGCCGGCCAAGCACATCTTGGTGTCCAAGATGTGCCCGGCCAAGTCCTTCATGGAGTCCAAGTAGGGGTCGGCCAAGCCATGCTTGGTGACCAAGCATGAGGTCCGCCAAAGTAAAAGGAAAAGGAAGTTTTTGATTAAAAATAAAATTTTGTTAAAATCTTTCTTTATTTGTAGTTATCTACAATGGTTAAAAGAGAGATTTTATTTTTGATAAAATCTTTCCTTTTTTGTAGTTATCTGCAATGGGTTAAAAGAAAGATTTTAATTTTGTTTAATATTTTTCCTTTTATAGCCATCTACTAAGGGAATTTAAAAGAGAGATTTTAATCTTTCCTTTTATAGCCATCACATGGTTTTAAAAGAGAGTTTTAAATTTTAAAATCTTTCCCTAAAAGAGAGATTTTAAATTTTGATAAAATTTTCCTTTTTGGTAACCATGATTTAAAAGATAAGTTTTAATTTTAATCTTTCCTCTTTTTATGGATGTCTACATGATTTAAAAGAGAGAGATTAATTTTAAAACTTTCCTTTATTGCGTTGTACAATAGGAAATTTAGAAAAGAGAGATTTTAATTATTGTTAAAATTTCCTTTTTTAAAAGGAGACCACAAATAAGGAAGTTTTAATTATGTTTAAAATTTTCCTTTTTGGCCATGAGCAAGGATTATAAAAGAAGAGGAGGTGATGTCTTATGGTGTAACACATATTATTATTCTCCTCTTCTCCATGCTTGTGGTCGGCCCTCTCCTTCTCTCTTACCTTAAGGCCGGTGGCATCTATATTCCTTTCTTCCTCCTTTTCTTCCTTCTAAGGTTGGAGCTTGAAGAAGAAGAAGGAGAAGACAAGAAGTACCTAGGTGGCCGGTTGTTTGGAGGGGAAGAAGAAGAGAAGGAGTTTCCTATTTTGGCATCCCTTGGTGGCTCGAGAGTTTTAGAGGAGAAGAAGTGGTTCGGGTGAATTCCATCTTGGTAGATCCTTGCCCACACAACGTCCAAGAGGAGGAGAGGAATACAATAGAAGATCAAGAGATCTTTAGCTATAAAGAAAGGTATAACTAATTAATGATTTCTGCTTCTAATTAATTAGCTAGTTTTCTTTGTATGGATTCTGAAACACCAACACAAAGATGCTAGCGATTTTATGTTTCGATTTCGTGCTATCGATTTTGTATTTCGATTTTGCGTTTCGATCTTGTGTTTCTATTGTGATCTCTGTAGTTAAACCTAGGGTTACTATAAGAAGTTAAATATCTAATTTCTTTGAAAGACTTTGTCTAGGAAGTGGTGGATGATCCCATAACCAAGAAGGTCTAGTGTCTCGCCATGTTTAACTTGGAAGCCAATGTTTGAAATAGATATTTAATTAACTTCTGTAATATGGTTTAACTTAGGAAGATCACATCGGTTAAACTTGGAGTAAAAATGTTAAGTATCATTTTCAATCCAAGTTTAACTTCTGAAGAGCAACTTGGATTAATAATGTTAAGCATCGTTTGCAATCCAAGTTTAACTTCAATAGAGCATATGGATAGCTAGGTTAAGTTCTGTGCTTGTACAAATTTTTGTACAGGGGAAACAGAATCGTATTCCGAGTAGCAACCAACAAAAGCATGATGAGAGAGAAAGTGTGATGAGAAAAAAGAGAAAAGAGAGTGTGATATGAGAGATTAAGGAGAGAGAAAATATGATGAGTGAGGAAATATGATGAGTGAGGAAGTGTGATGAGAAAAAAAAGGAAGAAAGTGTAATGAAAAATATTAAGAAGAGAGAAAGTGTGATGAGAAAAAAAGAGGAAAGAAAATGTTATGAGAGAGATTAATGAGAGAGAAAATGAGTGATAAAATGAAGAGAGAGAAAATATGATGAGAGAGAACAAGGAGAGAGAAAGTAATATGAAAGAAAAATTAAATAAATATATTTCGATATTTGATATTAAGGGGGAAAATTTTAGTTTTGGGTCAAGTATATTTTTGGAATAAGGAAATATTTTGATTGTTGAAAATAGAGTAATGACTCATTGAAGGGGGAGACATGGTAATGAGTGATTACCCAATTATAAAGATTCATTCTCTTATTTGTATTTTCATTCCTATAATCCAAACATCAACAATGATAATCAATAATTACTATTTCTATTCCCCCACTCTTATTCCCCTAAACCAAATGTTGGGTTCGTAGCGCAGCGGAAGACATATAATGAATTATGGATCTTTCGTGGTACATATAGTTTTGCACAAAATTATATAAAACATACCTCGAGACCTTGATAGGTGTGAATAATATCACAGATAAATAAGACAGATAAGAGCCCCACGTGTGACTCCTCTAGCGGTATCCACGCGCACTAGATCACGAACTTGACACAATCCGTTAGGTGCTAGCCACTTGGATCGACAAAGTCTTGGAAGCACTACCGATCTCTTCCGGTGGAAGACGAAGTTGACGAAGGAGAAACGGAGAGAATGAAATCCTTACCTTGAATCTTTCCGAGGATGGCTATTTATAGCTTCCAAGGAATACGAAGAGTTAAGTCTTCAATTAATTCATCATTTATGATCTTCATTAATAAGGAAGATGAAGAGTTATAGGCTCCATAAATTCTTCATTTATGACCTTCATTATGATAACTCTTCAAATTCTTCATTAATTATCATTATGATGACTCTTCGAATTCTCCATTAATCATCATGATTTTGGCTATTCGAATTCTCTCTTCTTTGTATCAAATAAATCCATATTTGATCTTGATCTCGACTCGCTTCCGATACTCTTGTTCATGTCTACGTGCTTTGCGTGCGACCCTCTAGGTTTTATACACGAAGGCAGTGTAAATCCATACACAGACTAAGGTAACCGTCTAGCAACAGTTTTTAGCCACCCAACGCGATAAAATTAATATCAGTTATAAACTGTAAACCACTATGAACCGATTACTGTGTAATTCAATCTCTTCATCTAAAGCCTACATCCCAATTAATTCGATACATTATGCATCATTACCAAATTAATTGTTTTACTTGATTTCCAAGATATAATAGACTCCTCTTGAATGATAAATCATTCCTCCCATGGCCATGGATTTTGAGTCACTAATATCTCTATCAAGCGGCCAGGATGTTAACTCTTAATCCAAGAGAGTGATGAATCCTCTATTGACTCAACACTATTCTCTCTACGTTTTGTCATACACCCAACTACCGTATTAATCACAATCCGATTAAAGACTGCTTTTAACGGCGTCAAAGCACATAACTCCACGCATAGAATAAATGAAGGTCTCAAGTCAAAAGATTAGTTACACTCGTTTATAAGAGGAATAACCAATGATGCTTAATATGTGGTCTCCTCTTGAGCGGGTCGTGTCCAGTGTACCTCTAAACTCAAGGCACCCCCAAGTACAACTTGGATATCCATCCCTCCGGTCTATCTCGACCTAGTCATACTCAGCGTTGATCTAGATATCCATGTTCCCTCTAGATATCTATCCGATCAAGGACTATTTTCAGATTAATATACCCATTAATCTGTGGGACTTTATCATTAATCATATACGTACAGAAAAGTAAATAATTAATGATAAATTCTTGCCTTTATTAAATAATTTTCCACAAAATACATAAGGAGTGTCTTGGAACATAAGTGCACACACTAACAATCTCCCACTTGCACTATTGCCAAACACTACGGACTCTCAGTCCTAGGCTCCTCACATGGGTCTCATGTTTCTGTAGAGGTAAGGCCTTTGTGAGTGGGTCTGCGATATTCTCACTGGTATCTACTCTGCTAACCAACACATTACCCCTCTGAATAATCTCCCTAAGGAGGTGATACTTCCTTAGTACATGCTTGGATCGTTGGTGAGACCTTGGCTCCTTTGCCTGCGCTATGGCCGCATTATTGTCACAGTATAACACAACTGGATCAACAATGCTAGGAACCACTTCAAGCTCCGCTATGAAGTTCTTGATCCACACAGCTTCCTTTGCTGCCTCTGAAGCTGCTATGTACTCGGACTCAACTGTTGAATCTGCAACTGTCTCCTGCTTGGAACTCATCCAGCAAACAGCTGCACCATTCAGACAAAACACATATCCTTGTTGCGACTTCAGATCATCCTGATCTATTTGAAAACTTGCGTCAGTATATCCTCTGACGACTAATTCCTCGTCTCCTCCAAAAACTAAGAACATGTTCTTTGTTCTTCTAAGATACTTGAGGATAGTCTTTACCGCAGTCCAATGACCCTCTCCAGGATCTGACTGATATCTACTCGTCATGCTTAATGCATACGAGACATCTGGTCGAGTGCATATCATAGCATACATTATGGACCCTATAGCCGAAGCATAAGGTATCTTGTCCATTCTACTTCTTTCCTCATGTGTTCCTGGACACATAGCTTTGGAAAGATGCACACCATGTGACACTGGTAAATATCCTCTTTTGGAGTCCTGCATACCAAATCTATTCACCATTTTATCAATGTATACACCTTGACTCATCCCTAGTAACCTGTTTTGTCTATCTCGGTATATTCTAATACCTAAGACATAGGTTGCATCTCCAAGATCTTTCATTGAGAAACACTCTCCCAACTAAGTCTTGGTAGATTCTAGGCTAGGGATGTCATTGCCTATAAGAAGTATGTCATCAACATACAACACTTGGAACGTAATCTTGCTCCCACTAACCTTCTTGTAAACGCAAGGTTCTTCTGGATTCTTGACAAAATAAAAATCTTTAATGGCTTCGTCAAATCACAGATTCCAACTCCGAGATGCTTGCTTTAGTCCATAAATGGACTTCTTGAGCTTACATACTTTATTGCCGTTCTCGGATTTTATAAAACCGGGAGGTTGTACCATATATACTTCCTCCTGTAACCTTCCATTTAGAAAAGCAGTTTTAACATCCATTTGCCAAATCTCGTAGTCCTTGTAAGCTGCTATAGCTAGCAAAATTCTAATTGACTTAAGCATTGCAACGGGCGAAAATGTTTCATCATAGTCAATTCCATGACGTTGATTGAAACCCTTTGCCACAAGTCTAGCTTTATAGGTACTTATGTTCCCATCCATGTCAATCTTTTTCTTCAAGATCCATTTGCACCCTATGGGTTTTACCCCAACTGGCACATCAACCAACTCCCAAACTTAGTTGGTGTACATAGAGTTCATTTCAGATTTCATGGCTTCCAGCCATTTCTCAGAATCATTTGAAGCAACTGCTTCCTCATAAGTCGATGGTTCATCATCTTCGATGAGTAGCACTTCCTCATCTTGGGTTACCAGCCAACCATATATGTTTGGCTCTCGGTATATTCTTGTAGACTTACGTTGATTTCACGTTTCTTGAGCAGTCCCGGATGAAGGAGACACTTGTGCTTGTGGCACTGTCTCATTGTCCAACTGTTCATCTTCCAACCTGTTTGTAGAGTCTATAATTTCTTCAAGACTTACTTTACTCCCACTATTTTCTTTAGAAATAAATTCTTTTTCCAAGAAAGTAGCATACCGAGCAATAATAACTTTGTGCTCACTTGGGAGATAAAAATAATATCCCATTGTAACTTTGGGATAACCTACAAACATACATTTTATGGATCTTGCTGCAAGCTTATTAGAATTTTCATTCTTCACATAAGCATCACAACCCCATATCTTTAGATAAGATAAATTTGGTTTCTTTCCAAACCATAACTCATAAGGAGTCTTATCTACTATCTTGGTAGAAACTCGGTTAAGTGTGTATGCTGATGTTTCAAAGGCATAACCCCAAAATGACATTGGAAGACTTGCATGACTCATCATTGATCTAACCATATCCATGAGTGTGCGATTTCTCCTTTCCGAAACACCATTCCACTCTGGCGTCCTAGGAGGTGTAAGTTGGGAAATTATCCCACACTCTTTTAGGTAATCAATGAACTCTTGGCTTAGATACTCACCACCTCGATCACTCCGAAGGGCCTTAATCTTCTTACCAAGTTGATTTTCTACCTCATTCTTGAACTCCTTAAACTTGTCTAGAGTTTCAGACTTATGTCTCATTAAGTAGACATATCCATATCTACTTAAATCGTCAGTAAAAGTCACGAAGTAGGTATACGCTCCTCTAGCCTGAACTTGTAATGGTCCACAAACATCACTATGTATGAGTTCTAGTGGTTCCTTTGCCCGTTCACCTATCTTGGTGAATGGCTTCTTGGTCATTTTTCCTTGTAAATATGCTTCGCATGTATCTATGGGCTCTAATTCAAAAGAGTCCAAATACCCATTATTGAGTAGTCTAGCGATGCGTTTCTGGGTTATATGACCAAGTCTACAGTGCCAGAGGTATGTTAAGTTTGAGTCATGTAATTTCTGTTTCTTACTTTCAATACAATAGATCGGTTCATCTAAGTTAAGAACATAAAGACCATTATTCAATGAACCATTCCCATATAATATATTATTCAAATAAAAGGAACATAACTTGTCCTTGAATTGAAATACAAATCCTTTGGTGTCTAAACTTGACACCGAAATGATATTCTTTGAGAAACTAGGAACAAAATAATAATTTTCTAAGTTCAAAACAAGTCCGCTAGGCAAATTTATTGAATATGTTCATACAGCTAACGCAGTAACTCTCGCTCCATTAGCTACTCGTAGGTCGATTTTGCCCTTGGGCAACCGTCTACAGTCACTTAGACCCTGCATGTTCGCACAAATGTGAGAACTACTTCCAGAATCTATGACCCATGATGAAGAAACAGAAAGATTGCACTCTATCATAAAGATACCTGAAGCATCCGCTCCACTGGCATTCTTCTTCATGAAAATATAGCAGTTTTTCTTCCAGTGACCTTTCTTGCCACAATGGAAGCGCATGGCCTCCTTCTCATCGAATTGGGGTACCTGCATCCCTTTCTTAAGCTTCTTTTGAGCTTGATATTTAGGATTCTTCACTGCATTAGCCTTAGGATTAAACTTCCCGATGCCAAAGCGCTTGTTGGTCTTTCTGACCATCATTGCATGCAGTGAAGGATTTACCTTCATATCCTTCTCAGCGGTTTTCAACATTACCATCAGATCAGTCAAACTCTTGTCCATGCTGTTCATGTTGAAATTCAACACAAACTGAGAAAATGATGAAGGTAGTGACGACAAGATTAGGTCAACAGCCAAGTCTTGGTCCAACTTGGAACCTAAACTCTCGAGCCTCTCTATGTACCCAATCATCTTGAGTACATGAGACCCAACTTGGTTTCCTTCCTCCAGCATGGTACGAAATAGTGCTCGAGAGGTTTCATACCTCTCTACTCTCGCACTCTCTTGGAATAGCTCATGCAAGTGCTGATCAATCTCCCTTGCACTCATGTTATCATGCTGTCTCTGCAACTCGGGAGACATAGAAGACAGCATGATGCATTGCACATCCAGTGCATCTTCCATATATTGTGAATAATATGACTGATCTTCCTCTAAAGCATCGGGTGTAGGCTCTTTCAGTGGTTCGTCTTCTAGCACATAAATTTTTCTCTCATGTCTTAAGACGATTTTCAGTTTCCTATACCAATCTAGGTAGTTGGAACCGAGGAGGATATTCTCTTTCTCGAGAATGCTTCGCAGTGATAAGGTACTTGTGTTTGCCATCTAAAATTTAAAGCAGAGTTTTAGTATTTGTGGAATTATTTAATAAAGGTCTTTTATAACTCCTATTATTTTATTCAAGTCCAACAGCCCTCACTATCAGAATCGGGAATTAGTTGGTAACAATTCCTAATAGGACTGAAAACTTGAATCATATAGAATGCACACAGCTGAGCTGTACCTACATGCTACATTCATCAAGTAGGCCTTAACTTGCCAATCACAAATCTATGTGACTTTCGGTATATTCTTATCGAGCCTTATATTCTCAACTCTCGCCCCTCAAATCAGTTAACCTTAGCTGAGCTAAACAAGTCAACGAATTTGAGTTAAGTCGACCCACTAATAATTATGATAAATTATAGATGTTTTGACACAAGCCCACAGCTGAGTTGTACCGACTTATGTGAAAACTCTAACTATCATCATAGTTATTAGTGGAGGGCATTTAACAAATCTTGACTTTAATATTTTTAAGGGATTTTTGTAATTATTAAAATGTCTCACCATAATTAACTACTTGTGCATTTGCACAATCTTATTACGGGATTTATCTCCATTAATCCTTATAGTCTTTTAAGACAAATAGGTCTCGGAGATTTTTAGCATGTTAATCTACTTATGCCACAAGGAATTTATATCTAAATTACAACATGAATTACTTCACATGTTTTTAAATAAAATTAATTTCTATCATGAAATAGTACGGCATATAACTTGAAATAAAGAAATTAAGATTTCTTTGAAATCTCTCGAAACACTGATTCCTCAAATAAATTTTGAAGAATCTGCTTTGTACTATATGATCCAACCACGAACCTCGCTCTAATACCACTGTTGGGTTCGGAGCGCAGCGAAAGACATATAATGAATCATGGATCTTTCGTGGTACATATAGTTTTGCACAAAATTATATAAAACATACCTCGAGTCCTCGATAGGTGTGAATAATATCACGGACAAATAAGACAGATAAGAGCCCCACGTGTGACTCCTCTAGCGGTATCCACGCGCACTAGATCACGAACTTGACACGATCCGTTAGGTGCTAGCCACTTGGATCGACAAAGTCTTGGAAGCACTACCGATCTCTTCCGGTGGAAGACGAAGTTGACGAAGGAGAAACGGAGAGAATGAAATCCTTACCTTGAATCTTTCTGAGGATGGCTATTTATAGCTTCCAAGGAATACGAAGAGTTAAGTCTTCAATTAATTCATCATTTATGATCTTCATTAATAAGGAAGATGAAGAGTTATAGGCTCCATAAATTCTTCATTTATGACCTTCATTATGATAACTCTTCAAATTCTTCATTAATTATCATTATGATGACTCTTCGAATTCTCCATTAATCATCATGATTTTGGCTATTCGAATTATCTCTTCTTTGTATCAAATAAATCCATATTTGATCTTGATCTCGACTCGCTTCCGATACTCTTGTTCATGTCTACGTGCTTTGCGTGCGACCCTCTAGGTTTTATACACGAAGGCAGTGTAAATCCATACACAGACTAAGGTAACCGTCTAGCAACAGTTTTTAGCCACCCAACGCGATAAAATTCATATCAGTTATAAACTGTAAACCACTATGAACCGATTACTGTGTAATTCAATCTCTTCATCTAAAGCCTACATCCTAATTAATTCGATACATTATGCATCATTACCAAATTAATTGTTTTACTTGATTTACAAGATATAATAAACTCCTCTTGAATGATAAATCACATGGCCATGGATTTTGAGTCACTAATATCTCTATCAAGCGGCCGGGATGTTAACTCTTAATCCAAGAGAGCGATGAATCCTCTATTGACTCAACACTATTCTCTCTACGTTTTGTCATACACCCAACTACCGTATTAATCACAATCCGATTAAAGACTGCTTTTAACGGCGTCAAAGCACATAACTCCATGCATAGAATAAATGAAGGTCTCAAGTCAAAAGATTAGTTACACTCGTTCATAAGAGGAATAACCAATGATACTTAATATGTGGTCTCCTCTTGAGCGGGTCGTGTCCAGTGTACCTCTAAACTCAAGGCACCCCCAAGTACAACTTGGATATCCATCCCTCCGGTCTATCTCGACCTAGTCATACTCAGCGTTGATCTAGATATCCATGTCCCCTCTAGATATCTATCCGATCAAGGACTGTTTTCAGATTAATATACCCATTAATCTGTGGGACTTTATCATTAATCATATACGTACAGAAAAGTAAATAATTAATGATAAATTCTTGCCTTTATTAAATAATTATCCACAAAATACATAAGGAGTGTCTTGGCACATAAGTGCACACACTAACACCAAACGCCCCAACTCCGTCCACGGAAATCTATCGACCGTTGAACCAAAACACTCTGCGATCCCTAAACTCCCTCCAATGAAATCTTTCTGTGACTGAATCAAAACCTTCGATCGTCAAATGGTAAATCCCAGCACTGAGGTGATCAACTAGTCTCTTCGCCTCCTTCACTCTCAACGCTGAGGAGACCCCTCGCACTGGCGGGATTGCCTCTTGTATGCTTCTGCGACTACCACTGGTGTCGTCCGGTATGCTGTTGTGACCCTTCTCTAAATACCTAATCTTTTTGCCTTTCTCCCTCCTGTCATTGGTGTCGTCTGCCAGTTTGATTGTGTCGCACAACCGCTGCTGCTGCCTCACCTAGAAGAATCTCGAATCCCTCGCATCACTCCTAGGGTGCGTTTGGTTCGGGGTTATTCTTGATAACCTTGGTTATCCATCCAAGGTTATCAACAAAAACCTTGTTTGGTTTAGGTATTCGATGATTCCCGAGTAATGTTCCATGCCCGACACGTCAGCAAAAGGGTTATGTAGCCCGGAATCAGAAAACCTCAGAAAGCTAAGGTTTTTCTTGATTCCGGGGTTAACGAATTTTTTTTACCAAAAATACCCTCCGATAAGAAAAAACATGAAAAAAAGAGAAAAAAGTAAAAAAAAAATAAAAAAATGTTTAAAAATTTTAAATTTTATTTTTTTAAAAATAAATAATTTTTTAAAAAAATTAAAAATATAATTTAAAAAAAATAAAAAATTTAAAAATTTAAAAAAATTTAAAATTTTAAAAATTTTTAAAAAAAATTTTAAAAAAAACAAAAAATTTAATTAAAAATAAAATAAATAAATAAAAATTAAAATTAAAAAATGTAAAAAAATAAAAAAAATATAAATATAAATAATATAAAAATATAAAAACATTAAAAAAATAAAAAAACACAAAAAAAAATAAAAAAATTATATAGGAAAAAGAAAAGTAAAAAACATAAAAAAATAAATAATAATAATAATAATAATATTATTATTATTATTATTATGTAGAGTTGGTTTTGTAACTGAGGGTAATACGGTAAAATATTAAACTAGGGTATTTATTAAAACCTTTAAACAAACAATTTTTTGTTGCATTACCTAGGTTGAACCAAACAACATTTGGTTATATTTTATTCCCCATAACCTTGGTTATGTGATTATCTGGTAATCACATAACCAAGGTTATATATGATAACTTGAACCAAACGCACCCCTAGGGTTTTTGATTTCACTCTTTGAGAAGTCGCCAAGGAACCTAAGCGTGCGTAATCGCCAGTCCATTTATTCATTTTGACCATTGGTGCTTTTTTTCCTCTATATTTATAGGTTGGCCGGATTTCTCAGATTCATCGATCTAGCATAATGGTGGCACGTTGAGTTACTGTTATTTTTTATTCTTTGTAATAATAGTTGCGGTTGTTGATGATAAGATTTCTCTCTTTGTTTGATCTTATCCTCCGGTGATTATTGTGATTTTCAGGATGCGAGATTGCTTAAAGATGAAGCTACCAAGGAGAAAGGAGATCGCGTGAGAATAGTATAGATTTGATTTAATTAGTAGTAAAAAATAATTAAACTCTAGTCTCAATTTGTGTGATCGAGCTTACTCTACAGTTCTGATTTGTTTTTTCTTTTATGTTTTCCTATATGCTTATGAATCTGAGATTGAGTTTGATTATAGGTTCTACAACTTTTAGATTTTTTTACATTTTAAATTTAGTAAAATTAGCATCTTTTGTCTTATTCCCTCAGTAATTACATGGTTTATTGTTGTTGTAGTAACAACTCTTAGCACATTTCAGTGGAACTATGTTGATGAGGATGGAAACCTTTTTCCCAAATAGCTCCTGCAACCAAGCGTGTGATGTTAAGTATTTTACCATTATCATGACTAGATGAGCATATTAAACCTTAGGACAACGTCAATCTATTTACTTTTTACTTATTAATTGATAGAAGTTGAAAGCACGATTACTTGTTCGAGACTAGAGAAGATCAATTCTCTGTATGTGCAAATTCATATAATCTTTTTAATAAAACTATTCTTTTGTTAATGGCTTAATTTTTGATGTTATGCACGAATCATTTGTTAGTGCTATGGCAATTGTGAATCTGGTCAAGACAACTTTTAAATTTGAGGATGTCATAATGTAGGACATCCTAGATTAAACTTGATACCAAATGCACGCGGATTTAAAAAGAGGAAAACCTGAGTCTGGACCCTAATGGGTACTTGAACCCAGAAAATTTTTATAGATGAGATTAGAATACACTCTTACACACTGAAAGATTTAAGGCTTAGTAGTACTTCGAGTTATGCTCGCTTGTGCTTCTAAGCAAACAAGGGGTGCTATTTATAGAAAAATGAATCTAAGGGATAAGATCAAAGTTGCCTTCGAATCTTATCACTTAATCATCTTTTCTATCTTTTGCACCATTATTGGCCTTTGTCGGCCATTACAAACCTTTTTACAAGACAGACTCCATTATTGACATAGACAGACATGACATACTCTATTATAAAGATTCTAACCTTTTAAAAGGAATGGCTCCCCGAGGCTCAATTCCCTTTATCAATTAGTAAAGCTTTTGAGAACAGGGTTTTGATTGTCCTTCCCAGAATATCTTTAGTGCTGTCATTGGCATCTTGCGTTTCTTCTATTGAGTCACAGACTTGACTCAATAATTGAAGTTGGTGCTTTGGCAAAGTTACTTTGTCTGCAACGTGATGAACTATTCTTGATAAGGCATCCGCCAATTCATTATTGGCTCCTTCAATATGTTCAAATTCAATATTGACCCCAGTTCCTGTAATATAATCAGTGAAGGCTATCCATCTGACACGCGAGGGCTTATTGCTTGCTGATTTATTGAAGAATTTGATAATAGCGTGGCAATCAGTCCTCAAAGTTATCTCCTTCTTGTCTAGGTAGTGGATCTTCATAGCGGACAAAGCCTCCATGCATGCGTGTATCTCTGCATCAATAGTGGATTTGATTACGGCAAATTTACCACTAGAATAAGCGCATACCTTTTCTGTCCTTCGCGAATCATATTTCGCCATCTTCCACTTACAAACCCCTCCCCATCCCTCCATGCTTCCATCTGTTTCAATAATTATGTAAACATGTTCAGGGGGTAATTCAAGATCTGGGAGAGTTTGTACAAGGGACTTAATTTCCCTTATTATCCTCCAATTTGAAGCCTTGAATCGTCTGTCTCCATGTGGCGATGTTTTTGAGTAAAGTGGCCCAAGAATCTTGCTTAAGTTTGGGATATGTGATCTGGCATAGTTTAGAATCCCTAAGAAAGACCGTAACCCTTTGAGGGTTATTAGGGATTTTTCATCAAAATCAATGATTTTCTTAATAATGTGCTCCTGTAGCCTGATCTTTCGATTACCAATAACGACTCCCAAAAATTCTATCTCAGGTTGCGCCACCTTCATTTTGGTCGGAGAAAGAATTAGCCCTTCCTTTTGACAAATATTGATCAACTTATTCAGATGGGTGCAATGTTGTTCCTCAGTTTCAGAGAAAATTAAAATGTCATCAATATAAACTACTAAAAAGTCTTCACAGCCTTTAAAACATTCATCCATCTTCCTCTGAAAAATAGCTGGTGCATTTTTTAGATCGAATGGCATTACAAGCCATTCATATAATCCTTGTGGGACTAGAAACGCCGTCCATGGTATTGACTCTTCTGCCATCATTACTTGATGAAATCCAGATTTTAAATCAAATTTTGAAAAGATTTTGCTATTACCGATCTTTTTCAGAATAAGGTTAATCCCAGGCAGAGAATATTGGTCCTTGTAAGTGTTGTCATTTAAGGACTTATAATTAAAAACCAGACACTCCTTTCCTTTCTTTTCCTGTCCTGTTACTGGATCAACAGTTGTTCTTGATTGAACTATAAAGGCCATAGTTCTATGTCTACTGGTACTAGGACGAATAACCTTTAATTTGAGTAAAGCATCCACATGAAATTTAAATGATGACTCCATTGCAGGAGTAATATGTTTTAAAGGTTTGTCCTGTATTGTTAAATCAGGATTAATAATTTCCAAGGTACAAAATACCTTATTTTTGGACCAATATTTGAGCGGATCATCCCCAATATAACCTGCTTCCTTGAGTCTTTGAAATGTAGAACAATATCGAGATTTAAAATCAATATTCATCATAGCGTGCTGTGGTGCACATTCTTCATAGATATTCAGGTATTCGTCTTCATTTAATTCCAGTTCTGGTATAGCTTTAGCTGAAATAAAGACTTCGGGTGATGTATTGATTGTAGTAATCTCCTTGTAAAATGTTACCTCAGTTCCTTCAATCCTAAGGCCTCCTGCCATGGATTTAATAAAATTACACCCGATAAGCATTTGAATACCATCCTTTAAGTTCATTTCCAGTTGATATGTAAAGGGGATTCTGAATTTATGAATACCAATAGTCATGTATCCATTCTTCAGCTTCTTAGAGGATTCTTGTTGAGAATTTATACCAGAGAACAAAACCTTGTAATTAATTTCCTCAAATGCTTCCTTTGGCATTGCATTTTTACATATACAGCAGGTTGTTGCCCCTGTATCCAGAATTGCCTGAATTTTGGTGTTGCTTACTCCTGGTATTTGTAGAATAACCTCCATATTATATAATCGATTGATTAATGATCTTTTGGAGGTCGAGAAAACCAATTCCTGACTAGGCTCAGGATCATGACTTGGTTCAGGATTGTCAGTTGACCCGAAAGAACCCATTCCCCGTTCTGTTTCTTCAAGTTCATTTACCTCTAGTACCAGAGGTGTCATGATCTTCTCAAAGATCAATTGAGCTATAGAACTCCCATATGCAAGAGATAAGGTAAAGGTAGAAAAATTATGAATAAGTATGCATACCTCTCTAATTTTGATAAGCAAGTCTATTATGGTATTGTTTTGCCTGTTGATATCTTTATTTGTTGCGTCTTTCACTATAACAAAACCGGCTGCAGGTGAACTTATTTCTTCTGTGTTGTTTAGAGCATCATCATAGTCTTTTGTTTTTGATGAGGAGGGAAAGTTCATGAGACTTGCCTTTTGATCTCTTGTACTGCTTCTGAGTTATTTCTGTGAGTAAATCCTTTACGTCCTTTTTTGTTAAAGATTTTTGTAGCAGCACTTCCTTCTGAAGTTGAAGGATAGCTTCCTGGATCTTCTTCTGCTCCTGAGAAATCTTTATAATTTCCAACGGATTTTTTTTTATTATATCAAGCAGAGATCTATATTCAGATATTGAGACTTTGGAATGCAATAAAAGCCTGTCGTAGATTACTCCAATATTATTAGAAATACCCTTTAAAGATTCTTTAGTTTCAAGATCAAGATATTCTAGCTTCGTAGTTCTTGAGTTTTGGTACCAATTTTTAGAAGATTGCTCAAATCTTTCAGACATATTTTACTAAATAAATTTCAAGAAATTGAAGAAGAAGAAGAAGAAACAGCCAACATGTTAATAGAAGAACTAGTAGCTTCTAATCCAAGTCTCAGGTTGGTAAAAAACATGTTATATAACCTAACGGTTGAAATGGACATTCCAGGGATTTCAAAATTCAAATTGAAAGGAATATTGGACACTGGAGCTACAACTTGTTGCGTGGATCAACGATCAGTTCCTAAGGAGTCTCTAGAACAGAATACATTTATAGTAAGTTTCAGCGGAGTTAATTCTCAACAAATAGCAAAAATGAAGATGAAAAGTGGCCGAATGATCATCGGTGATAATATTTTCATAATCCCTTATACTTATAGCTTTCCAATGACTTTGGGAGATAATATACAATTTATCATCGGATGCAACTTCATAAGAGCCATGCACGGAGGACTCAGAATTGAAGGAAATACGATAACGTTTTACAAAAATCTTACAACTATTAATACGTTACCCTCTGTAAATACAGCTATTGAAGGGTTAGAGCTGGATGAGGAAGAATATATCCAAATAAAGGAAATGGTTCACATCTCAGTTGGGGCAAGAAACCAATCCTTTGAGCAAAAATTTAGTCCTCTTCTACAAAGATTAAAGGATCAAGGGATAATTGGGGAAAACCCCTTGCAACATTGGCAGAAGAATCAGATTGTGTGTCAACTGGATATTAAAAATCCAGAATTTATTATAGAAGACCGTCCATTGAATCATTTAACTCCTATACAAAAGGAGGCCTTCACAAAGCATGTTAAAACCCTACTGGATTTGGGAATAATTCGACCCAGTAAGAGCCGACACCGAACGACCGCCATAATTGTGAATTCTGGTACAACTATTGACCCTATTACAAAATAAGAAAAGAAAGGAAAGGAAAGACTGGTATTTAATTACAAGCGTCTTAATGATATCATGCATAAAGACCAATACAGTCTACCGGGTATCAATACCATCCTAAAGAAGGTCATTAATAGTTGTATTTTCTCTAAATTTGATTTAAAAAGCGGTTTCCACCAGGTTGCTATGCATCCTGACTCGATTGAATGGACTACATTTTGGGTCCCTGATGGTTTATATGAATGGCTGGTCATGCCCTTTGGACTCAAAAACGCACCGGCAGTTTTTCAAAGAAAAATGGACACATGCTTTAAAGGTACAGAAGACTTCATTGCTGTTTATATAGATGACATCTTAGTATTTTCTCTGGATGAAAAGAGTCATGAGCAACATCTTCAAAGGATGCTGAGCATTTGCCAGAAGAATGGACTGATCTTGAGCCCTACGAAGATGAAAATTGTAGTTCTTGAGATTTAGTTCTTGGAAATTGTAGAATTAAACTTCAACCCCATGTGATTACAAAGATTGCGGACTTCAATGATAATGAGCTCAAGACAACCAAAGGGATGAGATCATGGCTAGGACTCCTGAATTATGCCAGAAATTACATACCTAACTTAGGTAAACTACTTGGGCCTTTATATGCTAAGACGTCCCCAAATGGAGAAAGAAAATTAAATCAGTAGGACTGGGATCTAATTCATCAACTCAAGGCTAAGGTACGATAGTTACCAGACCTTGAAATACCTCCACCAGAATGCTATATGATTCTAGAAGTAGACGGATGCATGGATGGTTGGGGCGGTATTTGCAAATGGAAAAAGAAAAAATTTGACCCTGTCTCCTCAGAAAAGATTTGTGCTTATTCTAGCGGCAAGTTTAATCCTCCGAAATCCACAATAGATGCTGAGTTATATGCTGTTATGAACATTATGGAAGCACTAAAAATTTATTTTCTGGATAAATCTGAACTTCTGATTAAAACAGATTGCCAGGCAATTATAAGTTTTTTTGGGAAAACGGCAAATCATAAACCTTCTAGGGTTCGATGGATTTCTTTTCTGATTACATTAAGGGAGTTGGACCAATGGTGCAATTCGAACATATAGACGGAAAAAATAATCAGGTAGCTGATTTTCTATTGTAACACCCATGGAGTACTTAGCAAGATTTGAGATATATTTTTATCATGAATAAAAATAGGCCTATTGTGTAAATGTGCGAAAATAATAAAATAAAATAGAACCAAAAAGAGATGACCAAGGCTTGAACCTTGGACCTCTTACTAGATATATGTAGGTGTTAACCAATAGACCAAGAGAAGTGATTATTAAAGAGAGAAGTAACAATATAGTTAAGAGTAAGAAAAGAGCTTTTTCATTGAGAAGGAGAAGTTAGAGTTGCCTTCTCCCTCTCAAAACAAAAGAGGATTCTTGCTTCCTCTTTTCATTAAGGAGAAATAAAAGAAAGAAGAAGGAAAAGTACATTTTCCCTTCCTTCTCTCATGATGAATAAAAGGGAAATTAAAGAGGAAAACTCATTTTCTCCTCTTCCTCCTCCCTCCTCCTCCTCACCGTGACCAAGATCTCTCCTCACCTCTCCTTGCCGAAATCCAAAAACAAAGGAGGACCCCTCTCTAGGAAGGCTCCACAAGCAAGATATTTCCCCTTAAGTAAATCAAATAAGGATATAAGTATTCTCTCACCTGTGCTACAAGTCGCTTACGGTATTTTCGAAAGATTTGAACTCTTGTAAATAAAAATAAAAAGAGAAGAAACCATGCTCATGAATCTTAGTAGGTTATGATATGAATTTAGTAAAAAAAAAATTATGTTGTATGATGTTTAAGTTTGATCTTCTTATTAATATGTTATTGACCTTCTCTTTTTATAAGGTTCGGCCATGATGAAAATTTAGGGTTCATGAAGCTTAAAATCTAATTTTACATGCTCATGGATTTATTTATGATGTGTTATGAAATTTTCTAGAGATTCATGTTTATATGTTGTTTAGAAGTTATTTCTTGCTTGAGGAAGTTTCGGCCATGATGAAATTTTAGGGTTCATGAAGCTTAAAACTTAATTTACCATGCTCATGGATTTCTTTATGATATGTTATGAAAGTAGCTAGAGATTCATGTTTATATGTTGCTTAGAAGTTTAACTCTTGCTTGAGAAGGTTTCGGCCATGATAACTTTTTAGGGTTCATGAAGCTCAAAAGAAAACCTAAGTTAGTATGCTCATAGACCTCCTTATGATATGTTATGAAATTAGCTAGAGATTCATATTTACATGTTGCTTAGAAGTTTACTTCTTAGCTTATGAAGTTTCGGCCATGATAGATTTTTAGGGTTTCATAAAGATCCAAACCTAATTTAGCATGTTCATAGGCTTCTTTGTGATATGTTATCAAATTGGCTAGGTATTCATGTTCATAAGTTGCTTAGATGTCTACTTCTTGTTGTATGATGTTTCGGCCATGATAACTTTTTAGGGTTCATGAAGCTCAAAACCTAAGTTAGTATGCTCATAAACTTTCTTATGATATGTTATAAAATTTGCTAGAAATTCATGTTTATATGTTGCTTAGAAGTTCATTTCCTATTTGATGAAGTTTCGGCCATGATGAATTCTTAGGGTTCATGAAGCTTAAAACCTAAGTTAGTATGCTCATAGACTTTCTTATGATATGTTATAAAATTTGCTAGAAATTCATGCTTATATGTTGCTTAGAAGTTCATTTCCTATTTGATGAAGTTTCGGCCATGATGAATTCTTAGGGTTCATGAAGCTCCAAAACTAATTTAGTATGTTCATAGACTTCTTATGATATGTTATGAGATTAGCTAAGTACTCATGTTGTATGTTGCTTAGAAGTTATTTTTTTATGAACTCTCGGTCATAACTATAATCTAGGATTCAAGAAAGTTTAAACTTAAACTTAGCAAGCCCATGAATTTTCCTTATGATATGATATGAAGGTAGTTGTTATTTTTATGCTCATGTAGAACTTAATTCCATGCTCTTAGGGGTTCGGCCACAACTAAGTTAAAAGGGCTAGGAAGCTTAGAACCTACTACCTATGCTCATGATATTCTTATTAGCTTATGACATGAATTTGATTTAAGGTTCACATGCTTATATGTAGTTGTAACCTAAAACTTAGCATGGTGACTCTCGGCCACCATATGAAACTAGGGTTAGAGACCCAATCATGACTTTGCTAGGTGTCTCACATACTAGAATATGAACTAGGAGATGCTAGTAAATGTTTTCCATATATGATTATGGTTGCCTACGATAATTTATGTACTTAATTAAGGATGCTCATGAATTATGCATGATAATGACCCTTATGATATGTTTTATGTTTAAGTATGCATGCTTTATGACAAGACCAGTACCATGTTTATTTATGTATGTTATGAATTATGCTTGATATGGTTCTTAAGATGACTATGTACTCAAGCATGTATGATTTCAAATATGTTGCATGCTCATTTATGTAAGCTTATGAACCAAGCATGATAATGGTTTTATATGATGGCTATGTGCCAAGAATGTATGCCTTATGATATGATAAGAAAATGGCAAAGAGTTGCTTCCCTTAAGTTGGGATTAAGAGCACTCTTCATGTTATGACAAGAGCATGACATCTATGATGATATGATATGACTGTTATGATGATATGATATGCATGACATGTACTTTACTTTGTATGGCTTGTACCAAGGGTGGGCTCCATAAGCGCCCCTAGACCAACGGACTATGAACGGGTCTAGTAAAAAGGGATGGGCTCCTTAGTACGCCCCTAGGCCGACGGACTATGAACGGGTCTAGATCCCTAGTAGGTTCGGGGCTAGCTACCCTGTCCTAGGGATTGCGCGCATTTATGTATGTATGTGGTACAAGTCGGGCCCTCATGATGATGATATTATGTTTAAGTATTAAAAGATATGTTTAAAGACATCTTGCACTCGACATGGCATATGTTTTAAAAAGGACATTTTGCATAATGCACCCATTCATATATGATATGTTCTTTTATGTTTCATGAAATCTGATGATATGTTATGTTTCTCATGACTCACCTCATATGATCCTTTTATTTATGATATGTTAGAAACATGGTTCATAAGGATATGTTATGATCAGGAACTATGCTCACATTATATATTGATAGATGATTTGTTTTCAATGATGATATGCTTATATGATTATGCTTGAGATACGATTTTTGTGAGTATGAAAGAATCTTACTGAGCTCGTGTGCTCATAGCTTACTTCCTTGTACCACAGATAAAGGCAAGGGATGGATGACCTAAGGGAGCTGCAGGAGAGGCAAGGAGGTGTGTGTGGCAGTGGCTCGGCTGAGACAAATAAGACCTGCTATAATATTTTGTTATGTTTGACATGAACCATTTGTATTTATGTTACATTCCAGTATAAGTTTATGACATTTCCGCTGCTTTATGTTATAAGAAAGAAATTTTAAATATGCATGTATCCTGGAATAGTTAAGTAAGTAAGTAGCCCTATCCCTTTGAGTAGCAGGGAGGGCGGGCGTTACAGTTTGGTATCAGAGCCAAGTTAGCCTTCCCATTGCACACACATCGAGTCTCTTTCTGCCGCTCCAAGTAAGAAAATTTTTATGCTTAGTATATTTCTTTTATGATGCTTATGCTCAGTTGTTTATTTATTTTATTTATGATGTTTATGCTCAGTTACTTGTTTTATTTATGATGCTTATGCTCAGTTATTTCATTTTATTTATGATGTTTATGCTCAGTTTATTTAATTATTTATATATGATGCTTTAGTAATATATATGCTTACTTTATTCTTTTAAGTCACAGTTTTAGTTTAGGTTGCATGATGGTAGGTTAGGGATGATAACACAACAAACTTACAAATAGTTAGAAATAACGTTAACCTTTCGTTAGTCTGGTTAGGAATGATAATAACTTACGCTAGCTCTGTTGTCATTAATGAAGATAAGGATGGATAGAAGACGTAATACCAGAGCAGAGGAAACAACACCTACACCTGATCTGATGCATGTAGTTACCGAGCTCCAGCGTCAAGTTACGGAACAGCAGCAAATGATCACGGCTCTGCTGAATCAACAGGGGAATCCTGTTACCCCGCCAGGACACCAGAATGTAGTACCAGTAATACCTACAGCTGTTCCAGTACCACCGACACCTGCACCACCGGTAGGCCCAGCCCTAGTGATTCGTCAGGAGGCATATCTGATTCAGTGGCAGAGACTGAAGCCAGAAGCTTTCTCGGGAAACTATGAACCATGGGACGCACAGGCCTGGTTCAAGACTGTGGAGAGCATAGTGGAGTTACTGGATTGGCCTGAACACGAGAAAGTCAAATGTTCATCATTTTGCCTTACCGGAGATGCCAGGATGTGGTGGGACAGAGTGAAGGCAAAAAGACAAGTAAATCAGATGACGTGGACAGACTTCGAGACAGAATTTTTCGAAGAATTTTTCCATATGCGAGTCACAAATAAACACTATGATGAATTCACCGAGTTCCGGCAAGGTGATCTATCAGTCAATGAAGCCGTTAAGAAATTTAACCGCCTAGCACGCCTGTGCCCAGAGTTGGTCAGTACAGAGAGAGAAAGGGTCAGACTTATGCTGAAGATGCTCAGACCTGAGATAGCCCTGAACGTGGCCGGCGGAGTTAATAGACCGCAGACCGCCGAAGAATTAATCAATAGCGCTCTGATCACGGAACACTATCAGAAGGCAATGAATGAGGGCAAGAATCAGACTCAGTCAGGGGGACAGAAATCACAAAGTAACCGAACCAGCTGGAAAGGAAATCACAGTGGCAAGAGGAAGCAATGGAGTGATTCCAAGAGTGGTCCAGCAAGCAAGCAACTCATGTTCCCTCAATGTACTACTTGCGGAAAGAAGCACCCGGGGACATGCTGTATAGGTACTAACAGGTGCTACAACTGTGGAATGGAAGGACATATGGCTCGGAACAGCCCTACTCAAATCCAGACACCTATCCCTCCGCAGGTCCAGAACAAAGGTGCGCTTCCACAGCTACACCTGATGCAAGCTGCAATAGAAGGCCCGCAGATAAGCCAAGGGAGACTGGAAGCTCCGCCAGTAGCGACGAGTGCCAGAATTTTCTCCATCACCAAGGAGGATACGACCAATGCTTCTACGGTCGTCACAGGTCAGCTGCCTAACTTTAGTCAGTATACTAAAGTCTTATCTGATATTGAAAGTAAATCGTTATCTAATACTGAAGGCGAATCGATGGTCAAAATTATTGGGAAGCCGAGAAACATTACGCGTCACTGGGTCGAAAACATGTCCGGGCAACTTTCCACCTTGACCTTAGCACCGACATTATTCGACAATATATTAGAGAAGCAAACTAGTGACCAAAGCCTCCAAAGAATTAAGCAAGAAACCTTAGAGGGAAAGAATGACGGGTTTCGTATCGCGGATAGTGGAATATATCTCAGGGACCGATTATGTATTCCTGAGGATCCAGAGCTGCGAAAGAAGATACTGGAAGAAGCCCATGCAACACCCTATGTGATGCATCCGGGTTCCACTAAGATGTACCAAGATCTAAAAAAGAAATTCTGGTGGTCCGGTATGAAAAGAGATGTGGCTCAGTATGTTAGTACCTGTTTGACCTGCTAGCAGGTTAAAGCAGAACCCCAGAGACCTGGAGGATTACTACAGCCAATCCGAATTCCAGAATGGAAGTGGGAAGATATCTCTATGGATTTCATCTCGGGTTTACCAAAGACGACAAATGGTTACGACACTATATGGGTAATCGTGGACAGATTGACAAAATCTAGCCACTTTCTGGCAATTAAGATGACCTATTCTGTTGAGCAATTAGCTCAATTATACGTCAAAGAAATTGTCAGATTACATGGAATTCCTAAGACCATTATTTCTGACCGAGATGGTCGTTTTATTTCACATTTCTGGGAATGTGTTCAAAAAGCCCTTGGCACCAAGCTATTGTTCAACACTGCCTTCCACCCTTAGACCGACGGACAAACAGAAAGGGTAAATCAAGTACTAGAAGACATGCTACAGGCTTGCGCCTTAGATTTTAAAGGGAGTTGGTGCCGATATTTAAGTTTAGCGGAATTCGCCTACAACAATAGTTATCAGGCTACTATTGGAATGGCACCCTACGAGGCTCTGTATGGAAGGAAATGTAGGTCCCCTATATGCTGGTACGAAGGTGGTGAAAAGAAGGAGATGGGAGTTCAAACAGAATTTATTGACAACACCACCCGTGCTATACAGAACATCCGCCAAAGAATAGAAACAGCTCAGAGCCGACAAAAGAGTTATGCAGATAAAAGACGAAGGCCCTTAGAATTCAGTGTCGGAGATGCAGTATTCCTTAAGGTAGCTCCTATGAAAGGAGTGATGAGGTTCGGAAAGAAAGGAAAACTAAGCCCGCGTTATGTAGACCCATATCAAGTTCTGAAAAGAGTGGGCAAGGTGGCCTACGAACTGGCACTACCTCAGGAGATGTCAGCTATCCACAATGTGTTCCATGTTTCGATGTTAAAGAAATGTATCCCGAACACGGACCAGGTGATCGAACCACAAACTGAACAAGTGCAAGAGGATCTAAGTTATGTAAGTCAACCGGTACAGATATTGGATCGAAGTATCAAAAGACTGGGGAACAAAGAGGTACCATTAGTAAAGGTCCTGTGGCAAAATCAACGGTCCGAAGAAGCCACATGGGAGCGAGAAGGCGATATGAGGCAAAAGTACCCGGAACTATTTTAAGTTCGAGGACGAACTTTTATGAGGTATGGGGGACTATAACACCCATGGAGTACTTAGCAAGATTTTAGATATATTTTTATCATGAATAAAAATAGGCCTATTGTGTAAATGTGCGAAAATAATAAAATAAAATAGAACCAAAAAGAGATGACCAAGGCTTGAACCTTGGACCTCTTACTAGATATATGTAGGTGTTAACCAATAGACCAAGAGAAGTGATTATTAAAGAGAAAAGTAACAATATAGTTAAGAGTAAGAAAAGAGTTTTTTCATTGAGAAGGAGAAGTTAGAGTTGTCTTTTCCCTCTCAAAAGAAAAGAGGATTCTTGCTTCCTCTTTTCATTAAGGAGAAATAAAAGAAAGAAGAAGGAAAAATACATTTTCCCTTCCTTCTCTCATGATGAATAAAAGGGAAATTAAAGAGGAAAACTCATTTTCTCCTCTTCCTCCTCCCTCCTCCTCCTCACCGTGACCAAGATCTCTCCTCACCTCTCCTTGCCGAAATCCAAAAACAAAGGAGGACCCCTCTCTAGGAAGGCTCCACAAGCAAGATATTTCCCCTTAAGTAAATCAAATAAGGATGTAAGTATTCCCTCACCTGTGGTACAAGTCGCTTACGGTATTTTCGAAAGATTTGAACTCTTGTAAATAAAAATAAAAAGAGAAGAAACCATGCTCATGAATCTTAGTAGGTTATGATATGAATTTAGTAAAAAAAAATTATATTGTATGATGTTTAAGTTTGATCTTCTTATTAATATGTTATTGACCTTCTCTTTTTATAAGGTTCGGCCATGATGAAAATTTAGGGTTCATAAAGCTTAAAATCTAATTTAACATGCTCATGGATTTATTTATGATGTGTTATGAAATTTTCTAGAGATTCATGTTTATATGTTGTTTAGAAGTTATTTCTTGCTTGAGGAAGTTTCGGCCATGATGAAATTTTAGGGTTCATGAAGCTTAAAACTTAATTTACCATGCTCATGGATTTCTTTATGATATGTTATGAAAGTAGCTAGAGATTCATGTTTATATGTTGCTTATAAGTTTAACTCTTGCTTGAGAAGGTTTCGGCCATGATAACTTTTTAGGGTTCATGAAGCTCAAAAGAAAACCTAAGTTAGTATGCTCATAGACCTCCTTATGATATGTTATGAAATTAGCTAGAGATTCATGTTTACATGTTGCTTAGAAGTTTACTTCTTAGCTTATGAAGTTTCGGCCATGATAGAGTTTTAGGGTTTCATAAAGCTCCAAACCTAATTTAGCATGTTCATAGGCTTCTTTGTGATATGTTATCAAATTGGCTAGGTATTCATGTTCATAAGTTGCTTAGAAGTCTACTTCTTGTTGTATGATGTTTCGGCCATGATAACTTTTTAGGGTTCATGAAGCTCAAAACCTAAGTTAGTATGCTCATAGACTTTCTTATGATATGTTATAAAATTTGCTAGAAATTCATGTTTATTTGTTGCTTAGAAGTTCATTTCCTATTTGATGAAGTTTCGGCCATGATGAATTCTTAGGGTTCATGAAGCTCAAAACCTAAGTTAGTATGCTCATAGACTTTCTTATGATATGTTATAAAATTTGCTAGAAATTCATGCTTATATGTTGCTTAGAAGTTTATTTCCTATTTGATGAAGTTTCGGCCATGATGAATTCTTAGGGTTCATGAAGCTCCAAACCTAATTTAGTATGTTCATAGACTTCTTATGATATGTTATGAGATTAGCTAAGTACTCATGTTGTATGTTGCTTAGAAGTTATTTTTTTATGAACTCTCGGCCATAACTATAATCTTGGATTCAAGAAAGTTTAAACTTAAACTTAGCAAGCCCATGAATTTTCCTTATGATATGATATGAAGGTAGTTGTTATTTTTATGCTCATGTAGAACTTAATTCCATGCTCTTAGGGGTTCGGCCACAACTAAGTTAAAAGGGCTAGGAAGCTTAGAACCTACTACCTATGCTCATGATATTCTTATTAGCTTATAACATGAATTTGATTTAAGGTTCACATGCTTATATGTAGTTGTAACCTAAAACTTAGCATGGTGACTCTTGGCCACCATATGAAACTAGGGTTAGAGACCCAATCATGACTTTGCTAGGTGTCTCACATACTAGAATATGAACTAGGAGATTCTAGTAAATGTTTTCCATATATGATTATGGTTGCCTACGATAATTTATGTACTTAATTAAGGATGCTCATGAATTATGCATGATAATGACCCTTATGATATGTTTTATGTTTAAGTATGCATGCTTTATGGCAAGACCAGTAACATGTTTATTTATGTATGTTATGAATTATGCATGATATGGTTCATAAGATGACTATGTACTCAAGCATGTATGATTTCAAATATGTTGCATGCTCATTTATGTAAGCTTATGAACCAAGCATGATAATGGTTTTATATGATGGCTATGTGCCAAGAATGTATGCCTTATGATATGATAAGAAAATGGCAAAGAGTTGCTTCCCTTAAGTTGGGATTAAGAGCACTATTCATGTTATGACAAGAGCATGACATCTATGATGATATGATATGACAGTTATGATGATATGATATGCATGACATGTACTTTACTTTGTATGGCTTGTACCAAGGGTGGGCTCCATAAGCGCCCCTAGACCGACGGACTATGAACGGGTCTAGTAAAAAGGGATGGGCTCCTTAGTACGCCCCTAGGCCGACGGACTATGAACGGGTCTAGATCCCTAGTAGGTTCGGGGCTAGCTACCCTGTCCTAGGGATTGAGTGCATTTATGTATGTATGTGGTACAAGCCGGACCCTCATGATGATGATATTATGTTTAAGTATTAAAAGATATGTTTAAAGACATCTTGCACTCGACATGACATATGTTTTAAAAAGGACATTTTGCATAATGCACCCATTCATATATGATATGTTCTTTTATGTTTCATGAAATCTGATGATATGTTATGTTTCTCATGACTCACCTCATATGATCCTTTTATTTATGATATGTTAGAAACATGGTTCATAAGGATATGTTATGATCAGGAACTATGCTCACATTATATATTGATAGATGATTTGTTTTCAATGATGATATGCTTATATGATTATGCTTGAGATACGATTTTTGTGAGTAGGAAAGAATCTTACTGAGCTCGTGTGCTTATAGCTTACTTCCTTGTACCACAGATAAAGGCAAGGGATGGATGACCTAAGGGAGCTCATGGTTCATAAGGATATGTTATGATCAGGAACTATGCTCACATTATATATTGATAGATGATTTGTTTTCAATGATGATATGCTTATATGATTATGCTTGAGATACGATTTTTGTGAGTAGGAAAGAATCTTACTGAGCTCGTGTGCTCATAGCTTACTTCCTTGTACCACAGATAAAGGCAAGGGATGGATGACCTAAGAGAGCTGCAGGAGAGGCAAGGAGGTGTGTGTGGCAGTGGCTCGGCTGAGACAAATAAGACCTGCTATAATATTTTGTTATGTTTGACATGAACCATTTGTATTTATGTTATATTCCAGTATAAGTTTATGACATTTCCGCTGCTTTATGTTATAAGAAAGAAATTTTAAATATGCATGTATCCTGGAATAGTTAAGTAAGTAAGTAGCCCCGTCCCTTTGAGTAGCAGGGAGGGCGGGCGTTACATCTATCTCGTCTAATTCCTGTGTTAATATTTCAGAATGGACGGAGCAACACCTAGATCAACTCACTTTACTGGTACCAGCTATAAAGGAAGTCCAGAACCAGCCACAACCTCAAGCTCAGGAGTTGCTGAACAAGATGGTCCAAACCCTCTTGATTTCGCTGAGCAATACCAAAGAAAGATTAACACAAGACATGGGAAACCAATCCCACAAGAAGAGTTCCACCAAATCACAGAAGATCTACACACTATTGAGCAAAGAGCTGCCATCCGAGACGTCAATACGATGCAGCAGCTCAGAATTATCCATTCCCTCAAAAAATAAGAATGCAATAAGTGTCGAGGAAAAGATAATTGGTGGAATGGCTGGTACCCCGCATTCGAACAATGCGACAAACAACTTTCACATGCTACGTATCTCCTTCAGGATTGTGTAACCAGAATGGGCAACTTCAAAGTATAAGCATGGTGGACCCAAAGATTCGCGTTGTTCTGTCAAAGTAGTGTTGTCCTGTCAAATAATGCTCTACTTTTCTAAAAGTAGATGCTCTATCAGTAGTGTTGTCCTGTCAAAGTAGTGTTGTCCTGTCAAATAATGCTCTACTTTTCTAAAAGTAGATGCTCTATCAGTAGTGTTGTCCTGTCAAAGTAGTGTTATCCTGTCAAATAATGCTCTACTTTTCTAAAGTAGATGCTCCACTAGCTGTAATGAGAAGTCTGTACTAATGATTCCTTCTTATCAACAAACGTGTCGATGGGGCCCAAAGCGCACCCGACGTTTGCTATAAGAATGGGAATTGAACCTCTTGCAAAGCATTGAGCATCCACTCAAGTCTTACCTGAGGTAGCTTGTAAGTTTGTAAGGTGCATAAACTTATCAATTTCCTAAATTCCACTTCCACTTCGCCACTCTTTTTTTGGGTTGGTCAATAATTTATAAAGCAGCATTTATTATTATTTTTGTATTATGTTCTCATTTGCACTATCAGTTTATAGAACAATTACTGATGGTATCTTCAGTTCACTTGTTACTTTTAAATACAAA
This sequence comes from Zingiber officinale, assembly GCF_018446385.1. NCBI lineage: Eukaryota > Viridiplantae > Streptophyta > Magnoliopsida > Zingiberales > Zingiberaceae > Zingiber > Zingiber officinale. Next base: position 59,773,805 of record NC_055995.1, on the reverse strand, counting down.
TTGATTAATTGAATGATAGGTTTTTAGTTGTACTATCTATATAATGGCCTTGTGATTTTGTAGGATATAAAATGGCTGCTAAGTGTGCACAAAGTGCATTGCTGCAAAAGGCAAAGGACAAAATCCAAGTATGGGATATTCTTAATACTTGAGTCATGATTCATGAATGTGCAACTTCGAACAAATATGTATATATTTATTTCTATGCTTCTATTGATGTGGGCAGTGAAAGTTTTGATGTGGGACATATGTATTGGTTGAAGTTCTCCCATTAGCTTTATTTGAACCAGTGGTTAAATCAAAATACAACTGTTATGTTGAGTGATGAATTTGTTTCCAATCTATATAATCATTTTTCTTATACGATGCAGATAGATTCAAGTCAGATTTGATGAAAATTGCTATGAAAATTCTCTCTCGACAAAGAACAATTTGCTAAACTAGCAGTACTGGATGTTGTGCTAAGGTTGAAGGTAATATACTTTTCTTTTACACTAATCGAGTGAACAGTTGAAGCATTTCTTTGAGACGATTTCATTGTGTTAGAACATGATTGAATCAATTTGGATTTTTTTTTTGGATTATATTATGGATATTTTTTAATTCGAAGATAGTTAAAATTTTCTTTATTTGATAATTTTCATTGTCTAGTATGTGCTAGGGGAGGGGAATAGAAGAATGATGAACATTTAATTTCTTATTCATTAAATTATCAAATTGTTATTTACCCAACACTTGCATTTATACTTGATGTGTTCTTACAATATTCACCATGCCATATAAAATTTTTAAAACAATTTTATATTATTTTGCAGTCAAAATTGAAGAATGTGAGTCATGGAGATATCGGAGATATCGATAATAATTATAAATGTAAGATGTGTGTATTGATGGAGTTGGTACAAAAGGCAAATTGTATCTATAGATTCAAAAATAAAAGTGCATCATGTTCCTCTTAGTATATCTTGTTGGAAAGTTTGGAATGATAGAGTTTTTGTGGAGAAGGTAGACATTTTTCAACCAAATGAAAAAATACTTTTTATCGAGGATGCAATAGGAAGCACATTCGTTTGGTTATCTAAGTTTATAGTTTCGTACGAGTGATATAGATTTTACTTATTTTAAAGTCAAATACTTTTTTTGTAGGAAATAAATTATATTACTAAGTGAACTTTTTGTTACTAGTTTGGATTGTTTACTTAAGTGTGTTGTTTATGGTTGTATGTGGTATTATAATTATTAGTTTTGATTTTATAATTGTGTGCATATGGTATGATAATTATATATGGTATTATAATTTGTATGCGGTATTTGAATAATCATAATCACAGCGCGTGACCCGCGCTGCAAATACTCTTAACCGCAACGTGCAGCGCGCACTGCGAATGTTGTCGATTGCTCATAACACAACACTCATCGCATGCTGTTGATTGCTCTTAACTGCAATGCACGACACATGATGTTGATGTTTTATGACTTTTAACAGCTTACAATTGTGTAACGTGTAATACGCACTGTAGATAACATAATTGTGTGATGTGAAAAGTTATTTTTATTATAGTGGTCATTCCATTATTTTCCCTAGTTTCAAGCATTAGGCACTTGCCTGTCATACACAAGATTCACCCGCTTTTCCTAGCACAAAGCCTCAAAGGTATGCTTGGTGTTGAGAAAAATAGATAAATGTTTCCCAGTAACCTAACTCGGTTTCAAAGGGGTATATAATCTTTTCCACCCATGACAACTGTTTTCTATCCCATTATTACCTCTTTTTTTCATTTTCATTTTTTTTTTCACTTAAATATTTTATTGCATCTTAAATATTTTCATTTCTTTCCTTTTCCTCTCTTGGGATTTCAATTTTTCTAAATGAGCTATCACAAATCGAGTATGATCCAGTAACAAAATATTAGGAAAGGGTCACCTATGACCATCATGGTACTAGTTCAACAAAATGAATTATGACTATGTTATACTAAATCAGTATTTCGAAAACAAATCAAAAGTAAAATGTAATGGTCAAACATTAAGTAGGCATATGGTGAAATAAAAATCAACTTAATATCACTTCTATAAAATTTTACTACTAAATAAGAAACTATGAATCACCAAAAAATGAGATAATGCATTCACATGATAACACTAATACTAAACACATCAAAATATTATTTAATGGACAAGGCATGTATGGGTGCTTCTATTTGATACGATGTTTATTATACGACGAGAAACATGACAAATCTAACTAACAATTGAAAGTATGTGCATTCCCCCGGACTATGTTGTATTAAATCAATATTTCGAAAACAAATCAAAAGTAAAATGTAATGGTTAAATATTAAGTAAGGTGAAATAAAAATCAACTCAACATCACTTCTATACAATTTTACTACTAGATAAGAAAATATAGTGGCAAAAGGCGAATACGTTCGCCCCCAGCACCCCCACTAATCCGTCCTAGGTCAACACGGAGGAGGTAAATCATGGGCGGCTACTAGCCTTTGGAATAGTGACTAGCACATAAGGGAGACATTTACCTCGACTTTGTCGAAATTCAAACTCCAGACCTCATGGTAGCAACACCTCATGCGCTAGCCAATAGAGCCATAAAAAATGAGAGAATGCATCCACATGATAACACTAATACTAAACGCATCAAAATAGTATTTAATGGACAATACATGTATGGGTGCTTCTATTTAATACAATATTTATTATACGACGAGAAACATGACAAATCTAACTAACAATTGAAAGTATGTGCATTCCCAGACTATGTTGTTCTAAATCAATATTTCGAAAATAAATCAAAAGTAAAATGTAATGGTCAAATATTAAATAGGGCTTCATTTTCGATGGGAGCTACCATTAATCACTAATTAAAGAGAGCTACCTAAAATGATGGATGTGGCATAGGTGAGGGAGCTAACTAAAGGAAGCTTTCAACTAATTAAAGAGTCACGATCCATGTCATTATCTCATTATTCCACTGTGCCAAGCTACCAACAATTTGATGAGATCAGACCAAAGGAGACAAAGCTACTAAATAAGTATTTTTGGTTTTTTTTTTGTTTTTATTTTTTTTTATTTTATTTTTAATTTTTTTTATCATTTTGAATGCATGAGTGAACTCCAATACCCTCCTAAAGTATATTTATCTATTCAATTTTTTTTTTGAAAAATTAAGAAATAGTTATTTAAGACTTCTAGCAAAAGAAATTATTTGGTTAATTTAGAAAACAAATGGACCCTGTCAGTCTCCTATGTTTTCAGAATATAAAATTAATGATCAGATCAGTTTTGGTCAACATTATTACATCATATTTTTGGACTATTTTGGTCATTATAGTATATACAGATCTTAACGTCATCCTAAAGTGCATCTCTCTATTTAATTTAATAAATAGGACTCAAGCATAGTCATGTTCTTATTTTAACCAAGATTATTATATAACATTTAGGTTTGCTTTTTTTTTACTTTGAGAGTATGGATAAACTCCAAATGTCCTAGAATGTATCCATTTATTCGTACCCAATAATAAAGACTTAGAAATAGTTATCAAGTTGTTTTAGTTAGAATTGCAATATGATCATTTTAAATCTCTTGATCTTTCTTTGACAATATAAATGTACTTCAATAACCTCATAGATTGCATTTATTTGTTTATATTACAAAAAAACATAAAATGATCATATAACAGTTTTGTTGGTTGTGTATATAAGTAAAACATATAATTTATTTCCACTTTACAGAAATTAAATCTTGTACTTTGATTGGTGATGTACCAATCGCTTACACTGTAAATCTTTAAAATTATTATGAACTCTAGCCACGGACTGCTCGAAGTCGAGATGATAATCACATATCTTGAATTATCAACATTATGTCACAATGCTTCAACTCTTAACCTGATGATGTGTGATGACACCCTTCTTTTGTTCTTCTCAACAAGATAGAGACTATCATTCTCTTCTTACTTAGACTCTCTTTCTTTTCTTTCTTTTTCTCTCACTCACATACTTCACACAAGAAGTATGTATTTATAGAATAAAATAAGAATGGAGGGTTACTAACATTAGGGAGTTACTAACCTTCATGTAGTAATGCCCCTTAGTAGACATATGTTACATGTAGTAATGCCCCCTAGTGGCATAGGTTACTTACATGTAGTAATGCCTCTTAGTGGGCATAGGTTACTTATATGTAGTAATGACCCTTAATAGACATAGGTTACTTACATGTAGTAATGCCCCTTTGTAGACATAAGTTACTTACATGTAGTAATGCCCCTTAGTGGGCATAGGTTACATGTAGTGATGTTTGTTAGTGGGCATAAGTTACTTACATCTCCCACTTGCACACAAGGACATTAATTCATCACTAGATCACAACTCATGTGACCCATCATATCACCATACTAGGCTTCCATACAGGATTGAACATGGTGCGACTTGCAGTACACCTGCGTACAAAATTACTCATTGCACTTGTTAGGATGATTGAGCGGTCATCATTGTATCATAAGATACAAAATCTCGTTGTACCCTAGATCCAAGACTTAATATATCCATCGAGCTACTTTTCTCATCGAAAGAAATCCCCAAATGACGCTCGATTTTATATTCACTAATATATTTTAATCTCTACATAGATAAACATAAAAGACTAGTTGGTGAATATTATATGATGATGTATCGTCAATTGGTCTTTCTTTTCCCAAACTTGAATCTATCAATCTTAACTCAGCTGCTTTCCTAGACCTGTCCCTCATACCTCAATTTATTTTCCGGACCATCGGTAACAGACTAAAGTAGCAAACACTGAATCATGACATCATGAAAAAGTCAAAAGTAATAAGGGCACAAGAAATCTCACCTAGAGGATTTCGGATATCACACAGTGGGGCTCGGGGATATAAAGTTATTATCTCTTATAATATGATTTCCACTATCCCAGTCCTCATATCACATGTGGTATGAAACACGTGCTATAATATTAATCCCCCATTCTTAAAAGGGAATCTGTCAGTTTTCTCTAACATTGTGCAAGTATGAGACTCAGTATACACATAAGACTACTCAGAGATCTCTGAAAGAGTACCTCAAAGACATCACAATTCACATGTGATATCTGAAATCTCAAACTTAGCTTCTTACAGGCAATATGGATGTGACTACGCTCATATCAGTCATGTCACACATAACCTCATCCTGAATACCTATCAAGGTGACTTAAGTTCTAGCAGGGCTACTCTCAAAACCTCTTATAGCTAGAAACCGTCTTATTCCCACTCTTGGAGGTGGTCACTCGTGTGATAGAGTCGACCTAGCCTGCCTGACATATCTATTATATCACAGAACAAGTGCATTACAAAGACATTATATATATATAAGTGTGATCAATCAATGCACAAGAAATTATATATACCATTAAGCATCATTATAGTCAAGTTAATACAAACTAAGACATGTTATAAAGAGCACAAATCCAATGACTCTCTATGTCCTATCAAACAGTCTCTACTAATAGGTTTAGTTAAAAGGTCAGCGACCATGCTGTGTGTTGAAATGTACTTGATAGTCACTTCATTCTTCTCAATGATGTCTCTCACATAATAATATTTGTTATCTATGTGTTTGATTCTAATATTCATGTGTAAGCGATAGCAACCTGATTATCACAATAAATCATTACTGGCCTCCCACTATCCGCTACAATCCCTAGGTCATCTAATAGTCTTTGAAGCCAAACACTCTCTTGAACTGCTAATAAGTAAGCCACGAACTCAGCCTCCATCGTAGATAGAGCAACACATGTTTGCTTCTTACTACAACAAATGGCTCCGCCATTGAGCAAGAAAGCAAAACCTTATGTAGATTTGCGTTTATCCAAATCGCCTCCCCAATCGGCATTTGAGTATCCCATAAGTCCCAAATCACCTCCTCCATAACAGAGAGAGTAGTTTGCAGTTCCTTTTAGATATCGAAAAATCATTTTCACTGCTCTCCAGTGAGCCCTTCCAGGATTTGATTGATATCTACATACCAACCCGACTGCATAACATATATCCAATCTTGTACATAATATTACGTACATTAGACTTCCTACTGTACTGGAATAAGGTACTTTACTCATTTCCCTTATGTCTACTTGAGGTTTAGGATACATATCCAAGCTCAAACCTTCACCTTTAGCGATTGGAGTATCAATGGGATTACTATCACTCATTCTAAAGCACTCAAGAAATTTCTTAATGAAGGTCTCTTGTGAAAGAGCCAACACTCTTCTCGAGTGATCCCTCTGGATCTTTACTCCAAGGATGAACTCAGCTTCATCTATATCTTTCATGTCAAAGCTAGATGACAACCATGTTTTAATAGTTATAAGATACTCAATGTTGTTCCTAGCCAACATTATGTCATCAACATATAATGATAGAATCACAAAAGAATTATCTAACCTTTTTAAATAGACACAATGATCCTCCTCGACCATTGTAAAATCATAAGATATTACCTCCTCATGAAATCTTAGGTACCACCGTCTGGATGATTACTTTTGGCTATATATCAACTTTTGAAGTCGACAAACCTTATCTTCTTGACCTACTAAAACGAACCCAGAGGGATGTTCCATGTAAATCTCCTCATCCAAACTTCCATTAAGGAAAGCGATCTTAACGTCTATCTGGTGTAACTCTAGATCTAAATTAGTGACAATCGCTAAAAGTAAACAGATTGATGTAAACTTGACTATTGGGGAGAAAATCTTCTCATAGTTAATGCCCTTTGTTTGTGTGTAACTCTTGACTATTAGACGAGCTTTATATCTCTCGATCGATCCATCGACCTTCCTCTTGATTTTGAGAACCCACTTGTGCTCAATGACTTTTCTACCCTCAAGTAAGTCAACTAAGTCTCAGACCTTGTTGACTTTCATTGATTCTAATTCTTCTTGCATAGCCATTAACCATTGGACTTTTTCAGAACCCTCGAGTGTCTCTCCAAAGGTCCTTGGTTCATCATCATCCTATGGAGTCACAATGAGAATCTCATTTTCAATCGGGAAACGACGACGAGGTATATTTCCCCGACCACTCCTACGAGGAGAGAGAGCCTCCCCACCTTTAGATGGACCACTCCCACTAGAACCAAGATCCTTAACTAGGTCTTGAATCCTGCTACTAGGATTAACTGTACCACTAGGCTCATCCATCTCATAGAAGGTTTAGTCTCGATCGATTTCTCCTCTCTTAGGAAAATCATTCTCAAGAAACATGACATCACGAGATTCAATTTCAGTTATTGTGATGTTTGTATATTCTACTAGAAACACATATCCTTTGGAGTGTTCAGAGTATCTGATGAAGATACACTTCTTTCCTAGTGGGCCTAACTTGTTGTACTTGTGCGAGGAATCTCTAACATACGTAACATAATCCCATGGCCTAAGATGGCTAAGACAGGCTACCTCCCTGTCCAAAGTTCATATGGGGTGCTTACCACGGACTTTGTTGGTGTTGGCGCGGGAAGCATCAGACGATCAAACTTAGATTTTGATAATGACAAATGGTTCAAAGTTAAGATTATTTGTTATCTAACAAGTTTGAATGAGATTGTAGGAAAACTCTAAATGGTCTTAGGCAAAAGTCGTAGCTGCAGTTAAGCAAATGGAAAACCCTAAGGGGTGGTAACCCTAGGAGGAAAGTCTTGGTGGGTTGAGAGCTTCGGGCAAAATCCTAGAGTCGGGGACTCTAAGTTGAAATCCTGGTGTCACGAACCGGGTGGAAGTCTAGACGGATCGTGGAGCGAACGTCCAGCATGAAGACCGGAAGCATCGGACGTTGAGCAAAAGTCTAGTTGATCTGGAGGATCAATCTGACGACAGGTAACTTCTCCTGAGAGAAGTATGTGAGAACACGTTCCCCGAAGAGGGAACAGTAGGCGTCAGTTCAACCTAGGGTTTCCGAGAAACTTGACAATCCGGTGACTGTCAAATACTTATATTTGTCTTATTTTATTATGCTAACTTTGTTTTGTAGGGTATACTTTGTTTGTGGACTAATATGCCTTGCAGAAAGGGAGTTACACAAGGGAAGCATTGGATGAACAATATTCGAGGCATCCTCCATGGAACTTGGAGGCGCCTCGGGTGCCTTGGATAAAAGCCTCGCAGCAAGGAGCAAAGGCGCCTTCCAAGGAGATGGAAGGCGCCTTGGATGCTGGATAGAGGGTGCCCTCTATGGAGGTTAGAGCCGCCTTCGGGTGGATAAGCAACGCAAGCAATAAATCTTATCGGCACTGTGGAAAAGGGGATAACCCTTGCTGAAGGCACCTCCTATGGAGGTTGGAGGCACCCTCAACGGGCTATTTAAGCTTGGTTCAAGCAGTAGCAAAAATAACAACAACAATTCTACAAGCAATCTTCGAAGCTGCGCTCTACATCGAAATGACTCAACGATGCTCAGCTGTTGTTCCGACAATCGACGATTACTTCCATAATCTTTTATTATCGGTATAATCTTTTTAAGTTTAGTACTTGTAATTCATTTTGTAAAGGTTCTCGAGCCTGCTATTTCGATAATCGACGACTACTTCCATAATCTTTTATTGTTGGTATAATATTTTTAAGTTCAGTACTTATAATTAATTTTGTAAAGATTCTCGAGCTTATAGTGACTGCCCATCGAAAGCGATCAACGATTGCGGGCCTTGGAGTAGGAGTCGACATAGGCTCCGAACCAAGTAACCAAAAGTGTTAGCGATTGCTTTTAGTTTACTTCTATATTCCGCTGTGTATTTATGAAACGAACGAATTAGCCACGAGAGTTATCCCCCCCCTCCCTCTAGCGCTTTTTCAATCCTACAGTTGCAACACAATTAAGGACATAGACTGCAGTCAATAATGCATTCCCCCAATGAGAGATTGATAAATTGACCTGTGCTATCATGGACCTCACCATTTCCAATAGAGTCCTATTTCTTCTCTCGGTAACTCCATTCTGCTGAGGAGTAGTAGGAATAGTCAGCTGTCTTGTAATGCCTTTTTCAAAATAAAGCTCTCTAAACTGTTCAGACAGATACTCGCGCCCTCGATCGGTTCTGAAAGCTTTCACTCTCATGTCTAGCTGATTTTCTACCTCGCTAATAAACTTTCTGAAGCACTCTAGTGCCTCAGACTTGTCTGAAATCAGGTAGACATAACCAGAACGCATGAAATCGTTTATAAAGGTAAAAAAGTGTGTGGCTCGTTTTCGAGCTCTCACATTCATGTAGTCCTAGCCCTTATTGCTTTTCCAAATGATTTTCTTGTAGTTTTGCCTTCTAGACAAAACTGACATAAGGGTAACTCAACCATGGTTAACTGGCCTAACGCGCCACATACTGCTAACCAACCCATCCTCTCTTGCCCTATATGACCAAGTCTGCTATGTCAAACATTAACATCATCCACTATACTATCAGATGTAAAGGCAATGGTGTTAGTTAGAGCCCTAGAGCCAATCATATGATGATTGTTGTATGGACTCGATGTATCATATTCCTATATATTTATAAAGGTATTTCTTTATGGTTATTATACTTACTTGTATTGGTGCCAAATAACTAAGTAGAATAGCATCCTTGAGTAGAAGGTTCTTATCTATATCAATCGATTAGTTGAATTGATAGTTAGATGATATAGAGAACACTACTCTTAATCATTCCTAGTCAAGTATTAACATTCAGGGACAATGTTAATATGATGAAACTAGCATGTAGGTCAACTCGATGACTTGATCTCACAAGTCATGAGTATAGAGATATCAAGTTGACACATGGGTATGCATTGGAGAATGTATACTGAATGACCCGCCATGAGAAAGTATCATGGATCATTATATGAGTGTCATATACTTTCTCATATGACTATTAGTATGACTATCAGTCTTTGAACCTGAAGTCCCCATGGTTCCCTACATAAGGAGTTGCATAGTTTGGCTTCGTCAAACGTCACCCATAATTGGGTGGACTATAAAGGCGATTACTGGGTATGTAACAAATTATGCGGAGGGATGTGAGTGATGTAGATGAGATCTATCCCTCCTATATGACGAGAGTGACACCATGATTCTTGATAGAGTGAGACCACTAAGTGCATGACCATGCCCAAATGAGTCAATATAAGATATTGAGCTCATTTGTTTAGAGTGGGTCTACTTGGAGTTCAAGATATAGATTGATTAGAGGATGACACGGTATATGCCTCAATTGATCAATCTAGATGTCAAGGATAGAAGGACATTATCACATATTGTGAGAGTCACAATTAGTAGTCACAAAGGTGATGTTGGATCTCAACATTCTTGTAACTTGGGTAGTAATGATGTGTTGTTAGATATCGCTCATTACTTATGTTTCTAAATGGGTTTAGGAGCATTGTCAACGTTACAAGAACCTATAGGATCACACACAAAGGGCATTTAGATGGAGAATAGGTACATATGATGTACCAAGAGGATTAGGTTCATATGATGAACTAAATTGGATTAAGAGTAATTCAAATTAGACTAATTGAGTTGGACTCAATTTGATTCATGTGTCCAATGAGTCTAATTTTGATTATGACTCATTGAATCAATTTAATTTAATGGATGGAGATTCACTAAATTAAATTGACTTGAATCAAAGGTTGGATTTGATCAACCATGGGAGATAAGAAGTCAAGTTTGACTTGACTTGAGAGGGAAGATGAAGGGTCAAGTTTGACTTGACCAAATGTCACCTCATTTGTGACTTGGCATGGGTCGACCAATGATGGTGTTCCACATCATCAATGCCACATTATTGTGTGCCACCTCATGAGAAAGACCAAGAGTCATAACTCTTGGTATTAGATGGAGGTTTAAAACCCCTCCATTAAGTGGCCGGCCATATTAGTGAGGCATTAAGCAATTTGTGTGTTAATTCAAGTCTTCTTCCTCCTCTCTACATTATCTTCTCCCTCTCATCCTCCATTGTCATGACCACCAAGAGTGCTAGCACACTCTAAGTAATTTTTCTCCACCTTTTGTCCGTGTGGATACGTGTAGAGGAGTGTTCACTTGACACTCTACGAGATCCGACAACTTTTGGACGAGCAGGATAAGCGAAGGGCTTCGCTACAAAGGTATAATCTTTACCATGTAGATCTAGTATAGATCTTGGAGAAAACTAAGTATATGTAAAAATTTTATCTTCGTACGGATCCTTGGCAAGAACTTCGGGATTTCCGCAACGTAAAAAGCGGTTTTTACGGCTCGAAAGTTCTAACAGTGGTATCAAAGCCACGTGCGAAGCATATACTAGTTTTATTTGTATTTTATTGGATATTTGCAGATTTGTAAATTTCTGTAGATTTACTAAATTTTAACATTTTTATGAGTATTTTTCTCTTAAGGGCAAAACATCAAGTGTATAGTCACTTGGAGGTTTCGACCACTAAGAAAAAAAAATTTCGCAAGCGAGTTGGTCTCCAAATCGGTGATCTAAATGATTTTAGGTACTGTAAGGTCTATGTAACACTCACAAAATTATTTTTGTGAGTAGGGGTTCTACCCCTAACCCCGTAAGGGGAGTTGTTACTTGACCTCGGCCGAAAAATCAACAAACTAGATCGCCGTGAAGTTGCGGCTCATAAAGGGTTGTTAGAATAGTAGTAAATTTATGAAAATTTATGAAAAATACATATTTTGAATATGTGTGTGATGTGTTCATGGTTATGTCCCAAAAGACCAAATATGATTGGAAATTATGTGTTGTAATTCATAATACGGCCTGCGAGCCGTCACTTGGTTGTGCGTGTTGTATTTTGTTACACGACTTGTGTGTCGTGACCTTATTCTTTTAATATTCCTGTTGTAAAATAGTTTTAGACTCGAATGTAATTCGAGTTTCACTTTTGTAATGTACAATTGAAGATGGAGTTACAAGAAGGAAGTCGACAACACAAGGTGGTCAAATGAAGACCTTAGAGAAGGTGTTATCCCTAGGTTGACCATTCGATCTTCTCTTTGGCTATAGAGGATCATAGTAGGGCCATAACCATGTCACATTATTTTTGAATATAGATATATTCTTTGTATGTATGTGATGCATGCTATTGTAGGGTAATTAGTGTCTTGATGCGTATATGATACACATTAACGATTAGATTAGATTAGATCTTAATCGAGTCAACTCGAAATGCCTACCATGTTTTGATACCCATCACTACCTCGATCATTTGTTGTTGTTGAATCTGCCAAAGCAGAGCAACGCATATTATCTTGGTAAGGTGTGGAGGGACAATCTTGGTCCCGCCTATCAAAGCTTGGGTGAGTACAAACTCAATTAGATTGAGTATAACTAGTTAACTCAATTTGATTGGGTATAACTATAGGCATTTTCAAACGGTTGGAAGATAGGATAAAAATCACATTTATATTAAATCTTGGGTGATTTAGCAAAAGCTAACTCAAGTTTTCTTATAAATGAGGATTTTGGTCCTATAAACAAGAGTTGCATAGAGATGTAATTGATAATTCGTTATATACCGATCATACTAAGTATTGGGTGATTTAGCCAAAGCTATCTCAAGTTATAGTATGATGTGGATCTTGTTCCATGAGAATTATAGCTAATTGGTAAGAATCTAGTAGTGTGGTTTGACCACATCCATGACTTGATTCTACAAAAACTCTATAATTCAGTGGGAGCATCATTTTAGTTAAAGGCCTAATTAAATGATAAATGGAATATGATATTTACTTTTTGCATTATTTCTGTTGTAGATTGTCATGTCGACAAACACGAACACTTTCTCCTTGCGTTCTGTCCTTGACAAGGACAAGCTCAATGGAGCTAATTTCCTAGACTGGTATAGGAATCTGAGAATCGTTCTCACACAAGAAAGAAAACTATACGTCCTAGAGCAGCCCATTCCCGAGGCACCTCCTACCACTACCACACGAGCTGACCGAGATCCTTATAAGAAGCATCAAGATGATGCATTAGATGTGTCATGCCTCATGCTTGTGACCATGAACTCTGAGCTTCAAAAGCAACACGAGTTGATGTCTGCTTACGATATGGTTGAACATCTTCGTCAACTATATCAAGGACAAGCGAGGCACGAGAGATTCGAGATCTCCAAGGCACTGTTTCAGTGCAAGATGCAAGATGGGACTCCCGTAGGTCCATATGTGCTCAAGATGATTGTGTACATAGAAAACCTATAGAGGTTGGGATTCCCACTTGGCCAAGAGCTGGCCACAGACTTGATCTTGCAATCCTTGCCAGAGATCTACAGTCAATTTATCATGAATTACAACATGAACGAAATTGACAAGCCACTGCCTGAGCTGCTTAGCATGTTGCGAACTACTGAGCTCAACCTTAAGAAGGTAAAGCCCAACTCCATTTTGATAGTGCAAAAGCATAAAGGAAAGGGCAAGCCTAAAGGTAAGGGAAAGTCCCAAGCCAAGGGCAAAGGTAAGGTAATGAAACCTAAAGGAGGGGTTGCCAAGGATGCTACTTGCTTCCACTGCGGTCAGACCGGGCACTGGAAGAGGAACTGCAAAGGATATTTGGAAGATCTTAAGAAGAAAAGGAGTAAGACTTCTACTTCAGGTATATATGTTATAGAAGTCAATCTATCTATTTCTGCATCGTGGGTATTGGATATTGGATGTGCTTCTCACATTTGTACTAATGTGCAGGCGCTGAGAAATAGCAGGGCATTGACGAAGGGTGAGGTGGACCTACGAGTAGGAAATGGAGCACGGGTTGCTGCTGTTGCTTAAGGAACTTACTTTCTATCTCTGCCCTCTGGGCTTGTACTAGAATTAGATGAATGTTGTTATGTACCTGCTCTTACAAAGAACATCATTTCAGTCTCTTGTTTGGACAAGAAAGGCTTTTCTTTTGTAATAAAGAACAAATGTTGTTCCGTTTACTTAAACGAAATGTTCTATTGTAGTGCACCTCTGATAAACGGACTCTACATTCTAGACTTAGAGAACCTCATCTATAACATAAGTACCAAAAGGTTCAAGTCAAATGATATGAACCGAACTTATATTTGACATTGTCGCTTAGGTCATATAAATGAGAATCGCTTATCCCAGCTCCATAAAGATGGTTTGCTAGACTCATTTGATTTCGAATTATATGAGACACGCGAGTCATGCCTACTAGGCAAGATGACCAAGACTCCCTTTAGTGGACACAGCGAAAGAGAAACAGACGTGTTAGGCCTTATACATAGTGATGTATGTGGCCCTTTCAATGTTGCTATCAGAGGTGGTTATAGGTACTTCATTACATTTACTGATGACTTCAGTAGATATGGTTATGTGTATCTGATAACACATAAGCCACAATCCTTTGAAAAGTTCAAAGAATTCAAGAATGAAGTACAAAACCAACTAGGCAAGAGTATTAACATACTTCGATCGGATCGAGGTGGTGAATACCTTAGCCATGAGTTTAATGACTATCTAGCTGAGTGTGAGATTCTATCCCAACTCACTCCTCCTAGAACACCATAGTGGAATAGTATATCCGAAAGGAGGAATCGTACCTTATTCGATATGGTTTGATCTATGATGAGTCACACAGATCTTCCTATGTCTTTTTAGGGATATGCTCTTGACACAACAGCCTTCACACTTAACCGTGTTCAATCCAAGGTTGTGATAAAGACCCCATATAGGATATAGACTGGGAAAGATGCCCAGATGTCTTTTATGAGGATTTGGGGTTGTAAGGCTTACGTTAGACGTCAAGTCTCGGACAAACTGGGACCCAAATCTGATAAGTACAATTTTATAGGATATCCCAAGGAAACGAAGGGATATTACTTCTACATTCCCAGACAACACAAAGTGTTTGTGGCTAAGACTGGGGTATTTCTAGAAAAGGACTTTGTTTCTAGAAAAACTAGTGGGAGTACATTCGATCTTGAAGAAGTTCAAGATATGGATCATAGCACTGAAGTCTTGATGGAAGTTGAACTGGAATCACAAAGTGTTGTGGATGATGAGATTGTTCCACAAGGAGTTGAGGAACAACAACCAGTTCAAGTAGACCTACCTCTTCACAAGTCTGATAGGGTACGTCGTCAGATTGAGAGATACTCATTTCTCTTGTCTGACCATGATGACATTGTGCTCGTTGAGAATGAGCCTACCTCCTATCAAGAAGTTGTGATGAGACCAGATTCTGAGTCATGGCTAGAGGTCATGAGATCCGAGATGGAATCCATGTACACCAACCAAGTATGGACTTTGGTTGATCCACCTTAAGGCGTCAAACCCATTGGGTGTAATGTTGGTGCAACATCCCTCAGGTCAAGGTTGACCTGGTTGACCAAGCTGAGTCTTGGTTTGGGTTTAGATGTTTGACAATAAGATATTGATTGAAGAAGAGTCAAGTAGGTCAAGGATGACCGGATACTTGACTGGGAAGTCCTAACTGGGATGTTAGGCAGGAGGAAAATCCTGGTGAGTGAAGCCAGGTGAAAGACCTAGTGAGTGAAGCTAGGCAATTGGGAAGTCCTAGTGAGTGAAGCTAGGAGAAAAACCTGGTGAGTGAAGGCCGGTGAAAGACCTAGTGAGTGAATCTAGGCAATTGGAAAGTCACGGTGAGTGAAGCCAGGCAAGAGAAATCCAGATGGATCAAGGCTGATCAGACATCTAGTATTGGAAAGTCCAAGTAGGTCAAAGGGATTGACCGGATACTTGGCAGAAGAAGAAAAGTCCAAGTGGGTAAAAGGGATTGACCGGATACTTGGCAGAAGAAGAAAAGTCCAAGTGGGTCAAAGGGATTGACCGGACACTTGGTGATGGAGTCCTAGCAGGTCAAGGGTGACCGGATGCTAAGTTTTATGTACCAACAAGTCATGGTTGACTAGATGTTGGTTTAGGGGGCTTTGGACTTGGTTTTGGGCGAAAACCAAGGTTTGGATTGATCCGTGGATTGATCCAGCAGGTTTGGATTGATCCGTCGATTGATCCAACAGGTTTGGATTGATCCGTGGATTGATCCGGGTTTGGATCGATCGGTGGATCGATCCGAAGATATGGATCGATCCGTGGATCGATCCGGTGAGTCCCTGAACAGAACCTCTCTGGATCGATCCGTGGATCGATCAGAGTCCCAATCGATCGATGGATCGATTGGGACGCTGTTACAGATAAGTCTTTGGATCGATCCGTGGATCGATCCGAGTCCGAGCAGAGCGCTCCGGATCGATCCGTGGATCGATCCAAAGCCTCCCAATCATTGGGAGCAATCCAATCGATTGGGATTCGACCGTTGGCGTTGTTTATAGGCATTGGCGTGCGATTTCTTCAGCAGAACTTCACGATTCATTCCAGATTCAACACGGCTCCTCCCAGCACTCTCTAAGCTCCTCACCGCTTCTTGAAGGTTCTTGGAGGTTCATCCAAGTCAAGAGGCGAGTTGCAACGAGAAGAAGAAGAAGCTAGGGTTTTTACTGCATTTCTTGTAAGCTTTTGCTTATTCTTTACTACCCTTTCTTCTTCTTGTACTGAGAGTCTTGTAGGGCTTCTCCGCCCTCGGTAGTTACCGAAAAGGAGTGTTTTCATAGTGAAGGGTGCGTGCGTGGTGTGGATCCTTGGATTAGTCATCTCCGTTGGAGGTGGATACCAAGTAAACTCCTAGTGTTAGCGTGTTTGTGTTTGTTTATGTATTTTCCGCTGCGCATTCTTGAAGAAACAAGCAACACCGAGCAACGAGCATGCGACGAGCTATTCACCCCCCCCCCCTCTAGCTACTTTTGGTCCTAACAAGTGGTATCAGAGCGAGGCCGCTCTTCACCGGAATCATCGCCGGAAGGGTCAAGCATATCAAGAAAAGCTAGAGGGTGAAGAAGTTGGAGCAAATTCTTCAAGTTCAAGGCTTTATCAAGCTCAACTTCAAGATGCAATTCCAAGATGGGCTTGGATTTGACACAAGGGTGGCTCCACCATACACTTCTACGAGTTTCGATTCTTGGAAATCAAGAATCGAAAATTTTCTTATGATGGAGATAGAGCAATGGTTTGCTCTAATGGAAGGCTTCAAGGCTCCAAGAAATTCAAAGGGCAAAGGTCTAAAGAAAAGCAAATGGAGCCCGGAGCAAGTCCAAAGGTGCGAGGCAAATGACAAAGTGACCAAGCTTTTGGTCAATTTATTGCCAAGCACCATCCTTTGCAAAATTGGAGAATTTGAAGATGCAAAGGAACTATGGAGCAAATTGGCCAAGCTTCATGAAGAGATCCCCTCCACTGTACAAGAGAAAGAAGAATCCAGAGAGGGTGACTCTTTGGAGCAAGACCAAGAGGAGGACTCCGAGGTTGAGAGATGCTCAACCTCCGAAGAAGAGGAAATCCAAGAAGCTTTATCCTCAAGGGAATGCAAGGAAACAAGGAGGGAGCATACTCCTTGTTTCATATTCAAGATGATGAAGCCTCCACCTCTAGGATTGAGGGGGAGCAATTCTTGGTGACACCGGATCAAGAAGAAGGAGAAGCTTCTACATCCGGGTCAAGTGAAGAAGAAGAAGATGGTGCCACCTCCGAAATTCAAGAAATAGCAAATGGAGGAGCAAGTGCCATCCCTACACAAGAAGGTATAAACATTTCAATAAAAAAATAAAAATCATATAATATGTTTTGAGTGTAGGGAAAGTGGACACTACAAGAGCAAGTGTCCCAACTTGGCCAAGAAGAAGGGCCAAGTGGCACAAAAGGGCAAAGTGAAGCCCAAGGAGATCATTCCCGGAACAAAGAAGAGCAAGGAGCATATCATATGCTTCTCTTGCAATCAAAAGGGGCATTACCGGAGTCAATGCCTCAAGGGGAAGAAGATGGTCAAGGCTCAAGGAGGTATTAGTCAAGGGGGAGCCTCCAAGGTAAAGAAGAAGGTAGCATTTATTGAGCCTACTCCTTTACATTATGGTAAAAAGCATGATAGTTCTAATTTTTATCATTTTAATGTGATTTACCATAAGAATAGGAAGCATGAGGGCTTTAAGGAAAAGCATGTGGCCCTACATGCCAAAACTACTACACCTAAGGCTAGGAATGTAGGTAAAAGTCTAGGCAAGAACTCTAAGGATTGTAGCTACAAGCCTAGAAACAAAAATGCTCATGGACTTAATGGAAAACCAAAACTAAGGACTTAGTGATGGAAAATCAAGTCTTGAGGTCAAGACTTGATAAAATGGAAAAGACCCTAAGAAGGATGGAAAATATCTTATTAGGCCAAAATGAGCATAGCCTAGGTCTAGGAGCACAAAGGTCATCCAATGGTCATAGAGGTTTGGGATACAAACCCAAAGCTAAAAAGGATGTGCCTAGTTATCATAGGGTTCCATATATCTATGGAGCAAACCCTAAGTCTAGAGGTCAAGTCCAAGATACAAGGGAAGATATCCCTAGAAGTATCTTTGCAACCAAAGTGACTAAGACTTCTAAGAAGTCTAAGAAAGTCACTAACAAGGTCACAAGAGAGGCTATCCCTAGAGTTGACCTAGAAAATGTGACCAAGGCTTCTAAGAAACTCAACAAGGTTACTAGGAAGGTATCTAGGGAAGTTATCCCTAGTGAGTACCTAGAGCATCCAAGGAGCACCAATAGGTGTTGGGTTCCTAGGAGCATCTTCTCTACCCCATAGATGGGTTAGAGAGTGTCAACTCCGATTAGAAGGGTAGTTAACCCAACTTTGAGGAAATTGACACTCAAGGAGCATTTTCAAGGTTTTTGTTAACCTTTGAAAATGAAATGGAATTATTATTTACTCCTTGAAAGAGTAAAATGTGCCTAATGGTGGAAAATTGATTTTATCTTAAAAAGGCATAAATTGGGAAAACCTAGAGAAATACCAAGTTGGGATTTTGGTATTCTCTTATAAATTTTAAGGCACTCCGGGCCTTGATTTATGTGATTACTCTTGAGGAAAAATGGAATATGCCAACATTTGAGGATAAGCTTAATTTCAATTGGCATAAATTAATCAAGAAAATTAGAAATGCCTATTTAGGTTTTGGCACTCTCTTGAAGCACTTTGGGCAATCTAGGGTTTAAGTTTTAGGATTAGCTAAGATTAACGATACTTAGATAGGTAATCTAGGTATATTTTATTTATGCTAAACCTTGCCATGATTGTTTGCTCATAATATGCCATGACATCATATTTTATCTTATTTGTATTTTGCATTCATGACTTATCATGAAAAATACAAAAATACCATGTCATGCCATACATACATCATGTAGTTATAGGAATCTTTCTTTTGAAAGCTATTTTATTTTGATGTATGCCATAACATTATCATGCATTATGTTTATTTCCTTAAAAATTAAGGACATATGGCATTAGTTAAACAAGTGGCATTTGTTTACAACAAGTGGAATAAACAAGTGACATTTGTTTAACAAGTAAATCAACAAGTAACATCCTTTGTGGATGTCTACCTCTCAAAATGCCTAAGATAGATATGCATGATCCCTAGAATAGGGCAAAACCAAAATCTTACATCTCACAAAGACCTATAAGATGACTTGTATGTGTTTCAGTGCACATTAGATACAAGTGAGATGTTAGGATGATGAACAAAACTCAAGATGTTGATTTAGTGCATTCTTTTGAGTTTTAAGTTCATCAAAACACATAGTTATGTGTTTTCCCATCATTGGGAAAGCTAATGTACAAGTCATGTGCATTATGCCCAAGGAACATGATGGGATATTGGTTTTGAAAATGTTTTTAAAATGTTTTTGGAAAACTTTGGTGAAGGCTATCTTTTGATAGTAATCACCATTGAATAGTTAGACACAAACTTGAAGAAAATGCTAAAGTTTTTGCAAGTTTTCAAGTTTGTGTCAATCTTTGAAAATGTAAAGTATTTTCATAGAAAGCTATTTTTCCATGATTAAGTATGCCCTAAATAATGTCTACACGAAATTTCATGATTTTTGGATTTTTGTAGAATTTTCTAGAGGTTTCTGAAGTTGACTGAAATGGAATTTCAGCAACTATCAGAACTCCGATCGATCCATGGATCGATTGGAGTTCCTGAATCGATCCGTGGATCGATTCAGAAGGTAAATCTCGCGAGCAGAAGCTCGCTGGATCGATCAGTGGATCGATCCACACATACTGAATCGATCAGTGGATCGATTCGGTTGGTTCAATCGATTGGATCCCAACTCCAATCGATCCAAGTTGCTGATTTTGGCTGGGAAGGCCTGACTTCAGCATCTTTGAACCATGGTTAGTCTATGTAACCATTCCAAACCCTTAAAATACATTTGTATACATAAAAAGGGTGTTTTCGTGTTGAAAACAAGGATGGAATGGTTAAGGAAGACTTCATTGAAGTTTAGGTTGAGGTTTGTTTCAAATTTTGAACATTTGAACCTCAAAACTTCTAAATTTGGGTTTCCTAAAGGTTTAGGGATTCCAAGTCATTGTTGGTGCAATGACAGAAGTTACCACCATGTCTTTAGGGGGAGGGACTCTTTAAAGGCATGAAAATTATTTTTCATGAACCTTGGAAGGTGGTTAACCTTCTTTAAAGAAAATGCTCATGGACGAGCTTTTGAACTTGAAATGGGGAGTGGATATCCTCATTATTTCAAGTGGGAACTCAAGATGTTAGAAAATGCTCAAGGTTGGGTATTTGTCTACATTGAGGAAGAAGTTAAGGATAAATGAAGGGTATGGGACCTTCATTATCATGTTGGTTCAACGAGTGAAGTTGTAACCAATGATGAGCAACTCTTCAGGGGGAGAGTTTTCAACAAATGGATTTGTTGAAGTGTGCCCAAAGAGGGGGCATAGGTTGATGTGTGCCAATAGGGGGAGAATGAAAGGACGTGTGAAAGGGAGTAAGTTAGGCTTTCATTATCTAAGAGGGAGTTTTCCCTCTTGGGGGAGAATGAAAAGCTTAACTTATGCTTTCATTACCTAGTGGCATGAAGAATGAGGCTATGGGATTAGCCTAACTTACATGTGGCATTGTAAGTGTTATTGTGGTATTGTCAAACATCAAAAAGGGGGAGATTGTTGGTGCAACATCCCTCAGGTCAAGGTTGACCTGGTTGACCAAGCTGAGTCTTGGTTTGGGTTTAGATGTTTGACAATAAGATATTGATTGAAGAAGAGTCAAGTAGGTCAAGGATGACCGGATACTTGACTGGGAAGTCCTAACTGGGATGTTAGGCAGGAGGAAAATCCTGGTGAGTGAAGCCAGGTGAAAGACCTAGTGAGTGAAGCTAGGCAATTGGGAAGTCCTAGTGAGTGAAGCTAGGCAGGAGAAAAATCCTGGTGAGTGAAGCCAGGTGAAAGACCTAGTGAGTGAATCTAGGCAATTGGGAAAGTCCTGGTGAGTGAAGCCAGGCAAGAGAAATCCAGATGGGTCAAGGTTGACCAGACATCTGGTGAGAGTCCAAGTAGGTCAAAGGGATTGACCGGATACTTTGCACGAGGAAGAAAAGTCCAAGTAGGTCTTAGGGAGTGACCGGATACTTGGCAAGAAGAGAAAAGTCCAAGTGGGTCAAAGGGATTGACCAGACACTTGATGAGAGAGTCCTAGCTGGCCAAGGGTGACCGGATGCTAGGTTTTATGTACCAACAAGTCATGGTTGACTAGATGTTGGTTTAGGGGGCTTTGGGCTTGGTTTTGGGCAAAAACCAAGGTTTGGATTGATCCGTGGATTGATCCAGCAGGTTTGGATTGATCCGTGGATTGATCCAGCAGGTTTGGATTGATCCGTGGATTGATCCAGCAGGTTTGGATCGATCAGTGGATCGATCCGTGGATCGATCCGGTGAGTCCCCACGAACAGAACCTCTCTGGATCGATCCGTGGATCGATCCAGAGGTCCCAATCGATCAGTGGATCGATTGGGACGCTGCTGCTTCGCTCGATAAGTGCTGGATCGATCCGTGGATCGATCCAGAAGTTTTTCCAGAGCACAGAGGCGCTCTGGATCGATCCGTGGATCGATCCAAAGCCTCCCCAATTGATTGGGAGCAATCCAATCGATTGGGATTCGACCGTTGGCGTTGTTTATAGCTGTTGGCGTGCGATTTCTTCAGCAGAACTTCACCGATTCATTCCAGATTCAACACAGCTCCTCCCCAGCACTCTCTAAGCTCCTCACCGCCAGTTCTTGAAGGTTCTTGGAGGTTCATCCAAGTCAAGAGGCGAGTTGCAACGAGAAGAAGAAGAAGCTAGGGTTTTTACTGCATTTCTTGTAAGCTTTTGCTTATTCTTTACTACCCTTTCTTCTTCTTGTACTGAGAGTCTTGTAGGGCTTCTCCGCCCTCGGTAGTTACCGAAAAGGAGTGTTTTCATAGTGAAGGGTGCGTGCGTGGTGTGAATCCTTGGATTAGTCATCTCCGTTGGAGGTGGATACCAAGTAAACTCCTAGTGTTAGCGTGTTTGTGTTTGTTTATGTATTTTCCGCTGCGCATTCTTGAAGAAACAAGCAACACCGAGCAACGAGCACGCGACGAGCTATTCACCCCCCCCCCCCCTCTAGCTACTTTTGGTCCTAACATGTAAGTGGGTCTTTAAAAGAAAGACCGACATGGATGGACTTATTACCTTTAAGGGTCGCTTTTTAGCTAAAGGTTTCAAGCAAATTCATGATATTGAACTATGATGAAACTTTTTGTCACGCCCCGGAGGAGTCCCTGTCCGAAGAAATTTCGGCAGCATCTCCCCTGTACGGCGGACAATCTGAAACTTTACTACATCACCATATACCTCAGCCACATGCGGCTGGAATAACAACAATAATAATAAGCAAACAAGCACACCATCCACGCAGTTTATATAAATTTTCAGCCTCTGGCTGACACAACCACGCAGTTTAGTAGTAAACAAACAGAACAGAAATACGATGACTCGAAAATAACCCTACTCCACTACACCCATAAAGCACAAATCCGACGGAATAAATCCACTCACCTCTTCTGCCGTGTAGGCAGGCATGTAGTAAAACAAATCAGAATGAAAGTCATCGACTAAATAAAGCAATCCATACAGGATCTAAAGTATTCAAAACATAACAAGTTTAAAACATAGTCTAGCACATAAAGCCAAAAGATAAATAAACAGCCTCGTGGCTGCAGGGGACTAGCAACTGGAACTCTCTCCTGACAGCATCAACCTGAAATAGCAACGGAGGAGGGTGTGAGTCCAACACTCAGCAGGTACAACTGATATGCATAATAAAGAACATAACAACTAGCACTAATCATGCGTACAGTCTCCTAACAAAAGAAAGGTAAATGCAACTGAGGAATGCAGGGGAAAAGTTGTACTAACCCGAACCAAGTATAAGGGTAACAGGGTCGTCAGACCGAGGGTGTCATAATCCTGTATGCATGTCAATCATATGCATCCATATAACTGTAGCAAGTAAATGCAGCAAACACAAGCAATAAATGCATCATGCATATGATGCCAATGACATGGTCACCCCTGATGCCAGTCAGCCATCTCACACACAATGGTGAGTCCGAGTGGGTAGGGCTGTGACAACCGTACACTCTGACATCACTACCCCTGATGAGTGACCGAGTGGACGAGATGCTGTCGGAGTACACACATACTCCTACCCGAAATCATAAATGGGGGAGCGCAATACTCTCATCTCCCGGTACACGATGACGGGGAGGAGTCTCTGTCGGCTACCACGCTGCGTCACACTACCCATGAGCGGACCAACGGAGCCAAACAAAGTCCAACTGCCTGCCGGCTACCACGCTGTTACACTAAACCAACGGAGCCAAATAGAGCGGAACTGTCTGCCGGCTAGCACGCTGAGTCACCAGACCAACGGAGCCAAACAGCAGAACTGCCACACACCTATCTGATATACCACTAACCCATGAGTGGTGGTGTGTACAGATACATGTAACTGGCGATGTGCTCAACAATAATGGAGCAGACAATCGCACAGCATGCAATCATGCAAGATGATGCATGACACTAAACATGGCAATATCATGAACAGCATAACAATAATCATATAAATAAATACAAAGTGTGTACCACAGGACAATGTATCAAATGGAAGGTACACCGATCAGATAGGGAATCAAATAAACCCTAGGTCCTGAACATAATGAATAATATGGTTGTGTCACTACCTCTAAAGCCTGTATGATCAGGTAAATAATAACATGCAGTGCATAATAAGTAAACAAGCAAACATGTATCAGATCATGTAGTGACCAACCGAAACAAATGGAAAGCACAATCATTGCTATATGTTAAACACATTATTATGCATATCAAAAGACATAAGTCAAGGTACCCGCCTCCAATAAGAAATGGTCCAAATCCAATAATCGAGATACTCCTCTCGCGTCAAGGTCCTGTATATCAAACATAATATCTAGTTTAGCTAATTCTATCATACCACAATTAGCCAAACTGAATTCTAATCCAATTTAAGAAGTTCTAAATTGGATCCAACTAATCCATCCAACACAATTAATGAACCCTAATCAAACACATAACAATCTATTTCTTAATTCCAACTCATACCTAATTCAACCTATACATGATCAACAGCATAAATCAAATCCCTATGCTTACCTCAATTCACAGCCGAACGAGATGCTGGAATAAAATGGATGTTGTTGTTGGAAATTAGATTGCTGCCGACACCAGAAAATCTATAGAACAACCGTTTTCTGTTGGATTCCTTCATTGAACGGAACAAGATGAGATCCGGCAAGAAGATCACAAATCAAACAATACCTAATCACTACAGAACTATACAGAAATTGCATACACTACCTACCAATATGATTTCACTGATCTCAACCATAGCTTACCCTAACTCAGTGCCGACAACCTCCTCTCTGCCGGAGAACCAATCGAACCAGCAGACTTACCCTTCAAGGGTTCCCTCTCCGGCGGCTAGGTCTCACGGTGGCTGGCGCTAGGACTGTGGAGTCGGCGTCGCTGGTGTGGAGAAGGGAAAGGGAAACGATGAGAAGTGCTCGGCAGAACCTGATGGCCGACGATGGTCGGAGGCGCACTGTGGGTTGCGGCCGGTAATTAGCTGAGAGGGGCGAGGGTGAAGTCGGCTAGGGCAAAGAGGAGTCTCGGTCGCGTCGGCTGTGGGAGGCGCGCCGCTGGCTAGGGCACGACGTCGACGCTAGTTTCCAGTGACCGACGGTGTCTCGTGAGCGCAAGGAGGAATCGGCCACTCGGCGCAAGAGAGGAGAGAGAGCAGCGTCGGCTGTGGCTAGGGCAGAGACGAGAGGAAACCGAGGGATTTTGTCGCGAGAAGGGGAGGAAACTGCGCCGCTTGCGGTTAGGGCAAGCCGTCGGGCGCACAGAGGGGAAAAGGGAGGATTCGGCGAAAACAAAGAAAAGCAAGGAAATAAATAAATTCAACTTTTCCTCGATTAAATGGGCTGCCTAAACAGGCTTTCCCAGGGCCCTTTTTTTTTATCCCCGCAAACTCGTCCATACGAGCTCCGAAAAATTCCCGAAAATTTTCATAAATTTCGGAAAATTCCCTTATGGTGTTATGCCCATTTCCGGTATTTTATATTCTCCCCCACTAATAAAAATTTGGTCCTCAAATTTCGTTATCTACCATCATCAAGTACTAACAATAAATAGAAAGTATAAATGCTGAACGGTAAACTGAATCACATACCTCAAGTGAAAAGATGAGGATATCGAGCTCGGATCACATTGTCAACAAGGACAATGGAAACCGATCCAAACAACCTAGGAATACCGAAATCATCGAGTCCATGAAAACATCTAGGGCCTTGTAAGCCTAAATGGTAAAACCTAGAACTCATAATGCCAGGCATACTCAACTATAAGATCCCCGACAACAAGTCTGAAATCTGATCACTAGCTACAAATCACTAAAGAAATAGATCATCGAACATGAGAGCAACGCTCCATCACAAGAAATACTACATATGTGGGAGCAACGCTCCACCACAACAATCCATAAATACCGCTAGAGCATTGGTAAGCCCAAATGACATTACCAAAAACTCATAATGGCCGGAATGTGATCACCCTCGTCTAGCAATCAACAGTGGCATGATATGGGGACAAACAATCTATGCCAAGAATAATATCAAAGTCGACCATTTCCAATACTAACAGATCTACCGTAAGTATCATGTTGCCAAAATCTAACAGGCAACCTCTGACCTCCTGGGTGACATCTAATGTATCACCGGACGGTAGAGAGACGGTCATTCGTTGGGTTTTGAAAGTAGGTAATCTACCAATCTCCCGCATAAAAGTACGGGATATAAAATAATGCGAGCTACCAGTATCTATCAGTATATCTGCAGATAAGGCATAAATAGAAATCGTACCGCGGAAAATGGATCCGTCGGCACGCTGCGCATCCTCTCTGGTGACCGCATGAATACGCCCAGTCTCTGGCGGAAGAAGAGGTGGTAACACGGCCTGTGACTGCTGCGTCTGGGCAGGAGCCTGCCACTGAGGCGGTGCTGGATACTGTGCTAGAGAAGTCTGAGAGGGCGGCGACTAATACTGTACCGATGGCTGGGACTGCGTCTGGTACTGAGCCTGTGACTGGGGCTGCAGCTGATACTGCCCCTAAGGCAGATAATGAGATCCGGGAATGGAGCTCTGGGGTACAATGGGAGTAATAGGGTACTCCTGTCCGAACATGCCAAATGCAGCTGCTGCAGGGGGAGCACTCCGCTGCTGGCCATGCAAAGGTTGGGCTCTTCGCCCTCCTTGATAAGTTCCAGGCTGACTGGACTGTCCTCCATGATCAGACCCTCCGGAAGTCATATGCTGAGTCTTCTACGGACAATCTCGGCTCTGGTGCCCAGGCAGTTTGCAATGAAAGCAAACTGACTATCCCAGAGAGCAGGCTGAGGTGATATGATCTCTGGACCCACATCTGAAACAGCGAATGTCGCTGGCGGGTTCTTTCCGGTTCTACTGTGGAGACCGAAAACGTCCTGAAGAAGACTGCCCTGATTTCTAAGGCTTACGTGATACCCCATATGTACCCTGATCTGACCGACTACGCCTGCTCTGTTGTGGTGTAGCCTGAGGCTGCTGGATCTGCCCAGATGTCTGACCTGGTTGTTTCCTTTTCCTGTCTGGAAACGCTCTCTGCTGCGCTGACTCAATCAATAGGGCTCTGTCTAAAGTCTCCAGATAGGATGTGGTACCAAGACCGGCAAGTCTTACTTGCAAATGTCCATCCAGCCCCTGAATGAACTGCTGCATACGCGAACTATCCTCAGCAACAAGCTCTGGACAAAATCTGCCCAATCTATCAAACTCTGCATTATACTCAGTCACTGTCCGATTGTTCTGTCGCAGACTCAGGAAATCCTGCCGGCGAGCCATCTGATAAGCTCGTGAGAAGAAACGGCTCTCAAAAGCCTCTCTAAATCTGGCCCAAGTGATGTTCTGCTCACCGATGATGGAACACTGGGTAAGCCACCAAGTGTCGGCCGCGTCCTGTAAGTGAAAAGCGGCCAGCTCTGCTTTCTCCCACTCGGAGCAAGGCATATAGAAGAAGGTCCGCTCCATAGTCTCAATCCAAGACAGGGTCACACTCGGATCACGATCTCCTCGGAAAAGTGTAAATCGACTCTTCATTGACTCTGCCAACGCTGGAATCCTGGCTCATGCCGCAACAATGTCAGTGAGGTGTGTCTGAATGGCTGTAGGAACTGGCGGAACCACTGGAGCTTGTGCTACAGGTAGTACCGCTGAATAGACCGAAGGAGGTACTCCCGGTGCTGCTGGGTAAACTGGAGCATAAGCCGTCGGTGGCACTGTAGGGTGAACATAGGTGGCCACGACTGGAGGTACAGTAGGTAATGGTACCGAATGTGAAGCAGACGATATCCCTGATGTAGGCGTTGCTGGGTATACCGTATGTACTGGGGGCACAGGTGCCGCTGGTGTCGAGTACACGGTAGGTCCAGGTGGCGGTGATGCCGAGTACGCCATAGGCTGGGCTGGAGCCAGTGTCGGGTATGCCAATGGTACCCCTGGTGGTACCGGAAATATGGTAGGGGTGGATACAGTTGGTGCAGCTGAGGTAGGTACCCCTAAGGGAGCCATCGGGGTCTGAGAGCCCGACGCGCAGTATGCTGAGTCTGTCCCTGACTGACAGGCTCAGCCTCAGTAGGCATCTCTGGCATATCCAGAGATCCCAAAGTCCTCGTACGTGGTCGTCCAGCATCACGTCTCGCAGCAATACGTGTAGATCTCCTCATATCTGTTAAATTATATCACAGATATTACTACAAGTATAAACCATTACAAAATAATATCATACCTAATTGCTGTCTGGAGATGTTCCGTCGCTGTCCAGTCCCCATACTAACCTCAGAATTCTGTACGAGTAAATCACCGAAAATCCATATAAATCCGAAACGGAAGTCCAAAACATACTCATATTGAAAAATCCGTTCAATTCAAATAGATATCCAAATATCTAGATCACCAAAAGCAGGTATCATAACTCGCTTTGATACCACTTAATTGGTATCAGATAAATCTCGAAAATCCAACACACGGAAATCAGACAAGTATCGCCAAACTTTGGCGCTCTGATACCATATAAATTGGTATCAGGTTATCACAAATATCCAAAATAAGAAAACAAAGATCGTAAAACTGCGCTCTGATACCCCTAAATTGTGACGCCCTGGAGGAGTCCATGTCCGAAGAAATTTTTGCAGCATCTCCCCTGTACGGCGGACAATCTGAAACTTTACTACATCACCATATACCTCAGCCACATGCGGCTGGAATAACAACAATAATAATAAGCAAACAAACACACCATCCACGCAGTTTATATAAATTTTCAGCCTCTGGCTGACACAACCACGCAGTTTAGTAGTAAACAAATAGAACAGAAATACGATGACTCGAAAACAACCCTACTCCACTACACCCATAAAGCACAAATCCGACGGAATAAATCCACTCACCTCTTCTGCCGTCTAGGCAGGCATGTAGTAAAACAAATCCAAATGAAAGTCATCGACTAAATAAAGCAATCCATACAGGATCTAAAGTATTCAAAACATAACAAGTTCAAAACATAGTCTAGCACATAAAGCCAAAAGATAAATAAACAGCTCGTGGCTGCAGGGGACTAGCAACTAGAACTCTCTCCTGACAGCATCAACCTGAAATAGCAACGGAGGAGGGTGTGAGTCCAACACTCAGCAGGTACAACTGATATGCATAATAAAGAACATAACAACTAGCACTAATCATGCGTACAGTCTCCTAACACAAGAAAGGTAAATGCAACTGAGGAATGCAGGAGAAAAGCTGTACTAACCCGAATCAAGGTATAAGGGTAATAGGGTCGTCAGACCGAGGGTGTCATAATCCTGTATGCATGTCAATCATATGCATCCATATAACTGTAGCAAGTAAATGCAGCAAACACAAGCAATAAATGCATCATGCATATGATGCCAATGACATGGTCACCCCTGATGCCAGTCAGCCATCTCACACACAATGGTGAGTCCGAGTGGGTAGGGCTGTGACAACCGTGCACTCTGACATCACTACCCCTGATAAGTGACGAGTGGACGGGATGCTGTCGGAGTACACACATACTCCTACCCCAAATCATAAATAGGGGAGCGCAATGCTCTCATCTCCCGGTACACGATGACGGGGAGGAGTCTCTGCCGGCTACCACGCTGCATCACACTACCCATGAGCGGACCAACGGAGCCAAACAAAGTCCAACTGCCTGCCGGCTACCACGCTGCTACACTAAACCAACGGAGCCAAACAGAGTGGAACTGTCTACCGGCTACCACGCTGAGTCACCAGACCAATGGAGCCAAACAGCAGAACTGTCACACACCTATCTGATATACCACTAACCCA
Source organism: Zingiber officinale (assembly GCF_018446385.1). Classification (NCBI taxonomy): domain Eukaryota; kingdom Viridiplantae; phylum Streptophyta; class Magnoliopsida; order Zingiberales; family Zingiberaceae; genus Zingiber; species Zingiber officinale. The sequence goes on along the minus strand of NC_055995.1, from coordinate 59,743,867 downwards.
TGAGTGATGGTGTGTACAGATACATGTAACTGGCGATGTGCTCATCAATAATGGAGCAGACAATCGCACAGCATGCAATCATGCAAGATGATGCATGACACTAAACATGGCAATATCATGAACAGCATAACAATAACCATATAAATAAATACAAAGTGTGTACCACAGGACAATGTATCAAATGGAAGGTACACCGATCAGATAGGGAATCAAATAAACCCTAGGTCCTGAACATAATGTATAATATGGTTGTGTCACTACCTCTAAAGCCTGTATGATCAGGTAAATAATAACATGCAGTGCATAATAAGTAAACAAGCAAACATGTATCAGATCATGTAGTGACCAACCGAAACAAATGGAAAACACAATCATTGCTATATGTTAAACAAATTATTATGCATATCAAAAGACATAAGTCAAAGTACCCGCCTCCAATAAGAAATGGTCCAAATCCGATAATCGAGATACTCGTCTCGCGTCAAGGTCCTGTAAATCAAACATAATGTCTAGTTTGGCTAATTCTATCATACCACAATTAACCAAACTAAATTCTAATCCAATTTAAGAAGTTCTAAATTGGATCCAACTAATCCATCCAACATAATTAATGAACCCTAATCAAACACATAACAATCTATTTCTTAATTCCAACTCATACCTAATTCAACCTATACATGATCAACAGCATAAATCAAATCCCTATGCTTACCTCAATTCACAGTCGAACGAGATGCTGGAATGAAATGGATGTTGTTTTTGGAAATGAGATTGCTGCTGACACCAGAAAATCCATAGAACAACCGTTTTCTGTTGGATTCCTTCACTGAACGGAATAAGATGAGATCCAGCAAGAAGATCACAAATCAAACAATACCTAATCACTACAGACCTATACAGAAATTGCATACACGACCTACCAATATGATCTCACTGATCTCAACCATAGCTTACCCTAACTCAGTGCCGACAACCTCCTCTCTGCCAGAGAACCAATCGAACCAGCAGACTTACCCTTCAAGGGTTCACTCTCCGGCGGCTAGGTCTCATGGTGGCTGGCGCTAGGGCTGTGGAGTCGGCATCGCTGGTGTGGAGAAGGGAAAGGGAAACGATGAGAAGTGCTCGGCAGAACCTGATGGCCGACGATGGTCGGAGGCGCACTGTGGGTTGCGGCCGGCAATTGGCTGAGAGGGGCGAGGGTGAAGTCGACTAGGGCAAAGAGGAGTCTCGGTCGCGTCGGCTGTGGGGGGCGTCGCCGCTGGCTAGGGCACGGCGTCGGCGCTAGTTTCTAGTGACCGGCGGTGTCTCGTGAGCGCAAGGAGGAATCGGCCACTCGGCGCAAGAGAGGAGAGAGAGCAGCGTCGGCTGTGGCTAGGGCAGAGACGAGAGGAAACCGAGGGATTTTGTCGCGAGAGGGGGAGGAAACTGCGCCGCTTGCGGTTAGGGCAAGCCGTCGGGCGCGCGGAGGGGAAAAGGGAGGATTCGGCGAAAACAAAGAAAAGAAAAGAAAAGCAAGGAAATAAATAAATTCAACTTTTCCTCGCTTAAATGGCCAGCCTAAATAGGCTTTCCCGGGGCCCTTTTTTTTTTATCCCCGCAAACTCGTCCATACGAGCTCCGAAAATTTTCCAAAAATTCCGGAAAATTCCCTTATGGTGTTATGCCCATTTCCGATATTTTACACTTTTTCTCCAGTAGCGATGTTTAAGTTCATTCAAATCATGCTTGCTATTGCAGCATACCACGATTATGAGATCTGGCAGATAGATGTCAAAACCTTATTTTTGAATGGCAACTTGCTCGAGGATGTGTACATGACATAACCTGAGGGTTTTATAGATCCACTGCATACTGGCAGAGTATGCAAGATGTATAAGTCCATTTATGGACTAAAGCAAGCTTCTCGGAGATGGAATCTTCAATTCGATGATGCGATCAAACAGTTTGGTTTCATCAAGAATGAAGATGAACCTTGTGTCTACAAGAAGGTTGTTGGGAACACAGTTGTCTTCCTTGTATTATATGTGGATGACAAACTATTTATTGGAAATGACATCCCTTTGCTATAGTCTGTAAAGATTTGGCTGGGGAATTGTTTCTCAATGAAGGACTTAGGTGAAGCAGCCTGTATTCTAGGCATAAAGATCTATAGAGATAGATCTAAGAGATTGCTTGGCCTAAGTCAAAGTACATATATTGACACGGTATTACTACGGTTTGTCATGCAGAATTCCAAGAAAGGATTTCTGCCGATGTCACATGGTGTGAGTGTTTCGAAGACTCAAAGTCCCTCTTCTAGAGAGGAGAGAGACAGCATGGATAAGATTCCTTATGCTTCGGCCATAGGATCTATCATGCACGCCATGTTATGTACTCGTCCTGATGTTTCGTATGCTTTGAGCAAACTTGATAGCGGTCAAAAATATTCTTAAGTACTTGAGAAAGACTAAAAAATATTTTTTGATATTTGGAGGCGATCTCGAGCTAGCTGTAAAGGGTTATAGTGATGGCAGCTTCCAAACTGACCAAGATGATTATAGATCGCAGTCTGGGTTCGTGTTTTGCTTGAATGGTGGTGCTATGAGCTGGAAGAGTTCGAAGCAGGACATAGTTGTTGATTCTACAACAGAGACCGAGTATATTGCTGCATCAGAAGCGACAAAGGAGGCAGTTTGAATCCGTAAGTTCATTACTGAGCTTGGGGTGGTTCCTAGCATAACTGATCCTATAGAGCTCTATTGTGACAATAATTGAGCAATTGCACAGGCTAAGGAACCTCGTTCACACCAGCGGACCAAACACATACTACGGCGCTTCCATCTCATTCGAGAGATCATCGATAGAGGAGATGTGAAGATTTGTAGAGTATCCACAGAGGCTAACGTCGTTGATCCCTTGACCAAAGCTTTGGCACAGAGAAAGCATGATAGTCACACTAGGTCATTGGGCCTTAGAGCCTACACTGATTGGCACTAGTGCTAGTGGGAGATTGTTAGTTAGAGCCCTAGAGCCAATCATATGATGATTGTTGTATGGACTCGATGTATTATATTCCTATATATTTATAAAGACATTTCTTTATGGTTATTATACTTACTTGTATTTGTGTCAAATAACTAAGTATAATATTGTCCATAAGTAGAAGGTTCTTATCTATATATATCAATCGATTGGTTGATTTGATAGTGAGATGATATAGAGAACACTACTCTTAATCAGTCCTAGTCAAGTATTAACATTTAGGGACAATGTTAATGCGATGAGACTAGCATGTAGGTCAACTCGATGACTTGATCTCACAAGTCATGAGTATAGAGATATCAAGTTGACATATGGGTATGCATTGGAGAATGTATACTGAATGACCCGCCATGAGAAAGTATCATGGATCGTTATATGAGTGTCATATACTTTCTCATGTGACTATTAGTATGACTATCAATCATTGGACCTGAAGTCACCATGGTTCCCTACATAAGGAGTTACATACTTTGGCTTAGTCAAACGTCACCCGTAACTGGGTGAACTATAAAGGCGATTACTGGGTATGTAACAAATTATGCGGAGGAATGTAAGTGATGTAGATGGGATCTATCCCTCCTATATGATGGGAGTGACACCATGATTCTTGATAGAGTGAGACCACTAAGTGCATGGTCATGCCCAAATGAGTTAATAGTAGATATTGAACTCATTTGTTTAGAGTGAGTCTACTTGGAGTTCAAGATATAGATTGATTAGAGGATGACACGGTCTATGCCTCAATTGATCAATCTAGATATCAATGATAGAAGGACATTGTCACATATTGTGAGAGTCACAATTAGTAGTCACAAAGGTGATGTTGGATCTCAACATTCTTGTAACTTGGGTAGTAATGATGTGTTGCTAGATACCGCTCATTACTTATGTTTCTAAATGGATTTAGGAGCATTGCCAACGTTACAAGAACCTATAAGATCACACACAAAGGGCATTTAGATGGAGAATAGGTATATATGATGGACCAAGAGGATTAGGTTCATATGATGAACTAAATTGGATTAAGAGTAATTCAAATTAGACTAATTGAGTTGGACTCAATTTGATTCATGTGTCCAATGAGTCTAATTTTGATTATGACTCATTGAATCAATTTAATTTAATGGATGGAGATTCGCTAAATTAAATTGACTTGAATCAAAGGTTGGATTTGATCAACCATGGGAGATAAGAAGTCAAGTTTGACTTGACTTGAGAGGGAAGATGAAGGGTCAAGTTTGACTAGACCAAATGCCACCTCATTTGTGACTTGGCATGGGCCGACCAATGATGGTGTTCCATATCATCAAGGCCACATCATTGTGTGCCACCTTATGAGGAAGACCAAGAGTCATGACTCTTGGTATTACATAGAGGTTTAAAACCCCTCCATTAAGTGGTCGGGCACATTAGTGAGGCATTAAGCAATTTGTGTGCTAATTCAAGTCTTCTTCCTCCTCTCTACATTCTCTTCTCCCTTTCATCCTCCATTGCCGTGACCACCAAGAGTGCTAGCACACTCTAAGTGGTTTTTCTCCACCTTTTGTCTGTGTGGATACGTGTAGATGAGTGTTCACTTGACACTCTACAAGATCCGGCAACTTTTGGACGAGCGGGATAAGCGAAGGGTTTCGCTTCAAAGGTATAATCTTTACCATGTAGATCTAGTGTAGATCTAGGAGAAAACTAAGTATATGTAAAAAATTTATCTTCGCACGGATCCGTGGCAAGAACTTCGAGGTTTCCGCAACGCAAAAAGTGATTTTTGGGACTCGAAAGTTCTAACAAATGGTTGATGTAGGATAAAACTCATGAAAAGAAATAAAGTTCAATGCATATAATCCCTCATGTACTAAACCGAAACATATCAAAATATTGTCATACGAGATGGAAACCTTAGAGTTTCCAATTACAACAGAATATCCTAACTGGTCTAGACTATGAACAAAATCTAGACTCCATCTTATTTCTGGAGCATATAACACGTCATGGAGATATAGGATTTGATTATTTTGCAGCAATAGCTTGCAAGTGGCAATCCCTCTCATCTCCATAAATGCCCCATTTCCCACATACAGTCTTCTTGCATGTAGGCTTAAATGGTGGAATTCTACATATACACTCCTATCACGAGCTACATGGTCTGTGGCTCTTGAGTCTACAATCCATAAAGGAGATGAGTTAGCAAACATCACACTAGATGACACATAACTCATACCATATTAAGAAGAAGGATATACCTTTCTCTCGCTACACTCATATGTGAAATGCCTTGGCTTACCACATACGTAGGATCGGACATTAATCTTTACGAGCTCTTTTTTCTTGCCTTTCCGTCCCTACCCTTTTTCACCAGTCTTTAAAATGGCTTCTTCTTGCCACGACCTTTGGTCTTCTTCTCATGCTTGCGCCACTTGCGCTTTGTACACCGGGAGCCCTTACTTGACTCCGCAAAGTGAGCATAACCTGAAGCAGGCTTGGTCACCTCCTGGCGCTCCTCCTCGAGTTCACAATGCCTACTCACATCCATGAAAGTATGAATACTTTCAGTGTGTGTGAGATAGGTCTTAACAGTATCCCAAGAGTCAGGCAAGGACTGTATCACTTCTAATACTTGAAGCTCATTTGACATAGGCTCCCCCATATTCTTCAAAGAGGCAATCATGCTCGACAGATGCATTAAATGTTGCTTCATAGTATGATCAGACCTCTTCTTATGAGTTATGAACTTATAGGTCAGCATCCTCAACTTAGGAGTTGACAGGGTGCCATAATGCTCTTTAAGAGTATTCCAGACCGACACAGCCATAGTATACTACTCATAAATTGGGATCAGTTCATCATGTATACTACTAAGAAGAATTACCCTAGCTTGGCCATCCTTCTTTTTCCAAGCACGATATACCTCCTGATCCCGTCTTGCATGTGTTGTGGTATCTTCTCCGGAGTCCATCATCTCGTGCTTAAGAACCTCCCTGAGTTCTTGTTCCTTGAAAACAAACTGAACCTTCTGGTGCTATATTTCATAGTTATCACCATTCAGCCTGTCTCCCTTCACAAAATCCAGTATGACATTCTTTGTTGCAGTCATATCTCTGTTATATAGAATAGAGAGACTTTAATGACATTTGATGCTTAATATATTAACTTTGTGTACCCTACAAATCATCTTAATTCAAATGACTCGAAAACAAATTTCAAGACGAGAGTATGAGTCAACAGACATCATACACCACAATTTGAAATTTCCTCTCACCATTCGAATTAAGATGTTGTACACACGTAGTCACTTTATACTCTCATGGCAAACCTACTTGACGTTGTGAGTCCACACACCGCCAAATACTGACAACATTATGTTACACTTCTTAGAGTTGGACCTCTTCATCTTACCCCGTGATACTCGGTTCAAGCCAAGGTCAAGTGGTTGTCTCCCACTTTAAGTTATAAATCGAGTGTAATTCGGACAAGTGTCAAGCAATGCACATGTTGCATAGCATTTTGTGCTGAGCACCTCTACATGCCGAGCACTGCGGACCTCTGCTCCTAAGAACCGCACTCGTGTGTCAAGAATCCGAGCACCACAGTTCTTCCCGAGTTCTTCCCAAGCACCACGGCTCAGTCGCGTTCTTGAGCATCTATGCTGAGAGCGCGGATGAGAAGTTTTGTGTGTGGCTGAACACGCAAGTTGAGCATTTCTTCTCTGGCTTCCTGAGCATCTTTGTGTGTCCGGACATGTTGAGAAAACTCTGCGCACGCGATATTCAATCGAGTTCGCGAGTTTCTCACTCGTAGATTCGTTGATCAGTTGGTCAACGAAGTGCATCAAACCAACTTAGCTCTGATATCAATGTTGGTTATGTATACAAGTAAAACACATAATTTACTTCTACTTTGTAGAAATTAAATCGTGTACCTTGGTTGGTGATACACCAATCGTCTACACTGCAAATCTTCGAAATTGTTGTGAACTCTAACCACGGACTGCTCAAAGTCGAGATGATAGTCACGTATCTCGAACTATCAATGTTATGTCACAACGCTTCAACCCTTAACCTGATGATATGTGATGACACCCTTCTTTTGTTCTTCTCAACAAGATAGAGACTACCACTCTCTTCTTACTTGGACTCCCCTCCTTTTCTTTCTTTTTCTCTCACTCATATACTTCATATAAGAAGTATGTATTAATAGGATAAGATAAGAATGGGGGGTTACTAACATTAGGGAGTTACTGACCTTCATGTAGTAATGCCCCTTAATGGACATAGGTTACATGTAGTAATGTCCCTTAGTGGACATAGGTTACATGTAGTAATGCCCCTTAGTGGGCATAGATTACTTACATGTAGTAATGCCCCTTAGTGGGCATAGGTTACTTATATGTAGTAATGTCTCTTAGTGAACATAAGTTACATGTAGTAATGTCACTTAGTGGACATAAGTTACTTACATGTAGTAATAATCCTTAATGGGCATAGGTTACTTACATATAGTAATGACCCTTAGTAGGCATAAGTTACATGTAGTAATATTCCTTAATAGATATAGGTTATATATAGTAATATTTCTTAGTGGGTTTAAGTTACTTACGAGTTTTGATAAAAATATAATATGATCATTTTAAAATTGTTTTGGTAACTTTAAAAGTGTTTATAAAGTGAACTTCGATACCCCTCCTAGAATGCATCTACCTTAGAATACATCTTTTATACATTTGGATAAAATCAAGAAGCACGATCAACTAAGATGAAAAGGCACAATTAGGCCTAAGCACATAGGCTTACAATACTTAGAAAGGCCACCAAATGCGACCAACGGGCCAACACATTTAAGTTTCTCTAGCCCCTTTTCTTGCGAATGACAACAATACATTGTAGCAAGCAAGGGGTAGCCCACTTTTTCCATCCTTATAAAATCATTTCCTATTTTCCAATCCAAGTTACTTCAAACTTAAATAACTTTTCTCCTAGTGAATGCATTTCGTTATTATTTTTTCTCTAAAGAGTACTCTTAAAGTGTTGAAGATTCTTGGGTTCCTAAATTTTCAGTATTTGTATTTCAAAATGTAAGTGGTTGCAACTTTAGAGAACGATTACTAATAATCACAGGTAACATGATCAAAAAAATGTCATCTTAATAAGAAACTGCAACAACTAATTAAAAGTCTAACGATATTATTGTGGCATTAGTATATGTCACAGATATCTAATCCAAAAGGATATGTTATACCTAAAGTGATTCGCGCGTCAACTAATTAGAAAAAATAATAATAGTTTTAATTAGCTTCATTGATTATTCTTGGGGAGATCGGTTCGGTCCCACGGAAGTTTTCCAACGACTACCAGGATAAATCGGAAAGCGTGCACGATAATCAATCCAGAAGTCCAACATCTTTTGATTACACCCTTTATTTGAAGAAAAAATTCTTATAAATACGTCGTAGTTGAAGTTCAAATTATAGATATCTAAGTGATAATTTAAATATCCTACTGTGGTACCATGACCTCGAGAACTAATTAAAGAATTATGGTTCATGTTATTATTTCATTATTAGACTGTGTCAAGCTACCAACAATTTGATGACAGCAAATCAAAGGAGATGAAGATACATCTGCATTAACAATTATTATTATGAAGATAACTTTAACATAATTCGAGAATATGATAATGAAGTAGTCAACTCTAATGGATCTCCAATAGTAGGCACCATCCTCATCGTCCTTGTTATTATATTTTTTGATTTGAGAATGATAATTTTAGATGCTCAGTTTTAATATCGAAATTGAACTAAACTATATGAAATAATCGATATTTTTTAAAAAAAACATAATTTTCTTAAATAGTCTCACCGGATTTTTAAATTCGATCGATTAATTCAATTTAATTAAACTTGTGCTCATCCCTAATAACTTCTACTACTTTAATAAACCGACAAATTGATTTGGTTTTCAAAATATTGATTGAAGGGGTTATTTAATTGTGGATATCATCTCCATCACAGTCCAAGTCTTTCTGACAGACAGTGTCGAGTAACAAGGACAAGGAACAAGGGGAGGTGCTTCCATGAGGGATTTCAGGTGGGTGCGGGGCACCTTGCAAAATCCCCATGCGTGCTTCTTGGAATCAAGATATATAATTAAAACAGATAGGGATGGAACAACAACTTAATTAACTAGAAGCACAATAGAAGAGGTGGTATTTAAAGATCTATGAGTCTTCACGCTGATGAATGTTTTGTTTAATTTGTGCAATTAGAAATTTTCGGTTGTTTATTTTGGTCTTCAAGACCTGAAAGATCAGTTGCAACTCCGAGACAACTAACTTCATCAAAATAACACTAGAGGCAACCAATACCATAAGCGCATCTCGCAGAATCTTAGTTATTGAATGCACCTCATGTTCCAAAAATCTAGAAGAAAAAGATATGATGATGATAGTGATAATGATGCCGTTTATATCCGACGCTACGTTCACAAATTTCTATTGTATCATCTAGTAATTAATCGTGTTAGAAGAAGAAAATTGGACTGAAGTGCCAAGGAGAAATGAATTAGTCATTTAGATTTCAGATAAACAAAGGTTAGAGATTAGACAGAAATGGTTGAACAAACGGGAACTATTAAATCCAATCACTAAATTAAAAAAAAAAACATGGTGCGTGAGTGGACCAATATACGATGCATTTGTCCAAATTCATGAACTAGAGAGATGGGAGAGAGAATTTAATTTATTTATTTATTTTATTTTTTTTGGTAAGAATAAGATAAGCTCAGCCATGGTGGTTGTCCTCTGTTGTCTTTTCAACGCAAGGCTAAGGTGGGATGCAGCAGCCCATGCGGCTGTGCCTCCCCCTCTCTCTCCCACCTCCGAAAATAAAATTAAAAATGTAAAATCTGTACAATTCATCTAATCATTACTTATTTTTTCCGAGTATCGTAATTTATCTTCCTCGTGATGATATAAGATCGGGTGCAACGGAAATATTAGGGACGAACGATTTCATCTTTTACCGCATAAAAATGCAGAGACTTGCATGAGATGATCAAGCACATAAAGATTGAAAGGCAATTTATTAAATAACTTTGCCAACTTTCCTTCATATCCAAATTGGTATCCAAGTTTTATATTTATCAAAATATGTACATATTTTCAATTAAATCCTTTCTTCATCGACTGTTGCTTCACCAGTAGCAACTGCTATGTATTTAATATGTTTGTATCAAACTATCTAAAAAATTATAAAATTTTAACTTTCAATTTAGAATGTGGAATTCAAGTCCGAGGACATGATTACGCTCAAGAAAATGCAAGAAATACAACGAATTTGATTTAAAGTATTTATAAGGCACTTAAGGCCATAGCGATATTTAATTTGTTAAAAAACTTATTGATAGACTTATAGTGTCTAGAATTCTAAAAGTTGGACATGATCTAGGAGGGAGTCTTAAAAATTCTTTGGTAATCTTGATGAGTGAGTATGACAAGTATAGACCTCTAATGAGTTTATGTCGAATTGTCTCAACAAGCACGATAATGGACCTACAGTGTCTAGAATTTTAAAAACTCAACATGGTTTGAACTAGGAGAATCATAAGAACTTTTTGATGGTGTTAGTGTGTGAGTATGATAGGCTTAGGTTCTCTAATGAACTTACGTTAATTTTTCTTAAAGCTATGAAGATTTAACCTACAACTCTTAATTTAGGCTATGGAATCCATGTCTAAAGGAATGATTATACTCAAGGAAATTCAAGAAGTATAACGAATTTAGTTTGAAATGTTTATAAATGTCTAAAATCATCAACGAGTTTTGACAAAAAAATTCATGGGTGAACTTATAGTATTTAAAAATTCAAAAGTTTGACATGGTATGAATCATGACACTCCTAAGAATTATTTGATGGTGTTACCGAGTGATCGAGTATGACAAACCTAGGTCTTCTAATGATGTGAAGATTTTAAAAAACCATAGTTTTGAATAAGTTGTGGAATCCAGGTCTAAGGGTATAGTAACACTAAGAAAAAATACAAGGAGTGTAATGAACTTAGTTTGAAGTGTTTATGAAGTGCTTAAGTCCATCAGCAAAACTCGTTGATGACCTACAGTATTTAGAATTTTAAAAGCTTGATATGGTCTGAATCAAAGGAGTCCTAAGAACTTTTGATGGTGTTGGTGAGTGAGTATGACATGCTTAGCTCCTCTAATGAGTTTGTACTAAATTATACAAAGGTTGTGAAAATTTTAAAAAACCACAAGTAAACTATGATATCTAGGTCTAATAACATGGTTTTACTTAGGAAGATCCAAGAAGTGCAAAGAACTTAGTTTAAAGTGTTTATGACATGTTTAAGGCCATTGATGAATTTTGGCCAAAAACTCATTGATGGGCCTATATTGTCTAGAATTTCAAATGTTTGACATGGTTTAAATCAAGAGTCTTAGGAATCCTTTATTAGTGTTTGTGATTGAGTATGATAAGCCTAAATCATTTAATAAGCTTGTGCTAAATTATTTCAAGGCAATGAAAGATTTTAAAAATTTACAACTCTCAATTTAGATTGTGAAATCTAGATCTGACGACATAATTACACTTAAGAGTTCTTAAGAGTGTAATAGTCCTAGTTTGAAATGATTATATAATTGGCTATGATGACCTTAGAAACCTTAAAAATCAAAACCAAGCTCATTGCATATTTGCATTCATTGCAACTTCTTGTGTGTAATCATTAGATATGGATTGAGATATTAAGTTTAGGATACTTCGGAAACACGTTAAAACCAAGTTTATTGCACTACTTATCATTTCAATTTTTTGATAGTCAATTGGCACAATCGAATAATGTCTGAATAAGGTCTAAGAATGATTAAGGTAGTTGACTGTTTATATACCATCGATGACTTATGTTGTTGGTGAAAGAGAAGTATAATAGAAAATAGATATATATTTTGATAAATATAAAATTTAGATATGTAATTTGAATATTAAGGAAAGTTGATTACAGGTACGGTTTAAAAATTATCGAAAAAGGAATTATCACATGTTGGAACTTACCGTATCATGCTTTGTTGATTCTTTCTTTCTTTAATCTTTTTTTAGTGGTTTCTTTGTTTCTGTGCCATGCCTGGATTGGTTAAGAGGACGGCCATGTTAGTACAGCAAGGACATTTCCTCCAGAAACGGAAGTAGACATCAATACTGCACGCCTCCCCATGCCTTGCTGTCTGCTTCAATTCATGATATTAGTTCTTATCGATTTCATTTAAGAGTAACAAAATCATGTTTATTTAGTACATTGCAAAAATTATGTTTGTTCCACCTTCAAAACTTAATCTGTTTAACGTCTCATTTTCATTTAAGAATACTTTTTTAGATTAGAAAAAACTTCTTATAACTTAAAATGTTAGAGTATGAAGTATGAACAGTTGGACAAGTTGCAAAATATATGACTAATTCTACATCAGATCTGAAGGCACGAGTTCTGTGGACTTTGGATTCTTTCTAGAGTTCCAATAACTAGATCAACAGACAAACAATATAATGTCTCCATAGATATATATCTACTTCCACATATTTAATAATCAAGTAAGTACAGAATGCATAGTAGGCATATCACAACCATGTCAAGACAAATGTTAATGATCACAAAAGTTTAGGGGGCATGTCATGGCAGCTTTAGCTGTCTTTGATTCTTTGGGAAGAACATAGTTGATACGGTGCATAATGATAGGTTTCGGTCATCGGTAATAAAAAAGATGTGACAGTCAGAAGTCAAGGGGATGTGACAATCAACAGTCAGGAGGACGTGACAGTCAACAGTCAAGAGGACATCATAGTCAATAACTAGGGAAATAAGAGGTAGGACTGTCTGATGTTGTCAAACGCATAATGCTCGGTCGAGTGCTTACAGATCAGGATACCAGATCTAAATCAGGATGTGCAATCAGGGGAAAGCCTGACCTGCTCTGACTGGTCAGGTTGTTACAGCTCGGTTATACTCAGGCCTGATTCTCTCAGTAGACCAACTTCCGATCAGCTCTTGAGCGATCTCACCACAACTCTCCCTACCCCTCAAGACTTAGGCCAGGTGTTATGCTTTACAGTTCACCCTGAACTGCCCTAGTCATACCCAGTCGGGACAGTAGGTGCTACATGACAATAAGGTCAGGGAATCGTAACCACCTGTCAAAAAATAACTGATGTATGTCAGGGAATATTCCAATGATCTGCGGTCATCTGTGAATGAAACCTTCTTCCAGTCCACAAAAGGATGTCACGCATCCCCCATCACCAGATGGGTCCTGACACCCGACATTCTCTGACATCAGTCAGGCTCCAAAGGTATTCACTATCATATAAAAAGGGAGACCCTCTCCCATGCGCAGGTATGCTCTCTCGCACATTCTCACTTGTCATCTACTTTTTTTCTCCTTCGTACATTGTTCTTATGGGGAAAAAGTACCTGACTTGAGCGTCGGAGGGCCTACTCCGGAGACTTTTCCCCTGGTTTCTAGCCTCTAACGTTCCGTGTGCTTGTCTGAATGTGTTCAGAGCTCAAGTAGTGCCGACATAGTCATCATTGTTCGTCAGTGCCACATGGGGGTTCGTTCTTGTAGGCGCATACGAGAAGGGTGTCCTAGTTGCCTCTCCGTCAATGCTAGCGACAGCTCATCCAGCCTTTGTCTGACTCAGATTCCAGACAAAATCAATTTGACACCATATGTGGGAACACATTCACCTATTCTAAAGCATGAAGATGGAAGAGACCGAAAGAATCAACGTGACCATGACGGCAGGGGAGTATGAACTATTCAAGGAAGCCAAGAGGCGAGCGGCTTCCGAAAAATAGACCATTGCTTCAAGACCATACAAGATGTCTGCAATTTCCAAGGACCCGACTCACGTTTCTGATAGAGGATCTAAGAGGAAACTCCCCGAGGAGTTTCCCCCGGTCCGAGCCTAGACTATTACCATAAAGGTCCGGACTGCTATAATAAGAAAGAGCAACTACATGCCTCCATGGCGGAAAGCTCCCCACCCAGGGACTTAAAGAAAGGAAAAGTCATAGTCCTCAGGGAGGAGCCCCGGGGGGAGCCTGATGAGCAAGTGCCCTTCACTCTAAGGGTACTCAAGGAGAAGCTACCGAAGGGGTACAAGCCCCCAACTATTGGAGAGTATGACGGTAGTAAGGATCCGAAGGATCATCTTCGGAAGTTTTGGAACGCTGCGTTATTGTACCAATACAACGATGCCATCAAGTGCTGAGTGTTCTTGAATACTCTATCTGGTTTGGCACAGAAATGGTTCGATGGATTGTCGAGCGGGTCCATCACCTGCTTTCATGATTTCAAGACTATTTTCTTGCATCATTTCGCCAGCAGCAGGAAGTACCAGGAGACAGACCACTGTCTCTTTGCTCTCAAGCAAGGGTCTGTCGAGCCCTTGAGAAGCTATATCAAAGACTTCAACCAGGTGGCCTAGGGCGTCCCGTTCGCTACTTCTGAAATATTAATAAGCGTCTTCTCCCATGGATTGGTAAAAGGGGAGTTCTTTCGAGACCTCATCCAAGAGCCAGTGAAGAACTTTGATGAAATGCTAGGGAAGACTGCCAGTTACATTAACGTAGAGGAAGCTCAGGTGGCTCGACGGAAAGCGGACAAGGCGCCGGCTCCCGCCAACAAATCAGAGAAGAGGCCACTCCAACCGCCAGCTCAGTCTCTTCTACGCGCCCAGGATGCTCGACCACAATTCCCTCCCGGTCAGGATTACAGGCCGACCCAACGTGTGGCATCTCTCCAAGCCCCAAGGCCCAATCAGTAGGGGTCACGTTATTGCACTTCCCATACGTCTCACACCCATGCCACAAGTGATTGCTTCCAGTTCGCCCGTGACTCCTAGCGCGCAGCTGAGCTGGGCCTACCTCTACCTGAGATCGCACCTAAGATCCAGAGGCTACTGGCTGGCCAGCAGCCCGTAGCAGGCTAGTCTGGTAGACCCCTGTCCGACAATACAGGACAAGGAAGTCAGCAGCTTGGTCGCAACCAAGAGCCCGGAGAAGTCCAGGAAGAGGAGAAAAGGGGAAACGCGGCCATCCGAGGGATTGGCATGATCTCCGGAGGGCCCACAGATGGATATTCTGCTAGGGCTCGGAAATCTCATGAGCATCGCTTGGAGATACACGTTGTAGGATACAACCATGAACAAGCTGCAGGGCCTATCATCAGTTTTGGGTCACAAGACCTGGAGGGGCTGGAGCTTCCTCATGATGATGCTTTAATAATCAAAGTCTTCATAACCAACAGTCACATGGACAAAGTTTTCGTTGATATCGGAAGCTCTGTCAATGTGATGTTCAAGAGTGCATTCGAAGGAATACATATCGACGCTAGTGAACTCCAGCCCGTGGCACTTCATTATACGGCTTCACCGGCAATGAAGTAAGACCCATGGGCCAGATCAAGCTAGTCATATCTTTGGGTAGTGAGCCCCTGGTGAGGACGTGGAAGAGCACTTTCATAATGGTGGATTCATCGTTCTCGTACAACGTCATCTTAGGGAGATTGGCACTGCACGAGTTCTGAGCGACAGTCTCCACTTTCCACCAGAAGATCAATTTCCCTATGGGAGACCAGGTCGGGGAAGTCAGAGGTGAGCAATTAGTCTCTCGCAGGTGTTATATCGACATGGTGAAGGTGGAGGCTCGCAAGGATCAAAGAACTTAGGATGACAGTATCCACATCATCCAAGAAGAGCTTTTACCTATAGTAGAGGATCTCATCCCTTGGGTGGAGATCCAACACTATCTCGAGCGTTCGAAAAACCTCACTCGTATATCGAGCAACCTTCCTATCAAGATCAAGATAGACCTGGTTAAATGCTTGACGTGTAATAGGGACGTCTTCGCTTGACCCCCCGAAGAGCTACCTGGAGTCAGGCCCGAGGTGGCTGAGCACAAACTATATCTTCAGCCCGATTCTCGACCGGTCAAGCAGAAGAAACATAACTTCTCGATCGAGCAAAATAAGATCATCCGAGCTGAGGTGGACCAGCTATTGAATGCAGGACACATTAGAGAAGTGCAGTTCCAGCCCTGGCTCTCTAATGTGGTCCTAGTGTCTAAACCCAACAATAAGTGGAGAGTCTACATCGACTTCCAAGACCTTAACCGTGCCAGCACCAAGGATTGCTACTAACTACCCAGGATTGATCAGATGGTAGAGTCGACCTCGAGTTGCGAAAGGATTTGTATGCTCAACTCTTACCAAGGGTACCAGCAGATCCCTCTATCACGGGAAGATCAAGAGAAGATCAGTTCATCACGGCAGAAGGTACTTTCTGTTACACCGTCATACCTTTTGGATTGTGAAATGCAGGAGCTACCTACCAAAGGATGATGGATAAGATCTTCCAGGAGCAGATAGGGAGGAATGTGGAGGTCTATGTGGATGACATCCTCATCAAATCCACTCTGGCCATAAATTTGATTGTTGACATAGAAGAAATTTGCGGCACATTACGGCAATATGGGTTGAAGTTAAATCCATTGAAATGCTTGTTTGAAGTTGGGGGGAGGGGGGGGGGATTCTTGGGATACCTTGTTTCCGAGTGGGGAATTAAAGCTAATCCTTATAAGGTCCAAGCACTTCGAGATATGAAAGTGCCTCAAAATATGAAGGAAGCTCAAAAGTTGGTGGGTCGAATAACTACACTGTCCAAGTTCATATCTCGGTCCGCAGATCGAGCACTGCCCTTCTTCAAGGTGTTCAGGCGAGCAGCCAAGTTTCAATGGGATGAAGAATGCAACTAGGCCTTCAAAGAATTGAAAAACCACTTGGAGACCTTACCCTCACTATTTAAGCCCATTGCGAGGGAACCGCTCTAGATCTATCTGTCAGTAACCTTTGAAGTCGTGGGGGCGATGTTGGTGAAAGAGTAAGATAATGTACAGCGGCCGGTGTACTTCTTCAGCCACTTATTGAAAGGGCCCGAGTCCCGATACACGGCCCTAGAAAAATTAGTTTATGGATTGGTACTCATGGCTTGTCGCTTAAGACCCTATTTCTTGGTACACCCCATTTCAGTCCTGACCAACAGGACCATGGGGAAGGCTCTTACTAATGTGGAGGTAGCAGGCCGTCTTATCAAATGGGCAATTGAGTTGGGAGAATATGACATACAATACCAGTCCCTAACAGCAATTAAAGCGCAAGCCCTAGCAGATTTTCTGATGGAGGTCCATCAACCTGATTCTGAAAAAATTTGGAAGATCTATGTAGATGGGTCATCCACCCTGCAAAGAAGAGTGGGGATACTCCTGATATCTCCTCAAGAAGATATCCTGCAACTGACTGTAAGATTAAATTTCATAACTACTAATAATGAAACAAAATATGAAGCGCTATTAGCAGGGCTGCAAGTAGCTCGGCATGTGGGAGCCGCTTGGGTGGTCATTTATTCAGATTCTCAGCTCATAGCTTAGTAATTAGCGGGCAACTTCGAGGTTAACAGTGACAAACTGCAGCTATACCGGGAAGCATATGAGAAAATAAAAGAGGATTTCAAAGAAGTCACAGTGACTAAGATTCCCCGGCCAAATAACTAAAGGGCTGATGAACTGGCTAAAATGGCCAGCTCTTTAACCACTTGGGTGCTAGATAGGTCGATAGCTCCGAACCTTCCTAATAGCTCAGATAGACCTACAGAATAATATCGAGGAGCCAATCGACTGGAGATCCCCCATGATCATTTATCTTCAGTAGGGCGTCTTGCCTATTGATCCGGAAGAAGCCAGGTTGATCAGGAAAAGAGCTCATGCATATACCCTAATCAAGGGTCAACTGTATAAGTGAGCATTCTTCAAACCACTTCTCAAATGCTTAGGAATGGAGGAGACAAAGTATGCCCTGCAAGAAGTGTTGGTGCAACCTTAGGTCAAGGTTGACCTGGTTGACCCGACTTGAGTTGACCTTACTCGAGTTGTATTTTGATGTTTGACGAGAATAGAAAAGTTATATCTTGATGTTTGACAAGAATACAAACTTGGGAGATTGTGGGTGCAACCTTTGGTCAAGGTTGACCTGGTTGACCCAACTTGAGTTGACCTGATTCGGGAAAAGTCCAAGCAGGGAGCTTGGCACGGAAAAGTCCAAGTATGGAGACTTGGCACGGAAAAGTCCAAGCAGGGAGCTTGGCACGGAAAAGTCCAAGTATGGAGACTTAGCACGAAAAAGTCCAAGTATGGAGACATGGCACGGAAAAGTCCAAGTATGGAGACTTGGCATGGAAAAGTCCAAGTATGGAGACTTGGCACGGGAGAAGTCCAAGCAGGGGCTTGGCACGAGAGAAGTCCAAGTATGGAAGCTTGGCATGAGAAGTCGGAGAGGGCTCGGCAGCTCGTTCTCCGGACTAGGTCAGAGAGGGCTCGGGAGCTCATTCTCTGGACCGGACGTGGAAGTCGGAGAGGGCTCGGTAGCACGTTCTCCGGACTAGGTCAGAGAGGGCTCGGGAGCTCGTTCTCTAGACCGGACGAAGTCGGAGAGGGCTCGGTATCTCGTTCTCCGGACTAGGTCAGAGAGGGCTCGGTAGCTCGTTCTCTGGACCGGATGAGGAAGTCGGAGAGGGCTCGGTAGCTCGTTCTCCAGACTAGGTCAGAGAGGGCTTGGGAGCTCATTCTCTGGACCGGACGTGGAAGTCGGAGAGGGCTCGGTAGCTCGTTCTCCGGACTAGGTCAGAGAGGGTTCGGTAGCTCGTTCTCTGGACCGGATGAGGAAGTCGGAGAGGGCTCTGTAGCTCGTTCTCCGGACTAGGTCAGAGAGGGCTCGGGACCTCATTCTCTGGACCGGACGTGGAAGTCGGAGAGGGCTCGGTAGCTCGTTCTCGGACCAGTCGAGGGGTCGGTAGCTCGTTCTCTGGACCGGATGAGGAAGTCGGAGAGGGCTCTGTAGCTCGTTCTCCGGACTAGGTCAGAGAGGGCTCGGGACCTCATTCTCTGGACCGGACGTGGAAGTCGGAGAGGGCTCGGTAGCTCGTTCTCCGGACTAGGTCAGAGAGGGCTCGGGAGCTCATTCTCTGGACCAGATAGAGTTGGAGAGGGCTCGATAGCTCGTTCTCCGGACTAGGTCAGAGAGGGCTCGGTAGCTCGTTCTCTGGACCGGATGAGGAAGTCGGAGAGGGCTCAGTAGTTCATTCTCCGGACTAGATCAGAGAGGGCTCGGTAGCTCATTCTCTAGACCGGGAAGGCTTTAGGTTTAAGGCTGGGAAATTGGATCGGTCTGCAGATCGATCCAGTGATACTATGGGTTATCTGATCGGTCTGGTGACCGATCAGTAACCAAACAGTGGCTCACTGTAAGGTATCTGATCGGTCACAAGACCGATCAGGAAATGATCAGAGGTAGAAAAAGGTAGGGGGATCGGTCTGTGGACCGATCCACCTATAGCCTGATCGGTCCACAGACCGATCAGAGCCTTCCTTGACCGATCAGGCGCCTCCCAGACCGATCAGGTTGGAGCCTGATCGGTCCAGGCCTAGCCGTTGCGACACAACGGCTAGATTTCTGTGTTGTTCTTTGTCTTCTTCTTCGCAGGTGCAGATATAAATTAGATGCTGAGCGCCTCTACAGTTCTTGCTCTTCCTCCTTACTGCGATCTGAGCTTTGCTGAGCTCCCTATTCCTGAAGCTTCATGTGAGCTTCCCTCGACTGGGTGATCAGCTGCTGTTGACATCGTGAAGTTGCTGCTTCATCGAACTCCAGTCGACGAGAAGGCAAGCAAAGTGTTGTTACATTTATATTGTTCTTGTTTTCTTTCTCTATTGGTTGTACTCCACTCTTGCTGTTGCAAGAGAGATTGTGGCGAGGTTTCTCCACCCAGAAGGAGTTCATATTAGCCGGTTATCCGGGGTCTCATCCACCGACGGATTGATAGGCTTCGTCCACCTTACGGACACGCCGAGGAGTAGGAGTATCATCTCCGAACCTCGTTACATCATCATGTTTGAGGTTTGATCTTCTCCACTTTCGTTTCTACATTGTATTTCTGCTGCGCTAACCTAAATTGTAGGAAGAAACGATAATTTGAGGTCGGCTATTCACACCCCCCCTCTCTAGCCGCTATCCGAAGGTCCTAACAAGTGGTATTAGAGCAAGGTTGCTCTTCGACGGATTAACACCTGGGGGAGCACGAGCTAGAGAATGGATCGACTTGGAGAAGACATCACGATTCCACCCTTCTACGATTGCGACAACTTCGCGTATTGGAAGGTAAGAATGAAGTATTTTCTTATGACTAACCTAGTAAATTGGAATTGTGTACAAGTAGGTTTTATTCCTCCGGTGGATAAAGAAGGAGAACCTCTTGAGAAGAAGAAGTGGACGAAGGAGCAAATCCACAAATCCATGATCAACGACGAGGTAACGAAAATCTTTGAATTTTCATTACCTAATGATGTCTTGCATAAGATAGGTGGATACAACGATGCCAAGGAGTTGTGAAACAACTTGGCTAAATTCCATGAGGAGAGCTCCAATTCAAGTCATGAAGAGGAGTCAAGTGAGCCAAGTAGCTCACATCATGGAGGTATGGAATTAGAAGTTGAGGGCTACTCAACATCTAAGGAAGAAGAGGAGAAGAGTTCTTCTTCAAGATTAGAAAAGACTCTTAAGAATTTGGAGAAGTCAACTCTAGGGTCTAAGGGTCAAAAGCAAAAGCCCAAGGACATGAGAGGTTTGAGTCACAAACTTAAGTCTCAAGTGGTCAAACCCACTTACCATAATGTTCCATTCGATTATGGAACAAGACCTAGGGCTAGGAAGACCATCACCAAGGTCACAAGGGGAGTCACCTCTAGAGTTGATCTTGATGAGTCCCAAATGACCAAGGCTTTAAAGCCTAGGAGGGTCATTAGGAGGGTTGCTAGGGAAGTCATCCCTAGTGAATATTTAGTGAACCCAATGAGCTCAAATAGGTTTTGGGTTCCTAGGAGCGTGATTTCATCACGCTAGATGGTTTAGGGTGTGCCCATCTTATTTGGATAGGTAGTTAACCTAATCATGGCAAAAGGTGGCATTTTAGGAAGTTTCAAGGTATAACCAATCCTTGAAAATGAAATTAAAAATTATTCCTAAGGTGATTAGGATGTGCCAACCATATTTGAGGAGTTTTATAGGATCAATCTAATTGGCACATAGTGATCTAAAAATCTTTAGTATATGATTTTAGGTCTATTACACTTAGGAATATAGAATTTGTGGCAAAATGATCAAAATTATCAAAAATGGCAACTAAGGCTAGAATTAGGTATTTTCTATACCTTTATATGTTATTTGCCATATATTGTTTGTCATATGCCATGTCATGACATCATATTTATTTTATTGTCATTTAAAATGTCATGATAATGCTTAGGTTAGTTATATGTCATGCCTTATTTAAGTTTCATACTTTATGACATGACATCATGACATTGGCACATGTTTTCACTTATGATATTATTTTATGCCATGTCATCATCTCTTGCATTTATGATCAATTAAATTGATTTAAGGATAAAAACTCAATTTGATATGGAAATCAAATTGTTGTCTAGAAAATGCATGAGAACTTAGCTTAAGATGACCTAAACCCATATCTCACATCAAAATTGACTTGGATGTGTTTGATACACCTTAGATGTGTGTGAGATATTAGGATTATGAGTTAGGATCAAGGTGCATAGCTCTTGTACCTAGATGAGCCTAATTCTAAATTGAGGATCATAGGGAAAGCTTGTGTACAAGTCATGTACATTTAGCCCTAAGATTGTGGTCCTAAATTGAATGGTTTAAAATCATTTCAAAATTGATTTGAAAAACCTTGATGAAGCTTTTCTAGTGATAGCATTCATCATTGAGCAAGTTGATACAAAGATGGATTAACCTTGAGCTATTTCAAAGTTGTTCGAACTTTGTATCAAGATTTGAAAATGGAAGTTATTTTCATAGAAAACTATTTTTTCATGATAATATATGTTATGAGGAATGTATCCTCAAAATTTTACAATTTTTGGAATGTTTTGTGATTTTTTAGGGGTTTCTGAATTTCGGGAGAAAAATCAAAAATTCCTATCAGAGCTTTGCAGACCGATCAGAGGGGATGTTGATCGATCCAGGGAGGTCTGGATCGGTCACTGGACCGATCCAGGGAAGTGTGGATCGGTCTGGTGACCGATCCAGTAAAGGGCTGAGCGTGCCAAAATGCTGATTTTCGACTGATTGTCTGAAATTTCAGCTGGAAGTTGGTATTTTAGATTTCTAAAGGAATGAAACGCTCCAAGATATTGTTGGTGCAATGGTCAAGGGGGAGTTGACCTTTAGGGGGAGTTTTACCTATTGGTCAAGCAGGAGTTGACTTTTAGGGGGAGTTTTTACTCGTCAAGATGAGTGATATGAGATTATCACTAAGTTGATTATTGTCTTTAGTATCATGGGGGAAATTAAGGGTTTCAATGAAAGAGATGAGACTTTCATTAGGGAGAAACTCTTAACCTTGATTCACTCTTTTTGATGTGTGTCAAAAAGGGGGAGAAATGTCTAGAAAATGTTCAAGGAAGAACATTGGAGTTTGGGGAGAATGTTCAAGAAAGAACATTGATTGGAGAACTATTGGAAAACCTAAGTTAGGTTATCGGGTTAACCTAACTTGATTATGGTTTTTGTCAAACATCAAAAAGGGGGAGATTGTTGGTGCAACCTTAGGTCAAGGTTGACCTGGTTGACCCGACTCTAGTTGACCTGACTCGAGTTGTATTTTGATGTTTGACGAGAATAGAAAAGTTGTATCTTGATGTTTGACAAGAATACAAACTTGGGAGATTGTGGGTGCAACCTTTGGTCAAGGTTGACCTGGTTGACCCAACTTGAGTTGACCTGATTCGGGAAAAGTCCAAGCAGGGAGCTTGGCACGGAAAAGTCCAAGTATGGAGACTTGGCACGGAAAAGTCCAAGCAGGGAGCTTGGCACGGAAAAGTCCAAGTATGGAGACTTGGCAAGAAAAAGTCCAAGTATGGAGACTTGGCACGGAAAAGTCCAAGTATGGAGACTTGGCATGGAAAAGTCCAAGTATGGAGACTTGGCACGGGAGAAGTCCAAGTAGGGGCTTGGCACGGGAGAAGTCCAAGTATGGAAGCTTGACATGCGAAGTCGGAGAGGGCTCGGCAGCTCGTTCTCCGGACTAGGTCAGAGAGGGCTCGGGAGCTCGTTCTCTAGACCGGACGTGGAAGTCGGAGAGGGCTCGGTAGCTCGTTCTCCGGACTAGGTCAGAGAGGGCTGGATCGGTCCAGACCGATCCAGTGAGACTTTGGATGACTGATCGGTCCGCAGACCGATCTAGTGAGGCTAGATGTCTGATCGGTCTGGTGACCGTGGAAGTCAGAGAGGGCTCGGGAGCTCGTTCTCTGGACCGGAAGAGGAAGTCGGAGAGGGCTCGGTAGCTCGTTCTCCGGACTAGGTCAGAGAGGGCTCGGGAGCTCGTTCTCTGGACCGGACGTGGAAGTCGGAGAGGGCTCGGTAGCTCGTTCTCCGGACTAGGTCAGAGAGGGCTCGGGAGCTCGTTCTCTGGACCGGATGAGGAAGTCGGAGAGGGCTCGGTAGCTCGTTCTCCTGGACTAGGCCGAGAGGGCCCGGAGCTGCTCCGGACCGGACGTGGAAGTCGGAGAGGGCTCGGTAGCTCGTTCTCCGGACTAGGTCAGAGAGGGCTCGGGAGCTCGTTCTCTGGACCAGACAGAGTTGGAGAGGGCTCGATAGCTCGTTCTTTGGACTAGGTCAGAGAGGGCTCGGTAGCTCGTTCTCTGGACCGGATGAGGAAGTCGGAGAGGGCTCGATAGCTCATTCTCCGGACTAGATCAGAGAGGGCTCGGTAGCTCGTTCTCTAGACCGGGAAGGCTTTAGGTTTAAGGCTGGGAAATTGGATCAGTCTGCAGACCGATCCAGTGTTACTATGGGTTATCTGATCGGTCTGGTAACCGATTAGTAACCAAACAGTGGCTCACTGTAAGGTATCTGATCGGTCACAAGACCGATCAGGAAACGATCAGAGGCAGAAAAAGGTAGGGGGATCGGTCTGTTCACCCGATCGGTCCACGACCGATCGAACTCTAGCGAGATTGATCATGGGACCGATCGCTTAGGCCTGATCGGTCCATGCATCGATCAGGAGACTCCCAGACCGATCAGGTTGGAGCCTGATCGGTCCAGGCCTAGCCGTTGCGACACAATGGCTAGATTTCTATCTTGTTCTTTGTCTTCTTCTTCGCAGTTGCAGATATAAATTAGATGTTGTGCGCCTCTACAGTTCTTGCTCTTCCTCCTTACTACGATCTGAGCTTTGCTGAGCTCCCTATTCCTGAAGCTTCATGTGAGCTTCCCTCGACTGGGTGATCAGCTGCTGTTGACATCGTGAAGTTGCTGCTTCATCGAACTCCAGTCGACGAGAAGGCAAGCAAAGTGTTGTTACATTTATATTGTTCTTGTTTTCTTTCTCTATTGGTTGTACTCCACTCTTGCTATTGCAAGAGAGATTGTGGCGAGGTTTCTCCACCCAGAAGGAGTTCATATTAGCCGGTTATCTGGGGTCTCATCCACCGACGGATTGATAGGCTTCGTCCACCTTACGGACACACCGAGGAGTAAGAGTATCATCTCTGAACCTCGTTACATCATCGTGTTTGAGGTTTGATCTTCTCCACTTTCGTTTCTACATTGTATTTCCGCTGCGCTAACCTAAATTGTAGGAAGAAACGATAATTTAAGGTCGGCTATTCACACCCCCCCTCTCTAGCCGCTATCCGAAGGTCCTAACAAGAAGTACATCATAGGTGTTGCGGTAACCACGTTAAAGGGAGGATGCTGGCTCAAAAAGTGTTACTGACCAGGTATTTCTGGCCCACTCTACAGAAAGATGCTCAACGACTGGTGAATACTTACTTATCTTGCCAAAATATCAGAACCTGATCCATCGACCGACCGACATGTTGAAAACTTTAATAGTCTCATGCCTCTTTAATCAATGAAGCATGGACATTGTGAGACCATTCCCAATGGCATCAGGTCAGAAACGATTTTTGCTCGTAGCAGTGGATTACTTTTCCAAATGAGTGGAAGCAGAAGTTCTGGCCAGAATTACTGAGGGAGCTATTATTCAATTTCTCTGAAAGAACACCTTATGTCGATTTGGAATACCGCACAAATTGGTCTCAGATAATGGAAGACAATTCTAAGGGCGTAAGATTCAGGAATAGTGTCGAGGATTTGGAATAACCCTGGCCTTCACGTTCGTGCTTATCCTCAAAGTAATGGGCAGACAGAGGTCACCAACAGATAGATGGTTTGAGAGTTGAAGGTCAAGTTGGATCATGTAGGCGGTGATTGGGTGGAAGAGCTACCTAGCGTCCTCTAGGCATATTGCACGACTCCAAAAGAAAGCACCGAGCTCACCCCCTTGCATCTGGTCTAAGGTAGTGAAGCAGTTGTGCCCTTAGAGGTTGGGGTGACATCCGTTAGAAGACTATTGTACGATGAGGAGAATGCCGAGCGGTGACTTTCAGAACTGGATTTTATCAGTGAAACTCGAGAGTGAGCAGCTGTCCGGTTAACTGCCTATAGGCAGCGGATGCATCAAAATTACGATAGGAGGGTGATCCCGTGGTTCTTCAAAGAAGGAGATTTAGTGTGGAAAAGGACAAAGCTTGTAGGGGAGGTAACCAAGTTAGCACCTCAATGGGACGGACCGTATAAAATTGTTAAAAGATTAGCGTCAGGCACCTACTACCTACAAGACGCTCATGGTAAGAGGCTGGACCATCCTTGGAGTGCTAACTACCTCCAACCCTGTCGTACTTAAGTGAATTACTCCTTTGTAATACTTAAGATTGAGACGACATACTATTGGGGCATGAAATGGCCGGTCGGGCATGAAATGACCGGTCGGGCATGAAATGCCCTTTCAGGATAATTAGATCTAGAATACTCATGAATCACTAAGACTCGCTCAGGTTCCTGTGCAAGGGTTAAACGACTCAAGCTTCACTGAGTAAGGATTAAGGAAAAAGCATAAAACCTAAGGAGGAAGTAGTAGTAGGAACAGTGAAAATTAAATGAACTTTTATAAGTACAATGGGCAAGATGTTCATGTACAATAAGAAGAGTTATTTAAATTCTGAGAATACATCATTGGGCATCTCTCTAAGGATCTGGCGATGATCCAGGAAGTCCTCAGGAGGATCGGAAGATAGATACCCTCCCTCTTTGAGTTTCTAGAGTGTTCCTATCGCCCCATAAGCCATAGACCTAACGAAGCGATCCCCAACTTGTGAGCCAAACTCTGGAGAGCGTAAATATTCTTCCCGGCTAGCTTGTAGATGATCGTTCTCCCCTGCCTTATAAGTCTCTAAGGCAATAACGGATCTAGATAAGGAAGACTAAGCCTGAGACAGCTCTGCCTGCAAAGAGCCCAACTCCGTTGCTTGAGACTCCAAATCCCTTCTCTGGCCCATAAGAAGCATGCCCTTGGATTGCTGCTCTTGAGTCAAACAATCCATCTCTTACTTATGTAGGAGCTTTAAGTCCTCCAGAGCTATAGTACGTTGAGTCAGTTATGACTGAGCCTCTTGACACTTAGCCTCGGATGACTATAGGAGAGCTTCAAGCCTACTTTTGTCATCTTGGAGACGACCGGTCTCTAGTTGAGCCTCCCCCAGGGTTTCTTCCCAGGAGGCGTTCATCTTCCTAAAGGTCGCTACCTCCGCCTTTAGTTGGGACATGACTGAGGTAGGGTTAGATAATTGAGACTCCAGATCAACGGCATTATCCTTTAGAATTTTATTCTGCTGATATAGGAAGGAGAATGTCTGACTCAATACTAGGGACTCAGCATAAACCTATGCAGGTAAGTTAGCAGGTAAGCTAGTGGTTAGAGTAAAGAAAAGAGGAGCAATAAGGGAGAATGGGGGCATACCGCAGCAGCTCCTATGGAGAATCGATCCAGTTGAGCGGGTAGGGGGAGAGTATGTTAGCTAGAGCCCTAGAGCCAATCATTTGATGATTGTATTTTGGACTTGTTGTATCATATTCTATATAAATAAAGGCATTTGGTTTTTGATTATTATACTTACTTGTATTGGTGCCAAATAAACTAAGTATAATAACGTCCTTGAGTAGACGGTTCTCACCTATATCAATCAGTTAGTTGAACCGATAGTGAGATGATATAGGGAACACTACTCTTAATCATTCCTAGTCGAGTATTAACATTCAGGGACAATGTTAATGCAATAAGACTAGCATGTAGGTCAACTCGATGACTTGATCTCACAAGTCATGGATATAGAGATATCAAGTTGACACATGGGTACGCATTGGAGAATGTATACTGAATGACCCACCATGAGAAAGTATCATGGATCGTTATATGAGTGTCATATACTTTCTCATGTGGCTATTAGTATGACTACTAGTCCTTAGACCTGAAGTCACCATGGATCCCTACATAAGGACTTATGTACTTTGGTTTCGTCAAACGTCATCCGTAACTAGGTGGACTATAAAGGCGATTACTGGGTATGTAACGAATTATGCAGAGGGATGTGAGTGATGTAGATGGGATCTATCCCTCCTATATGACGGGAGTGACATCGATATTCTTAATAGAGTTTGACCACGAAGTGCATGGCCATGCCCAAATGAGTCAATATAGGATATTGAGCTCATTTGATTGAGTGAGTCTACTTGGAGTTCAAGATTTAGATTGATTAGAGGATGACACGGTCTATGCCTCACATTGATCAATCTAGATGTCTAGGATAGAAGGACACTTGTCATATTTTATGAGGAGTCACAATTAGTAGTCAAAAGGTGATGTTGGATCTCAACATTCTTGTAACTTGGGTAGTAATGATGTGTTGCTAGATACCGCTCATTACTTATGCTCCTAAATGGGTTTAGGGGCATTGCCAACGTTACAAGAACCTATAGGGTCACACACTAAGGGCAATTAGATGGAGATTAGGTTCATTAGATGAACCTAAATGATTACGTTCATATGATGAACCAAATTGGATTAAGAGTAATCCAAAGTAGGCTAATTGAGTTGGACTCAATTTGGTTCATGTGTTAAGTGAGTCTAGTTTGGACTTAGACTCATTTAATTAATTTAATTCAATGAATAGAGATTCATTAAATTAAAATTGACTTGGACCAATGGTTAAATTAGATCAACCAAGGGAGAGAAGTGGTCAAGTTTGACTTGACTTAAGTAGGAAGATGAAGAGTCAAGTTTTGACTTGACTTTGACTTGACCAATGCCACATCATCAAGGCTTCTTCATTTGGTCAAGTTTGACTTGACCAAATGCCACCTCATGGAGGAGATCAAGAGACTTGACTCTTGATATTCCATGGGGGTTACATGCCTTGAAGTGGCCGGCCACTTTTAGGTGGAATGAAAAATTGATTTTTTCATTCAAGTGGTTGTAACTCCATCTTCTTCTTCCTCTTGAGTTTTTCTTTTGCTCTCCCTCTCCTCCCTACTGATCTCTAAGGTTGCTAGCACATCCTTAGAGATTTTTCTCCATCTCTTGCTTGTGTGGATACACATAGAGAAGTGTCTACTTTGACACTTTCGAGATCCGGCGAACCGAGGACAAGCGGAATTGCGAAGGGCTTCGCATCAAGGGTATATTCTTTCTTCATGTAGATCTAGGAGTAGATCTAAGTTGTAAACTCGTACTCGTAAATTTTGTTCTATACTCTTCGCACGAGATCCAGTGGCATGGGTGATTCGGGGTTTCGTAACGCGAAAATGCGGTTTTCGCGGCCCGATAACCCAACAGTGGTTTCAGAGCCACGTGCGAAGCGAGTACGAGTTTAGATTCATATTTTTATGAAAAATATAGATCTGTAAACTTTATGTAAATTCATGTTTTTATAGTTTTAATGGGTATTTTTCTCGTAGAAGCGAAGCACAAGTGCTTCGGCACTTGTAGGCTTCCGCTACCGGGAAGATTTTTCCAAAACGGCTTGGTTTCGCCCCAAATCTTTTTGGGACAGCGGGCTAAGACACTGTTAGATCGCAAAGGAACCCTCGCGATGGTTAGATCGCGGGTAGGGGCGCTGCCCCTGGCCCCCCAAGGGGATTCGTTCCGCGATTGCGCCCCAAAACGCTAAACGGGATCGCCGGGAAAAATTTACTCATAAAATTGTAAAAATTATGAAAAATTACAGAAAATTATGAAAAAATATATAATTTAGAATTATATATTAATTTTGTGATAGTCATGGCCCAAAAGACCCAATGTGATTGGATTTGTGTTGTAATTCATAATACGGCTTGCGTGCCGTTATGTGATATGCGTGCTGTATTTATTTTTATTTTATTTTATTTTCACGACCTGCGCGTCGTGCCTTTCTCTTATATTCTGGTTGTAAATTAGATTTAGACTCGAATGTAACTCGAGTTGCAAAATTGTAATGTAAATTTTGAAGCGGTGGAAGGTCCACTCGAGACGGAGTTACGAGGAGGGCGCGAGCAACACGAGGTGGTCAAAGGAAGGAGCTTGAGAAGCTGTTGACCTTAGGTTGACCATCCGATCTTCTCATTAGCTTGAGAAGATCGTAGTAGGGCCATGACTAAATCACAAATTAATTTAATTAATTACTTTTGTGTGTATGTGATGCATGCTAGTTAATTAAGTAATTAATTAGTGCCTAACGATTAGATTAGATCTAAGTCGTGCACATGATGCACCCTTCGATTAGATTAGTTCTATCGAGTATATGATACGCATCATCGTTTAGATTAGATCTAAATCACGTCAACTCGAAATGCCTACCATGCCGTGATACCTACCACTACCTCGATCGCATGTAGTTGTTGAATCTGCCAAAGCAGAGCAACACATACTATCTTGGTAGGGTACGGAGGGACAATCTTGGTCCTTCCTATCAACGCATGGGTGAGTATAACTCAATTAGATTGAGTACTCCTAGTTAACTCGGTTGGATCGAGTATAACTATAGGCATTCTTCCAACGGTTGGAAAGTTAGGTCAAAATCACATATATATTAACTCTCGGGCGTATTAGCCAAAGCTAACTTGAGTTTTAATATAAATGCAGATTTTGATTCTATAAACAAGAGTTGCATAGAGATGTAATTGGTAATCGTTACCTACCGATCATACTAAGTCTTGGGCATATTAGCCAAAGCTAACTCAAGGGTTAGTATGATGTGGATCTTGTCCCACATGAATTATAGAATTCAGTGGGAGCATCATTTAGTTAAAGGCCTAATTAAATGATTAAGAATATGATATTTATTTCTGCTTTTATTTCTGTTGTAGATTACCATGAC
This sequence comes from Zingiber officinale, assembly GCF_018446385.1. Classification (NCBI taxonomy): domain Eukaryota; kingdom Viridiplantae; phylum Streptophyta; class Magnoliopsida; order Zingiberales; family Zingiberaceae; genus Zingiber; species Zingiber officinale. Next base: position 59,713,466 of record NC_055995.1, on the reverse strand, counting down.
GTCGAATACGAGCACCTTCTCCCTGCGATCTGTCCTCGAGAAGGACAAGCTCAACGGAGCAAACTTCCTGGACTGGTACAGGAACCTGAGAATAGTTCTCACCCAAGAACGTAAACTGTACGTTCTGGAGCAGCCCATTCTGGAGTCTCCTCCTGCCACTGCCCCGCGAGCTGACCGAGATGCTTTCAAGAAGCATCAAGATGACACATTAGATGTGTCTTGTCTAATGCTCGCGAGCATGAACTCTGAGCTTCAGAAGCAACACGAGTTAATGGGCGCTTACGATATGATTGAACATCTTCGTCAACTGTATCAAGGTCAAGCGAGGCATGAGAGATTTGATATCTCAAGGGCACTGTTTTAGTGCAAGATGTCAGACGGGGCTCCCGTAGGCCCATATGTACTCAAAATGATTGGGTACATAGAGAACCTACAAAGGTTGGGGTTCCCACTTGGCCAAGAGCTGGCTACTGACCTGATCTTGCAATCCTTGCTGGATAGCTACAGTCAATTCGTTCTAAACTACAATATGAACGAGATTGACAAGCCACTGCCCGAGATGCTTAGCATGTTGAGAACTGCTGAGCTAAACCTTAAGAAGGCTAAGCCCAACACTGTTCTGATGGTTCAGAAACATAAGGGCAAGGGCAAGCCCAAAGGCAAAGGAAAGTCCCAAGCCAAGGGCAAAGGCAAGGCACTGAAGCCTAAATGAGGGGTCGCCAAGGATGCTACCTGCTTCCACTGCGGTCAGACCGGGCACTGGAAGAGGAACTGCAAGGTATACTTGGAGGATCTTAAGAAGAAGCGAAGTGAGACTTCCACTTCAGGTATATATATTATAGAAGTCAATCTATCTATTTCTACATCATGGGTATTAGATACTGGATGTGCTTCTCACATTTGTACTGATGTGCAGGCGCTGAGAAATAGCAGGGCATTAACAAAGGGCGAGGTAGACCTACGAGTAGGCAATGGAGCATGGGTTGCTGCTGTTGCTGTAGGGACTTACTTTCTATCTCTCCCCTCTGGGCTTGTACTAGAGTTAATCGATTGTTGTTATGTGTCTGCATTAACTAAGAACATTATATCAGTTTCTTGTTTGGACAAGAAAGGTTTCTCGTTTACTATAAAGAACAAATGTTGTTCCGTCTATTTAAACGATATGTTCTATTGTAGTGCACCTCTGATAAACGGACTCTATATTCTAGACCTTGAGAGCCCTGTCTATAACATAAATATCAAGAGGTTCAAGTCAAATGACATGAACCAAACCTACCTCTGGCACTGTCGCTTAGGTCATATAAATGACAAGCGCTTATCCCAGCTCCATAAGGATGGTTTGTTGGACTTATTTGATTTTGAATCATATGAGATATGCGAGTTATGCCTATGAGGCAAGATGACCAAGACTCCCTTTAGTGGGCACAGCGAGAGAGCAACTGATTTGTTAGGACTCATACATAGTGATGTATGTGGCCCTTTCAATGTTGCTGCTAGAGGCGGTTATAAATACTTCATTACATTTACTGATGACTTCAGTAGATATGGCTATGTGTACTTGATGACACATAAGTCTGAATCCTTTGAAAAGTTCAAAGAATTCAAGAATGAAGTACAGAACCAGATTGGCAAGAGTATTAAGATACTTCGATCCAATCGAGGTGGAGAATACCTTAGCCATGAGTTCCGTGACTATCTAGCTGAGTGTGGGATTCTATCCCAACTCACTCCTCCTGGAACACCACAGTGGAATGGTGTATCCAAAAGGAGGAATCGTACCCTATTAGATATGGTACAATCTATGATGAGTCACACAGATCTTCCGACATACCTTTGGGGCTATGCTTTAGACACGGCAGCTTTTATACTCAACCGAGTTCCATCCAAGGCCGTGACAAAGACACCATATAGGATATGGACTGGGAGAGATGCCCAGTTGTCTTTCATGAGGATTTGGGGTTGTGAGGCTTACGTTCGATGTCAAGTCTCAGACAAATTAGGACCCAAATCCGACAAGTGCTTTTTCATTGGATATCCCAAGGAAACTAAGGGATATTACTTCTACATTCCCAGTCAGCATAAGGTAGTTGTGGCAAAAACTGGGGTCTTTCTAGAAGGGACTTTGTTTCTAGAAAGACTAGTGGGAGCGCGTTCGATCTTGAAGAAGTTCAAGATGCAAATAGTAGCACTGATGCCTCGATGGAAATTGAACTGGAACCACAAAGTGTTGTGGATGATGTTGTTCCACAAGGAGTTGAGGAACAACAACCAGTTTAAGTAGACATACCTCTTCGCAGGTCTGATAGGGTACGTCGTCAGCCTGAGATACTCATTTCTCTTGTCTGACCATGATGACATTGTGCTCATAGAGGATGAGCCTACCACCTATCAGGAAGCTGTGATGAGACCAGATTCCAAGAAATGGTTAGAGGCCATGAGATCCGAAATAGAATCCATGTACACCAACCAAGTATGGACTTTGGTTGATCCACCTGAAGGGGTAAAACCCATTGGGTGTAAGTGGGTCTTTAAGAGAAAGACTGACATGGATGGACTTATCTATAAAGGTCGCTTGGTAGCTAAAGGTTTCAAGCAGATTCATGGTATTGACTATGATGAAACTTTTTCTCCAATAGCGATGTTTAAGTCCATTCGGATCATGCTTGCTATTGCAGCCTACCATGACTATGAGATATGGCAGATGGATGTCAAAACCGTGTTTCTGAATGGAAACCTACTCGAGGATGTGTACATGACACAATCTGAGGGTTTTGTAGATCCACAGCATACTAGCAGAGTATGCAAGTTACATAGGTCCATTTATGGACTAAAAGAAGCTTCTCGGAGCTGGAATCTTCAATTCGATGATGCAATCAAACAGTTTGGTTTCATCAAGAACGAAGATGAACCTTGTGTCTACAAGAAGGTTGTAGGGGACATAGTTGTCTTCCTCATATTATATGTGGATGACATACTACTCATTGGGAAGGGCATCCCTATGCTTCAGTCTGTCAAGACCTGGCTAGGGAGTTGCTTCTCAATGAAGGACTTAGGTGAGGCATCCCGCATTCTAGGGATACAAATCTATAGAGATAGATCTAAGAGATTGCTTGGCCTAAGTCAGAGTACATACATTGACAAGGTACTCCTTCGGTTTGCCATGCAGAACTCCAAGAAGGGATTTCTGCCGATGTCACATGGCGTGAGTCTTTCGAAGACTCAAGGTCCCTCTACTAGAGAGGAGAGAGACCGCATGGATCAGATCCCTTATGCCTCAGCCATAGGATCGATCATGTACGCCATGCTATGTACTCAACCTGATGTCTCGTATGCTTTGAGCATGACGAGCAGATACCAGTCAGATCCAGGTGAAAGTCACTTGATAGCGATCAAGAATATTCTTAAGTACTTAAGAAGGACTAAAGAATATTTCTTGATATATGGAGGCGATGATGAGCTAGCTGTAAAGGGTTACAGTGATGCTAGCTTCCAGACCGACCAGGATGACTATAGATCGTAGTCGGGGTTCGTATTTTGCATTAATGGTGGTGCTGTCAGCTGGAAAAGTTTGAAGCAGGATACAGTAGCTGATTCTACAACAGAAGCCGAGTACATTGTTGCATCAAAGGCAGCAAAGGAGGCAGTTTGGATCCACAAGTTCATCATTGAACTTGGGGTGGTTCCTAGCATTGCTGACCCCATTGAGCTCTATTGTGACAACAATGGAGCTATAGCACAGGCGAAGGAACCTCGCTCACACCAGAGGACCAAACACATACTACGGCGCTTCCATCTCATTCGAGAGATCATCGAGAGAGGAGATGTGAAGATTTGTAGAGTACCTACAGAGGCTAACATCGCAGATCCTTTGACCAAGGCTTTGGCACAGAGGAAGCATGATGGTCACACTAGGTCATTGGGGCTTAGAGCCTACACTGATTGGCACTAGTGCGAGTGGGAGATTGTTAGCTAGAGCCCTAGAGCCAATCATTTGATGATTATATTTTGAACTTGTTGTATCATATTCTATATAAATAAAAGCATTTGGTTTTTGATTATTATACTTACTTGTATTGGTGCCAAATAAACTAAGTATAATAACGTCCTTGAGTAGACGGTTCTCACCTATATCAATCAGTTAGTTGAACCGATAGTGAAATGATATAAGGAACACTACTCTTAATCATTCCTAGTCGAGTATTAACATTCAAGGACAATGTTAATGCAATAAGACTAGCATGTAGGTCAACTCGATGACTTGATCTCACAAGTTATGGATATAGAGATATCAAGTTAACACATGAGTACACATTGGAGAATGTATACTGAATGACCCGCCATGAGAAAGTATCATGGATCGTTATATGAGTGTCATATACTTTCTCATGTGGATATTAGTATGACTACTAGTCCTTAGACCTGAAGTCACCATGGATCCCTACATAAGGAGTTATGTACTTTGGTTTCGTCAAACGTCAGCCGTAACTAGGTGGACTATAAAGGCGATTACTGGGTATGTAACGAATTATGCAGAGGGATGTGAGTGATGTAGATGGGATCTATCCCTCCTATATGACGGGAGTGACATCGATATTCTTGATAGAGTGAGACCATGAAGTGCATGGCTATGCCCAAATGAGTCAATATAGGATATTGAGCTCATTTGATTGAGTGAGTCTACTTGGAGTTCAAGATTTAGATTGATTAGAGGATGACACGGTCTATGCCTCACATTGATTAATCTAGATGTCTAGGATAGAAGGACACTTGTCATATTTTGTGAGGAGTCACAATTAGTAGTCACAAGGTGATGTTGGATCTCAACATTCTTGTAACTTGGGTAGTAATGATGTGTTGCTAGATACCGCTCATTACTTATGCTTCTAAATGGGTTTAGGGGCATTGCCAACGTTACAAGAACCTATAGGGTCACACACTAAGGGCAATTAGATGGAGATTAGGTTCATTAGATGAACCTAAATGATTACGTTCATATGATGAACCAAATTGGATTAAGAGTAATCCAAAGTAGGCTAATTGAGTTAGACTCAATTTGGTTCATGTGTTAAGTGAGTCTAGTTTGGACTTAGACTCATTTAATTAATTTAATTCAATGAATAGAGATTCATTAAATTAAAATTGACTTGGACCAATGGTTAAATTAGATCAACCAAGGGAGAGAAGTGGTCAAGTTTGACTTGACTTAAGTAGGAAGATGAAGAGTCAAGTTTTGACTTGACTTTGACTTGACCAATGCCACATCATCAAGGCTTCTTCATTTGGTCAAGTTTGACTTGACCAAATGCCACCTCATGGAGGAGATCAAGAGACTTGACTCTTGATATTCCATGGGGGTTACATGCCTTGAAGTGGCCGGCCACTTTTAGGTGGAATGAAAAATTGATTTTTTTATTCAAGTGGTTGTAACTCCATCTTCTTCTTCCTCTTGAGTTTTTCTTTTGCTCTCCCTCTCCTCCCTACTGATCTCTAAGGTTGCTAGCACATCCTTAGAGATTTTTCTCCATCTCTTGCTTGTGTGGATACTGTTGGGACCGAAAAGTAGCTAGAGGGGGGTGAATAGCTCGTCGCGTGCTAGGTGCTCGTCGTTGCTTGTTTTTCAGAGATACGCAGCGAAAATACAAGAAACAAAAACACGCAACGCTAACAAGGATGGTTTACTTGGTATCCACCTCACAAGAGGTGACTAGTCCAAGGATCCACACCTACTCACGCACCCTCCACTATGAAACACTCCTTTATGGTAACTACCAAAGGCGGAGAAGCCCTACAAGACTCTCAATACAAGAAGAAAGAGAAAGGTAATGAAATACAAGCACAAGCTTACAATGAGTACAAAAGCCCTAACCCTAGCTTCTTCTTCTTGCTTTTGATCCCCCTCTTGACTTGGAAGAACCTCCAAGAACCTTCAAGAACTGGCAATCTGGAGCTTAGTGAGAGCTGTGGAGTTGCTGGTGAAGATCGTGATTGAATAGTAGAAGTTCTGCCGAAGAAGACGCACGCCAACGGCCTTTATCTGCGCCAACGGTCGGATCCCGATCGATTGGATTGCTCCCAATTGATCGGGGAGGCTTTGGATCGATCCACGGATCAATCCAGAGCGCCTCTGTGCTCTGGCAATTCGCCTGGATCGATCAGCTGATCGATCCAGGGCTTATCGCGACATACAGCACCTTCCCAATCGATCCACTGATCGATTGGGACCTCTAGATCGATCGGCTGATTGATCCAGAGGCATTCTGTGCGCTCGCGACTTCCTCCCAATCGATCCACTGATCGATTGGGACGAAGGCTTTTCGCAGGGACACCCCAATCGATCGACCGATCGATTGGGCTCCAGCCAATCGATCGGCTAATCGATTCGGCTTCTGGTTTTTGCCTAAAACCAAGTCCCAAGCCTCCCAAACCAACATCTGGTCAACCTTGACCTGTTAGTTCATCATGCCTAGCATCCGGTCACCCTTGACCTGCTAGGACTCCCTCACCAAGTGTCTGGTCACTCCCTTTGACCCACTTGGACTTTTCTTCATCTTGCCAAGCATCCGGTCACTCCCTTGACCTACTTGGACTTTCACAAGATGTCTGGTCAACCTTGACCCATCTGGATTTTCCCCGTGCCTGGCTTCACTCACCAGGACTTCCAATCTGCCTAGCTTCACTCACTAGAACTTCTCTTCTGCCTGGCTTCACTCACCAGGTCTTTCACCTGGCTTCACTCACCAGGATTTTCTTCTGCCTGGCTTCACTCACCAGGACTTTCACCTAGCTTCACTTACCAGGATTTTTCTCATTGCCTAGCTTCACTCACTAGGTCTTTCCTTCTGCCTAATATCTCAGTTAGGACTTCCCAGTCAAGTATCCGATCATCCTTGACCTACTTGACTCTTCTTCAATCAACCTTGTATTGTCAAACATCGAAACTCAAACCAAGACTCAAGCTTGGTCAACCAGGTCAACCTTGACCTGAGGGATGTTGCACCAACAATCTCCCCCTTTTTGATGTTTGACAATACCAACACTATCACTTACAATACCACATGTAAGTTAGGCTAATCCCATAGCCTAAACCTTCTTCATGCCACTAGGTAATGAATACATAAGTTAAGCCCTTCATTCTCCCCTAAGAGGGCAAACTCCCTCTAGGTACTGAAAGTCTAACTTACTCCCTTTCATTCTCCCCCTATTGGCACACATGAACCCCATCTTTGGGCACACATTAACCCATACCCCATGTTTGGGTACACATCAACAACTTCACTTGTTGATAACTCTCCCCCTGAAGAGTTGTGCATCGTTGTTCACAACTTCACTCGTTGTGATCAACACGATAATGAAAGTCCCATACCCTTCATTATCCTTAACCCTACATTCTTCCCCAATGTAGTCAAATGCCCCATCCTTGAGAATTATCCACTTAAACCCACTTGTACAATGAGGATATCCACTCCCCATTAAGGTTCAAACGCTCAACCTTGAGCATGTTCTTAAAAGAAGGTTAACCACCTTCCAAGGTTCATGAAAAATAATTTTCATGTCTTTAAAGAGTCCCTCCCCCTAAAGACATGGTGGTAACTTCTGTCATTACACCAACAATGACTTGGAATCCCTAAAATTTTAGGAAACCCACTTTTATAAGTTTTGAGGTTCAAATATTCAAAATTTGAAACAAACCTCAACCTAAACTTCAATTTAGTTTTCCTTAACCAATACATCCTTGTTTTCAACATGAAAACACCCTTTTTATGTATACAAATACATTTTTAAGGGTTTGGAATGGTTACCTAGACTGAAAGAGGTTCAAAGATGCTGAAATCAGGCATTCCCAGTCAAAATCAGCAACTTGGATCGATTGGAATTGGGTTCCAATCGATTGAACCTTGCTGAATCGATCCACTGATCGATCCAGGAGGGCTGGATCGATCGGTGGATCAATCCATGAAGCTTCTATTCGCGAGAAGCTTGCTCTCAATCGATCGCCTGATCGATTGAGACCCTTCAATCGATCGGGTGATCGATTGAGGTCTGATAGTTGCTGAAATTCATCTTTTGTGAATTTCAGAAACCCCTAGAAAAATCTACAAAAATCAAAAAATCGTGAAAATTTGTGTAAACATTATTTAGGGTATATACTATCAAGGAAAAATAGTTTTCTAAGAAAATACTTCATATTTTCAAAGATTGACACAAACTTGAAAACTTGTAAAAATTTTAGTGTTTTCTTCAAGTTTGTGTCTAACTATTCAATGGTGATTACTATCAAAAGATAGCCTTCACCAATGTTTTCCAAAATCATTTTAAAAACATTTTCAAAACCAATATCCCACCATGTTCCTTGGGCTTAATGTACATGACTTGTACACTAGCTTTCCTAATGATGGGAAAACACATAACTATGTGTTTTGATGAACTTAAAACTCAAAAGAATGCACTTAATCAACATCTTGAGTTTTGTTCATCATCCTAACATCTCATTTATATCTAATGTGTACTAAAATACATACAAGTCACTTTATAGGTCTTTGTGAGATGTAAAGTTTGGTTTTGCCCTAATCTAGGGATCATGCATATCTATCTAGGCATTTTGAATTAGATATTGAACATCCACTTAGGATGTCACTTGTTGATTACCAATTGTTGAACAAATACCACTTGTTTATTCCCCTTGTTAAACAAATGCCACTTGTTGAAGTAATGTCATTTGTCCTTAATTTTAAGGAAATAAACATAATGCATGATAATGTTATGGTATACATCAAAAAGAAATAATTTTCAAAAGAAAATTCCTATAACTACATGATGTATGTATGTCATGACATGATATTTTTATGTTTTTCATTATAAGGAATGAATGCAAAAATAAACATGATGTCATGGCATAAAATGGGCAAACAATCATGGCAAGGTTTAGCATACCTAGATTACCTATCTAAGTATCCTTAAACCTTAACTAATCCTTAAGTTCTAACCTAGATTGCCCAAAGTGCTTCTAGAAAATGCCAAAACCTATATTGGCATTTCTAATTCTCTTGATTAATTTTTGCCAATTGAAATTAAGCGTATTCCTCAAATATTGGCTAATTTCACTTTTCCACAAGAGTAGCACTTTAAATTAAGGCTTAGCTTGCCTTTAATTTCCTAAGAACATACCAAAATCCCAACTTGGTAGTTCTTATGTTTTCTCAAATTGTGCCAATTTAAAAAAAAATCAATACTTCTCCAACGTGGCACATTTTACTCTTTCAAAGAGTGAATCATAAATCCATTTCATTTTCAAAGGTTAATAATAACCTTGAAAATGCTCCTTGAGTGTCAATTTCTTCAAAGTTGGGTTAACTCCCCTTCTTCTTAGAGTTGACACTCTCTAGCCCATCTATGGGGTAGAGAAGATGCTCCTAGGAACCCAAAATCTATTGGTGCTCCTTGGATGCTCTAGGTATTCATTAGGGATAACTTCCCTAGATGCCTTCCTAGTGACCTTGTTTGGCTTCTTAGAAGCCTTGGTCACTTTTTCTAGGTCAACTCTAGGGATTGCTTCCCTTGTGATCTTGTTTGTGACTTTCTTAGACTTTTTAGAAGCCTTAGTTACATTTATTGCAAAAATACTCTTAGGGATAACCTCCCTAGTATTTTTGGCTTGCCCACTAGACCTAGGATTGGTTCCATAACTATATGGAACCCTATGATAGGAAATTACATCCTTCTTGGCCTTTGGTTTGTATCCCAAACCTCTATGGCAATTGGATGGATTTGATACTCCTAGCCCTAGATTTTTACCCTTAGACCCTTGTGTCATATTTGTGATTTTTCTAAGGGTCTTTTCTAAATTATCAAGTCTTGACCTCAAGACTTGATTTTCCTGCCATAATTCTTCAACCTTAGGTTTTTCAATAAAACCTTGATTTTTCTTCTTCTTAGGCAAATACCTAGAATCCTTAGTGTTCTTGCCTACATTTCTATTTACCTTTTTAAACCTAGGTTGAGAGGTTTTAGCATGATAAGCTATATGTTTTTCCTTAATGCTATCATGCTTCCTATTTTCATGGTAAATAGCATTAAAATGATATAGATTAGTATTAGCATGCTTTTTACCATAATTTAAAGGTATAGGCTCAATAAAAGTTACCTTTCTTTTTACTTTGGAGGCTCCCCCTTGACTTGAGCTTCCTCCATGAGCCTTGACCACCTTCTTCCCCTTAGGGCATTGACTTCGGTAATGCCCCTTTTTGTTGCAAGAAAAGCACACAATGTGCTCCTTGCTCTTCTTTGTTCCGGGGATGGTCTCCTTTGGCTTTACCTTGCCCTTTAGTGCCACTTGGCCCTTTTTCTTGGCCAATTTAGGGCACTTGCTCTTGTAGTGCTCTTTTTCCCTACACTCAAAGCATATAATATGATTTTTATTAATTGAAATTGTTTTACCTTCACATGTAGGGATGTCACTTGATCCTCCATATGATGTGGATGTAGAGGCTTTCTCTTGATCCGATAGTAATGCTCCTCAATTAGATTTGACTTGACTCGCGGAGGTGGAAGCCACATCATCCTCTTCTTCTCTTGATCCGGATGTGGAGGATTCTTCTTGCTCTTGTTCCGGTGTCAATGAAGATTGCTCCCCCTCAATCCTAGAGGTGGAGACTTCACCTTCTTCTTCATCCTCTTGTACATGAAACAAGGAATATACTCCTTTCTTGCTCTTTTGATTGCACTCCTTTGAGGATGAAGTTTCTTGGACTTCCTCTTCTTCGGAAGTTGAGCATCTCTCAACTTCGGAGTCTTCCTCCTCTTGGTCTTGATCCAATGAGTCACCCTCTTTGGATTCTTCTTGATCTTGTACAGTGGAGGGGATCTCATGAATCTTTGCCAATTTGCTCCATAGCTCTTTGGCATCTTCAAATTCTCCTATTTTCTCCAAGATGTTTCTCGGTAATAAATTGACCAAAAGTTTGGTCACTTTGTCATTAGCCTCACATCTTTGGATTTGGTCTTGACTCCACTTGCTCCTCTTGAGTACTTTGCCCTTGGAATTTGTGGGAGCTTCAAAACCTTCCAAGAGAGCAAACCATTGCTCTATCTCCACCATTAAGAAGTTTTCGATCCTTGATTTCCAAAGATCGAAGCTTGTAGATGTGTATGGTGGAGCCACCCTCGTGTCAAATCCAAGTCCATCTTGGAATTGCATCTTGAAGTTGAGCTTCTTGAATTCTTTGACTTTGATGAATTTGCTCCAACTTCTTCACCCTCTAGCTTTGCTTATTTTGTTAGCCCCTTCCGGCGATGATTCTGGTGAAGAGCGACCTCGCTCTGATACCACTTGTTGGGACCGAAAAGTAGCTAGAGGGGGGTGAATAGCTCGTCGCGTGCTAGGTGCTCGTCGTTGCTTGTTTCTTCAGAGATATGCAGCGGAAATACAAGAAACAAAAACACGCAACGCTAACAAGGATGGTTTACTTGGTATCCACCTCACAAGAGGTGACTAGTCCAAGGATCCACACCTACTCACGCACCCTCCACTATGAAACACTCTTTTATGGTAACTACCAAAGGCGGAGAAGCCCTACAAGACTCTCAATACAAGAAGAAAGGGAAAGGTAATGAAATACAAGCACAAGCTTACAATGAGTACAAAAGCCCTAACCCTAGCTTCTTCTTCTTGCTTTTTATCCGCCTCTTGACTTGGAAGAACCTCCAAGAACCTTCAAGAACTAGCGATCTGGAGCTTAGTGAGAGCTGTAGAGTTGCTGGTGAAGATCGTGATTGAATAGTAGAAGTTCTGCCGAAGAAGACGCACGCCAACGACCTTTATCTGCGCCAACGGTCGGATCCCGATCGATTGGATTGCTCCCAATTGATCGGGGAGGCTTTGGATCGATCCACGGATCGATCCAGAGCGCCTCTATGCTCTGGAAATTCTCCTGGATCGATCAGCTGATCGATCCATGGCTTATCGCGACATACAGCACCTTCCCAATCGATCCACTGATCGATTGGGACCTCTGGATCGATCGGCTGATCGATCCAGAGGCATTCTGCGCGCTCGCGACTTCCTCCCAATCGATCCTCTGATCGATTGGGATGAAGGCTTTTCGCAGGGACACCCCAATCGATCGACCGATCAATTGGGTTCCAGCCAATCGATCGGCTGATCGATTCGGCTTATGGTTTTTGCCCAAAACCAAGTCCCAAGCCTCCCAAACCAACATCCGGTCAACCTTAACCTGTTAGTTCATCATGCCTAGCATCCGGTCACCCTTGACCTGCTATGATTCCCTCACCAAGTGTCTGGTCACTCCCTTTGACCCACTTGGACTTTTCTTCATCTTTCCAAGCATCCGGTCACTCCCTTGACCTACTTGGACTTTCACCAGATGTCTGGTCAACCTTGACCCATCTGGATTTTCCTCGTGCCTAGATTTACTCACCAGGACTTCCAATCTGCCTAACTTCACTCACTAGAACTTCTCTTCTGCCTGGCTTCACTCACCAGGTCTTTCACCTGGCTTCACTCACCAGGATTTTCTTCTGCCTGGCTTCACTCACCAGGACTTTCACCTAGCTTCACTTACCAGGATTTTCCTCATTGCCTAGCTTCACTCACTAGGTCTTTCCTTCTGCCTAATATCTCAGTTAGGACTTCCCAGTCAAGTATCCGGTCATCCTTGACCTACTTGACTCTTCTTCAATCAACCTTGTATTGTCAAACATCGAAACTCAAACTAAGACTCAAGCTTGGTCAACCAGGTCAACCTTGACCTGAGGGATGTTGCACCAACAGATACACATAGAGAAGTGTCTACTTTGACACTTTCGAGATCCGGCGAACCGAGGACAAGCGGGATTGCGAAGGGCTTCGCATCAAGGGTATATTCTTTCTTCATGTAGATCTAGGAGTAGATCTACGTTGTAAACTCGTACTCGTAAATTTTGTTCTATACTCTTCGCACGAGATCCAGTGGCATGGGTGATTCGGGGTTTCCGCGACGCGAAAATGCGATTTTCGCGGCCCGATAACCCAACAGAGTATGCATTTGTTACAGACTCTCTTCCTAATGAGTCGCTAGTTCTCCCCTCAGTGTGAGACGACTAGTCTTGCCATTCGATTGATGGCGCAAGCCTCATTCTGATGGCTTAGTGGCTCGATAATGGTGATAGCTAGAGGGCTGTGATTGTGATGGTCCAGTAGTGGTCTCACAAGGATGAGGATGAGTCAATGGACCAGCGGCAGTTTCACTGGGGTCAGGATGCGTAGAGGCAGATGGTCAGGAGGAGGAAGGTTTGGCTTGGGGAGTGGGGGTAGTGTGAGACGCTGGCCCATGAGGCCTCTCTATAGAGGAAGAAGGCATGATCGGAGCATTCGGTGCAGCCTGGGGTGCTGGCGCAGAGGCCAGCTCTGTAGCAATTTCTTCTTTAACGACCGGAGCCTTCCCTTGCTCAACTCCAGTCCGGGCTCTAGGCGCCATAACAGGGTCACTCAGGAGTTGTGGATCAGGAACGAAAGTAGAGGCTGGTCGGGATGTTGGAGTAGCAGTCTGGGCCTCAAATACTAGGTCGGGTCCCATAGGTCGATGTCTTGGCCTGCGTGAGAGCAGTTGTTCATCTGAATTTGATTCCTCTAATGGGGTCCGTGGTCAATGAGCCATAGGAGTTGGAGGAGCATGCCTCACAGATCCAGAAATAGGCCGAGCAGGAGGGGTTGCTTGAGCGACCAGACGAGGAGTAGTTGAGGCAGCCAACCCTAGAGGAAGGGGAACCGAATGAGAGAGACCCCTCTTATCCAGAATGATGGGTCCCCGATGGTTTATTTCCATATCACTTAGGGGAAGAGGTCTGATCAGGGATGCTCGAGTCAGAACATTTGCTGCAAGAAGAACACCAAAATCAGAGTAGTATGACAAAGACGAGTCTGGGCAAGGTAAGCCTTACCTAAACAGTGTGGTAGCTCTGAAGGGATGCAACTCAACCTAAACAGAAACAACACATCTTTCGTCAAAAGCAGGAGCAAGTCTAACTACCAACCTGCCAGTTGCGCAGAGGCTTCCATAAAATTGGGGTCTATCTAAAAGCCTCCCATATAGGGCGCCGAAGGAAGAGCTGATCGCCATTGTGTAGGCCACTCCACGGCAAGGGGGAAACGCAGGAAGAAGTACTTATCCTTCCATTCTGAGTTTGAGGATGGGAGAGGAGAAAAAAAGGTAGTTCAGGTGCGGGCTTGGAGATGGAAAAGGCTCTCACTATGACGACGGGGGGTAAAGAAGCAGTGGAATAGGCCAGTAGTCCAGGGTACATCACCCACTTCATAGAGGAGGACGAATCTACACAAGATTCTCATGCAATTGGGGGTAAGTTGACAAAGAGGGATGCGAAAGTAACGACTCACTTCAGAGAAGAAAGGATGGATGGAAAGACGGAGGTCAACGACAAACTGCTCTTTGAAAAAAGTCACATACCCCTCCGGAGGGGAAGAAACCTTGTGAATCTCAGAGGGTATGATGATATGTGTGACCATGGGGATTTTATATGAGAAGCGGAGATCATACAGATCCACGCAGGTGAAGGTCAAAACTCCGGGAGCGTAGGTAGGCGCAGGGGAATCCATGAGAGGGTGCGAACACAAAGCACAAGAGTCAGAGCATAGCAGGTACCAAAAACAAGAGGAAGGCTTACGTTAGAGATGAAAAGTTCAATGAAGCGGAAGGGGAAGGATATTTATAGCTGTCAAGGGGGCACAGAGGGTCTCGTCATCAGGGCCCATCAGACAGTCTGTGCCTAAGGTAGCTAGCGTCAGCCATAGACTTAAAAGCAACGATGGTCGTAGGATCATCCTAGAAAATCGTGCCAAGAGGGTGTGTTAGAAAAAACGGAGGTGAGGGACAGAGGGGGATAAGGGTTTGTTGTGGCTTTGGGAATAGGCGATGCTACAGTAGCTCCCCCTCGGTCCTATAAGGAGACTCTGGAGTATCGTGGCTCATGACTAGGCGAGTAGCAAGATTGTGTGAAACTCGGTCAGGAGCCCTGGAGTAGGCTGGTCAGGCAAAGCGATTGATCGGGTAGCCACATCAATAAATCCGATCGAGACATTGAATTGGCCGGTCAAGGTAGACACCCGGTCAGGTAAAGGGACCTGCCTGATCGCATGGCTTGACGTCTACATAGATGTTAAGTTAACTAAATACCTACGAGAGGGATAAACACTTAACAAGTTACTTGAGCATATCAAGTGGATAGTAGCGTGGATTATAAGTGAACATACTAAGTGAACAATACATTGCACAGGGGTAGTCCGCCCAGACACATGCCTTTCATAATTTTCAAATCAAAGTTACAGAAGGAGGAAAAGTCTTACATCCTTGGAAGAGCAGGGTACAAGATAAGCACAGACTAATCATCAAAAGAGGGAAAAGCTTCATCAGGAAGCTCTCGGAGAAGGCGAGTGTGGTCCAAGAAGTTGTTAGAAGGGGTTAACCGGTGGTAACCTTTCTTACAGAGCTGCAGCAGGGCCCCCACACCACCATAGCAAACCATCCGGTCAATGAGACTGTCTATCTTAGCTCCAAATTCTTTAAGAGCAAGGAAGGTGGCCTTGTAAGCTTATAGGTGAGCAGCCTCACGGGCTTAATAGTCCTTCAGCTCGCCCTTGGCCTTATCTGCATCAACTCGGACCATAACTAGCTCTAGATGTGCAGTGGCAGCCTCGTCCTAGGCCTTCGAGAGGTCCGCCTAAAGAGACTTGAGGGTAGCCTTGGCTACCTCCCACTGCTTCTGAAGGTAGCTTCCTGATCAGCGCTTGTAGATAGATCTGCCTTTTTGGCTGCCAAATCTCTCTCCAGAGCAGTGTGGGCCTCTTGAAGCTCCCGCAGCCGCGAAGAGAGGGTAGTCACCTCAGCTTTCTTCTCTTCCAGATCGGCCATGATCTGGGCAAGGCTCAGTCCCTCAGACTTAAGCTTGGATTCACTCGTCTTTAGGGTGGTCTACAAGATCTGTACTTTCTCTAATTCCACCTGAGCCATGCCCCTTGCGACTTGGGTCTTCTCCTTGACAGTCTGAAGATAGGACTGAATCAGGTTATCAGGGGTGGTTAGATCACAAACGTAGTTGGTGGTCATGGGAGATTCCAGTTCCCGAAGGCGAGCCCTCAGAGACTCGTTCTCTCACTGCAGACCAGCCACGTATTGCGATATCCTCAGGCCCATGACACAAGTCTGTCAAGAGCAGGGGAGGATTAGCATTACCTCAAGGATATGAAAAAGGAATAGAGAAAACTCACCGATACTAGCTGTTGCGAGAACAGGTCAGCCAACTCTAGTTGCGGGCCTTCTAAAATTTGATCGGCAGCAGTTTCCCATGAGTCAGCCAGGGCCCATGGAGTTGCACCTGACCACAGTGGGGAGAGGTGCTGATAGAAAGAATGGGGCCCATCACTTGTAGAGATGGTAGCTGGAAGGAGGAGGTGAAGGCATACCTACTTTTGAGGCGTTCCTTGGGGAGGGAAGAAGAAGTAGGTGCCGAAGAAGGAGCAGAAGGTGTGGAAGAACTAGGTCGGTCTCCCGTTTGGGAGCTGGTCTTCTCTGAAATGAGGACAGGAATAGGAGAAGAGGTCACCGCCCCTGTTACCGGGGAAGGGGTCACTCGAGCGGGTGTTTTGGCTTTAGAGGAAGGTCAGGACTCAAGTATCCTCTGTGGTGAAGATTGGACTGCCGGAGTCACGCGTCGCCTTTTGCGCTGAAGGCACAAATGCTGCTCTGGAGGCGGTGAGGGAGCCCTCTCACCCGCAGTTGCCTCAGTGGGGAGTGATTCGATTCCGAGGGTCTCAGGTGTTGGTGCAACATCCCTCAGGTCAAGGTTGACCTGGTTGACCAAGCTTGAGTCTTGGTTTGAGTTTCGATGTTTGACAATACAAGGTTGATTGAAGAAGAGTCAAGTAGATCAAGGATGACCGGATACTTGACTGGGAAGACCTAACTGGGATATTAGGCAGAAGGAAATACCTAGTGAGTGAAGCTAGGCAGTGAGGAAAATCCTAGTAAGTGAAGCTAGGTGAAAGTCCTGGTGAGTGAAGTCAGGCAGAAGAAAATCTTGGTGAGTGAAGCCAGGTGAAAAACCTAATGAGTGAAGCTAGGTGAAAGACCTGGTGAGTGAAGCCAGGCAGAAGAGAAGTCCTAGTGAGTGAAGCTAGGCAGATTGGAAATCCTGGTGAGTGAAGCCAGGCACGGGGAAATCCAGATGGGTCAAGGTTGACCAGACATCTGGTGAAAGTCCAAGTAGGTCAAAGGAGTGACCGGATACTTGGCATGATGAAGAAAAGTCCAAGTGGGTCTAAGAGGTTGACCGGACAATTGGTGAGGGAGTCCTAGCAGGTCAAGGGTGACCAGATGCTAGGTATTATGAACCAACAGGTCAAGGTTGACCAGATGTTGGTTTGGGAGGTTTGGGACTTGGTTTTGGGCAAAAACCAGTAGTCGGATCGATCAGCCGATCGATTGGCTGGAGCCCAATCGATTGACCAATCGATTGGGGTGTCCTTGCGACAAGCCTTCGTCCAAATCGATCAGTGGATCGATTGGGATGCAGTCGCGAGCACACAGTATCCTTCTGGATCGATCAGTGGATCGATCCAGAGGTCCCAATCGATCAGTGGATCGATTGGGAAGGTGTTGTATGTCGCGATAAGCCTTGGATCGATCCACCGATCGATCCAGGCGAATTTCCATAGCACAGAGGCGCTCTGGATCGATCCGTGGATCGATCCAAAGCCTCCCCGATTGATTGGGAGCAATCTAATCGATCGGGATCCGACCGTTGGCGCAGATAAAGGTCGTTGGAGTGCGTCTTCTTCGGCAGAACTTCAACGATTCATCTCAGATCTTCACCAGCAACTCCACAGCTCTCACTAAGCTCTAGATCGCCAGTTCTTGAAGGTTCTTGGAGGTTCTTCCAAGTCAAGAGGCAGATCAAAAGCAAGAAGAAGAAGCTAGGGTTAGGGCTTTTGTACTCATTGTAAGCTTGTGCTTGTATTTCATTACCTTTCCCTTTCTTCTTGTATTGAGAGTCTTGTAGGGCTTCTCCGCCTTTGGTAGTTACCATAAAGGAGTGTTTCATAGTGGAGGGTGCGTAAGTAGGTGTGGATCCTTGGACTAGTCACCTCTTGTGAGGTGGATACCAAGTAAACCATCCTTGTTAGCGTTGCGTGTTTTTGTTTCTTATATTTTCGCTGCATATCTCTGAAGAAATAAGCAACGACGAGCACCTAGCACGCGACGAGCTATTCACCCCCCCCCCCTCTAGCTACATTTTGGTCCTAACATCAGGGTCCCCAGATTGTTGCGAGGAAGCCTCTATTGAGGCGTTGGCCTGAGAGGCCGGAGGAACCTCCTGGCTCGCCAAAATCTCTTGGCCTCACTTCTTCAGAATCTCGCTTGGCAACTTAGAAGAGTCGAGGTCATAAGCACGAAACATGGTAGCTTCTGCAAAATAAAAAGAGAATACCTTAGTTAGCGAAGACCTGGAAGGGGAGATATTGGATCTTACCAAAAGGAGCGCCCAAAGGCGTTCGTATAGGGCTAAGACCGAAAGTGTATAACACACTCTCTCGCAGTAGCAAGGAAAGCTGAAGCTGCACTCCCTCCAGTTTCTCTAAAGCTGTGAGGTAGTTTGACTGATGCTGGTGATCACGCAGCTCGAAGGGAGTTGGAAGAATGTAACACCACTCAATAGGCCAAGACCCGGACTCAGGTAATTGGACATAACAAAATTGAGACTTCCAGCCATTGTTGGAAGAAGACATTCCCTCAAAACATATGTACCCGGTCCGGGATTGCATCATGAAGACACTCGGTTCCGAATGTTTGAGGGAATAAAAATGGTGGAAAAGCTGAGAAGTCAAGGAGATTTGATACAAGCGGCAAAGAATTACCATTCCATACATAGTGCGGAAGGCATTGGGGGAGAATTGAGATAGTGTAATGCCAAAATACCTACTTACATAAGAAAAGAAAGGATGGATAGGAAAGCAAAGACTGCCGAGAAGCTGATCCTTGAAAAAGATCACAAAACCGATAGGAGGAGAAGAAGGATGGATGGTCATCGGGCAAGTCGGAACAGAAGTATGCATACCAGGGTACTTCCATCTCGCTGGCCATTGTAGGATTGAAAAAAGGAGTGGAAGATGAAGAAGAAGGAGGAGTACTTATAGAAAGAGAGGCACGAAGAGGAAGGTGAGCGAGTGAATGCAAGTAGAGAAAGAAAGGTCGAGGCAAGACAAGCGCTAAGGAACATCACCGAACAACCTTTAGGGTTTTTAAATCAAAACCCTTAGGAAACATCGGGTTATGAGCCGGACAATTGAAATGGCACAATGCACGTCAGCCATCGGATCGAGAAGCGGAAGCGATTTGGTGGCGCGTGGAAAAAGCATGCGTCATACATTATGAGGAGTAAAGTTCGTGGGGAACGTGTCATCTACCGATGAAAGGAATTTATGATAGAAGTGACAAGAAAATAATGGTGGGGATATGCAAGCAGGAGCGCCTTACCTTATGAAGACTATGCCTCGAGGACTGAAAATTCCATGCGAGGGCCTCAGGAAATGAAGCAAAAGACGACTGGAAGTGTTGATCAAAACTTGGTGCCTTTACTCCTTCTCGAAATCAGAGTAAGATTGAAATTTGACTAAGGCCTTATGTATTGCACTTTGTGGTCACAGGAGCATTAGACCAAGTCCTCGAGCATAATCACTTCAAGCCGCAGATGCTGCTCAGATGAACCACTTCTCGGTCAGGCCTCCAGATCACTTCCTGTCAAGCCTCTAGATCACTTCTCAGTCGGGCCTCTAGATCACTCCTTGGTCATGCCTCCAAATCACTCCTTGGTCAGGCCTCCATATCAATTCTCGGTCAGGCATCCAAATCACTTCTCGGTCAGGCCTCCAGATCACTTCCTGGTCAGGCCTCCAGATCACTCCCTGGTCAGTCCTGCATATCACTTCTTGGGCAGGCCTCCAGATTACTTCCCGATTAGGCCCCAAATCACTTCTTGGTCAGACCTCCATATCACTTCTCGGTCAGGCCTCCAGATCACTTCTTGGTCGGGCCTCTGGATTACTTCTTGGTCAGACCTCCGAATCACCTCCCGGTTAGGCCTTCAGATCACATCCAGGTCAAGGCTTCAAGCCATGTGTAGTTCAGGATTCCAGACTCTCGTCCCAGCGCGAGCTATAAGTGAGCATGCTCTCA
This sequence comes from Zingiber officinale, assembly GCF_018446385.1. Lineage (NCBI taxonomy): Eukaryota > Viridiplantae > Streptophyta > Magnoliopsida > Zingiberales > Zingiberaceae > Zingiber > Zingiber officinale. The sequence goes on along the minus strand of NC_055995.1, from coordinate 59,693,226 downwards.
CGCCTCCAAACTCTTGTCCCAGCGCGAGTTATAAGTGAGCATGCTCTCACGCCTCCAGACTCTTATCCCAGCGCGAGTTATAAGTGAGCATACTCTCACGTCTCTAAACTATCACTCCATCACAAGTTATAAGTGAACTTGTTCTCATGACCAACGACCTCTCGATCAGGATTCCAGACTCTCGCTCCAGCGCGAGTTATAAGTGAGCATGCTCTCACACCTCCAGACTCTCGCCCTAGCACGAGTTATAAGTGAGCATACTCTCATGCTTCCAGACTCTCGCCCCAGTGCGAGTTATAAGTGAGTTTGCTCTCATGACCAACGACCTCTCGGTCAGGATTTCAGACTCTCGTCCCAGCGCGAGTTATAAGTGAGCATGCTCACACGCCTCTAGACTCTCTCCCTAGCACGAGTTATAAGTGAGCATGCTCTGACACCTCCAGACTCTCATCCCAGCGCGAGTTATAAGTGAGCTTGCTCTCACGACAAACGACCTCTTGATCGGGATTCCAGACTCTCGCCCCAGCACGAGTTATAAGTGAGCATGCTCTCACGCCTTCAGACTCTCGTCCCAGTGCGAGTTATAAGTGAGCATACTCTCACGACCCCAGACTCCCGCCCCAGCACGAGTTATAAGTGAGCATGCTCTCGCGCCCAACGACCTCCCGGTCAGTATTCTAAACTCTTGCCCCAGAGCGAGGTATAAGCAAGCATACTCTCATACTCAACAACTCATGTGTCATCTTTCTACACTCTTGTTCTCGGGTAGGTTATTAGCAAGCAGAGCCTTCATTAAACCACCACTCAAGATCGACATAAAGAAAGAGAGCACTGTGAGGAAAGGAGCAACATGTATAGTTATCCTGGCGAGGTAAATGACATCAGGAACTAGGTCTAGTTAGTCGGACTTGAGCCTCCTTCGATTAGATTTGGGGGGAGGCTTGTGATACGGTACATAATGGTAGGGTCCAATCGTCGACAGTCAAGGAGACGTGGCAGTCAGAAGTCAAGAGGACGTGATAGTCAGAAGTCAAAGGGATGTAGCAGTCAACAGTTAGGAGGACATGACAGTCAACAGTCAGGAGGGTGTGACAGTCAATAGATAGGGAAATAAGAGGTAGGACTGCCTGCTGTCGTCAGACGCATAATGTCCGGTCGGGTGCTTACAGATCAGGATCTGAATCAGGATGTGCAATTAGGGTAAAGCTTGACCTGCTCTAGCTGGTCAGGTTGTCATAGCTTGGTTATCTCCAGGCCTGATTCTCTCAGTAGACAAACTTCTGATCAACTCTTGAGCGATCTCACCATAGCTCTCCCTGTCCCTCAAGACTTAGGCCAGGTGTTATGCCTGACAGTTCACCCCTAGCTGCCCTAGTCATACCCGGTCAGGGCACCACGTGCTACACGACAACAAGGTCAGGGAATCGTAACCGCCTGTCAGAGGATAACTGCTGTATGTCAGAGAATATTCCAATGGTCTGTGGTAATATGTGAATGGAACTTTCTTCCAGTCCACAAAAGGGTGCCACGCATCCCCCATCATCAGACACGTCCTGACACCCGACATTCTCTGACATCAGTCAGGCTCCAGAGGTACGCACTATCATATAAAAAGGGAGGTCCTCTCCTTTGCGCAAGTATGCTCTCTCGCACATTCGTACTTGTCCTCTACTTTTTTTCTCCTTCGTACACTGTTCTTTTGGGGAAAAAGTACCTGACTTGAACATTAGAGAGCTTGCTCCAGGGACTTTTTCCCTGGTTTCTGGCCTCTAACGTTCCGTATGCTTGTCTGAGTGTGCGCAGAGTTTAAGTAGTGCCGACACAGTCATCGTTGCCCGTCAGCACCAGGTGGGGGTTCGTTCTTGTAGGCGCATACGAGAAGGGTGTCCTAGTTGCTTCTCTGTCAACACTATTGACAGCTCATCCGACCTTCGTCTAACTCAGATTCCGGACTGGATCAATAGTGCTCTATATTTTTTGAATAAAAAAAGAAAAATGATGAACCAAGTAATATTAACATTAGGACGATCAATTTGATTTTATAGAAATTTTTTATTGATTGTTAGGATAAATCGAAAAATTTTTATGATTGTGTATTTCATTTGGAGGAAAATTCTTATAAATATATTATAAATGGAGATTGAACCGTGAATATCTGAATGACATCTTAAGACTCTTTTGTTATAAATTAGTACCCTTCCATGTTTTTTTAATGATGATACTCGTCCTCAGCGCCCTCGTCAATCCTTCCATGTTTTTTAATGGAGATAGAATAGATGGGCCATCTCATCTTATTTGATTATGTATTATTTTTCATGTCACTGTCTGAGCATCTTTCCCCCTTCATAAATACTTCAAGTGCACGAGGCCAAAGAGTCAGATTTGGCTGAAGCCCACTCAAATATCCTGGTGAAACTCCATGTGCAGAATCTTTGCATCCTTCCTTTGTCTTGGCAGATTTGGGCATTAAGATCTTGTAAGTTGAAAGTAAAGAAACAAGGAGAATTCACTTCAAACTTTCTGAAGGTTGCTAAGTCCTACTCTTCATAGAAATAGCTAAGAGAACTCAGGTACGGTGACAAATCTTATTCCCGTCCACTATATATTTTCAGCTATAATGCTATTTTTTTTTTTTTTTTTTTTTTTTTTTTTGAAAATCTCTTAGTTGACATGTAAGATGCATGAGATTTTAGCATACTGAAGATATCTGTCGCCGGTCTCATGAAGAATAATAATTTATCAGAAATCTTCAGTGAAAAGATAGAGGCACTTCACCCTCTTGCAGAGGAATATTTTTTTTGCTTCTTTGTTGGACATCCATACAAACTTTTTAAACCCTTGAAATTCCTGAAGTGAGATTCTTTTCAACCTTACTGATATTCCTCGTGGAACAATAACTGATTCTTATAGCAGTGTAGAAACTCAAAGCCAGCTCCAAACAAGGCAAAGCTAACTATCAGATTTCTTTTAGCTATTGCACAACTGACCAAGAGATTGATGTAGCTAGCTACTGTGTGCTTCCACAATTTATGGAAAGTATAACATTGTGTTGCTTATCATGCTAATATGAGACTAGCAGTAACTTCACTTACCAATAGGCAACCAATAAAGTGATGTATCTATTTTATCTGTTAACATCTTATGTATAAGATATAATGTAAATGTTTGATCGAAAACAAAGAGAGAGCTCCTATGCTATTGTGTTAAGCAACCACAGTCGTTCTTTATCGCAAGCTTTGACAGTAGACACTAGGATGCAAAATCACTGATATAAATTATTTTCGCACAGAACCTTTGTCCTTGTTGAATTGGAATGGAATTGAATGCATTTTAATCATTGTTTTTTTTTTCTGTGGTAAATTTACTCTTTTTCGGATCGCCTGCATAATATTGTTTGGGAGCTTTCTCTTGAAGAAATTCAAAAAAAGCCGTGGCAAGGCCAGAGATATGAAACTATATGACAGAGAATGCATGAAGATTGCCATGTTAAAGCAGGAAGAAATCTTTAGATATCAGGTAGTACTCTTCATTGATCTACAATGAACAAGTTTTTTCTCAAACGCTAAGTTGATTTCCATTCTTGATCCAGGTCCATGAACTCCATCGTCTGTACAATATCCAGAAACTGCTGATGAGAGAAATGAAGAAGGCTGACATGAAAAGGCAAAGGTATAAACCAACTGACGGAGAGAGGGATGAAAAAGGCACAGACAGTAAATGTGATGACTACTGTGACTGGAGGCAGCAGCCTCGCCACCTGCTTGACCTTGCACTCTCAGCAGAGAAATACATAGAGAGACACAAAGGAGAAGTCATGCTCACCATGAAAGAGAGTAATGATCTTGAGCTGAAGCTTGCCACCGGAAGCAACAAAACTCCGTCAAAGAAAAATGACACGCGATTTACTTCTGATTCAGGTTCGAGCTTTTCTTCATCTTCAAATGATTCCGAGTTCAAGAAACAATTATTCACAAGGCTGAGAAATGAAAGAAAGGGTGGGTGTGATATCCAAAAACAAATGAGGAAGGAGGAGATAAAGCAACCTCATTGGCTCTTCCCGTGTTCCAAACAGGACATGCTGGTTTCTTTTGGATTGTGATGGTAGTTCTAGACTGTATTTGAATGCTTAGTACCACAAAGTTGGATCAAACTCAAAGTGAATGAAGCACACAATCTCATTGAATCCCACAACTGGCATCTCAGTTTGAGATGAATGAAAAGTTTTTCTTCGTTTTTTTTTTTCTGAAAAAGAAACAGAATGACAATAATAGATACCCACACAAGCTATATTCAATAAATTAAATTTATAATAAATAAGTCAATTAGATTACTTTATTGAATTTACCCGTAATCATAAATTCGTGTTACCAAAGGACATGTAAATTTATGGCAATGTCGACGGCATATCCGTGGTGGCCTTCCCATCGCTTGGCCAGAGGAATGGACACGCCCATCATAGCGCTCTTGCCGACACAAGTGGCCATCGTTATCCATAGCAACGCTGCATCCTCTGCCGTTTCTTCCACGCAATAGATATTATTAAAGCGCCATCGATTCCCACCCACACATTCTCAACGGCAGGATTTCTCAGATATCTTCCACTTCAACTGCGCGGCTGCTGCTTAAATATCACCCCCACCCAGCTACCTTCTTCGCCATCGCCTCCGGTAGTTAGCCCTCATGGATTCTTTCTTCAGCAAGATTCCGGCTTTTGCTTCCGGCGGTTCCGACAGCAGTGGCGCCGACAAGACTGGCTCCGGAGACTCCCACGGACACCAGCAGCAGATGGACCCGACCGAGCTCTTCTCTAGCGCTAAAGTGGTGGCGGACGCGGCCAAGTCCACCTTCGGCGGCGCCGCTGACAAGGTCGACAAGGCTGCCGCCGCAGGAGCGGCCTCCGACTTGCTCGGTGCTGTGTCTCACTACACTAAGGCCGAGGAAAGCAGTTATGGAAAGTACGTGGAGCAAGCGGAGACGTATCTGGAACAGTATCGCACCACCGGTGGTTCAGCTGCTGCTGCTGCCGCTCCGAAGACGGAGGAAGCAAAGGCGAAAGTAGAGGAAGCAGCGGCAAAGACTGAAGAAGCAGGGGCGAAAGTAGAGGAAGAAGGGGCAGATAAAGCTCCTCCGGCGGATGATGACTCCGGCGAGGCTCAATCCGGCGGAGGTGGCTTGGAAGGATATGCCAACTTGGCCCAGAATTTGTTGAAGAAGTGATTGCGATGACTAATGCGGTGTTTGTTGTTTTTTATGAAATAAAAACATGTATGAAGTCGATCGCTTGTGTTTTATGACAAAAGTTATGTGTTTCTCGCTTTGAATGCATCTTACTTTGTTAATCGCGATGTAATAATGGATATGGATTTTGGTGTGTATTTTCTTTGTAATTACTCCGTAACCTTCTAATAATACTTGAAAATAAATTTTGAGATAATTTGGTTGCCAATTAAAAACATAAGAATTAAAAACTTCGATCGTCGCCTGAGAGATTCGAACTCTCGCGGGGAAACCCCATGTACTTAGCAGGCACACGCCTTAACCACTCGGCCAAAGCGACTAACGATACCAAGTTGTTCTAGATGATATTAAAGTATTTTAATTTTCTATTCAATCATAAAAAACATGAATATTTAATTATAATTAATTTATTCACTTATTTTTATTTTATATTCAATTTATCATTTTACTAATTTAACATAATATATATTTTTTTATCATACTTAAATAACAAATGTACTATATTTTTTGTTATAAAATTCACTTATTTTAAATCAAGTAATTTATTCAAAATTTATACATGACAAATATCATTTAAAAATATATTTTCTCTCGAAATCTAAGATGATGGTGGTGATTTTGTGTTCCCTAATTGTATCTACAATTTCTTTTTATAAAAAAATAACAATAATTTTTATAGTCCTTACCGATGTAAAATTATTCTGTTCGTTTAATTCCTATAAATCATGCAATTATACGTATTAAACTCCTAACCTTAAGCCTACAACCTCCCGGATAAAGAAGTCCTGCCATTAAATTAAATAATTATTGTTTGAAAAAGTTTGCTCGTTTTAATTACCATAAAAAAGATAATATTAAAATCTTTAATCTCTCCAAATAACTTCAAAACTGAAAGAATTTATAAAATTTTCTCCAATCATTAAAATAAATCTAAAAGTACTTGTGATCCACGATTCAGAAATTCAATATCCATTGATTATAAGTTCTATTTCAAAAAAATCTATACAAATATATAATAGTTAGAAATCAAAATATAAAATGATAATTAAACACCTTTCTACTACCATATAAACAAGTAATTAGAAGAAACATACAAAGGTGAAAACAACAGGGTAAGTCGCCATCAAATCAATGCATATGTCTAAAGCTTATATCTGGGTTGAGTCGTGTCCAGAATTAATGGGGGAGTACGAATTAGAAATCTTTAGAAATTTGGGTTCTCAACAAAAAATCTAATGCGTAAATCTTTTAACCCTTCTACTTTTTAAGAAAGAGCGCATTTAAAATTTTGACATTTTCAAAACGTACGTTATACTTTTATATTTCTGAAATAAAATATTTAATTTCAAAAATATTTTTTTCTAACTTTCAGTCCTAAATTAAAGTAAAAATTTATTATCTTTATCTTAAATTGAATAAAACCTAACCGAATCAAATTAATGAATTTCGTACAAAAGTAATGGGCAACCCTAAAAAACTCATTTTTTTCAAAAAAAAAAAACAAAAAAAACAAAAAGGGGTTAAACTCATAATGATTAACTAAATTTATCCATTTTTTTATTTTAGAATTTTATTAAAAATAAAAATACAGAATAAGATTAATAAAAAAAAGTAAAATTAAAGAAACATTAAAAGAGTAAAAATTATTTCGATTATTTATTATTTTTAATAGTTAATTATAAAAGGAAAAAGAAAATTAAAAAATAATTAATTAAAAAAATTCCTTTGGTGCTACTTCTACCAGTGCTCTAGCGTCTCAAGTGTTCTTATGAGACTTGTGGTGAGGTTTCTTTGCCCACAAGAAGCTACATTAGCTAGCCAAAGTTTGCTGAAAAGTCATCCACCGATAGATCTGCATCGTCCACCTTACGAACAGCCGTGGAGTAGGAGTTTTATCTCCAAACCACTTTAAACGAGCATGTCGAGTTTGTAATAGACTTGGGGTGACGTTTATTCAAACTCGCCCTTCTAACCGGCCACCAATCCTCAACAAATAGTATCATAACGAGGTCGTAGTACTTCATCGGACTAATCACCGAGAAGAGCAACTTTCAAGGATGACCGACTTGATAGATCCGCTAAAATATAAAAGAGGAAGCTTATGGGACATGACCTATTGGATGATGAAGATGGAGGTCTTCTTTGAAACTGATTACGACACCATGATGGTGGTCAAGGAGCCGTTCAATGTCAAGGAGCTGTTCGAAGTCCCAAGAGACGAGAAAGGAAAAAGACTCCGACCAAGATATTGGACCGAGGAACAACAATCACGATCAAAGGCAAATGAGAAGGTAATATCGATTTTAATTGATATTTTACCTTCTAATGTGATAAGTGATGTAAGCAAGTACGAAATGCTTATGGCTTATGGAGCAAGATAAAGTTGGGTCTAAAAGAAGAACCTAACCCTACACATGAAAAGGAAGAGCCCAAGGAGAAGGGTTCAATGGTCCAAGAAGTAGAGGAGGAGCAATCAAAAGATGATGTGTATTCGACTTCTGAGGAGAAGAAGATGAGAGATCATTCAAGGAGGAGAAGGATGAAGAAATGACATACACAAGTGTGGATGAGGAAACATCATCAAGGGTTGAAGAAGAATCCAAGACAAGTGAAGAGGAATTTTTAGAAGTCAACCTTGCAAGCATCTTCACCGAAGTCAAGTCAAAGGACTACATCATTTGCTTCGGGTGCAATGAGAAGGGACACTACAAGAGTAGGTGTCCTATAGGTAAGAAGAATCTAACTCCTAAACTCAATCAAGTTATTTTAAATACTAACATGAGTTGTAGGAATGAAGAAGCCCAAAAGAGGAGAATGCATATTGTATGCTTCACATGTGGGGAGAAGGGCCACTACCACACCAAATGCCCTAAGAAGAAGGAGATCAAGAAGCTAACACATTTAAAGAAATGAGAGAAGAAGACTCTCAAGTTGAGGGGGAGCTTCAAGGGTAAGGGAGGTATACCCTAATTTGAAATGTAATTCAAATTGTTGTTTTCCCATGCATGCTAGGAATAATTTTCCTTATTTACCCATACATAATTTTGGTTTTAGATATCATGATAGAAATAGGGTCAATGTAGATTATAACCCTAAGGTACCTATACATGATAAACCTAGACATCTTAGATTCTCATTACTAAAGAGAATAAGGTAATGGAGAACCTAGTCAAAAATCCAAAGAAGTGGAGACATATGCCTAGAAAGATGGGTAGGTCTAAGAATGTACAATGTAGACAAGTCAATTCTAGGGTAAGGAACCTAGAAAAGGAAAATCAAGCTTTAAAGGCAAAGCTTGATAGTTTGGAGAAAATCCTAACAAGATTCACGGTTGAAGCTAGAGGGTTAGATATGGTATTGGGTAGTCCAAGACCCAACAATGATAGATTGAGTTTGGGATGTTGGTGCGGGAAGCATCCGACGAACGAACCTAAGTTTTGATAATGACAAAGGGATTCAAAGTTAAAATTCCTTGTTATCTAATGTGCTTAAATGAGGTTTCAGGAAAGTCCTAACTGCGGTTAGGCAGGTGGAAAAACCTAAGGGGTGGTAACCTTAAGTCCTAGGGGGTGGTAACCCTAGGTGAAAGAAAATCTTAAGGGGCGTAACCTTAGGTCCTAGGGGGTGGTAACCCTAGGAGGAGGAAAACCCTAAGTCCTAGGGGGTGGTAACCCTAGGTGGAGAAAAACCCTAGGGGGCGGTAACCCTAGGTCTTAGGGAGTGCTAACTCTAGGCAGAAAGTCCAGTCGGTCTGGAGGACTGGACTGACACCAGGTAATCTCTCCTGAGGGGAGTAGGTGAGGACGCGTTCCTCGTAGAAGGAACAGTAGGTGTCGGGTCAACCTAGGGTTTCCGGTCGGAACTTCGAAGTCAGACCCGGACAGTCCGATGATTGTTAACCACTTAATTTATCATGTTTATATCTGTTCTAACTTTGTATTGCAGGGTATTGTGTTGTTTTGGGACTAACATATCTTGCAGGTACAAAAGAAACAAGTTAAGCCTCAGATGAACAGTGTCCGAGGCGCCTCCATGAAGCTTGGAGGCGCCTCGGGTGCAAGCCGAAGCCAGCTGTGTAGAGGAGCTGGAGGCGCCTTCATAGGGACTGAAGGCGCCTTGGCTCGCGGCTTGGAGGCGCCTTGGAGTGGCTTGAAGGCGCCTTAGCCCGCGGCTTGGAGGTGCCTTGGAGTGGCTTGAAGGCGCCTTCAAGTGGATGAGGTGTGACCGGATCAGTGCTAATCCACGCGGCTGACTCGGCGGGTTGGAGGCGCCTCGGATGGGCTTTAAGGCGCCTTCAGTAGTGAATAAAAGGAGGTCTCGAGCAGCAGTCTAGTACATCTTCGAAAAAGCAATCCTTCTGCATCCAACTGCTAACGAGTCCATCTCGAAGTGCTGCAACAACATCCCGACGACCCGGAGCTCTAAATCTGCTATTTTCCAGTGTCATTGGTATATTTAATTTCTGTTTATTGTACTTAAATTGTAACATCTTTTCGATATTATAAGTTTTGCCCACCATAAATGCTCAACGAGTGTGGGCCTTGGAGTAAGAGTCACCACAAACTCCAAACCAAGTAAACAACCTGTGTTTGCGTGTGTGTTTGCTTTTATTTTTTCGCTGCGTATTCCGACTCTGTTTCTAAATCATACGAAATAGCCACGAGCGCTATTCACCCCCCTCTAGCGCTTCTCGATCCAACAATTGGTATCAGAGCGGGGTAGCTTTGATTTGGTGCAACCACCAATCAAGCATCTTTCGTGGTATTTTCTATTTTTAGGAGTCGATCGGAATCGGTATTCTTACCGTTTTCCAATCCGTTTCTTTCATAATCGGACTTACCTAGTCTAGTTCTATTGTAGAGGACTCTTGTGTCCCAAGAATTAGGTCAAGGTTCTTGGACCCCAAAGAAAACCGTTCTAAGGTCTTCTCCAAATCCTTGACCTGAGTTTTCAGACTAAAATTTTCTTCCTCAAGCTTTTGGACTTGAGTTAAATTTCCAGTCTAAACAGGGTCAGGCAAGGTTATGGAGTTAGTCGCTTCTTTAAGGGAAGTTACTTCCTTTAGAAGCGACTTGATCCGAATTCTGGATTTAGCTACTTTACGCATTAAGTAATTAATTAAACTGTATAAACGACATTTACTTACAGAGGAGTTTGGCCCTTCAAAAATGGATGCGGATCCGTGGCTTCTCTCTGACTCTGCTTCCGATTCGACCTCGCTTTCGGATTCGTTGGTGTAGTCCCTGCCGTCAATGCGAGAAAGCTTGCCTGCTCGACTTCTTCGTCGTCAGATTCCTCGGAAGATGACTCGTCCCAAGTTGCCTTCAGGGCCTTTTTCCTCCTTGGTTTCTTTGGATCCTTTTGGTTTGGGCAGTTCGCCTTGATGTGCCCCTTCTGATTGCACCCGTAGCAGGTCACCTCGAATTTAACCTTTGAGTTTGGTTGGGCTTCTTTGGACTGGATGGCCTTTCTGACATCCTTTTTGTCGAAACCCTTCTTTTTTAAAACCAAGAAGAAATATCGATCCTATCTATCCTTAGTCAACAGACCAAATAGTAAACTAGTCCAAGCATGGGTACCTAAGTCCAACTTGGTCAATCAAGTTGGACTTGGTAAGTATTGGGTTACCAAGGATCAAGTACATTACCTTGATAGACCTTATCGAGGCTATGATCCAGGGGGAGCAAAAAAAATTATCTTAACTAATAAATAATTAAATAAATAAAGAAAAATTATCTTAATCTAAATTATCTTAACAAATAAATAATTAAAAATTAAAAAACAAGTTAAAAGGAAAAATCAATAATGGAGGCTCCAGAATAGCTTGCACCTCCAAAAGGAATTACCCGACAGGGTAACTAAACGCAACTTACCCGGCAGGGTAATTAGGACTAGAATAAAAATGGCTAAGTTTAACTTGACCCATGGTACTGGTAAAATATTGGATGATAGTACGTTAGGGAAGCTTAGTCTATGCATGTCTAGGAAAATATGACTTCGACCTGGTGCATTTGGCTAAGTGGAATTGACCGAAGCTAGCCTTTATGGATCCTAACTAGTTAGACCAAGGTTTTGTACTAAGTTCAGTGGATAGGACTATTTGGAAAATCTCGAAGGCATGGTTACTTTAATGATGTCCAAGTGACTCACCATAGCCCAGAAGTTTATCCAAAGAATGTCTATTTGTTGAGCCCAAAGCTAAACCTGAGTCTAACATAATGTTAAACCAAACCCTATAATTGAACCTAATTCATCTCACAAAATTATAGGATCCCCTGATTGAAAAACTTAGATCGGGTGAAATGATTAAGAATTAGAATTTAAATTAAATTGAAATTTGATTAAATTAAATTAAATTGGAAATAAATTAATTCAATTCAATTAAATTGAAAATCGGTTAAATTAATATTCTTTCAAATTTAATTAACTTAATATTTTTCAAATTTAATTAACTTAACTTAAAATTTAATTAATTAACTTAATATTTTTTAAATTTTAATTAATTAACTTAATATTCTTTCAAATTTAATTAACTTAATATTTTTCAAAATTTAATTAACTTAATATTTTTTAAAAATTTAATTAACTTAATATTTTTATAGATTTATATTTTTCAAAATTAAGTAACCTAAAATTCTTTCAAAATAAATTAACCAAAAAGTTCATCATTCAAAAAAAAAAAAAAGCCTATCTGAGGGGCCTCCCACACAAGGGAGGCGCCCTCAACAGCGGCGGGAAAACTCCCGCCGACTCCCTTTAAGGCGCCTTAACACAGCATATAAGGCGCCTCAAAGAGCCTGTTTAAGGTGCCTTAAAACGCATCCAAGGCACCTTAAACCCGAAGTTTTCTCCACGAATAGAGGTCTTTCTGTTCTTTTTTGCCGAAGTTCTCCACGAGTTTCCCGTGCCGATTTCGCCTCTAATCCATCAACCAAGGCACCTTCAACCCAACTCTTCCCTTTCTACACCTAGCAATGCCTCTTAGGTATACTCTAAACTACTCTTAATCATATCCTACATGATTTTAGTGCTAGTTTTGCTATTTTTCTTGTATATTGTCAAAAATAGGAAACGTCGCAATGTTGATCCTACTCCGGCTAGAACCCCATCCACGGATCTCAGATTCCCCTCAGAACAACATAGGATTAACTTTGCTAGATACACATTTGAAACCATCAAACCTTGGTATCTAAGAAGGTCATTTTTTGATTAGTTTTGTCACCCATCAGTCCAGATGATAGAGTACTACCAATTAGGTAGACTAGTTTACTGCAGTAATGCAGTAAATCATGATTTATGTGCACAGTTCTATTACAACCTTGAGAGGGTTGATGATAGTACCTATTCTATCAGAGTTGGTGGGACAGACATCCAGTTTACCCCCTCACTCATCCACACTAGTTTAGAGCTTAGGGCATCTACATGTCCCTTTCTATGCTACCCTAGTAGGGATCTACCATTTGGCAATCCCTACTCCCATATTACATTAGATACCATCTATATGTACTTTTTCGGGGAGGAGAGACCACTTGGCTTGACTGAGTTCAAGTTAATCTCTCTTAGGGTTCAGGACTATATGATGTATAGAGTCCTGACAGCCTATATCTTGCCGATCTCATCTCGGGACGTCCCGAAGATGCGACCATGGCATTCATTCCTTTTGTATGCCTTGAGTCACTGTTTAGATATAGACATAGGATTACATATGTTCCAGAACATTATTTATGCATCTAGTACAGTCACATCCCATGTAGTTCATATGCCCTACTGTCATGTTTTGACCTACATCTTTTCGACCCTTAGGATAGACACGACCAGAGGGACAATGATCCCTCTTACCCTATATGACGAGTTTGGGCAGCACAATCTTAGATTAGCCCGTGTTCAAATCACCGATGAGGGGATTCTAGCCTGGAGGGGTCGACCACAGCCAGCCGTTGCTCCAATTGATCCAGAGGCCGAGGATGCACCTCCTGACATTGTCCCGGGCGAGGGAGAGGAGTGGTCTGACTTCTTAGCCGAGAAGTTTTTCAGAGATCCATTACCTTCCACCTCCGCCGAGCCTTCCACTTCAGCCGGGCCTTCGACTTCGGCACCACTCTCCGTCGAGGACAGACTCGCTCGTCTCGAGGTTCAGTCCATTCAGACGCGACGGGTTGTTCTAGATAGCCATCGCTCCCTCCAATCCCTCCGATCCGATATAGCTGCTGGATTTACCTCTCTCTGGAATGAGATACGTCAGCATGGACAGCCTGCACCCGAACAACCCCTTGCACCACTTCCAGCTGACGACCCTCCAGTTGATGATCCTAGTCTTTGACGCTATCATTTCATGCATTGTACCTTGGATTTTGGACATAGACACTTTCATTTCCTAGTCTAGTTGTACTTGTGCTTAGTAGAATTCAGTTACTCTGCTTATTTCTGCTTACCAGTTTTTTATGTTCTTTTATTTGCTTAATTCTGCACACATAAGAATGTTTGGGTAGAATAAATCTTGACTTTCAAACCAATTTCTTACATCTAATTTTAAAATTTTTTTTGTTGATCTTCAAAATTGCTTCATCTTAAAATTATCTTTCAAAATTCTATGAAAAATAATGTTTTCAAAATCCCAATCCTTTTAGTTTTTCAAAATTTGGACTTAGCCTAGGATCTTCCCCTTAGATATCATGTTCCCCTAGTTTCAGCTAGAGCATCTCTCAAACATACTAGGTATAACTTGTTTATGTTTGAAAGAAACTTAGAACAGCGTGAGATGCATAGGATACAGCCTGCACTCCAGAATGCTTATCTTTGTGCATCATAGTGAGTCTGGGCGTTAAAAACTAACTTTACATTAATCAAGTTAAATGATCCAGCCCTAGTCAAATCTAACTGGATTACTAACTTAACTTGACTAACTAAGTGAAAATTATTGTCCTCTAGGTATTCAGCCAGTAGCTAAAGGTTAGATAGTTGGTTAAGGATATTAAAATTTCAAATTGACTCAGCTTGCACCTTAGGGCTCTAATACCTTGCTAAAGAAAATTGATTAATTTACAATCTATTTAACTCAACTCATGCTTGGACATTAGGGTTTTAAGCTTATTACTCCTCCATTGCCTTTAAGGATTTTCAAATTCTTAAAAATTTTAAATTTTTGACTTCTATAGCCGTCTTCAAAATTAACTAAGTCATATCAAAAGACTTTTTGGATTTTATTTCAACAATTAAGGTCTCAAGTTAACCCAACTTTTTAGAAGTTTTTAAAATTATTAAAAAAAAAGCTGTTCAAAATTAATGACTTTTAAAAGGCTTTAAGAATTTAACGAAATATTTTTTCAACAAAGTCTTTCAAAATCTTTTTTAATTGCAAAACTTGGCCTACTATTTTCAAAACTTGCCTTTCAAAAATCGTTTGTTTTAATTTTTCAAAATTTAACCTAACTTTGCATAAATTTTGGCTAAGTAAAAAGAGTTCTTCAAAACTAAAGTAATTTTAAAGTAAAACCTACAAGAAATGTTGTTTTAAAGTAAAACTTTTTGGTTGAAAACGTAATTTATTGGTTTTAAAAACTTAGACCTTTCATCATGTCTCTTTCTTCCTACAAAGGTTTTTTGATATATGGCAAAGGGGGAGAGTAGGACAAATTCAAAATACTAATTCAAATTAAGTGATAAGAAAAATAGAACTCTCATTAAGGGGGAGCCTTATACACTATGTTTTAGCTTAAATCATGCTTGCACTTAAACTGTTTATAGCTTGCTTATGCTTATTTGTGCATCCTGTTTTACTTAACTTTGAATTTTTGTTGCCATAATCAAAAAGGGGGAGATTGTTGGTGTGGGAAGCATCCGACGATCAAACCTAAGTTTTGATAATGGAAAAGGAATTCAAAGTTAAGATTCCTTGTTATCTAATGCGCTTAAATGAGGTTTCAGGAAAGTCCTAATTGCGGTTAGGCAGGTGGAAAAACCTAAAGGGAGGTAACCTTAGGTCCTAGGGGGTGGTAACCCTAGGTAAAGGAAAATCCTAAGGGGCGGTAACCTTAGGTCCTAGGGGGTGGTAACCCTAGATGGAGGAAAACCCTAGGACGTGGTAACCCTAGGTGGAGAAAAACCCTAGGGGGCGGTAACCCTAGGTCCTAGGGGTGGTAACTCTAGACAGAAAGTCCA
This sequence comes from Zingiber officinale, assembly GCF_018446385.1. Taxonomy (NCBI): domain Eukaryota; kingdom Viridiplantae; phylum Streptophyta; class Magnoliopsida; order Zingiberales; family Zingiberaceae; genus Zingiber; species Zingiber officinale. The sequence continues at coordinate 59,677,830 of NC_055995.1, read as the reverse complement.
ATCGGTCTGGAGGATCGGACTGGCACCAAGTAATCTCTCCTGAGGGGAGTAGGTGAGGACGCGTTCCCCGTAAAGGGAACAGTAAGCGTCGGGTCGATCTAGGATTTCCGGTCAGAAATTCGAAGTTAGACCCGGACAGTCCGATGATTGTCAACCACTTAATTTATCATGTTTATATCTGTTCTAACTTTGTCTTGCAGGGTACGGTGTTGTTTTGGGACTAAGATATCTTGCAGGTACAAAAGGAACAAGTTAAGCCTCGGATGAACAGTGTCTGAGGCGCCTCCATGAAGCTTGGAGGCGCCTCGGGTGAAAGCCGAAGCCAGCTGTGCAGAGGAGCTGGAGGCGCCTTCATGGGGACTGAAGGCGCCTTGGACCGCGGCTTGGAGGCGCCTTGGAGTGGCTTGAAGGTGCCTTCAAGTGGATGAGGTGCGACCGGATCAGTGCTGATCCACGCGGTTGACTCGGCGGGTTGGAGGCGCCTCGGATGGGCTTTAAGGCGCCTTCAGCAGTGAATAAAAGGAGGTCTCAAGCAGCAATCTAGTACATCTTTGAAAAAGCAATCCTTCTGCATCCAGCTGCTAACGAGTCCATCCCGAAGTGCTGCAACAACATTCCGACGACCCAGAGCTTTGAATATGCTATTTTCCAGTGTCGTTGGTATATTTAATTTATGTTTATTATACTTAAATTGTAACATCTTTTTGATATTATAAGTGTTGCCCACCGTAAACGCTCAACGAGAGTGGGCCTTGGAGTAGGAGTCGCCACAGGCTCCGAACCAAGTAAATAACCTGTGTTTGCGTGTGTGTTTTCTTTTATTTTTCCGCTGCGTATTCCGACTCTGTTTCTAAATCGTACGAAATAGCCACGAGCGCTATTCACCCCCCCCTCTAGCGCTTCTCGATCTGACATGGGATACCAAGCCAGTCCCTCCAAGGCTAAGAAACAATGTGCAAGGGTTGCATATAAGTATGGCAAGGAGAAATTAACCAAGGATGAATCATCCAAAGTTAAGAACAAGAAGAAGTTAACCAAGGACAAGATGTCCAAGGTTAAGAAGAAGAATACACCAATGGTGCACCATGTGGGTGTAGCCATAGTGGATGAGTCATCTAGGGAGGTAACTAAGGTTAAGAGCTCTAAGGTTGGGAGCTCAAAGAGCCTTTGGGACCCATGGTAGATGAGCTATCAAATATGCCAAGTGGTTAAGAGACGAACTTGAGTCTCTAACCTAATGGGCTGGCACAATTGGGATATTTTTCATGCAAAAAATATGACATTGGGGTCATATTGTATGAAAATTGATTTTTGATGTATAGATGTCATACAAACTAATGTTAGGGATGCATTATGGTTTAGTATGGGTAGGTACATCAAGAGAAAGTCAAAACTAGGACTTTAGGTCAAGGTTCAATTGAACTATTTTAATGGCTTTAGATTTTGTGTCAAATCTTAGGATCTGTTATAAATATATTTATATATATATATATATATATATATCCCAAGTAGACAAGGGTAAAATAGACCTCTCTATAAAATTTAGAAATTTTTGAAGGTCTGTGAAATTTTTGGTGTATTTCTGAAAATGGATCAGAAATGCTGATTTTTGCTGAAATAGAGTACCAGTCGACTGGTGCAGATGCCAGTCGACTGGTAACAATATTTTTCAAGCACAAACTATTTTTGTAAGCTCTGTTTGATGGGGGCAATCGACTGGGGCATATGTCAGTCGACTAATACAGTTTGAAACTAGTTTCCAGCATTAGGAGTTGACCAAAAGAATGGCATACATGTATATAATCATATATATGGGAGATTAATACATGATATTTATGGTTATTAGAGGTCAGAAAGTCTAATAATTGGGATATTATTAGAGCTCTTTTTGATTATTGGCAAAGAGGAAGAAGTTTAGGTTTAAGTGGGAAACCTAAATACCTTTGCTAGAAATCATATCTCAAGAGAGAGCTTAGGTGAAGGGGGAGCTTAAGGTTAGGTTCCATGACTTATGCATGAATAGATATGCATGTTTATTTGCATTGTTATTGAATTTATATTTTCCTAACTTAAACGGATTGCCAAAAATAAAAAAGGAGGAGATTGTTGGAATAATCTAGGTGCTCTAGATTTTGATATTTGGGCAAAGGTTTAAGTTAGGTTTATTGTTGTATTTGATATGTATTGTGAGTGTGCAGGATACAAGTATAACAACATAAGTCCAAGTGCGATCTTAGCAAAGGTGAAAGTCCAAGTTGAGTCTTGGCAGTATAAGTCCAAGCATATAGTCTTGGCAACGTAAGTACAAGTGTGACTTTGCAATGGATGAAGTCTCGGAGGCGCGGCCTCTTAACAAAGGAAGACCCAACAACAATGACAATGCCAATGGAAGCTCCAGAAGATAAGACGTGAATGATGGGAAGGCATCCGAGGGGCGCGAGGCTGGTGGAGGAAGCTAGAAGGCTGGTCTAGGTCGTGCGAACAAGGACAAATGCATGAGAGATTGTACTCAGGGTAAAATTTCAGTGTTTCTGTAGCATTACTATGGTATTATTGTAGCATTACTGCAGAGTTACTGTAGCAGTCGATTGATATTTTCATCAATCGACTGGTAGTTGACCGTTGGTTTGTAATGGTCGAATTTCACTTAGGACCAGTCAATTGGTGGTGGGAAAACAACTTAGTATTTTCCTCCCGAGCTTTATTTAATAGAGCTCAGGGTGCTTGAGAATGATTGACGAAATAGATATGGTTACTCCCTATTAGTAGTCTACAGTGCCCTAGTGTCTCAAGTGTTCTTATGAGAGTTGTGGTGAGGATTCTCCATCCACAAGGAGCTACGTGAGTTAGTCGGAGTTTTCTGGGGAGTCACCCACTGATAGATCGGGATCGTCCACCTTACGGACAGTCGTGGATTAGGAGATTTATCTTCGAACCACATTATACGTGCTTGTCAAGTTTGTGATAGACTTGGGGTGACGTCTATTCAACTTCCCTTTTGGCAAGCCACCGATCTCCAACAAGGGATTCCTTCCCTGGTCTTTGGTCACTAACGCTTTATTGAATCGTTTGAATGTGCATAGGATCTGAAGGAAATCACCTTCTTGGAGAAGATCTTCTCTTCGTCAACAATCAAGCCCTCGTCGGTAGTGCGTCATCTCTTCATCTCTCAGACAAGATCAATATGTTTTAGTTAACTTTGAACTAGATTGTCATAAGTTAAAAAGACGGATATTGTTGGTGCTGGAAATACTAGCTAAACATAAGTTTTAATATTGGCAAAAGTTTAAATTTAAAGGTTATTATGGTCTAATGAGCTTAACTAAATGTGTAGGAAAGTCCTAGTTGAGACTAGGGAAAGAAGTCCTGATCAAGTGAATTAGGTAAAGAAGTCTTGGTCAAGTGTACTTGATAGAAGTCTTGATAGATCGAGAACATTGGGTAGAAGCCCTGGGGTTGCAGATACTAGACAGAAGTCTAGGTGGGTCGAAGATCGGACGTCTAGCGGGAAATCTTGAAGGTTAAGATCGGATGCTGAGTAAAAGTCCAAATAGGTTAGGAGGACCGGATGTTTGGCAATAGTTAAACTTTCTTGAGAGGAGTAGGTGAGGATGTGTTCCCCGTTGAGGGAGCAATAGGCGTTGGTCTGACTTAAGATTTCAGCAAAACCTAAAAGTCAAGACCGAATAATCCCAAAATTGTTTAAATAATTTTGTACTTATATTTTATATTATATCTATTATGTTAACTCTATGATATAGAAAATAAAAGCTAGAGTTAAGATATTCCAAGCGCCCGAAATGGGTTTAGGCGCCCATAGATCTGGGTGACCAAAAAGGATCCAGGTGCTCAGAGTGGCCCAAATCCAGCTATGCAAGCAGTTGAGTTAACATACCTTGGTTGGATGGCATATGTCGGACTCCAAGGGCCTAGAACAAATCCAGACACGCAGTAATGGATAGAGGTGACTTGGATAAAGGTTCGTCAAGGTATAGCCACGTCAACAATCAAAGCATCCGGAATGAATCCAATTGCCCGGAGGTGGATAATCGCCAACGGAGACGAATAGGGTCAAGTCAACCCCAAGCACTCGAAATACCCTATAAAAGAAGACTTTGACCAATAGCTTGGTAACGATTCTTCTATGCTCAAACAACTTCCGCGCTTCTCCAAAATTCTGCTATGATGTAGATATGCTGCTCTGATAGCAATGCCAAACCTTTTACTTCTAAGTTGTGGGTAAATTTGCAATTTGTCTTAAATGTTAGATCTCTTGTATTAATTTTTTTTTTTGTAATCTTCAAACTCCTAGTGAATTGTTGAATGAAAGTACTCAATGAGTGTCGGCCTTGGACTAGCAGCCGTCGGGTTATGAATCAAGTAAAGAAAGAAAAATGTTAGCCTTGTTCTTGTTTCCTTTATTTTATTTTCCGCTACGTTAAATTAAGTTTTAATGAAAAAGTGAAAAAACGACACACGTTATTCACCTCCTCCCTTTAGCGCTTTATCCCATTCTACATACTTTGCACGTGTTTTTATTATTTTATTGTATTTTGTTTCTGCCACATATTAATTATTTTAACAACCTGGTATATTTTTTGCTTGGGTTGGTTTAATTACCTTAACAAATAAATTTGGTCACCTCAAAGATCGGCTTGTCTTGATTTATTTATAGTCCTACTCACGAGCAGATTAATCAATAATTTTGGGAGTCAATTGGGCGCTCATTTTGTTATATGACTATGCAGTGTCTTAAGGCCTATGGTTAGGATTCTAATTTTATTGGGGTCCATGATTTTTAATATTTTAATTTTTATTTATATTCAATTTTAAAAAACATTCATTTTAAATTATTGATTATTTTAATTTTATTTATTGTAGATTTTTTAATTATATATTTTATTTTTTTTAGTTTAAACCTAATTGACTCTTCCTTTTCTATATTGATATTTCAACAATCTGTGTCATTGCAGATACCTCGTACATTTTCCTTCTCTCATCTATGTTTTGCGCCCTTTTCCTTGTGAGGGATTCCTCATTCATTCGACACAAAGAAATATGCTAGTTTTTTAAAGCATCAAATTGATTTAGATTATTTTTTAATGTGTGAGAATAATTTTTTTATTTAGTTTTTTTTATTTGAATTTATTATTCTTCTATGCGCTCGTTCTAATTAATTGAAATAAAAGTTAATATTTATTGTTATTTTACAATGATAATAGGGCTAAATTTTAGTACACTAATCAGATTTTATTATTCTTTTAATTTTAAATATTTTTATTTTGATAAAATATTAGAAACCTATATTATTTATTTATTTATTATTTAAATATAAATATGTCAACTAGAAATATGATTATGAATATACAAAATATATGAAAAAAAATAAAAAAAATAGAAGAATATATTTTTAATCCAAGTATTTGATCCTTCGATCCAATTAATTCTAGAGGTGGACGGTCCTATCCTACAAACTAACCATTAGACAAATCCGGAAGCATGAGAGACTCCTCGCTTAATAGCCAACGTCTCATATATTTCATCCTACTAGAAGAAAATATCTTATCGTATGTTGTAGCTGAGATTCAAACTATGAATACCTAATAAATTACTTGACCACCTTGTAGTTATTCAATATTGAAAAGGTGCACATGATATATTTATTACTAATAGTAAAAATCATAACTCAAAATAATCAATTAAAAATTTAAATGAAAATTCAATTGAATTTTAGCTAGAATATAAGATCTTATGATTAGAATTTTTTTTTTTAAAAAATCATAAAGTTTTATTTAAATTCAACAATATTTTTAAAAAATATTTTAATTTTATTAAAAAAAATTATTATCAAAACTTAAATATAAAAATTTTATTAGTAATTTTACATTTGAGAAAGTTAAATATAGATTTTATATAAAATTTAATTAGTAATTTTACATTTCAAAAATTTAGAAAATTAGATTTTATATAAAAAATTATTTTTAAAATTAATATTAGATTTTTTAAAAATAATTAAGAATTATTATTATTATTATTTTTTTGCTTAGGTTTCAAAATTGATTGAGACTGTATGATAGGAAGCAAAGTTACGTTGTCTGTTGATAAAGGTCAATGTATGAGGTTTCATCCAGTGGCAAGAGCGTACAATATTTCCAGGTTAGTCAAATTTGAAAGTTGATCAAGCAATCTCCCGTGAATCATGTTTTTTCTTCGGATGATTAAATCCTGAAGGTAACAATTTGGTTTTACGAAACATTTTGATCGGCCACCAACGTAACTTCAAAAGTACACACGGCTCCTCGTCGTATAGCAAAAGTTTCAAATTTTTTATCTTATCAAAGAAAATTTTTTACAGTATACACTATGTTATTGTCCTTGGGATTATGATATCACGTAAGATATTTGAATTATTATCGTGATTTTTAACTCCAGTTATAATGTATTTAAAATTTTTCTTCTAAATAAAAAGTACAATTAAAAAATACTAGACTGAATTGATCATTATATATATTTTCTAATTTATTTGAATAATAAAAATTTTTCATAGAAACAAATCAATCATTATAGAAATAGTCCATATTAATAGAAATAATTATTTTTTTAAGAAATAATCAAGGTTATTATTGAGGAATGAATAAAAGGAGCTTCAACTTTTGATAATTAAGCAGCTCAAAAGTAGACCTAACTTTTTATATATATATTTTTAAATATGTTAAGTGAAAAAATAGAAAGTTAAAAATATAATTAAAAATTATTTTTTATTAACTATTTTTTATAGCTAATTAGAGGAGAGAGAATTTTATAAAATAAAAAATAAAAAAATAAAATAGAAGATTTTAACAGAAAAAATAGAAAAATAATCTTGTAGGTTCCAATAGAATCAGAGGCGCCCCGTAGTAGGATAGCAAAACTTCCACCCAAATCGATGAAGGCACATTCAATGCATTTGAAGTCGCCCTCCATAAGCCTTTGGAAACGCCTTCTATCAGATTGAAGGCACCTCCAACAGAGTTTTTAAAGCGAACAAAGAGTTTTCTCTGTTCACAAAACCCATTCAGGAAGGCGCCTTCAAGCCAATCTTTCCATCGTTTTCTCCACTAAAACTCTAAATATGTCTCCTAGGTACTCTCTAACTCGATGTATATAGTTATTTCTTTATAGTTGTGTGCTTTTTTCTTGAATATTTATATGTATACATTACTTTAGGAAGTGACAGAACGTTAATCCATCTCATGCTAGTTCCAGTAGTGCCCCTGCTACTGATACTAGATTCTCTACTGAGCGTTTTAGGCTAGATTTTTTGAATCATATATATGTTACGTTAAAATCTAGATACCTATGTAGGACATTTTTTTTCCCATTATTATACCCCTATTATAGAAGTTATAGACTACTATAACTTAGATAGATTGTTTATTGTAGTCATTCAGTTAACTTAGACTTATGTGCTCAATTTTATAACAACTTAGTTAAAATAGATGACTTGACATACTCTACCAGAGTAAGTGGTAAGGACTTTACGTTCTCACCCACTCTACTGTATGATAGTTTGGGATTTAGGCAGTTCGTATGCTCGTTTTTGTGTTATCCTAGTAGGGACTTGTCATTTGACGAACTCTACTCCCATATTACATTGAATATCATCCATATGTATTTTTTTAGGGATGAGAGATTATCCATTGTGACTGACTTTAGATCTCTCTCTCAGGAGTTCAGGACTATGTCTTGTATAGAGTTCTTACCACCTGTATTTTGCCTATCACATCTCGCGATGTTGTCATGATGCGACCATCTTTTTACTTCTTTCTTTATACACTATGCTAATGACTAGACATCGACATTGCATTACATATGTTTCAGAATGTCATTCACACATCTAGTCTCATCACTAGGGGCCAGGTTCATATACCCTACTGCCATATTTTGATTTTCATATTTTCGACCATACGGGTAGACATGACCCATGGCACACTTACATCCCTTAGTGTGTATAATGAGATTGGTCAGCGTCAGCTTGCATTAGTACATATAGGGATAACAACTTAGTAAGGACTAACTTGGAGAGCGGGTCCTCATCCAGCTGTTCTGGATGAGGCCGATGAGAGCATCCCGCCAATCATTCTAGCCGAGGTCGATGAGGCAGCTGCGGCTATGGAGGAAGAGATGCCAGAGTTTACTTTTGACGAGTACTTTGCACCTCTTCCATCTATGACCCAACCTTTGACCTCACTTTCTATAGATGATTACCTTGCTAGACTTGAGGAGTCTTCTGCATAGATCCGATAGTCAGTCTTGGAGGGATTCACCTATCTCCGCGGTGAGATGACCACTAGATTTAGGTAGCTAGACCTATAGATGTAGGCCATACTTCAGGTTTTGCAAGCGATTGATCAGCCCACACCTCCACCTGCCAATGATGATTATACATTATTTTGTTCAGTGCACTTGTATATATTGTTTGTTTGCTTGACTTTATAGGGGATCTTGTGACTGACTAACTAGAAGGAGGGTTGGATAAACGGCTGCCCCAATGAATCACTTCCTATGTATTCGTTAGTGCGCAAGCAGAAATACAATACTAAATACGAATACAAAAGCTAAAGACAAAGCAAACCACTGCATGTTGTTTAACATGGTTCGGAGATAAGACTTCTACTCCACAGTTGTCCATAAGATAGATGATCCCAATCCATCGGTGGATGACTCCCCGACAAACTTTGGCTAGCTCACGTAGCTCCTTGTGGATGGAGAAACCTTACCAGAACTCTCACAAGAACACTTGAGACACTAGGGCACAAGTAGACTACTAATAGGGTTAACCACATCTATTTCGTCAACCTTAACCAAGCTTCCAAGGCTTGGTTATATAGGCCACGGGTTGAAAACCCCCGCCTATCAGTCTACTATTGAAAGTGCCAGTCGACTATCCTCCATGGAGATTCGACCGTTACAATCTAACGGCTCGATACCAGTTGACTAGTGAAAGTACCAATCAACTGCTCCACACTGGCTGAGCGAATAGAAGCATTCTGTTCACTCCCAGTTGACTATACCAGTCGACTGCCATTTCCATCAGTTGACTGGTACCTCGAGTACACTCTCTCATTACTCGGACCCTCACCCTTACGACTTACTTGACTCTTCCTTGCAACCTTGATCTCTTGCCTTCAAGCCTACTTCCTTTGGCTCTTGTCCATCGGATGCATCCAAGCCCGCGGCTCATCCCTAATGTCATCATTCGCGTATGCCTTGAAGTCACTTCCCTCGGCCCTTGTCCTTGTTGCCTTGTCCATGATCCTTCAGATGCTCCATCCTTCACCGGACCTGAAGTAATCAATTTGAGTCATATGTGTATCTTGCAAACCTACACACTCACATACATATATCAAATACAAGGATGAACCTAACTTAAACCCTTTGCCCAAACAACAAAACATATGGTCGCATGGACCATTGGGATTGCTCTAATAATCTTCCTCTTTTGATGTTTAGCAATATGTTTAAGTTAGGGAAAACATAATGGCAAAACAATATGCTAAAAATAATGGACTTACGTTGCCAAGAATACACACTTGGACTTACACCACCGAATGGACTTACGTTGCCAAGGCTATACACTTGGACTTACACCGCCAAATGAACTTACGTTGTCAAGGCTACACACTTAGACTTACACCGTCGAATGAAAAATGCAAACATGCATTGGAACCTATCCCAAGGCTCCCCCCTACATTTATGCTCCCCATTGAACTAGAATTTTACCACAGGGTTATTTAAGAACTTATCATAAGGTTCCCCCTACCCAAAGGCATTTAAGATGTTCCTAACTAAACCTTATATCTCCCCCTTTACCTGACATTAAAAAGCTCCAACAATCTCCCAATTGTCGAAACTTATCATCCAAACTGACCCTAAACTCATGTATTTATCTCCCATGGATCTCATACACCTAAACGAGCTGACTTGGTCAAAACCACTACTGAAAAATAGTTTCAGGCTGGTATCAATCGACTGCCACAAGTATCAGTCGACTGCTCTATCGAATTCAACACACAGAACCATTCTGTGTTCGAAATATACTGTTACCAGTCGACTGGTAACTGTATTAGTCGACTAGCACCCTAATTCTAGCCTAATCAACATTCTGAACCCAACTTCAAAAATACATAAAAAATTCTACATATATCTAAAAAACTCCAAATTTTGTGGAGAAGTCTATTTTACCCATGTCTACTTGGGAAAATATATCTAAAAATTTTGTAGCAAACGTTTCAAATTTTTTATCTTATTAAAGAAAATTTTTTACAGTATACATTAGCTAGAAATAATCAAGGTTATTGTCCTGGGATTATGGTACCACGTAGGACATTTAGATTATTATCCAGATATCCATGATTTGAAGCTAGCTATGATGTATTTATAGGAATTTTTTTCTTTAAATGGCAAGTACAATCAAAGAATACTGAGCTTCTGGACTGACCATCGTATGTGTTTCTTAATTTACTTGTTGGATAGTGAGAAATTTTTATAGGATCAAATCAATCATCTCAGAAATAATCAAGATTAACTACAATAATCATTTTCTTAAGAAATAATCAAGGTTATTATTGAGGAATGAATAAAAGGAGCTTCAACTTTTGATTAAGCAGCTCAAAAGTAGCGCTAACTTTTCTTTATATATTTTTATAAATATGTTAAGTGAAAAAATAGAATGTTAAAAATTATTATTTATTTCCTATTTTTTATAGCTAATTAGAAGAGAGATAAATTTATAAAATAAAACATAAAAAATAAAAAATAATAGAAGACTTTAACAGAAAAAATAGATAAATAATCTTGACGGTTCAATAGAGTCAGAGGCGCCCTGTAGTAGGATAGTAAAACTCCCGTTCAAATCGATGAAGGCGTCTTCAATCGTTTGAAGTCGTCCTTCATAAGCCTTTGGAGGCACCTTCCATCAGGTTGAAGGCGCCTCCAACATAGACCCGACCCCGGGCCGGGTATGGCCCGGACCTGGCCGGGTCTGGCCCGGACCTGGCCGGGGCTCGTAACCGGGTCAACGGGCCGATTGCTCGTTAACCCGGTTCGCTGATTCCAGTTCCGTTGGTGTAAAATTGGCGGACCGCCGGTTTGGCCCATCGGTTCAACATTTGATTTTTTTGTTTTTTACCAGCTTGAACCACCGGTTAACCGACGGTTCATAGCCGTTAGGAGAGGGTGGGGTATTTTTTTCAACGGTTAGGATCATTTGACCATTTTTTGATCAATGACTATGATTTAGTGTCCGTTACTATCAAAACTCTATAAATAGATAGTTTATTTCATCATTTTCATACATATCTTCTCTACTCTTAATCTCAATTTCGTATTCTCTACACGCTTTCGTTTCCAATTTTCAATTACAATGGAAGGAGGCCACGGAGGTGTGTCATCTCGAGCTCGAAAGGGAAAGGAAATAATGAATCTGCGGGAGGAGGACCCCAACATTCAATCCATCGATGATGAGATCGAGCATCTTTCGAATTCAACACTCGAAATACAAGGAAGTATCGATGCAATTACTTCTAAGGTTCAGGAACTTCCTTCTCTAAAGTCTTATATTTTCACTAAACATTTTGAGAAGGTCACTCTTCTGTCGGGAGAAATGCATGCAAAATGTAAGCACTGCAATGCTTCCCACAAATTCCAAGCTGACGACGACTATGGGTCGTTGAAACGACATGTAGAAACGAAGCACCCGACGGAATTTAGACTTGACCGTTCTCAAACACAATTATCAAGATTTTCTTCAACTAGTGGTAGTATCGATTCCGATTTATTTTTTTATTTGGATAATAAATTAAGACAAATGTTAGCTAAATTTGTTTCCGTAGAACATCTTTCTTTTGGTTTTGGATCTAAATGGACATTTGAAGATTTTTGTAAAGAATCTCTTAATCTATGTGCTAAACGTGTTCCTAGAACTACACTTACTCGTATAATTAAAAAAATTAGTAAAACAAGGAAAAAAGAATTTAATTGATGAATTTAGTAAATTAGATAATAAAGTTTCTTTATGTTCCGATATTTGGAGTGATTATTGCCAAACACATTCATATATGGGTGTGACTTGTCATTGGATCGATAACTCTTGGAACCTCCAAAAAAGATTGTTAGCTTATAGAGTTTTTGATAAATCACATAATGCTCATAACATCACACAATTTTTATGTTTAATTTTAGAAGAATATAGCTTAACTCATAAAATATTTTCAATATCATTAGATAATGCTAGTTCCAATACCGCTTGTATAGATGATATAAAATTTGTTTGTCAACTTATTATTGGAGGTTTATTTTTTCATATTTGTTGTGTATGTCATGTTTTAAATTTATGTGTTCAAGATGGTTTAAAAATTTGAGAAAGTTATATTAAACCAATTAGAATTATAATTTTTTATTTATGGTCTCATTCATCTATAATGAAACAATGGAGTAGATTTTGTAAAACTAATGGAATGAGACCCAAAAAATTTTCATGTGATGTACCAATATGTTGGAATTCAACATACCAATTATTACAAGATTTATTTGAATATAAAGAATTATTATGTTCATTTTTTGCACAAAATACTAATATTAATATATATTTATTTTCACAACAATGAAATATTTGTAGTAGTATTTGTGAAATTTTAAAAGAATTTAATGATGCAACCGAATAACTTTTCGGTATTTATTATCTCATTGCTCAATTAGTTTTAGAAAATTTTTCTAATATAGTATTAGTTTTAAATGAACATATTAATAATGAATCTTTATTTCCTTACATCTTAGCTATGTAAACTAAATGGGAAAAATATTTTTATTTTATTCCTGAAATTTATTTAATTGCATTTGCTTTAGATCCTAGATTTAAATTAGAAGTTTTACAAGAAATGTTAACTTTATATTATGACGCTTTAATTCCAATTAAAGGTTCTTCTTCTCCTGATCCAGTTAATATTATATATAATGTTAGAATTTATTTATATGATATTTATAATCAATATTATGCAAAATATGGAACATAAATTAATATTTCTGAAATACAATAAACTACTAGTAGTAATTTTAAACTTACAAAAGCACAACTTTTATTAAAAGAATGGACAAAACGTTCACGAGGATCCTCAAGTTCCACACAGGAACTTGAGAATTATTTTATGACTTATTTTGATTTTAATGAAGCAGATAGCGAAAATTTTGATATCTTAAAGTGGTGGTCACAGAAGGCTCAAAGCTTTCCCATCCTCTCCGTGATCGGCAAAGAAATTTTAGCTTATCCAGTGTCAACTGTTGCTGTGGAGCAGACGTTTAGTGTCAGCGGCAACATATTAGATGAACGACGATCAACTTTATCTCCCCACTCATTAGAAGCCTAAGCATTACTAGACGATTGGACCAGAGTGGAGAAAAGAATCTAAGGAATGCAACTTTCAGATGACGAAGTTGAAGATTTTGATACTGAAGGAACGAATACGACAGGAACGGGAAATGAAAGTGAGTGAAAATGTAAAAGAATAAAAATGTAAAAGAACTACGTGTGCTTTGATTCCCCTAAGGAGATACGTAGGCAACTTAAATAAGTGCAAGCCCTTTTTCCAATAAATTTTAATTTGTAATTTGTAATTTGTAATTTTTAATTTTTTTAACATAATAATCTTGAACAGTGGTGAACCATGAACAGAACCGTGAACCGACGATTCAGAACCATGAACTATAACCATCTTGGGCGGTTACGGTTAAGGGTCAACCTGCCTGGAACCATCGAACCGGCGATTCTGAACCGTTGAACCGTCGGTTCCGAACCATGGTCAGGTCTACTCCAACATGAGTTTTTACAATGGACAAAGAGTTTTCTCTGTTCATAAAACCCATTCGGGAAGGCGCCTTCCAGCTAATCTTTCCACCTTTTTCTTCACTAAAACTCCAAATATGTCTCCTAGGTACTCTCTAACTCGATCTATATAGTTATTTCTTTATAGTTATGTGTTTTTTCTTGCATATTTATATGTATGCATTACTTTAGAAAGCGACAAAACATTAATCCATCCCATGCTAGTTCCAGTAGTGTCCCCGCTACTGATACTAGATTCCCTACTTAGCGTCTTATGCTAGATTTTTTGAATCATACATATGTTACGTTAAAATATAGATACCTATGTAGGACATTTTTTTTCCCATTATTATACCCCTATTATAGAAGTTACAGACTACTATAAATTAGATAGATTGGTTTATTGTAGTCATTAAGTCAACTTAGACTTATGTGCTCAATTTTATAACAACTTAGTTAAAATAGATGACTTGACATACTCTTCCAGAGTAAGTGGTAAGGACTTTAGATTCTAACCCACTCTACTGTATGATAGTTTGGGATTTAGGCAGTCCATATGCCTATTTTTGTGTTATCCTAGTAGGGACTTGTCATTTGACGAATCCTACTCCCATATTACATTGAATATCATCCATAAGTATTTTTTTAGGGATGAGAGAGTATCCATTGTGACTGACTTTAGATCTCTCTCTAAGGAGTTCAGGACTATGTCTTGTTAGAGTTCTTACCACCTGTATTTTGCCCATCACATCTCGCGATGTTGTGATGATGTGACCATCTTTTTTCTTCTTTCTTTATGCACTATGCCAATGACTAGACATCGACATTACATTACATATGTTTCAAAATGTCATTCACACATCTAGTCTCATCACTAGGGGTCAAGTTCATATACCCTACTGCCATATTTTGATTTTCATATTTTCGACCATAGGGGTAGACATGACCCATGGTACACTTACATCCCTTAGCGTGTATAATGAGATTGGTCAGCGTTAGCTTGCATTAGTACATACAGGGGTTACAGCTTAGGAGGGACTAACTTGGAGAGCGGGTCCTCTAGCTATTCCGGATGAGGTCGATGAGAGCATCCCGCCAGTCATTCTAGCTGAGGTCGATGAGGCAGCTGCGGCTATGGAGGAAGAGATGCCAGAGTTTACGTTTGACGAGTACTTTGCACTTCTTCCATCTATGACCCAGCCTTCGACCTCACTTTCTATAGAGGATTGCCTTGCTAGACTTGAGGAGTCTTCTGCATAGATTCGATAGTCAGTCTTGGAGGGATTCACCTATCTCCGTAGTGAGATGACCACTGGATTTAGGTAGCTAGACCTATAGATGCAGGCCATACTTCAGGCTTTGCAAGTGATTGATCAGCCCCCACCTCCACCTGCCAATGATGACTATACATTATTTTGTTCAGTGCACTTGTATATAGTGTTTGTTTGCTTGACTTTGTAGGGGATCTCGTGACCGACCATCTAGAAGGGGGGTTAGATAAATGACTCCCCCAATGATTCGCTTCCTATGTATTCGTTAGTGCGCAAGCAGAAATATAATACTAAATACGAATACAAAAGCTAAAGATAAAGAAAGACAAAGCAAACCACTACACGTTGTTTAGTGTGGTTCGGAGATAAGGCTTCTACTCCACGGCCGTCCGTAAGATGGACGATCCCGATCCATCGGTGGATAACTCCTTGACAAACTTTGGCTAGTTCACGTAGCTCCTTGTGGATGGAGAAACTTCACCACAACTCTCACAAGAACACTTGAGATGCTATGACACAAGTAGACTACTAATATAGGTTAACCATATCTATTTCGTCAACCTTAACCAAGCTTCCAAGGCTTGGTTATATAGGCCACAAGTTAAAAAATCCTGCCTATCAGTCGACTAGTAAAAGTTCCAATCGACTGTCCTCCGTGGAGATTCGACCGTTACAATCCAACGGCTCGATACCAGTCGACTGCTCCACACTGCCCGAGCGAACAGAAGCATTATGTTCGCTCTCAGCCGACTACCCAATTGACTATACCAGTCGACTGCCATTTCAATCAGTCAATTGGTACCCCAAGTAGAGCCTCTCAACACTCGGACCCTCACCCCTATGTCTCACTTGACTTTTCCTTGCAGCCTTGACCTCTTGCCTTCAAGCCTACTTCCTTTGGCTCTCGTCCCTCGGATGCATCCAAGCCCGCGGCTCATCCCTAATGCCATCCTTCGCCTATGCCTCGAAGTCACTTCCCTCAGCCCTTGTCCTTGCTACCTTGTGCACGATCCCTCGGATGCTCCATCCTTCACCAGACCAGAAGCCATTAAGCTGGGTCATATGTGTATCCTGCAAACCAGCACACTCACATACATATATCAAATACAAGGGGGTGAACTTAACTTAAATCCTTTGTCCAAACACTAAAACATATGGTCGCACAGACCATTGAGATTGCTCCAACAATCTCCCCCTTTTTGATGTTTGGCAATATATTTATGTTAGGGAAAGCATAATAGAAAAATAATATGCTAAAAACAATGAACTTACATTGTCAAGGATACACATTTGAACTTACACCGCCGAATGGACTTACGTTGCCAAGGCTATACACTTGGACTTACACCGCCGAATGGACTTACATTGCCAAGGCTACACACTTGGACTTACATCGCCGAATCAAAAATGCAAACATGTATTAGAACCCATCCCAAGGCTCCCCCTACACCTATGCTCCTCATTGAGTTAGGAATTTTACCACAGGTCTATTTAAGAACCTATCATAAGGCTCCCCCTACCCAAAAGCATTTAAGATTTTCTTAACTAAACCTTACATCTCCCCCTTTGCCTAACATTAAAAAGCTCCAATAATCTCCCAATTGTCAAAACTTATCATCCAAACTGACCCTAAACTCATGTATTTATTCTCCATGGTTCTCATACACCTAAACGAGTTGACTTGGTAAAAACCACTGCTGAAAAATAATTTCAGGCTGGTATTAGTCAACTGCCACAAGTATCAGTCGACTACTCCTATCGAATTCAACACACAAAACCATTCTGTGTTTAAAATACACTGTTGACTGGTAATTGTACCAGTCGACTAGTACCCTAATTCCAGCCTAATCAGCATTCTGAATCCAACTTCAGAAATGCATAAAAAATTCTATAGACATCTATAAATCCTCAAATTTTGTAGAGAGATCTATTTTACCCATGTCTACTTAGGAAAAGTACATCTAAAAATGTTGTTAGAGTGTATACTAAAAGTCTAGCTTTTTGTATAAACATTTATTTTGAAATAAGAATCACATTGGTCAAATGTCTACATTTATGTTAAGTGTAGTTGTCCATTTAATTTATATTGTAGATGATATGATGTGTGGTGCCACACAGAAGATCATATTATTAATTCCTTATAAATTATAAATAGTAGCTCACAACCAAGATGGAATGGGATAAACAATTGGAGTGGTTATAGTGTAATTTGATATTAGTTTATCTTACTATAAAATTGCACTAGTACACTATGAGTGTATTGAGCAGGACCATTTGAGGTAGTTTCTTTTTATACTGACTATATAAAAGAACAAAGCCTTTATTATTATGGAAGTGCGTACTCTTAATCATGATATAATAACAAGCACGTATACTTAATATTTATTTCTTTAATTTATCAAAGGGTGAGATTTAGTTCGTTAAATCAATAGGCCCGATAAGTTAGGAAATGATATTATTTATATGGTGTGTTGTTGATTATAGAATGAAGTTGTGTCCTAGTGATCTAGGTTAATGATGCCCCCTTGAGGAGCTCATAAGGATTGTCATGTAAACCCTGCAGGTGGACTTAGTCTGACATGACAATAAGGTTGAGTGGTACTACTCTTGGAGCTAGATATTAATTAAGTGAGTTGTCAGTAATTCATTTAATTAGTGGACATTCGATATCTTAAACACAGAGAGACTAACGCGCTCATGATAAGAAGGAGCCCATATTGTAATATGGGATTGGTGCGGTAGTGTAATAATAACTCTTTAGTGGTATGAGTTATTATTAATGAACTTGAGTTGGGTGTTTGGGGCGAACACGTGAAGCTCAAGCTCATCGGGAGACCAAAACTAATTCCTCCTTTCGGTCCCTGTTGTAGCCTCTTATTTATAAAACCTTATATCCACATAAAGCCAAGCTTCTTACCCATCTTGTTTTGGTCGGCCAAGCCAAGCTTGGAGCCCAAGCTAGGGCCGGCCAAGCCAAAGGATGGAGCTAAGTTGTGGTCGGCCAAGCTTGGAGCCCAAGCTAGGTGGCCGACCATATAAAATATAAAAGGGTATTTTAAATTTTAAAATCTTTCCTTTTATGGAAGCCATGATTTTAAAGAGAGTTTTAAATTTAAATTTTTTTCCTTTTATAGCTTTCTACAAAGGATTAAGAGAGAGGTTTGATATCTTTCCTTATTTGTAGTTAAAAGAAAGATTTTAATTTTTTGATAAAACTTTCCTTTTTTGTAACCATTCACATGTTTTAAAAGAGAGATTTTAATTTATAAAATTTTCCTTTTATAACCAACAAGGGATTTAAAAGAGAAATTTTTTATTAAAAATTTCTTACCGGAAACAAATAAGGAAGTTTTAATTTTATGTTTAAAATTTTCCTTATTTGGAGCACATGTGTAGGGCCGACCATGACAAGCATTAAAAGGAAGTTTTAATTTTTTGTTTTAAAACTTTCCTTTTTAGTCATTGGTAAGGAAAATAAGGAAGTGTTAATTATGTTTAAAATTTTTCTTTTTTGCCAACACCAATGATTATAAAAGAGATGGAGCCTCATGAGATAAAAAATCTTCTATTCCTCTCTTCCAATCCTTTGGTGGGCGGCCCTTATCCTTTATTCTTCTCCTTTTGTTTTCTCTCTTGGAGGCCGGTTGTTGGGATTTTCGAGCTACGAAAACCGCTTTTTCGCGTCGCGGAAACCCCGAAACTCCCTAGCCAACTGATCCGTGCAAAGAAAATTTTTTTCGAAAAACTACAAGTACGAGTTTACCTAGATCTACAAGGGAAAAAAGTTATACCTTTGAAGCGAAGCCCTTCGCAATCCCGCAAGTCCAAGGTACGCCGGATCTCAAGATTGTCAACGTAGACAATCCTCTAGAAGTATCCACACGAACAAGATGTGTTCTCTAACACACAAGGATGGAGAAGAGAACACCACAAGTGTGCTAGCACTTCTTGATGCTCTCGGATAGGATTGGAAGATGAAGAAAGGAAAAGAAGAGAACACACTCCTCTAAAAACTCTATGTGACTTTCACTAACCTTTCTTCTTGGATTAGATTCACTCTCCTTTCTTCTCCCTTGCTTGCAACCCACGACCAAGAGAAGTGAAGGAGCAAAAAGAGAGCTTGAGGAAGAAGATGATGTGAATGTGAGTGAATGAAAAATTCATTCTCATTCAAAACCAAAAAAGTAACCCTCATTCTCATTAAATGTGGCCATTAAAGAGAATAGATTTGTAATCCCCATGAGGTGGCACACTTTGATGATGTGGCACATCATCATTAGTCCTCCTAATGCCAAATCACTAATGATGTGGCAAATAGTCAAGTCAAACTTGACTCTTCCTCTTCCTCTCAAGTCAAGTCAAACTTGACTTAATCTCTCTCATGGTTGATCTAATCCAACCATTTAATTCAAGCCAATTTAATATAATGAATCTAATTCATTTAATTAAATTGATTCAATGAGTCATAATCTAAATTAGACTCATTGAACACATGAATAAACTTGAGTCCAACTCAATTAGCCCAATTAGGATAACTCTTAATCCAATTTGATTCATCACATGAATCTAATCCTCTTGGTTCATCATATGAACCTAATCTCCATCCACTTGTTCTTTGTGTGTGACCCAATAGGTTCTTGTAACGTTGGCAATATTTCTAAACTCCTTTAGAAACATAAGCAATGAGCGGCATCTAGCAATACATCATTGCTACCCAAGTTACAAGAATGTTGAGATCCAACATCACCTTGTGACTACTAATTGTGACTCCTCACAAAATATGACAAGTGTCCTTCTATCCTAGACATCTAGATTGATCAATGTGAGGCATAGACTGTGCCATCCTCTGATCAGTCTAAATCCTGAACTCCAAGTAGACTCACTAAATCAAATGAGCTCAATATCTCATATTGACTCATTTGGGCATGGCCATGCACTTCGTGGTCTCACTCTATCAAGAATATCGATGTCTCTCCCGTCATATAGGAGGGATAGATCCCATCTACATCACTCACATCTCTCCGCATAATTTGTTACATACCCAGTAATCACCTTTATAGTCCCCCAGTTACGGGTGACGTTTGACGAAACCAAAGTACATAACTCCTTATGTAGAGAGCCATGGTGACTTCAGGTCTAAGGACTAGTAGTAATACTAATAGCCACATGAGAAAGTATATGACACTCATATAATGATCCATGATACTTTCTCATGGCGGGTCATTCAGTATACATTCTCTAATGCATACCCATGTGTCAACTTGATATCTCTATATCCATGACTTGTGAGATCAAGTCATCGAGTTGACCTACATGCTAGTCTTATTTCATTAACATTGTCCCTGAATGTTAATACTCGACTATGAATGATTAAGAGTAGTGTTCCCTATATCATCTCACTATCGGTTCAGCTAACCGATTGATATAGGTAAGAACCTTCTACTCAAGGACGTTATTATACTTAGTTTATTTGGCACCAATACAAGTAAGTATAATAACCAAAAACCAAATGCCTTTATTTATATAGAATATGATACAACAAGTCCAAAATACAATCATCAAATGATTGGCTCTAGAGCTCTAGCTAACAATCTCCCACTAGCACTAGTGCCAATCAGTGTAGGCTCTAAGCCCCAATGACCTAGTGTGACCATCATGCTTCCTCTGTGCCAAAGCCTTGGTCATGGGATCTGCGATGTTAGCCTCTGTGGGTACTCTGTAAATCTTCACATCTCCTCTCTTGATAATCTCTCGAATGAGATGGAAGCACCGTAGTATGTGTTTGGTCCGCTGGTGTGAGCGAGGTTCCTTCGCCTGTGCTATAGCTCCATTGTTGTCACAATAGAGCTCAATAGGGTCAGCAATACTAGGAACCACCCCAAGTTCAGTGATGAACTTGCGAATCCAAACTACCTCCTTTGCTGCCTCTGATGCAGCAATATACTCGGCCTCTGTCATAGAATCAGCTACTGTGTCCTGCTTCGAACTCTTCCAGCTCGCAACACCACCATTAATGCAAAATACGAACCCCGACTGCGATCTATAGTCATCCTGGTCCGTCTAGAAGCTAGCATCACTATAACCCTTTACAGCTAGCTCATCATTGCCTCCATATATCAAGAAATATTCTTTAGTCCTTCTTAAGTACTTAAGAATATTCTTGACCGCTATCCAGTGACTTTCACCTGGATCTGACTGGTATCTTCTCGTCATGCTCAAAGCATACGAGACATCAGGTCGAGTACATAGCATGGCGTACATGATCGATCCTATGGCTGAGGCATAAGGGATCTGATCCATGCGGTCTCTCTCCTCTCTAGAAGAGGGACCTTGAGTCTTCGAAAGACTCACGCCATGTGACATCGGTAAAAATCCCTTCTTGGAGTTCTGCATGGCAAACCGTAGGAGTACCTTGTCAATGTATGTACTCTGACTTAGGCCAAGTAGATCTATCTCTATAGATCTGTATCCCTAAGTCCTTCATTGAGAAGCAACTCCCCAGCCAGGTCTTGACAGACTGAAGCATAAGGATGTCCTTCCCAATGAGTAGTATGTCATCCACATATAATATGAGGAAGACAACTAAGTCCCCTACAACCTTCTTGTAGACACAAGACTCATCTTCGTTCTTGATGAAACCAAACTGTTTGATTGCATCATCGAATCGAAGATTCTAGCTCCAAGAAGCTTGCTTTAGTCCATAAATGGACCTATGCAGCTTGCATACTCTGCTAGTATGTTGTGGATCTACAAAACCCTCAGCTTGTGTCATGTACACATCCTCGAGCAGGTTTCCATTCAGAAACGCAGTTTTGACATTCATCTGCCATATCTCATAGTCATGGTATTCTGCAATAGCAAGCATGATCCGAATGGACTTAAACATCGCTACTGGAGAAAAGGTTTCATCATAGTCAATACCATGAATCTGCTTGAAACCTTTAGCTACCAAGCGACCCTTATAGATAAGCCCATCCATGTCAGTCTTTCTCTTAAAGACCCACTTACACCCAATGAGTTTTACCCCTTCAGGTGGATCAACCAAAGTCCATACTTGGTTGGTGTACATGGATTCCATCTCGGGTCTCATGACCTCTAGCCATTTCTCGAAATCTGGTCTCATCGTAGCTTCCTGATAGGTGGTAGGCTCATCCTCTATGAGCACAACGTCATCATGGTCAGACAAGAGAAATGAGTATCTCTCAGGCTGACGACGTACCCTATCAGACCTACGAAGAGGTATGTCTACTTGAACTGGTTGTTGTTCCTCAACTCTTTGTGGAACAACATCATCCACAACATTTTGTGGTTCCAGTTCAACTTCCATCGAGGCTTCAGTGCTATTGTTCACATCTTGAACTTCTTCAAGATCGAACGTGCTCCCACTAGTCTTTCTAGAAACAAAGTCCCTTTCTAGAAAGACCCCAGTCTTTGCCACAACTACCTTGTGCTGACTGGAATGTAGAAGTAATATCCCTTAGTTTCTTTGGGATATCCGATGAAATAGCACTTGTCTGATTTGGGTCCTAATTTGTCTGAGACTTAACGTCGTACGTAAGCCTCACAACCCCAAATCCTCATGAAAGACACCTGGGCATCTCTCCCAGTCCATATCCTATATGGTGTCTTTATCACGGCCTTGGATGGAACTCGGTTGAGTATAAAAGCTGCCGTGTCTAGAGCATAGCCCCAAAGGTATGTCGGAAGATCTGTGTGACTCATCATAGATCGTACCATATCTAATAGGGTACGATTCCTCCTCTCGGATACACCATTCCACTGTGGTGTTCCAGGAGGCGTGAGTTGGGATAGAATCTCACACTCAGCTAGGTAGTCACGAAACTCATGGCTAAGGTATTCTCCACCTCGATCTGATCGAAGTATCTTAATACTCTTGCCAAGCTGGTTCTGTACTTCATTCTTGAATTCTTTGAACTTTTCAAAGGATTCTGACTTATGTGTCATCAAGTACACATAACCCTATCTACTGAAGTCATCAGTAAATGTGATGAAGTACCTATAACCGCCTCTAACAGCGACATTGAAAGGGCCACATACATCACTATGTATGAGTCCTAACAAATCAGTCGCTCTTTCGCTGTGCCCACTAAAGAGAGTCTTGGTCATCTTGCCTAGTAGGCATGACTCGTACGTCTCATAAGATTCAAAATCAAATGAGTTCAGCAAACCATCCTTATGGAGCTGGGATAAGCGCTTGTCATTTATATGACCTAAGCGACAGTGCTAGAGATAGGTTTGGTTCATGTCATTTGACTTGAAGCTCTTGGTATTTATGTTATAGATAGGGCTCTCAAGGTCTAGAATATAGAGTCCGTTCATCAGAGGTGCACTTCAATAGAACATATCTTTTAAATAAACAGAACAACATTTGTCCTTTATAATAAAAGAGAAACCTTTCTTGTCCAAACAAGAAACTGAAATTATGTTCTTAGTTAATGTAGGCACATAACAACATTCACCTAATTCTAATACAAGCCCAGAGGGCAGAGATAGATGATAAGTCACTACAGCAACAGCAGCAACCCGTGCTCCATTGCCTACGCGTAGGTCCACCTCGCCCTTCGCCAATGCCCTGCTATTTCTCTGCGCCTGCACATTAGTAAAAATGTGAGATGCACATCCGGTATCTAATACTCATGATGAAGAAATAGATAGATTGACTTCTATAACATATATACCTGAAGTGGAAGTCTCACTTCGCTTCTTCTTAAGATCTTCCAGGTATTCTTTGGAGTTCCTCTTCCAGTGCCTTGCTTGTCCTTGATATAGGTGACAAAGATGTTCAACTATATCGTAAGCTCCCATCAACTCATGTTGCTTCTGAAGCTTAGAATTCATGGTCGCGAGAATAAGACAGGACACATCTAATGCGTCATCTTGATGCTTCTTGTAAGCATCTCGGTTTGCTCGCGTGGCAGTGGCAAGAGGAGCCTCCGGAATGGGCTGCTCCAGAACGTACAGTTTACGTTCTTGGGTGAGAACTATTCTCAGGTTCCTGTACCAGTCCAGGAAATTTGCTCCGTTGAGCTTGTCCTTCTTAAGGACAGAACGCAAAGAGAAGTTGTTCGTGTTTGACGTCATGGAAATTCTACAACAGAAATAAATGCAGAAATAAATATCATATTCTTTTAAATCATTTAATTAGGCCTTTAACTAAATGATACTTCCACTGAATTCTATAATTCATGTGGGACAAGATCCATATCATACCAACCCTTGAGTTAGCTTTGGCTAATACGCCCAAGACTTAGTATGATCGGTAGGTAACTAATTACCAATTACATCTCTATGCAACTCTTGTTTATAGGATCAAAATCCGCATTTATATTAAAACTCGAGTTAGCTTTGGCTAATACGCCCAAGAGTTAATATAAACGTGATTTTGACCTATCTACCAACCATTGGATAATGCCTATAGTTAAACTCAATCCAATTGAGTTAACTAGTTACTCAATCTAATTGAGTTGTACTCACCCATGCGTTGATAGGCGGGACCAAGATTGTCCCTCCGTACCCTACCAAGATAGTATGTGTTGCTCTACTTTGGCAGATTCAACAACAACATGCGATCGAGGTAGTGGTAGGTATCACGGCATGATAGGCATTACGAGTTGTCGCGATTTAGATCTAATCTAAACGATGATGCGTATCATATACTCGACAGATCTAATCTAATCGAAGGGTGCATCATGTGCATGACTTAGATCTAATCTAATCGTTAGGCACTAATTAATTACTTAATTAACTAACATGCATCACATACACACAAAAACAATTAATTAAATAATTTTGTGATTATGTCATGGCCCTACTACGATCTTCTCAAGCCAATGAGAAGATCGGATGGTCAACCTAAGGTCAACAGCTTCTCAAGCGCCTTCCTTTTGACCACCTTGTGTTGCTCGCGCCTTCCTCGTAACTCCATCTTGAGTGGACCTTCCACCACTTCAAAATTTACATTACATTTTGAAACTCGAGTTACATTCGAGCCTAAATCTAATTTACAACCAGAATATAAATAGGGAGGCACGACGCGCAGGTCGCGTATCAAATACAGCACACACAAACACATGACGACACGCAGGCCGTATTATAAATTACAACACAAATCCAATCATATTGGGGTTTTTGGGCCATGACTATCACAAAAATAATATATAATTCTAAAATATATATTTTTCATAATTTTCTGTAATTTTTCATAATTCTTTATAATTTTTATGAGTAAATTTTTCCCGGCGGTCCCGATTAGCGATTTCGGGCGCAATCGCGAAGCAAATCCCCTTGCTGGGTTAGGGGCAGTACCCCTACCTGCGATCTAACCATTGCGAGTTACTCCTAAGCGATCCAACAGCGCTTTAGTTCGCTATCCCAAAATGTTTTGGGTCGAAACATTGCCGTTACGGAAAAATCTTCTCGGTAGTTGAAGCCTACAAGTGTCTAAACACTTGTGCATCGCTTCTACGAGAAAAATACCCTTTAAAACTATACAAATCATGAAATTACAGAAATTCACAGAATGTTTATTTTTCATAAAAAACAAAATAAACTCGTACACACCTTCGCACGTGGCTCTGATACCACTGTTGGGATTTTCGGGGCGTGAAAATCGCTTTTTCGCGTCGCGGAAACCCCGAAACTCCCTAGCCAACGGATCCGTGCAAAGAAAAAAAATTTCGAAAAACTACGAGTACGAGTTTACCTAGATCTACACTTAGATCTACAAGGGAAAAAGGTTATACCTTTGAAGCGAAGCCCTTCGCAATCTCGCAAGTCCAAGGTACGCCGGATCTCAAGATGGTCAATGTATACAATCCTCTAGAAGTATCCACACGAACAAGATGTATTCTCTAACACACAAGGATGGAGAAGAGAACACCACAAGTGTGCTAGCACTTCTTGATGCACTCGGATAGGATTGGAAGATGAAGAAAGGAAAAGAAGAGAACACACTCCTCTAAAAACTCTATGTGACTTTCACTAACCTTTCTTCTTGGATTAGATTCACTCTCCTTTCTTCTCCCTTGCTTGAAACTCATGACCAAGAGAAGTGAAGGAGCAAAAAGAGAGCTTGAGGAAGAAGATGATGTGAATGTGAGTGAATGAAAAATTCATTCTCATTCAAAACCAAAAAAGTAACCCTCATTCTCATTAAATGTGGCCATTAAAGAGAATAGATTTGTAACCCCCATGAGGGGGCACACTTTGATGATGTGGCACATCATCATTAGTCCTCCTAATGCCAAATCACTAATGATGTGGCAAATAGTCAAGTCAAACTTGACTCTTCCTCTTCCTCTCAAGTCAAGTCAAACTTGACTTAATCTCTCTCATGGTTGATCTAATCCAACCATTTAATTCAAGCCAATTTAATATAATGAATCTAATTCATTTAATTAAATTGATTCAATGAGTCATAATCTAAATTAGACTCATTGAACACATGAATAAACTTGAGTCCAACTCAATTAGCCCAATTAGGATAACTCTTAATCCAATTTGATTCATCACATGAATCTAATCCTCTTGGTTCATCATATGAACCTAATCTCCATCCACTTGTTCTTTGTGTGTGACCCAATAGGTTCTTGTAACGTTGGCAATGTTTCTAAACTCCTTTAGAAACATAAGCAATGAGCGGCATCTAGCAATACATCATTGCTACCCAAGTTACAAGAATGTTGAGATCCAACATCACCTTGTGACTACTAATTGTGACTCCTCACAAAATATGACAAGTGTCCTTCTATCCTAGATATCTAGATTGATCAATGTGAGGCATAGACTGTGTCATCCTCTGATCAATCTAAATCCTGAACTCCAAGTAGACTCACTAAATCAAATGAGCTCAATATCTCATATTGACTCATTTGGGCATGGCCATGCACTTCGTAGTCTCACTCTATCAAGAATATCGATGTCTCTCCCGTCATATAGGAGGGATAGATCCCATTTACATCACTCACATCCCTCCATATAATTTGTTACATACCCAGTAATCGCCTTTATAGTCCACCCAGTTACGGGTGACGTTTGACGAAACTAAAGTACATAACTCCTTATGTAGGGAACCATGGTGACTTCAGGTCTAAGGACTAGTAGTAATACTAATAGCCACATGAGAAAGTATATGACACTCATATAACGATCCATGATACTTTCTCATGGCGGGTCATTCAGTATACATTCTCTAATGCATACCCATGTGCCAACTTGATATCTCTATATCCATGACTTGTGAGATCAAGTCATCGAGTTGACCTACATGCTAGTCTTATTGCATTAACATTGTCCCTGAATGTTAATACTCGACTAGGAATGATTAAGAGTAGTGTTCCCTATATCATCTCACTATCGGTTCAGCTAACCGATTGATATAGGTAAGAACCTGCTACTCAAGGACGTTATTATACTTAGTTTATTTGGCACCAATACAAGTAAGTATAATAACCAAAAACCAAATGCCTTTATTTATATAGAATATGATACAACAAGTCCAAAATACAATCATCAAATGATTGGCTCTAGAGCTCTAGTTAACTCCGGTGGCATCAAGCATTGCTTTCTCTTGGTGGTCGGTTGCTTGAAGGAGAAGAAGGAGAGAAGGAAGCTCTCTTGTCTAGCATCCCTTGGAGGTTAGTTGGTGGCCGAATCTTGGAAGCAAAGGAAGAAGCTTGATTGGATTTCATCTTGGAAGATCATCGCCCACACAACGTCCAAGAGAAGGAGAGGAATACAAAAGAAGATCAAGAGGTCTATAAGCTACAAAAAGTATAATTTGTTATTAGTTTCCGCATCATAACTAGTTCATCTTTTGTATAGATCTTGAAAAACCAAACACAAGAGGTTATCGGTTTTAGGTTATCGATTTTATTTTTCGATTTCATGTTTCGATATTGTGTTTTTATTGAGGTCTCTGTAGTTAAACCTAGTTTACTATAAGAAGTTAAATATCCAATTTCTTTGAAAGACTTTGTCTAGGAAGTGGTGGATGATCCCATACCCAAGAAGGCCTAGTGCCTCGTCATGTTTAACCTGGAAGCCGATCTTTGAAATAGATATTTGATTGACTTCTGTAATATGGTTTAACTTAGGAAGATCACATCGGTTAAACTTGGAGTAAAGATGTTAAGTTTCATTTCCAATCCAAGTTTAACTTCTAAAGGACAATTTGGATTAATAATGTTAAGCATCGTTTGTAATCCAAATTTAACCTCAGTAGAGCAGTTCTATGCTTGTACAAAATTTTTATATAGGGGAACTAGAACGGTATTCCGAGTAGCAACCAACAACTGATATCAGAGCTATGTTTTATCTCTGTGTGTTTGGTTTTTAGTTTAATTATGCACATGTCATACATATTTTAGGCAGGATAATAGTAGGTTGTGCAAATAGATTAACTCTGTGGTTGCAGACTCCAACTATTATGGCCTATTGTGATTGTGTGTGATTGGACCCTCGGACATGTCGGGGGCATTTTGTGTGTGTGCATGATTGTATTTATTAAATACAACAGGAGCTGTATTAGTTTTAGGATTTTACATTTTGTTCGATCTAGACTTTATGTACATTCCTTTGTGGAATATAGGATCAATATATGTAAAATTTTATTTTTGTCACGGATCGTATCATTGCGAGGCGTGGTGCTAATTGAGAACAGACGTGCAGTAGAAAAGGAAGCTCAATGAATGCGACGACATGAGCCCTAGGGCTGGCGGCTAGTTTTGACGATTGCAAGGGCTGGCAGCACATGGAGGACAGTGATGGAAGAGGCCATAATAGTTGAAAAATTATTTTTCCATATTTATTGCTTTTATTTGTTGTGATGTGTGTGTGTGTGCAAGTTAAAATCCTCATCTTAAACAACTAAGTGGTAGAGGGATTTATAAATAAATTCCACAGTCTCCATTACTGGTTTGTAAGTGATGCAAACAAATTTGCGCGTTGGCTCTGAGTACCTTCCTCCACATCGGATGAGTTTGTTTGTGGATCACTAGATCAAACTTCCTTTATGGATGATTATAGGAAATTATTTAGGAGTGTGTAATCTTCTCCATCTGAAGGGGCACAATCTTATTTAATGGACTAAGTATCAAGTAATGGTATACATTTAGGCGCATTTAATAGTATCTTCCCCATCAGAGTCACTGATATTATTTGTGTGACCGAAGAAAAATCAACTATTAATTTTATTTGTCATAAAATTAAGTTGACAAGATAATAAAATTAATAGGTAAACCCCCTTCTTATAACTGTTTGAATTTGTATACGTCTACACTATCATGGCATACAAAATTCACGGTGTTTTGAGGTGTTGGCGAATTGAAATGATATTGTTTGAGGAATCAATATTATTCTAAATTCTTAAGTTTTGACCAAAACTTATTTTGTGATTCTTATGATGACTTTCAACCTACTTGCTATTATTCTGAAAGAGAATAAACTTACTGGTCCAAATTATATAGATTAGAAAAGAAACCTGGATATTGTCTTAACTGCTGAAGGTTATAAGTTTGTACTGTTAAAGGTCTGCCCTAATGAGCATAATAGTGATTCTAGTGAAGAGGAGGTTGAGTATCATAAGAAATGGGTCAAGGCAGATATCTTCAAAATATTATATTTTACTTAATTTTAAACTTGGCTATTATCAATTAGAAAAGGAGAGATTGTTGATGTTGGAAGCACTAGCTAATTACCTTGTATTTTGATATTGGCAAAGATTCAAAGTTAAAGGTTATTGTAATCTAAGATGATTAACTAAGTGTGCAGGAAAGTCCTAGTTGAGGCTAGACAAAGAAGTCTTGGTTAAGTGGATTGACCAAGGAAGTCTTGGTCGAGTCGGCTGGAAAGAAGTCTATGCGGGTTGAGGACGTCGAATAGAAGTCCTAGGGGTCGATAACACTAGGCGAGAAGGCCTAGGGTCACAGATACTAGGAAGAAGTCTAGGTCGATCGAGGATCAAATGCTAGTGGTGTTGGTTGCTACTCGGAATATCGTACAGGTTCCCCTGTATAAAAATTTTGTACAAGTCCTGAACCTTTCCTAACAACCTATTGTGTTCTTTAGAAATAAAATTTGGAATATCAAATAGAACTTAACATTACTGATTCCAAATTCAACTTATCTATTCTTAGAAGTTTAGATTTGGATCGCAAACGATGCTTAACATTATTAATCCAAATCCACCTATGTTACAAATTCGATTAAATATTTATTTCAGAGATCGGCTTCCAGGTTAAACATGGCGAGGCACTAGGCCTTCTTGGGTATGGGATCATCCACCACTTCCTAGACAAAGCCTTTCAACGAAATTCAATATTTAATCTCCTTATAGTAACCCTAGGTTTAACCACTAAGAACAATCGAATCACAAGATTGAAAAACAAATTCGAATCATAAATCTGAAACCTAGAAACATTAGCCTCTTGTGTTTGGTATTTCAAAATTCGTACAAAGAAAACTAGTATGATGCGGAACAAGATAACTAGTTATACCTTTCTTTGTAGCTAATAAATCTCACGATCTTCTATCATATTCCTCTTCTTATCTCGGACGTTATGCGGGTGCCAATCTAACGAGACGAGAATCCACCCAAGCCTCCTTCTTCTCCTTGCAAGTTTAGGCCACCAACAATCTCCTAGAGATGAAGAACTTTGACCACAACCAAGCTCCAAGGGATGCTAAGAAACAAAGTCTCCTTTCTCTACTTCTTCTCTAAGCAAAGTCCAGCCACCAACAAGCTCCTTGAGAGTTGATGCCGCCGGCCACCAAAGAAGAAAAAAAGGAGGAGAGGAAGAGGATGAGGGCCGACCACCACCAAAGAATTGAGGAGAGGAATAATAGATGTGTTGTTGTGAGGTGAGGCATCTCTACCCTCTCTTTTATATTCCTTGGTCTTGGCAAATAAGGAAAGTTTTAATTAAAACTTCTTTAATTTCCTTGCCAATGAAAGGAAAATTTAATTAAAAATTCCTTTTATTCTATTAATGTGGTCGGCCCCTACAACTCTTCCAAACAAGGAAAGTTTTAAACATAAAATTAAAACTTCCTAATTTATTTCCGGAAATTTTTAAAATAAAAATTTCTCTTTAAAAATTCCCTTCATGGTTGGTTATAAAAGGAAACTTTTATAAATTGAAATCTCTCTATTAAAACATGTGGATGATTACAATAAGGAAAGTTTTCTCCAAAATTAAAATCTTCCTTTCAATCTACAAATAAGGAAAGATATCAAACCTTTTCTCTTAATATTTTGTAGAAACTATAAAAGGAAAGATTTAATTTTAAAACTCTCTTTTAAAATCATGAGGATAGTTACAAAAAAGGAAAGTTTTATCAAAAATTAAAAACTTACTTTTTACTACAAATAAGGAAAGATATCAAACCTTTCTCTTAATCTTTTGTAAAAAGCTATAAAAGAAAAGATTTAAATTTTAACCTTTCTTTTAAAACCATGACTTCCACATAAGGAAAGATTTTAAAATAAACTCCTTTTATTTTTTGTGTGGCTGGCGACCTAAGCTTGGGCTCCAAGCTAGGGTCGGCCACCACTTGGTCCATCCAAGGCTTATCTTGGCCGGCCCTTTCCTAGGCTCCAAGCTTGGCTTGGCCGGCCACCTAAGGATGGGTAAGAAGGTGGGTATAGGTGGGTATAAGACTTTATAAATAAGAGACTACGACAGGGACAGAGAGGAGGAATTGGTTTTGGTCTCCCGATGAACTTAAGCTTCTCATATTCCCCCCGAACACCCAACTTGAGTTCATCAATAATATCTCATTCCACTAAAGAGTTATTATTAAACTATCGCATCAATCCCATATTACTATATGGACTCCTTCTTATCATGAGTGTGTTAGTCTCCCTGTGTTTAAGATATAGAATGCCCACTAATTAAATGAGTTACTAACAACTCACTTAATTAATATCTAGCTCCAAGAGTAGTACCAATCATCTTCATTGTCATGCCAGACTAAGTCCACCTGTAGGGTTTACATGACAATCCTTATGAGCTCCTCAAGGGAAAATCATCAACCTAGATTACTAGGACACAGTTTCATTCTATAATCAACAACACACCATATAAATACTATGATTTCCTAACTTATCGGGCCTATTGATTTAACGAACTAAATTGCACCCTTTGATAAATTAAAGAAATAAATATTAAGTATATGTGCTTGTTATTATATCATGATTAAAAGTACACACTTCCATAATAACAGAGGTATTGTTCTTTTATATAGTCAGTATAAAAAGAAACTACCTCAAATGGTCATGCTCAATACACTCATATTGTACTAGTGTAATTTATTAGTCAAGATAAACTTATACCTAATTACACTACAACCACTCCTATGGTTTGTCCCATTTCATCTTGGTTGTGAACAACTGTTTATAATTTATAAGGAGCAGATAACATGATCTTCTGTGTGTGGCACCACACACCATGTTATCTACAATATAAATTAATTGAACAACTACACTTAGCATAAATGTAGACATTTGACCAATGTGATTCTTATTTCTAAATAAATATTTATGCAAAAAGCTAGGCTTTTAGTATACATTCCAACAATCTCCCACTTATACTAAAAGACTATGCTGTCATATATCCTGCCATACATCTGATTCCCACCCCCTCGATATTCCCATCAAAAGCTCTTGCCTTAAGGACCTTAGTGAAAGGATCTTCCAGGTTATCATCTGATGCAAGCTAGGCGACAACAACTTTTCCTCGTTATATGATATCTCGTATTGGGTGGTACTTGTGCTCTATGTGTTTACTTTCCTTATGGGCTCGTGGTTCCTTCGAGTTTGCTACTGCATCACTATTATCACAATATAATGTAATAATTTTTGAGCAAACTGGGAATCACATCTAAGTCCATCATGAAATTTCTGAGCCATACAGCTTCTATAGTTGCCTCAGAGGCTGCCACATACTCAGCTTCCATGGTAGAGTCCGAAAAGCATCTATGCTTATCACTCCTCCATTCTTATGGCTTTACCTCCTAAAGTAAACACAAAATCCCGAGGTCGACTTACGATTGCCCCTATCTGATTGGAAGTAAAAATTCGTGTAACCCATAGGGATCAAATTATCTGCTTGGTAAACTAGCATATAATCTCTATGCTTTATGGCAGTCCAATGTCCATGTCTTGGATTACTTTGATATCTGCTTATCATGCCCTCGGTAAAACAGATATCTGGTCTCGTGCATAACATAGCATACATTAGGCTTCCTACAGCTAAAGCATAAGGAACTGCTTTCATCTCTTCTATCTCTTTTGATGTCTTCGGAGACATCTCTTTAGATAAAGATACTCCATGCCCAAAAGGTACAAAAACCTTTCATCGAGTCTTGCATGCTAAAACGAGCTAGGATAGTATTGATATATGAAGCTTGGGATAAGCACAACATTCTTTTCTTGTGATCCCTTATTACTTTGATCTCGAGAATATGTGCACATTCATCCAAGTCCTTCATATCGAATTGCTTAGACAACCATACCCTTACTTCCGACAACACTTTGATATTATTTTCATCTATCAAAAATACAATCTACGTATAGTACAAGAAATACCATCACATTTCCATCACACTTTTTGCATACACAAGACTCATCCGGACACTGAATAAATCCATATGACTGGATTACTTTATTAAACTGGATGTTCTAAGATCTTGAAGCTTGCTTCAGTCCATAAATCGACCGATTGAGCTTACAAACTAGATGTTCTTTGCCCTTTGCTATGAACCCCTCTGGTTGCTTCATATGGATGTTCTCTTCAAGACTTCCATTAAGGAAAGTTGTCTTGACATCCATTTGCCAAACCTCATAATTCATATGAGCGGCAATAGATAAGAGTATCCGGATAGACTTAAGCATAGCTACCGGTGAAAAAGTTTCCTCATAATCGATTCCCTCTTTCTGAGTATACCCCTTCGTAATAAGCCTTGCTTTGAAGGTTTACACCTTCCCATCTATCCCTCTTTCCCTTTTTGTAGATCCACTTACATCCAACGGCTTTTATACCATTTGGTGGTTCTACAAACTCCCAGACCTTATTAGAATACATAAATTCTATTTCTGAATTCATTGCTCTTTGCCAAGATGCTGCATCTTTATCTTGGAGTGTTTCATCATATGTTCGGGGATCAGGTTCATGTTTGCCTGGGATCAAGTCTGACGACTCTTCCAAAAATATAAATCTTTCAGGTTGCCTAACAATCCTCCCACTACGACGAGGTACTATCTGTTGTTGTGTATCATTTGTGATACGTGTTGCAGTTTCTTGTGATATTTCATCTTGCACTGTTGGTACTAAAGTAGGCATGTCCTTTCTCATTTCTTCTAGAACAATTTCACTTATGGGCTTATGGTTTATTACAAAATCTTCCTCTAAAAATTAAGCATTGGTGCTAACAATGATCTTCTGATTTTTAGGATTATAAAACAAACCACCTTTCATTCCCTTAGGATATCCTACAAACAGACAAACTTCTGTACGTGATTCTAACTTGTTAGTATCTCCCTTTAGCACATGTGTTGGACTACCCCATATCCGAATATGACTCAGACTAGTCTTACGCCCATTCCACAATTCCATGGGAGTAGAGGGTACTGATTTAGAAGATACCATATTCAGAATGTACACTGTTGTTTCCAGAGCATATCCCTAAAATGAATCTGGTAATTCTGAATAACTCATCATCGATCTAACCATTTCCATAAGAGTCATATTCCTTCGTTCTGCCACACCATTCTGTTGGGATGTACCAGGTGCAGACAATTGGGATTATATCTCAGCCTCTGATAAGTAATTCCTAAACTCTCCAAAGAGGTATTCGCAACCACGATCAGACCGTAGTGTCTTGATACATTTACCATGACGTTTCTCCACATCAGTCTTGTACTCTTTGAACTTATCAAAGCATTTAGACTTGCGGTGCATCAAGTAAATGTACCCATATATTGAATAATCATCTATGAAAGAGATAAAATATTCGAAACCACTTCTTGCCTGGATAGACATAGGACCACACAAATCAGAATGAACCAGTTCCAACACATCTTTGGCTCTATACCCCTTGGCCTTAAAAGGTCTCTTGGTCATTTTACCTTCCAAGCAAGATTCGCAAGTTGAAAAGTTTTCCAACACTAATGAACCCAAGAGTCCATCGGCTATTAGCCTTTGAATGCTACTCATTATAATATGACCAAGCCTTAGATGCCAAAGATATGTTTGGTTCATTTCTGAAAGTTCCTTTCTCTTATTAGATTTAGAATATGTGTTATTAATTTTCATTTGTTGCATCGTGAGAGTTATTGGATTTAGAGTATACAAATTGCCAACGAAAATACCAGAATAGATAACTTTCCTATTTATCTTGATAACACCTTTACTATCATAAATAGACAGAATATCCATCCTTGTATTATTTAGAAACTGAAATCAAGTTCTTTCTAAAACTTGGTACGTAAAGACAATTTCTTAAAACCAATATTTTATTCCTATAAACATCTCCCACTGCAACAGCTGCTATTTCTGTGTCATTGCCCATGTAGACAGTGATTTCTCCTTCGTGTAGTTGTCGGGTTTCCTAGAACCCCTGCAATGATTTTCAGACATGATCAGTGGTTATCATATCTACACGCCAGGTACTGGTAGATAACACCACTAAACATGTTTCAACTACTAGAGAATAAGATATACCTATATTGTTCTCTTCCTACGAGGACAGTCCACCTATAAATGTCCAGACTGCTTGCAAATAAAGCACTTGCCTTTCGGCTTCTTCATTCCTGCTTTTAGTCCAATACCCCCAATTCTAGTGTCTGAAGAGTTCCTTAATATTGTACATCATGTCATGGCCAGTAGTCATGGTCTGATGCTGATGTTGTAGCACATTTGATATAAAAGTCAAATGTAACTCCGCGCCATCTCATCTTTCTTGACCCATTTCTTATGATACTCAATCTCCTCTTCACTAGAAATACTATTAGTCACATTAGGGCACACCTCTAATAATACAAACTTATAGCCTTCAGTAGTTAGGACAATGTCTAGGTTTCTTTTCCAATCTATTTAGTTAGGACCAATAAGTTTGTTCTCTTTCAGTATAATAGCTAGTAGGTTGAAAGTCGTCCTAAGAATCACAAAATAAGTTTTGGTCAAGACTTTAAATTTAAAATAATATTGATTCCTCAAACAATATTATTTAAATTTACCAACATCTAAAAACACCGTGAATTTTGCATGCCACGTTAGTGTGGACATATACAAAATCAAACATTTGTAAGAGGAGGGTCTTACCCATTAATTTTATTATCTTGTCATCCTAACTTTATGACAAATCAAATTAATAGTTGGTATTCCTTTGATCACACAAATAATAGCAGTGACTCCGTTAGGGAGGATACTATTAAATGTGCCTAAGTGTATACCATTACTTGATACTTAGTCCATTAAATAGGATTGTGCCCCTTCAGTTGGAGAAGATCACACGCTCCTAAATAATTTTCTATAACCATCTATAAAGGAAGTTTGATCTAGTGATCTGCAAACAAACTCATCCATTGTGGAGGGAGGCACTTAGAGTCAACACACAAGTTTGTTGCATCACTTACAAACCAGTAATGAAGATCGTGGAATTTATTTACTAATCCTTCTCCCACTTAGTTATTTAAGGTGAGGAATTTTAACCATGCACACACACATCACAGCAAATAAAGCAATAAATATGAAAAAATAATTTTTCAACTATTATGACATTTTCCATCACTGTCCTCCGTGTGCTGCCAACCCTAGCTGCTGCCATCTTTAGCCACCGTAATCGGGTCTAGTTGCCACATCTATCTTGCTTCTTTTTTTGCTGTGCCTCTGGTCCACAAATAGTACCATGCCTCGCAAAGATACGACCCGCGACAAAAATAGAATTTTACATTTATTGATCCTATATTCCACGAAGGAATGTACATGTAATCTAGATCAAAACAAAAATGTAAAATCCTAAAACTAATACAGCTCCTACTGTATTTATTACATATAATCATGCACACACATAAAATGCCCTCGACATGTCCGAGGGTCCAATCACACATAATCACATTAGGGTAATAATAGTTGGATCTAGAATGCCTGCAACCACAGAGTTAAATCTATTTGCATATCCTACTATTATCCTGCCTAAAATATGTATGGCATGTGCATAATTAAACCAAAAACCAAACACACCGAGGCAAACCCTAGCTCTGATACCAATTGTTGGTTGCTACTCAGAATATCGTATAGGTTCCCCTGTACAAAAATTTTGTACAAGTCCTGAACCTTTCCTAACAACCTATTGTGTTATTTAGAAATTAAATTTGGAATCGCAAACAGAACTTAACATTACTGATTCCAAATTCAACTTATCTGTTCTTAGAAGTTTAGATTTGGATCGCAAACGATGCTTAACATTATTAATCCAAATCCATTTATGTTACAAATTCGATTAAATATTTATTTCAGAGATCGGCTTCCTCGTTAAACATGGCGAGGCACTAGGCCTTCTTGGGTATAGGTCATCCACCACTTCCTAGACAAAGTCTTTCAACAAAATTCAATATTTAATCTCCTTATAGTAACCCTAGGTTTAACCACTAAGAACAATCGAATCACAAGATCGAAAAATAAAAGAAACACAAATTCGAATCATAAATCTGAAACCTAGAAACGTTAGCCTATTGTGTTTGGTATTTCAAAATCCATACAAAGAAAACAAGTATGATGCGGAACAAGATAACTAGTTATACCTTTCTTTGTAGCTAATAAACCTCACGATCTTCTATCGTATTTCTCTGCTGATCTCGGACGTCGTGTGGGCGACAATCTACCGAGACGAGAATCCACCCAAGCCTCCTTCTTCTCCTTACAAGTTTCGACCACCAACAATCTCCTAAAGACGAAGAACTTCGGCCACCAACCAAGCTCCAAGGGATGCTAAGAAACAAAGCCTCCTTTCTCTACTTCTTCTCCAAGCAAAGTCCGGCCACCAGCAAGCTCCTTGAGAGTTGATGCCGCTGGCCACCAAAGAAGAAGAAAAGGAGGAGAGGAAGAAGATGAGGGCCGACCACCACTAAGGAATTGAGGAGAGGAATAATAGATGTGTTGTTGTGAGGTGAGGCATCTCTACCCTCTCTTTTATATTCCTTGGTCTTGGCAAATAAGGAAAGTTTTAATTAAAACTTCCTTAATTTCCTTGCCAATGAAAGGAAGATTTAATTAAAAATTCCTTTTATTCTATTAATGTGGTCAGCCCTTACAACTCCTCCAAACAAGGAAAGTTTTAAACACAAAATTAAAACTTCCTATTTTGTTTCTGGAAATTTTTAAAATAAAAATTTCTCTTTAAAAATTCCCTTCATGGTTGGTTATAAAAGGAAACTTTTATAAATTAAAATATCTCTATTAAAACATATGGATGATTACAATAAGAAAATTTTTCTCCAAAATTAAAATCTTCCTTTCAATCTACAAATAAGGAAAGATATCAAACCTTTTCTCTTAATCTTTTGTAGAAATTATAAAAGGAAAGATTTAATTTTGAAACTTTCTTTTAAAATCATGAGAATGGTTACAAAAAAAAGGAAAGTTTTATCAAAAATTAAAATATCAAACCTTTCTCTTAATCTTTTGTAAAAAACTATAAAAGGAAAGATTTAAATTTTAAACTCTCTTTTAAAACCATAGCTTCCACATAAGGAAAGATTTTAAAATAAACTCCTTTTATTTTTTATGTGGTCGGCCACCACTTGGTCCATCCAAGGCTTATCTTGGCCGACCCTTGCTTGGGCTCCAAGCTTGGCTTGGCCGGCCACCTAAGGATGGGTAAGAAGGTGGGTATAAGACTTTATAAATAAGAGACTACTACAGGGACCGAGAGGAGGAATTGGTTTTGGTCTCCCGATGAACTTGAGCTTCCCGTGTTCGTCCCGAACACCCAACTTGAGTTCATCAATAATATCTCATTCCACTAAAGAGTTATTATTGAACTACCGCACCAATCCCATATTACTATATGGGTTCCTTCTTATCATGATTGTGTTAGTCTCTCTGTGTTTAAGATATAGAATGCCCACTAATTAAATGAGTTACTGACAACTCAATTAATATATAGCTCCAAGAGTAGTACCAATCATCTTCATTGTCTTGCCGGACTAAGTCCACCTACAGGATTTACATGACAATCCTTATGAGCTCCTCAAGGGGACATCACCAACCTAGATTAGTAGGACACAGTTTCATTCTATAATCAACAACACACCATATAAATAATATCATTTCCCAACTTATCGGGTCTATTGATTTAACGAGCTAAATCGCACCCTTTGATAAATTAAAGAAATAAATATTAAGTATATGTGCTTATTATTATATCATGATCAAGAGTACATACTTCCATAATAACAGAGGTATTGTTCTTTTATATAGTCAGTATAAAAAGAAACTACCTCAAATGGTCATGCTCAATACACTCATATTGTACTAGTGTAATTTATTAGTCAAGATAAACTAATACCTAATTACACTACAACCATTCCTATGGTTTGTCCCATTTCATCTTAGTTGTGAGCAACTGTTTATAATTTATAAGGAACTGATAACATGATCTTCTGTGTATGACACCACACACCATGTTATCTACAATATAAATTAATTGAACAACTACACTTAACATAAATGTAGACATTTGACCAATGCGATTCTTATTTCTAAATAAATATTTATGCAAAAATCTAGACTTTTAGTATGCATTCCAATAAGTGGGAAGTCCCAAAGATTAAGATCGGATTTTGAGCAAAAATCTAAATAGGTTAGGAGCACCGAATGTTTGGCAACAGGTAAACTCTCCTTAGAGGAGTAGGTGAGGATGAATTCCCCATTGAGAGAATAGTAAGCGTCAATCCAACCTAGGATTTCAACAAAAACCAAAAGTCTGGACCGGATAGTGTAAAGGATGTCAAACTATTTTATTTCATATTGTTATTGTATTTTCGGTGCTAACTCTGTGATGTAGAAATCAAGAAGCCTGGAAATGCTGATCCAGATGCCTGAAATGGATCCAAACACTTTAAGCTGATCTAGACACCTAGAAGAGATCCAAGCGCCTTAATCATATTGTTTCGCAACAGGATGAGATGTCAGCCTTTAATTGGTCGGTGCACGTTGACATGCAGGCGCCTAGAAGGGATCCAGCAGTTGGGTCGGGATTGACTTGACCAGGACAAAGCTTCTACTAGGTGCTACCACATCAGTATTCTAGGCGCCCGAGAGTGGTCCAATTGTCTGGGAGTGGATAAATTGATGATAAAGGTGGATCAGATAGGCCTTAGTTGAGGCGCCTGGAAGGGATCCAGACACCTAGAATAGCCTATAAAAGAAGCTTTGACCAGTAGCCTTCAACAGCATTGTCCTACGCTGAATGCCTCTCGAGCTGCTCTAGAACTCTACTACGATTCCGAAATGTCTCACTGACAATTATGCTTTACTTCGGATATCTTAAAGTTGTCGGTATTTTTTATTTGTTAAGTCAATTATATTTCCTATGTAAATCTTTGTAGTTGACAAACTTATAGAGAATTATTTATCGAAAATGATCAACGACCGCGGACCTTCAACTAACAGCACGGGTTGTGAGTCAAGTAAAAAAGAAATAGTGCTAGTATTTATTTTTGTTATTCGATCTGTTACTTTAACTCGGATTTTCTAAAAATGTAAAAAATTAACATGCACTATTCACCCCTCTAACGTTTTCTTTCGATCCTTCATATTAGTTTCTCAACTTTAGGGAGATGGATGAAGACATCTTTGTGATATACAGCTCTTGCAAAGCATGAGAAATTGGAGAAATTTGCTTGAAAATGCATGATGGTTGATGAAGTAGACCGGACGCAATACGCTGTAAAATTTCCATGGCAAAGTCTTATAGGTAGCTTTTGGCAGTCTTATTGTATTTAAGGGTGCTCAAAAATGCAACTTGAGTTTTGCATGATTGGAAGAGTTGTTTCAAAGAATTCATATTGATTGGAAGAGTTGTTTCAAAGAATTCTGATGAACTTGATGGCTACTAGATTGTAGCATATGCACTTAAGGCTTCACTACAAAAAAACATAACTTTGGGGACAAAAGTTTGGAACGAAAATAATTCGTCCCAAAATTGGGACAAATTTAGGGTCGAAAATAAATTTCGACCCAAATAACCAACAAAACTTGCAACAAACAAAATTCGTTTCAAGTTTGCAACATAAAAAAAATTCGTTGCTAAATTCGTCCCCAAATCTGGAACGAAATAAAAATTTGTCCCAAATTTAGGGACAAATCCTGGATTCGTCCCAGATTTGGGAACAAATCGAGAATTCGTCCCAAATGTTGGGACGAATTCCTGAATTCGTCCCAAATTTTGGGACGAATCCAGGATTCGTCCCAAATGTTGGGACGAATTCCTGAATTCGTCCCAACATTTGGGACGAATCCTGGATTCGTCCCAAAACTGAAAATAATTTTAAATAAATAAAATCAAACACCTAAGGCCTAAATATGGACCTAGAGACATCGGAATTTGATGAAATAAGTTTCTATGTGTCTGTATCGTTGAGCTAATCGTAAATACGTCATCATCCATAATTTTTAATTAATATTTTCAGCGATTTGAATTTTTAACACCCAATTAGGTCAATTTGGGATTAAAAAATTCCAAAAATATATATATTTGGTAAAAAATATTTTTATTGATATATTTATGATCAGGATAATGATACGAGTACATAGAAACTTGTTTCATCAAATTCCGATGTCTCTAGGTCCGTATTTAAGGCGTCCAAGTTTGTTTTTTTATTTTTTAATAAATAAAATTTTGGGACGAATCTCTGGATTAGTCCCAAAATTTGGGACGAATCTAGGATTCGTCCCAAAACTGAAAATAATTTTAAATAAATAAAATCAAACACCTAAGGCCTAAATATGGACCTAGAGACATCGGAATTTAATGAAACAAGTTTCTATACGTCCATATCGTTGAGCTGATCGTAAATACGTCATCATCCATAATTTTTAATTAATATTTTCAGCGATTTGAATTTTTAACATCCAATTAGGTCAATTTGGGATTAAAAAATTCCAAAAATATATATATTTGGTAAAAAATATTTTTATTGATATATTTATGATCAGGATAATGATACGAGTACATAGAAACTTGTTTCATCAAATTCTGATGTCTCTAGGTCCGTATTTAAGGCGTCCAAGTTTGTTTTTTTATTTTTTAATAAATAAAATTTTGGGACGAATCTCTGGATTCGTCCCAAAATTTGGGACGAATCCAGAGATTCGTCCCAAACTTTGGGACGAATTCCTAGATTCGTCCCAAAATTTGGGACGAATCCAGGATTCGTCCCAAAACTGAAAATAATTTTAAATAAATAAAATCAAACACCTAAGGCCTAAATATGGACCTAAAGACATCGGAATTTAATGAAACAAGTTTCTATGCATCCGTATCGTTGAGCTGATCGTAAATACGTCATCATCCATAATTTTTAATTAA
Source organism: Zingiber officinale (assembly GCF_018446385.1). Classification (NCBI taxonomy): domain Eukaryota; kingdom Viridiplantae; phylum Streptophyta; class Magnoliopsida; order Zingiberales; family Zingiberaceae; genus Zingiber; species Zingiber officinale. The sequence continues at coordinate 59,635,089 of NC_055995.1, read as the reverse complement.
TATTTTAAGCGATTTGAATGTTTAACACCCAATTAGGTCAATTTGGGATTAAAAAATTTCAAAAATATATCTATTTGGTAAAAAATATTTTTATTGATAGATTTACGATCAGGATAATGATACGATCACATAGAAACTTGTTTCATCAAATTTCGATGTCTCTAGGTATATATTTTTTAAAACATATATTGGTTGATATTAACAAAAAAGGTGTTTGTAGTGAATAATTGTAAATTAGTGTCCGAAAGCTTAAATATGGACTTAGAGACCGGAATTTGATGAAACAAGTTTCTATGCGTCCGTATCATTGAGCTTATCGTAAATACATCATCTTCAATAATTTTTAATTAATATTTTCTGCGATTTGAATTTTTAACACCCAATTAGGTCAATTTGGGATTAAAAAATTCCAAAAATATATATATTTGATAAAAAATATTTTTATTGAGAGATTTATGATCAGGATAATGATACGAACATATAGAAACTTGTTTCATCAAATTCCGATGTCTCTAGCTCCGTATTTAAGGCGTCCAAGTTTGTTTTTTATTTTTTAATAAATAAAATTTTGGGACGAATCTCTGGATTCGTCCCAAAATTTGGGACGAATCCAGAGATTCGTCCCAAACTTTGGGACGAATTCCTGGATTCGTCCCAAAACTAAAAATAATTTTCAATAAATATAATCAAACACCTAAGGCCTAAATATGGACCTAGAGACATCGGAATTTAATGAAACAAGTTTCTATGCGTCCGTATCGTTGAGCTGATCGTAAATACATCATCATCCAAAATTTTTAATTAAAATTTTAAGCGATTTGAATGTTTAACACCCAATTAGGTCAATTTGGGATTAAAAAATTCCAAAAATATATCTATTTGGTAAAAAATATTTTTATTGATAGATTTACGATCAGGATAATGATACGATCACATAGAAATTTGTTTCATCAAATTCCGATGTCTCTAGGTATATATTTTTTAAAACATATATAGGTTGATACTAACAAAAAAGGTGTTTGTAGTGAATAATTGTAAATTAGTGTCCGAAAGTTTAAATATGGACCTAGAGACATCAGAATTTGATGAAACAAGTTTCTATGCGTCCGTATCATTGAGCTAATCGTAAATACATCATCTTCCATAATTTTTAATTAATATTTTCTGCGATTTGAATTTTTAACACCCAATTAGGTCAATTTGGGATTAAAAAATTCCAAAAATATTTATATTTGGTAAAAAATTTTTTTATTGATAGATTTATGATCAGGATAATGATACGAGTACATAGAAACTTGTTTCATCAAATTCCGATGTCTCTAGGTCCGTATTTAAGGCGTCCAAGTTTGTTTTTTTATTTTTTAATAAATAAAAGTTTGGGACGAATCTCTGGATTCGTCCCAAAATTTGGGACGAATCCAGAGATTCGTCCCAAACATTGGGACGAATTCCTAGATTCGTCCCAAAATTTGGGACGAATCCAGGATTCGTCCCAAAACTAAAAATAATTTTCAATAAATATAATCAAACACCTAAGGCCTAAATATGGACCTAGAGACATCGGAATTTAATGAAACAAGTTTCTATGCGTCCGTATCGTTGAGCTGATCGTAAATATGTCATCATCCAAAATTTTTAATTAATATTTTAAGCGATTTGAATGTTTAACACCCAATTAGGTCAATTTGGGATTAAAAAATTCCAAAAATATATCTATTTGGTAAAAAATATTTTTATTGATAGATTTACGATCAGGATAATGATACGATCACATATAAATTTGTTTCATCAAATTCCAATGTCTCTAGGTATATATTTTTTAAAACATATATAGGTTGATATTAACAAAAAAGGTGTTTGTAGTGAATAATTGTAAATTAGTGTCCGAAAGTTTAAATATGGACCTAGAGACATCGGAATTTGATGAAACAAGTTTCTTTGCGTCCGTATCATTGAGCTAATTGTAAATACATCATCTTCCATAATTTTTAATTAATATTTTCTGTGATTTGAATTTTTAACACCCAATTAGGTCAATTTGGGATTAAAAAATTCCAAAAATATATCAATTTGGTAAAAAATATTTTTATTGACAGATTTACGATCAGGATAATGATACGAGTACATAGAAACTTGTTTCATCAAATTCCGATGTCTCTAGGTCCGTATTTAAGGCGTCCAAGTTTGTTTTTTTATTTTTTAATAAATAAAATTTTGGGACGAATCTCTGGATTCGTCCCAAAATTTGTGACGAATCCAGAGATTCGTCCCAAACTTTGGGACGAATTCCTGGATTCGTCCCAAAATTTGGGACGAATCCAGGATTCGTCCCAAAACTAAAAATAATTTTCAATAAATATAATCAAACACCTAAGGCCTAAATATAGACCTAGAGACATCGGAATTTAATGAAACAAGTTTCTATACGTCCGTATCATTGAGCTGATCGTAAATACGTCATCATCCAAAATTTTTAATTAATATTTTAAGTGATTTGAATGTTTAACACCCAATTAGGTCAATTTGGGATTAAAAAATTCCAAAAATATATCAATTTGGTAAAAAATATTTTTATTGATAGATTTACGATCAGGATAATGATACGATCACATAGAAATTTGTTTCATCAAATTCCGATGTCTCTAGGTATATATTTTTTAAAACATATATAGGTTGATATTAACAAAAAAAAGGTGTTTGTAGTGAATAATTGTAAATTAGTGTCCGAAAGTTTAAATATGGACCTAGAGATATCGGAATTTGATGAAACAAGTTTCTATGCGTCCGTATCATTGAGCTAATCGTAAATACATCATCTTCCATAATTTTTAATTAATATTTGATGCGATTTGAATTTTTAACACCCAATTAGGTCAATTTGGGATTAAAAAATTCCAAAAATATATATATTTGGTAAAAAATATTTTTATTGATAGATTTACGATCAGGATAATGATACGAGTACATAGAAACTTGTTTCATCAAATTCTGATGTCTCTAGGTCCGTATTTAAGGTGTCCAAGTTTGTTTTTTTATTTTTTAATAAATAAAATTTTGGGACGAATCTCTGGATTCGTCCCAAATTTCGTCCCAAAGTTTGGGACGAATCCAGGATTCGTCCCAAAACTAAAAATAATTTTCAATAAATATAATCAAACACCTAAGGCCTAAATATGGACCTAGAGACATCGGAATTTAATGAAACAAGTTTCTATGCGTCCGTATCGTTGAGCTGATCGTAAATACGTCATCATCCAAAATTTTTAATTAATATTTTAAGCGATTTGAATGTTTAACACCCAATTAGGTCAATTTGGGATTAAAAAATTCCAAAAATATATCAATTTGGTAAAAAATATTTTTATTGATAGATTTACGATCAGGATAATGATACGATCACGTAGAAATTTGTTTCATCAAATTCCGATATCTCTAGGTATATATTTTTTAAAACATATATAGGTTGATACTAACAAAAAAGGTGTTTGTAGTGAATAATTGTAAATTAGTGTCCGAAAGTTTAAATATGGACCTAGAGACATCGGAATTTGATGAAACAAGTTTCTATGCGTCCGTATCATTGAGCTAATCGTAAATACATCATCTTCCATAATTTTTAATTAATATTTTCTGCGATTTGAATTTTTAACACCCAATTAGGTCAATTTGGGATTAAAAAATTCCAAAAATATTTATATTTGGTAAAAAATATTTTTATTGATAGATTTACGATCAGGATAATGATACGAGTACATAGAAACTTGTTTCATCATATTCCGATGTATCTAGGTCCGTATTTAAGGCGTCCAAGTTTGTTTTTTTATTTTTTAATAAATAAAAGTTTGGGACGAATCTCTGGATTCGTCCCAAAATTTGGGACGAATCTCTGGATTCGTCCCAAAATTTGGGACGAATCCAGAGATTCATCCCAAAAATTGGGACGAATTCCTGGATTCGTCCCAAAATTTGGGACGAATCCAGGATTCGTCCCAAAACTAAAAATAATTTTCAATAAATATAATCAAACACCTAAGGCCTAAATATGGACCTAGAGACATCGGAATTTAATGAAGCAAGTTTCTATGCGTCCGTATCGTTGAGCTGATCGTAAATACGTCATCATCCAAAATTTTTAATTAATATTTTAAGCGATTTGAATGTTTAACACCCAATTAGGTCAATTTGGGATTAAAAAATTCCAAAAATATATCAATTTGGTAAAAAATATTTTTATTGATAGATTTACGATCAGGATAATGATACGATCACATAGAAATTTGTTTCATCAAATTCCGATGTCTCTAGGTATATATTTTTTAAAACATATATAGGTTGATATTAACAAAAAAAAAGTGTTTGTAGTGAATAATTGTAAATTAGTGTCCGAAAGTTTAAATATGGACCTAGAGACATCGGAATTTGATGAAACAAGTTTCTATGCGTCCGTATCATTGAACTAATCGTAAATACATCATCTTCCATAATTTTTAATTAATATTTTCTGTGATTTGAATTTTTAACACCCAATTAGGTCAATTTGGGATTAAAAAATTCCAAAAATATATATATTTGGTAAAAAATATTTTTATTGATAGATTTACAATCAGGATAATGATACGAGTACATAGAAACTTGTTTCATCAAATTCCGATGTCTCTAGGTCCGTATTTAAGGCGTCCAAGTTTGTTTTTTTATTTTTTAATAAATAAAATTTTGGGACGAATCCAAAGATTCGTCCCAAACTTTGGGACGAATTCCTGGATTCGTCCCAAATTTTGGGACGAATCTAGAGATTCGTCCCAAAACTAAAAATAATTTTCAATAAATAAAATCAAACACCTAAGTCCTAAATATGGACCTAGGGACATCGGAATTTGATGAAACAAGTTTCTATACGTCCGTATCGTTGAGGTGATCGTAAATATGTCATCATCCATAATTTTTAATTAATATTTTAAGCCATTTGAATTTTTAACACTCAATTAGGTCAATTTGGGATTAAAAAATTCCAAAAATATATCTATTTGGGAAAAAATATTTTTATTGAAAGATTTACGATCAGGATAATGATACGAGCATATAGAAACTTGTTTCATCAAATTCCGATGTCTCTAGGTTCGTATTTATTCCTTTTGATTTTGTTCCTCTTTTATTTAAAAAAAAATAAATTCTGGGACAAATTTCTGAATTCGTCCCAGATTTTGGGACGAATCCAGTATTTGTCCCAAAATTTGGGACGAATCCATGGATTCGTCCCAATTTTAGGGACGAAATTGGGAACAAAAAATGTTTGTTCCTAAAAACCCTAGATCTACACTTCTACCCGATTCTTTTTCCCTTCCCTGATCATTTCTTTCCTCTCTCTCCCCCGTTCCCCTTTCCAGCTGCGATTTCCTGGATTTCGGCCGCATCTCCGACCGGCAACGGCGTGATCTCCGACGATCGGCGGTGGAGGGTTTTCGTGTGGTAAGCCCTCTGCTCTCTGATCTCTCTCTGTCGGCGTCGCGGGGCTGCTTGCCGGCGTGCGTTGCCTGCGTGCAGGCGCTGCCTGGCCGCCGCCAGGCGCTGCCTGGCCACCGCCAGGCGCTGCCTGGTCGGCGGCAGGCGCTGCCTGGCCGGCGTGTGGCTGCCCGCTGGCTTGCGATGGCTGGACGACGTATGGCTGCCGCCGTGCACGCACCTTCTTGAATTTAAGTTAATTTTCGAAATTTATTGTCTTAATTGATAATGTTATTTGTGCAGGTCTTATTTTGGCGTGATCTCAGTGTAGTTGAAGGGAGCTGTATTTGTTGACCTCTTTTCGGTATTCTTAAGATCATTATTATGCATTTAATAATTTGTATATAAAGTTAGCTTTAAATAATTAATTATATTATAGTTGATTAATTGCGTTCCTTATTTTTGATTAGCTGTTGTTTTTGTTTTGTCTTCAATGATAAGATTTGTCTATAGTAACTTTTAATAATGTTTAACTGAATAGTTGAATTCAGGTAAAATGCAGAATGAGCGAAGTTGGATGTATAACAAAAATTTGCCTAATCGTCAGGGGTTAACTCCTGAGTTTATCACTGGACTGAGGCAATTTTTAAATTTTGCATCTACTCAAATTATGTATATGGATGGCAAGAAGATAAGGTGCGCGTGTAGAAAATGTCACAATGGAAAATTTTTACCCACCGACAAAGTTGAAGAACATCTTTGTAGATTTGGTTTTACTCCGAATTATTATAATTGGACAAGTCATGGCGAACCGTTCATATCTGATGAGGATTATGGACGGAATTTTCAAGCCTCTGCTAGTGGGGATCAGAGTTATTATGAACAATTCAATCCATATCAGAGGATGGTAATTGATGCAAGTTGTCAGAATTATATTCCCGAGATGCTTGGTGCAAGTTCTAGTTTTCCTCCAACAAGTGAACAAATGTTTGCCACTAATACATTGCCGTTGGAGGAGCCTGATGTACCAGGTCTGGATGAAATTTATTACAAATTTCAAGAAGTATTGAGTGCTGCAAATGAACCATTATATTCCGGTTGTGACAGTCAGACTAAATTATCTCTCACATCCAGATTATTAAATATAAAGGCAGATCATAATATGTCGCAAGATTGTTTTAATGATATTGTTCAAACGTTTGACGATACATTGCCACGTGATCACAATTTGCCTCTTGATTTTTACAGTATGAAAAAACTTGTGAAAGATTTAGGTCTTCCAGTTGAAAGAATTGATGTTTGCAGAGATGGTTGTATGTTATATTGGGGAGATGATGCAGATGTAGAGGTTTGTAAATTATGTAATCAAGATAGGTATAAGACAACCAGAAGGAGTCAACAACGACGTAAAGCACACAGCCAGTTGTTTTATTTACCTTTAACTCCTAGGTTACAAAGATTGTATGCATCAAAGGCAACTGCGGAACACATGACTTGGCATGCAACTCATCAAACAGAAGAGGGTTTAATGTGTCATCCATCAGATGCAGATGCGTGGAAAAATTTTGATAGAACATATCCAGATTTTGCAAAGGAGACTAGAAATATTAGATTATGTCTTTGTGCTGATGGATTTGCTCCGTTTGGTAAATCAGGAAGAAATTATTCTTGTTGGCCAGTTATCTTAACGCCGTATAATCTTCCACCTGGGATGTGCATGAAAACACCTTATATGTTTTTAACATTGATTGTACCAGGTCCGCAAAATCCAAAGAAGTTAATAGATATTTATATGCAACCTCTGATAGCAGAACTTAAACAACTATGGGATGAAGGTGTTCCTACATACGATGTTCATTCTAACCAGATGTTTATATAATGAAGGTTGCTCTTCTTTGGACCATAAATGACTTTCCAGCTTATGGTATGCTATCAGGTTGGAGTACTGCTGGGATCTTGGGATGCCCAATATGTATGGAGAGATCAAAGTCATTCAGATTGAAACACGGAAAGAAACCAAGTTATTTTGATTGTCATAGGCAATTCTTACCCACAAATCATAAGTTCAGAAAGAATAAAGATGAATTCACAAAAAATAGGATCGAAAGAACACTTCCGCCATTGAGATTGACAGGTCAAGATATTTGGTACAGAGTGCATCACTTTCCCTCTGTTATTGAACAACCATATGGTACAACATATGAATATGGGAGTACACATAAATGGACTAAACGAAGTATATTTTGGGATTTACCGTATTGGTTTAGTCATTTGATACATCATAATCTCGATGTAATGCATATTGAGAAGAATGTTTTTGATAATCTGATAAATACTGTGATGGATATCACTGGAAAAACAAAAGACAATCTCAATGCAAGAAAAGATATGCGACTCATATGTAAAAGACCCACTCTTGATGTCGATGAAAATAGTAGAGGACCAAAGCCAAAGGCAATTTATACATTAAATAAGGATCAAAGACGTGTCCTATGTGAATGGTTGAAATATTTGAAATTTCCAGATGGGTATGTCTCTAATCTTGGAAGATGTGTCGATATGAAAGAATGGAAGTTAATCGGTATGAAAAGTCATGATTGCCATATCATAATGCAAAGACTGATTCCTATTGCTTTTAAGGAACTCTTACCACAATTTGTATGGGGAGCGATTACGGAGTTAAGTATTTTCCTACATGATATTTGCTCAACAGTTTTGAGACGTTCACACATGGAGAAGTTAGAGAGAGTTATTCCAATTATTTTGTGCAATTTAGAAAGGATATTTCCACCCTCTTTTTTTGACTCCATGGAGCATCTTTTGATTCACTTGCCATATGAGGCCAAAGTTGGAGGACCCGTCCATTTTCGGTGGATGTATCCATTTGAAAGGTAGAGTGTCTTATTTGTATAATTCGACTGTTTGAATGCAAAAAAAAAAAATACTTCTACTCCTGGATCATTTATATATATATATTTAATATAATTTTATATATCTTCAACAGATTCTTATATCATTTGAAGAAAAAGGTGAAAAATAAAGCACGAGTTGAAGCCTCTATTGTTAATGCATACATTGTGGAGGAAGTCACCACTTTTGCATCATATTATTTTGAACCTCATGTTCAATGCAAAAGGCGAAGAGCGGGCAGAAATGATGAGGGTCCTATTGATCCAAATGTTACCTCATTTTCAATTTTTAACTACCTTGGTCGACCAAGTGGACCATGTAAACAAAGATACTTAACTGGTAAAGAATGGCGAGCAGCCCAAACATATATTTTACTAAATTGTCCAGAAGTATCATCATATTACGAGTAAGTATATATTTTTATTTTTTTATTTTTTCAATTGTTTGTGTAACAATATGTTTTTTTGAGTAGGATATTTACCAACTTATATTCTGAATTATCGACACAAGAGTTCGATCGATTTTGTGAAGAAGAATTTGCTGCATGGTTTAAATCATATGTAAGTAAATAATCTATATTTTGTTGATACATATGCATACTTTTAACAATTTGTGTTTTGACCTTAGGTTCAAGCTAATCAAGCTCACCTTGAGCAAGAATGGCTAATCCATTTGTCATGGGGTCCAAATTCATGCGTACGCACTTGGCCAGCATATTTCATAAATGGATATAATTTTCATACTCAAGACTATGGAATGAGCAAGAATACCATGAATAGTGGGGTGTGCGTATCGTCATCCAATGAAGGAGGTGCAAGCAGTGATTTTTATGGTTTGTTGGATGAAATTATAGAAGTAGAATACCCAGGACCACAAATGCAAGTTATATTATTTATGTGTCGCTGGTTTGACCCTGTTAGAGGGATGAAAGTGCATCCACATTATAATTTAGTTGAAATAAATCATAAGAGATTTTATAAGAGATATGAACCATTTGTGTTGGCACAACAAGCAATTCAAGTATTCTATTCTTCATATCCGAGTTTGAAACGCGATAAGATTGATTGGTGGGCTGTTTGTAAAACTAAAGCACGAAAAAAAATTGAGGCACGTTGGGAAAATATTGCATATCAACAAGAGGAAGTTTCAAACACCTTTCAGACTGAGGAATATATTATTCCAACTTTACGAGATCCCACCGGTGTAGTAATCAACGTAGATAGAAGTGAAATTGATGATGATGATGAGGAGGAGGAGGAGGAAGGAGAGGAGGAGGAAGAGGAGGAGGAGGAGGAAGAGGAAGAGGAGGAGGAGGATGATAATGACAATGATGACTTTGATTTTTGATGATGGGTAAGTTTTGTTAGCTTATTTAAAGAAATTTTCCATATTTTTTTGTATATACTGTCTCTTTTATAATTTGATTTACTTTATCTGTTAACACATTGTATTTGTTCCTACAGTTTATCAGAGGTCACATTTCATAAATTTCCCCTCCACCCTTTTCCATAATATTTACATAAAAATGGTAAGTTTTTAATTATCCTTTGTTTTGTATCAGATCTGTAATTAACTTTATTAAATTATTGAAATTTTCAGCATATATTTCGACGTGGTGGACGTAGACGGCGACCACAGGACCAGACACATCCATCACCTGCCAGTGAACCTATGCCACCCCCTACTCAGGCAGGCCCATCCCATGTGTCTTCTCCACCGGCATCATATTCCCCTGCCAGTGTACCTATGCCACCCCTTCATCAGCCGGGTCCATCTCATGTACCTTCTGCACCGGTTTCATATTCGCCGCCACAAGTACCTTACCCAGAGCAGTTACCTGTCCACTCAGATCCTCCCGACTCAGCAAGAAACTCATTTGCTGAGTTTAGGAATGATAGAGCTCCTTTAGTCCCCATCGGTGATTCGTAAGTACTATAAAATATTTTATTTGTTAGACCTTTCTTAATTATTTAACATCGTTATTTTGTAATTTAATGCAGCTTTGAAAATCCGGTACAAGTTGTTCGAGAAATAAATAGAATTGTGAACAACCATTGGGGAGGGGATTCTTTGACATATTCAAGCACTCCATCAGCCACAAAACAACTTTGGTGGAGCGAGTTCAAAGTATATTTTCTTGAGTTTACTTCAATTTTATAGTGATTATATAATAAAATAAATTTCTATTTCAGCGCTTAAATAATTGGGACCCGAATGACGAAATGGAGATACGAAGAATATTTAAAAAGAAATGTGGCGATCACATTAGACATGTATTAAGCCACGCAAAGAGTCGGGGGAAAAAGCCAAACTTCATCACTGAAGAAAATTGGGAGAGGATCACTATATTTTGGGCAACGGAGGAAAGTAAACAAAGGAGTGACCTTAATAGAATGAATCAATCTCACAATTCTGGTGACTCAAGTGCTATATATGCGGGAGGCTCCATTAACATAGATGAGCATAGACGGAGAATGGTAATTGTTTCACTCTTTCATAAATTTTTAATATATATCAAATTATTTTATTATTTGAAATAATGTTTTTTTAGACCAAGGAGACAGGGAAGGAGCCTTCTTTCATTGATACTTTCACTCGCACTTTTAAAAAAAAAGATAATACATGGAGTGGGGCGAGAGCAAAAGCAGTCAAGGTAATATTTATTTTACCTTAATATATGGTTTAAATTTAATTAGTTATCTATCATTATTGTCTTAATATTATATGTGTTTCTATTATATCTAATCAATATCGTATGTGTTTTATAAAACAGGAAAAATATGATCAACTCGAGCTAGCTCAAACATGCTCACAAGCTGGTATCGAGAGTCAGGGGTCTGAGGAGTCTGTTGGCAATAATTTGAGTTTATGGTTAGAGGCCAGTGGAGGACCAAAAGGGGGAAGAATATTGGGGATGGGTTCCTTGAGTAGAACCCAAAGATTAGTTGGAACTTCTTCCTCCACATCAGCACTTACGACCCAAATAAATACCTTGACTGATGAGGTTAGCCATCTGAAGGAAATAATATCACAAAGAGACCAAGAAAGGGTGCAAAGAGACCTAGAACGGGCTAATTTGGAGAAAGATATTAGAGATATGCGCCGCCAACAAGAATTAATCATGAAACACCTTCAGTTGAGCTCCGCTCAAAGTCAAAATCCTCCCAATGACGACGATGATGATGCCTACGATGATAACGATGATGGCGGTGATGATTTTTGATGATTTTAATAATGTATGATGAATTTTTTTTCTCATGTTTACTGCTTTACATATTAATCAATGGTTTTTTAACTTTTCAACTCTGCCATTTATAGGTTAAGTCTGTTGTCTTCTTGCACTGTTCCACTGTCAATGTATGAGATGACTTATCTTTGACGTAGACTAATCTATATGATTATTAGTTGTGTACCAGTAACAAAATTAAAGCATAACTAGGCAATATGAATGGAGTCTCTAATACTCTGACTTTATTTTTGTCCTGATTTTATAATGTTGTTTGTGCAGGTCTCAATTTGGTGTGATCTCACTGTAGTTGAAGACAGCTGTATTTGTTCACTTCTTTTCGGTATTCCTAAGTTCATTAATATGCATTTACTGATCTATATATACAGTTAGCTTTAAATAATTATGTTATAGTTGTTTAATTATATAAAGTTAACTTTAAATAATTAAGTTAAAGTTAGCTTTAAATAGTTGTTTATTTGTGTTCCTTCTTTTTGATAAGCTGCTCTTTCTTGTTTTGTCTTCAATGATAATGATGCATAAAAGTTCTGAATTTGATATATCTACAATCTCAAAACTATATAAATACATAAAAGTTCTATATTTCATCTAGAATTACATCATACTATTCTAAAATTCTTTACTAGATAACGATGCATCCTTCTACTTTAATATTTTGTAAAGAGTTGTTAAAAATGTGCTAAAGTTATTCATATGAAATTGTCAACTAGTTAACACAATGAAAGGAACAATTATTTTAAACATCCTTTAGTTTACATTAAATACCAACCAAAGATAAAACTATAAATTCAACAAATTAAAATGAAAAATAAAGTTAACTAAGTGAGAAATTTGAACCCTAATACCATACTTCACAAGATCTCTCTCTTTCTCTCTATATTATGTGCCAATTATATTAGGTTGTATCATAGTTACGATACATGTATTTAGTTTCAAAATAATTCTTATAATTTTATTTACCGTTGCTATGACATGGATGATTCATATCGTTGGTAAATATGACTTTTATTAGAATTAGGGCTTTTATTAGAATGTTTAAGGAATTTCACATTTATGTTTTGTTTTTAATTATTCTTTTTACATGGCTATATCGTATAATATTTACAATCTTTCTTGTTACACATAATCTAGTTTATTTGTTTGTTGTTATGTAGGCAAAGGAGATTTTATGGGGATCAAAGATTTTGTGGCACGAATATGACTTGGGTTGATGTGTTGGGGATCAAAGTTATGTATTCTTAGTGTTGTTAGATGGATGATGGACTTGGGTTGTTGAACTTGTAAACTTTGTTGAACAAGATGGATCTTGTATGTAAACTTTGTTGAAATCTTTATATTTCTTGAATTATGAGTTGATGTTAAATTAGGATGTGTTGAATGTTAAATTAGGATGTGTTGATGTTAAATTAGGATGTGTTGAATGCATATTATTTTTATGTATTTGGATTGTATTGCAGAAATAAATTGAAGCTGGAAAAAATATTTGATATAGGGACGAATTTGGCAACGAAAATGAGTTGTCCCAATTCTATCGTAATTTGGGACAAAATTATTTTCGTCCCAGATTATGGGACGAATTTTGGGACGAATCCACAAAATTCGTCCCAGAATCTGGGACGAATTCTGGGACGAATCTACAAAATTCGTCCCAGATTTTGGGACGAATTTTAGGACGAAAATTTATCATATGATTATAAAAAAATTTGGTAAGTTTTTGTTGCCAAATTCGTTGCCAATTTTGCAACAAATTTATTTTTCCTTGCAAAATTAGGAACAAAAATGGCAACAAAAGATCTGCGACGAATTCTGGGACAAATTAATCTGGGACGAATTTTGGGACGAATCACAAAATTCGTCCCAGAATTCGTCCCAAATTTCGTCCCAGATTTTGGGACGAATTTTGGGACGAAAATTTAATCAAAGAATTTGGCAACAAAATGTTGCCAAATTCATTGCCAATTTTGCAACAAATTTATTATTCGTTGCAAACTTAGGAACAAAAATGGCAACAAAAGAAATTTTGTCACCGAATTTGTCCCCAAATTCGTTGCAATATTAGGGACAAACTTGGCAACAAAATATAATTTGTCACCGAATTCGTCCCCAAATTTGTTGCAAAAATAGAGACAAATTCATTCGTCCCCAAATTCGTTCCTAAGTTTGCAACAAAAATAGTTTTCGTTGCTATTTTTTGCAACGAATTTGGGGACGAAAATTTTATTCGTCGCCAAATTCATCCCCAAATTCGCATCAACCATTTTGGGACGAAAAAATTTTCGTCCCAATTTTTGTCCCTAAAATTTTTGCAACGAATTTTTTTTTAAAATTCGTCCCCAATTTTGTCCCAAAATGTCTTTTTTTTTTGTAGTGCTTGTTGGGGAGAAGGTTTTTAACATATTGTATAAAAAAAATTGGGTTAAGTTTGATACTGATTTACACAATGCTAAAGGAACTTTGGGCTATATTCATATTGATGTGTGGAACTTTGCAGGATAATATTGCTTAAATTGAATCATTACTTCAGTTGATGACCAATGAGGATTGTTTCAAGTATATTTTGGTCTCTCTCACTATATGTGCATCATGTATTTCGGTGTTATTTAAATAAGCGAGCTAATTGTAGATGGAGGTGATCTAGCACTCAACGAAATTGTCAGCGAGGAACAACATCCTAATGCCATCAGTGGAAGAGTCAGCTCCATCTCACCCCTAAGCAAAGTCCATCTTGGTCTCTACTTTGGTCCTTGTATCTTAACTTCTAGCTTTGATTTCATATCATCTCTATGTGACAAATAGAAGAGGACTCTATTGTTGTGGGATCGATGATATTGGATCATTTGGGGGTGAAAAATATCTTTTTTGCTCTAATAGAAGAGGGCCCTAAAGGAATTAAATGTTTATAAATAAGTTTAGTGTTTAATTAAATAAAATTTATTTATATTCAGAAGAATAATAAGAAGATCAAGGTTAGAGCTTTATAAGTCAAATGTTGAATGTGGATAAATTATGCTCTAAATTTACATGATTGTCGAATCAACTCTCTAAGATTAGTCGGAGACACCTAAATTATGAAAAAAATATATATGTAAAAATAAATAAACTTGTTAAATTTGGTTCATCAATGTTTATGAACAAAAGTTAACGAATAATTTCTAAATAAATTTATTTATTAACTTACATAAATTCAATTAAAAATTTATTTTTAAAATGTTTATTTAAATATATAAAAGAATTAATACTTTATAAACATAAGTTATTAAAATAAAAACAAATAATATAAATTTCAAATAAACTTTTAATCTAATTTATAAGCATAATAATTTTGTTTATAAATTTCAATAAAATTTATAAACAAACTTGAATGAGCTCGATAAATAAATAAAGAAGCTGCAACATGGTTAAATTTGACTAAGCTTGTTAAGCCCCTAAACCAAAATAACTCTTCGTGAATAATGATGTGAATGGATTTGGAATTGTGTTATGGATATTTTCAGGCCCCCACAAATTGATTGGTTGATACCAAGAGACTCTAAAAGTGTGTGCAACTAATGGATTTATTATTTCAATCATTATATGGCCCATATTGCTGTGTTATATCTTCTTAATTTGTACGAAATTTGAGACAATATAATATTACCTGCTTGTTGGCATATAAGTCGATCCTATTTAATGGAACAAAACTTAATTATTGTTGTTGCTTGTTGGCATATAAACACACTACAACATCCAGCTTCTTAGCCTGTTGCTTCATGTGTGTATCTATCTGAATAAATGTCAATTGAATTCCAGGAATCTCCAAGACAGTAAGTTCCTCTTAACTTAGGATTTAGAGTTTAGGGATAAAAACATCAATATTATTTTCAACGGTGTAAGTGATTACTGTTTTTTAGTCTATAGTCTTATTGCAATTTCTATTTTTTTGGTTTTTTTCCCATTTTTAATACATTAATTAGAAGAGAAAAAAAAAAGAAAAGAAAGAAAATAAAAAAGAAAACCTAAATAAAAATATTTTTTTTATTTTGTTCAATAGTTAATTAGAAGAGAAAAAAATTAAAAGAAAATAAAGAGAAAAAATTAAAAGAAAATAAAAATTAAAACTTTAATAAAAAAAAAGAGAAAAATCACCTCAAAGCATCTTAGATGGTGTTACTTTAGTCAAATCGACTCTAAAGTATTGCAGCTGAAAAGTAGCTTCATTTTTTTTAATATGTTAATTAAAAAAATAGAAGAAAAAAATAAAAATTAAAAGAAAAAAAAAAAAGAAAAAAGAAAAAAGAAAAGAAAAAGAAAAAGAAAAAGGAAGGAAAAAAAAAAGGAAAGCGAATAGACAACTTTAAAAGAAAATTAAAATAATCTTTTTTATTTCCTATTTTTTACAGTTAAATTCATGTGGTTACATGAATTACTCAAAAGTACACAAAAGGTGTATCGAAGTTTGAGAATACCTCAAAGGTGCACATCGTTTTAGTTTACCCTTATATTAAAATTGACTTTGTTTTTTCTTTTCTCTTACCTTTGCAGGCAACAATTTCTTTCTTTAAGTTAAATTCAACTTATTTTATTTTATTTTTTTTAACTATGCACACCCGAACAATCTGAATCAGTAGTATTGTGGATCTGATTAATTTAGATCAGGTCTACCTGGGTTTTATTTCTTAAAAATTAGGATCATATTCTATATAAAAGATAGTATAATATTATAACACTTTCATATATGTCGAAATAATTAATAAATGATATCGTTAAATTTATTATAATCTTAAAAACTGATATGACTCAAAATAAGATTTATCTATGTTCATCAATAAATTTTGATCAAAATTTATTGATAAATTTAAATATATTTAATTGAATCCATTTCCAGTTATATGAATTTATGAAATTATAAAAAATTTAATGATATTTTTTATTATTTATTTCCACCTATTTGAAGGTAGTATAATGTTATATTAACTTTTAGTTAAATATAGTGTGAGTTTCTAGAAAATCTCCAAAATAATAAGATTTACATTAGGTATAATCTGAATCAAACTAGATCCATGATAGTGCTAATTCAGATTGAAGAGAGAGAAATTTGATTTTAATTTTAATTTTAATTTTAATTTTAGAGTAAAAAGATCGTTGCAGGTAAAAAAACAAAAGACGGGAGAAGAAAAAGTTTACACATAGGAATATAACTAAATACAGATGTGCCGTATTCTCGGTAGTCTTTTGGATAATTTTAAAATTTGAGTGCGCATAAAGTTTAGTTTTTAATTAGAAGAGAGAAAAAACTAAGAAAAGAAAAAACGAAAAAAAAATTAAAATGAAAGAAAAAATACTAAAAAAACAATCTGGAAGGTTCTTGTACATGAAGTATTATATAAAAAAAATAAAGGTTACAAATGACGAATGATACATGTTTATCTTAGGAAAAATTTGTATGCTGTCCATATTGATAAATATAATTTTACATGTATTTTTCATTAAAAAATATCTTTCTTTTCACTCTCTAGTCTAATATATTTACCTAATTATTCTTAATATTTTAAGTATAAAAAGTCTAAAAATGAATATAAATCCTCTTAAATTCAGTATATTAAAATAGAATATAGTATATTTTCTATTAAATTGAGTACGATTCTTTTTCCACATCAATTAGATAAAAAAATATACTAGATTTTCTTTAAATGATACTCAATTGAATGTAAAATATACTAGATTTTCTTTAAATGATACTCAATTGGATGAAAAATATACTAGATTTGTTTCAAATGGTTCTGAATTTAGGAGGAATTATATTAAATAGGAAAAAAGTCGTACTCAATTTAATAGAAAATATACTTGATTCTAGTTTAAAATGCTGAATTTAATAGAAATTATACTCATTTTTAGACTATTTATACCTAAAAAATATGAAGGACAATTTTAATAGAAAATACTCGACTATACTAGATTTTCTTTAAATGACACTCAATTGAATAGAAAATATACTAGATTTTTTTTAAATGATACTTAATTGGATAAAAAATATACTAGATTTTCTTTTTACATGGTGCTGAATTTAGGAGGAATTATATTAAAACAGGAAAAAAATATGCTCAATTTAATAGAAAATATACTCGATTCTAATATAAAGTGCTGAATTTAAGAAGAATTATACTCATTTTTGGATTTTTTGTACCTAAAAAATCTGAGGGGCAATTAGGTCGCAATATTTACATGAGGGAATATTTGCTTTGCATGTAGGGAATAGAAACAAAGTTTTTTATGAGTGGAAATTGCATGCAAAATTCAAGTTGCGATTGGAGATTTTTTTCTACTTTACTCTTTATCTTATGCACAGCTCGTACATGTATTTTTTTTTTTATTTTCTTTAGCCTAAATATTAACCTTAAACTTTAAATCCTAATCTTTAAAAAAACTTACAATTGCTGAGTACAGATGTGCACTATTCTGTAAGTAGGATAATATTCATCTATAAAAGATATATAATTATATATATATACAGAAATAATATGCTAGACGATATTTCATACGTGATTATTGTTGGGATCTTAGATGGCTAGAGGGGGAGGGGGAGGGGGGGGGGTGAATAGCCTCTTAAAAACTTAAACATAAATTTCTACAAAGAAACTTATTAGCACAGCAGAATTAGGAAACTAAAACAAAGAGGAAACAAGCACACTAACACACAGATTTACGAGGTTCGGGGATAACTTGCCCCTACTCCTCGGCGTGTCCGTAAGGTGGACGAGTCCTTGATCTTCGGTAGATCACACCCCGGATGACTCCGGCTAATGAAGCTCTGCTTCTCGGTGGAGAAACCTCTCCACAAAGTCTTCGAATAGATTTAAAATGAAGCACACAAGACTTACAGATCACAGTGGCTCGAAGAAAATCGAAGTAAGCTCACAGCCACGAAGATGATGAAGACAAAATCCAAGAACACAGCAAGCTCTCAACCGAAAAACTCAGCGTTTTACTTGCTTCTTGTTCTTTTTTTTCTTTCCAGCATACACTGCTTCTTATGTCTCTGCATTCGATCAGCCTGCACCGGATCGCTGCCAACCTGCACCGAATCCCTGCTGCAAGCTACGGCGTCGCCAATCACTTCTCTTCCTCTTCTGATTCTCTGAGCTCACACCAATAGAACCACGGTCTTCACTGGTGCCTCTGAGCTCGAACCAATCACCAGGAGTTAAGCTAATCGCCGCCTGATCACTGCCAGAAACACAACCAATCGCAACCTGTAGCCGTTGCTGCTTCAAATGCATTTGACGCAGAGAAAGCAGTGGAAAGATCCTTTGTCTCATTCCTTTAATGAGACTTAATTTGAAACTAAGCACTGATATGGTACCTGCAACCTGTATCTCCAAAAGACTCATAGCAGAAGGTTAAACAGATATGGGCAAAAAGAAGTGCGAATCAGAAAATATCAGAGAAAGCGCATGCACAATGATCTTAACTGTGGATCGGTCAGCAGACCGATCACAGATCCTTGGACCGATCAGACAACAGCCTGATCGTTCGTGGCGACCGATCAGATTGGATGTGGATCGATCCATAGACCGATCCACCACCCTTTTTCTTCTGCGGCATTTTCTCCTGATCGGTCTCCAGACTGATCCAGGTTTAGAGCTCCCAGCCCTAAATCCTACCTGGTCCTGAGAACGAGCTACCGAACTACCGAGCTACCGAGCTCTCTCCGACTTCGTCCGGAGAACGAGCTACCGAGCTACCGAGGAGCTCTATCGCCGCTGCCGTGGCCGAACACCGAGCCGGTCCGGGCGAGGCCTGCCCCGGCCCGCAGGGCGAGGCGGCGGAGCTGACGAGCTCGAGCTCTGAGCTCACCGACTCTGGGCTACCGAGCTAATGAGCTAACGAGCTACAGAGCTCTGAGGCTCTCTCAGGCTTCGTCCGGAGGCAGCTACCGAGCCCTCTTGACTCCATCCGGTCCGAGAACGAGCTCACCGAACCCTCTCGACCTAGTCCCGGGAGGCGGTGCCGATGCCGCCCTTGAGCCCGAAGCTGAGCTAACGAGCTACCGAGCTAACGAGCTACCGAGCTACCGAGCTACCGAGCTCTCTCCGACTTCGTCCGGAGAACGAGCTATCGAGCCCTCTCCGACTCCATTCGGTCCAGAGAACGAGCTACCGAGCCCTCTCTGACCTAGTCCGGAGAGCGAGCTGCCGAGCTACGAGCTACCGAGCTACCGAGCTACCGAGCTACCGAGTCCTCTCTGACTTCCCATGCCAAGCTTCCATACTTGGACTTCTCCCGTGCCAAGCTCCCTACTTGGACTTTTCCGTGCCAAGTCTCCATACTTGGACTTTTCTCGTGCCAAGCTTCCATACTTGGACTTTTCACCAGATGTCTGGTCAACCTTGACCTATCTGGATTTTCCTTGCCTGGCTTCACTCACCAGGACTTTCCCTTGCCTGGCTTCACTCACCAGGACTTTCACCTGGCTTCACTTACCAGGATTTTCCAACTGCCTGGCTTCACTCACCAGGACTTTCCCTTGCCTGGCTTCACTCACCAGGACTTTCACCTGGCTTCACTTACCAGGATTTCCCGAATCAGGTCGACTCACCTCGGGTCAACCAGGTCAACCTTGACCAAAGATTGCACCCACAATCTCCTAAGTTTGTATTCTGTCAAACATCAGAATACAACTTTTCTATTCTCGTCAAACATCATAATAGAACTTTTTCCTATTCTCGTCAAACATCAGAATAGAACTTTTCTATTCTCGTCAAACATCAAAATACAACTCGAGTCAGGTCAACTCGAGTCAGGTCAACCAGGTCAACCTTGACCTAAGGTTGCACCAACAATCTCCCCCTTTTTGATGTTTGACAAAAACCATAATCAAGTTAGGTTAACCCGATAACCTAACTTAGGTTTTCCAATGTTCTTCCTTGAATATTCTCCCCAAACTCTAATGTTCTTCCTTGAACATTCTTTGGACATTCTCCCATTCTCCCCCTTTTTGACACACATCAAAAAGAGTGATTCAAGGTCAAGAGTTTCTTCCTAATGAAAATCCCATACCTTTCATTGAAACCCTTAATTTCCCCCTTGATACTAAAGTCAACAATCAACATAGTGATAATCCCCATATCACTAATCATGACGAGTAAAAATTCCTCCTAAAAGTCAACTCCCGCCTGACCAATAGGTAAAACTCCCCCTAAAGGTCAACTCCCCCTTGACCATTGCACCAACAATGTCTCGGAGAGTTTCAAACCTTTAGAAATCCAAAACACAAACTGTGTTTTAACTTTCAGCTGAAATTTCAGATAACACAGTCGAAAATCAGCATTTTGGCACGCTCTGATCGGTCACCAGACCGATCCACACCTCACTGGATCGGTCACCAGACCGATCCACACTTCTCTGGATCGGTCCAGTGACCGATCCAGACCTCCCTGGACCGATCAGGGAACTTTCTGATCGGTCTGTAGACCGATCAGAAGACAATCAGTAGGCTTCCTGGTGTACGAAAAAAAACCTGATCGGTCGCTGGACCGATCAGATATCAAACAGAAAGGTCTGGAGAGGTTTTGGATCGGTCGACATACCGATCCACCTTCTCCTGATCGGTCTGTAGACCGATCAGTGTCTGATACTGAAATTTAGTAACTGAAATTCGTAGATAATTCGTAGAAGTTTCTCTATTAAACCTTCCAAGTTCAGTATCTAGACCCTGAAGAGTCTATATGCATAACTATTTCCCAGCGATGAGGTCCTATGGTCTTAAATTGTCTATAGTCCTAAAGATTCAGTTTCAAGTTTGTCAAAATATATCCAAATTTCTATCATAATTTCAATGACTTATCCTAGTTTCAAACAAAATCATGAAAGGTATCGATCAAAGGTATCAAACAGTCCAACAATCAAGGTTACTTGATTTATAGGAAAAGATCCAACCAAGTTTTCTTGGTTGGAATATATGAGTAAGATCTAGGAACCAAATACACATGAATTATGTAATGGTCTTCCCCATACTCAATTGATGTCTCTTCAACCTAATTATTCAAGAGATGTATGATACATTTTGAATAATTCGACTGATCCTAGCATCTCACCCCATATTTAGCAAACAAAAATATTTTGTTAAACCTTATAGTTTGTGTGAGATGCTCCCAAGTTGCCCAAATTAAATTCCCAATTTCTCTTGTCATTTTAATGGTCCTTATTGATCATGATGTGGTCAAAATGACTTATTGAGCCAAACACATTCCCAATTCCCTCCTTAAATGACTAAATTCATTTTCCGGAAGGGGTTTGGTGAAAATATCGGCTAGGTTTGACTTTGACTCAACATATGTGAGTGCAATGTCTCCCCTAGCTACGTGATCTCTAATGAAGTGATGACGCACTTCAATGTGTTTGGTCCTAGAATGATGGACTGGATTTTTCGTTAGGTTTATTGTGCTAATGTTGTCACACAACACTTGCACTCCCTTATACGAAAGTCCATAATCTTCTAGAGTGTGAATCATCCACAACAATTGTGATACACTCTCTCCCATGGCAATATATTTAGCCTCGGTCGTGGAGAGAGCAACACAATGTTGCTTCCGACTTGACTAACTAACCAATGATGATCCTAAGAATTGGCAACCCCCACTAGTGCTTTTCCGATCCAATTTGTACCCAGCATAATCGGAGTCGGTATAACCTATCAAGTCAAAAGACTCAGTACGAGGGTACCAAAGACCTACTCTAATGGTGCCTTTAAGGTATCTCAGAATTCTCTTAGCTGCAATTAAATGAGATTCCTTGGCACAAACTTGATATCTAGCGCACATGCCCACAGCAAAAAGTATGTCCGGTCGACTAGCTGTGAGATATAGAAGACTACCGATCATGCTTCTATATTGCGTTAGATCAACTGGTTTCCCACTCTCATCATTGTCAAGACGAGTGTTTGTCGCCTTTGGAGTGGATACTTCCTTAGAGTCACTCATTTTGAATTTTTTGAGCATCTCTTGAGTGTATTTCGTCTGATGGACATAAATTCCATCTCGAGTTTGTTTGATTTCAAGTCCAAGGAAGAATGTCAATTCTCCTACTAGACTCATCTCAAACTCACTTTCCATGTGAGTGATAAATTCATTCAAATAGCCCTTGTTATTTGAGCCACAAATTATGTCATCGACATACACTTGGGCTACAAAAATATTTTCACCATCTCTACGCAGAAATAGTGTTGGATCTATTTGACCTCTCACAAAACCCTTTTCTAGTAGGTAAGTTGACAACCTTTCGTACCAAGCTCGAGGTGCTTGTTTAAGCCCATAAAGAGCTTTCTTGAGCTTGTACACGTGGTTTGGAGCTTCGGTATTCACAAACCCCGGTGGTTGTTCAACATAGACCTCTTCTTTGATGAATCCGTTTAAGAAGGCCGATTTAACGTCCATTTGATAGAGCTTGAAACCTCTATGTGCAGCAAAAGCTAGCATTAAACGAATGGACTCTAATCGTGCCACGGGAGCATAAGTCTCATCATAATCGAGGCCTTCGACTTGACTATAGCCCTTGGCTACAAGTCTCGCCTTGTTTCTTACGACTTCTCCCTTTTGGTTTAACTTATTTTTGAAGACCCATTTAGTTCCAATAATGGTGGTCTTCTTAGGTCTAGGAACTAAGTCCCACACTTGGCTCCTTTCAAATTGACCTAACTCATCTTGCATAGCTATGATCCAATCAGGATCGTGCAATGCCTCATCAACTATTTTTGGTTCAATTTCTGAGATCAAGGCGACCTCATTAGACTCATTTATAAAGAATGACCTAGTCCTAACCCCTTGTTGGATGTCTCCCACAATTTGGTCTTGGGGATGACTAGTGGCTATCCTAGATTGTCTTGGTGTTGGTGGTGCCTCATGAATGGTCTCACTAGGCACAGGCAGAGACTCAATATCAGGCAAATGATCAGCCTGAGCCCTTTGTTGCCTTTGCTCATCGTCATCAGAGTCAACCTCGACTCTTTCTTCATTTTGATCATTCAAACTTAGATTTCTAAGTTCAAGTTGAATTTCTCCTACATCCCTTGATTGATCATTTAAGTTAGGGATTTCTTCAAAAGCTACATCAGAGGACTCTTCAATCAATTTAGTCCTATTGTTGTAGACTCGATAGGCTTTGCTGGTGAGCGAGTACCCGACCAGTATCCCTTCATCAGCCTTAGCCGAAAATTTTCCAAGATGGTCCTTGGTGTTCAAAATAAACACCTTACAACCAAACACCCTAAGATGTTTAATTGTAGGGGGTTTTCCAAACCAAAGTTCATGGGGAGTCTTTCCTAAAAACCTATGTATCAGGATCCGGTTTTGCACATAGCAAGCTGTATTTACAGCTTCAGCCCATAAGTAACTCGGTAGTGAGTACTCATTGAACATACTTCGTGCAGCCTCTTGTAAGACTCGGTTCTTTCTCTCCACACCCCATTTTGCTGTGGGATCCTTGGAGTAGAGAACTCATGCCTATATCCCTTTTCTTGACAGAATTCTAAAAACCTATGAATTTGAAATTCCCCACCATGATCACTTCTAATGGTTTTAATTGTTGTTGATTTTTCATTTTCAGTTCTTCTACAAAAGGAAATAAAAATATCTATGGTTTGATCCTTAGTTTTCAAAAAGAAGGTCCATGTATACCTAGTAAAGTCATCAATAATCACTAAACAGTATCTACTTCCATTTAATGAAATAACACTACTGCAATCAAACAAATCCATATGTAATAAGTCTAAGGCAGTAGTTGTACTTACAGCTCTTTTACCTTTATGAGGCGCTTTAGTTTGCTTACCCTTCTGACATGCATCACACAATTTGGTCTTTTGGTACTTGATGCTTGGTAAGCCTCGCACTAACCCTTTGTTGACCAGCTTCCGGATATTCTTCATGTTCACATGAGCCAACCTCCTATGCCAAAGCCACGATTCTTCTTCTTTTGACATGAAACACTTAGCAGAGGCATTAGTAGCACTTTTAAAAGAAATTTGATAAATGTTATCTACTCTTGTGCCTACTAGTGCCGTGTCAAGTGTGTCAATGTATTTGACCAGACATTGACTTGAATGAAACTCAATTGTGTAACCCGTATCACACAATTGACTGACACTAAGGAGATTAAAAGTCATCCCCTTGACTAGAAGGACATTCTTGATTTGGAGGCCTTCGGATATATGAATGTCTCCAACCCCTATATCCTTAAGGCTACCATTATTACCAAATGACACATTACCTCTATTTTTGTTTTGAATGGTAGAAAATAGTGACTTGTCCCCGGTCATGTGCTTGGAGCATCCACTATCAACAAACCAAGTTGATAGACGCTCCCCCTTTACCAATGCCTACAAGACACGAAAGATAGATGTTTTAGGTACCCAAATCTTGGGACCTAATGCATCTACAATGAAAGACTTAGGCACCCATGCCTTTGTTACCTTCTTCCTAGTCTCATGAACCCTAGAAACATGCGATCTATGAAATTGGGTTCTTGACACTAAAGAAATAAAGCTAGACTCCTTAGGTTGGTATCCTAATCCAGCCTTGTTGTAGACCGCCCTTTGAGCATTTAGAATCATGTCTAGGGTCTTAGAGCTAATTGAGAATTTTTCAAGCATTTTTTTGAGTTTCTCAACCTCACCCTTCAAGGCCTTGTTCTCATCCTCAAGGACCTCTAGATGTAGGTCATTAACCTCATCTTCCCTAAGGGCCCTCAAGTTTTCTACTTCTTCTTTTAATGATTTATTTTCTGTTTTTGATTTTTTAAGCAAGGTAGACAAATGTGTAATAGTCTTATAGCATTTTTCTAAGTGAGAAGAGGTTACCTCTTCATCATCCGAAGATGATGAAGCCGCGGCTGAAGTGCTTGCGTCCCCATCACTCTCGGACTCGGACTCCTCCCTTGCCATGAGTGCCAATTGCCGAGTACTCTTCTCCTTCTTCTCTTCCTCCTCCGATGAGCTTGAGGAAGATTCATCCCAAGTGGCCTTGAGAGCTTTCTTCTTCTTGGCTCTTTCCTCCTTCTTTTTTAGCTTTGGACACTCGCTCCAATAGTGTCCTTTCTTGCTACACTCATAGCAAGTAACGTTAGACTTATCAATATTTTGATCTACAGTTTTACCTTTGTATCTCCTGCTTCTTCTCATGATCCTCCTCATAAAATTTGCCATCTCGCTTGATGATGATCCACCTTCATCATCGGACTTGGAGGAGGATGAAGATAAAGGAATCTCTTTCGCCTTCTTCTTTTCATTCTTTCTTCTCCCATCCTTGCTCTTTTCTCCTACAACCAAAGCTATACCTTTCTCCTTTTGACCTTTGTTAGCAAGTTCATGAAGTTCCATTTCACAAAAGAATTCATCTAACTTTACAATTGAAAGATCCTTAGAGACCTTGTAGGCATCTACTATAGATGACCACAAGGCACTCCTCGGAAAGGCTTTTAGAGCGTACCTTACAAGATCACGATTCTCCACGCGTTCATCCACGGAATGGAGACCATTGATGATCTCTTTGAACCTCCCATGTAGTTCACTTACCGTTTCGTTTTCCTTCATGGTGAGATTTTGTAGTTGATTCAAGAATAGGTCCCTCTTGGCTATCCGAGAATCTCGAGTTCCTTCTTGGAGCTCGATAAGCTTGTTCCATAAATCTTTTGCACTCGAGAATGGACCTACCTTGACGAGTTGGTCCTTGGCAATTCCACATTGTAAGGTGACTACCGCCTTGGCATCGGCTTGCCCTTTACGAGTTTGTTCGGTAGACCACCTTGATGAATCGAGTTCCTTACCTTCTTCGCCCTTTGGTGGTGTGAATCCTTCCTTGACCGAGAACCACATGGAGATATCAGTCTTGAGGTAATACTCCATGCGACTCTTCCAATACTGGAAATCTGCTCCATCGAAGAAGGGTGGTCTGTTGGTGCTGAATCCTTCCTTCATGGCCATCTTCTTGCTCCTTAGGATGTTAGTCCAGATGAAGAGCACCAGGCTCTGATACCACTTGTTGGGATCTTAGATGGCTAGAGGGGGGGGGGGTGAATAGCCTCTTAAAAACTTAAACACAAATTTCTACAAAGAAACTTGTTAGCACAGCGGAATTAGGAAACTAAAACAAAGAGGAAACAAGCACACTAACACACAGATTTACGAGGTTTGGGGATAACTTGCCCCTACTCCTCGGCGTGTCCGTAAGGTGGACGAGTCCTTGATCTTCGGTAGATCACACCCTGGATGACTCCGGCTAATGAAGCTCTCCTTCTCGGTGGAGAAACCTCTCCATAAAGTCTTCGAACAGATTTAAATGAAGCACACAAGACTTACAGATCACAGTGGCTCAAAGAAAATCGAAGTAAGCTCACAGCCACAAAGATGATGAAGACAGAGTCCAAGAACACAGCAAGCTCTCAACCGAAAAACTCAGCGTTTTACTTGCTTCTTGTTCTTTTTTTTCTTTCCAACATACACTGCTTCTTAAGGCATTCGATCAGCCTGCACCGGATCGCTGCCAACCTGCACCGAATCCCTGCTGCAAGCTACGGCGTCGCCAATCGCTTCTCTTCCTCTTCTGATTCTCTGAGCTCACACCAATAGAACCACGGTCTTCACTGGTGCCTCTGAGCTCGAACCAATCGCCGCCTGATCACTGCTAGAAACACAGCCAATCGCAACCTGTAGCCGTTGCTGCTTCAAATGCATTTGACGCAGAGAAAGCAGTGGAAAGATCCTTTGTCTCATTCCTTTAATGAGGCTTAATTTGAAACTAAGCACTGATATGGTACCTGCAACCTGTATCTCCAAAAGACTCACAGCAGAAGGTTAAACAGATATGGGCAAAAAAAAGTGCGAATCAGAAAATATCAGAGAAAGCGCATGCACAATGATCTTAACTGTGGATCGGTCAGCAGACCGATCACAGATCCTTGGACCGATCAGACAACAGCCTGATCGGTCTGAGGATGGTCTGATCGTTCGTGGCGACCGATCAGATTGGATGTGGATCGATCCATAGACCGATCCACCACCCTTTTTCTTCTGCGGCATTTTCTCCTGATCGGTCTCCAGACTGATCCAGGTTTAGAGCTCCCAGCCCTAAATCCTACCTGGTCCTGAGAACGAGCTACCGAGCCCTCTCTGACCTAGTCAAAGCTACCGAGCTACCGAGCTACCGGGCTACCGAGCTAACGAGCTACCGAGCTCTCTCCAACTTCGTCCGGAGAATGAGCTACCGAGCCCTCTCCGACTCCATCCGGTCCAGAGAACGAGCTACCGAGCTACGAGCTACCGAGCTACCGAGCTACCGAGCTACCGGGCTACCGGGCTACCGGGCTACCGGGCTACCGAGCTAACGAGCTACCGAGCTACCGAGCTACCGAGCTCTCTCCGACTTCGTCCGGAGAACGAGCTACCGAGCCCTCTCCGACTCCATCCGGTCCAGAGAACGAGCTACCGAGCCCTCTCTGACCTAGTCCGGAGAGCCAGCTGCCGAGCTACGAGCTACCGAGCTACCGAGCCCTCTCTGACTTCCCATGCCAAGCTTCCATACTTGGACTTCTCCCGTGCCAAGCTCCCTGCTTGGACTTTTCCGTGCCAAGTCTCCATACTTGGACTTTTCTCGTGCCAAGCTTCCATACTTGGACTTTTCACCAGATGTCTAGTCAACCTTGACCTATCTGGATTTCCCTTGCCTGGCTTCACTCACCAGGACTTTCCCTTGCCTGGCTTCACTCATCAGGACTTTCACCTGGCTTCACTTACCAGGATTTTCCAACTGCCTGGCTTCACTCACCAGGACTTTCCCTTGCCTGGCTTCACTCACCAGGACTTTCACCTGGCTTCACTTACCAGGATTTTCCGAATCAGGTCGACTCACCTCGGGTCAACCAGGTCAACCTTGATCAAAGATTGCACCCATAATCTCCCAAGTTTATATTTTGTCAAACATCAGAATACAACTTTTCTATTCTCGTCAAACATCATAATAGAACTTTTTCCTATTCTCGTCAAACATCAGAATAGAACTTTTCTATTCTCGTCAAACATCAAAATACAACTCGAGTCAGGTCAACTCGAGTCAGGTCAACCAGGTCAACCTTGACCTAAGGTTGCACCAACAATCATGAGTAACACACATACATAACATTGCTAGCTCGATTTTTTTATAAAAAAATATTTCTTTTATTCTCTCTTCCCTTCCGCCTTCCATTCAAAACAGCGATGAAGGTATTTTTTTCAAATCTAAATTTTCCTCGCTCTCTCTCCCTCTTGCCTCTTCCTTCGCTGTCGTCTTCTATCGCAGTGCGCTCCTACTATGCAAGCAAAAGCAAAGGCACTGCAAACTACTTAAACAACTTACAATCGCATGCTTGTTCTCGAGAAATTGCCATCGAACACATAGCCGACACTGGTTTGCTTAGCACCTCTTTCCATTCTCAAGCGTAAGTCTTTCTACTCCATTGTCTATTTTTTAGTTCTGTGTAATATTTTTTATCTCTAATATATCCTACAAAGCACAAGTCCTAGCTACTTTTTTACCAGTTTTTACTTATATAATTTGCAGAGAACTTCTTAATCATCAAGGCATAACCAATGCTAATTCATTTCTTGTTAAGTTTTAATTTCCAACTATGGTCCTAGTATATATTAGAAGGATTTAAGTGGTAATTCGTTTCTATTCCTAATATATATTGTTTATTGATCTATTTAATTAACATAGGGGAAAACATATGTTGTCATTATTAGATGTATAGCTACTACAACATTGTAGCAACTACTTGAAATAATATGCTAGGCAATGCTTCGTGCGTGACTGTGAGAGCTGCACATACATGGCATTGCCCGTTCGATTTTTTTATTAAAAAATTATTCCTTTATTATCTCTCCCCTTACACCTTCTATTTAAAATGGTGGCGAAGGTATTTTTCTAAATTTAAATCCCCCCTATCTCTCTCTCTCTCCCTCTTGCCTCTTCCTTCGCCGCTGTCTTCCGTCATAGTGCGCTCCTATTGGGTAAGCAAAAGTAAAGGCGTTGTAAGCTGCTTGGAGAACTTACAGTCGCATGCTTGTTCTCGAGCTAGCTAGAAGCTCAAGAAACTGCCACCGAACAAATAGCTGACACTGGTTTGCTTAGCACCCCCTTTCCATTCTCGATCGTAAGTCTTTCCACTCCACTATCTATTTTTCAGCTCTGTATAATATTTTTTATCTCTAATATATCCTACAATGTACAAGCCCTAGTCGCTTTCTTACCAGATTTTGCTTATATAATTTGCAAGGAACTTCCCAATCATCAATTCATAACCAATGGTAATTCGTTTTATTTTAAGTTGTAATTCCCAACTGTGATCCTAGTAAATATTAGAAGGATTTATGCTATAATGTACAAGGCTGACGCCTGCAGCCACTTCCCATATATGTTATTTTTATTGGATGTATAGCTGCTACAATGTTGTAGCAGCTACTTGGAATATTAGCTGCTATAGCATTGTAGTAACTACTTGGAATGTTAATTGCTATAATAGTTTAGTAGTTACTTGGAATGTTAACTGCTACACAAATGTAGCAACTATTTCGATGGCTAGCTGTTATAGCGTTGTAACAACTACTTCGATGGCTAGTTGCTATAGTGTTATAATAGCTATTTGGAATGTTAATTATACAATTGTGTAGCAGCTACTTTGATGACTAGTAGTTGTTGGGACCGATATGCTCGCTAGAGGGGGGGGGGGGGGTGAATAGCGTTTTATCGCTTCGTCGGTTGCTTTGTCTTGATAATATGCAGCGGAATACAAAGACAAAACAAAACAAAATACTCACAACGCTAACACCTAGGGTTTACTTGGTATCCACCTCAAGAAGAGGTGACTAATCCAAGGATCCACACATAGGACACAATCTCTACTATGCAAACCTCCTTCTCGATCGCAGCCGGAGGCGGAGAAGCCTCGTACAAACTCACACAACAACCCAACACCACTACAAGAAGAGAATACAGAAATACAAGTGAAATACACTTCTTCTTGCTTACTTGTTGCTTGTTGTTGCCTCTTGAATCTTGGAGAAACACCTCCAAGTGCCTTCAAGAACTAGCAGTGAAGATCTGAAAGCTCGAGTGAAGAATTGCAGAAAAGTCGCAAATGAAGCTCGCAAAGAACTGCGGAGAAAATGCTCCGCCAAGGCTTTAAACAGTGCTCCCAATCGATCCAATCCATCCCCAATTGATTACCACGTCAGCACCGCTTCATCCCAGCAGTCTATCGCTTGTTTCTTGCCTAACGGTCACTTCCCAATCGATCGACCGATCGATTGGGACCATCTGAATCGATCGGTCGATCAATTCAGAACCATTCTGTGCTCTCGCGTATGCGCGAGAGCTTCTCCTCCCCAATCGATCGCCCGATCGATTGGTAGCTCCCAATCGATCGGTCGATCGATTGGGATGGCTTATGTGCTCGCGAGTAATGCTCCCAATCGATCGGTCGATCGATTGGAGCCAGCCCACACTCGCAGCACACTCCAATCGATCGACCGATCGATTGGAGCCCGGTTCAATCGATTGCTTGATCGATTGAACTGCCTGGACTTGACACAAACTCAAGTTCAAAGCCCCCAACCCAACTCCAGGTCAACCATGACCTGTTGGGTCTCCATGCCTAGCATTTGGCCACATTCGATCAACCTTGAACTAGCCTTCTAGCCTCCTCTATCATCCTTGCGTCCTTCGGATATCTCCCATGTAACGACCCACCTTCCTTACTACTCTCTAAGGTGACCATTACTTAACTATTAACTCTACTTAACTGGTATGATCGAAACCACAAGGAATCCTTACCAAAAAATTTCGACAGAGTCTCCCCTGTACCGATGACCTTAAACTGAGATACATACATAGTATACATCAGCCACAGGCGGCTGGAACATATATCAAACACTCACGCAGTTAAATAAGTGTCAAACACCAAAATATCTACTTACTAAACAGAAACTCATCACAGCATGCAATCTAGAACAAAATAATCTCAAATGACATGAGTCTTAAAGTACAATTTCAAATATTTATTAATCACTAAAATGCGAAAACTTAAAAATCTGCTCATGCTCAAATAACAGCAATAGGGAAAACTAGGAAAATACTGCTCGTGTTCTACTAATAGCAACATGGAAAATCCGCTTATCTAATAGCAAATGAAAACTAGAAAATTCTGCTCATGTATATCTAATGGCAAGGAAACTGGTCATGCTCAACTCATGGCAAATAAAACTAGGAAATAAATCTGCTCATGCATGTTCAATAGCAAGGAAAATTAGAAATAAAGGATTCAATGCTGCACATACTCATTCTATAGCAAGGGAACTAGAAATAAAGGAATCAATGGTGCACATACTCATTCTATAACAAGGGAACTAGAAATAAAGGGATCAAGAGCATTCTCGGAATCAACAAGAAGTCTACCAATTCGATCCTCACAAACCACATCTAACTGGTAATCAGAACAACTTCCAAGATTGCAACCACACAAGACCCACAACGAACTGGAAAACAGAACAACACCCGGATAAACACACTTCCTAGATCAGTCCGGCAGCCCAAGGTTAACAACAAGGAAACCTGAACCCTATAGAACCATCTCACAACATATCTTATTATGTCAAGGAGGTGTAAAACAATATCAAGAAACATTTTGAAACTCTTTTCCAAATCTGTATCGAGACCCAAAGAAAAACTCACATGAGACACCAAGCATCACTGAAGCATATCCCGTTGGGACCATCAAGCACCTGATCTGGTGCCTTGAGCCACAAAGGAGTAACCAAGCAAACCCACGATTACGCAAGAACATCACCAAAGATCAAATCACAACCATTAGCAAACTATTCAAAGAATATCACCCCATCAGAAACAATTCACTGATCCGGTCAAAGTCTGAATTAAGCTTCATGGCAGTAACTCCAAACAAAAGTCTAAAATCTTGAAACTATTCTTAAGCCTGATCAATTGGTATAATAGCAGTAACCCACGAAAATGACACACATGCTCCAAAATCCACTCACCTCATGCTCATTGTTAGCAACAACCCAAAACCTAAACCTCAACATTATCCCCTGTTCAGTGCCACGGCAGAAACTAAAGGAAGCAAAATAATCCACACACTTATCCTTTTTCATGTACTTCCTTTGAAACTCACGGCAGCAAGCCCTAAACCATATCTTTTACAACATAATTCGAAAACCAGAAGAAACTAGATCCCTAGCACATTCAAAATTCTTCACGTCGAAATTTGAAAACCAAAGAAACTCTGAATCAAACTCAAAACTACTCTTACCACAGGTGAGTAGCAACTCACATTTGCTTTTGGGACTTACAACCGGAAGAGGAAGGTTCTAGGGTTCGGAGAAGCTTCAAATCTCGGCGGCTTCTTTGTGTTTCCGAGCTCCCCTCGTCGAGGTGGTCACGCACGGATGAAGACCGGCCGGAAAAAGCCCTTCGCCGGTGCCGGAGGCGTGCCCTAGATCCGCTTTGTTTCCGCCCGAGAGGAGAAGCGCCGTCGCAAAAGAGGAGAGGAAAGGTTTTCGGTCTCGGGAAAAATTAAGCCCTCTTTTGTAACTAGGGTTCTTTTTATTAAATACTATACCTTAAATATTTGTCGCTTTTTCCTTATTCAGCAATGGCCGCGTGAACACTTGGTCAGCCGGGTTTTGACCGAGTCAAAGGTCGCTGGTTCGATTCTCTGCTTGGACATGTTTTTTGTCGAAACTTCTTTCATTAGTAAAAATACCAAATGATCTCCAAAAATTGCATAAAAATACTCTAAAAATTTCTAAAAATCCCTAGAATATTTCTATAGCATTTTTAAATATTTTTAAATTACTTTTAGGACTCTAATTGAGGAAATTTGGGTTGTTACAATTCCCCATACCTTATAAAAAGTTCGTCCTCGAACTTAGAATAACTCTGGATATTTCTGTCTCATACTGCCCTCACGCTCCCAAGTAACTTCCTCGTGCTTCTGATTCTGCCAGATGACCTTCACTAGTGGCACTTCTTTATTTCTTAGTCTCTTAACTGCTCTGTCTACTATCTGTGTAGGTCTGCTCTCATAGCTAAGATCCTCCTGGATCTGCACTGACTGAGGCTGAATCACTTGGCTAGGGTCGTGGAGACACTTCCTTAGCATGGAGACATGAAATACGTTATGTATTGCTGATTTGTCTTGTGATAAGTCCAACTTGTATGCTACTTTCTCAATCCTTTCTGTGATCAGGTAGGGTCCTACATAGCGGGGACTTAATTTGCCCTTCTTGCCAAATCTCATCACTCCCTTCATAGGAGCGACTTTGAGAAAAACTAAATCCCCTTCTTGGAATTTGAGTGGCCTACGGCGTGTGTCAGTATAACTCTTCTATCTACTCTGGGCAGTCTCAATCCTCTGTCTGATCTTCTGGATAGCCTGAGTGGTTTCCTCTATCATCCCAGTCTGAATGCCCAGCTCTACTTCCATTTCTCTTCTTTCACCTGCTTCTTGCCAGCAAATGGGTGATCTGCACTTTCTGCCATACAACGCCTCATAAGGTGCCATCTTGATGGTGGCCTGATAGCTATTGTTGTAGGCAAACTCAGCCAAGCATAGATACTTGCACCAACTTCCCTTGAAATCTAGTGCATAAGCTTTGAGCATATCTTCTAGAATCTGATTTACTCGCTCTGTCTGTCCATCAGTCTGAGGATGGAAGGCTGTGCTGAACTTTAGTTTGGTGCCTAGTGCATTCTGAACACACTCCCAAAAGTATGAGATGAAGCGCCCATCTCTATCAGAAATAATAGATTTAGGAACTCCGTGAAGTTTGATCACCTCCTTAACATATAGCTGTGCCAGTTGCTCTATAGAGTGGGACACCCTGATGGCTAGAAAATGAGCAGATTTAGTCAATCGGTCCACTATTACCCATATCGCATCATATCCATTCGTGGTTCTTGGAAGACCTGTTATAAAGTCCATGGATATGTCTTCCCACTTCCACTCTGGGATTGGGAGAGGCTGTAGAACTCCTCCTGGTCTCTGGTGTTCTGCTATGACCCTCTGACATGTTAGGCAGGTACTAACATATTTAGCTACATCTCTTTTGAGTCCAGACCACCAGAACCTTTGTTTCACGTCTTGGTACATCTTGCTAGAACGAGGATGCATGGAGTAGGGTGTACTATGAGCTTCCTCTAAAATCTTCCTTCTTAATTCCTCATCATTGGGGACACAAAGACGGTTCCCCTGATAAAGAACTCCACTGTCTGATATTCGAAACTCTGTATCTTTTTCTTGTATCCCCTACTTGATCTTCTGGATGTCTGGATCTTCGCTTTGCTTTCTCTGTATATCCTCAAGCAGGGTTGACTCTAAGGTCAATGCAGAGAGTTGCCCATAAATAATTTCCATTCCAAAGTTTGACAACTCCTTCTGCAGTGGTAGGGCTAATGATGACAAAGACATCAGGGATGCACTGGACTTCCTGCTTAGTGCATTTGCCACTTTGTTAGCTTTACCTGGGTGGTAGAAGATTTCACAGTCATAGTCTTTGACCAATTTTAGCCACCTGCGCTGTCTCATGTTTAAATCTTTCTGAGTAAAGAAGTACTTCAAACTCTGATGGTCAGTGAAGATTCTGCACTGAACTCCATACAAATAATGTCGCCAGACTTTTAGTGCAAAGACCACAGCTGTCAGCTCAAGATCATGAGTGGGGTAGTTCTTCTCATAATCTTTGAGTTGCCTGGAAGCATAAGCTATAACTTTTCCTTCTTGCATGAGAACAGCTTCGAGACCCATCTTGGAGGCATCACTGTAGATGTCAAAACTCTTGTCACTCTCTGGAACAGTCAGAATAGGAGCACTGGTTAATCTCTTCTTCAATGCTTGGAAACTTTGCTCACATTTGTCTGACCATTCAAACTTCTTGTTCTTCCTGGTTAAGGTTGTTAGTGGAGAAGCTATCCTGGAAAAGTCCTCCACAAATTTTCTGTAATACCCAGCTAAACCAAGGAAACTTCTGATCTCTCTAACATTCTTGGGCCTATGCCAATTATTGACTACCTCTATCTTGGCAGGATCCACTTGGATGCTTTCTTTAGAAATAATGTGACCTAGAAACGCCACCTGATTTATCCAGAACTCACACTTCGAGAATTTGGCATAAAGTTGTTTCTGCTGTAAGGCCTGCAGGACTATTCTCAAGTGCGTGTCATGCTCCTCTGGGGTTCTGGAATAGACTAGAATGTCGTCGATGAACACAATGACAAATTTGTCAAGGTATTCTCTGAACACTCTGTTCATTAAGTCCATGAAGACTGCAGATGCATTAGTCACACCAAAAGGCATAACTACGAACTCATAGTGTCCGTATATGGTCCTGAAAGCTGTTCTGGGTATATCACTTTCCTTCACTTTCAACTGATGGTACCCAGAGCGCAAATCTATCTTAGAGAACACTGTTGCCCCCTTTAACTGATCAAATAGATCATTTATTCTGGGAAGAGGGTACTTGTTCTTAATTGTCACTTTGTTCAGCGCCCTATAATCTACGCACATCCGCATAGATCCATCTTTCTTCTTGACGAACAACACTGGAGCTCCCCATGGTGAATGACTAGGGCGGATGAAACCCTTGTCAAGTGGCTCCTGAAATTATTCTTGTAACTCTTTCAGCTCTGCTGGAGACATGCGGTATGGAGCTTTTGAAATTGGACCGGTACTAGGAACCAATTCAATCTCAAACTCCACTTCTCTGTTGGGAGGTAGTCCAGGTAGCTCTTATGGGAATACCTCTGGATACTCACAGACTACCCGAACATCTTCCTACTTGGGTCTTTCTTGTTCTTCTGTATTTACGATGTACGCAAGAAAATCAGTACATCCTCTAGCTAACATCTGGTGAGCTGTTAGGGAGGAGAGGAATTTCTGGGTCTTCCTCTTCGGCACTCCCGTGAACTTAAAGGATGGTTCACCTTCTGAATTCTATAAACTCTTCATAATGTTTATTGGTGATCCGTTGGCGGAAGAATTCTTCGTGAAACTCTGTCTCAGAGTCAGTCCAGCTCATCTGATTGACTACTCTCTTGCTCTTAACTCTCTCCCACCACATACGAGCATCTCCTGATAGACAGAAAGAGGCACACTTAACCTTCTCGACTTCTGGCCAGTCAAGAAGCTCCATGGTGCTCTCCAGTGTCTTGAACCAAGCCTGAGCATCCCAGGGCTCAGTCGTGCCTAAGAAACTTTCTAGCTTCAGCTTTAGCCACGGTATCATGTATGCTTCTTGTCTCCTAGGTGTTGTGACGACTTCCAGGGCGGCTGGTGGGACCTCAGTCACCACTGGAGTCTCCACGTTTTCAGTTGGGGGAGTGGTAGGAACTGACTGCTGATTAGTCATCGGATTGACAATCACTTATTGCTGCTCTGCTACTTGTCTTTGGAGTTGAGCATCAACTTCAAAAAGATTAGGCTCAGTTGTTCTGGGCTATTCGTTCTCCTGAGCTCGGTTCTCAGTACGAGCGGTACGGGGACGTTCTTTTCTTGCCATCAAGTCAGGCAAAGGGAAAGAAACTTAAAATCATCACTATACTTTCTAGATATAAAAATTTTTATCTTCAGCATGGTTCTCGAACTTAAACACATATGAGTAGGCACTTCTAAACATTTCTCTATACTACAAATAATAATAAGGAAAGCATAAAAGAAATAAACTTAAATACTTTCTTACATGAAGACGGCAAGGCTGATGCTGATGTGTGATGCTGGAGAATGAGGACTGCTCTGATACCAACTATAACGACCCACCTTCCTTACTACTCTCTAAGGTGATCGTTACTTAACTATTAACTCTACTTAACTGGTATGATCGAAACCACAAGGAATCCCAACCGAAAAATTTCGACAGAGTCTCCCTTGTACCGGTGACCTTAAACTGAGATATATACATAGTATACATCAGCCACAGGCGGCTGGAACATATATCAAACACTCACGCAGTTAAATAAGTGTCAAACACCAAAATATCTACTTACTAAACAGAAACTCATCACAGCATGCAACCTAGAACAAAATAATCTCAAATGACATGGGACTTAAAGTACAATTTCAAATATTTATTAATCACTAAAATACGGAAACTTAAAAATCTGCTCATGCTCAAATAACAACAATAGGGAAAACTAGGAAAATACTGCTCGTGTTCTACTAATAACAACATGAAAAATCCGTTTATCTAATAGCAAATGAAAACTAGAAAATTCTACTCATGTATATCTAATAGCAAGGAAACTGGTCATGCTCAACTCATGACAAATAAAACTAGGAAATAAATCTGCTCATGCATGTTCAATAGCAAGGAAAATTAGAAATAAAGGATTCAATGCTGCACATACTCATTCTTTAGCAAGGGAACTAGAAATAAAGGAATCAATGGTGCACATACTCATTCTATAGCAAGGGAACTAGAAATAAAGGGATCAAGAGCATTCTCGGAATCAACAAGAAGTCTACCAATTCGATCCTCACAAACCACATCTAACTGGTAATCAGAACAACTTCCAAGATTGCAACCACACAAGACCCACAGCGAACTGGAAAACAGAACAACACCCGGATAAACACACTTCCTAGATCAGTCCGGCAGCCCAAGGTTAACAACAAGGAAACCTGAACCCCTATAGAACCATCTCACATCATATCTTATTATGTCAAGGAGGTGTAAAACAATATCAAGAAACATTTTGAAACTCTTTTCCAAATCTGTATCGAGACCCAAAGAAAAACTTGTTGGGTTTTTCGGGCCGCGAAAATCGCGTTTTCGCGTCGCGGAAACCTCGAATCACCCTAGCCATTGGATCTCGTGCGAAGAAAATTTTTGAAAACACGAGTACGAGTTTTAATCTACGATCTACAGTAGATCTACAAAGGAAAAACATTTTTACCTTCGAAGCGTGCCCTCGCAAATCCCGCTCGTCCAACGGTACGCCGGATCTCGAAGTTGTCAACGTAGACAACTCTCTATTGATATCCACACGAACAAG
The DNA here is from genome assembly GCF_018446385.1 of Zingiber officinale. Lineage (NCBI taxonomy): Eukaryota > Viridiplantae > Streptophyta > Magnoliopsida > Zingiberales > Zingiberaceae > Zingiber > Zingiber officinale. The sequence continues at coordinate 59,596,431 of NC_055995.1, read as the reverse complement.
AGGTGTTCTCTAACACTCAAGGATGGAGAAGAGAGCACCCAAGTGTGCTAGCACTCTCTAGGGCTCTCGGGTAGGATTTAAAAAGGGAAGAAAGGAGAGAAAGAAAAGGGATCTCACATAATCCACTAGATACCCTCCTTTGTGACCTTCACTTCACCCTTTTCTTGGAACACAACTCATACACCTTCTTGCTTCCCTTGAAACCCACGGCAACAGCAAGAGAAAGGAGGAAGAGAGCTAGGAGGAAGGAGAAGCATTCAACACACTTGAATGACACAAAATGAAAACCACCTACACCATTAGTGTGGCCGGCCACACACATGTAACCTCCCCATTTAATGTGGCCGACCACATTAAATGGAATGAGAGGTGTAACCTCCATGAGGTGGAGATGATGTGGCTGCCATGTAGGATGAGTCATCCTCCATGAAGTGGCAATACATCAAGTCAAACTTGATGTTTCAACTTCCCATTTTGGTCAAGTCAAAATTGACCAAATCTATTCCATGTTGAGTTGAATTCATTCTTTGATTCAAGCCAATTTCAATCTAATGAATCTCAATTCATTAATATAAATTGACTTAATGAATCAAATTTAAATTAGACTCATTCAACAATTGAATCTAATGGAGTCTAACTCAATAAGTCTAATTTAAATCAATCTGAATCCAATTGGTTCATCATATGAACCTAATCCAATTGGTTCATCATATGAACCTAATCCAATTGGTTCATCATATGAACATAATCTCCATCCACTTGTTCTTTGTGTGTGACCCAATAGGTTCTTGTAACGTCGGCAATGTTTCTAAACTCCTTTAAAAACATAAGCAATGGGCGGCATCTAGCAATACATCATTGCTACCCAAGTTACAAGAAATGTTGAGATCCAACATCACCTTGTGACTATTAATTGTGACTCCTCACAATATATGACAAATGTCCTTCTATCCTAGACATCTAGATTGATCAATATGAGGCATAGACCGTGTCATCCTCTGATCAATCTAAATTCTGAACTCCAAGTAGACTCACTAAATCAAATGAGCTCAATATCTCATATTGACTCATTTGGGCATGGTCATGCACTTTGTGATCTCACTCTATCAGGAATACAGATGTCTCTCCCTTTATATAGGAGGGATAGATCCCATCTACATCACTCATATCCCTCCGCATAATTTGTTACATACCCAGTAGTCTCCTTTATAGTCCACCCAGTTACGGGTGGCGTTTGACGAAACCAAAGTGCATAACTCCTTATGTAGGGAACCATGGTGAATTCAGGTCTAAGGACTAGTAGTCATACTAATAGTCACATGAGAAAGTATATGACACTCATATAACGATCCATGATACTTTCTCATGGCGGGTCATTCAGTATACATTCTTTAATGTATATCCATGTGTCAACTTGATATCTCTATATCCATGACTTGTGAGATCAAGTCATCGAGTTGACCTACATGCTAGTCTTATTGCATTAACATTGTCCCTGAATGTTAATACTCGACTAGGAATGATTAAGAGTAGTGTTCCCTATATCATCTCACTATCGGTTCAGCTAACCGATTGATATAGGTAAGAACCTTCTACTCAAGGACGTTATTATACTTAGTTTATTTGACACTAATATAAGTAAGTATAATAACCAAAACCCAAATGCCTTTATTAATATAGAATATGATACAATAAGTCCAAAAAATAATCATCAAATGATTGGCTCTAGGGCTCTAGCTAACAATCTCCCACTAGCACTAGTGCCAATCAGTGTAGGCTCTAAGCCCAAATGACCTAGTGTGACCATCATGCTTCCTCTGTGCCAAAGCCTTGGTCAAGGGATCTGCGATGTTAGCCTCTGTAGGTACTCTGCAAATCTTCACATCTCCTCTCTCGATGATCTCTCGAATGAGATGGAAGCGCCGTAGTATGCGTTTGGTCCGCTGGTGTGAGCGAGGTTCCTTCGCCTGTGCTATAGCTCCATTGTTGTCACAATAGAGCTCAATAGGGTCAGCAATACTAGGAACCACCCCAAGTTCAGTGATGAACTTGCGAATCCAAACTGCCTCCTTTGCTTCCTCTGATGCAGCAATATACTCGGCCTCTGTCGTAGAATCAGCTACTGTGTTCTGCTTCGAACTATTCCAGCTCACAGCACCACCATTAATGCAAAACACGAACCCCGACTGCGATCTATAGTCATCCTGGTCGGTCTGGAAGCTAGCATCACTGTAACCCTTTACAGCTAGCTCATCATTGCCTCTATATATTAAGAAATATTCTTTAGTCCTTCTTAAGTACTTAAGAATATTCTTGACCGCTATCCAGTGACTTTCACCTGGATCTGACTGTCATGCTCAAAGCATACGAGACATCAGGTCGAGTACATAGCATGGCGTACATGATCGATCCTATGGCTGAGGCATAAGGGATCTGATCCATGCGGTCTCTCTCCTCTCTAGAAGAGGGACCTTGAGTCTTCGAAAGACTCACGCCATGTGACATCGGCAGAAATCCCTTCTTGGAATTCTGCATGGCAAACCGAAGGAGTACCTTGTCAATATATGTACTCTGACTTAGGCCAAGCAATCTCTTAGATCTATCTCTATAGATCTGTATCCCTAGAATGCGGGATGTCTCACCTAAGTCCTTCATTGAGAAGCAACTCCCTAGCCAGGTCTTGATAAACTGAAGCATAGGGAAGTCCTTCCCAATGAGCAGTATGTCATCCACATACAATATGAGGAAGACAACTATGTCCCCTACAACCTTCTTGTAGACACAAGGTTCATCTTCGTTCTTGATGAAACCAAACTGTTTGATTGCATCATCGAATCGAAGATTCCAGCTCCGAGAAGCTTGCTTTAGTCCATAAATGGACCTATGCAGCTTGTATACTCTACTAGTATGTTGTGGATCGACAAAACACTCAGGCTGTGTCATGTACACATCCTCGAGTAGGTTTCCATTCAGAAACGTAGTTTTGACGTCCATCTGCCAGATCTCGTAATCGTGGTAAGCTGCAATAGCAAGCATGATCCGAATGGACTTAAACATCGCTACTGGAGAAAAAGTCTCATCATAGTCAATACCATGAATCTGCTTGAAACCTTTAGCTACCAAGCGACCCTTATAGATAAGTCCATCCATGTCAGTCTTTCTCTTAAAGACCCACTTGCACCCTATGGGTTTTACCCCTTCAGGTGGATCAACCAAAGTCCATACTTGGTTGGTGTACATGGATTCCATCTCGGATCTCATGGCTTCTAGCCATTTCTCGGAATCTGGTCTCATCACAGCTTCCTGATAGGTGGTAGGCTCATCCTCTATGAGCACAACGTTATCATGGTCAGACAAGAGAAATGAGTATCTCTCAGGCTGACGACGTACCTTATCAGACCTGCGAAGAGGTATGTCTACTTGAACTGGTTGTTGTTCCTCAACTCTTTGTGGAACAACATCATCCACAACACTTTGTGGTTCCAGTTCAACTTCCATCGAGGCATCAGTGCTATTGTTCGCATCTTGAACTTCTTCAAGATCGAACGCGCTCCCACTAGTCTTTCTAGAAACAAAGTCCCTTTCTAGAAAGACCCCAGTCTTTGCCGCAACTACCTTGTGCTGACTGGGAATGTAGAAGTAATATCCCTTAGTTTCCTTGGGATATCCAATGAAATAGCACTTGTCGGATTTGGGTCCTAATTTGTCTGAGACTTGACGTCATACGTAAGCCTCACAACCCCAAATCCTCATGAAAGACACCTGGGCATCTCTCCCAGTCCATATCCTATATGGTGTCTTTATCACGGCCTTTGATGGAACTCGGTTGAGTATAAAAGCTGCCGTGTCTAGAGCATTGCCCCAAAGGTATGCTAGAAGATCTGTGTGACTCATCATAGATCGTACCATATCTAATAGGGTACGATTCCTCCTTTCGGACACACCATTCCACTGTGGTGTTCAAGGAGGAGTGAGTTGGGATAGAATCCCACACTCAGCTAGGTAGTCACGAAACTCATGGCTAAGGTATTCTCCACCTCGATCTGATCGAAGTATCTTAATACTCTTGCCAAGCTGGTTCTGTACTTCATTCTTGAATTCTTTGAACCTTTCAAAGGATTCTGACTTATGTGTCATCAAGTACACATAACCATATCTACTGAAATCATCAGTAAATGTGATGAAGTACCTATAACCGCCTCTAGCAGCGACATTGAAAGGGCCACATACATCACTATGTATGAGTCCTAACAAATCAGTCGCTCTCTCGCTGTGCCCATTGAAGGGAGTCTTGGTCATCTTGCCTCGTAGGCATGACTCGCATACCTCATATGATTCTAAATCAAATGAGTCCAGCAAACCATCCTTATGGAGCTGGGATAAGCGCTTGTCATTTATATGACCTAAGCGACAGTGCCAGAGATAGGTTTGGTTCAGATCATTTGACTTGAACCTCTTGGTATTTATGTTATAGATAGGGCTCTCAAGGTCTAGAAAATAGAGTCCGTTTATCAGAGGTGCACTACAATAGAACATATCATTTAAATAGACGGAACAACATTTGTTCTTTATTATAAACGAGAATCCTTTCTTGTCTAAACAAGAAACTGAAATTATGTTCTTAGTCAAGGCAGGCACATAACAACAATCATCTAATTCTAGTACTAGCCCAGAGGGTAGAGATAGATGGTAAGTTCCTACAGCAATTGCAGCAACCCGTGCTCCATTGCCTACTCGTAGGTCTATCTCACCCTTCGTCAATGCCCTGCTATTTCTCAGCGCTTGTACATTAGTACAAATGTGCGAAGCACATCCGGTATCTAATACCCACGATGAAAAAATAGAGAGGTTGACTTCTATAACATGTATACCTGAAGTAGAAATCTTATTTCTCTTCTTCTTAAGATCTTCCAGGTATTCTTTGGAGTTCCTCTTCCAGTGCCTTGCTTGTCCTTGATATAGGTGACAAAGATGTTCAACCATATCGTAAGCGCTCATCAACTCATGTTGCTTCTGAAGCTCTGATTTCATGGTTACGAGCATAAGACAGGACACATCTAATGCGTCATCTTGATGCTTCTTGTAAGCATCTCGGTCTGCTCGCGTGGCAGTGGCAGGAGGAGCCTCCGGAATGGGCTGCTCCAGAACGTACAGTTTACGTTCTTGGGTTAGAACTATTCTCAGGTTCCTGTACCAGTCCAGGAAATTTGCTCCGTTGAGCTTGTCTTTCTTAAGGACAGATCGCAGAGAGAAGGTGTTCGTATTCGACGTCTTGGAAATTCTACAACAAAAATAAATGCAGAAATAAGTATCATATTCTTAATCATTTAATTAGGCCTTTAACTAAATGATGCTCCCACTGAATTCTATAATTCATGTGGGACAAGCTCCACATCATACTAACCCTTGAGTTAGCTTTGGCTAATACGCCCAAGATTTAGTATGATCGGTAGGTAACGATTACCAATTACATCTCTATGCAACTCTTGTTTATAGGATCAAGATCCGCATTGATATTAAAACTCGAGTTAGATTTGGCTAATACGCCCAAGAATTAATATAAACGTGATTTTATCCTACCTTTCCAACCATTGGAAGAATGCCTATAGTTGTACTCGATCCAACCGAGTAAACTAGGAATACTCAATCTAATTGAGTTTGTACTCGCCCATGCGTTGATAGGCGGGACCAAGATTGTCCCTCTGTACCCTACCAAGATAGTATGTGTTGCTCTGCTTTGGCAGATTCAACAACATCATGCGATCGAGGTAGTGGTAGGTATCACGGCATGGTAGGCATTTTGAGTTGTCGTGATTTAGATCTAATCTAAATGATGTTGTATCATATACACGAAATAGATCTAATCTAATCGATAGAGTGCATCTTGTACACGATGTAGATCTAATCTAATCGTAAGGGTGCATCTTGTGCACGATTTAGATCTAATCTTAATCGCTAGGCACTAATTAATTACTTAATTAAACATGCATCATATACACAAGTAATTAACTAAGTTTTGTGATTAGTCATGGCCCTACTACGATCTTCTCAAGCCAATGAGAAGATCGGATGGTCAACCTAAGGTCAACTTCTCAAGCGCCTTCCTTTTGACCACCTTGTGTTGCTCGCGCCTTCCTCGTAACTCCGTCTCGAGTGGACCTTCCACAGCTCAATTTTGTACATTACAATTTTGAAACTCGAGTTACATTCGAGTCTAAATCTAATTTACAACCAGAATACAAGAAAGGCATGACGCACAGGTCGCGAAAAATAAACCAAAAATAAAATAAAATACAATACGCACATCACATCACGACGCAAGTCGTATTATGAATTACAACACAAATTGTCCAATCAAATTGGGTCTTTGGGACATGACTATCACAAAATTAATATATAATTCAAAATTATATACTTTTCATAATTTTCTGTAATTTTTCATAATTTTACAGATTTTATGAGTAAAATTTTCCCGGCGGTCCCGATTAGCGATTTCGGGCGCAATCGCGGAGCAAATCCCCTTGCGGGGTTAGGGGCAGTACCCCTACCCGTGATCTAACCATCGCGAGTTTCTCCTAAGCGATCCTATAGTGCCTAAGTCCGCTGTCCCAAAATGATTTGGGTCGAAACATTGCCGTTTCAGAAAATTCTTCTCGGTAGTCGAAGCCTACAAGTGTAAAAACACTTGTGCTTCGCTTCTACGAGAAAAATACCCATAAAATCATAAAAATTAGGAAATTCAAAGAATGTTATAGTATGCATATTTTTCATAAAAATACGAATCTAAACTCGTACTCGCTTCGCACGTGGCTCTGATACCACTGTTGGGTTTTTCGGGCCGCGAAAACCGCGTTTTCGTGTCGCGGAAACCCCAAATCACCCTAGCCATTGGATCTTGTGCGAAGAAAAATTTCGAAAACATGAGTACGAGTTTTAAACTACGATCTACAATAGATCTACAAAGGAAAAACATTTTTACCTTCGAAGCGTGCCCTCGCAAATCCCGCTCGTCCAACGGTACGCCGGATCTCGAAGTTGTCAACGTAGACAACTCTCTAGTGATATCCACACGAACAAGAGATGTTCTCTAACACTCAAGGATGGAGAAGAGAGCACCCAAGTGTGCTAGCACTCTCTAGAGATCTCGGGTAGGATTTAAAAAGGGAAGAAAGGAGAGAAAGAAAAGGGATCTCACATAATCCACTAGGTACCCTCCTTTGTGACCTTCACTTCACCCTTTTCTTGGAACACAACTCATACACCTTCTTGCTTCCCTTGAAACCCACGGCAACAGCAAGAGAAAGGAGGAAGAGAGTTAGGAGGAAGGAGAAGCATTCAACACACTTGAATGACACAAAATGAAAACCACCTACACCATTGGTGTGGTCGGCCACACACATGTAACCTCCCCATTTAATGTGGCCGGCCACATTAAATGGAATGGGAGGTGTAACCTCCATGAGGTGGCACACCTCATGAGGTGGAGATGATGTGGCTGCCATGTAGGATGAGTCATCCTCCATGATGTGGCAATACATCAAGTCAAACTTGATGTTTCAACTTCCCATTTTGGTCAAGTCAAAATTGACCAAATCTCTTCCATGTTGAGTTGAATTCATTCTTTGATTCAAGCCAATTTCAATCTAATGAATCTCAATTCATTAATATAAATTGACTTAATGAATCAAATTTAAATTAGACTCATTCAACAATTGAATCTAATTGAGTCTAACTCAATAAGTCTAATTTAAATCAATCCGAATCCAATTGGTTCATCATATGAACCTAATCCAATTGGTTCATCATATGAACATAATCTCCATCCACTTGTTCTTTGTGTGAGACCCAATAGGTTCTTGTAACGTTGACAATGTTTCTAAACTCCTTTAAAAACATAAGCAATGAGCGGCATCTAGCAATACATCATTGCTACCCAAGTTACAAGAAATGTTGAGATCCAACATCACCTTGTGACTATTAATTGTGACTCCTCACAATATATGACAAATGTCCTTCTATCCTAGACATCTAGATTGATCAATATGAGGCATAGACCGTGTCATCCTCTGATCAATCTAAATCCTGAACTCCAAGTAGACTCACTAAATCAAATGAGCTCAATATCTCATATTGACTCATTTGGGCATGGCCATGCACTTCGTGGTCTCACTCTATCAGGAATACCGATGTCTCTCCCGTCATATAGGAGGGATAGATCCCATCTACATCACTCACATCCCTCCGCATAATTTGTTACATACCCAGTAGTCACTTTTATAGTCCACCCAGTTACGGGTGACGTTTGACGAAACCAAAGTACATAACTCCTTATGTGGGGAACCATGGTGACTTCAGGTCTAAGGACTAGTAGTCATACTAATAGTCACATGAGAAAGTATATGACACTCATATAACGATCCATGATACTTTCTCATGGCGGGTCATTCAGTATATATTCTCTAATGTATACCCATGTGTCAACTTGATATCTCTATATCCATGACTTGTGAGATCAAGTCATCGAGTTGACCTACATGCTAGTCTTATTACATTAACATTATCCCTGAATGTTAATACTCGACTAGGAATGATTAAGAGTAGTGTTCCCTATATCATCTCACTATCGGTTCAGCTAACCGATTGATATACGTAAGAATCTTCTACTCAAGGACGTTATTATACTTAGTTTATTTGGCACCAATATAAGTAAGTATAATAACCAAAACCCAAATGTCTTTATTAATATAGAATATGATACAATAAGTCCAAAAACAATCATCAAATGATTGGCTCTAGGGCTCTAGCTAACAAAAACTCACATGAGACACCAAGCATCACTGCAGCATATCCCGTTGGGACCATCAAGCACCTGATCTGGTGCCTTGAGCCACAAAGGAGTAACCAAGCAAACCCACGATTACGCAAGAACATCACCAAAGATCAAATCACAACCATTAGCAAACTATTCAAAGAATATCACCCCATCAGAAACAATTCACTGATCCGGTCAAAGTCTGAATTAAGCTTCATGGCAGTAACTCCAAACAAAAGTCTAAAATCTTGAAACTATTCTTAAGCCTGATCAATTGGTATAACAGCAGTAACCCACGGAAATGACACACATGCTCCAAAATCCACTCACCTCATGCTCACTGTTAGCAACAACCCAAAACCTAAACCTCAACATTATCCCTTGTTCAGTGCCACGACAGAAACTAAAGGTAGCAAAATAATCCACACACTTATCCTTTTTCATGTACTTCCTTTGAAACTCACGGCAGCAAGCCCTAAACCATATCTTTTACAGCATAATTTGAAAACCAGAAGAAACTAGATCCCTAGCACATCCAAAATTCTTCACGGCGAAATTCGAAAACCAAAGAAACTCTGAATCAAACTCGAAACTACTCTTACCACAGGTGAGTAACAACTCACATTTGCTTTTGGGACTTACAATTGGAAGAGGAAGGTTCTAGGGTTCGGAGAAGCTTCAAATCTCGGCGGCTTCTTTGTGTTTCCGAGCTCCCCTCGTCGAGGTTGTCACGCACGGATGAAGACCGGCCGGAAAAAGCCCTTCGCCGGTGCCGGAGGCGTGCCCTAGATCCGCTTCGTTTCCGCCCGAGAGGAGAAGCGCCGTCGCGAAAGAGGGGAGGAAAGGTTTTCGGTCTCGGGAAAAATTAAGCCCTCTTTTGTAACTAGGTTTTTTTTTATTAAATACTATACCTTAAATATTTGTCGCTTTTTCCTTATTCAGCAATGGCCGCGTGAACACTTGGTCAGCCGGGTTTTGACCGAGTCAAAGGTCGCTGGTTCGATTCTCTGCTTGGACATTTTTTTTGTCAAAACTTATTTCGTTTAGTAAAAATACCAAACGACCTCCAAAAATTGCATAAAAATACTCTAAAAATTTATAAAAATCCCTAAAATATTTCTATAGCATTTTTAAATATTTTTAAATTACTTTTAGGACTCTAATTGAGAAATTTGGGTTGTTACATCCCATCCTTCACGCCTTGCCTTCAGGAGCTTCTTCGGCCTCATCTTAGTTGTCGGATTATACACCACACTCGATCAACCTCGAACTAGTCTTCTAGCCTCCTCCATCAGCCTTGCATCCCTCGAATATCTACTCATCCTTCACGCCTTGCCTTCAGAAGCTTCCTTCAGCCTCAACCTAGTTATCGAGTTCTCCTTGCCAAGTCACACTAGGACTTACCTTGCCAAGACCACATACTTGGACTTTTCAATTGCCTGGCTCCTTACCAGGGCTTTCTCCTTTGCCAAGATCGCGCTTGGACTTTCAACCTGTGCCAAGATCACACTTGGACTTTCCAAATGCCTGGCTCCTCACCAGGACTTTCCACATGCCTAAACTCCAATTAGGACTTTCACAATTGCCTAAACTCCAGTTAGGACTTTCCCAATTGCCTAAACTCCAGTTAGGACTTTCCCAATTTCCTAAACTCCAATTAGGACTATCCCAATTGCCTAAACTTCAGTTAGGACTTTCCCAATCAAGTCTCCTGTCAACCTTGACCTACTTGACTTGTATTCTCATTATCAACCTGGTCAACCTTTTGGCCATTTCCACAACCGGACGATTGCCCTAGCAATTTCCATATATTGTCAAACATCAAAATTCAAACATCACGGCTCAAGCTTGACCTAACTCAAGCTTAGTCAAACTGGTCAAAATTGACCAAGGAAAATTGTCCCAACAATCTCTCCCTTTTTGATATTTGACAATACCACTAAGTTAGGCTAAATCCCATAGCCTTAACCTCTTCTTCATACCAAGGCTAAATCTCATAGTCTTTACCTCTACTTTATCATAAGGCTAAATCTCATAGCCTTAACTCCTTCTTTATCACCAAGGCTAAATCCCATAGCCTTAACTCTTCCATGACAAAGTATGAATGAAGGCCTAACTCAACCTCCAATTCTCCCCCTTTGTCACACATCAAAAATAGAAAACCAACTCTTCTCCAAAGGAGTTAACTTCACAATGAAGATCACATACCCTTCATTGTCTCCAAAGCTCCCTCTTGAGCTCTACTTTTCTCCATAATGCTCAACCTAGAGCATTCACCATTTGACCAATGAAAATCCTATTCATTGTATCCAATGCTCCCCCTTGAGCAGTACTCAACTTTTCAATGCTCCTCCAAGAGCATTTTCCACTTTACCAATGAAGGTTCAATCCCCCTTCATTAACGCAATGCTCCCTCTTGAGCAATAATCTACTCCACAATGCTTATCCAAGAGCATTTATCATCCTAACAATGAAGATAACCAATCTTCCATTGCTCCCAAACACTCGACCCTGAGTATTAATTCATCATGAAGGTTTAACCCTCTTCTAAGGTCTTTGAAAATATTTTTATGTTTTCAAAGAGTAACTCCCCCTAAAAACATGGTCAAATTTCTATCATTGCACCAACAATGACTTGGGGTTCCTAAATAATTAGGAAAATCAAAACTCAAAGTTTCGAGGTTCAAAATTCAATAAAGAAGCTAAACCTCACCCTAAACATCACCTACGTTTACCTTAACCAACCCATGCTTGTTTTCATCAAGAAAACTCTCCCTAAGTGTATACAAATGTATTCCAAAGGGTTAGGCATGGTTAATGACCCTTGAAAACCAAAACTTGAAGTTTTAATGTTTCAAAATTCAGAATTGAAACTAAACCCTATCCTAAACTTCATTTTGGTTTTTCTTAACCAATCCATACTTGTTTTTATCATGAAAACTCCCCCTAAATGTATACAAATATATTCCAAGGGGTTTGGAGTGGTTAATGGGATTTGAAGTGACTTGAAGTACTGAAATCAGGCTTTTCCAGCCAAAATCAGACTCCCCAATCGATTGAAGTTGGGACTCAATCGATTGAACTCACTCCAATCGATCCATTGATCGATTCCACGTACTTCTGTGTGCAAAAATTCCCTTTGAATCGATCGACTGATCGATCCAATCACGGGTCAATCGATCTCCTGATCGATTCAACACCCTTCTATTCGCAAAAATTGGCTTCCCAATCAATTGACTGATCGATCGCACTTTTGATTTCCTGAAATTCAATTTCAGCGAACTTCAGAAACTCCCCAAAAATTCTATAAAAATCTAAAAATCATGAAAATTCATGTAGACACTACTTAGGGTATATACTATCAAGGAAAAATAGTTTTCTATGAAAATACTTCCTATTTTCAAAGATTGACACAAACTTTGAAACTTGTAAAAACTCTAGTGTTTTCTTCCAAGTTTGTGCTCAACTATTCAATGATGATTACTATCAAAAGATAGTCTTCACCAAGGTTTTTCAAAAACATTTTAAAAGATTTTCAAAACTAATATCCAACCATGTTCTTTGGGCTCAATGCACATGACTTGTACATTAGCTTTCCCAATGATTGGAAGACACATAATTATGTGTTTTGATGAACCTAAAACTCAACAAGATGCACTAAATCAACATCTTGAGTTTTGTTCACCATCCTAACATCTCACTTGTATCTAATGTATACTAAAACACATACAAGTCATCTTATAGTTCTTTGTGAGATGTATATTTGGTTTTACCCTAACCTAAGGAATCATGCATATCTATCTAGGCATTATAAGACTTATGATCATTCACCTAGAATGTCATTTGGTATAATCCCACTAATTGGGATATTTACCATTCATGATAAATGCCTTTTGTCCTTAATTACAAGGAAATTAACATAATGCATGATGATCAATGACATACATCAAAATAAGCAATTTTCAAAAGAAAAGCATGCTATAGCTACATGATGTATGTATGACATGACATGGTATTTTTGTATTTTTCATAATAAAAATGAATGAAACACATGATGTCATGACATATGATAGGCAATCAAAGATGGCATTTTAGTATAAATAAAATATGTCTAGATAGGCTATCTAAGCATCCTTAATCCTATGCTAAACCTTAAAATTTAATCCTAAATTGCCCATTTCTTGAAGAAATGTCAAAACCCAACTTGACATTTCTTTTACCCTTTTCTATTTGTGCCAATTGAGATTAAAAATTCAATCCTCAATTTTTTTTTTGACACAAATTACTCCTCTTAAGGATTAAACACTGAGACTTAAGATTTAGATTTGCTCTTAGTTCCTTAAGAACATACTAATATCTCAACTAGACATTTCTTATCCTTTCTCCAAGTGTGCCAACTTACCTTTGATGTGATTCCTCAAGGATTAGCACAACTTATTCTTCCAAAAAGTAATTAATTTGATTAAGGTTTAAATTTTCCCTTAACCCCTCAATAGAATACCAAATTTCCAACTTGGTATTTCTTTTTGCATTTGTGCCAATTTAAATTTAAGTCCAATTCCTTAAGGTTTGACACATTTTTTCTCTTCAAGGCTTTAATCACATTTGATTAAAGCATGAGTTTTCTCTTAATTCCTTAAGAAAGTATCAAAGTTCTAACTTAATTTTTCTTATACTTTTCTTAAGTGTGCCAAGTTAGATTAAGTTCAATTCTTCAAATTTTGGCACATATATTACTCTTTCAAAGAGTAACCCTACAATCCTTTTCATTTTCAAAGGTTAACAATAACTTTGAAAATGCTCTCAAGTGTCAACTTTAAAAAGGTTGGGTTAACTACCCTTGCAAATAGAGTTTGACACTCTCTAAACCCACCTAGGGTGTAGAGAATATGCTCCTAGGAACCCAAAACCTATTGGTGCTCCTTGGATGCTCTAGGTATTCCCTAGGGATGACTTCCCTAGTTACATTCCTAAGAACCTTTCTAGGCTTCTTAGAAGCCTTGGTCACTCTACTAGGTCACTCCTAAGGATAACTTCCCTTGTAACCTTATTTGTAACTTTATTAGGCCTTTTTGGAGCCTTAGTCACCTTTACTAGATCAACTTTAGAGATGACCTTCCTTGTGATCTTTCTTGTGACTTTGTTAGACTTCTTAGAAGTCTTAGCCACATTGGTCTTGCCAAAAGAACCTTTAGGGCTTCCTTCCCTAGTATCTTTGACTTGACCTCTAAACCTAGGATTGGTCCCATAGCTATATGGAATCTATGAAAGGAAGCCACATCCTTCTTGACTTTAGGTTTGTATCCCAAACCTCTATAGTCATTGGATGACTCTTGCCTAGTTCTCCCTAGAGTTTGCTCATTTTGACCCTTAAGCATATTTTCCATTCTTGCTAGGGTCCTTTCTAAGTTATCAAGTCTTGACCTCAAGACTTGGTTTTCCGTCATTAAATCAATAGATTTGGATTTTTGTTGATTCCTATGAGCATTGCTAGCCTTAGGCTTATATCTAAAGTCCTTAGAATTGTTGCCTAAGTAGTCATTTACCTTCCTAACCTTAGGTATAGTAGATCTAGCATGAGGAGGTATATATTTGTCCTTAGGTTTATCATGCATTCTATTTTCATGATAAATAGCATTATAATGATTTAAATTTGAACTAACATGCTTTTTATCATTTCTAAGAGAATTTACATTAATAAAATTTACCTTGGGTTTGCTCTTATAAGCTCCCCCTAGATTTGTGCTTCCTCTAGTTACCTTGGTTGGCTTCTTTCCTTTAGGACATTGACTTCTATAATGTCATCTTTGATTGCTTGAGAAGCATACAATATGCTCCTTGCTCTTGTGTTCCGTGGGACCAATCATTTTGTCCTTGGCCTTCTCCTTGCCCTTGGGTGCTATTTGGCTCTTTTTCTTAGCCAACTTGGGACACTTACTCTTATAGTGCCCATGTTCCTTACACTCAAAGCAAATGATATGATTTTTGTTATTTACAATTGAAATATTTATACCTTTGCTTGTAGGGATGATGCTTGAATCTCCATTTGATGTAGCTTGCATTGTGGAGGTTGCATCATCTTCTTCTTCTTCTCCTCTTGAGAGTGTGGGTGCTCCCACCTCTTCAACTCTTGAGAATGTGGATGCTTCCACCTCTTCCTCTCTTGAAGATGTAGAGGATCTCTCATCTTCTTGCTTCTCCTCCTCTTCTTTCTCTCCCTCGAATGTTGCACTCGTGTCAACATTCGATTTGTCTTCCTTTTCTTGGACCAATAAGCCCGTATTCTTGGGCTCCTCCACTCCTTGGAGTTGTGTAGGGTTCTCATGATGGGCAATGATCTTTTTCCAAAGATCACTTGCACTTGTATATTCACCTACACTCACAATGACATTAGAGGGTAATAAATTTAACAATATATTTGTTACCTCCTTATTCACCTCCGCTTGCTCCCGTTGTTCCTCGGTCCAATGTCGAGGTCAGAGGCGCTTCCCCTTTTTGTCTGTTGTAGCTTCAAATGGGTCCTCCAAGACCACTCATTGGTTCCAATCCATTTGGAACCAAGTCTCTAACCTTGTCCTCTAAAAATTAAAGTCCTCTTTGTCGTATGGAGGTGGAATTCGAATATCCCATTCGAGTGGTCCGTCAAGTTCCATCTTCATCTATGATTTGGGTCCCAGTTTGTCCGAGACTTGACGTCGAACGTAAGCCTCACAACCCCAATTCCTCATAAAAGATATCTGGGCATCTCTCTCAGTCCATATCCTATATGGCATCTTTATCACAGCATTGGATGGAACACGGTTAAGTGTGAAGACTGCTATGTCTAAAGCATATCCCCAAAAAGATATAGGAAGATCTGTGTGACTCATCATAGATCGTACCATATTTAATAGGGTACGATTCCTCCTTTCGGATACACCATTCCACTGTGGTGTTCCAGGAGGAGTGAGTTGGGATAGAATCTCACACTTAGCTAGATAGTCACGAAACCCATGGCTAAGGTATTCTCCACCTTGATATGATCGAAGTATCTTAATACTCTTGCCAAGCTGAGTTTGTACTTCATTCTTGAATACTTTGAACTTTTCAAAGAATTCTGACTTATGTGTGTTGGTGCAACCTTAGGTCAAGGTTGACCTGGTTGACCTGACTCGAGTTGACCTGACTCGAGTTGTATTTTGATGTTTGACGAGAATAGAAAAGTTCTATTTTGATGTTTGACGAGAATAGAAAAGTCCTATTCTGATGTTTGACGAGAGTAGAAAAGTTGTATTCTGATGTTTGACAGAATACAAACTTGGGAGATTGTGGGTGCAATCTTTGGTCAAGGTTGACCTGGTTGACCCGAGGTGAGTCGACCTGATTCGGGAAATCCTGGTGAGTGAAGCCAGGTGAAAGTCCTGGTGAGTGAAGCCAGGCAAGGGAAAGTCCTGGTGAGTGAAGCCAGGTAGTTGGAAAGTTCTGGTGAGTGAAGCCAGGCAAGGGAAGTACTGGTGAGTGAAGCCAAGCAGTTGGAAAGTTCTGGTGAGTGAAGCCAGGCAAGGGAAATCCAGATAGGTCAAGGTTGACCAGACATCTGGTGAAAAGTCCAAGCAGGGAGCTTGGCACGAGAAAAGTCCAAGTATGGAGACTTGGCACGGAAAAGTCCAAGCAGGGAGACTTGGCACGGAAAAGTCCAAGCAGGGAGCTTGGCAAGGGGAAAAGTCCAAGTATGGAGACTTGGCACAGAAAAGTCCAAGCAGGGAGCTTGGCACGGGAGAAGTCCAAGTATGGAAGCTTGGCATGGGAAGTCGGAGAGGGCTCGGTAGCTCGTTCTCCGGACTAGGTCAGAGAGGGCTCGGGAGCTCGTTCTCTGGACCAGACAGAGTTGGAGAGGGCTCGGTAGCTCGTTCTCCGGACTAGGTCAGAGAGGGCTCGGGAGCTCGTTCTCTGGACCGGACGAAGTCGGAGAGGGCTCGGTAGCTCGTTCTCCGGACTGGGTCAGAGAGGGCTCGGGAGCTCGTTCTTTGGACCGAACGTGGAAGTCGGAGAGGGCTCGGTAGCTCGTTCTCCGGACTAGGTCAGAGAGGGCTCGGTAGCTCGTTCTCTAGACCGGGAAGGTTTTAGGGTTTAGGGCTGGGAAGCTCTAAGGCATTGGATCGGTCTGGTGACCGATCCAGTGATACTTTAGTTTATCTGATCGGTCTGGTGACCGATCAGTAACCAAACAGAAGGTTCCTGTGGGTTATCTGATCGGTCTGTAGACCGATCAGGAAGCGAAGGAATTCAGAGGGCAGTTGGAGGGGATCGGTCTGTGGACCGATCCACCTACAGTCTGATCGGTCCAAAGACCGATCAGGCTTCGAAGCCAACTCTCACAGAGAGTTGGTTGATCGGTCTGGGGACCGATCAGCCTAGAGCCTGATCGGTCTACAGACCGATCAGGAGTCTCCCAGACCGATCAGGTTGGAGCCTGATCGGTCCAGGCCCTAGTCGTTGCGACACAACGACTAGTTTATGTGTCTTCTTCTTCACAGATTCATCTCCAATCTCTTACCAGCTTCTCTACAGCGCTCTCAAAGCTCAGATCGCCAGTTCTTGAAGGATCTTGGAAGTTTTCCAAGTCAAGAGGCGGATCAAAGCAAGAAAAGAAACTAGGGTTAGGGTTTTGCACTCATTGTAAGCTTGTAAGCTTGTATTTCTTGTATCCCTTTTCTCTCTTCTTGTATTGAGTCTTGTAGGGCTTCTCCGCCTTTGGTAGTTACCATAAAGGAGAGTTTTATTAGTGGAGGGTGTGTGTATTGGTGTGGATCCTTGGACTAGTCACCTCTTGTGAGGTGGATATCAAGTAAACCAACCGTGTTAGCATTGTGCGATTTGTTTCTGTATTTTCCACTGCCATATCTTTGAAGAAACAAGCAACGCCGAACACCGGGTATGCGACGAGCTATTCACCCCCCTCTAGCTACTTTTGGTCCTAACAAGTGGTATCAGAGCGAGGTCGCTCTTCACCGGAATCATCGCCGGAAGGGTCAAGCATAACAAGAAAAGCTAGAGGGTGAAGAAGTTGGAGAAAATTCTTCAAGTTCAAGATTTTATCAAGCTCAACTTCAAGATGCAATTCCAAGATGGACTTGGATTTGACATAAGGGTGGCTCCATCATATTCATCTAAAAGCTTCGATTCTTGGAAATCAAGAATCGAAAATTTCCTTATGATGGAGATAGAGCAATGGTTTGCTCTAATGGAAGGATTCAAAGCTCCAACAAACTCCAAGGGCAAGCTTCTCAAGAAAAGCAAATGGAGCTCAGAGCAAGTCCAAAGGTGTGAGGCCAATGACAAAGTGACCAAGCTTTTGGTAAATTTATTGCCAAGCACCATCCTTTGCAAAATTGGAGAATTTGAAGATGCAAAGGATTTATGGAGCAAATTGGCCAAGCTTCATGAAGAGATCCCCTCCACTATACAAGAGCAAGAAATATCCAGAGAGGGTGACTCTTTAGAGCAAGACCAAGAGGAGGACTCCGAGGTTGAGAGATGCTCAACCTCCGAAGAAGAAGTCCAAGAAGAAGCTTCATCCTCAAGGGAATGCATCGAAGGGAACAAGGAGGGAGCATACTCCTTGTTTTATATTCAAGATGATGAAGCCTCCACCTCTAGGATTGAGGGGGAGCGATCCTTGGTGACGCCGGATCAAGAAGAAGGAGAAGCCTCTACATCCGGGTCAAGAGACGAAGAGGAGGAAGAAGATTCTACCTCCACAAGTCAAGAAAAATCAAATGGAGGGGAATCAAGGTCCGATCAAGAGGAAGCTTCCACCTCCGGATCCAAAGGAAAAGATGCCACCCCTACAAGCAAAGGTATAAATATTTCAATTAATAATAAAAATCATATTATATGCTTTGAATGTAGGGAACATGGGCACTACAAGAGCAAGTGTCCTAAATTGTCCAAGAAGAAGGGCCAAGTGGCACAAAAGGGCAAGGTGAAGCCCAAGGAGACCATTCCCAACACAAAGAAGAGCAAGGAGCATATTATATGCTTCTCTTGCAATCAAAAGGGGCATTACCAAAGTCAATGCCCCAAGGGGAAGAAGATGGTCAAGGCTCAAGGAGGCACTAGTCAAGGGGGAGCCTCCAAGGTAAAGAAGAAGGTATCTTTTCTTGAGCCTAACCCTTTACATTATGGTAAAAATCATGATAGTTCTAATTTTTATCATTTTAATGCAATTTACCATAAGAATAGAAAGCATGATGGCTTTAAGGAAAAGCATGTGGCCCTACATGCCAAAACTACCCAAACTAAGGTTAGGAAGGTAGATAGACACTTGGGCCGGAATACTAAGGATAATAGATACATGCCCAAGAACAAAAATTCTCATGGACCAAAACCTAAAGATTTAATGATAGAAAATCAAGTCTTGAGGTCAAGACTTGATAAAATGGAAAAGACCCTAAAAAGGATGGAAAATATCCTACAAGGGCAAAATGAGCAATACCTAGGGCTAGGAAAATCAAAGTCATCCAATGGCCATAGAGGGTTGGGATACAAACCAAAGGCTAAGAAGGATGTGCCCTCTTACCATAGAGTTCCATATAGTTATGGAACAAACCCTAGGTCCAGTGGTCAAGCCAAGAATACTAGGGAAGTCATCCCTAAGAGTATTTTTGCGATAAATGTGACTAAGACTTCTAAGAAGTCTAAGAAAGTCACTAACAAGGTCACAAGGGAGGCTATCCCTAGAGTTGATCTAGAAAATGTGACCAAGGCTTCTAAGAAGCCCAACAAGGTCACTAGGAAGGTATCTAGGGAAGTAATGCCTAGTGAGTACCTAGAGCATCCAAGGAGCACCAATAGGTGTTGGGTTCCTAGGAGCATCTTCTCTACCCCATAGATGGGTTAGAGAGTGTCAACTCCGATTAGAAGGGTAGTTAACCCAACTTTGAGGAAATTGACACTCAAGGAGCATTTTCAAGGTTTTTGTTAACCTTTGAAAATGAAATGAAATGATTATTTACTCCTTGAAAGAGTAAAATGTGCCTAATGGTGGAAAGATTGATTCTATCTAAAATGGCACAAATTGGGAAAACCTTGAGAAATACCAAGTTGAGATTTTGGTATTCTCTTGAAAATTTAAGGCAATCCGGGCCTTGGTTTATGTGATTACTCTTGATGAAAAATGGAATATGCCAACATTTGAGGACATGCTTAATTTTTAAGTGGCATAAACAAATCAAGAGAAATAGAAATGTCAATTTAGGTTTTGGCATTTCTGTGAAGCATTTAGGGCAATCTAGGTTAACTTTTTTTAAGTTAAAACAAGTAGTATATTTAGAGTTTAGCTAAGTGGTTAAGGATACTTAGGTAGGTAATCTAGGTATATTTTATTTATGCTAAACCTTGCCATGATTGTTTACCCATAATATGCCATGACATCATATTTTATTTGTATTTTGCATTCATGACTTATCATGAAAAATACAAAAATACCATGCCATGTCATACATACATCATGTAGTATAGGAACTTTCTTTTGAAAGCTATTGCATTTTGATGTATGCCATAACATCAATCATGCATTATGTTTTATTTCCTAAATTTAAGGACAAATGGCATTAGTTCAACAAGTGGCATTTGTTTACAACAAGTGAAATAAACAAGTGGCATTTGTTTAACAAGTGAATAAACAAGTAACATCCTTGGTGGATGTTTACCACTCAAAATGCCTAGATAGATATGCATGATCCCTAGAATAGGGCAAAACTAAAATCTCACATCTCACAAAGACCTATAAGATGACTTGTATGTGTTTTAGTGCACATTAGATATAAGTGAGATGTTAGGATGATGAACAAAACTCAATATGTTGATTTAGTGCATTCTTTTGAGTTTTAAGTTCATCAAAACACATAGTTATGTGTTTTCCCATCATTGGGAAAGCTAATGTACAAGTCATGTGCATTAAGCCCAAGGAACATGGTGGGAAATTGGTTTTGAAAATGTTTTCAAAATGATTTTGGAAAACCTTGGTGAAGGCTATCTTTTGATAGTACTCACCATTGAATAGTTAGACATAAACTTGAAGAAAACACTAAAGTTTTAGCAAGTTTTCAAGTTTATGTCAATCTTTAAAAATATGAAGTATTTTCATACAAAACTATTTTTCCATGATAATATATGTTATGAGGAATGTATCCTCAAAATTGTACAATTTTTGGAATTTTCTGTGATTTTTTAGGGGTTTCTGAATTTCGGGAGAAAAATCAGAAATCCCTATCAGAGATTTGTGGACCGATCAGAGGGGATGCTGATCGGTCCAGGGAGGTCTGGATCGGTAACTGGACCGATCCAGGGAAGTGTGGATCGGTCTGGTGACCGATCCAGTGAGGTCTGACCGGTCTGGTGACCGATCAGAGCGTGCCAAAATGCTGATTTTCGACTGTGTTGTCTGAAATTTCAGCTGAAAGTTAAAACACAGTTTGTGTTTTGGATTTCTAAAGGGTTGAAACTCTCCAAGACATTGTTGGTGCAATGGTCAAGGGGGAGTTGACCTTTAGGGGGAGTTTTATCTATTAGTCAAGGGGGAGTTGACCTTTAGGGGGAGTTTTATCTATTAGTCAAGGGGGAGTTGACTTTTAGGAGGAGTTTTTACTCTAAAGACTTGAGTGATATGGGATTATCACTAAGTTGATTGTTGACTTTAGTATCAAGGGGGAATTTAAGGGTTTCAATGAAAGGTATGGGACTTTCATTAGGAAGAAACTCTTGACCTTGATTCACTCTTTTTGATGTGTGTCAAAAAAGGGGAGAATGTGAGAATGTCCAAAGAATGTTCAAGGAAGAACATTAGAGTTTGGGGAGAATGTTCAAGGAAGAATATTGGAAAAACCTAAGTTAGGCTATCGGGTTAACCTAACTTGATTATGGTTTTTGTCAAACATCAAAAAGGGGGAGATTGTTGGTGCAACCTTAGGTCAAGGTTGACCTGGTTGGCCTGACTCGAGTTGACATGACTTGAGTTGTATTTTGATGTTTGACGAGAATAGAAAAGTTCTATTTTGATGTTTGACGAGAATAGAAAAGTCCTATTCTGATGTTTGACAGAATACAAACTTGGGAGATTGTGGGTGCAATCTTTGGTCAAGGTTGACCTGGTTGACCCGAGGTGAGTCGACCTGATTCGGGAAATCCTGGTGAGTGAA
The DNA here is from genome assembly GCF_018446385.1 of Zingiber officinale. Lineage (NCBI taxonomy): Eukaryota > Viridiplantae > Streptophyta > Magnoliopsida > Zingiberales > Zingiberaceae > Zingiber > Zingiber officinale. The sequence continues at coordinate 59,574,438 of NC_055995.1, read as the reverse complement.
GCCAGGTGAAAGTTCTGGTGAGTGAAGCCAGGCAAGGGAAAGTCCTGGTGAGTGAAGCCAGGTAGTTGGAAAGTTCTGGTGAGTGAAGCCAGGCAAGGGAAAGTCCTGGTGAGTGAAGCCAGGCAGTTGGAAAGTTCTGGTGAGTGAAGCCAGGCAAGGGAAATCCAGATAGGTCAAGGTTGACCAGACATCTGGTGAAAAGTCCAAGCAGGGAGCTTGGCACGAGAAAAGTCCAAGTATGGAGACTTGGCACGGAAAAGTCCAAGCAGGGAGACTTGGCACGAAAAAGTCCAAGCAGGGAGCTTGGCACGGGGAAAAGTCCAAGTATGGAGACTTGGCGCAGAAAAGTCCAAGCAGGGAGCTTGGCACGGGAGAAGTCCAAGTATGGAAGCTTGGCATGGGAAGTCAGAGAGGGCTCGGCAGCTCATTCTCCGGACTAGGTCAGAGAGGGCTCGGGAGCTCGTTCTCTAGACCAGACAGAGTTGGAGAGGGCTCGGTAGCTCGTTCTCCGGACTAGGTCAGAGAGGGCTCGGGAGCTCGTTCTCTGGACCGAACGAAGTCGGAGAGAGCTCGGTAGCTCGTTCTCCGGACTGGGTCAGAGAGGGCTCGGGAGCTCGTTCTTTGGACCGAACGTGGAAGTCAGAGAGGGCTCGGTAGCTCGTTCTCCGGACTAGGTCAGAGAGGGCTCGGTAGCTCGTTCTCTAGACCGGGAAGGTTTTAGGGTTTAGGGCTGGGAAGCTCTAAGGCATTGGATCGGTCTGGTGACCGATCCAGTGATACTTTGGTTTATCTGATCGGTCTGGTGACCGATCAATAACCAAACAGTAGGTTACTGTGGGTTATCTGATCGGTCTGTAGACCGATCAGGAAGCGAAGGAATTCAGAGGGCAGTTGGAGGGGATCGGTCTGTGGACCGATCCACCTACAGTCTGATCGGTCCAAAAACCGATCAGGCTTCGAAGCCAACTCTCACAGAGAGTTGGTTGATCGGTCTGGGGACCGATCAGCCTAGAGCCTGATCGGTCCACAGACCGATCAGGAGTCTCCCAGACTGATCAGGTTGGAGCCTGATCGGTCCAGGCCCTAGCCGTTGCAACACAACGACTAGTTTATGTGTCTTCTTCTTCGCAGATTCATCTCCAATCTCTTACCAGCTTCTCTACAGCGCTCTCAAAGCTCAGATCGCCAGTTCATGAAGGATCTTGGAAGTTTTCCAAGTCAAGAGGCGGATCAAAGCGAGAAAAGAAACTAGGGTTAGGGTTTTGCACTCATTGTAAGCTTGTATTTCTTGTATCCCTTTCCTCTCTTCTTGTATTGAGTCTTGTAGGGCTTCTCCGCCTTTGGTAGTTACCATAAATGAGAGTTTTATTAGTGGAGGGTGTGTGTGTTGGTGTGGATCCTTGGACTAGTCACCTCTTGTGAGGTGGATACCAAGTAAACCAACCGTGTTAGCATTGTGTGATTTGTTTCTGTATTTTCCGCTGCCATATCTTTGAAGAAACAAGCAACGCCGAACACCGGGCACGCGACGAGCTATTCACCCCGCCCCCCTCTAGCTACTTTTGGTCCTAACAATGTGTCATTAGATACACATAACCATATCTACTGAAGTCATCAGTAAATGTAATGAAGTACCTATAACCACCTCTGACAGCGACATTGAAAGGGTCACATACATCACTTTGTATAAGTCCTAACAAGTCAGTCGCTCTCTCGCTGTGTCTACTAAAGGGAGTCTTGGTCATCTTCCCCAGTAGGCATGACTCGCATATCTCATATGATTCAAAATCAAATGAGTCCAGCAAACCATCTTTATGGAGCTAGGATAAGCGATTCTCATTTATATGACCTAAGCGACAATGTCAGAGATATGTTCGGTTCATTTCATTTGACTTGAACCTTTTGGTACTTATGTTATAGATGGGGTTCTCTAAGTCTAGAATGTAGAGTCCGTTCATTAGAGGTGCACTACAATAGAACATATCTTTCAAATAAACGGAACAACATTTGTTCTTTATTATAAATGAAAAGCCTTTCTTGTCTAAACAAGAAACTGAAATGATGTTCTTTGTGAGAGCAGACACATAACAATATTCATCTAATTCTAGTATAAGCTAGAGGGAAAAGATAGAAAGTTAGTTCCTACAGCAACAACAGCAACCCATGCTCCATTGCCTACTCGTAGGTCCACCTCGCCCTTCGTCAATGCCCAGCTATTTCTCAATGCATGTACATTAGTACAAATGTGAGAAGCACATCCAGTATCTAATACTCATGATGAAGAAATAGAGAGATTAACTTCTATAACATATATACCTAAAGTAGAAGTCTCACTTCTCTTCTTCTTAAGATCTTCCAGGTAGACTTTACAGTTCCTCTTCCAGTGCCCGGTCTGACCACAGTGGAAGCAGGTAGCATCCTTGGCAACCCCTCCTTTGGGTTTCAATCCCTTGCCTTTGCCCTTGGCTTGGGACTTTCCCTTACCTTTAGGCTTGCCCTTGCATTTGCCCTTTTGCACCATCAAAATGGAGTTGTGCTAACCTTCTTAAGGTTGATCTAAGCAGTTCTCAACATACTCAGAAGCTCAGACAGTGGCTTGTCAATTTCATTCATGTTGTAGTTCTTGACGAATTGATTGTAGCTCTCTTGCAAGGATTGCAAGACCAAATCAGTGGCCAGCTCTTGGCCAAGGGAGAATCCCAACCTCTGTAGGTTTTCTATGTACCCAATCATCTTGAGTACATATGGACCTACGGGAGTCCCGTCTTGCATCTTGTACTGAAATAGTGCCTTAGAGATCTCGAATCTCTCGTGCCTAGCTTGTCCTTGATATAGTTGACGAAGATGTTCAACCATATCATAAGATCCCATCAACTCGTGTTGCTTCTGAAGCTCAGAGTTCATGGTCGCGAGCATGAGACAGGACACATCTAATGCTTCTTATAAGCATCACGGTCAGCTCGCGTGGCAGTGGCAGGAGGTGCCTAAGGAATGGGCTGCTCCAGGACGTATAGTTTTCGTTCCTGTGTGAGAACAATTCTCAGGTTCCTTTACCAGTCCAGGAAGTTAGCTCCATTGAGCTTGTCCTTATCGAGGACAGAACGCAGGGAGAAGGTGTTCGTGTTTGACGACATGACAATCTGCAATAGAAAATGTAGAAAATAAATAATCATATTCCACTAATCATTTAATTAGGCCTTTAACTAAATGATGCTCCCACTGAATTATAGAACTTTTGTAGAATCAAGTCATTGATGTGGTCAAACCACACCTACTAGATTCTAACCAACTAGCTATAATTCTTGCGAGACAAGATCCACATCATACTAAGCCTGAGTTAGCTTTGGCTAAATCGCCCAAGACTTAGTATGATCGGTAGGTAACTAATTACCAATTACATCTCAATGCAACTCTTGTTTATAGGATCAAGATCCGCATGTATATTAAAACTTGAGTTAGCTTTGGCTAAATTGCCCAAGACTTAATATAAATGTGATTTTAACCTATCTACCAACCATTGGAAAATGCCTATAGTTAAACCTGATCCAATTGAGTTTAACTAGTTTTACTCAATCTAATTGAGTTTGTACTCACCCATGCGTTGATAGGCGGGACCAAGATTGTCCCTCCACACCCTACTAAGATAATATGCGTTGCTGTGCTTTGGCAGATTCAATAACAACATGTGATTGAGGTAGTGATGGGTATCACGACATGGTAGGCATTTCGAGTTGACGCAATTTAGATCTAATCTAATCGTTGATGTGTATCATATACTCGATTTAGATCTAATCTAATCGTGGTGCATCATATATGCGATTTAGATCTAATCTAATCATTAAAGCACTAATTAATTACTCTACTCTAGCATTCATCACATACACACACAAGCAATTAATTAAATTGTGATTAGTCATGGCCCTACTACGATCTTCTCAAGCCAATGAGAAGATCGGATGGTCAACCTAGGGTCAACAGCTTCTCCAAGTTCCTCCCTTTGACCGCGATGTGTTGCTCGCACCCTCCTCGTAACTCCTCCTCGAGTGGACCTTCCACCGCTCCAATTTTGTACATTACAAATTTGAAACTCGAGTTACATTCGAGTCTAAACTATTTACAACAGGAATATAAAATAAAGGAAGGCACGACACACAGGTCGCGATCATATACAACACGCACAATCACACAAAAATAACACGTAGGCCATATTATGAATTACAACACATCATTCCAATCAAATTGGGTTCTTTGGGCGATGACCATCACAATATCATATAAAATTCTAAATTATATATTTTATATAAATTTCTATGATTTTACTGATATTTTTACAATTTTATGAGTAACAATTTTCCGGCGATCCCGTTTAGCGATTTTCGGCCGCGATCACGGTACAATGCCCCACGATGATCTTACAGCGCCCTAAGCCGCTGTCCCAAAAATATTTTGGGCGAGAACTTGCCATTTCGAAAAATATTTCTCGGTAGTCGAAGCCTACAAGTGTCCTAGCACTCGTTGCTTCGCTTCTAGAAGAAAAATACTCATAAAAACCATAAAAATCTTAAAATCATAGAAACTTACAGAACCTTAATTTTTCATAAAAATTAAAATAAAAACAAGTACATGTTCGCACGTGGCTCTGATACCACTGTTGGGATTTTCGTGCCACAAAAACCGCTTTTTGTGTTGCGAAAACCCCGAAATCTCATGCCACCAGATCCGTGCGAAGATAAAATTTTACATGTACAAGTTTTTCTACACTAGATCTACATTAGATCTACATGGTTAAGAGATTACCCTTGTAGCGAATCCCACTCGTCCAAAAGTTGCCGGATCTCGAGTGTGTTCAAGTGGACACACCTCTATACGTATCCACAGGAACAATAGAGATGGAGAAAACACTTAGAGTGTGCTAGCACTCTAATGGTGTTCGGACAAGGAGGAGGAGAGGGAGAGCAAGAAGAGAGGAGGAAGAAGATGAAGTTAAGGTTGCCTTGAATTAGCACACAAATGCACTAATTCCTCCTTTTAAGTGGCCGGCCACACAAGGAAGACCAAGAGTCATGGCTCTTGGATTTCCCTCATGAGGTGGCACACACATGTGCTAACCTTGATGATGTTGAACTTCATCATTGACCCACTTAATGCCAACTCACAAATGAGGTGGCAATGGTCAAGTCAAACTTGACCTTTCATCTTCCCTCTCAAGTCAAGTCAAACTTGACTTAAATTATCCCATGGTTGATCAAATCCAACCATTTGATTCAAATCAATTTAATATAATGAATCTCTATTCATTGATTAAATTGATTCAATGAAACATAATCTAAATTAGATCAATTGAACACATGAATCAAATCGAGTCCAACTCAATTAGTTTAATTTGGATTACTCTTAATCCAATTTGGTTCATCACATGAACCTAATCCTCTAGGTACATCAAAGAAGCCTAATCTCCATCTAATTTGCCCTTTGTGTGTGACCCTATAGGTTCTTGTAACGTTGGCAATGCTCATAAACCCATTTAGAAGCATAAGTAATGAGCGGTATCTAGCAACACATCATTACTACCCAAGTTACAAGAATGTTGAGATCCAACATCACCTTGTGACTACTAATTGTGACTCTTCACAATATATGACATGTGTCCTTCTATCCTTGACACCTAGATTGATAAATCTGAGGCATAGACTGTGTCATCATCTAATCAATCTAAATCTTGAACTCCAAGTAGACTCACTCTAATCAAATGAGCTCAATATCTCATATTGACTCACTTGGGCATGACCATGCACTTAGTGGTCTCACTCTATCAAGAATAATGATGTCACTCCTGTTATATAGGAGGGAAAGATCCCATCTATATCACTCATATCCCTTCGTATAATTTGTTACATACCCAGTAATCGCCTTTATAGTTCACCCGGTTATGGGTGATGTTTGACGAAGCCAAAGTATGCAACTCCTTATGTAGGGAACCATGGTGACTTCAGGTCCAAGGACTAATAGTCATACTAACAGTCACATGAGAAAGTATATGACACTCATATAATGATCTATGATACTTTCTCATGGTGGGTCATTCAGTATACATTCTCCAATGTATACCCATGTGTCAACTTGATATCTCTATATCCATGACTTGTGAGATCAAGTCATCGAGTTGACCTATATGCTAGTCTCGTCGCATTAACATTGTCCCTGAATGTTAATACTTGACTAGGAATGATTAAGAGTAGTGTTCTCTATATCATCTCACTATCGATTCAATCAATCGATTGATATAGATAGGAACCTTCTACTCAAGGACGTTATTATACTTAGTTATTTGGCACCAATACAAGTAAGTATAATAACCAAAACAAATGACTTTATATATATATATAGGAATATGATACAATGAGTCCAACAAACATCATATGATTGGCTCTAGGGCTCTAACTAACAATCTCCCACTAGCACTAGTGCCAATCAGTGTAGGCCCTAAGGCCCAATGACCTAGTGTGACCATCATGCTTTCTCTGTGCCAAAGCCTTGGTCAAGGGATCTGCGATGTTAGCCTCTGTGGGTACTCTGCAAATCTTCACATCTCCTCTATTGATGATCTCTCGAATGAGATGGAAGAGCCGTAGTATGTGTTTGGTCCGCTGGTGTGAGCGAGGTTCCTTAGCCTGTACAATTGCTCCATTGTTGTCACAGTAGAGCTCTATCAGATCGGTTATACTAGGAACCACCCTAAGCTCAGTAATGAACTTGCGGATCCAAACTGCCTCCTTTGCTGCTTCTGATGCTGCAATATACTCGACCTCTATTGTAGAATCAGCTACTATGTCCTGCTTCGAACTCTTCCAGCTCACAGCACAACCATTTATGCAAAACACGAACCAGACTGCGATTGATAATCATCCTAGTCAATTTGGAAGCTAGCATCACTGTAACCCTTTACAACTAGCTCGTCATCACCTCCATATATCAAGAAATATTCTTTAATCCTTCTCAAGTATTTAAGAATATTCTTGACTACTATTCAGTGATTTTCACCTGGATCTGACTGGTATCTGCTCGTCATGCTCAAAGCATACGAGACATCAGGACGAGTACATAGCATGATGTACATGATAAATCCTATGGCTGAGGCATACGGGATCGTATCCATGTGATCTCTCTCCTCTCTAGAAGAGGGACTTTGAGTCTTCGAAAGACTCACACCATGTGACATCGGCAGAAATCCCTTCTTGGAGTTCTGCATTGCAAACCGTAGTAATACCTTGTCAATGTATGTATTCTGACTTAGGCCAAGCAATCTCTTAGATCTATCTCTATAGATCTGTATGCCTAGAATACGGGTTGCTTCACCTAAGTCTTTTATTGAGAAACAATTCCCTAGCCAAGTCTTTACAGACTGCAGCAAAGGGATGTCGTTCCCAATCAGTAGTATGTCATCAACATACAATACAAGGAAGACAACTGTGCTTCCTACAACCTTCTTGTAGACACAAGGTTCAACTTCATTCTTGATGAAACCAAACTATTTGATCGCATCATCAAATCGAAGATTCCAGTTCCGAGAAGCTTGCTTTAGTCCATAATTGGACTTATGCAGCTTGCATACTCTGCCAGTATGCTATGGATCTGCAAAACCCTCAGGTTGTGTCAGGTACACATCCTCGAGCAGGTTTCCATTCAGAAATACGGTTTTGACATCCATCTGTCGGATCTCATAATCATGGTATGCTGCAATAGCAAGCATGATCCGAATGGACTTAAACATCGCTACTGGAGAAAAGGTTTCATCATCGTCAATACAATGAATTTGCTTGAAACCTTTAGCTACTAGACGCCCCTTATATATAAGCCCATCCATGTCAGTCTTTCTCTTAAAGACCTACTTACACCCAATGGGTTTGACCCCCTCAGGTGGATCAACCAAAGTCCATACTTGGTTGGTATACATGGATTCCATTTCGGATCTCATGGCCTCTAGCCATTTCTCAGAATCTGGTCTCATCACAGCTTCCTGATAAGAGGTAGGCTCATTTTCAATGAGCATAGCGTCATCATGGTCAGACAAGAGAAATGATTATCTCTCAGGTTGACGACGTACCCTATCAGATCTGCGAAGATGTATGTCTACTTGAACTGATTGTTGTTCCTCAACTCCTTGTGGAACAATCTCATCATCCACAACACTTTGTGGTTCTAGTTCAACTTCCATCAATGCTTCAGTGCTATGGTCCATATCTTGAACTTCTTCAAGATTGAACGAACTCCCACTAGTTTTTCTAGAAACAAAGTCCCTTTCTAGAAAAATCCCAGTAATAGCCACAACTACTTTGTGTTGACTGAGAATGTAGAAGTAATATCCCTTCGTTTCCTTGGAATATCCTATAAAATAGAACTTATCGGATTTAGGTCTTAATTTGTCTGAGACTTGATATCGAACGTAAGCCTCACATCCCCAAATCCTCATAAAAGACACCTGGGCATCTCTCCCAGTCCATATCCTATATGGTGTTTTTATCACAGCCTTGGATGGAACACGGTTGAGTATGAAGGCTGCAGTGTCTAGAGCATAGCCCCAAAGAGATGTAGGAAGATCTGTGTGACTCATTATAGATCGAACCATATCTAATAGGGTACGATTCCTCCTTTCGGATACACCATTCCACTGTGGTGTTCCAGGAGGAGTGAGTTGGGATAGAATCCCAAACTCAACTAGATAGTCACGAAACTCATGGCTAAGGTATTCTCCACCTCGATTTGATCGAAGTATCTTAATACTCTTGCCAAGCTGAGTTTGTACATCATTCTTGAATACTTTGAACTTTTCAAAGAATTCTGACTTATGTGTCACTAGATACACATAACCATATCTACTGAAGTCATCAGTAAATGTAATGAAGTACCTATAACCACCTCTGGCAGCGACATTGAAAGGGTCATATATATCACTATGTATAAGTCCTAACAAGTCAGTCGCTCTCTCACTGTGTCCACTAAAGGGAGTCTTGGTCATCTTGCCCAGTAGGCATGACTCGCATGTCTCATATGATTCAAAATCAAATGAGTCTAGCAAACCATCTTTATGGAGCTAGGATAAGCGATTCTCATTTATATGACCTAAGCGACAATGCCAGAGATAGGTTCGGTTCATTTCATTTGACTTGAACCTTTTGGTACTTATGTTATAGATGGAGTTCTCTAAGTCTAGAATGTAGAGTCCGTTCATCAGATGTGCACTACAATAGAACATATCTTTCAAATAAACGAAACAACATTTGTTCTTTATTATAAATGAAAAGCCTTTCTTGTCTAAACAAGAAACTGAAATGATGTTCTTTGTGAGAGCAGACACATAACAATATTCATCTAATTCTAGTACAAGCCCAGAGGACAGAGATAGATAATAAGTTCCTATAGCAACAGCAGCAACCCGTGCTCCATTGTCTACTCGTAGGTCCACCTCGCCTTTCGTCATTGCTCTACTATTTCTCAATGCCTGCACATTAGTACAAATGTGAGAAGCACATTCGGTATCTAATACCCATGATGAAGAAATAGAGAGATTAACTTCTATAACATATATACCTGAAGTAGAAGTCTCACTTCTTTTCTTCTTAAGATCTTCCAGGTAGACTTTACAGTTCCTCTTCCAGTGCCCGGTCTGACCGCAGTGGAAGTAGGTAGCATCCTTGGCAACCCCTCCTTTGGGTTTCAATGTCTTGCCTTTGCCCTTGGCTTGGGACTTTCCCTTACCTTTAGGCTTGCCCTTGCCTTTGCCCTTTTGCACCATCAAAATGGAGTTGCGCTTAACCTTCTTAAGGTTGATCTCAGCAGTTTTCAACATACTCAGAAGCTCAGGCAGTGGCTTGTCAATTTCATTCATGTTGTAGTTCATGACGAATTGACTGTAGTTCTCTGGCAAGGATTGCAAGACCAAATCAGTGGGCAACTCTTGGCCAAGGGGGATTCCCAACCTCGGTAGGTTTTCTATGTACCTAATCATCTTGAGTACATATGGACCTACGGGAGTCCCGTCTTGCATCTTGCACTGAAACAGTGCCTTAGAGATCTCGAATCTCTCGTTCCTATCTTGTCCTTTATATAGTTGACGAAGATGTTCAACCATATCATAAGCTCCCATCAACTCGTGTTGCTTCTGAAGCTCAGAGTTCATGGTCGCGAGCATGAGACAGGACACATCTAATGCGTCATCTTGATGCTTCTTATAAGCATCACGGTCAGCTCACGTGGCATTAGTAGGAGGTGCCTCAGGAATGGGCTGCTCCAGGACGTACAGTTTTCGTTCCTGTGTGAGAATAATTCTCAGGTTCCTGTACCAGTCCAGGAAGTTAGCTCCATTGAGCTTGTCCTTATCGAGGACAGAACACAGGGAGAAGGTGTTCGTGTTTGACGACATGACAATCTGCAATAGAAAATGTAGAAAATAAATAATCATATTCCACTAATCATTTAATTAGGCCTTTAACTAAATAATGCTCCCACTAAATTATAGAACTTTTGTAGAATCAAGTCATGGATGTGGTCAAACCACACCTACTAGATTCTAACCAACTAGCTATAATTCTTGCGGGACAAGATCCACATCATACTAAGCCCTGAGTTAGCTTTGGCTAAATCGCCCAAGACTTAGTATGATCGGTAGGTAACTAATTACCAATTACATCTCTATGTAACTCTTGTTTATAGGATCAAGATCCGCATGTATATTAAAACTTGAGTTAGCTTTGGCTAAATCGCCCAAGACTTAATATAAATGTGATATTGACCTATCTACCAACCATTGGAAAATGGCTATAATTAAACCCGATCTAATTGTGTTTAACTAGTTTTACTCAATCTAATTGAGTTTGTACTCACCCATGCATTGAGAGGCGGGACCAAGATTGTCCCTTCGCACCCTACCAAGATAATATGTGTTGCTCTGCTTTGACAGATTCAACAACAACATGTGATCGAGGTAGTGATGAGTATCACGGCATGGTTGGCATTTCGAGTTGACGCGATTTAGATCTAATCTAATCGTTGATGTGTATCATATACTCGATTTAGATCTAATCTAATCGTGGTGCATCATATACGCGATTTAGATCTAATCTAATCGTTAAAGTACTAATTAATTACTCTACTCTAGCATGCATCACATACACACACACAAGCAATTCATTAAATTGTGATTAGTCATGACCCTACTACGATCTTCTCAAGCCAATGAGAAGATCGGATGGTCAACCTAGGGTCAACAGCTTCTCCAAGCTCCTCCCTTTGACCGCGATGTGTTGCTCGCACCCTCCTCGTAACTCCTCCTCGAGTGGACCTTCCACCGCTCCAATTTTGTACATTACAAATTTGAAACTCGAGTTACATTCGAGTCTAAACTATTTACAATAGGAATATAAAATAAAGGAAGGCACGACGCGTAGGTCGCGATCATATACAACACACACAATCATACAAAAATGGCACACAGGCCATATTATGAATTACAACACATATTTCCAATCAAATTGGGTTCTTTGGCCCATGACCATCACAATATCATACATAATTCTAAATTATGTATTTTATATAAATTTCTATGATTTTACTTCTATTTTTACAATTTTATGAGTAACAATTTCCCGACGATCTCGTTTAGCGATTTTCGGGCGCGATCGCGGGACAATGCCCCTTGCGAGGTTAGGGGCAGCACCCCTTCTCGTGAAATGAGTCTCATGAGTATCCCACGATGATCTTACAGCGCCCTAAGCCGCTGTCCCAAAATATTTTGGGCGAGAACTTGCCGTTTCGGAAAATTTTTCTCGGTAGTCGAAGCCTACAAGTGTCCTAGCACTCGTTGCTTCACTTCTACGAGAAAAATACTCATAAAAACCATAAAAATCATAAAATCACAGAAACTTACAGAACCTTAATTTTTCATAAAATTAAAATAAAAACAAGTACATGTTCGCACGTGGCTCTGATACCACTGTTGGAATTTTCGAGCCGCAAAAATTGATTTTTGCGTTGCGAAAACCCTGAAATCCCATGCCACCGGATCCGTGCGAAGATAAAATTTTACATGTACAAGTTTTTTTATCCTAGATCTACATTTGATCTACATGGTTAAGAGATTACCCTTGTAGCGAAGCCCTTCGCGAATCCCGCTCATCCAAAAGTTGCCGGATCTCGAGTGTGTTCAAGTGGACACATCTCTATACGTATCCACACGAACAATAGAGATGGAGAAAGCACTTAGAGTGTGCTAGCACTCTAATGGTGTTCGGCCAAGGAGGAGGAGAGGGAGACCAAGAAGAGAGGAGGAAGAAGATGAAGTTAAGTTTGCCTTGAATTAGCACACAAATGCACTAATTCCTCCTTTTAAGTGGCCGACCACACAAGGAAGACCAAGAGTCATGGCTCTTGGTTTTCCCTCATGATGTGGCACACACATGTGCTAACCTTGATGATGTGGAACATCATCATTGGCCCACTTAATGCCAACTCACAAATGAGGTGGCAATGGTCAAGTCAAACTTAACCTTTCATCTTCCCTCTCAAGTCAAGTCAAACTTGACTTAAATTCTCCCATGGTTGATCAAATTCAACCATTTGATTCAAATCAATTTAATATAATGAATTTCTATTCATTGATTAAATTCATTCAATGAAACATAATCTAAATTAGATCCATTGAACACATGAATCAAATCGAGTCCAACGCAATTAGTTTAATTTGGATTACTCTTAATCCAATTTGGTTCATCACATGAACCTAATCCTCTAGGTACATCAAATGAACCTAATTTCCATCTAATTGCCCTTTGTGTGTGACCATATAGGTTCTTGTAACGTTGACAATGCTCCTAAACTCATTTAGAAGCATAAGTAATGAGCGATATCTAGCAACACATCATTACTACCCAAGTTACAAGAATGTTGAGATCCAACATCACCTTGTGACTGTTGGGTTTTTCGGGCCGCGAAAACCGCGTTTTCGCCTCGCGGAAACCCCGAATCACCCTAGCCATTGGATCTCGTGCGAAGAAAAATTTCGAAAACAAGAGTACGAGTTTTATACTATGATCTACAGTAGATCTACAAAGGAAAAACATTTTTACCTTCGAAGCGTGCCCTCTCAAATCCCGCTCGTCTAACGGTACGCCGGATCTCGAAGTTGTCAACGTAGACAACTCTCTAGTGATATCCACACGAATAAGAGGTGTTCTCTAACACTCAAGGATGGAGAAGAGAGCACCCAAGTGTGCTAGCACTCTCTAGGGCTCTCGGGTAGGATTTAAAAGGGAAGAAAGGAGAGAAATAAAAGGGATCTCACATAATCCACTAGGTACCCTCCTTTGTGACCTTCACTTCACCCTTTTCTTGGAACACAACTCATACACCTTCTTGCCTCCCTTGAAACCCACGGCAACGGCAAGAGAAAGGAGGAAGAGAGCTAGGAGGAAGAGAGCTAGGAGGAAGGAGAAGCATTCAACACACTTGAATGACACAAAATGAAAACCACCTACACCATTAGTGTGGCCGACCACACACATGTAACCTCCCCATTTAATGTGGCCGGCCACATTAAATGGAATGGGAGGTGTAACCTCCATGAGGTGGCACACCTCATGAGGTGGAGATGATGTGGCTGCCATGTAGGATGAGTCATCCTCCATGAAGTGGCAATACATCAAGTCAAACTTGATGTTTCAACTTCCCATTTTGGTCAAGTCAAAATTGACCAAATCTCTTCCATGTTGAGTTGAATTCATTCTTTGATTCAAGCCAATTTCAATCTAATGAATATCAATTCATTAATATAAATTGACTTAATGAATCAAATTTAAATTAGACTCATTCAACAATTGAATCTAATGGAGTCTAACTCAATAAGTCTAATTTAAATCAATCTGAATCCAATTGGTTCATCATATGAACCTAATCCAATTGGTTCATCATATGAACCTAATCCAATTGGTTCATCATATGAACCTAATCTCCATCCACTTGTTCTCTGTGTGTCACCCAATAGGTTCTTGTAACGTTGGCAATGTTTCTAAACTCCTTTAAAAACATAAGCAATGAGCGGCATCTAGCAATACATCATTGCTACCCAAGTTACAAGAAATGTTGAGATCCAACATCACCTTGTGACTATTAATTGTGACTCTTCACAATATATGACAAATGTCCTTCTATCCTAGACATCTAGATTAATCAATATGAGGCATAGACCGTGTCATCCTCTGATCAATCTAAATCCTGAACTCCAAGTAGACTCACTAAATCAAATGAGCTCAATATCTCATATTGACTCATTTGGGCATGGCCATGCACTTCGTGGTCTCACTCTATCAGGAATACCGATGTCTCTCCCGTCATATAGGAGGGATAGATCCCATCTACATCACTCACATCTCTCCGCATAATTTGTTACATACCCAGTAGTCGCCTTTATAGCCCACCCAGTTACGGGTGACGTTTGACGAAACCAAAGTACATAACTCCTTATGTATGGAACCATGGTGACTTCAAGTCTAAGGACTAGTAGTCATACTAATAGTCACATGAGAAAGTATATGACACTCATATAACGATCCATGATACTTTCTCATGGCGGGTCATTCAGTATACATTCTCTAATGTATACCCATGTGTCAACTTGATATCTCTATATCCATGACTTGTGAGATCAAGTCATCGAGTTGACCTACATGCTAGTCTTATTGCATTAACATTGTCCCTGGATGTTAATACTCGACTAGGAATGATTAAGAGTAGTGTTCCCTATATCATCTCACTATCGGTTCAGCTAACCGATTGATATAGGTAAGAACCTTCTACTCAAGGACGTTATTATACTTAGTTTATTTAGCACTAATATAAGTAAGTATAATAACCAAAAACCAAATGCCTTTATTAATATAGAATATGATACAATAAGTCCAAAATACAATCATCAAATGATTGGCTCTAGGGCTCTAGCTAACAGTGACTACTAATTGTGACTCTTCACAATATATGACAAGTGTCCTCCTATCCTTAACACCTAGATTGATCAATGTGAGACATAGACTGTGTCATCCTCTAATCAATCTAAATCTTGAACTCCAAGTAGACTCACTCTAATCAAATGAATTCAATATCTCATATTGACTCACTTGGGCATGGCCATGCACTTAGTGGTTTCACTCTATCAAGAATAACGATATCACTCCCATTATATAGGAGGGATAGATCCCATCTACATCTGTCACGCCCCAAAGGAGTCTCTGCCAGACAAAAATCCGACAGAGTCTCCCCTGTACCAGTGACAATATGAAGCATCACTACAAGCAAAATACATCAGCCACATGCGGCTGGAATATTTATATACACAACCACGCAGTTATAATAACAGCCCACACGGCTGGAATGAAACAATCACAACCACGCAGTTATATATAAAACAGCCCACATGGCTGTACCAAAAACCAACACAGCGGAAAAACGAAAACGGAAAGCCCACACAAGACAAATAGATACAATGCATGCCGGCACGGCTTAAACACAAATACAACACCAAAACCTGAAGATAGCCACATGGCTAAACACAAATACAATGCCAGAAATAATAAAAAGATATACAAAAGAAAACAAGTACGGTCTTCGGATGTGACGTAGGACCCGGCAGACAGGATACTCCGAGCGACACCAACCATCTACAGGCTACCTGAAAACATAAATGTATACATGCGGTGGTGAGTATAGGTAACTCAGCGGGTAATAGAAAAGACAGTGCATGGTCTACAAATAAAACATGGAGATCAAAAGTATACAGTCTCAGTAGGGAATAAAGAACATGCTCATACTATCATAATCAATGCACCTAAACATATCTGACATAATAACCTGACATATAAACTGTACAAACCACAACTAACATAATGACAGATACATACCCAATCTGGAATCGACCCATGGTACAATGATCAGTAAACTCAACAGACATACCCGTGACACCTGTGCAATATAAGTACGACTGCATATACATGTAAAATAAATGACATGTATGCAGCATGACAACCATATGCAACAATCATATCGCAAACAAATGCAACAACGACAATCACATGCAACTAGTATCTAGTAGGCATGTATGCAAATATAACCCCCAGATGCACCGTGCATCATATGCAAAAGTGCATGCATGCTCCATGGTCACCCCCGCCACCTCTCCGAACACCACGACCCCTGTATGGCTGAGAGGCTTGGGTCTGTGACGACTGTACTACCCTCCAGCCCACTATATAGTGGTCGAGGCGGACAGTCCGCTAGTAGCTATCTAACTACATAGCATCAGGGTCCTTGACTGCTCACAACGCCGGATCTCACTAAACCTCGTGACCGGGTGGCACGACAGGACTAGCAGCAACTGCTCCAACTACCACTACCCATGAGTGGCCGAGTGTGCGGTGCTAAACCAAACCAACTGATGACTCTCTCAACCACAAGAGAGACAACGGTGATCAGATGCAATGAATGATGAACATGATATATATATATATATAATCATCATCCATGCAACACCCCAAACCTCATAAATACCTCCAACATGAGTATAATCGTCATGATACCTCCATGTATCCCACCAAACATATGTACACACTACACATGTATAATCAACCAAACATCTCCAATAATCCCACACGACACATGTACACAAAATATAAGTACAATCAACATGTATCCTCCAGTAAAAACACAACAGACATGTGTGTATACCCCAAACATACAATCAACACAACTCCTCCAAAAGTACATGACAAATACGTATGTACACACCACATGTAAATGCACGGTCAACTAGATGACTTCTATAACACATACCCATCTATGTACAGTCCACATCATATACCCAATCAGCATGGGAATACCAACAACCCGACAATCCCTACAAGCCATACACTACACGTGTAATCACAACAGAGTAGATATCAAGAGTGGAGACTGTATATGAATTAAAATAGATCATCACAAGGGTCAAGCATAAGTATCATGCAGGAAAAACAGCAACCGATCATGATATAAGATAAAGCTGCCTAATTCATCCAATAATATCCATGCCCTAAGTACAAGAAAATCTATATAGAGGCCAAGGAAGAAATACCCGCCTTAAAATGTAGATCGTGGCAAGTAATCCCGCGTCGAGACTCTCGTCCCGAATCCAAGTCCTGCAGTAATCAATATATTTATATTTTATTTAGCTAAATTTATATGAATTAAATAGCTAAATAAAATCCCTAACTCAATAGGATCACTCCAATCAAAACTAATCTCTGACTAATCCTCCAAATCAACACATTATTTAATTCCAATAACAAATCCATCTCTCAAATACCAATCCACCACATAATGATATCCACCCACAATAACCTATCATAAAATTAAATCTCTATCATAAATCCACAACAACCTATCATCATCAACAACTAACTAAACCATCACATCTAATAATGCAATCAACAATCAATCCAATGATCCTAAGAATAATCATATAACAATCTACATCAACCAATCACCATGTCCATAATTCCAACTCAATACAAACCCTAATCACTCCAACACATACCAATAACGATCATGTATCCATTCACATAAATCGTTCACCCAATAGCCATTATAAGTCAACTCCAAAACTCACTTATCAAACACTACTCAAACCTCCTTAAAAATCCTTCAATCTTTCCAAACACAATCTACAATCCATCTACTAATCCAAACCAATGTGGGAATTAAATCAATCTTCAAAAACTCACCTAAAACTGGGTATAGTTGATGGTGTTTCACCGCCATCTTTAGAGCTACTGCTGCCCCCTCCCACTCCCATCACCTACTAACCAAACAGCCCAATCTAGATTTAAAATCTTAACCAACAAAGGAGCAATGATCGGATATCTATACCTCATCCATGATCTGTTGGAGTTGTTCCTTGTCCACCAGAGAATCCATCCAGGCAAAAGAAGTGGGATCAAGCTCTCTGCCAATAGGTATAGTCACAGAGAGGAACTCACTCCATCAGGGCAAACGACGCCAGGCGGAAGGGGGAAACAGAAAGGCAATAGATCAATCAGCTATAGGACGATCTGAAATGTGATAATCGAATATAAAATGAGGAACAATCCATGCTAGGGCTCACCTTTACGCCCCCCCCCCTCTTGGCCGAAGACTAACCTATGCAGCCAGCTATGCGATGGCAATGGAAATCTGGAGCTAGGGCACGGCCGAATAGGGGCTCGGGTGCTCGATGCCCGCTGAGATACGAAGGCTCAACCGAGCGTGGTCGAACGACAATAGCATCCGAAGAGGGCGGCTTAACTCCAACATCTTGAGGATCGACGGATCACAGCGGTACGAGAGAGAGAGGGAGGAGGGAGGCTCGACAACGACGATCGGGATGGACATCACCGGCGTGATCAAGAATCACTGGCATTAAGGCAGAGATGTGGTGGGAACCGAGAGAGAGGAGGAAGAGAAAGGTCGGGGAAGAGCCTCTGTCGGCGTCGGCGATCGACCGGAGAGGAATCACACGAGAAAGCCTCGGGGGGAAGAAAGCTCACGCGCGAAGGGAAAACAGAATTAGGAAAGAAAGGAAGAGAAATAGGGATTATATACTTAGGTTTAAGTAATTAAATCCTAAGTTGATTTCTCAATCAAATCCCACTTTAATTGGATATTCCAAACCGGCCTCCGTTGTACCCTGAATTTATCCCTTCAAAACGAGTCATACAGACTCCGTTTAAATCCCGAAAAATCTCTAAAAATTCCTAAAAAATCAATAAGATTTTTCGTCCAATAATATTTATTATTTATTTTACGATATCTTACATTCTCCCCCACTAATAAGAATTTGGTCCCCAAATTTACTGGTCAACTCAGGGATTTTCATCCAATGATAACCTCCAAGCATAATAACCAAACAACATCCTCATCTACTACTCCACCCTAGTATCATAAACATATCTCCATGCAAGATAATCCACCTCCAAGTGAATAGCGATGACTCTGTGGCTATGAGCACACACTGCATCTGCTACTTCCACACTGTTACCTAACCGACTGTGGATTAATCAACTACCTCCGAAATCCAAAATTCACTATCATCAGATCCTCCAACATCTATATAGGGCACTCAAACTATCTATCAGTCTGAGGATGAAAATCTATATTAAAGCAAAACTCCAAACCCAAAGTCTGCTAAAAACGCACTCAGAACCATGATGTGAAATAGCGGATCTCCATCCAATACAATACTCAGAGATATACCATAAGACCTGGTAATCTCTGTACAGCATAATCCTGCTACCCAATCCAAAAGAATCCGTCCTACAAATCGCTAGCTAGGGAGCATAGTCCTCAACAAATCAATGATTACCCGACACACCATATCCTCTCCATATCCTGGGTAATCTCACCACAAAGTCCGTCATAACATGCTCCCAACTCCACTCCAAATTACGAGTCTACTGAAACAATCCTACTGATCTCTGATGTTCAACTTCCACTGGCTGACATACTAGACATCAAGCTATAAAATCCGTGATGTCCTTCCTCATATCGTTCCACCAATAAAAATGCTCTCAGTCTCCCTACATCAGGTGTCAACCGAATGTATCACAAATCCATATCAATGTGTTTCCTACAGTAACTCCTCCCGGATAAGAAATGACTCGGGAACACACATGATCTCCCACGAAAATAAAGAATCCAATTCTAATTCCATGAGAATTCTAGCTATTGGTATGAGATTACTCCGCTCATACTACACCGGAACTGCACCAAACCTCAAATATGATACATCTGTGTAGAGTACAAATCCGTCTACACTAGAAAGTACAACTAAGACAGTGCAGTTAACACTTCTTGTTTCAACTCCTGAAACTGATCTCATACGCGTTTATCCATGAAAATGTCATACTCATCCTGAACAGTCCCGTCAACGGCATAATGCCGAATAAACCCTCAACCAATCTCCCGTAATATCCAGCTAGACCAAAGGAACAGCGAGTCTCCGGTATAGACCACGCCTATTCCCAACTGGTAACAATCTCTATCTCCTGCAGATCTACGGTATACTCCTACTGATCACCACATGTCCACATGTCCTAGTAATTTCACAGAAGACAATTATAATACGCACTACTGAACTTCGCATATAGATGTTCCCGACGAAACATCTATAGAACTATGCGAAGATAGTGTACGTGATCCACCTCGGATCGGGAATAGAGCATAATATCATCAATGAAGACAATGAAAACTAATCCAAACACCCTAGGAATACCAAATACATCGAGTCCATAAAAGCATCTAGAGCACTGTAAGCCTAAATGGTAAATCCAATGACTCATAATATCCGTACAACAGACTCACTCAGCCGTAAGATCCCCAACAAATCTGTGATCTGATCACCAACTACAAATCACCAAATCCATAAATATCACACAAGTGCTACTCCTCATGTCTCTATCAGCATCAAATACTAAACAATAAATCAAACACCCACTAATAGATCATCAAAAGATAACATATCACCACACCTGATCTCACAATATCCATCAAACTCCAATCATCCTCAACATCAATCAATCACACCCGATAGTCTCCTAAACAAAGATAGAGTCAAAGGAAAGTATCCAACCTTCAACCCCTACTACCAACAAACTAAACGTATCCAAAAGTCTGCCAAATCTCATCATCTCATCTTTTCTGATAATCAAATATCCACAGTAAAGGAATGTCAATCCTAAAATCAAAGGGTCATACAATCTCCTGACTAAGAGTCTACCCATCAAGAGAATATCTCCACCACCCTCATAATCATCCTATATATGTCCCTCGACAAATGCTGATAAAAAGTCAAACCCTCTTATATGAAATATAAACTACAAGATCTGGTAAAATGATCACATGGTCAAGGTCTTGAGCCACTAGATAGAGACAATGTTAGTTGAGTCGTCTAATCATTGTCTTGTACCCCATCATACTGTGATTGCTCCATCTGAGGTTCAGTAACCTCCAATATCAAGCAATGAACACAAAAATAGAGGTACACTACAACTAAACAACTGATCAAAATATCTGTCAATCGACGCTCTACCCCTCGAAGATCATCATATTCGAATGTACTCTCAAAGTTATACCCTTGTAACGGTTGTATCTCAAAGTGTTAAGCACGTAGCTTTACACTTTTCCACACCGTGCGGTATCCTATCAGAATGTACCTTCTAAGCCCCCCAACCAGGTACAGACAATCCATAGTCAAAGTCCCCATAGAATAGGATACATCGATCCTCTATAAACTGACTAAGCCGATAATGGTATATGACCAATTCAGTCCTTTCTACACCGGTATAAGTCAAAATATCTAGCCAAGTATGAAACATCCCAAAGATAGGAATCTCTAAAAGTAGAGTAAGTCAGTCCCCTACTGGTCGGACCAACAAAATAAATCGATCATCTCCTAACTGATCTAATAAGAGTAAATCAATCATCCACTGATGAAACTAACTAAGGTAAATCGATACACCACTACCCAAGTCAACCAGGGTAAATCGATCCTCTACTGACCGAACTAATAGGATCACAAAACCAACTAAGATAAGTCAAACCCCAACTGTCCAAGTCAACCAGGGTAATAAGTCAAACCATAACTACACAAGTCAACCAAGTAAATCAATCCTCAACAGGAGTAAACCGGTACTTTACTAACTGAGTCAACACGGGTATACAGATATCACTCACTACACAACTAATGATAACCGAGACTGGTATACGACTCTAACTCTCAACCAACTAGTAGTAACAGACAATAAACTACTGGTAGTATGATATGATGAATCCCCTGAGACTGTAATCCTTGATCTCCATTAGGTCAACCGTGATCAGTGATTGACCCAACACATGCAATGCATGCTACAAACAAATAGGCAAGTACCAACAAGAGAACACTAACACACATCATAACTATATGGGCAACAATACATACACCAACAGAAATGTATGATAACAATATGCAAACATACCTCCTATAGCCTGGAGATGTCCTGCTGCTACCTGGTCCCAAGACCCGAAAAGTCACATCAAGAAAACCGAATCACAAAATCCAAAACACGAATAATAGGCATCGTACCTACTCTGATACCAAAAATTGATATCAGATAAATCTCGAAAATCCAAAACGCATAGCAAGTATCGTAAACCTGCTCTGATACCAAAAATTGGTATCAGATAAATCTCTAAAATCAAGAACACAAAACAAAGCAGGCATCGTACCCGCTCTGATACCAAAAACTGTCACGCCCCAAAGGAGTCTCTGCCAGACAAAAATCCGACAGAGTCTCCCCTGTACCAGTGACAATATGAAGCATCACTACAAGCAAAATACATCAGCCACATGCGGCTGGAATATTTATATACACAACCACGCAGTTATAATAACAGCCCACACGGCTGGAATGAAACAATCACAACCACGCAGTTATATATAAAACAGCCCACACGGCTGTACCAAAAACCAACACAGCGGAAAAACGAAAACGGAAAGCCCACACAAGACAAATAGATACAATGCATGCCGGCACGGCTTAAACACAAATACAACACCAAAACCTGAAGATAGCCACATGGCTAAACACAAATACAATGCCAGAAATAATAAAAAGATATACAAAAGAAAACAAGTACGGTCTTCGGATGTGACGTAGGACCCGGCAGACAGGATACTCCGAGCGACACCAACCATCTACAGGCTACCTGAAAACATAAATGTATACATGCGGTGGTGAGTATAGGTAACTCAGCGGGTAATAGAAAAGACAGTGCACGGTCTACAAATAAAACATGGAGATCAAAAGTATACAGTCTCAGTAGGGAATAAAGAACATGCTCATACTATCATAATCAATGCACCTAAACATATCTGACATAATAACCTGACATATAAACTGTACAAACCACAACTAACATAATGACAGATACATACCCAATCTGGAATCGACCCATGGTACAATGATCAGTAAACTCACCGGATCTGCAACAGATACACCCGTGACACCTGTGCAATATAAGTACGACTGCATATACATGTAAAATAAATGACATGTATGCAGCATGACAACCATATGCAACAATCATATCGCAAACAAATGCAACAACGACAATCACATGCAACTAGTATCTAGTAGGCATGTATGCAAATATAACCCCCAGATGCACCGTGCATCATATGCAAAAGTGCATGCATGCTCCATGGTCACCCCCGCCACCTCTCCGAACACCACGACCCCTGTATGGCCGAGAGGCTTGGGTCTGTGACGAGCCCACTATATAGTGGTCGAGGCGGACAGTCCGCTAGTAGCTATCTAACTACATAGCATCAGGGTCCCTGACTGCTCACAACGCCGGATCTCACTAAACCTCGTGACCGGGTGGCACGACAGGACTAGCAGCAACTGCTCCAACTACCACTACCCATGAGTGGCCGAGTGTGCGGTGCTAAACCAAACCAACTGATGACTCTCTCAACCACAAGGGAGACAACGGTCATCAGATGCAATGAATGATGAACATGATATATATATATATATAATCATCATCCATGCAACACCCCAAACCTCATAAATACCTCCAACATGAGTATAATCGTCATGATACCTCCATGTATCCTACCAAACATATGTACACACTACACATGTATAATCAACCAAACATCTCCAATAATCCCACACGACACGTGTACACAAAATATAAGTACAATCAACATGTATCCTCCAGTAAAAACACAACAGACATGTGTGTATACCCCAAACATACAATCAACACAACTCCTCCAAAAGTACATGACAAATACGTATGTACACACCACATGTAAATGCACGGTCAACTAGATGACTCCTATAACACATACCCATCTATGTACAGTCCACATCATATACCCAATCAGCATGGGAATACCAACAACCCGACAATCCCTACAAGCCATACACTACACGTGTAATCACAACAGAGTAGATATCAAGAGTGGAGACTGTATATGAATTAAAATAGATCATCACAAGGGTCAAGCATAAGTATCATGCAGGAAAAACAGCAACCGATCATGATATAAGATAAAGCTGCCTAATTCATCCAATAATATCCATGCCCTAAGTACAAGAAAATCTATATAGAGGCCAAGGAAGAAATACCCGCCTTAAAATGTAGATCGTGGCAAGTAATCCCGCGTCGAGACTCTCGTCCCGAATCCAAGTCCTGCAGTAATCAATATATTTATATTTTATTTAGCTAAATTTATATGAATTAAATAGCTAAATAAAATCCCTAACTCAATAGGATCACTCCAATCAAAACTAATCTCTGACTAATCCTCCAAATCAACACATTATTTAATTCCAATAACAAATCCATCTCTCAAATACCAATCCACCACATAATGATATCCACCCACAATAACCTATCATAAAATTAAATCTCTATCATAAATCCACAACAACCTATCATCATCAACAACTAACTAAACCATCACATCTAATAATGCAATCAACAATCAATCCAATGATCCTAAGAATAATCATATAACAATCACCATGTCCATAATTCCAACTCAATACAAACCCTAATCACTCCAACACATACCAATAACGATCATGTATCCATTCACATAAATCGTTCACCCAATAGCCATTATAAGTCAACTCCAAAACTCACTTATCAAACACTACTCAAACCTCCTTAAAAATCCTTCAATCTTTCCAAACACAATCTACAATCCATCTACTAATCCAAACCAATGTGGGAATTAAATCAATCTTCAAAAACTCACCTAAAACTGGGTATAGTTGATGGTGTTTCACCGCCATCTTTAGAGCTACTGCTGCCCCCTCCCACTCCCATCACCTACTAACCAAACAGCCCAATCTAGATTTAAAATCTTAACCAACAAAGGAGCAATGATCGGATATCTATACCTCATCCATGATCTGTTGGAGTTGTTCCTTGTCCACCAGAGAATCCATCCAGGCAAAAGAAGTGGGATCAAGCTCTCTGCCAATAGGTATAGTCACAGAGAGGAACTCACTCCATCAGGGCAAACGACGCCAGGCGGAAGGGGGAAACAGAAAGGCAATAGATCAATCAGCTATAGGACGATCTGAAATGTGATAATCGAATATAAAATGAGGAACAATCCATGCTAGGGCTCACCTTTACGCCCCCCCCCCTCTTGGCCGAAGACTAACCTATGCAGCCAGCTATGCGATGGCAATGGAAATCTGGAGCTAGGGCACGGCCGAATAGGGGCTCGGGTGCTCGATGCCCGCTGAGATACGAAGGCTCAACCGAGCGTGGTCGAACGACAATAGCATCCGAAGAGGGCGGCTTAACTCCAACATCTTGAGGATCGACGGATCACAGCGGTACAAGAGAGAGAGGGAGGAGGGAGGCTCGACAACGACGATCGGGATGGACATCACCGGCGTGATCAAGAATCACTGGCATTAAGGCAGAGATGTGGTGGGAACCGAGAGAGAGGAGGAAGAGAAAGGTCGGGGAAGAGCCTCTGTCGGCGTCGGCGATCGACCGGAGAGGAATCACACGAGAAAGCCTCGGGGGGAAGAAAGCTCACGCGCGAAGGGAAAACAGAATTAGGAAAGAAAGGAAGAGAAATAGGGATTATATACTTAGGTTTAAGTAATTAAATCCTAAGTTGATTTCTCAATTAAATCCCACTTTAATTGGATATTCCAAACCGGCCTCCGTTGTACCCTGAATTTATCCCTTCAAAACGAGTCATACAGACTCCGTTTAAATCCCGAAAAATCTCTAAAAATTCCTGAAAAATCAATAAGATTTTTCGTCCAATAATATTTATTATTTATTTTACGATATCTTACATTCTCCCCCACTAATAAGAATTTGGTCCCCAAATTTACTGGTCAACTCAGGGATTTTCATCCAATGATAACCTCCAAGCATAATAACCAAACAACATCCTCATCTACTACTCCACCCTAGTATCATAAACATATCTCCATGCAAGATAATCCACCTCCAAGTGAATAGCGATGACTCTGTGGCTATGAGCACACACTGCATCTGCTACTTCCACACTGTTACCTAACCGACTGTGGATTAATCAACTACCTCCGAAATCCAAAATTCACTATCATCAGATCCTCCAACATCTATATAGGGCACTCAAACTATCTATCAGTCTGAGGATGAAAATCTATATTAAAGCAAAACTCCAAACCCAAAGTCTGCTAAAAACGCACTCAGAACCATGATGTGAAATAGCGGATCTCCATCCAATACAATACTCAGAGATATACCATAAGACCTGGTAATCTCTGTACAGCATAATCCTGCTACCCAATCCAAAAGAATCCGTCCTACAAATCGCTAGCTAGGGAGCATAGTCCTCAACAAATCAATGATTACCCGACACACCATATCCTCTCCATATCCTGGGTAATCTCACCACAAAGTCCGTCATAACATGCTCCCAACTCCACTCCAAATTACGAGTCTACTGAAACAATCCTACTGATCTCTGATGTTCAACTTCCACTGGCTGACATACTAGACATCAAGCTATAAAATCCGTGATGTCCTTCCTCATATCGTTCCACCAATAAAAATGCTCTCAGTCTCCCTACATCAGGTGTCAACCGAATGTATCACAAATCCATATCAATGTGTTTCCTACAGTAACTCCTCCCGGATAAGAAATGACTCGGGAACACACATGATCTCCCACGAAAATAAAGAATCCAATTCTAATTCCATGAGAATTCTAGCTATTGGTATGAGATTACTCCGCTCATACTACACCGGAACTGCACCAAACCTCAAATATGATACATCTGTGTAGAGTACAAATCCGTCTACACTAGAAAGTACAACTAAGACAGTGCAGTTAACACTTCTTGTTTCAACTCCTGAAACTGATCTCATACGCGTTTATCCATGAAAATGTCATACTCATCCTGAACAGTCCCGTCAACGGCATAATGCCGAATAAACCCTCAACCAATCTCCCGTAATATCCAGCTAGACCAAAGGAACAGCGAGTCTCCGGTATAGACCACGCCTATTCCCAACTGGTAACAATCTCTATCTCCTGCAGATCTACGGTATACTCCTACTGATCACCACATGTCCACATGTCCTAGTAATTTCACAGAAGACAATTATAATACGCACTACTGAACTTCGCATATAGATGTTCCCGACGAAACATCTATAGAACTATGCGAAGATAGTGTACGTGATCCACCTCGGATCGGGAATAGAGCATAATATCATCAATGAAGACAATGAAAACTAATCCAAACACCCTAGGAATACCAAATACATCGAGTCCATAAAAGCATCTAGAGCACTGTAAGCCTAAATGGTAAATCCAATGACTCATAATATCCGTACAACAGACTCACTCAGCCGTAAGATCCCCAACAAATCTGTGATCTGATCACCAACTACAAATCACCAAATCCATAAATATCACACAAGTGCTACTCCTCATGTCTCTATCAGCATCAAATACTAAACAATAAATCAAACACCCACTAATAGATCATCAAAAGATAACATATCACCACACCTGATCTCACAATATCCATCAAACTCCAATCATCCTCAACATCAATCAATCACACCCGATAGTCTCCTAAACAAAGATAGAGTCAAAGGAAAGTATCCAACCTTCAACCCCTACTACCAACAAACTAAACGTATCCAAAAGTCTGCCAAATCTCATCATCTCATCTTTTCTGATAATCAAATATCCACAGTAAAGGAATGTCAATCCTAAAATCAAAGGGTCATACAATCTCCTGACTAAGAGTCTACCCATCAAGAGAATATCTCCACCACCCTCATAATCATCCTATATATGTCCCTCGACAAATGCTGATAAAAAGTCAAACCCTCTTATATGAAATATAAACTACAAGATCTGGTAAAATGATCACATGGTCAAGGTCTTGAGCCACTAGATAGAGACAATGTTAGTTGAGTCGTCTAATCATTGTCTTGTACCCCATCATACTGTGATTGCTCCATCTGAGGTTCAGTAACCTCCAATATCAAGCAATGAACACAAAAATAGAGGTACACTACAACTAAACAACTGATCAAAATATCTGTCAATCGACGCTCTACCCCTCGAAGATCATCATATTCGAATGTACTCTCAAAGTTATACCCTTGTAACGGTTGTATCTCAAAGTGTTAGGCACGTAGCTTTACACTTTTCCACACCGTGCGGTATCCTATCAGAATGTACCTTCTAAGCCCCCCAACCAGGTACAGACAATCCATAGTCAAAGTCCCCATAGAATAGGATACATCGATCCTCTATAAACTGACTAAGCCGATAATGGTATATGACCAATTCAGTCCTTTCTACACCGGTACAAGTCAAAATATCTAACCAAGTATGAAACATCCCAAAGATAGGAATCTCTAAAAGTAGAGTAAGTCAGTCCCCTACTGGTCGGACCAACAAAATAAATCGATCATCTCCTAACTGATCCAATAAGAGTAAATCAATCATCCACTGATGAAACTAACTAAGGTAAATCGATACACCACTACCCAAGTCAACAAGGGTAAATCGATCCTCTACTGACCGAACTAATAGGATCACAAAACCAACTAAGATAAGTCAAACCCCAACTGTCCAAGTCAACAAGGGTAATAAGTCAAACCATAACTACACAAGTCAACCAAGTAAATCAATCCTCAACAGGAGTAAACCGGTACTTTACTAACTGAGTCAACACGGGTATACAGATATCATTCACTACACAACTAATGATAACCGAGACTGGTATACGACTCCAACTCTCAACCAACTAGTAGTAATAGACACTAAACTACTGGTAGTATGATATGATGAATCCCCTGAGACTGTAATCCTTGATCTCCATTAGGTCAACCGTGATCAGTGATTGACCCAACACATGCAATGCATGCTACAAACAAATAGGCAAGTACCAACAAGAGAACACTAACACACATCATAACTATATGGGCAACAATACATACACCAACAGAAATGTATGATAACAATATGCAAACATACCTCCTATAGCCTGGAGATGTCCTGCTGCTACCTGGTCCCAAGACCCGAAAAGTCACATCAAGAAAACCGAATCACAAAATCCAAAACACGAATAATAGGCATCGTACCTACTCTGATACCAAAAATTGATATCAGATAAATCTCGAAAATCCAAAACGCATAGCAAGTATCGTAAACCTGCTCTGATACCAAAAATTGGTATCAGATAAATCTCTAAAATCAAGAACACAAAACAAAGCAGGCATCGTACCCGCTCTGATACCAAAAACTGTCACGCCCCAAAGGAGTCTCTGCCAGACAAAAATCCGACAGAGTCTCCCCTGTACCAGTGACAATATGAAGCATCACTACAAGCAAAATACATCAGCCACATGCGGCTGGAATATTTATATACACAACCACGCAGTTATAATAACAGCCCACACGGCTGGAATGAAACAATCACAACCACGCAGTTATATATAAAAAACCAACACAGCGGAAAAACGAAAACGGAAAGCCCACACAAGACAAATAGATACAATGCATGCCGGCACGGCTTAAACACAAATACAACACCAAAACCTGAAGATAGCCACATGGCTAAACACAAATACAATGCCAGAAATAATAAAAAGATATACAAAAGAAAACAAGTACGGTCTTCGGATGTGACATAGGACCCGGCAGACAGGATACTCCGAGCGACACCAACCATCTACAGGCTACCTGAAAACATAAATGTATACATGCGGTGGTGAGTATAGGTAACTCAGCGGGTAATAGAAAAGACAGTGCACGGTCTACAAATAAAACATGGAGATCAAAAATATACAGTCTCAGTAGGGAATAAAGAACATGCTCATACTATCATAATCAATGCACCTAAACATATCTGACATAATAACCTGACATAAACTGTACAAACCACAACTAACATAATGACAGATACATACCCAATCTGGAATCGACCCATGGTACAATGATCAGTAAACTCACCGGATCTGCAACAGATACACCCGTGACACCTGTGCAATATAAGTACGACTGCATATACATGTAAAATAAATGACATGTATGCAGCATGACAACCATATGCAACAATCATATCGCAAACAAATGCAACAACGACAATCACATGCAACTAGTATCTAGTAGGCATGTATGCAAATATAACCCCCAGATGCACCGTGCATCATATGCAAAAGTGCATGCATGCTCCATGGTCACCCCCGCCACCTCTCCGAACACCACGACCCCTGTATGGCCGAGAGGCTTGGGTCTGTGACGACTGTACTACCCTCCAGCCCACTATATAGTGGTCGAGGCGGACAGTCCGCTAGTAGCTATCTAACTACATAGCATCAGGGTCCCTGACTGCTCACAACGCCGGATCTCACTAAACCTCGTGACCGGGTGGCACGACAGGACTAGCAGCAACTGCTCCAACTACCACTACCCATGAGTAGCCGAGTGTGCGGTGCTAAACCAAACCAACTGATGACTCTCTCAACCACAAGGGAGACAACGGTCATCAGATGCAATGAATGATGAACATGATATATATATATATAATCATCATCCATGCAACACCCCAAACCTGATAAATACCTCCAACATGAGTATAATCGTCATGATACCTCCATGTATCCTACCAAACATATGTACACACTACACATGTATAATCAACCAAACATCTCCAATAATCCCACACGACACGTGTACACAAAATATAAGTACAATCAACATGTA
This sequence comes from Zingiber officinale, assembly GCF_018446385.1. Classification (NCBI taxonomy): domain Eukaryota; kingdom Viridiplantae; phylum Streptophyta; class Magnoliopsida; order Zingiberales; family Zingiberaceae; genus Zingiber; species Zingiber officinale. Next base: position 59,543,576 of record NC_055995.1, on the reverse strand, counting down.
TCCTCCAGTAAAAACACAACAGACATGTGTGTATACCCCAAACATACAATCAACACAACTCCTCCAAAAGTACATGACAAATACGTATGTACACACCACATGTAAATGCACGGTCAACTAGATGACTCCTATAACACATACCCATCTATGTACAGTCCACATCATATACCCAATCAGCATGGGAATACCAACAACCCGACAATCCCTACAAGCCATACACTACACGTGTAATCACAACAGAGTAGATATCAAGAGTGGAGACTGTATATGAATTAAAATAGATCATCACAAGGGTCAAGCATAAGTATCATGCAGGAAAAACAGCAACCGATCATGATATAAGATAAAGCTGCCTAATTCATCCAATAATATCCATGCCCTAAGTACAAGAAAATCTATATAGAGGCCAAGGAAGAAATACCCGCCTTAAAATGTAGATCGTGGCAAGTAATCCCGCGTCGAGACTCTCGTCCCGAATCCAAGTCCTGCAGTAATCAATATATTTATATTTTATTTAGCTAAATTTATATGAATTAAATAGCTAAATAAAATCCCTAACTCAATAGGATCACTCCAATCAAAACTAATCTCTGACTAATCCTCCAAATCAACACATTATTTAATTCCAATAACAAATCCATCTCTCAAATACCAATCCACCACATAATGATATCCACCCACAATAACCTATCATAAAATTAAATCTCTATCATAAATCCACAACAACCTATCATCATCAACAACTAACTAAACCATCACATCTAATAATGCAATCAACAATCAATCCAATGATCCTAAGAATAATCATATAACAATCACCATGTCCATAATTCCAACTCAATACAAACCCTAATCACTCCAACACATACCAATAACGATCATGTATCCATTCACATAAATCGTTCACCCAATAGCCATTATAAGTCAACTCCAAAACTCACTTATCAAACACTACTCAAACCTCCTTAAAAATCCTTCAATCTTTCCAAACACAATCTACAATCCATCTACTAATCCAAACCAATGTGGGAATTAAATCAATCTTCAAAAACTCACCTAAAACTGGGTATAGTTGATGGTGTTTCACCGCCATCTTTAGAGCTACTGCTGCCCCCTCCCACTCCCATCACCTACTAACCAAACAGCCCAATCTAGATTTAAAATCTTAACCAACAAAGGAGCAATGATCGGATATCTATACCTCATCCAAGATCTGTTGGAGTTGTTCCTTGTCCACCAGACAATCCATCCAGGCAAAAGAAGTGGGATCAAGCTCTCTGCCAATAGGTATAGTCACAGAGAGGAACTCACTCCATCAGGGCAAACGACGCCAGGCGGAAGGGGGAAACAGAAAGGCAATAGATCAATCAGCTATAGGACGATCTGAAATGTGATAATCGAATATAAAATGAGGAACAATCCATGCTAGGGCCCCCCTTTCCCCCCCCCCCCCCCCCCCTCTTGGCCGAAGACTAACCTATGCAGCCAGCTATGCGATGGCAATGGAAATCTGGAGCTAGGGCACGGCCGAATAGGGGCTCGGGTGCTCGATGCCCGCTGAGATACGAAGGCTCAACCGAGGGTGGTCGAACGACAATAGCATCCGAAGGGGGCGGCTTAACTCCAACATCTTGAGGATCGACGGATCACAGCGGTACGAGAGAGAGAGGGAGGAGGGAGGCTCGACAACGACGATCGGGATGGACATCACCGGCGTGATCAAGAATCACTGGCATCAAGGCAGATATGTGGTGGGAACCGAGAGAGAGGAGGAAGAGAAAGGTCGGGGAAGAGCCTCTGTCGGCGTCGGCGATCGACCGGAGAGGAATCACACGAGAAAGCCTCGGGGGGAAGAAAGCTCACGCGCGAAGGGAAAACAGAATTAGGAAAGAAAGGAAGAGAAATAGGGATTATATACTTAGGTTTAAGTAATTAAATCCTAAGTTGATTTCTCAATCAAATCCCACTTTAATTGGATATTCCAAACCGGCCTCCGTTGTACCCCGAATTTATCCCTTCAAAACGAGTCATACAGACTCCGTTTAAATCCCGAAAAATCTCTAAAAATTCCTGAAAAATCAATAAGATTTTTCATCCAATAATATTTATTATTTATTTTACGATATCTTACAACATCACTCACATCCCTCCGCATAATTTGTTGCATATCTAGTAATCGCCTTTATAGTCCACCCAGTTACGGGTGACGTTTGACGAAGCACTAGTAGAATTTTGGCTTTTTACTTCGCCACTCTTTACTTCGGCGATTGTTAATTACGAAGTAATATATAACAATCAACTTCATTAATAATACTAGCGAAGTAAAATATTAATTTTTACTTCGGAATTTAAAAAACAAGGGTTTCACTATTAATTTTAATAATATTTTACTTCGGTACATTAATTTTGATAAAGTAAAAAAAATTAAAATATATATAAAAAAAATTTTGTGTGAAGTAAAAAGATGAACCGGATGAGAATTAATTAGATGTATAATTTCCATCTCACTTCTAATTTTTATAAATCTTAATTAACATTATAATTGCTAAAATAAATAACCACTCCAAAATATTCCAAGCCCTAGCAGTACTCGTGCGTCTCCAACCTTCACCGCGCCTCACGTTTTTCCATCTCCATCGAGCTTGTGTCTCCAACCTTCATCGCGCCTCACCGTTTTTCCATCTCCATCGAGCCTCCATTTTTTCATCTCTAGCTTGCATCTCAGTCCTCCGCGTCTCAAGCTTTGCATCTACGTTCTCCGCGTCTCCAGCCTGTGTTTCCAGCCTGCGTCTCCATCCTTGCGTCTCCGTCCTCGGTTTTTTGCGTCTCCAGTTGTGCGTCTCTAGCCGTGCGTCTCCAGCCGTGCGTCTCCAGCCGTGCGTCTCCGTCCACCATTTTTGCGTCTTTAGTCTTACATTATATGTCAGTCATCTACCGCCCTTTCTCAAATCTAGTTTGATGTTTCTAGAAATCTGCTATAAGTTCTTATTTTGACTAATTTATAGTTCATCGTTTTCGATTTTCAAGGAATCAGTGAACCAAGGAAAGAGCCAAACCGAGGAAGATCCACTGCGGCTTGGATCTGAGCCTCTGTGGCTTTCCGACTTCTCGGCTCGTCTTCTCTTGGGCTCCTGCTGTTAATTGGATCTGGTGAACTGAGGGAAATGGTGCCGCAGTAGCTTCTTGTGGCGTCTCTTGACGTAGATTCTTCACTTTATTGGGTGTCAAACTGTATTGGACGTAGTTCGACGAGGTTTTGTGGAACCGGTGAGGTAACCGTGGAAAGATTCAATTTTGGTGGAGATATGGAAATTCAAGGTACGCGTCAGAGTCGGATAACTTAAATTCATTTTTTTGCACTGGTGTTTTACTTAATCAGAACTAGCAAATTTTGAATGAAATTCCCATTGGAGGAATAGGGCCGTCTTCTTTCCTCTCCAAAGGTACTTTTTTTCCCTTCGAGTCTAGATTTGGAAAGGTAGGTTAAAAAAATAACATACAGTGAGCGGTGAGAGGGACTCTTGTAACCCTCCCATCAAGAATAGTTTTCAGGGTCTCTTTAATTTCCTACGGTAAATTTCGAAGATTATTTAACCAATAGTATTTCATAACCAGTGTGTTAATTATCAATATTCCAAATGATTTTTTGTATTTGTATTTAGTATAAAGGTTTCATGATGTGCACAGGTGTTCATTCAGTACTTTCATGAAACCTTGCAATTTATGTGAAATTCCGGCAAATAAGAATTTCATCATGATTAAATTATTGTATGCAGTTTTAATATGAGCCAGTAAGTACTATAGTAGTATAATAACTTTGGGTCTGCAATTGCTCCATGCAATGGAAGCATTAGTCATATGCTAATGACTTTAGTTATTGAACCATAGACTGTGATGAACAACATGGGGGTATCGAGGTGATGATAACTAGCTTCCACGAATGGAGAGAATGCAAAAAATCTCTTTTGATTCTTTGAGAGGAGAATCCATATCGTCTTGAAGAATGAACAAGAAAGAGAGGATCATTTTGTTTAAACTTGTGTACATATAAATTTTGTATGCAAAATTATTTATGTGTACCTCTTTCAAAGAAAATAAGCTACTCTAAAATGAAACATCTCCAATAACTTAGTCATGGTGGTTTGACTCACTGTTACAACTAATTTCCATTAGAACAGAATCTATAGTATAAAAAGTCTATAATTATTTTCTGATGCAGCAAAGAAGCACATAACAAAAGCTTAGGTCACAAGCCAACAATTTGAATCATGGCAGCCATATGTTAATATCTTAACACAATTCCTCTCTTATGACTTTGTTGTCTTGTTGGATAAAGTATGATGAGGATGATATAAATAACTTGCAAATATATAAGTGTTTGTTTATTATGGTCAAGCAATCATGTAATTTATGCAATATTTAGTTATTTAAATAATGATTGAATCATGATAGAATTGTTTTATGTGCTATTAATTTAAATCAATAGTATTTTTTCATGTGGACATTTGACATGCCTGCCACCATTAGAGTTCATGGCTTTTGGAAGTAATGTTTTCTATGTTCCTATGTAGCAAGGTAACTCATGTCTTGTCTTTCCTTAAATTTTAAATTTACTATATTGAATATATAACCAGAGCAATTCGTATTCTTTTTCTTTTCTTTGTATTCAATTTCCTTTGCTTTTGTCATCATTACTCAAAGGAATCATCATGGTTAGGCCAACTAAATTGTGCTTATTTCAGATTAGACTAGAAGCTTATTTCAGATATAACAATTTTAGTCAATGTTATATTTTTATTTTTGCAGGTACCATTGGATCTTGACTATCGTCAATGAAGATAAAAATATAATATATTTATTGGACGCTATGTCTAATAGAAACCGAGACGATGCATGGAATACTATGATGACCAAGTAGGTAGTAGATTGTGTTGATTTTGAATGCATTCACTTATAAATATGAAAAATATAACTTTTTTACTTTTTAAAATGTAGTTGGGTCAAGATGTACAATGCCTCAAAGGGTATTGCTAAATCACCAGGTTTTAAACAATTGACGGTATGTATTGTACATATATATTAAGACATAAATGGATAGTTCCTATTATTTGGATTGTAATTGTTGTATTACTTTTTTGATTACATTATAGGGTAATCTAAAACAAAGTGGTTCTGTTGAATGCAGATATTGTGTGATGAGGTACATGAAAGACATAGTTGAATGTGAAAATCCACAGTTGGAGAAGATGGTGAGTTTCTTCTTTATGATATATAATGAATGTAATGATTTTTAAATCTAATGTATTTTTGTAGATTTTATAAATCTAATGCATTTTTGTTTTTTTTACATAAAAGTTTGCAGGAACAATCAAGAATCAATATTACAACCAATCTCAATATGATGAAGTCAGAAGTGAATGGAGCAAATTTATCTACTTGTATCTAGGTGCCTAAATGGGTCATGTACGTTAGGATAAATATTTTATTTTACATTATAGATTTTTTGACATACATACCTGTGGATACACTTTTGGTTTATGGATGTACTTTTTAGTTATGCTTGTGGATATATATATATATATATATATATATATATATATATATATATTTGTGGATTGATGGATAAATTTCTGGATTGTTATGGTATTTGTCATTTTGTGGATCTAATTAATACATTTTAATTTTGATGAAGTGAAAAATATTTTTTTACTTCATCACATTAAAATTGTGCCGAAGTCAAAGGTAACATTTACTTCACCGCAGTTTAATAATTGCGAAGTCATATCTTATCAATTACTTCAGTATAATACAAAACAATGATGTCTTGGTAATCAATTACTTTGTTAATAAATATAAACTATGAAGTAACATAATACCAATTACTTCGATAAATAAAAAATATGGCGAAGTTATATATTATATTTACTTCGCCAATCAATATAAACCGTGATGTTACATGTCATCTATTGCTTCAACACGTTACACAACCGATGAAGTAAAAGATATTTTTTTACTTCAGCAATACATTTAAATCGTAAAGTTATATATTATTTTTTACTTCAGCACTTTACAAAACAAACGAAGTAAAAGATGTTTTTTTACTTCAGCATCGGTCCAACTTTGAACCGGTTTTGCCTCTTTGAACCGGTCAAAGACTTCGCTTTTTTCCTAGATACAACTTCGGTAATACGATGAAGTAAAATAGTACCCTATTACTTCACGTGCGTCTACTTCGGTAATTATCTATCTACGACTTCGGAGAATATACGAAGTAAAAAGTCAAAATTCTACTAGTGAAGCCAAAGTATGCAACTCCTTATGTAGGGAACCATGGTGACTTTAGGTTCAAGGGCTAATAGTCATACTAATAGTCACATAAGAAAGTATATGACACTCATATAACGATCCATGATACTTCCTCATGGCGGGTCATTCAGTATACATTCTCCAATGCATACACATGTGTCAACTTGATATCTCTATATCCATGACTTGTGAGATCAAGTCATCGAATTGACCTACATGCTAGTCTCGTCGCATTAACATTGTCCCTGAATATTAATACTTAACTAGGAATGATTAAGAGTAGTGTTCTCTATATCATCTCACTATCGATTCAACCAATCGATTGATATAGATAGGAACTTTCTACTCAAGGATGCTATTATACTTAGTTATTTGGCACCAATACAAGTAAGTATAATAACCAAAACAAATGCCTTTTTATATATATAGGAATATGATACAATGAGTCCAACAAACATCATATGATTGGCTCTAGGGCTCTAACTAACAGATTGCCCTAGCAATCTCCATATATTGTCAAACATCAAAATTCAAACATCACGACTCAAGCTTGACCCAACTCAAGCTTAGTCAAACTGGTCAAACTTGACCAAGGGAAATTGCCCAACAGTAGTTACAGTGTTGTAGCAACTACTTGGAATATTAACTGCTACAACGATGTAACAATTACTTTGACGGCTAGCTGCTATAGCGTTGTAGCAGCTACTTGGAATGTTAACTGCTAAAATAGTGTAGCAGCTACTTCGACGGCTAGCTGCTATAATATTGTAGCAACTACTTGGAATGTTAACTGCTACAATGGTATAGCAGTTACTTCGACAGCTAACTACTAAAATATTGTAGCAACTACTTGTAATGTTAACTGATCTACCGGTGTAGCAACTACTTCGACGGCTAGCTGCTACAACGTTATGGTAACTACTTGAAATGTTAACTGCTCGAATGGTGTAGCATCTACTTGGAATGCTAACTGTTACAACGGTGTAGCAGTTACTTCGACAGCTAGCTGCTACTATGTTGTAGTAGTTACTTCGACAGGTAACTACTACAACGGTGTAGTAGCTAATTCCATAATATAGACTGCTACAATATTATAGTAGCTACTTCGACGATTAGCTACTACAATGTTATAGCAACTACGTTGACAGGTAACTACTACAACGGTGTAGTAACTACTTCAACGATTAACTACTACATCATTTTAGCAGCTACTTTAACGGCTAGTTGTTATAATGTTGTAGCAGCTACTTGGAATTTTAACTGCTACAACGGTGTAGCAGATAATTCCACAATGTAGACTATTATCCTACAATAGCTACTCCATGTAATAGCTGCTCTATGTTATAGCAACTACCCTACATTAGTTACTACACGTTGTAACAGCTAGCTGACACCAATTAATATATAACGACTTATCAATTAATAATAATGGAGACATACCTACTCTGGATCATTGATCCGTCACTTCGATAGAATGCCCACTTATACCTGTTATAAACCATGGCCCATGAACACAGGTAGAATCCGAATTTGGTAGAAGGACAACTGTGTACGCGTGATACTCCTATTCCCGAATTTTACAGTGACCTAATTTTCCTATAAAATGATGGTGTTGTAGAGACTCTTTCATTATCGCTTCCACATCATCACTCTTTTACAAGTCTTCTCACTTTCTCTATCATTCTTTCTTTCATGACACTTTTACGAGTAGCATAACTATGCTGCCATCTTCTCTACACTACCTTCTTTAATCCTTTCATGGCATCCACTGTATTTGTCCAAAATATGGTATTGTGTCTTCCTCCCAAAATGGAAATGACAAGGTGGTCATGTTGCCTTTTGCGGTGTATTGTAAGCTTTCATATGGATGTACGTAGTCAGTTTGGGGTTTAGAAAGAAATATCTTTGTTTAAAATCTAATTGTGTGTCTTCCTTGTTATATTCTTTCATCTTCCAGATTTTGTGCTACAATGAATTTCAAGAATCCTGTTGTGTTGATATGATCATCCAAACTTCTCCCACTACTACGCGAAGTAAATGGAAAAGACAAGAAGGGCGATCAGCTAGTGGACTAGCATATTCTTAGAATGTCATGGTGGCATTTGTATGGCTCAATTAGATGCCAATGTTCACATATCGACACCTACAATACAATATGACAAGAAGTTCTCCGGCTCACTATTAAATTCTGTCAAAGAAATACATCAGATCATAGTGATAATCTTGATGATACATTAAAATGTTGGTTTTCAACCGGTAGTAGATAACTATCCAACTATCTGCTACACGTTGTAGCCGCTACGACATGTACGTTGTGTCATTGTAGGATAAATTTTATTAAAAAATATTTGGCAAATAATCTGTTCTTTCATTGTGAATTATTTATTTTTTATAAATTTAAATGATTTTTTGATTATATAATGTTTTTGTAGCAGCTATATTTTCTAGCAGATAGTACACCTAAAAATATTTTCATTATATATATAAACTTGGTAAAAATTTATTTAAAATTATTTTAATCTTTAATTATCTCTAATTCTAAGATATTATTAAGATTTATACTACAATGTACAACAACTAATTGTTACATGTTCTAGCAGCTACTTTGACAGTTAGCTGCTATAACATGTAGTAGCTACTTGGAAAGTTAACAGCTACACGTTGTAGCAGCTATTTAGAAAGTGAACTTCTACAATATATAATAGCTACATGGTAAGTCGATTCATTTTAAGTTATAATTTCCTCTATTCGTAATATGTATTGTTTATATGTGATTTTAAATGATCTATTTAATGAATATAGGACTAAACATATGTTGTCTTTATTGGACGTTAGCCGGGTGTTTATGACACCTAGATAGAAGCATATATATAAGTTAATCTTTTTAAGGGTGCTATACAAGGCCTTCGAGAATAAACAGGATATAATAAGAGCTTTGAAGCCTATAATGTGCTATCCTATAATGTTATTTATCTTTTTATTTTAAATAACGCCTTATATTTTTCTTAGTTGCATAATTTGCAGCAAACTTACCAATTTAGGGAGCTTCAATTTTCCACATTTGATTTAATGGTAAGACGTTTAAATTTAATTCTTAATTCCCTCAAATCCTAATAATATATTAGGATTTATACTAAAACGTAAAATCCCTGCACTATCTGCTACAACATGTAGCAACTACTTCGACAACTAGCTTCTACACGTGGTAACAGCTACTTTGACAGCTAATTACTACAACTTTGTATCAGTTACTTGGAATGTTAGCTACTACAACGTTGTAGCAGCTACTTGGACTGTTAGCTACTACAACTATATAACAGTTACTTCGATAGTTAGCTGCTATAATGTTGTAGCAGCTACTTCGACGGATAGCTGCTACAATGGTGTAGCAGCTACTTCGACACTCCAAACAACCCTTTTTTTTACCATTTTTTTTCTATAATTTGCAGGAAACTTACCAAACATCATTTTCCATAAACTATTCAATGGTAAGTCTTTTCAAGTTAGCTACTTAGTTGTTTCTAAATAGTTAATAAACATTTATATTTGTCTGGGTTGCCATTTTTTATATCCTGTATTTTAGTTTTCATGGTTGATACATTTTAGTATTTTATGATTTAAGTTGTAACTGCTACAACGTGTATCAGCTATCAATCAAGTAGCTACAAAAACTTATAGCAGTTATCTGACAATAACTACTACACAATATAGCAACTACCCTAAATAGCTGCTCCACATTATAACAGCTACCTTACAATACCTGCTCCACGTTGTAGCAGCTAGTTGACACTAATTAATATATGATGAGTGTTGGTGTAGGGTTCACCAGAATCGAACCTGAGTTTTAATGTTGTCAAAGATTCAAGTTAAGTCTTGTTATTATTTAACAAGTTAACTAAGTGTGCAAGATATTTACTGGGCTGGGAAAGTCTTAGCAGATCATGGAAGCCAGGAAGAAACCCAAGTGGGTCGAGAGAACCCGACACTTGGCAGAGAAGCTTGATAGGTCTGGAGGACCGAAGATCAAGAGGAAGTCTTGGTGAGCCGATTCAATGCTAATTAGCAAAGTCCAAACAAATCTAGAGGACCAATGTTTGGCAGGTAGGTTGAGGTAAGCAACTAGAGAAGAGCGACAGTGAGGACATGTTTTGAAAAGGAACAAACCCTAGGCCGCTGATCTAACTGAAGAAACTGGAAAGGTTTCCAAGTTGAGATTAAGACAGTTCTATTGTCAAATACTATTCATGCATCTTACTACTCATACATTATACTGTGCTAACTTTGTTTTGCATGAGTATTTATAATAACTTTGTTTTACATATTCGGCCTGATCGGTCGATAGAACCTATGGATCGGTAGACTCAACCAACTTGTTATAAAGAAGAGATAAGCTCGACAGTAAAGTTGGTATGTTGACTGATCAGTTGACCGAACCAGTAGATCAGTCAACCGAAACAAGTCAAAGTGGCATAGATTAGATCGATTAGAAGCAAAGTTAGAAGTCAGCCTGATTTGTCGACTGAACCTAGGGATCGATCGATCGAACATTAAATGCAATTAAAGCTCATTGATGAAGAATCTCGGTGAATAGGGAAACTACAACGATCGGTTGATCGATAAAGGGGATTAGTCGACTGAACATTAATTGCTCATAATTGTATGAAGATCATATCTCAACAAAGAAGGAAGTAAAGCAGTTCAGTCAACTGATTGGAGGTTCGATCAATCGAACGATATAGCCTTACACTAATTATACCTACCTAAATTCTCAAAATCATCTACACAATCGATTAGTGATTGTACTGATAATCTAGATATATTGCTAGTAGTAATAAATAAAACACAAACAAATAAATATAATATTAAAAATTGGTAAAAGAGAGTATCAGATTTAGTAAATGAAGGTTGTTTGCTGAAGTTGATCATCTTGTTCTTTAGTTCATTCTATGTGCACTCCACATTACTGAAGTGTTGAAAAAATAGTGGGGTGGCGGCTACATCCTGCTACAAAATTACTTCGTTGCCTTGGTTTGGAAGTCCTAGAATCAGTGAAACATCTTTTCTTATAAAGTTAATCTCCTTATTATGAAAGATGAAACATCTGACTTCAACGTCCCAATTGTCAAAATATTTGCAATTTCAAGCATGGCTATGCCCCAAGAAAATGGATTTTCATTTATCAACTCTATTTGGCAGTCGTTTATGTGTAGTGATGATAAAATCCTTGAAGTGAGGGTAATTATTTTTATAATGCACTTTTTTACGATCTACATGGGAAGCAAAAATTTTTTAGCTCGCCATTTAATTCTGTGAAACAAATACATCAGATCTTAGTGATAATCATTTAGCTTTATTACAATTTTGTTAATTTTCAAGCATATATATATAATACATTATATTGTCATTTTTTTAACCATAATATGATACATTACAATGTCTATATTTCTCCTAGCTACTATAATGTGATTAGTAGCTGCTATAACATGGCTACTTATCACATTATAGCAGTTAGGGTCAAGTCGCTACTACAATAATGAGAATCCAATAGGGACTATAGGGTTTAACCAAGTTGCATCATCCATTAGGGTTTAACTACATTGTAGCACCTATTGCCAAGTAGATGCTACAACATTACAACTTTTTTTTAAAACCTCTATTCCCTAAAAATAAATCTTCAATCTAAAGACCTATAGTCATTAAACATGATTGTAGAAGTTAGGAGAAGAATCAAAATCCTAAAAAATCAAACCCCAAAACAAGAGGAAAAGAATCAAAACATTAAAGTCTAACGAAATACTTACGATGGAGGCGAAGCTTCGGATGAGAAACAAGCCGTCATGGTGAGGTTGATTGACGAAGACATTGTGGGGCACCGATCTACTTTCAATGAAATTCTTTCAAAATATTTGTTACAACCTGAGTTTAGGTGTTAAAATGGTAATTACACAATATATTTTTGCTTCTCTGCCTGTGCATGATAATATATATTATGATTAGAGGGAATTACAACTTATATTAAAAAGACTTATCAACAAATAGTTTGTGGGAAATGATGTTTGCCAAATTTCCTGCAAACTATATAATAAAAATTGGTAAGAAAAGTTTGTTTGGAATGTCAAAGTAGCCGCTATAATGTGTAGTAGCTAATGTAGGGTAGCTGTTATAACGTGGAGTAGTTATTGTAGGGTAGCAGTCTACATTATAGAATTAGCTACTACAGTGTTTTAGCAGTTAACATTCCAAGCAGTTGTTACAACGTTATGGCAGCTAGCCATTGAAATAGCTGCTACATTGTGAACCATCGAAGTAGCTGCTACAGCATTGTAGCAGTTATCTGTCGACGTAGCTGCTACAGCATTGTAGCAGTTACCTGTCGACGTAGCTGCTACAACATTGTAGCAGCAATCCATCGAAGTAGCTACTATAATATTATAGCAGTCTACATTGTGGAATTAGCTGCTACACTATTGTAGCAGTTTCCTATCGATGTAGTTGCTATAACATTGTAGCAACAAATTAAACCATCAAAGTAGCTGCTATAACGTTGTAGTAGTTTACATTATAAAATTAGCTGCTACACCGTTGTAGCAGTTACCTATCAAAGTACCTACTACAACATTGTAGCAGCTAGCTGTCGAAGTAGTTGTTACACCGTTGTAACAGTTAATATTTCAAGTAGTTGTTACACCATTGTAGCAGCTAATATTCCAAGTAGATACTACACCATTAGAGTAGTTAACATTCCAAGTAGTTGCTACAACGTTGTAATAGCTAACTATTGAAGTAGCTGCTACACCATTGTAGCAGCTGCTACACAATTGTAACAGTTAGTATTCTAAGTAGTTGCTATAATGCTATAGTAGTCAATCGTCGAAGTAGCTGCTACACGGTTATATCAATTAATATTCCAAGTAGCTGCTACAACGCTGTATTAGCTAGCTGTCGAAGTAGCTGCTATACAGTTGTAGAAGTTAACATTCCAACTAGCTGCTACACCGTTGTAGTAGTTAACATTCCAAGTAGCTACTACAACGCTGTATTAAATAGCTGTCGAAGTAGCTGTTATACAGTTGTAGCAGTTAACATTCCAACTAGCTGCTACATCATTGTAGCAGTTAACATTCCAAGTAGCTACTACAATGCTGTAGTAGCTAGTCGTCGAAGTAGCTGCTACATAGTTATAGCAATTAACATTCTAAGTAGCTGTTACAACGTTGTAGTAGCTAACATTTCAAGTAGCTACTACAATGCTGTAGCAGTTAACATTCCAAGTAGTTGCTACAACATTGTAGCAGCTATATGTCCAATAATAATAACATATGTTTTCTCATATGTTAATTAAATAGATCATTTAGGAACACGTATAAACAGTATCATATTAGGAATATAAATGAATTACCACTTAAATCCTTCTATATATTAGAATAATGGTTGGGAATTACATCTTAAAAAGAAATGAATTACCATTGGTTATGAATTGATGATTGAGAAGTTCTCAGCAAATTATATAAACAAAAATTGGTAAGAAAGCAGCTAGGGCTTGTGCATTGTAAAATATATCAGAGCTAAAAATATTATACAGAGCTGAAAAACATACAATGGAGTGGAAAGACTTACGATCAAGAATTGAGAGGGGTGCTAAGCAAATCTACTGCTAGCCAACTTGAGAACAAGCATCCGACTGTAAATTGTCCAAGTAGTTTGCAGCACCTTTACTTTTACTTGCCTGGTAGGAGCATACTGCGATGGAAGATGGCAGCGAAGGAAGAGGCAAGAGGGAGAGAGAGGGAGGGAAATTTAGATTTGGAGAATACCTTCACCGCCGTTTTGAATAAAAGGCGGAAACGGAGAGAGAATAAAAGAAATATTTTTTTCAAAGAAATCAAGCTGGCAACGCCATGTATGCGTGTCGCGCACATAGTGTTGCCTATATATATATATATATATATATAGAGAGAGAGAGAGAGAGAGAGAGAGAGAGATAGAGAGAGAGAGATTTGCATGCTTAGTTATGTTTTTCAGATATTATGAACAGTAATTATGAATACTAAGAAGTGAACAGTAATTGTGAACCATAAATTCAAACAGTGATTGCTAAATCTAGACATTTTGGAAGGATATTTTTTCTCATTACTTCTCATCAGTTATGTCTTATTATTCAAGCTTCATCCTGACTTTTGTAGGTCTTATAACGAGCTTTTAATGGTTCTTGCTATCCAACTTAGTCAGCATAGATTTTACAAGCTTAAACCACAAGACAAGTCCTAATTTTTAAAGACAATGAGATGAAAATAAAGCTTTTTTATTAAGCTACCATACCAGATTTTCACTGGAAATATACAAACAAGGAAATTTAAAGCATACAAGCTAACTTAGCTAGCTATAGACTTACATAAGGAAATTATATAAATAAGGTACAAGCTTACATAAGGAAATTTATAAGAGATACTTATAGTACTCACATGGAATTGAAATCACACTGGCACTAAATCACACTAGCACACACTATCACACAAGCTTCTTCTTGTATCTTGCTGGAGGCCTGAGGTAGGTATTTATAGAAAGAGGAGATGAAGGCAGAGGCTAGAAAGTTGCTTCATGGAGAAGGAAAGAGGAGATGAGCTGTCAGTTCTGTGGAAAAAGAGGGGAGGGGGGGCAGCATGATGGAGAAAGAGAGGTGAGTTATCATCTTGACAAAGAGGGGGCCTCTTTTTTATGACATCATTGCTTACGATTTTGCTTCATGGTGTCATTGCTTATGATTTCTGTGAGGCTATCATCATGGCTATAGTGTTGATGTCATGCATCATGGCTCCATCATATTTTCCATATTATGTTCACCTATAGAATCTAAAAACAAAGCTCTGGAGCTAGTGGCCTGAGTTGCTGTGTTTAGCTCACGTCTGTAAGCCCTTGCTGTTCTTGTTGAGCTGGCCAGTTTCTTATTTGCCGAGCATTCTAATTTATTTTGGTAATGTTGAAAAAGGGACATATGTTGAGTACAGAAAGTAAATGAAAACATTCTGGTTCTCATGTCTTTTGGCCAATAAATATTTTCGGTATAAGTTTCACCAACTAGAACATAGGCATTTGGATCTTCTTGTTGATCCCAGAACAAATTGTTCGTCAGTGTTTAAGTTGATCTACTGGTGCTAAATGTGTTGCCCATTTCAGATCAGGATCAAAAGGATATTCTTCAAGTTCTACATGAAGACCAATTATGTCATGAACATCTATCTTGATCAAATGTCTAGCTAGTTCTATCTTTAGATTTAGCTATTCTGGTGGGGAACTTTCAAAAGTGCATATCACAAATGTTTCCTCTTCTTCTAATGCTTGAGCTATTATGTCACCAATTTCTTTGGAAAGTTTGTAATAGAGTTTAGGTCACGTACTTAGTGTCTTGATAGAAGTCCATAATCTATTAAAGTAAATGTGGTAATAAGTCATCCCCTATAGTTTGTTGGGACATATTTTTCAAAGTCAATGTTGACTTTTCTGAAAGAATATAGTAGTTGACATTGACATCCATATCTAACTAAGCCAACACAGTTTTTGGTGAGTTTCTAACACTCTACATTATTAAAAAAAGACCCTTTAATGACGAGATTTCTCGTTGTTAATGCTCATCAACGACGGGATTAAATATCGTAAGAAATTGTAGTTAAAAGTACTTGTCGGGAATTGATTAGCGACATGAAAAAAATGCTATCATTAATAGCTCTTAACAACGGTATTCAATATTATCGTTAGTGATAGTAACGACGGGTTTAGATACCGTCGCTAAAAGCAAAAATGGTCATAGGTACCGTCGTCAATGACAACCACAGTTATATGTACTGTCGGTAATGACAACAACAACGATTAACGATGGTTGAAGTTACAACAACAGTTAGAATACCATCGTTATAGATATTTGTTTCATCATTATATAAGTATTTTTTTCATCATCATTACTAATACACAATTCATTTGTTTTAAACCTGTCAAAATATTATATATATATATATATATATATATATATATATATATATATATATATATATATATATATTAAACTATCATCCAATATTAAACAATCATCCATTAGTTCGAATATCGATAAAGTCGAGATAAATACCTCCCTTATATGTTGACCCTGGGACAAATTGACAGGGGCGCTGGAGGCGAGCATATTCGCCTTTTGCCACCATGATAATTGTATGTACATGACCCCATAGGTCATCCGAGATGATAAGTGGTGACATGCTTACCACATGAGGTCGCGAGATCGAACCGCAGGACTATCGAGGCGTAAAACCCAGGACCCTATGTAACTCACCCCACCACCACTTGCCCTCTCGACTGCCATGATTTACTTCCCTCGTGATGACCTGAGGTCGAGTACGGTGAAAGTACTAGGAGCGAACGATTTCACCTTATGTCACATGATGATTGTATGTACATCATTAAATTTATAAAATTCACAACAATTTACATAAAAAATATTCAATTTCTCTAAAGTTTTCATTTTGCTGACATTCTCAAAAGCTCCAAAAAGACTATTTCGCATCAAACCTCCAATACCTATAATAAATATATAAAAAAATAAGTATCATAATAAAATTTTTAAAATAATAAATATTAAACCTATAATTTAATTTCACTAAACAAGAAAGATAATAATCAGAACAGGAGATAAATAATAAATATTAAATAACATTTAGTACAAATATTTCTTGGCTAAATCTAATTTATTGGAACATTTTCATATCTTTTAAGAATTACAGCCGTGTATAGAATAAGCGGCAATTAAGATATCAATGATAAATATACAATGATTGTCTAACAATAATTGTCTAACATTGTAACAACATATTCAATAATATTACAATAAAATAAGAAAAAAAATTTAGAGAATACCAATCAATTTCAATCACCAAGATGAGCTGCATGCTATTGTTCCTCACTACTAGTTTGTGTGCCTATGAAACATTGACAACTCAAAATGAACAAAAACTACTCTTTCTCATTATCAAAGGACCAGAATTAAGTATATCAAAAGTGTGCACATGATGTTTCTAAATTATCTTTTAAATATCATTTGAACAAATAAAAAAACAACAAAGAATTTAGTTACCTTGAAGCATAAGATTTTTGAGTTAGCTCGTATTTTTACACATACATTTTCATTATTGCGGTAAACAGGTGTTGAACAGGTGTTGGGGCCAAACAAAGAATCCTCAACTCTAAGAATCCGATTGAGCTTCAACAGTGGCTTCCCATCTGTATTAACATAGTCCAGATATAAAATTGAGGATAAACATTAGTCTACAAAAATAAAAAAATTGATTAAAATATAGCAGGTACCATTTGCATCTCAGTAGACTTTACAGCGTGAACAGTGAATCAAATTAAATACATTGTCAGGAAATGATAACTTCTGAGTTCCAATTATTGATAAAAAGGCTGGAATACCACGCTCTAATGCAAATTGTATTTGAGCTTCGTGCTCATCTTTTGGCGCAAAAGACATACTGATAGCATTCCTATCCCTTAAAATGGATAATCAACAATGGATAATCTTGCAATGAAAATTTATCAAAAATTTGGAATTGATAAAGAGCATTGTACATTTTAAAGAAAGTAACAGAAACAGAATGGAACAGGCCATGCATTCATGTTCATTACTCAATAATATCAAAAGGTAAGCCTTAGGTCATAAGCGCTAATTGAACAAATTAAAAGTAAAATCCCAACGACTCTATAGAAAAAAAAAAAACCAAACGAGAAACCCATAATTATAGAAGGAATATAATCTTGGCCTCTAGTATAGGCACGTCCAACACTTTCTTTGGCTGAAATCAGCAACAGAATATTAAAATAGTTGAGAATACGTACTTACCTGCTCGATGAACTCGATGTATTTAGAAACACCATCTTTCAATTGAGTTTCACCTCCAGGGAAAACTAGGTAATCACCTGAACTCCGTACCCAATTTTGGTCTTTCTTATATTCAACGAGTTTGGTATGAGGAGCATTATCATGCCAAATCTGTTGACAGCAAAATAGAGAATTTAGGAAGACCAAATAAATGACAGGTTAAGCTCCAAGCAACCAAAATATTATCTGATAGCAAGCAGAATACTTCCACCATTTTCCCTTCTATTTTCACACTTATCAAAGTTCCATGTATGTGAACTCTAAAATACTGAGTCAACACGATTACACGAAGTCCAAAAATGTTTCCAATAAGTTCAAAATTCAAGGCTAAATATTTTAAAAAATGAATGAAAAATTTATAGAGAGCAAGGTGATTATTAATGTACCATTGCTGAAGAGCAGCAACAAGGAAAATAAGAAATCAACTACTGAGGTACACACAACGTTTCTACAAGGAAACAACGTGAGATAATCATACTCGACAAATGCTAACTTATCATACCATATTCTTCTCAAAGTGGTAACAGGTTCCGTCTTTACAGATCAGTATGAGTCAACACGGGAATCAGAAGCAAGGAGAAACTAGATAGGGCAATCATCAGGGTTAATCAGATACATTGCGATGATCAATGAGAGAATTGGGGAAAAAGAAAACCATAGCCGGCTTACCCAAGAATCAATCTCACCATGTTTTGCTCTTGGGCCATGGAACCGGTACCTTGTACCTCCACGGCAGCGGCACATGACACCTGAGGCTGGGCTTGGGGCAGTGCCGCTCCCAGTGCTCCATGTGTTGCCGCGACTTGAGCTTCTTGATGGCCTTCTAATTATCTAGGCACGGATGTAATCGGCAGCTTGGAACGTCTTACCACCCTTACAAACCTCCCATTTGATATTCACTTTCTCTTCGCGACTTCACCCCTTCTGCCTCCGCCATCCTACTCGTCGGCCGCATCTCCATTGTCGCCATCTTCCTCCGTCTCATCGAAGTCTGCAATAGAGGTAGGGTTCGATGGGAGCTTCGGCCTCGAGATCGACGGGGGAGGGAACAATCGGAGGGGAAAGGAAGAAGATTCTTGACGGAGGCCGTATACTAGTGGAATTTCTGGGAGCAAGGGGGTGCTTCCGCACACCCCTGCGCCCCCTTGCCACCGCCATTGGCTGTGGCAATTGGCCAGCCGACGGTGAAGATGGAGGAGGACGGACATCGGCCGGCGGATTGAGGTCGGTGTTCGACATGAGGCAGAGGCGTGAGGCGTGAGGCTTGAGGTGTGAGAGGGGTGAAGGCGTCCAGAAGAGAAGTTCCTGGGTTTCATAGATGGAGCATTTTTAGAAGGAGCCCTAGGCTTCTCTCTTCCGGCATCCAATGGTTCAGATCATTTTAGATTTAGATAGAGAGTTGGATGACTAGATTTGAATGAAGACTTTTGAATAGTTGTCATTCTAGATTAATAAATATCTTACTAGAGTATCTATAATTACATTTTAAAATAAGTACCATTAAAAAAATATCATTAGGCCGATGAAAAATTAGAAAAATAACAATGACAGGATAAAAAATCCGTCGTTGAAGGTCTTACAATAATGATCGGAGAAAATTCCTTCGTTAAAAGTATGACATTAACGACCAAAAAAAAAAATACGATCGTTGATGACAAAGTATCAATGACGAAACAAAATGCTTTCGTTAATGTGTATATATAAACGATAGGCACTAAATCTTGTCGTTGTTGAACCGCCAATAACGACGGTATCAATTACCGTCGTTAATATTCATCATTAAAAATAACTTTTCTACTAGTGTTAATTTACTACTGAATTCAACTTCGTAGATGATTATCATACCTTCTGGGGGATTGGCATGAAATTCTTTGACTATGTCACATAGCTCAAGAAAAGTATTGAAGGTTGATTTTTCAGCCATACTTCGAACACATGTGAAGATGTCTTCTGAAATAGTTATAGGAAGTTCCAATAGCATAGATTCTGAAGCTCTCTATTCTGAAGTTGAGGCCGCATTTACTTTTAGTTGGGCCAAAGTTAAATAATGAAGTCTATGGATAAAGCTTAAAGGTTGAGTTTCTATTTTGTCAAGTTCAGGTATGGCTATTTGAGCATAAGTTCTGTCAAACTGTATTTTGTCTAATTTTCCTCTTGCCTTAAGTAAGGTGCTTATAAAGAAGTTAGGGCCAATTATTGCCCTAACAGAAGTGAATGCTTCATCTATGGAGTAAAAGCTTTTGTAGGATAGTTTTTCACAACCTTGTGTGGCTATTTTGATTTCTTCCTAGTCCTGCTTGTGTTTCTGAATAGACTGTATAACAAGAAAACTTCTTGCCTTATGGTTTTTGCACCGTGATTAGGAAGTAGTTGGATAAAACATTAATTATTGCTATCTTGTAATTGGCACTACTAGGAATTGTGAGGATATTTCAAATATTGTTAAATAAACAATTTTATATATTGTCAAGTCTATCTCTGGAGGAAAAATGGAACTGATCCTCATAGTTTGTAAACTGTTGTAATTCTTGGTTATCAAACCTCATGATTTTTGTGGCAAAAGTTCACACCTTCTTTTGTCGATCCATTGATCATGTAATATTTAGTGAAGTTTATGTAAAAGTATGGATAAAGTATCATCTAGGGAATTTTTTGTTCACTTAATATGTTTCCACTGGATTTTTAATCCTTTATTTATAATTATATCTGTCAACTTAAGTCATCATTTTGTGCTTAAGCTTTTACGTAATCCTTTAGTTTGTTGACTATATTTCACAATTGCATCACAGTTAGTTCGGATAGTAATTTCTTGTTTATTGCAAATAAAGAGCATGAATGTATCAAGACAGTAAATGACCGCTAAAATTTCATAATCTAGAGAAGTTAAGTGACCTTTTTCTTTGTATTTTCCTGAGGCATATCTACAAAAAGATTCTAAGATTTTTGGTCATATTTGGAGTTTTTTTCTAAATAAAACTCCTCCCTAACCTGTTTCACATCCATCTATTTCTATGACCAAATAGTCAGGGTCTAGTGGTAGAGTTCAAACTAGAATAGTTCTAACTAATTCTTTAATTACTATCAATATGTTCACATATTAATTCCTTGTTCACATCTTTAGAGCTACTATCAAACTAGAATAGCTTCTTTAAACTAGAGTTTTAGGAATTACTATCAATATGTGAACAAGGATAGTTAAGTAAAGTTAGTAGTCCAGTAGCGCTCCGCCCTCGCAGTCTAGTAGTGAGGAGGGTGGGGTGTTACACCTAAAATTATAGGATCATGATTTCTAGGGGAAGTCCTAGGCTATGTCCATAGTAGTTTTAAACACTAGAAAAATATTGATTTTGAGAAAACATAATTAATAAATTTTCCTAGAATTTGAAAGTTGTTTAAGGAGAAACACATCCTACACTTTAATTAGATTTTGAAAAAAAAGAATTTACTAGATTATCCAAATAAAGTAGTCAATAAGTAACTGAATAGATAGATCAAGTCAAGTCCGTTGGAGCAATCCCAATGGTCCGTGCAACCATGTGTTTTGATATTTAGGGAAAAAGTTTAAGTTAGGTTCACCCTTGTATTTGATATGTGTATGTGAGTGTGCAGGTTTGCAGGATACACATATGACTTAGTTTGATAACTTCGGGTCTGATGAAGGATGGAGCGTCCGAGGGATCATGGATAAGGTAGCAAAGACAAGGGCCGAGGGAAGCGACTTCGAGGCATACGCGAAGGATGACATTGGGGACTAGCCGTGGGCTTGGATGCATCCGAGGGATGAGAGCCAAAGGAAGTAGGCTTGAAGGCAAGAGGTCAAGGCTGCAAAGAAGAGTCGTAAGGGTAAGGGTCCGAGTGCTGAGAGACTTTATTTGGGGTACCAATTGACTGATGGAAATGATAGTCGACTGGTACAGTCGACTGGGCAGTCAATTGAGAGCAAACAGAATGCTTCTGTTCGCTCAGCCAGTGTGGAGCAGTCGACTGGTATCGAGTCGTTGGGTTGTGATGGTCGAATCTCCATAGAGGGCAGTCGACTGGCACTTTCACCAGTTGATTGATAGGTAGGGTTTTTCAACCCGTGACATATATAACCAAACCTTGGAAGCTTGGTTAATGTTGACTAAATAGATGTGGTTAACCCCTATTAGTAGTCTACCTGCGCCCTAGCGTCTCAAGTGTTCTTGTGAGAGTTGTGGTGAGGTTTCTCCACCCACAATAAACTACGTGAGCTAGCCGGAGTTTGTCGGGGAGTTATCCACAGATGGATTGGGATCGTCTACCTTACAGATAACCGTGGAGTAGGAGCCTTATCTTCGAATCACGTTAAACAACGTGTAGTGGTTTGCTTTGTCTTTAGCTTTTGTATTCATTTTTAGTATTGTATTTCCGCTTGTGCACTAACAAATATGTAGGAAGCAAATCATTGGGGGCGTCGTCTATTCAACCCCCCTTTTAACTGGCAGGTCATGAGATCCGCTACAAGTGGTATCAGAGACAAGGTCACAATTCACCGGACTAACCGCCGAGAAGAGAAACGCTTAAGAAGATGACTGGCTTGATTGAACCTCCGAAGTTTGAAGGAGGAAGCTTATAGGACATCACCTTTTGGATGGTGAAAATAAAGAACTTCTTCGAGATGGATTGGAGCACCATGTTGGGTCGTCGAGGAACCATTTGAAGTCCCAAAAGATAAGAAAGGGAAGAAACTCCGACCGTGATATTGGACGGAAGAGAAAACATCATGGTCAAAGGCAAATTCAAAGGTAAGATCGATTTTAATTGATATTTTTTCACCTAACATGATAAGTGATGTACGTGAATATGAGAATGTCCACGATTTGTGGAGAAAAGTAAAGAAAGTTCTAGGCAAAGAACTTATGCCTACACAAGAAGAAGGAGAGCCCAAGAAAATGGGTTCAATTGCTCAAGGAGAGGAGGTGGAGCAACCGAAAGTTGAGTCATGCTCAACATCCGAAGAGGAGGATGAGGAAATACCATCCACAAGTGTGGATGAGGAGAAATCCTCAAAGGTTGAAGAAAAATCCAAGATAAGTGAAGAAGAAGAAGTCTTCGAAGTCAATCTAGCAAGCACCTCCACTAAAGCGAAGTCAAAAGATCATATCATATGCTTCGGGTGCAATGAGAAGGGGCACTATAAGAGTAGGTGTCCATTGGATAAGAAAGAGGTATCTCCTAAATCTACTCAAATTATTTTAGATACTAATGTGGGGTGTAGGAATGATGGTGCCAAGAAGAAGAAGGAGAAGAAATGGCACATAGTGTGCTTCATGATGTGCGTAGATTGTATACACTTGTTTAACATGTTTTGACGCACATTCACATACTTTGTACATGCTTTGTCTATGTATTTTCGTACTTCCAGCTTTCCTTTTAGCATATTTACTCTTTTTATTCGGAAATCTACTTTTGTGCATTTTCTGTACACAGGAGTCGAATTTGGTGAAGGTTTCGTGTTCAAGGTCAAATCTGCAAGCGAAGCAAGGGAGGAAGGCACCATTCTTGAACCTCACACGACCCCCCCCCCCCATGGGGGGTTGCTCAGGCCGTGTGGAGATCCTTGGCAGTGTAGCTGCAGCAGGAAAGGAAGATGGCTCGGCCGTGTAAACCTCACACGGTCGTGCCAAGATTTGAAGCCAAATGGAGCCAGGCCGTGTACACCACACGACCATGTAAGATTTCCAGAGACCAGGGAAGCCCTGGCCGTGTACACCACACGGCCGTGCAGGATTTCCAGTGAGCAAGAGGGCTCTGGCCGTGTACACACCAAGGCCATATCAGGTTTCCAAAGGCAGAAGCAGTCCAGGCCGTGTAGATCTATACGGCCGTGCAAGGGGGGTCATAGAAGATGCATGTCACGGCCGTGTACCACACACGGTCGTGTAAGGTTGGCAGAGAAGGGAATGACTTTGGGAGTGTGAACCTCACACGGTCGTGCCTTGGGGTCATGTGGCGCCCAACCCCCTCTTCTATATAAGGCCTCCTTCTTAATTTGAGAGGGATCTCCTTCCCTTTTGGGGGTGGGGGAACAAGATTTGGGGCGTTCCTTACCATTCTTGGAGGGATTTTTGGCGATCTAAGGCCGGATCTTCACCGAATCAACTCCGGGAAAGCAAGGATTGGATTCGAAGACGTTCTTCTTTATAGATAAGTTTTCTCTCTCTCTTTTCTTGGATTGGAGGGGATTAAGAATGCTTGTAATCATCTTTTCTTCGGGGTTCTTTCCTTGTTCCATGGATTAGATCTCTTGTTCTAGGATGGAGGGAGTATTTGTAATGAAGATTTGATGTAAACTCTTGTGGATTTTCCTAATTCCTATTTCTATGATTTTACCCTGTTTGTATCTATTCTTTCTTGTGCAGATTATTGTGATTAGGGCTTAATTACCATGCTTGATTGAATGTTTGGATATCTTGTGGATCTTGTAGAGGTAATTCCTCATTCGATATTTCGAGGGACGTTTGTGACAGGAACATGCCCATGTAAGGACGTTTGAGGGGTAATCTTGAAGGGGAAATTAGGTATTTCAAGAGGATAGGATAGATTCTATGTGTTTATATATTATATCTTGATGTGGTTGAGGAATGATGAATTCTATGTTGATTTTCCGAGGGACGCACGTGACAGGCAAGCCCGTGTAAGGACAACATAGATTCATTTCTAATTGATCACGTTTAGATATATTTCAGTCCTAGGCCGGTTGTCTACTGCAAGAGGGAACCGACAACCTTCTACAAATGATGGACAATTAAGGAATAAGATTTGGTAGATCGTTTACATTGAAGAACCTTACAAAGAAACCAAAACTCCTAGAACATACCTTTATCATTGTCCTTATTCTTGTTTCTTATTCTTTCATTTCTTTGTTTACATTTCATAGTTACTTAGCTTTTGAAAACCAATTGATTAGTTGTTTAGCTAATTCGCATTGAGACATCTTTAGTGCTTATTCTAGTCCCTGTGGATACGATATCTTTTATTATTACTTACGACATTTCCGTACACTTGCGGAGGTCAACAAGATTTTAACGTCGTTGCTGGGGACTGCGCTATAACATTAGAGATTATCAATTGAGTTAGACTAAATATGACTTTTTCTTTTCTTTTCATTAGCATAATTATAACTAATCTTTAGAATTTTGTTTTCATAATTTTTTCTTGTATAACTTTCTACTTCTTGTCAATTCTTTTTGTTGCAATTCTAATTCTGTATTTTTGATTTCTAACATTCTAGTCTAACTTTTCTCTGTTTTTCTTTTTATTTAGTTTCTTTCTTCTTTTACTTTTGTAAACATATCTTGCAGTCTTGTTCTTGTGTATGTGAAGATCAAACGTCGTAAAGGCCTCAAGAATAACAAGAACTTATAAACACACTAGTTGATTAGCATATGAATTATTCTAGATATTTTTATTTTTCCTTTTGTCTTTTCTTTCTTGTTTTCATTATGCACTTTCTTTCTTGCAATTTAAATTCTGCATTTTCTTTCTTATTTTTCATATTACATTTTATTTCTTGTTTTTGATTCTTGAACATCCATGAGCACTAACATGTCAAGCAGGCCCATAAGAAATTTTTCTACACTTTTTTCTGCAAGATTTTTATCTCCCATTGTGCAACCTCAAATTAAAGCAGAAAGTTTCCAACTAGATCCAAAGTTAATTTTCATGATACAAGGTCACAAATTTGGAGGAGAAGTATCAGAAAGTCCTTATCTGCATCTTGAAATATTTTTAGAGATTTGTGATATGGTGAAATGTGAAGGAGTGTCAGTAGATGCAGTTCAATTGATGGCATTTCCTTTTAGTATCAAGGATAAAGCAAGAACTTGATTATATCCTCTCCATCCTCAAAGCATCACAAGTTGGGAACAATTGGAGAAGCAATTTCTGAATCATTTTTTCCCTCCAAGCAGAACAGTGTATATGAGGAATTGCATAACAAATTTTGCTCAGGCATATGGAGAATCATTATTTGAAGCATGTGATAGATTCAAGAGTCTTCAAAGACAGTGCCCTAATCATGGTTTTGAAAAATGGTTGATTCTACACATATTCTATGGGGGAATTTCTTTTTCAGACAAGAGCATATTGGATTCATTAGCTGGAGGTTCTTTTATGGATAAAAGTGTAGATGAAGCATATACATTAATTGATCAAGTGACATTGAACCTCCATGAATGGTCGGACATAAGTTGGATGAATTCTCCTTCAAACATTCAAGAAGTGCAAGCCATAAATGCTATAGAGCCTGTCAAACATATTGTAACTCAACCATCTATGAGTCTTGAAAATCACAAGTCACAGAACGGGGAGTTCAAACATTTGGGGGCAAAGATTGAAAGTATTATTTAAAAATGGTTTAAAGAATATCCCCCTCCTTCGCAGACAAGATCTAGTGAAAAGTGTGATGATGTTGGGTTGAGGATTGGAAAAAATCATGAAGAACTTCTGAAGAAGGACATGTTTAGAATTAAGGAGAAGAATAATAGAATATCACAAGAGCTCAATTCCATTTCTCCAGGAAGTTCCCAAAGGCCACAAGTACTTTTCCCTCAACAATTGATCACACCAACACTAGATAAGCAAGTTGGACCTCCTCCAAAATCTCAAAGGGAATATGGGAAAAAGGAAGTTAAATCTTTCCTAGGACCTTCACTAAGGGTTCCTTTTCCACAAAGGTTAGTGGGGGTCGATGAAAATAAAGACTTTGGCAAATTCTGTGACACTAATATGGTTGAGTGCAGATTTTTGAAGGTATATGAAGATGAAGACTCTTCATATGAGGATTTTATTGATAATGCAATGGTGAATAAGTTTTCAGATCTACCTCTAAATTTTATAAGGTGTTATAGTGACATTGAACTTTCAGATGATAAATGTGATGTGGTAGATCAACTTAAAACTGCAAGTGAAGTTATTGATCCTCTTGTTATTGCTTCTCCTATTGAGGATATAGATGTTGGTTTATTTTTTGATGTATGTGTTGATGATGATGTTTTGGAAGAATGTGTAGGGAGCTGTGTTGTGGAAGCAGCATCTCAAGAATCACCTCCTTTGTCCACACAATCCTTAGATGTTGTAAGAGTTGCAAGGATTGAGCATGTTATGGACCAATGTGTAGGGACTCATGTAGATATAGCAGAGTCTCAAGAATCACCATCATTGATATCATCAACACTTGAGCCAGAGCCAGAACCATCATTTGATTCAGAGGAAGTCATATCTACATATTTAGAAATTTCAGGTATTTCTCAGCAAAGTAAGGTTAGTATTTCTTGTGATCTTTTGGAAAATTTTATAGATGTACCTATCATTGACTTTGTTGGATGTGATTCAGTTTTTATTTCTTATTCTGCTTATCTTAATATGGTTATGACTCTATCTTATCTAATCTGTTTATGGGAGATTTGTATTTTCTTTGCATGTGCAGATTTCACTTGGGCTAATAATTGGAAGCTCAATCTGAATTGTCTTCGACCACCCGAAAGAACTTTAAAGAAGACAAAGATGGAGAGAGCGATACTTCACTTTTTAACTCCTATATTTAAAGCTCCCTCCATAATAAGAGCCCTTGGTAGGAGGGTGTTGAAATATCTTACCCCTCCAAGAGCAAGATTTAGATGAATCTAATGAGGTGGTCGAGCTAATGACCTTAAACAAGTGCTTCTTGGGAGGCAACCCAAGTTCATTTTCCTTATTTTCTTTTATGTCTTTAGTTCTCTCTTTATAATAAACATGTATCCTCTACTTAATTTTTCTTATCTATCTTATTGTTGTAGAATTCAAAGTTGTGGAGGAATGTGAGTATTGGATGGAGGAGTATCTTTAAAAACATGAATGTCAACCATTTGGAGCTCATCACTTGGTAACTTTTCTTAAAATCTTCTCCACATTGTTTTTAGTTTTCATTGGGACAATGAAAAGTTTAAGTCTGGGGGGATGCATTAGATGCATTTGATTTGCTTTGTTTGTTTTTATTTTTGCTTATGTTTTGCATTTTATTTTGATTTTTTGTGGCATACATCTTGAGAACATCAAACTCCATTTTTATGTTTTTTTGTCTTAAAGCAAATTGTTAGCATGTTCATTATCTAGATTCATGATGTTTTAAATGATGTTAGTAGTATGCTTAATGTACCTCTTTTCTCTATCTTGGGTAGCATGACATAAGCTAAGTATCTTATGGAGATGAGTTTTAGTTTTGGCTTGACCTTAAGGATCTTATCTTCACTTCACTATACTTGATGCTTGGATGGTTGATTTCATTGAAATAGTTATGATTCATCTTGTTTGTTTAGTACTTGGTTTCCATGATGATTTCTCAAACTTCATTTTGGTTATTGGATGAGGCTCAAATCATGTAAGCTCATTTGGAAAAATCAAAATATCCCAACATTTGTGCTAAAAGTACATTTTTGAATAAGTGTTGCACAATGCAAATGCTTATGAAAAAAAAGAGTGTGAAAAATAGAAAAAAAAAAAGTGAATAAGGGATATAAAAAATAGTTATCGTGAGTAGAATCTACCAAGTCACCCCTTTGAGACCGAGTTAGGTTACTGGGGAAATGACTGCTTAGCTTCTCTTAAGATTGAGCACGCCTTTGAGACCATGGGTTGATTGAGAAAGATGAACCAAGTGTGTGGCAAGTAAGTGTCTATCACTGGTTACTTGTCTATCACTGGAAACATTAGGAATTCAAACTTGATGACGATTTGACTAGGACATAGATTGAAACTTGAAGAGTTTTTGAGTTACTTTGCATTGTGCACAAGAGACTTATGCTTGAGTCATACTTAACTTATTTCCATGATCATGCTTGTTAATGAAACTTTTTTGATAGAGTTAGGAGAATGCATTAGGGATACGAGAGCATTGTAAAACATATGAATTTAGATTGCAACATTTTGCTTGAGGACAAGCAAAGGTTTAAGTCTGAGGGTGTGATATGCGTAGATTGTATACACTTGTTTAGCATTTTTTGACGCACATTCACATACTTTGTACATGTTTTGCCTACGTATTTTCATACTTCCAGTTTTCCTTTTAGCATATTTACTCTTTTTGTTCGAAAATATACTTTTGTGCATTTTCTGTACACAGGAGTCAAATTTGGTGAAGGTTTCGTGTTCAAGGCCAAATCTGCAAGCGAAGAAAGGGAGGAAGGCACCATTCTTGAACCTCACACGAAACCCCCCCCCATGGGGGGTTGCCCAGGCCGTGTAGCTGCCGCAGGAAAGGAAGATGGCTCGCCCATGTAAACCTCACACGGTCGTGCCAAGATTTGAAGCCAAATGGAGCCAGGCCGTGTACACCACACGACCATGTAAGATTTACAGAGACCAGGGAAGCCCTGACCGTGTACACCACACGACCGTGCAAGATTTTCAGTGAGCAAGAGGGCTCTGGTCGTGTACACCACAAGGTCGTGCCAAGTTTCCAAAGGCAGAAACAGTCCAGGCCGTGTAGATCTACACGGTCGTGCAAGGGGGGTCATGGAAGATGCATGTCACGACCGTGTACCACACACGACCGTGTAAGGTTGGTAGAGAAGGGAATTGCTTTGGCCATATGAACCTCACACGACCGTGCCTCGGGGTCGTGTGACGCCCAAACCCCTCTTCTATATAAGGCCTCCTTCTTGATTTGAGAGGGATTTTTCCCCTTTTTATTAGGGGGGGGGGACAAGATTTGGGTCGTTCCTTACCATTCTTGGAGGGATTTCCAACGATCTAAGGGTGGATCTTCACCGAATCGACTCCGAGAAAGCAAGGATTGGATCCGAAGACGTTCTTCTTTATAGATAAGTTTTCTCTCTCTCTTTTCTTAGATTGGAGGGGATTAAGAATGCTTGTAATCATCTTTTCTTCAGGGTTCTTTCCTTGGTCCATGGATTAGATCTCTTGTTCTAGGATGGAGGGAGTATTTGTAATGGAGATTTGATGTAAACTCTTGTGGATTTGCCTAATTCCTATTTCTATGATTTTGCCCTATTTGTATTTATTCTTTCTTGTGCGGATTGTTGTGATTAGGGCTTAATTACCATGCTTGATTGAATGTTTGGATATCTTGTGGATCTTGTAGAGGTAATTCCTCATTCGATTTTCCGAGGGACGTTCGTGACAGGAACATGTCCATGTAAGGACGTTTGAGGGGTTATCTTGAAGGGAAAATTAGGTATTTCAAGAGGGTAGGATAGATTATGTGTTTATATATTATATCTTGATGCGATTGAGGAGTAATGAATTCTATGTTGATTTTCCGAGGGACGCACGTGACAGGCAAGCCCGTGTAAGGACAACATAGATTCATTTCTAATTGATCACATTTAGATATATTTCAGTCTTAGGCCGGTTGTCTATTGCAAGAGGGAACCGGCAACCTTCTACAAATGATGGACAATTGAGGAATAAGATTTGGTAGATCGTTTACATTGAAGAACCTTACAAAGAAACCAAAACTCCTAGAACATACCTTTATCATTGCCCTTATTCTTGTTTCTTATTCTTTCATTTCTTTGTTTACATTTCATAGTCATACTTAGCTTTTGAAAACCAATTGATTAGTTGTTTAGCTAATTCACATTGAGACATCTTTAGTTCTTATTCTAGTCTCTGTGGATATGATATCTTTTATTATTATTTACGACATTTCTGTACACTTGCAGAGGTCAACACTTCACGCGTGGTGAAAAGGGACACTACCACACTAAACGCCCGAAGAAGGGAGAGCTCAAGAAGTTAGAGCTGCTAAAGAAATGGGAGAAGAAGAGAAGCTCAAGTTGAGGGGGAGCTTCAAGGGTAAGGGAGGTATATCCTAACTTGAAGGTTAATTTAAATTCTTATACTCCCATGCATGCTAGAAATAATTCTCATTATTTATCCATGAAAAATTTCAGATTTAGATATCATGATAGGAATAGGGTAAATGTTAGAGATAACCCTAGGAGACCCATTCATGATAAATCTAGATATGGTAAGCCTAAGAAGAACCAAAGCATTAATCCCAAGAAGGGGAGACGTATGCCTAGAAAAATGGGCAAGTCTAGGAATGCCCAATGTGGACAAGTCAATTCTAGGGTTAGGGACCTAGAAAAGGAAAATCAAGCTTTGAAGCCAAAGCTTGATCGTTTAGAGAAAACCCTAAATAGATTCAATGTTAGATCTAGAGGGTCAAGTATGGTGTTGGGTAACCAAAGACCCAACAATGATAGATTGGGGTTAGGATACCGATCTAATGTCTCCAAGGCTAAGGGAAAGTCTTATGCTAGGGTTGCATATGACTATAGCAAGGAGAAGCCAATAAAGGTTAACGGAAAGCCATTTAAAAGTAAGAAGAAATTAACCAAGGACAAGGTGTCCAAGGTTAAGAAGGTTAGCTTTGTAGGCTAAGTGTCACGGGAGGTGGATCGATGTGGCCTAGCATTTATGGATGAGTCATCTAGGGAGATGACTAAGGTTAAGATCTCCAGGGGAGATCTAAGAGTCAAATTGGGACCCATGGCAAATGGATCTCAAGTGGATTTTACTTAGGAGTCTAGATTGAGTCATGAAATGTGCCAAAAGGTTTGGAGACAGATTTGAGTCTCAACCTTAGGGAATTGACACAATTGGGTTGTGTTTCATGTAAGGAAATATGACATTGGGGGGCATATTGCATGATAATTGATTTTGGATGTATATATGCAATATAAACCAATGCTAGAGATGCATTATGGTTTAGTATGAGCAAATACATCAAGAGGAAGCCAAAACTAGGACTTTAGGTACAATTAAATCATTTAGATAGTTTTGGATTTTATGTCAATCTTGGGATTGGTGATAGATATATTTGTTGGTTGCTACTCGGAATACCATTCTAGTTCCCTTGTACAAAAATTTTGTACAAGCATAGAACTATCCTAGCTACCCATGTGCTCTACTGAAGTTAAATTTGGATTGCAAACGATGTTTAACATTATTAATCCAAATTGTCCTTCAGAAGTTAAACTTGGATTGGAAATGATACTTAACATTTTTACTCCAAATTTAACCGATGTGATATTCCTAAGTTAAACCATATAACAGAAGTCAATCAAATATCTATTTCAAAGATTGGCTTCCAGGTTAAACATGGTGAGGCACTAGGCCTTCTTGGGTATGGGATCATCTACCACTTCTTAGATAAAGTTTTTCAAAGGAATCAGATATTTAACTTCTTATAGTAAACTAGGTTTAACTACAGAGACCTCAATAAAAACACAATATCAAAACATGAAATCGAAAAATAAAATCGATAACAAAACGATAACCTAAAACCGATAACCTCTTGTGTTTGGTTTTTCAAGATCTATACAAAAGATGAACTAGTTATGATGTGAAAACTAATAACTAGTTATACCTTTTGTAGCTTATAGACCTCTTGATCTTCTACTATATTCCTCTCATTCTCTTGGACGTTGTATGGGCAACGATCTTCCAAGATGAAATTCACCCAAGCTTCTTTCTTTGCTTCCAAGATTCGGCCACCAACTAACCTCCAAGGGATGTTAGACAAGAGAGCTTCCTTCTCTCATTCTCCTTTAAGCAACCGACCACCAAGAGAAAGCAATGCTTGATGTCGGCAGCCTCCAAGAGAGAAAACAAAAGGAGAAGAGAAAAGGATAAGGGTCAGCCACCAAAGGATTGGAAGAGAGGAATAGAAGATCTGTTATCTCATGAGGCACCCCCTCCATCTCTTTTATAATCCTTGGTCTTGGCAAAAAGGGAAAATTTTAAACATAATTAAAACTTCCTTACTTTCCTTGCCAATGACTAAAAAGGAAAGTTTTAAAATAAAAAATTAAAACTTCCTTTTAATACTTGTCATGGCCGACCCTACATATGTGCTCCAAACAAGGAAAGTTTTAAACATAAAATTAAAACTTCTTTATTTATTTCCGGTAAGAAATTTTTAATAAAAAATTTCTCTTTTAAATCCCTTGTTGGTTATAAAAGGAAAATTTTATAAATTAAAATCTCTCTTTTAAAACATGTGGATGGTTACAAAAAGGAAAGTTTTATCAAAAAATTAAAATCTTTCTTTTAACTACAAATAAGGAAAGATATCAAACCTCTCTCTTAATCCTTTATAGAAAGTTATAAAAGGAAAGATTTTAAAATTTAAAAACTCTCTTTTAAAACCATGGCTTCCACAAAAGGAAAGATTTTAAAATTTAAAATACCCTTTTATATTTTATGTGGCCGGCCACCTAGCTTGGGCTCCAAGCTTCGCCGGCCACAACTTGGCTCCATCCTTTGGCTTGGCCGGCCCTAGCTTGGGCTCCAAGCTTGGCTTGGCCGGCCACAACAAGATGGTAAGAAGCTTGGCTTTAAGTGGATATAAGGCTTTATAAATAAGAGGCTACAACAGGGACCGAGAGGAGGAATTGATTTTGGTCTCCCGATGAGCTTGAGCTTCCCGTGTTCGCCCCAAACACCCAACTCAAGTTCATCAATAATAACTCATACCACTAAAGAGTTATTATTGCACTACCGCACCAATCTCATATTACAATATGGGCTCCTTCTTATCATGAGTGCGTTAGTCTCCCTGTGTTTAAGATATCGAATGCCCAATAATTAAATGAGTTATTGACAACTCACTTAATTAATATCTAGCTCCAAGAGTAGTACCACTCAACTTTATTATCATGTCAGACTAAGTCCACCTGCAGGATTTACATGACAATCCTTATGAGCTCCTCAAGGGGACATCATCAACCTTGATCACTAGGACACAAATTCATTCTATAATCAACAACACACCATATAAATAATATCATTTCCCAACTTATCGGGCCTACTGATTTAACAAACTAAATCTCACCCTTTGATAAATTAAAGAAATAAATATTAATTATACGTGCTTGTTATTATATCATGATTAAGAGTACACACTTCCATAATGACAGAGGTCCTGTTCTTTTTTACAGTCAGTATAAAAAGAACAACCTTAAATGGTCCTGCTCAATACACTCAGAGTGTACTAGCGTAATTTTGTAGTCAAGATAAACTAATACCAAATTACACTACAACCATTCCAATGGTTTGTCCCATTCCATCTTGGTTGTGAGCAACTATTTATAATTTATAAGAAACTGATAACATGATCTTCTGTGTGACACCACACACCATATTATCTTCTATATAAATTAAATGAACAACTACATTTAGCATATAAATGTAGACATTTGACCAATGTGATTCCTATTTTAAAATAAATGTTTATACAAAAAGCTAGACTTTTAGTATACATTCTAACAATCTCCCACTTATACTAAAAGACTATGCTGCCATAAATGCTGTCATACATCTAATTCTCATCCCCTCAACATGTCAATCAAAAGCTTTCGCCGGAAGGGCCTTAGTGAAAGGATCTAGCAGGTTATCTGCTGATGCAATCTTGGTGACAACAACATCTCCTCGCTTTACAATGTCTCGTATCAGGTGGTACTTGCGCTCAATGTGTTTACTCGCCTTATGGGCTTATGGTTCTTTCAAGTTTACTACTACACCACTATTATCACAATAAATTGTGATGATTTTGGGCAAACCAGAAATCACATCTAAGTCTATCAAGAAGTTCTTGAACCATACAGCTTCTTTGGTTGCCTCAAAGGCTGTCACATACTCAGCTTCCATGATGGAGTCTAAAACGTATTTCTGCTTAACACTCCTCCATGCTATGGCTCCACATCCTAAAGTAAACACATAACCTAAGGTAGACTAACTATTGTCCCTATCTGATTGGAAGTCAGAATCCGTGTAACCCACAGGGAGCAAATCATCTGCTTGGTAAACCAGCATATAATCTCTAGTCCTTCTTATATACTTTAATATATGCTTTACGACAGTCCAATGTCCTTGTCCTGGATTACTTTAATATCTGCTAACCATGCCCACGATAAAACAGATATCCGGTCTCGTGCATAACATTGCATACATTAGATTTCCTACAGCTGAAGCATAAGGAACTGCCTTCATTTCCTCTATCTCTTTTGATGTCTTAGGAGACATCTCTTTAGATAAAGATACTCCATGCCGAAAAGGTAGAAAACATTTCTTGGAGTTTTGCATGCTAAAACGAGCTAGGATAGTATCGATATATGAAGTTTGGGATAAGCACAACATTCTTTTCTTACAATCCCTTATTACTTTGATCCCAAGAATATGTCCGCATTCTCCTATGTCCTTCATATCGAATTACTTGGACAACCATACCCTTACTTCTGACAACACTTTGACATTGTTGCCAATTAACAAAATGTCATCTACTTATAGTACAAGAAATATCACCACGTTTCCGTCACACTTCTTGTATACACAAGACTCATCCGGACACTGAATAAATCTATAAGACTGGATTACTTCATTAAACCAGATGTTCCAAGATCTTGAAGCTTGCTTCAATCCATAAATAGATTGATTGAGCTTACATACAAAATGCTCTTTGCCATTTACAATAAACCCCTCTGATTGCTTCATATGGATGTTTTATTCAAGACTTCTATTAAGGAAAGATATCTTGACATCCATTTGCCAAACCTCATAAATAGCTACCGGCAAAAAGGTTTCCTCATAATCGATTCCCTCTTTCTGAGTATACCCCTTCGCAACAAGCCTTGCTTTGAAGGTTTCCACCTTCCCGTCTGTCAATCTTTTTCTTTTGTAGACCCATTTACATCCAATATCTTTTACACCATTTGGTGGTTCTACTAGCTCCCAGACTTTGTTAGAATACATAGATTCTATTTCTGAATTCATTGCTCTTTGCTAAGATGCTACATCTTTATCTTGGAGTGCTTCGTCATATGTTCGGGGATCAGGTTCATGTTTACCTGGGATCAAGTCCGAAGACTCTCCCAAAAACATGAATCTTTCAGGTTGCCTAACAAACCTCCCACTATGATGAGGCACTGCCTGTAGTTGTGCATCATTTGTGATATGTGTTGTAGTTTCTTGTGATATTTCATCTTGTACTGTAGGTACTAAAGTAGACGCATCCTCTTTCATTTCTTCTTGAACAATTTCACTCATGAGCTTGTGGTTCATTACATAGTCCTCTTCTAAAAATCGGGCATTGGTGCTAACAATGACCTTCTGATCTTTATGACTATAAAACAAACCACCTTTCGTTTCTTTAGGGTAACCTATAAACAAGCGAACTTCTGTACGAGATTCCAACTTATCAGCATCTACCTTCAGCACATGTACTGGACTACCCCAACCAAATATGTCTCAAACTAGGCTTACGCCCATTCCACAATTCTGTGGGAGTATAGGGTACTGATTTAGAAGGTACCAAGTTCAGAATGTACACTGCCATTTCTAAAGCATATCCTTAGAACAAATTTGATAATTCTGAGTAACTCATCATCGATCTAACCATCTCCATAAGAGTCCTACTCATTCGTTCTGCCACACCATTCTGTTGGGGTGTACCAGGTGCAGACAATAGGGATTGAATCCCAACTTCTGATAAGTAATTCCTAAACTCTCCTGAGAGGTACTCTCCACCACGATTAGACCGTAGTGTCTTGATACTTTTACCGTGACATTTCTCCACATTAGCCTTATACTCTTTGAACTTATCAAAGCACTCAGACTTGTGGCGCATCAAGTAAATATACCCATATCTCGAATAGTCGTCTATAAAAGAGAGAAAATATTCGAAACCAACTCTCACTTGGATAGTCATAGGTTCACACAAATCAGAATGAACCAATTCCAACATATCTTTTACTCTATACCCCTTGACCTTAAAAGGTCTCTTGATTATTTTTCCTTCCAAGCAAGATTCGCAGGTTGGAAAGTTTTCCAACACTAATGAACCCAAGAGTCCATCGGTTATTAGCTTTTGAATCCTACTCAAGTTAATATGACGAGGTCTTAGATGGCAAAGATATGTTTGATTCATTTTCGAAGGTTCTTTTTTTCTCTTATTAGAATTAGAGGATGTGTTATTAATTTCCATTTGTTGCTTTGTGGGAGTTATTAGATTTAGAGTATACAAATTGTCAACTAATGTACTAGAATAGATAACTACCCTATTTTTCTTGATAACAACTTTATCATCAAAAGAAACAGTATATCCATCGAAAAATAGTTTAGAAACTGAAATTAAATTCTTTCTAAAACTTGGTACATAAAAATAATTTCTCAAAATCAAAGTTCTATTCTTATCAAATGATAAGTAAACATCTCCCACTGCAACAACCGCCACTTTCGTAGCATTGCCCATGCAGACGGTTATCTCTCCTTCATATAGTTGTCGGGTTTCTTAGAACCCCTGCAATGTATTGCAGACATGATAAGTGGCTCCTGTTTCTACACACCGGGTGCTGGTAGATAACAGCGCTAAACATGTTTCAACTACAAGAGAATAAGATATACCTTTATTGTTCTCTTTCCTACTAGGACAGCTCGCCTTCTAATGTCCAGACTGCTTGCAAATGAAGCACTTGCCCTTCGACTTTTTCACTCTTGCTTTTAGTCCAGTACCTAGAGATCGATTCACTTTCTTTGCAGAGCCAGCTTGGTTCTTCTTCTTCTTCTTGCCTTTCGACTTAGAAGTAGAAATATTTTCAGTAAAGTGGATTTGAGAACTATGAAGAAATAGCCCTTCTGCTTCCTGAAGTTTTGTCAGTAATTCCACCAATGAATAAATCCTTTTATTCATATTGTAGTTCAGGCAGAACTGCTCAAAACTTTTGGGTATTCGAAGAGTTCCTTGAGATTGTACATCATATTATAGGCAGTAGGCATGGAATGATGCTGATGTTGCAGCACATTTGACATAAAATCCAAAATGTAATACCACGCTATCTCATATTTTAACATAGAAAATAACTTTTCAAAGTAATAAGTCTGAGTTTTTCAAATATTAAATTCTCTTAAATTTTCAAAGTAGGGAGTTTTAAAAGATGCTCCCCTCAATCTAACACTTCCCCTTCAATATTTTGAAAACATAATTTGAAACTTTATTTTAAAAATTTACATACTTTATCTTTAAAAATTAATTAACTTTAACCTTTTTCTTTCCCTTTATCATATATATATATATATATATCAAAAAGTATGGTAGGAGGTGAAAATAAAGTTCATTATTTTTTAAAAAAAATTGAAAATTAAAACATAGATATTTTTCAAAACATATAATATATGCCAAGTTTGAAACACTAGTTTTGAAAATTATGCAAGTTAAAAGAAATCAATAAGATTTTTGAAAAGTTTAACTTAGAAAACATTTTTTACAAAATAGATAAATTTTTGAACGTAAGATAACTTTAAAAAAAAATAATAAGCACTTTTCAAGATTTTTCAAGATGAATATTTCAATTCAAATAATAAGATTGAGTAATAAGTAAGAAAAAATAAGTAATATTTACTTATAATTTAGGCATGAAAAAAATTAATGATTTTCTTATAGTCCAAGCATGATTGAAAAGAAAAATTATTAATTTTAGAAAAAATAATATTTAAAATATATATCTATTTTCTTTAAAAGAAATATCTAACCTTTAACTACTAACTGACTACTAGAAGATAATACTTTTCATTTGGTTAGTCAAGTTAAGTAAAATATTCCGCTAGCTGTTTACTTAGAAAGATTACTTAACTTGATCAATTTGAATTGGTATTTTAGCCTAGACTTATAATAATGTACTGATATAAACATTTAAAACTCAGGCTCGGTCCTAAGCATCTCACATCGTTCTAAGTATTTTCAATATGCAAGCAGGGTAATTCTAATGTGCTTGTGAAATGCTTGTTGCAAAAATCTATACGTTCATACTTTTTAGGGGAAACCTAAGCTAAGTCCAATTTTTAAAAAATACTAAAAATTAAATGGAAATTTTCTTACTTAGCATAATAGAAACATTTTTTTTAAAAAAAATATGAATTTTGAATACAACTTGGATTTTAAAGAAATAGTCTATTGTACTAAAAATTATTAGAAAAATATGAGTCAACCATGAGGAGCAAAGCATAAGTCAAACTCAAGTTAAAGACAGTAAAAAAGATCAAAGTCAACTACAATAAAAAAAAATCAAAGTCAAATTAGTGTAGTTAAAAATACAGACCAGTATCAAGAAATAAAATTAGATAGTCTACCATGAAGATGGTGAAGGGGGTCTGACCTCCAAGATCTGATCATATCCATCGGTTGGAGGTGTTAAGTCTGCTCATCCGCCCTAAGATTGTGTATCTCCTATCTATGACCAGTCACAGACTCCTCAAGTCTAATGACTCTGTCTTCTAAAGTAAGAGGGGCTAGAGGTGAAGGTAGCTAAAGAAGATCAACAAGAATATTAGGTAGGCCCTCCTTCTCTATTGAGGTTGGATCTAGATCAGGTTGAGGCTGATCCTCTGGATCAAGTAGATATCGGTCCTCTCTCCTCCATGACATGACTTCATCATCATCATCATCTATATGGACACTAGCTAATGATAGGTTCCTAGCTCCTACTATGCCAAACTCATTTAGGTCTTTGATATCACCTGAGATGACATCAAAACCTAACGATGCTAAAAGTGATGCTAGAATGTGATAGTAAGGAATGTGAACCCTTCTACTAGTGCTAATACTGGCTAGTAAATGATGACATGGAACATATGTAGACTGATATCTATGTCAAACTTAGGACACAATGCATAAAGTAAGAATTAACGAAATAGACGCATCATGGAAATATCTCTAGTGGTCAGGGGCAAAATACATAGGACTAGTAGTCTATATATGACATGGTCCTAAATCCCAAGTGCAACGGATCATATCTGAATCGTAGAAGGTACCCTCTGTGCCCTTAAAAAATATATGTATATTGTATCTAATGTAATATGGAAGTAGGGATCACCAAATGGTTGGTCTCTAAGAAGGTAACATAGGAAAGTGAATGATGAGGGTCTAAACTAGGTTTTGTAGTATATAATGTTGGATCGAGACATGCTAGAGGGGGGGGGGGGGTGAATAGCGCTCATGGCTTTCACTTTTTGGTTTAAAACTTATCAAATAACACAGCGAAATAATAAAGAAACAATGCACAGAATGACACCAGCAAACACAGGGATTTACTTAGTTCGGAGCCTATGGTGACTCCTATTCCAAGGCTCATGCTTGTGGAGCGTTTACTTTGGGCAACAAATATAATCGCGCAAAAGGTTACAAGAGATTATTACAAAACTGTACTGAAAAAGTTATACCGACAACAAGGAATTGAAACTTTGCAGCTTCGGGTTATTGGGGTCTTGTTGTAGCTCAGCTGGATCGTCTCGTTAGTAGTGCATTGAAGAAGGATTGTCAAAACTGTGGTGTACTGAGCCTCTGCTCAAGATAGGCTTATATAAGCCATTGAGGGCGCCTTCAAGCCCCTTGAAGGTGACTCCATTACCGACGGATTCGCAGTGTTGATGAGCTTTGACTTCTTCGTAGACTATCCACCTGAGGCGCCTCTAAGGCTGTCTGAGGTGCCTCAGCACTCCATGAGGGTGCCTCCAGCTCTGTTGCGCGCACTCCCCAGCTCTTGCACCTGAGGCACCTCCAAGATTCATGGAGGGTGCCTCGGGTACTGTTCATCCGAGGTAAATCATGCTATTTTATCCCTGCAATATATGTTAGTCTCAAAATACCAAGCATACCCTGCAATACAAAGTTAGCACATAATAATAACATAAATATGAATATCTGACAATTATCGGATTGTCCGGTTCTGACTTCGGATTTCCATCCGGAAACCCTACGTCGAACCAACCCCTACTGTTCCCTCTTCTGGGGAACGCGTCCTCACCTACTCCTCTTAGGAGAAGTTACCTTTTACTAGTTTAGTCCTCTAGACCGATTGGACTTTTTCTCAGTGTCTGATGCTTCCGGTCTTCATGCTAGACATCCGCTTCATGATCCGTCTAGTCTTCCACCTGGTTCACGACATCAGGATTCAACCTAGGGTTACCACCCCCTAGGATTTTGCCCGAAACTCTCGACCCGCCAAGACTTTCCACCTAGGGTTACCACCCCCTAGGGTTTTCCCTTTGCCTAACCGCAGCTAGGACTTTTTTTCACCTAGGGTTATCACCCCCAGGACCTAGGGTTACCACCCCCTAGGGTTTTCCACCTACCTAACCGCAACTAGGACTTTTGCCTAAGTACACTTAAGACTTTCCTGCAATCTCATTCAAACACATTAGATAACAAGACAACTTAACTTTGAACCCTTTGACATAATCAAAACATAGGTTCGATCGTCGGATGCTTCCCGTACCAACAATCTCCCCCTTTTTGATTATGGCAACACGATTCAAAGTTAAGTAAACACATAACAGTAATATAAGGAATTTCAAGCATAAGTATAAATGCAATAAAAACAATTTCTCAAAAAAATTTTCCTTATACTCCCCCTTGCTTAACTTTGACTTTTCTCTCCCCCTTTGACATAAATAAAAAAGAATAAGCAGAAAGACGTTTGCAAAAATATTCTATGTAATTCAAAGCTCCCCCTTAAGGGAAGCTTCCCTAAACATTGTCAAGTATTTACATTGTCACGCCCCAGAGGAGTCCCTGTCCGAAGAAATTTCGGCAGCACCTCCCCTGTACGGCGGACAATATGAAACATTACTACATACAAAATATACATCATCCACACTCGGCTGGAAAAAATTAAATATAAACAACAGAACAAGCAGTTTAATATACTCAGCCTACCCGGCTGGACAAAATGAAATAACACATAACCACCATCTATAACCATCAGCCTAAACGGCTGGAACAAAATAGAAACACACACAGCGGAAGACAGAACGATAAATACTCAGCCTACACGGCTGGATGTAAACGCAGCGGAAATCACAAAAAGAAAACAAATGTATGACCGACAAAGTCACTAACTAAATTACTTGCAACCACCAGACGGGACTCCAAAATCCATATCGAAGCATACAATACCAAGTTCACAAAACCAAAACATAAATAGCGTTAGCAACCAAAACCAGAAAAAGAAACTATCCTCGAGTGTGTCGTGGGACTGGCAGCTGGGACTCTCCAAGCATCCATGACTCATCTACCTGTTACCTGGCGAAAGAAAATCATTTTTACGGGGTGGTGAGTATTGGAACTCAGCGGGTAAGGAAAGAGATAGTGCATGAACATAACATATAACTAGAAAGTGAGCCAAGAGTATATAGTCTCATAAAAGAAATACAGATACTACAATAGAACCAAAATAAGCACTCATACCTGAACCATATCCTAGGGTAGGTATAGTGGGACAGAACTGGTACTAATCTGCTACAGTACTACTCATAACTACAGAGACAACAAGCAAGGTATACACAAGCAATAACAGCGTATGTAAACAACAACAGTAAATAAGCAATAACAGCATATATAAATAACAGCAGCCCAAGCAAATATAATAACAGTGTATGCACAGATGGTCACTCCCGCCCACCTCTCTGCACCATGACCCTGTATGGTCGAGAGGTCGGGTTAGTGACAGACTGTACATCACTCCAGCTACCACTCACACGAATGGCCGAGGGGACAGTTGCATAGTAGCTAACTAGCTACATCTGCGACGGGGTCCCTGCTGCTCGTACTCCAGATGGGCGAGTGCGGCACGACAAGACAAGCGGCATCAACTCCAGCTACCACTCTCTCGAGTGGCCGAGGATGCGGCATGCATGCAATGACATGATGCAAACAATGCAACAGTCATCATATATATATAAGCAGAAACAGGTATGCTACATGAAGCCAGCATGCTCAGTATAGTACATAATAAACAACAGTCAAGCATACAAATATGGTATCTAATATCTGCTACTTATCATGGACAACAACTAGAGACTGTATAGATATGGAAACGAATATCTCAAAGATCGCGTGGAAGTATCAAGCACAGGAAAAATAAGAGTGGAGTCAAGGTACACAGTCCTTATCCAAAATAATTCATGCACTAAGGTCAAAGTACTAGAAGAAAACAAAGCAAGAAGTACCCGCCTTTATATGCAGATCGTGTCAATCGTCTTCAATCAATGTCCTGCAAATCACGTGATGTACAATTTAGCTAATTTCATACACAACACTAGCTAAACCGAAACCCAACTTTATTAGGGAAAACCCTAATTCAACTATGAACCTCGATTCACCCAAATCTATCAAAATTCCCAACTTTTTTTCCGGTTAGCGCAAGAGGTAAAGGCACAACAAACCACCTTTAAACACTTCGAATCTGTCTAGGAAATTTAACTAACATGAAAAGAAACAACAACCACCTCGGATTCGACTCCAATCCACCAAATCTATCACGGAAATTATAAAACCAACACAAGTTAACAAAGCTCAATGACTAGCCCAT
Organism: Zingiber officinale; assembly: GCF_018446385.1. Taxonomy (NCBI): domain Eukaryota; kingdom Viridiplantae; phylum Streptophyta; class Magnoliopsida; order Zingiberales; family Zingiberaceae; genus Zingiber; species Zingiber officinale. The sequence continues at coordinate 59,499,956 of NC_055995.1, read as the reverse complement.
CCAAACCCCTCAAACCTGTCCAGAACTTCCACTAATAAAAGGAAACAAGCTTGACATCGAAAATCAAATCCCATCCCACCAATCTACACTAAAGGTCCAGAGTCATCATAAAGGAGCAAACCTCATAGAAATCAACTTACAACCTCTCAAATCTATACCAGAAAATCCAGCCAACACAAAGGAAACAACATCGGAATTGAATCGAAACTTCCCAAAGCTGATACAAGGTACGACAACAAGAGGGGAAGTCAAGCAACATTTCAATCGAGTCTCAGCCATCATATTCTGTTCCAAAATTTCTATAGCTATCGCAAGGAGCATATGCACAACAAAATCCATACCACACCTCTCTGCCCAAACAAAAATCTGAAACCAACATACCTAGAACTCTATCTGTATCTATCGAGGAAGAAACTTATTGGATAGCTTTTGTTGCGGCCGGAGGTGGAAGAGATCTGACGGCCGGCGCTAGGACAGGGAGAAGCCAACCGGCGCTAGGGCAGAGAGTTGGCAGCCAACGTGGGGCAGCGATCAAGGGCAGAGGAAAGGGTCGGCTATTGGCGCTAGGGCTGGAACGGCGGCGCTGTGGTGCCCGCGTGAGGAGGATTGGCGGCTGTGACTCACGCGCGGCGGCGAGGGGTGGCACAATAAGGTCACGGGAGGGAGAGGGATGGCGGCGGCGTCGGGCTTGTCGCAACCAGCAGTGGTGCGGCATCTCCGGTGCTGGTGTGAGGGAGAGTCGGCGGTTGGGTTGCGGAAGATCGCACGAGGGGGAGGGAAGAGAGGTCGGCGAGAAGAGGAGGGCTTAGGGCACGGGTAATAAAACCTTAGGGTAATTAATATAAACATTAGGTTAATTGAAGAAATCAACTCCCTAATAAATAGGTATTCCAAACAAACTTTCTTACAACCCAATATTTGATCCCTTTAAAATACATCTTACGAGCTCCGAAAAATTCTCAGAAAATCTCTAAAAATTCCTAAAAATTTCGTTAAGGCTATTAGCCCATTAAACCTTATTATTTAATTACTGTTTTATTATTATTGGTTCAATATTTTACATTCTCCCCCACTAATAAAAATTTGGTCCCCAAATTTACTTCTCAACTCAGGGATCCTCATATAAGGGCAACAACCAAACAATATACTCATATACTACTTCATCCAAGTATCCTTAACAAATCTCCAACTGCAAGGTATGACTCTGTGGGTTATAGGCTCATCATGCTTCCGCTACGCTCACACTATTGTCTAACCAACTATATGTAAATCAACTACTTCCGAGATACATAACATACCCTATCAATAAATCTTCCAACATCCATATAGTGCGCTCATACTGTCCATCTATCTAAGGGTGAAAACCACTACTATAACAAATCTCCATACTCACGATACTACAAACTCTACCCGGTACGTGAGGTGAATCACAGATCTCAACCCAACCTACAACACTCCTTCCAAGTTTAGAGAATAAGTTCACTTGGTATGCATGCATGTGCAAGCAGGCTTATAGAGTCTGAGCAGTCTTCTTCAACTGCCTTCAAGTCCTTTAGATCACTCACCTCTACTTTTCAAGATGGATTGAGGCTCCATATGCAGCTTAAAAAAAATTCAGATCTGAAAATTTCTCGGTACTTTGTCTCAGATCTATTCCCCGGTTTAAGCACCAAATCCTCTTCCTCTACTTGGCCATCCAAAAGTAGGGCTCTTAAATACTGTTTGAAGAAATGGGCTAGCATGTTTAAGAGACAGGTTTCCAGCAAGGAGAATTTTCTTGTTAGAGAACTTGAAAAGATTCAACGAAGAGGAAGGCAAAAACCACAGATGCAATTGAGAGAATAAACAACTCATTCAAGGATGAATTAGACATCAATCTCCAGGGGTAGGTCAAGTTATCTTCTGAAACAACACTTAAACTCTTAAGGAATACATCGATAAAAGGGCTTGAGCACCTACTTGAGGGCTAGGCCATCAACACTAAACAACACCACAAATAGAAAATTAAATTGTCATGAAATGGTTGTGTTTCTAACTACCTAAACCACGTGGTTAGGAAAAGCTAATATTTTCCTAAGTATATCGTTATAAAGCAAGCAAAAACATTAGCACGCATGACTAAGGAAAAGGCTTTTCATCAAGCTACTATTAGCAACAAAATTCTACAGCCATTTTGATTGGACTTTCATCATCGATCAAATACCAAGGTATAGAAACTATAGGATGTGCAACTCCAAATCCTGGACAACCGTTTCTTCCTATCATCCTATAGAAACTATAGGATGTGCAACTCCAAATTTCCTTATACTCCCCCTTGCTTAACTTTGACTTTTCTCTCCCCCTTTGACATAAATCAAAAAGAATAAGTAGAGAGACGTTTGCAAAAATATTCTATGTAATTCAAAGCTCCCCCTGAAGGGAAGCTTCCCTAAACATTGTTAAGGATTTACATAGTGAAGGACTTAGCTTTGTAAAGAAATTGTAAAAAAACTTAGTGAAAAGTCCTTAGTTGAAAAAATTAGCTTTAAAATGATTAGGTTGAGAAAATACTTTGCAAAATAGCTAAGTCTCGAAAATAAATTGACTAAGTTTTAAAAATTTTTGCCTTTGATAATTATTTAGCCAAATTTGAGCTAAAAAAAACTTAGCTGAAAATGATTTTAATAAACACTTAGCTTTGAAAGGGAGTTTCTTGCAAAAATATAATTTAAAACTTAAGCTAAATTAGAGATTATTTGAAAATACTTAGCTTTTAAAACTTAAATTTAGGATTTCTTTTTAAGAAAACATTGATAAATTTAGTACTTAGCTTTCAATAGATGTGGAAAATATTGGTGCAAGAAACATCCGACGATCGAACCCGAGTTTTGATAATGGCAAAGGGTTCAAAGTTAAGATTAATTGTAGTATAACGTACTTGAATAAGTGTTTCAGGAAAGTCCTAACTGTGGTTAGGTATGTGAAAATCCTAAGGGGTGGTAACCATAGGTCTTAGGGGGCAGTAACCCTAGGTGAAGGAAAACCCTAAGGGGCGGCAACCTTAGGTCCTAGGGGGTGGTAACCCTAGGTGGAGGAAACCCTAAGGGACGGCAACCTTGGTCCTAGGGGGTGGTAACCCTAGGTGGAGGAAAATCCTAAGGGGGGGGGGTAACCTTAGGTCCTAGGGGGTGGTAACCCTAGGTGGAGAAAAACCCTAGGGGGCAGTAACCCTAGATCCTAGGGGGTGGTAACCCTAGGCAGAAAGTCCAGTTGGTCTGGAGGACCGGACTGACATCAAGTAATCTCTCCTGAGGGGAGTAGGTGAGAATGCGTTCTTCGTAGAGAGAACAGTAGGCGTCGGGTCGACCTAGGGTTTCCGGGCGGAGATCCGAAGTCAGACTCGGACAGTCCGATGACTGTCACACTCTATATTCATATTGTTATTTATGTGCTAACATTTTCTTATAGGGTATGTTGTTGTTTTGGGACTAACATGTCTTGCAAGCACAAAAGGAATAAGCTAAGCCTCGGGTGAACAGTGTCCGAGGCGCATCCATGGAGCTTGGAGGCGCCTCGGGTGCAGAACCTGAGCTGGCCGCAAAGAAGCGCTGGAGGCGCCTCGGATGGAGCTGGAGGTGCCTTGGACTAGAGATTGGAGGTGACTTGGATTAGCTTGAAGGCACCTTCAAGTGGATGAGTTGCGACCAGGTCCGTTCTGATCCACGCGGCTGACTCGGCTTGTTGGAGGCGCCTTGAATGGTGTTGGAGGCACCTCCAGCAGTGCATAAAAGGAGCTCTCGAGCAGCAAGTTAAACAATCAATTCTCAAGCGACCTTTCTCCTGTGTGCTGCTAACAAGATGACCCAGAAGTGCTACGACAAGTTACCGACGACCCGGAGCTGCGATTCTTCAAACTTTTGTTGTCGGTATTATATTTCAGTTTATTTTATTGTAATCCTTGTTGTACTTCAGTTGTAAGATTTCTCGATATTATAGTTGTTGCCCATCGAAAGCGATCAATGATCATGGGCCTTGGAGTAGGAGTCGCCACAGGCTCCGAACCAAGTAAATACTTGTGTTCGCGTTTGTTATCTTTTATTTCCACTGCTTTAACTCGATAGTTTTACGAATCCGAAATGTGAAAAAGCCACGAGCGCTATTCACCCCCCCTAGCGTGGTCTGGATCCAACAATTGGTATCAGAGCGGGGTAGCTTTGATTTGGTGCAACCACCAATCAAGCAATTTTTCGTGGTGTTTTTGAATTTTTCAGAGTCATTTGGAATTAGTATTATTGCTAAATTCCAATTGCTTTTACCGTTCGAATCGATTTTTGCTCGAAGTCGGTGCAACATCACTCGAGTTTGTTATTAACCTTATTCCCGCACTACTAATCCAAGACCTAGTCTTGGAACATATTGTATTTTTTTTTCATGTGTGCATATCCTCTAAATGGCCCAAGAAGAAGGCTACAGCACCGTCTGTCCCTCGCTCTTCACTGGAGAAGACTTCAGTTACTGGAAGGGCAGAATGGAGATTTTTCTGAAGATCTAGTTCGAGATGTGGATGATCATCAAGACTGGACTCGAACTACCAACTGACAGAGACGGCAAACCAACATCCTGCGAAGACTGGGATCCAGTAACAATCAAGAAAGTGGAAGCAAATGCCAAAGCAACATGTACTCTCCAGTGCGGATTGACGAAGGAGGAGCTAAACCGCGTTGACCCATTCTCGAGCACCAAGGAGCTATGGGAAAAGCTTATCGAATTATACGAGGGTACCTTCGAAACCAAAGTAAGTAAACGTGATTTGTTGTTCAATAAATTGTATAACCTAAAAATGCAGGAAGGTGAGACGACTAGTCAACTTAACACACGTATACAAGATATCCTTAACTGCCTCCACGCGATCGGGCAGAAAGTGGAAAATAAAGATGTAATAAGGTATGCACTTAATGCTTTTCCGAGGAATACCTTGTGGGTGTCAATGGTAGATGCCTACAAGGTTTCTAAGGACCTATCTTCAATTAAATTATATGAGCTTTTTTCTAAATTTGAATTACATGAGCGGACTAATGCACGGCCAACCGAGAAAGGTATAGCTTTCGTTGCAGGTATAAGTAAAACACGCGATCCGAGATCACGACAAAGAATTAAACCGGAGTCAGAAGAAGAACCTGATTCAGATGATGAAGATGACGAGCTAACAATGGAACTCATCAACCTAGTAAATAAATTGTACAAGAAAAAGATAGGTTTCAACAAGAAGGACCTGAAGAAGGCAATTCAAACCAAGGAAGTTCAACCAAAGGTGAAGTTCGAGGTAACGTGCTACGGGTGTAATCAGAAGGGGCACATCAAGGAAAATTGCCCAAACCAAAAAGATTCGAAGAAACCAAGGAGGAAGAAGGCCCTGAAGGTGATATGGGACGAGTCTTCTTTAGAGGAGTCCCACGACGAAGAACTCGAACAGACGAGCTTTCTCGCGTTGATGGCCCTGGACTACACCAACGAATCCGGAAGCGAGGACGAATCGGAAGTCAAGTCCGAGAGAAGCCATGAATCCATATCCGTTTCCGAAGGGCCTGACTCTGCTGTAAGTATCTCGCGTTTACATAATTTAGTAAATTATTTAATTCAAAAGTTAGCAAAATCAAACATTTGGGTCAAGTCACTTCTAAAGGATGTAGAAACCCTCAAAGAAGTGACTAACTCCAAACCCTTGCCTGACCCAGTTCAGACTGGAAATTCAACTCAAGTCAGAAAGCTTGAGGAAGAAAATTCTAGTTTGAAAACTCAGGTCAAGGATTTGAAGAAGACATTGGAATGATTTTCTTTGGGCTCCAAGAACCTTGACCTAATTCTTGGGACACAAAGGGTCGTTTACAACAAATCTGGATTAGGTTTTAAAACCAAAAAGAAATATTGATCCTATCTATCCTTAGTCAACAGACCAAATAGTAAAGTAGTCCAATCATGGGTACCTAAGTCCAACTTGGTTAATCAAGTTGGACCTGGTCAATATTGGGTCCCCAAGGATCAAGTACACTATCTTGATAGACCATATCGAGGCTATGATCTAGGGGGAGCCAAAAGAAAAACTGTATTAATAAAAAGATAAATCATTAAAAGAAAATAATTAAAATTAAATTAAATTAATTTAAAAACTTAAATCTAAGTTATAAATTAAACCATTAAAGGAATATAAATATAATGTATAAATAAAAATATATAAAATTATCAATAATGTAGGGGGAGGCTCCGGAATAGCTGGCACCTCTAAAACTAACCTACCCGGCAGGGTAACCCAAACCAAGCTACCTGGCAGGGTAATTAGAACTAATTAGAAAGGTAATAAGTTTAACTTGACATATGGTACTGGTGAAGTTTTGGATGATAGTACGTTAGGGAAGCTTAGTCTATGCATGTCTAGGAAGATATGGCTTCGACCTGGTGCATTTGGCTAAGTGGAACTGACCGAAGCTACCCCTTACGGATCCTAACTAGTTAGACCAAGGTTTTGTACTAAGTTCAGTGGATAGGACTATTTGGAAAACCTCGAAGGCATGGTTACTTTAATGATGTCCATGTGACTCACCATAGCCCAGAAGTTTATCCAAAAAATGTCTATTTGTTGAGCCCAAAACTAAACCTAAATCTAACACAAAGTTAAACCAAACTCTATAATTGAACCTAATTCATCTCACAAAATTATAAGATTCCCTGATTTGAAATTTAGATCGGGTGACATGACTAAGGATTAAATTATATTAAAATTAAAATTCAACTTAAATTAAAATTAAATTAATAATTAAAAATTAAATCAAATTGATAATTAAGATCAAATTAAAAACTTATTTTAAAAAAAAACTTATTTAAAAATTATTTTCACAAATTGTTTTGATAACTCATTTAAAATTATTTAAATTGGGTTCACAAATTACCTTAACCAATTTAATTAACTTAACCAAAACCTATTTAAATCCAATTAGATTAAATCAATAAATCTCACAATCACTCATTAGGGTGCTAACTTCAATCGAACTATCTTTTCATCAAAATGATTCCAATTCAGATACTTTATGTGTAGGAATTGGATCAATGGATGTTTGATAGTGGATGCTCCAGACATATGACTGGAGATAGATTGAAGTTCACAAAGCTTAAGTTAAAGAATTTAGGCTCAGTTGCATTCGGCAACGACGATAAACTTATGGTAATCGGAAGAGGTAACATCAAACTCAATTCAGACTTTATTATTTGAAAAGTTTTATTAGCTGAAAATTTTAACTTTAATTTACTCAGCATCAGCCAATTATGTGATAGTGATTACTTAGTTAACTTTACCAAATCTGGGTGTACAGTTAAAAATGTTTATAACCCTGAAAGTATACCCTGTTAGGAGAAATAATGTATACACAATTAACCTACCAACATCCTCAATAGAGTGTCTCCTGACACAACACGAGGAAACTGAGCTGTGGCACAGGAGACTGGGTCACACTCATACTAGACTCATTTCAAAAATGAGTCAAAATGGTCTAGTTAGAGGTCTACCCAAATTAAAATTCATTAATTCAACATGTGATGCTTGTCAACAAGGTAAACAAATCAAGTCAAACCATAAGTTAACCAACCTAAATAAAACAACTTCAATACTTGAGCTCCTTCACCTAGACTTGTTTAATTCGCATGGAGCCAAGTCACTAAGCAAAAACCAATATTGCTTAGTAATAATCGATGACTACTCAAGATTTACTTGAGTAAAATTTATAAAAACTAAAGATGAAACTTTTGAAATATTTAAAATCTTTTGTAAATTAATAGAAAATGAAAAAGACACTCAAATAAAAAGAATCAGAAGCGACCATGGGGGAGAATTTGAAAATCATAACTTTACTAAATTTTGTGAAATTAATGGGTATAAACATGAATACTCTTGCCCTAGGACCCCCCAACAAAATGGTCTAGTAGAACGTAAAAACAGAACCCTACAAGAAGCCACCAGGACCATGTTAAACGAATACAATTTATCTAATCAATTCTGGGTTGAAGCAATTAATATAGCCTGTTATATACAAAATAGAATTTTAATTAATAAATTTCAAAATAAAACACCCTATGAAATATACTATAATAAAATCCCTAATTTAAACTATCTAAAAGTGTTTGGATGTAAAGTATTCATTTTGAACACTAAAGACTACTTAGGAAAATTTTCATCAAAAACAACCCCAGAAATATTTTTAGGATACTCAACAACCAGTAGGGCATATAGAGTATTGTAACACCCGAAAATTCTCAAAACTGTTTTAGAAATATAGTATGATTTCCTGGAATTTTTAGATATTTTTCCGGCATTTTCCGAGTAGCGGAAGTAGCAAAAATAAATATAAACGAAAACGGCCTAAGCGGGAATCAAACCCGAGACCTATGGTTTAAGGGATGATGTTAGTAACCAGTGAACCCAGCAGGGCCATGCTGAGAGAAAGGAGAAACATCTATATTTATGTTAGAGTTGACCGGAATTACCACTTAATATAAATAGAAGGGTTAAGTGGGTTTGGGTTATTTTGCTTGGTTCGGCAAACTCCTCCCTCTCCAAACCCTCAGCGCTGACGCCACCTCCTCCTCCTCCTCCTCTCCCGGCGCCCAAACCCAAGGACTCTCGGCTCATCTTCCGGCAACGACTCCAACACGAAAGAGGTTCTTCTCCGCGAGAGGAACGCGAAGACGTGAGCGGGTCGTCGAGAAGGTCATCTCCACCGGAATTCTAGCGAATAGAATTGTAAGGAATTTAGCGTACGAGGTAAGAAACCCCTCACCTGAGTATAATAGCTCCGGTTGGTTTCCTATGCTTTAGTTTTAGCTATATGCAGGTTTTTCCGGCACATAGGGTATGTTTAAACCCTCCTTGAGGATTTAGGGATCTAGTTGAACACCTCTAGACGGGCCGGACACGTTGTTCTCCTTTAGTTGGAGATTCTGGACGTTGTCGAGTGCCTAGAGGTGATCTCCCTATTAGAGGAGAGAGTTGAAGCACACCAAGTGTTCGGTAAAATGTTAGGGTAGCTAAATACCACCTCAGTTATGTTTAATAGCTCAGTTAAATGCATTAAAGGCATTTAAACCAGCACATTAGTTAGTTCAGTTTTATGGGACTACGGTCCAATGGGTGGGCTCCCACAGTCGCCTCTAGGTTCAAATAACCTAGCTCTAGGTTCAGATAACCTAGAAACAGCATGTTATATCAGTTAGCTATAGATATCAGTATTTTATTTTCAGTGGCACTGTACTGGATCAGATATCCATTGGGTTAGACTCCCACAGTCGTCCCTAGGTTTAGATAACCTAGTTAACCCTACTAAATTCGGGACTTGCAAACCCGGGTCTAGTTAGGGATGCGCGCACAGCAAGTACAGTTGCCGGGCCCAACAGCATGTTTAGTATTTTCACCTATTTTGTATTAGATTTCAAAACTCAAAATCAATTATGCTAGTTGAGTTTGTTTCCAGTTACAGATTTAGTTTCAGTTAGTTTAGCTTATGTTCAGTTCAGTGTTTTATTGCTTGCCACGATATGATTCAGTGCTCATGCCATGCTTATGTGTTATGCTTTATGATTTCAGTATACCATGACTTAACAAGTTCAGTGCATATTTTCAAATAGCATGCTTTAAAAACCATATTGCACCGAATGCATGTTTTTGTGAGGTAGATGGTTTCTTACTAAGCTTGTTAGCTTACAGATACTACTTTTCTTATACTGCAGATAAAGGTAAAGGAAAAGTGGACTAGCAGTGGAGGCTGGAGGTCAATGCAGATGAGGATGTGTGTGTATGGAACTGGAATCAAAGGTCCTTAGGGGACGTAGCAAATTGAGCATTAGACTCTTTAGCATTTACTTTAGCATTTTATTTATTGGTTTTGGTTTCCATATTCTAGGCACTTTTAGTTATGTGTTACCATGAATTCCTAAACTATGCCCTATGTTAAGTCAGATTACTAGTTTATGTCGTTGGAATGTTATTATATGTTGTTAGAATAGTTATGATGCATTAGTTAGGTGTTAAGTGGGGTTTGGCACGCCAAAGTGTTGGAAATCAGAGTTCCCCGGGTGAAATCAGACTCTGATCGGTCTCCCGACCGATCAGGGCCTGGCTGTGTCACTGGATCAGTCAGCCGACCGATCCAGCCAGATACAGTATGCCACTGTATCCTCCTGGATCGGTCAGCCGACCGATCCAGCACGATACAGTAGCGTCCCAAGAGATTTCAGGTGCCTGGATCGGTCAGCCGACCGATCCAGACATACCTGGATCGGTCCGACCGACCGATCCAGCCACACCTGGATCGGTCTGCCGACCGATCCAGTCGTGAACAGAACGTTCCCCAGCTCCGATCGATCCACGGACCGATCCAACCAAGAGCAACCGATCCAGTCCAGCTCGGATCGATTGGGAAGCTCAGGTTTCGTCCAAGAAACTTATCAGTCCAGCTCCTTGACCGTAGGGGATGTAGGATACACCAGGTATCCCTTAGATCATCTCCCTTAGCACAGGTAGAACCAATAACATGTATTAGGTGAGATATCAGTAGCATAAAAACTCAAGTTAGATCAGTTTTCCGCGCAGCTTAGCACAGTAACCGTAGCGATCCGCCTTATAGCCTAGTAGTGGAAGGTGGGACGTTACAAGTATACAACAAAAATACCCTAAAAGTTGAAGAAACAATAAACGTAATATTTGATGAAGAAAATAATCTACCCAATATAATAAATGAAAATAATAATGTAGAACATGCTAACTCAACAAATACAGAAGATGATGACGAAATTCAACCAAAACCCAATGAATCTGAAGAACCAATTGCTAACCCAAATGTAAGACCAGCTAGAAAAAACACAAATCACCCATCTGACCAAATTTTGGGTGATCCAACTCTAGGAATTAGAACTAGATCATCCTATAGAAACCTTAGCCAAATAGCCTTAATCTCCAAAATTGAACCCAAAACTGTAGACGAAGCCCTACCCGATCCAGACTGGACCTTAGCAATGCAAGAAGAATTAGCCCAATTTGAAAGAAACCAGGTCTGAGAATTAGTACCTAAACCCACTGATAAAACTATAATTAATACTAAATGGGTATTTAGGAACAAATTAAATGATCAAGGTGAAATAATTAGAAACAAAATGAGGTTAGTAGCTAAAGGGTTCAATCAAGTAGAAGGATTAGACTATGATGAAACCTATGCCCCTATAGCTAGACTTGAATCCATTAGGATGTTGCTGGCCTACGCAGCACATAAAGGATTCAAGCTCTATCAAATGGATATAAAATCTACCTTTTTAAACGGATTTATTAAAGAAGAAGTGTATGATAGTCAACCCTCAGGATTTGAAGACTTAGAAAATCCTAACCATGCCTTTAGACTAAAGAAGGTCCTATATGGACTAAAACAAGCACCTAGGGCTTGATATGAACAGTTGTCTAACTATCTAATATCAAAAGGATTCAACCAAGGTCAGATAGATCCAACCCTGTTTGTAAAAATCCTAGAAAATGATATTTTTATTGCTCAGATTTATGTAGACGACATAATCTTTGGATCAACCAACTCAAGATTTTTAAAAAAATTTATCAAATTAATGGAAAATGAATTTGAAATGAGTATGGTAGGTGAACTGAACTTCTTCCTAGGTTAACAAATTAAACAAACCAAAGATGGAATATATATTTTTCAAACTAAATATGCTAAGGAGTTAATTAAAAAATTTAGAATGAAAAATACGAAGAACATTAACACACCAATGGCCACCAGTATTAAAATTAACTCAAACTTAGAAGGAAAATCAGTAGACTTGAAGTACTATCGAAGTGCGATAGGAAGTCTACTGTACCTAACTGCAAGTCGACCGGACATTCTTTTTGCAGTAGGTATGTGCGCAAGATATCAATCTTGTGCAAAAGAGTCACACCTAACTCATGTCAAAAGAATACTTAGATATATTAAGGGAACCCTAAATGTAGGACTATGGTACCCTAGGACTTGCACTCTTGATCTAATTGGCTATTCTGACTCAGACTATGCCGGATGCAAGATAGACAGAAAAAGCACAAGTGGTAGCTGTCAATTTCTAGGTCAATGTCTAGTAAGTTGGACAAGTAGAAAGCAACATTGTGTTGCTCTATCAACCACTGAAGCTGAGTACATAGCCCTAGGAGAATATGCATCTCAACTATTATGGATGATGCATACCCTAAAAGACTACCAATTAAAATATCATAACACTAAAATTTCAATTGACCACATAAGTTCAATTAATCTATCCAAAAACCCAATTCACCACTCAAGAACTAAACATATAGAAGTAAAACACCATTTTGTAAGGGATCACGTAGCTAGGGGTGATATTGTACTTAACTATGTTGAGTCCAAATCAAACCTAGCTGACATATTCACAAAGCCCTTACCTGAACTTGAGTTCAGTGCACTTAAAAGACAAATAGGAATGTGCTTTGTAGAATAGACCTTATGTTCCTTATCTTTAATCAGCTTGGTTATTGTATCATTCAAAATCTTAGGAAAAATAATGTTTTCAAAATCCCAATTTTACTAGACTTTCAAAAATTTGGATTTAGCCTAGGCACTAACCCTAGAAATCATGTTCCCCTAGTTTCAGCCAGAGCATCTCACAAGAACACTAGGTATAACTTGTTTGTGTTTGAAAAATTTAGAACGGCGTGAGATGCATAGGGTACAACCTAGACTTCAGAATGCTTATTTCTGTGCATCGCAGTAAGTCTGGGTGTTAAAAACCAATCTTACATTAATCAAATTAAGTCATTCAGACCTAGTCAAATCTAACTAGAATAATTGACTTAATTTGACTAACCAAGTGAATGTTGTTGCTCTCTAAGTAATCAGCTAGTAGCTAAATAGTTAGATATGTGGGCAAGAAAATTAAGTGTTTAATTCTAATATTTTTAAGTTACTCATGCTTGGACTTTAGGGCTTCTTGAAATTATGTGAACATGGCCTTAGTTACAACTTTACAAATCTATATCTTCTTAAAGCACTTTTTCAAAATCAAAGCTAAGTACTTTTCAACTTTAGCTATATTTACTAATAACATTTTCAAAGTTATTTCAACTTTTTGCTAAAGCATCTTTTCGAATTTAAACTATCTTTTAAAGAATTTTTCAAAATTCAATGTTTTCAACTAAGTGTTTTTCAAAAAGCTTGCTAACATTTTAGCCAAGTGACTTCTATAGTCGTTTCCAAAATTAGCTAAGCTAAATATTTTCCTCAAAAGTCTTTTTCGAATTGAATTAAGTACTTTTTAGAAAATACCGTCAAACTTAGCCAATTTTGAGAAAAGTCCTATCTCAAATGGAATTAAGCATTTTTAGAAAAAGTTTCTCAAGTTTAGCTAAAATTCTTTTCAAAATAATTTACCTAAGTACTTCAAATCTACAAGATCTAAGTTTCCGAATCTAGCTAACTTGTCTCAAAAAAGGCTTCTCAAAAGTTATCTACATACTTTTTTGAATGTTGCTAAGTAATTTTTCTTAGCTAAAGTTATTTTCAAACTTAATCTTTTAAAGCTATCTTAAAAGATCTCTTGTGAATCCTTAAACATTTACTTAGCTAAACGTTTTACAAGACTATGAATTTCAAAAAACTAAGTCTTTATCCCTCTATTTATATTAAAGTCGTTATCTTTTCTAAACAATTTTTGAAAAGTTAAAGCTAAGGCCATTAATCACAAATTCCCTGTTACCCCCTTGAAAAGTTAGCTAAACATTTATTTTGATGTATGGCAAAGGGGGGGGGAGTAGGAATGAAGCAGGACTTAAAATTCAAATTAAAGGGCTTTTATTAAGGGGGAGCCTGCTTATGTGTTACTTAAACTTTGAAGATCATCATTGCATTTTTTAACTTAACTTTGAATTTTGGTTGTCATAATCACAAAGGGGGAGATTATTGGTGCAAGAAGCATCCGATGATCGAACCTGAGATTTGATAATGGAAAAGGGTTCAAAGTTAAGATTAATTATTGTGTAACATACTTGAATAAGTGTTTTAGGAAAGTCCTAACTGCGGTTAGGCTGGTGAAAATCCTAAGGGGTGGTAACCTTAGGTCCTAGGGGGTGGTAACTCTAGGTGAAAAAAACCCTAAGGGGCAGCAACCTTAGGTCCTAGGGGGTGGTAACCCTTGGTGGAGGAAAACCCTAAGGACGGCAACCTTAGGTTATAGGGGGTGGGAACCCTAGGTGGAGGAAAATCCTAAGGGGGAGGGGGGGGTAACCTTAGGTCCTAAGGGGTGGTAACCCTAGGTGGAGAAAAACCCTAGGAGGCGGTAACCCTAGGTCCTAGGGGTAGTAACCCTAGGTCCTAGGGGTGGTAACCCTAGGCAGAAAGTCTAGTTGGTCTAGAGGACCAGACTGGCATCATGTAATCTCTCTTGAGGGGAGTAGGTCAGGACGCATTCCCCGTAGAGGGAACAGTAGGCGTCGGGTCGACCTAGGATTTCCGGGCGGAGATCCGAAGTCAGACCCGGACAGTCCGATGTCTATCACACTCTATATTCATACTGTTATTTATGTGCTAACATTGTCTTACATGGTATGTTATTGTTTTGGAACTAACATGTCTTGCAGGCATAAAAGGAATAAGCTAAGCCTCAGATGAACAGTGTCCGAGGCGCCTCCATGGAGCTTGGAGGCACCTCGGGTGCAGAACGTGAGCTGGCCACAATGCAGCGCTAGAGGCGCCTCGAATGGAGCTGGAGGCACCTTGGAACAGAGATTGGAGGAGCCTTGGATTGGCTTGAAGGCGCCTTCAAGTGGATGAGTTGCGACCAGGTCTGTTCTGATCCACGCGGCTGACTCGACTTATTGGAGGCGCCTTGAATGGTGTTGGAGGCACCTCCAGCAGTGCATAAAAGAAGCTCTCGAGCAGTAAGTTAAACAATCAATTCTCAAGCGACCTTTCTCCTGTGTGCTGCTAACAAGACAACCCAGAAGTGCTACGACAAGTTACCGACGACCTGGAGCTGCGATTCTTCAAACTTTTGTTGTCGGTATTATATTTCAGTTTATTTTATTGTAATCCTTGTTGTACTTCAGTTGTAAGATTTCTCAATATTATAGTTGTTTCCCATCGAAAGCGATCAACGATCGTGCGCCTTGGAGTAGAAGTCGCCACAAGCTCCAAACCAAGAAAATACTTATGTTCACATTTGTTATCTTTTATTTTCGCTGCTTTAACTCGATAGCTTTACGAATCCGAAACATGAAAAAGTCACGAGTGCTATTCAACCCCCCCCCCCCCTCTAACGCGGTCTCGATCCAACAGAAAAGACACAGGTAAGTACTTTAAAAAGATTTCATAGAAAACTTAGTTAAGTTAAAGCTTTTGATAAAACATACTTTTGATAAACAATAAACTTTTAAAAATAATTTATGTTAAAAATGAATTATTTAAATACTTAAGATTAAAAATAATTTAAAAAATAATTTTAATTAAGCTTTAACTCATTATTAAATATAATATCTATTTAAACATTAATAAAACTGAAGGTTTGAAAAATACTAATAATTTAAACATATTTTAAAAAAACTGAATAAAAAAACCTTCTTACACTTCCCCTAGATTAATGCCAGCCAATTAAATAAAATATTTAGAGTCCAAGCATGAGTAAAAAAAAATATAAAGATTATTATTTATTTTTCTAATTTTTCATTTCACCCATTCTAGGTTATCAGGTATGTTCAGCGTATGAGTGAATGTGAGACGGAGTTAAAATATATATATTATATATTTTTTATTTTTTTTTGAAAAAAATATTGAAATTGAGATTTAAAATATAAGTTTGAATAAGTTTGAATTTCAAATGAGTAAACATTTAAAATTTTGAAAATTAATTAAGTTTAAAATTATAATTTTACATATTAAAAATTTGATTTGAAAATTAAGTATCATTTGAAAATTAAATATGATTTAGATTTGAAATGTAAATATGATAGTTTGAAACTTAATTATAATTTGAAAAATAAATAATTAAGATTTTTGAAAATCATTAAGATTATAATTTTGTAAATGATAACTTTGAATTGATTAAAAATAATTATAATTTACTTTGATTGAAATTAATTAGCATTTTTGAAATTAATTATAATTTAATAATAATTAATTATTTATGATTTTTGAAATTAATTAAAAATATAATTTAATTATGATTTGAACATTTTGAAATTAAGATTAACATTTTGAAATATTTTTTTTTAAATTAATTAAGTTAATTATTTTGGAACTACCTTAAGCCTAGGTCTATCTCATCCTTTTCTAGATTTTCAATCAGGGAGCCTTAATAGATTTGTGAGATGGTTAACTTAATCTTCAATTTAAATTATCATCTAAGGATTGATTTATATTTGTGTTAGACTCAGGTTTTAAAATAAGTTAATTAAATATTATTTCGAAGATCGACTTCTAGGCTGTGGCGAGGCAATAGACCTTCTTGGGTATGAGATCATCCACCACTTCTAGACAAAACCTTTCAAAGAATTTGAATATTTAATTTGCTTATTTTAACTCCTAGGTCTAACTAGTCAAGTGTAAATCACACCTAGGTCCTTAACTATCCTAGTCTAAGCATGTATAATAAAAACAGTAAAAGCAATCATCAAACAATTCTATTTTATAATAAAAATGGTCTTTTTATTAGCTCCCCCTGGATCATATCCTCGATATGGTCTATCAAGATAATGGATTTGATCCTTGGGGACCCAATATAGTCCAAGTCTAACTCGATCAACCAAGTTCATCTTGGAGACCCATGCTTGGACTATGTTTCTATTTGATCTACTTACAATTGGCAAATATGATTTAAATTTATGTTTATGCTTAAATCCAAGTTTGGATCTATTGTAAATGGCTTTTTTTTCCAAGAATCAGATTAAGATTCTTGGAACCCAACGTGAACCATTCCAACATGTTCTTAAGTTCTTTAACTTGAATATTCAAATTGGAATTTTCTTCCTCAAGTTGTTGGACTTGAGTTGAACTTCCAATTTGAACTGACTCAGTCAAAGGACTCAAGTTAGTCACTTCCTTAAGGGTTGTTACCTCCTTTTGGAATGACTTGACTCGGACGTTGAATTTAGCCAATTTCTTTAATAAGTAAGAAACCAAATTTTCTAAATTAGTACCAGAAATAAGAGAGCTTACAGTGGGGTTAGGTCCTTCGGAAACGGATATGGATCTGTGCTTTTGCTCGGACTCGGTTTCTTATTCTCTCTCGATTTCGGACTCAAACTCGGACTCGGTTTCGATAATATTTTCTTGTACCGGTAGAGCGAGGAAGCTTGCTTGTTCTTCTTCGTCAGATTCAGATTCGTCTGATGACTCAGACCATGTTGCCTTCAGTGCTTTCTTATTTCTAGCCTCCTTTGCTTTGCTTGTACCTGCAATCACCGCAACACCTTTCTCGGCCGGAGTAGTATTAGTCTGCTCATGTAACTCAAATAATTTGTCTATTAAATCATGCTTACTTACTTTCTTATCGGAAGTACCTTCGTATAGCTTAATCAACTTCTCCCATAGCTCTTTTGCGCTTGAGAATGGGCAGACTCGGTTCAGCTCCTCCTTTGTTAGACCACATTGAAGAGTATATGTCACTTTGGCATTTGCCTCGACCTTCTTTATTTAACTTGCGTCCCAGTTCTTGCATGATACCGGTTTTTCCATGCCATCGAGTGGAAGAGAAATATTAGTCTTGATGATCATCCACATCTCAAACTGGACTTGTAGGTATGACTCCATTCGGCCCTTCCAATAGCCGAAGTCCTCACCGGTGAAGAGCGGAGGGTGGGCTGTGCTGTAGCATTCTTGATGGGCTATTGAAAAAGAAAATATCTCGCACATAAAGAAAAAATAAAAACAAATGTTCCAAGACTTGGTCTTGGATTAGTAGTGCGGGAGAAAAAATAGCAATTAAATTTTTTTAAAAAAGAAATAATAAAATATTAATAAAAATATAAAAAAAATATTATCACAAATTTTTAAAAATGCGATATTTTGCTAATACCGACTAATAGTGAAAAGATGAAAATGAATTTTCAAAAATAGTCTTGGAGGGAAAAATCGAAAGGCGTAGTTGTACCGATTCAGAGGACCCCGTTCGTGGCTTTCACTTTTCTGTTTAAAACTTATCGAATAATGCAACGGAATAATAAAGAAACAATGCACAGAATGACACCAGCAAACACAGGGATTTACTTGGTTCGGAGCCTGTGGTGACTCCTATTTCAAGGCCCATGCTCGTTGAGCATTTACTTTGGGCAACAACTATAATCGCGCAAAAGGTTACAAGAGATTATTACAAAACTGTACTGAAAAAGCTATACCGACAACAATGAATTGAAACTTCGTAGCTTCAGTTTGTTAGGGTCTTGTTGTAGCTCAGCCAGATCGTCTCGTTAGCAGTGCACTGAAGAAGGATTGCCAAAACTGTGTTGTACTAAGCCTCTACTCGAGACAGGCTTATATAAGCCGTTGAGGGAGCCTTCAAGCCCCTTGAGGGCACCTCCATTACCGGCAGATTCACAGTGTGGATGAACTTTGACTCCTTTGTAGCCTATCCACCTGAGGGCTCCTCCGATGCTCTTGAAGGCGCCTCCAACGTTATCCGAGGCACCTCAGCACTTCATGAGGGCGTCTCCAGCTCTGCTACGCACACTCCCCGGCTCTTGCACCCGAGGTGCCTCCAAGCTCCATGGAGGGTGCCTCGAGTATTGTTCATCTGAGGCAAATCACGCTATTTTGTCCCTACATGATATGTTAGTCCCAAAATACCAAACATACCCTGCAATACAAAGTTAGCACATAATAATAACATAAATATGAATATTTGGCAGTCACTAAACTGTTCAGTTCTGACTTCAGATTTCCATCCATAAACCCTAGGTCGAACTGACACCTACTGTTCCCTCTTCCGGGGAATGCGTTCTCACCTACTCCTCTCAAGATAAGTTACCTTTTGTTAGTTCGGTCCTCCAGACTGACTGGACTTTTGCTCAGCGTCTGATGCTTCCGGTCTTCATGCTGGATGTCCGCTCCATGATCCGTCCAGTCTTCCACCTGGTTCGTGACACCAAGATTTTAACCTAGGGTTACCACCCCATAGGATTTTGCCCCAAGCTCTCGACCCGCCAAGACTTTCCGCCTAGGGTTACCACTCCCTAGGACCTAGGGTTACCACCCTTAAGGTTTTCCCTTTGCCTAACCACAGCTAGGACTTTTCTTCACCTAGGATTATCACCCTCTAGGACTTAGGGTTACCACCTCCTAGGATTTTCCACCTGCCTAACGGCAGCTAGGGCTTTTGCCTAAGTACACTTAGGACTTTCCTGCAATCTCATTCAAACACATTTGATAACAAGACAACTTAACTTTGAACCCTTTGACATAATCCAAACATAGATTTGATCGTCGAATACTTCCCGTACCAACATATAATAGTCAATTACCTCAAAAAATGGAATGCATGACCTCATGAAAAAGTCCTACAGAGGTATCTAGAATGAATGGGTATATATGATATGGATAAGAACCTAGTCCTAAGTTTCTCTATAAGAAATCTAGGATTAGTACTAAGAGTATGAGAGGTGCCAACATTAGAATTTTTTCTCTTAATCCTATTAATAATAATTTAAGGATTTATTGAAAAAATATTTAAATTAGTTTGAGTTAGACTATTATCGAGGCATTTTTTGGATGATTATATAGAAAATGATGACCTCGATTGATTAGACGCGGAGTAAGCTTGAGAATAGGGGAGTAAATCGATTTGGATCTTCGATTTTGGGCACTAGAGCTGAAGCTCCCGGTGCCTTACATAAACGAAATGCAAGTGCCTAGAGACGATTCTAGGCATCTGAAATTGATTTGGGCGCCCTTATCTCAAAACTGTGGGCGATTTTGTGAAATAGTGGACGATTTTGGATGACAATTCGGGGCACCTGGATTAACCCCAAGCGCCTATATTTAGGCAAAACGAGATGCCTGTATTATTTACAAGCACCTCGAAAGGTTTTTAATGATTTTTATTAGTTTTGTTTAAAGAGTTAGAAGATTTATTAAATTTTAATTAAGTTAAATTGTTTAAGTTTTATTAATTTAAGGCTAATCTAACATTAATTTAGGTTTAATTAATTTAATGTTAATTTTAAATTAATTAGGTTAAATAAATTAGTTAGTTAACCTAGTTTATTTAAGTTAGATAAATTAGATCATTTGATCTTATTGATTTAAATTAAATTAAACTTAATTTTAGTTAAGTTTAATTAGGTAAGTTAAATTAAATTGAATTAATTTAGTCAAATATTTAATTAAATTAGTTAGTTATTTTGAATTGAGTTAAATTAAGTTAAACTGATTTTATAATTAAATTTACTTAGATCAATTAAATAAATTAATTAGATTTAAGTATACTAAATAAATTAAGTTGATTTGATTAGATTAAGTCAAGTTTAATTAATTAGTTAAATTTTAATTGATTTAAGTTTAATTGATTAAAGTTACTTTAATTAATATAATTTGAATTAATTTTAAGTTTAATTGATTAGTGTAAGTTTGTTTTTAAGTATAATTTATTTAATTTTAATTAATTAAGTTTGATTTATAGTTTAAGTTTGATTTTAATTTTAATTAATTACTTTAATTTTTATTTAAGTTTAATTAATTAGTTTAATTTTAATTAATTGAACTAAGTTTAATTAATTAATTTGATTATTTAGTTTAAATTTGATTAATTGATTTAACTTTAATTAATTATTTTAAGTTTAATTAATTAGATTATAAATTGACTAAGCTAATTTGAAATTAGTCCTAAAATTCATCTCACCATTTTTTAAGGTTTCAGACAAACCTTATAGGTTTTGTGATATGATTATTAATTTTATCTTTATTGACTTAATTTGAAATTGATTAATATTTGAGTTAGATTTGACTTTAATAAATATTCAATTAAGTACATATTTTAAAAATTAACTTCCATGCTTTGGTGAGGCACAAAGACCTTCTTGAATATCAAATCAACGATCACTTCTAAATAAATTTTTTTTAAAGAAATTATACACTTAACTTTTTTCTTAAAAAACCCTGGTCTAACTAATGTAACTAGGATATGGAAAGATAGTTTCGATTAGTTCCACTTACCTAAGTAGACCAATAAGGTACGCCTTATCCCACTTGACTCGCTAGACCAAGCTTTCCTAACATATTATTATCTTACCTTATCCTCGTACTAGATTGGGCAAGTCTTAATCAAGCCTAAGTACTTATTTAGTCATTCTATGTTTAAACATAAAAATAGCATGTAAAGCAAATTGTAAATCAAACAAACATTTAAGTTTATCTAATAACAAAAATAATTTTTCTATTGACTTTCCCTAGATCATAACCTCGATAAGGTCTATCTATGTAATGAATTTGACACTTAGGGATTCAATATTGATTTAGTCCAACTTGATTAATCAAGTTTGATTTAGGGACCTATACTTGGGCTTAGTTTCTAGTGGTTCAATTAACAATTGATAAATATGATCTGTAAAGAGACTTAGCTTTATATCCTTATCTGGATTGATTATATACAACCCTTTATTTTCCAATAATTATATCAAAATTCTTAGAACTAAAGTGAACTGTTCCGATTAATTCTTAAGTTCTTTGACTTGAGTTTTTAAGGTAGAATTTTTTTCCTCAAGTTATTGGACTTGAGTTGAAGTTTCACTTTGAACTGGTTCCGTCAAAGAACTTGGTTAATCTTCTCCTTAAGGGTTTTTACGTTCTTTGGGAGTGACTTGACCCAGACGTTAGACTTAGCTAATTTATGAGTCAAATAGGAAATCATATATAATTTTTCAACTAAAACATGACTTACAGTGGTGTTGGAACCTTATAAATTAGATACGGATTCGTAACTTGACTCAGATTCGATTTCGAATTCAGTCTCAGACTTGGTCTTGATCACTTGTTCTTGTGTTGATAGTGCAAGGAGGCTTGCTTGAGCTTGTTCTTCTTCGTCTAATTCTTCTGACGAGGGTTTGTCCCACATTACTTTTAGTGTCTTCTTCCTTATTTGCTTTTTGGTATCTTTTAGATTTGGACACTCCGACTTGAAATGTCTTTTCTGGTTGTATCCGTAGTATATTACTTCTGACTTACTTTTTAGAGTCTGGCTTGGTCTTGACTGATTGCACTTCATTTGAATTACCTTCTTGATTTTGCATTTGGTGAATCATTTCTTCTTCTTATATTATTTCTGAACTAGATTGACTAGTTGGGTAGAGATTTCGTCGTCATCTTCTGAGTCTGATTCATCCTCAAACTTGGGCTTGAATTGAGACTAATACTTTGGTTCCTTCATATTGATTTTTCATACAAGCAAAGAAATTCCTTTCTCGATTGGGCGTATATTAGTTTACTTATATAATTCAAATTCAAAAAATAACTCATCTAGTCTAAGAATTAAAAGATCATTGGAAACCTTGTAAGCATCTACCATAGATGCCCAAAAGGTATTCCTAGAAAAATCATTGAGAGTGTATCTTATTACATCACAATTTTCTACCTTTTTTTCGATTGAGTGGAGGTCGTTGAGTAGATCTTAGATTCGGATGTGCAGTTGGCTTGTCAATTCTCCTTTCTGTATTTTAATATAATATAATTTATTGAATATTAAATCATGCTTACTTTCATATCAGCGGTTCCTTCGTGTAACTCGATCAGCTTCTCCCATAGGTCTAATGTGCGATTATATACACTTTTATGCATATTAGGACGCACATCTACTTGTATTTCATTAGCATAATCTATGTTTATTACACCTTATTTCTTTATAATGTCATACTTCCATTATATTTTGTTCGGAGATCTACTCTTTGCTTGTTTTGATTGATAGGATGTGATTTGGAGTAAAAATGGAGCTTAAATGAAGTCTAGAGCTTCCAGAGTGTCACAGGCATGCAAAACTAAGTTCTTCCAAGTTCTAGCCATGTGAAGACCACATGGCCATGTGGAGGACGTGTGGGGGCGTGTTGAGGTCGTGTGAATGTCACACGACCGTGTTGAGGCCATGTGGAATTTTTAGCACTACAAACCAAAAATAAAATGGCCATAACTTTGTGCTCGGTTGGAATTTTGGGATGCTCTTGTAGATAACTTCAAGATCTATAACTTTGATGAAGACTTCAACCAAAGAAAACCCCATCTTGATAGTGTAAAAGATGTTGAAATGTAACGACCCACCTTCTGGGTACTGGCTGTAAGGCCGGTCGCTACAATTATGCTAAACTATACTGTGCGGAAAGCTGGGCTAAATAAAATTTTAGTCTACTAATGACGGATACAACTGCCAAGAAAGGTCTAAAGACCTTCTTTGCTGGTGTACATATGCTAAGGAGGGAAACTGAACATCCCAACTGGGCTAGGGACTAGAACTAAACTTCCCAACTAACTACAGTCCTGCCGATCGATCCGCAAATCGATCGAAGCTATGGGGCATTCAGTTCCCAACTGGATCGGTCGGGCAGACCGATCCATGTGTGGCTGGATCGGTCGGGCAGACCGATCCCGGTGTGTCTGGATCAGTCGGCAGACCGATCCAGGCACCCGAAACCCTTGGAACGCTACTGTATCGTGCTGGATCGGTCGGCTGACCGATCCAGGAGGATACAGTGGCATACTGTATCTATCTGGATCGGTCGGCTGACCGATCCAGGAACCTGGCACACTACTGGATTGGTCGGCAGACCGATCCAGCGTCTGATTTCCTGATACGAAATCAGAAATGCTGATTTCGACACCTTGTCGTGCCAAAACCACCTGCAACCACTCTAACATATACTAATAACTATTCTACCATACATTGGCAACATTCAAGACATAATATAATGCATGTTCACTAGTTCATACCATTAACCATACTAGAATGCGAAGCATAAGGGAAATGAGAATAAGACTTTAATAACTAGGCTTGCTACAAGTTCTAATGCGTAGTAAAATAAAACTAGATCCCTAGGATCTTTATTCCAGTTCCTGCCACACACATCCTCGTCTGCACTGACCTCCAGCCTCCACTGCTAGTCCATTTTCCTTTTACCTGTATCTGCAGTACAAAGAAAATAGTACCTGTAAGCTAAAAATCTTAGTAAGAAACCATCTACCTCACTAAATCATGCATACGATGCAAATATGCTTTTAAATCATGCTGTTTGAAAAACATACTGAATATGCAAGCATGACATGGCATGGTATCATACAAAGCATGGCATAACATAAGCTGAGCATAAAATAAAACTGATCATAACATGTCTATAACTGTATATGAAGCTATCATATTTAACAACTGAAATAAGCTGAGTTGATACAAAAGTGAGCTAAGCTGAAGCTGAGCTAATACTGAATTCCATTATGTTTTAAAACTGACTTGGAAAACTATTATATATAATAGATAAAAATACTAAACATGCTGCTGTAGGGCCCTGGCAACTGTACTTGTTGTGCGCGCATCCCTATCTAAACCCGGGATTGCAAGTTCCGAATCTAGTAGGGTTTACTAGGTTAGCTAAACCTAGGGACGACTATGGGAGTCCAGCCCAGTGGATATCTAATCCAGTAAAAGTAAAATACTGAAATGCTAATTAGCTGAATCTAGGTTATCTGAACCTAGAACTAGGTTGTCTGAACCTAGAGGCGACTGTGGGAGCCCACCCATTGGACATCAAGTCCCATAAAGCTGGAATAAAACTGATATACTGTTTTAAATGCTTCTATACATTTAACTATGCTGTTAAAACTGTCTAATGTTGCGCTAAACATTTTTATCGAACACCTAGTGTGCTCCAACTCTCCTCTCTAATGGGGAAACCACCTCTAGGCACCCGACGACGTCTAGAACCTCTATCTGAAGAGGAGAAACGCGTCCGGCCCATCCAGAGATACTCAACTAACCCCTAAATCTGCGAAGAGAATTAAATACACTCTAGATGTCGATAAAAACCTACATATAACTAAATTATAAGCATGTAATCAAACGAGAGCTACTTATACTGCAGGTGAGGGGTTTCTTACCTTGTGTGCTAGATTTCTTACAAATCTAATCGCTAGGAATTCCGGTGGAGACGACTTCTCGACGATCCGCTCGCGTCCACGTGCTCTACTCGCGGAGGGGAACGTCCTCGTGCTGAAATCGTCGCCGAAAAGTGACCTTGGGACCCTAGGGAGAGAACCCTAGGTTGTTTGGGTGTTGGCGCCGAGAGAAGGAGAGGAAGGAGGGGTTGGCGTCGGTGAGGGTTTGGAGAAAAGAATTGGCGTGAGGTTTTGTGAGGAGAGGGCTGCCGAACCAAATTAAACCAAACCCACACTTAAGTTTTTCCTATTTATATTAAGCGGATAACTAAGCCCAACTTAAATATAAATATATTTGATTCTCCTTTCCTTTCAGCACGGTTCACCGGTTACTAAGGCTAACTAAAGGTTTAGTGGACCCGAGAGGTCCCGGGTTCGATTCCCGCTTAAGCCTTTTTATTCTTCTAATTATTTTTGCTACTTCCGCTACTCGGAAAATTCCGGAAAAATATCTAAAAATTCCAGAAAAATCATAGAATAATTCTAATGCAAGTTTGAGAATTTTCGGGCGTTACAATCCCCCATACCTTATAAAAAGTTCGTCCTCGAACTTAGTACTTCTGTCTCATGCTGGCTTCTGTCTCCCAAGTTGCCTCTTCTGCTGTGTGACTGTGCCAAATAACTTTGACTAATGGTACTTCCTTGTTCCGCAATTTCTTAACTGCTCGGTCTATTATCTGAATAGGCCGACTATCATAGCTGAGGTCTTCGCGGATCTGTACCGACTGGGGCTCAATCACCTGGGTGGCATCTGGGGTATGCTTCTTCAGCATAGAGACATGAAATACGTTGTGGACAGCTGACATTTCCTGGGGTAGCTCTAGCTCATATGCTACCTTGCCCACTCTTCTGCTGATAAGGTATGGTCCCACATATCTGGGACTTAGCTTGCCCTTTTTCCCAAAACGCATTACTCCTTCATGGGAGCCACTCGAGGAACACCGAATCCCCAAAAACTCTAAGGGTGCTGTATCGATAGCTCTTCCGGTTCGAGTCATCTCTATCCTCTGGCGGATCTGTTAGCGGCTGTGGTATCTGCTACTAGATCCGTCTGAAGCTCTAGTTCTTTCTGCTCACCACACTCATACCAGCAGATTGGAGATCTACACCTCAGAGAGCCTCGTAAGGTGCCGTGCCGATGCTGATAGCAGTTGTTGTATGCAAATTCTGCTAAGCTCGGATATTTGCACCAACTTCCTGAAGTCTAGGGCACATGCTCGGAGCATATCTTCGAGTACCTGGTTTACTCGCTCCGTCGACCATCCATCTGAGGATGGAATGCTGTGCTGAACTTTAACTTAGTGCCCAACACCGACTGTACACACTCCCAAGTGTGATGTCTCTGTCTGAAATGATGATTCGTGGGACTCCATGAAGTCTGACGATCTCCTGAAGATACAACCGAGCTAGCTTCTCCATGGAGTAGGATATCTTGATAGCTAAGAAGTGAGTTGATTTAGTCGACTATTACCCGGATGGCGTCAAAACCATTCGTGGTTCCGGCAGTCCCACTATGAAATCCATAGAGATATCCTCCCACTTCCATTCGGAATCAGAATAGGCCGCAGAACTCCTCCAGTCTCCGGTGTTCTGCAGGTGAGGCGGATGCTAACATATCTGGCGATGTCTCGCTTCATCCCGGCCACCAAAATCTTCAGGTCTTGGTACATTTTGGTGGAACCTGGATGCATCGCATAGGGAGTCTTGTGAGCCTCATCTAAAATTTGTCTCCGTAGCTCCTCCTGATCTGCAACACAGAGTCTGTCACCAAAATACAACACCACGCTATCGGACACTCTGAATTCTCTACTTTCTGATTCTGCTAGCCCTTGCTTGATTTTCTGAATTTCAGGGTCCTGCTCCTGAGCTGACTGAATATCACCAAGCAAGGTAGACTCTAAGGTCATAGTAGAGAGCTGTCCAACGACGAGTTCGAGACCGAAATCTACGATCTCCTTCTGTAGGGGCGGTGACATGGCTGTAAGAGATAATAAGGTAGCACTGGATTTTCTGCTAAGTGCGTCGACTACCTTATTGGCTTTCCCTGGATGGTAGAGGATGTCTATATCGTAGTCCCTGACCAGCTCAAGCCATCTGCGCTGTCACATGTTCAGATCCTTCTGAGTGAAGAAGTACTTCAGACTCTGATGATCTGTATACACTCTGCACTGAGCTCCATATAAGTAATGTCTCCAAATTTTGAGAGCGAACACTACTGCTGCAAGCTCAAGGTCATGAGTAGGGTAATTCTTCTCATAATCCTTGAGTTGTCTGGAGGCATAGGCGATCACCTTGCCGTTTTGCATCAGTACTGCTCCTAGTCCCAACTTAGAGGCATCACTATAGATGTCAAAGCTGCTGGTGTTGTCTGGTAGAGCCAAAATGGGAGCACTGGTCAATCTTCTTTTTAGCTCGCTGAAGCTGTTCTCACAGTTCTCTGTCTTTCTGGTAAGAGCTGTCAGTGGGGAGGTTATCCTGGAGAAGTCCTCTACAAACTTTCTGTAATAACATGCTAATCCCAGAAAGCTTCTGATTTCACTGGCGTTCCTCGGTCTTTTCCAGTTACTTACTGCTTCTATTTTGCTGGGGTCTACCATGACACCATCCTTTGAGATGATGTGACCCAGGAAGGACACCTGATCTAGCCAAAATTCACATTTCGTGAACTTGGCGTATAGCTGGTTCTGCTGAAGGGTCTGCAATACTAGTTTCAGGTGCTCTGAGTGTTCTTCCTGAGTTCCTGAGTAGATAAGAATGTCATCGATAAACACAATAACAAACTTATCTAAATACTCCCTGAATACTCTGTTCATGAGATCCATGAATGTAGCTGGAGCATTGGTCATGCCAAAGGGCATGACTACGAAGTCGTAATGTCCGTATCTGGTCCTAAATGCTGTCTTCGGTATATCACCCTCCTTGACTCTGACTTGGTGATATCCTGATCTGAGGTCAATCTTAGAGAACACTGTTGCTCCCTTTAACTGGTCGAACAGGTCATCTATTCTGGGAAGAGGATACCTGTTCTTGATCGTGACCTGATTCAGTGCTCTGTAGTCTATGCATAGCCGCATGCTTCCATCCTTCTTCTTCACGAACAGTACAGGCGCTCCCCATGGTGAGTGACTAGGGCGTATGAAGCCCTTGTCAAGCAGCTCCTGTAGTTCCTTCAGTTCTGCTGGAGCCATGCGATATGGCGCTTTGGAAATAGGATTGGTGCGGGAAGAGCTCTATCTCAAATTCAATCTCACATGGTGCTAGGCACGGTAACTCCTCGGGAAGAGGTAGTCGATATAACTCGGACCCGCTAGTGTTGGTCCTTGTCTGGCCGGTATTGACTACATGTGCTAGGTACCCCATACAACCCGAATCCATCAACTTCGTGCCTTCATAGCTGAGAGAAATTTCTTCGCTTTTCTCTTTGGTTCTCCGATGTACTCGAATTGTTTCTGCTTCGGGTTGGAATACGACTTTCTGTTTACAGCACTCTATCGAGTCCATTCCAAGGATGACGTCGTAGTCGGTCATTTCAGCAGGATCAGATCACAAAAGAGTTCCCTGTCTGCTATAATGACTGGCACTGCTCGAGCCACGCGTGGATGCCATGATCTCTCCGAAGGTAGTCCGTCAAAAACTGACCACTGAGTACCTCCGAGGGTATTTCTAATTTTTCGGAGAATACCGGCTATATATGAATGGGTTGCCCAAGTATCAAAGAACAGTAGCACTATACCGAAAAATGCTAATCTGACCTGTGACAACTGCCGAGGCATTGGCTACATCCTCTCGTGAGTGAGTAGATCCTCGCATTCGCTGTAGCTGCTACCCTGGCCGATAAGTGGACCTTCTAGAGCGACTGCATCTGATATAACCGAGGTGGCCTGCATACTGAATCTGCTGTGGTGAGGAAGACCGGTCTTGTTCGAGCCTGCTTGGCCATGTGCCCTTCTTGTCCACATTCAAAGCATCCTCGTGTGCCCTTGCGACAAACCCCTGGTGGAATTTCCACAAGTAGCACACTTTGGATAATGGGTCGCTTGCTAGATGGTCCTCCTTTTGGGTCACTCCCTGATTTGCGCTTGCTGTTGGAGTTCCCTTTCCAGAGTTGTGGCCTTGCTGTTTTTGAGTGTGAGGGTTTCCTTGGCCTTTGGACTCTGAGGAGACCTGCTTCTGCTGCTTTATGCTGTTCTGGTAATGCTCTGTGGTCAAGGCACTGCTCACTAACTCCTCTGTGGTTTGTGGCCTATGTATGCCACCAGCCACGTTCACCGCTATCTCTGGCCTCAGCATCTTGAGCATCAACCGGATTCGTTCCTTCTCTGTGCTGACTAGCTCTGGGCATAGACGAGCCAACCTGTTGAATTTCTTCACGGCTTCCTCAACTGAAAGGTTGCCCTGACGAAACTCAGTGAACTCGTCGTAGTGGCGGTTTGTGACCCGTATGTGAAAGAACTCCTCGAAGAACTCCTTCTCGAAGTCAGCCCATAACATCTGGTTTACTGGGCGCTTCGTTCTGATTCTTTCCCACCACATGCGTGCGTCTCCTGTCAGGCAGAAGGAGGCACACTTCACCTTCTCGTGTTTTGGCCAGTCCAGAAGCTCCATCGTGATCTCCAGTGTTTTGAACCAGGCTTGTGCCCATGGTTTACTAGAGCCTGAGAAGTTCTCTGGCTTGACCCGCTGCCACTGGATCAGATAGGCTTCCTTTCTTGGCTCAGCTACTGGGGCTGCTGGTGCTGGTGCTGTAGGCTGAGGTGGTGGAACCTCTAAGACTACCAGAGTTGTCAGATTCGGTTCCGGGGTGACTGTGGGGGTATTCTGCTGATTAGCCTTTAAGGTGGCTATTTCCTGTTGCTGTTCAGCTAGCTGCTGCTGTAACTGAGCCACTAATGCTGTAAGGTCTGGAGGAGGCACTGAACTGCCTGCCTCTTGCTGGGGCTCAGTAGCTAGTGCCCTTCTAGCTGGACGTCCTCAAGCCATTTCTAAAGACATAGAGAACATAACATAACTAATGTAATCACAGTTATATAACTACTGATATCATGTTTAAAAACTATCACATACTAGCAAGCAGTAGGCATATAAACATGAAATGTAATAACAAAACAAGGAGCATAAATTAAGTAGAGGTATTCTTACTTGGAAGCTGCAGGTTCAATGCTGATGTGTGTGTAGGAAGTATGGAACACTGCTCTGATACCACTCTGTAACGACCCACCTTCTACAATTATGCTAAACTATACTGTGCGGAAAGCTGGGCTAATTAAAATTTTAGTCTACTAATGACGGATACAACTGCCAAGAAAGGTCTAAAGACCTTCTTTGCTGGTGTACATATGCTAAGGAGGGAAACTAAACATCCCAACTGGGCTAGGGACTAGAACTAAACTTCCCAACTAACTACAGTCCTGCCGATCGATCCGCAGATCGATCGAAGCTATGGGGCATTCAGTTCCCAACTGGATCGGTCGGGCAGACCGATCCCGGTGTGTCTGGATCGGTCGGCAGACCGATCCAGTCACCCGAAACCCCTGGAACGCTACTGTATCGTGCTGGATCGGTCGGCTGACCGATCCAGGAGGATACAGTGGCATACTGTATCTATCTAGATCGGTCGGCTGACCGATCCAGGAGCCTGGCACACTACTGGATCGGTCGGCAGACCGATCCAGCGTCTGATTTCCTGATACGAAATCAGAAATGCTGATTTCGACACCTTGTCGTGCCAAAACCACCTGCAACCACTCTAACATATACTAATAACTATTCTACCATACATTGCCGACATTCAAGACATAATATAATACATGTTCACTAGTTCATACCATTAACCATACTAGAATGCGAAGCATAAGGGAAAAGAGAATAAGACTTTAATAACTAGGCTTGCTACAAGTTCTAATGCGTAGTAAAATAAAACTAGATCCCTAGGATCTTTATTCCAGTTCCTGTCACACACATCCTCGTCTGCACTGACCTCCAGCCTCCACTGCTAGTCCATTTTCCTTTTACCTGTATCTGCAGTATAAGGAAAATAGTATCTGTAAGCTAAAAAGCTTAGTAAGAAACCATCTACCTCACTAAATCATGCATACGATGCAAATATGCTTTTAAATCATGCTGTTTGGAAAACATACAGAATATGCAAGCATGGCACAGCATGGTATCATACAAAGCATGACATAACATAAGCTGAGCATAAAATAAAACTGATCATAACATGTCTATAACTGTATATGAAGCTATCATATTTAACAACTGAAATCAGCTGAGTTGATACAAAAGTGAGCTAAGCTGAAGCTGAGCTAATACTGAATTACATTATGTTTTAAAACTGACTTGGAAAACTATTATATATAATAGATAAAAATACTAAACATGTTGCTGTAGGGCCCTGGCAACTGTACTTGTTGTGCGCGCATCCCTATCTAAACCCGGGATTGCAAGTTCCGAATCTAGTAGGGTTTACTAGGTTAGCTAAACCTAGGGACGACTATGGGAGTCCAGCCCCAGTACAGTGCCGCTGCTGAAAGTAAAATACTGAAATGCTAATTAGCTGAATCTAGGTTATCTGAACCTAGAACTAGGTTGTCTGAACCTAGAGGCGACTGTGGGAGCCCACCCATTGGACATCTAGTCCCATAAAGCTGGAATAAAACTGATATGCTGTTTTAAATGCTTCTATACATTTAACTATGCTGTTAAAACTGTCTAATGTTGCGCTAAACATTTTTATCGAACACCTAGTATGCTCTAACTCTCCTCTCTAATGGGGAAACCACCTCTAGGCACCCGACGACGTCTAGAACCTCTATCTGAAGAGGAGAAACGCGTCCGACCCATCCAGAGATACTCAACTAACCCCTAAATCTGCGAAGAGAATTAAATACACTCTAGATGTCGATAAAAACCTACATATAACTAAATTATAAGCATGCAATCAAACGAGAGCTACTTATACTGCAGGTGAGGGGTTTCTTACCTTGTGTGCTAGATTTCTTACAAATCTAATTGCTAGGAATTCCGGTGGAGACGACTTCTCGACGATCCGCTCGCGTCCACGTGCTCTACTCGCGGAGGGGAACGTCCTCGTGCTGAAATCGTCGCCGGAAAGTGACCTTGGGACCCTAGGGAGAGAACCCTAGGTTGTTTGGGTGTTGGCGCCGAGAGAAGGAGAGGAAGGAGGGGTTGGCGTCGGTGAGGGTTTGGAGAAAAGAATTGGCGTGAGGTTTTGTGAGGAGAGGGCTGCCGAACCAAATTAAACCAAACCCACACTTAAGTTTTTCCTATTTATATTAAGCGGATAACTAAGCCCAACTTAAATATAAAAATATTTGATTCTCCTTTCCTTTCAGCACGGCCCTGCTGGGTTCACCGGTTACTAAGGCTAACTAAAGGTTTAGCGGACCCGAGAGGTCCCGGGTTCGATTCTCGCTTAAGCCTTTTTATTCTTCTAATTATTTTTGCTACTTCCGCTACTCGGAAAATTCCGGAAAAATATCTAAAAAAATTCCAGAAAAAATCATAGAATAATTCTAATGCAAGTTTGAGAATTTTCGGGCGTTACATGAAATGAAACATAGCCATTTAGAGCTATGACAAGGGCCATGCAAGGGGTGTTTGAGAACCACACGGCCATGACATGGCCGTCTTACATTTCCAGAGAAGAAAAAGACTTTGGCCGTGTGGACCACATTACCGTGCCATTAGACCAGTGCCAAGGCAGCACATGGCCGTGTGGATTCACATGGTCGTGTCACTTTTGAAGCAGCTCCAGAACATGACTGTGCAAGTGTTGACGTTCCGCAAGTGTACCGAAATGTCGTAAGTAATAATAAAAGATATCGTATCCATAGAGACTA
Organism: Zingiber officinale; assembly: GCF_018446385.1. Classification (NCBI taxonomy): domain Eukaryota; kingdom Viridiplantae; phylum Streptophyta; class Magnoliopsida; order Zingiberales; family Zingiberaceae; genus Zingiber; species Zingiber officinale. Next base: position 59,466,916 of record NC_055995.1, on the reverse strand, counting down.
GAATAACCACTAAAGATTTATCAACGCGAATTAGCTAAACAACTAATCAATTGATTATCAAAAGTAAAATGCAGCTATGCAAAGGAAAACATAGAAATGAAAGAATAACAAACAAGAATAAGGGCTTTGATAAAAGGGGTGTTCTAGGAGTTTTGGTTTCTTTGTAAGGTTCTTCAATGTAAATGATCTACCAAATCTTATTTCTCAATTGTCCATCATTTGTAGAAGGTTGCCAGTTCCCTCTTGCAATAGACAACCGACCTAGGATTGAAATCTATACCTAGATGTGATCAATTAGGAATGAATCTATATTGTCCTTACACGGGCTTGCCTATCACGTGTGCCCCTCAGATAATCAACATAGAATTCATCACTCCTCAAACGCATCAAGATATAATACATGAACACATACAATCTATCGTACCCCCTTGAATAATCCTATTTCACCCTCAAGATCGTCCCTCAAACGTCCTTACACAGGCATGTTCCTGTCATGAACGTCCCTTGGAAAATCGAATGAGAAACAATCTCTACAAGATTCACAAGATATTCAAACATTCAATCAAGCATAGTAATTAGGCACAATCACAACAATCCATAGAAGATCAAATTGATACAAACAGGGCAAAATCATAGAAATAGGAAATTGACAAATCCACAAGAGTTTTACATCAAATCATCCTTACAATTACTCCCTCCATCCTAGAACAAAGAAATCTACTCCATGAAATGAGGAAAGAAATCCGAAGAGAAGGGAATTCCAAGCATTCTTGATCCCAAATCCAAGAAAAGGAAGAAAGAAAGCTTATCTACGATGAAGATCTACGATGAAAAACCGTCTCCGGATCCAATCCAAAATCTTGAAGTCGAAACGTTGAAGATCTCCCCTTGAATCGCTGCAAAATCCCTCCAAGATGAAGAAGAATCACCCTAAATCTTGATTCCCCCAAAAAGGGAGAAGATCCCCTTTCAATTCATGAAGGAGGCCTTATATAGAGGGGAGGTTTGGGCACCACACGGCCCCGAGGTACGGCCGTGTGAGGTTCACACGGCCAAGGCCACTCCCTTCTCTGCCTACCTTACACGGTCGTGTGTGATACATGGTCGTGACATGCTTCTTCCATAACTCCCTTTGCATGGTCGTGTAGATCTACATGGCTTGCACTGCCTCTGCCTCTGGAAACCTTGCACGGTCGTATAGTGCACACGGCCAGGGCCTTCTTGGTCTCTGGAAACCTTGCACGGCCGTGTGGTGTACACGACCGAGGCTTTCTTGATCTATGGAAACCTTACATGGCCGTGTGGTGTACACGACCTGGCTCCTTTTGGCTTCAAATCTTGGCACGGTCGTGTGAGGTTCACCCGGTCGAGGCCACTTTCCTTTCTGCTGCAACAACACGGCCAAGGATCTCCACACGACCTTGGCAACCCCCATGGCAAGGTCGTGTGAGGTTCAGGAACAGCGCCTTCCTCTCTAGCTTTGCTTGCAGATTTGGTCTCGAACATGAATCCTTCACCAAATTCGATCCCTGTATACAGAAAAATGCACAAAAGCATATCTCCAAACAAAAAGATTAAATATGCTAAAAGGAAAGCTGGAAGTACGAAAATGCACAGATAAAGCATGCTCAAAGTATGTGGATGTGTGTCCAAACATGCTTAAAAGTGTATATAATCTACGCACATCAGCAAGCTTTCTAGAGACCAAGCAGAACACGGCCGTGTGAAGTCCACACAGCCGTGCAATATTCCCAGAGGCCAAATGTGCTAGGCCATGTTTGTATACTCCTCGAAAACGCTGCACGCCTCCTTCTCGTCTGCCCATATACTTTTTCGCAGTACCTTGTGCCTCGGACGCACTAAGCCCGTCGACTCTCTCTTGTGTCATCCTTCTCGCTAGCTGCATCTTTCGCTCAACTTCCTGTGCTCCTAAATTCCTACATACTTAGACACAAGGGTTAAATACCAACAGGACCTAACTTTACTTGATTGATCACATCAAAACTACTACGGGGTACTTACAGCCTCCAGCGGCACCGAAAGCATCCCACGACGACACGACGTATCCCGAGTTGTCAGAAGCATCATGGGATATTCATTGGATGTTGAAGACGTTGGAAAAATTTGGATAAATAGAAATTAACATAGACTTACCTTGAAGAAGGGATCAAAGAAGCACAGGCGGCGATAGGCAGATGATGAGCGGTAGACGAAGATGTAACAGCAAGTTTGAAGCAGACAAAAATAAAAAAGTTTAGGGATTTAAACTTATAAAAAATTTAAAAAATTAAAATAAACAAAAGAGAAAAGTTCTGCGCTTCACGCAAAAGCGAACGCTTTGTTGCACAAAGCGCACACTTCCTTAACCTCTTGCACAGTTCTCAGAAGTGGGAAGCTTGCACCTTACCGTGCCTCAGGCTTAAGCAAGCAAAACGAGCGCTTTTGACAACTATGCTTGCAACCGTGGTAGGAAAGAACAAGACCATCATATATAATCGTTGTCCTCATCAGCAACATCCTGTGAGTGAAGCGAGCATTTTTGACAACTATGCTTGCAACCATGGTAGGAAAGAACAACATCATCATATATAATCGTTGTCCTCATCAACAACAACCTCCTTGACTTCTTGTAAAATATCGAACAAAATTATAATAAAATAATAAGATTAATGGGCGAATAATCTGATTGGAATTTTTAGAAATTTTTAGGAATTTTCTGTGAATTTTTCGGATCACATATGACGAGTTTAAGGGGATGAATTAATAGGCTTGGGGAAAGCCTGTTTGGAATACCACTCAAGTGGGAATTGATTGAGAAATTAACTTAACTTTTAATTAAATAAACCTAAGTTATATATTTATAAAGCATAATTATTTTCTCTCCTTTTCACCGCCGCACACACCTTCGCCCGATCCCTTCTCTTCCCCTTTCCCCCTCGCGCCACCGTCGGCCTTCTTTTTCCTCCTCGCGCCATCGCCGACCATAGAGCTCCAACGCCGTCTTCCTCCTCCCCTCTCTCGACGCTGAGTTGTTGGTTGCTACTCGGAATATCGTACTGGTTCCCTTGTACAAAAATTTTGTATAAGTCCTGAACCATTCCTAACAACCTATTGTGTTCTTTAGAAATTAAATTTGGAATCACAAACAGAACTTAACATTATTGATTCCAAATTCAACTTATCTGTTCTTAGAGGTTTAGACTTAGATCGCAAACGATGTTTAACATTATTAATCCAAATCCACCCATGTTACAAATTCGATTAAATATTTATTTCAGAGATCGGCTTCCAGGTTAAACATGGCGAGGCACTAGGCCTTCTTGGGTATGGGATCATCCACCACTTCCTAGACTAAGTCTTTCAACGAAATTCAATATTTAATCTCCTTATAGTAACCCTAGGTTTAACCATTAAGAATAATCGAATCACAAGATCGAAAAACAAAAGAAACACAAAATCGAATCATAAATTCGAAACCTAGAATCGTTAACCTCTTGTGTTTGGTATTTCAAAATCATACAAAGAAAACTAGTATGATGCGGAACAAGACAACTAGTTATACCTCTCTTTGTAGCTTATAAACCTCACGATCTTCTATCATATTCCTCTTCTTATCTCGGACGTCGTGTGGGCGACGATCTACTGAGATGAGAATCCACCCAAGCCTCCTTCTTCTCCTTACAAGTTTCGGCCACCAACAATCTCCTAGAGATGAAGAACTTCGGCCACCAACCAAGCTCCAAGGGACGTTAAGAAACAATGTCTATCTCTCCTTCTTCCTCTAACAAGATCCGACCACCTTGAACTCCTTGAGATGAGATGCCGCCGGCCACCAAGGAAGAAGAATAGGAAGGAGAAGAGGGATGAGGGTCGGCCACCACCAAGGAAGAAAAGAGAGGAATAATAGATGTGTTGTTTTTTAGGTGAGGCACCTCTACCCGCTCTTCTATATTCCTTGGTCTTGGCAAATAAGGAAAGTTTTAAACATAATTAAAACTTCCTTATTTTCCTTGCCAATAGCTAATAAGGAAAATTTAATTAAAATGTCCTCATAAACCTTTAATGTGAGCGGCTCCTACTAATAGATCGATTGAGTGCGATAGAGGGGGGGCGAATATCGCGCTTTAAAAACTTTTCTTTTCTTTTTGAAAGCAGAGTCATGCATAGCGGAAAGTAAAAAGACACAAATTCGTTTACTTCGTTCGCAGCCTAGTTCGACTCCTACTCGAAGGTCCGCGATCCTTTATCGCACCGATGGGCAATCACTATAACCCTTCTTTCCGAAATCTTCGGAAAGAAGCAGATTGTACAAATACAGAAAGTATAAGATAGTAACAACCCTACTATCTTATTTAAAATTAAGTGCAATGCAAAAATTATACCGACAGTAGTATGCGTAGAATGTAGCTTGGTCAGTACTTCCGGACGGAGTGGCTTGCTGAGCTGATGAAGACATGTAGCACAATCCGTACGTAAAGAAGAGCTTTTGAGATAATCAGAAGTATTTTTCAGCCGCAGACTTTGAGCCTCCTTTTATAGGTGTACTGGACGTTCGGTCGACCGATCCTACTATTTGGTCGACTGAACCCGCTTCCTTCCTTTCCGGCTAGAGTCTGACGTTGGCTCGATCTTTTGTATTTACTGATCATAAAGGGTTCGGTCGAAGGAACAGCTTCCTTCCGTATTCGTCATGATTTGCCGAGATTAACAGTTAATGCACCATTAATGCTGATTGGTTCGGTCAACCTATCCATATGTTCGGTCGACCGATCCACTTCTTTTCCTTTGCTGCTGATCGGTGCTGATGAACTGGTGTTGAGTCATTATGGTTCGGTCGACCGATCAATGTTTGATCGGACTCTGATCTGTTCTGACCTGATATGAATACTGTATTGATTTTGCCTTGTTCGGTCGACTAATCTAGCGGTTCGGTCGACCGATCAAGTCGGACCTACAAAACAGTGTTAGGCAATAAACCTGCAAAACAGATGTTAGTATAACAATAATAATAATGCATGAGTAATATAAAGACAGTAGAACTGTCTTGATCTCAACTTGGAAACCTTCCCGGTTTCTTCAGTTGGATCAGCGACCTTAGGTTGTTCCCTTCAAGAACCCGACATCATTGTCGCTCCTCCAGTTGCGTACCTCAACTTACCTGCCAAACATTGGTCCTCCAGACCTGTTTAGACTTTTACCTGCTCAGTGTCTGATCGCCTGATCCACTAATACTTTTCCTATAATACTATATTAGCCAACAGCAATAATAATATTACAGAATACAATGGTAAACCTAAACCTAGATTTATCGAGATCTGCTGAAACCATCCGATCAACCTTGCTTGGAGTTCATTCCTCCAAGACTTCCCGTTACCTAAGGTTACCACCCCCTAGGGTTTTCTCAACCTGGCTTCACTCACCAGGACTAAGTATTCGGCTACCCAGGGATTAGGTCCTCCAAACCTATCCACCTAGCTTCCACGATATACCGAGATTTTCCTTCCCTAACCTACAGCTAGGACTCAATATTCGGCTACCCAGGGATCAGATCCTCCAGACCTATCCGCCTGGCTTCCACGATATACCGAGATTTCCCTTCCCTAGCCTACACAACTAGGACTTTCCTTGATCAAGCTTCATACTTAAACATTCTTAAACATATTTGTCGGACATTAAAATCTTGGAGGTTGATTGCACCAACAATCTCCCCCTTTTTGATGTTTGATAAATATGTTTAAGTTAGGTAAATTCAAAAGACTTAGATTTCTAACTTAAACCCTTCTTCTCCCCCTTTTGTCATACAACAAAAAGATTCCTCCATAAATATCTTTGATTTCTAAGGTATCCCTAAGTTTTTGCACCAACAATGATGTAAAACCTAAAACATTCTCAAGACATTCTCTAAGGTATTCGCTCACTCTTTTGAAAGACAATAATAAGATGTAATTGAGTTTTCAAATTGAACATGCATCAAATATATTTTGAAAAATACTGATTCTTAGTTTCAAAAATTCTTATGAAGAAGTTTTTAATAAAGATAAAATATTTTCAAGGATTTTACTTAGATATTCCAAGGCTTAAAATATTTTTGCAAAGATATGATACCTACCAAGATATGAATGCTTTTAAAAATATTTGTCAAGGAACATGAGTTACATAAAAATAATTTTCAAAAAGATTTGCAAAGAGTTTTTCAAAGTATGAAACATAAAGTTTTAAAGGAATTTTCAAAGTATTTTTTTTAAACTATGATTTTTCAAAAAGTATGAGTTTGAAGAATATGATTTTGAAAAGATAATGCTTGAGCTAGGTTTAAAAGATAGTATTTTGAGTTTTGTAAGTAATTTTTCAAAAATATTTTTAAGTTAATTTCAAAACTAGAATTCTTTAAATATGTAGAAGTAATTTTCAAAAAGTATTTGATTAAGAGATATTAAAGATAATTTTCAAAAAGATTTGTAAAGAAGTTTTATCAAGCATTTTTCAAAGAGTGTTTTGAAACATTTATTCAAAATATGTTTTCAAAAGTAAGATAAAACAAGTATGTCATCCAGTCAAGTCTCTCTCCCTTAACTAGACACCCTTGTTAGATATCCTTGTTACCCACAAGGAAGATATTCCTAGATGTGTCTAAGGGTCATGGTTGACTTAAAGATCTAAAGACTTAGGTGGTGAATAATAATAATTTATATATAATACACCCAATCAATCATCAATAAGAAATTTAAAAAATATTTCTTAAGAAAATAGATTTATAGTTTTCAAGATATTTTTTAAAAAATATTTAAAATTTTAATTTTTTTGGCATCTCACCCATTTTAAATTTTCAAGTATGGTAATCCTATAATTGTATGAGTTGACTTTATTAATTTTGAGTTTGTTGAAATTTATGTTAAGTTAATTAATGGTAACATCATTTGAATTTATAAATTAACGTTTAGTTTAGAAATTTTATTTGTTAAAGTTAATTAGCTAATTAAGGATTAATTAAGTTGATTAGGTTAAGAATTGTTTTAATAATTATGGCTATAGGTTGATTGTTGGATTAATGATTGATTTAAACTTAATTTAAAAGTTAGTTTTAATTTAGTATGATTATTTATTTTTTAATTTGATTTATAATTGTTAATTATTGCTTATTTCAATTAAGGTTGATTATAAGTTTCATAGTTATGAATTAATTGATTATGAATTATTATTAATTTAATTAGTTTAAATTAATTAGGTAAAGATTTTAGAATTAGTTTTAATTAATTTTGTTTAAGGTTTAAAATACTTTATGATTAAAGTTAAGATTTTAAGTTGAGGTTCATTAAGAATTAATTAAGTGTATTGTAAAGTTAATGATTAAGTTAAAGTTATTAATTATTGATTTAATATTGGTTAAATTAATTTATTTAGTCATTAAAGATTAATTTAATTTTAATTTAAAGTTGATTTAGTTTGCTATTTAAAGTGCACTTGAGTTAATTTAAGTTTAAGTTTAGTTTAAATTAAGTTTATTTTAATTTTATTTGTATTTTAATGAAGTTTTGATTAATTTTAATTAACTATTTAAATTATTTAATTATTTAATTATTTAATTATTGAAAAAGGTTATTGAATTCATGTTAGATTCAAACTTAGCTTTGGGTTAATCAAGCAGGCTTCCTAAGGATAAGTTTTCAGTTCAGTGGCGAGACATATGACCTTCTTATGTATTAACGGTGGACCACTTGCTGAAGACTTTCCAAACTGTTCCCGCTCAAAAAACTTAATACTAAATTTTGGTCTAACTAGCTCATGTTTGACTGAGGTAGCTTCGGTCAGATCCACTAAGTTTAGTGCACCAGGTAGAATACACAAGATTCAGCCTAGACATGCCTTTAATAAAGTTTCCTTGACGTACTATCATCTCAATCCATTCTGATGCTATGTTATTAGGGTTTGGTAAACCTTTTGTAACTAACCGTTAAAAGCATAAAAAGAAGATGCATGACATGTTATAAAATAGATAAGTATGCATGATTATGGCAATTCAAACAATTCAAATAAGTCATGCATGATACAAATTATTTGTGTTGTTGATGTTGTTGTTGTTGTTTTATTATTGTTGTTAATGTTTTATGGTTAATATTATTGTTATATTGTTGTTATTTTATAGTTATTATTGTTTAGTATTGTTTTGTTGTTGTTAATATTATAGTTATATTTATTATTTTATTTTTATTGTTATAGATATTGTTCATTATTGTCATTATTGTTTTGTTGTTGTTTTTATTAATTTTTTATTGCTATTTTTATTGTTTTGTTATTATTATTATTATTATTATTATTATTATTATTATTATTATTCTTAGTTACATAATTAAAGGGTACATGATTATAATTAGGTTTGTGAAAGTTTTGTTGTAGATTTGATTTTGATTTATAACTTAAATCTAGATTTTGTGAGTTGATAAAATTATTAATAATATTTTCTAATTTATCAATTTCATTTTTCAAAATATTATTTTGTTTTTCTAATTTTTTAAAATTTGATTTATATTTTAATTTCTTATTTTTACTTTCTAAATTTTTAGTTAAGTTCTGTTTACTATTAGTTAATTTTAGATAATTATTATTTTGATTCAAATTATCTTGAATAAATAAGTTTTGATTAACTAGATCTAGGTCTTGATTATTGTTTGGGTTGAATTGATCGATGTTAGTTACATTCAAATTAATTAAGTTTTTATTAATTAAATTAGTTTTGTTAAGTAATGTAGGATTTTCATGCTTTTTTAAATTTATAGTACAATTTAAACAAGAAGAATCTAAAGCATGCAAATTTTCATATAATTTAAATTTATTTATCATAATTGCTCCCCCTGAATCTTTGGGTCTTCTCTTCGGACATTGAGATTTGTAGTATCCCGTCTTTTTCCACTTGAAACATTCGATGTGCTCCTTCCTTCTCCGGACTTTAGGCATCTGTTCCTCCTTTGCCTCCGATTGTGCAGATCGATTCATTGGACATTTATTTTTGTAGTGTCCTTTTTCTCTGTAATTAAAACATGTTATGTGTTCTTTAAATTTTGAATTTACAATATTACATTTTGAATCCTCATTAGGATTCTCCCCCTTGACCATTGCCACATCGAATTCAGGCTCGAACATTTGGTCGGGCTTAAGTTCAGGTTTGGACACTTGTTCTAACTCGAGTTCGGATCCATCAGCCTCCTCCTCAACTTCTAGTGCGATGAAATTGATTTGGTCTTGTTCTTCTATATCTGGCTATGAGGATAGCTCTTCGGATTTGGACTCGGATTCAAACTCACTTTCGTCTTGATCTTCTAGTCTCGTCCGAGTCTCGTAAAGCTCGATCAATTTGGTCCACATCTCCAAATATGGAAAGTTTTAAACACAAATTAAAACTTCCTAATTTGTTTCCGAAAATTTTTAAAATAAAAATTTCTCTTTTAAAAACTCTCTTCCTGGTTGGTTATAAAAGGAAACTTTTATAAATTAAAATCTCTCTATTAAAACATATGGATGATTACAATAAGGAAAGTTTTCTCCAAAATTAAAATCTTCCTTTTAATCTACAAATAAGGAAAGATATTAAACCTTTCTCTTAATCTTTTGTAGAAGCTATAAAAGGTAAAATTTAATTTTAAAACTCTCTTTTAAAATCATTTCTTCTACATTTGGAAAGATTTTAAAATAAAATCCTTTTTATTTTTATTGTGACCGACCACCTAAGTTTGGGCTCCAAGCAAGGGTCAGCCACCACTTGATCCATCCAAGGCTTATCTTGGTCGGCCCTTGCTTGGGCTCCAAGCTTGGCTTGGTCGACCACCTATGGATGGGTAAGAATGTGGGTTTAGGTGGGTATAAGACTTTATAAATAAGAGACTACGACAGGGACCGAAAGGAGGAATTGATTTTGGTCTCCAGATGAACTTGAGCTTCCTATGTTCGCCCCGAATACCCAACTCGAGTTCATCAATAATATTTCATTCCACTAAAAAGTTATTATTACATTACCGCATCAATCCCATATTACTATATCAGCTCCTTTTTATCATGAGTGTGTTAATCTCCCTGTGTTTAAGATATTGAATGTCTACTAATTAAATGAGTTACTAACAACTCACTTAATTAATATATATCTCCAAGAGTAGTACCACTCAACCTTATCATCATGTCGGACTAAGTCCACCTGCAGGGTTTACATGACAATCCTTATGAGCTCCTCAAGGGGACATCATCAACCTAGATTACTAGGACACAGTTTCATTCTATAATCAACAACACACTATATAAATAATATCATTTCTCAACTTATCAGGCCTATTGATTTAATGAGCTAAATCACACCCTTTGATAAATTAAAGAAATAAGTATTAAATATATGTGCTTGTTATTATATCATGATTAAGAGTACACACTTCCATAATAACAGAGGTATTGTTCTTTTATATAGTCAGTATAAAAAGAAATTAACTTAAATGGTCCTGCACAATACACTCAGAGTGTACTAGTGTACTTTTATAGTTAAGATAAACTAATATCAAATTACACTACGACTATTCCAATGGTTTGTTTTTTTCCATCTTAGTCGTGAGCTACTTTTTATAACTTATAAGGAACTGATAACATGATCTTCTGTGTGTGACACCACACACCATGTTATTTACAATATAAATTAATTAAACAACTACACTTAGCAGATAAATGTAGACATTTAACCAATGTGATTCTTTATTTCAAAATAAATGTTTACAAAAAAGACTAGTCTTTTAGAATCCGCGTAACTCACAGGGAGCAAATCATCTTCCTAGTAAACTAGCATATAATCTCTAGTCCAGTTCAAGTACTTCAATATATACTTTACGGCAGTCCAATGTCTGTCACGCCCCAGAGGAATCTCTGTCCGAAGAAATTTCGGCAGCATCTCCCCTGTACGGCGGACAATCTGAAACTTTTCTACAAGCACTATATACCTCAGCCACATGCGGCTGGAATAATAACAATAAAAGAAAACAAACACCACGCAGTTAATATCAAATTCAGCCTCTGGCTGACACAACCACGCAGTAAAAAAAATAAAGCAGCCCACTCGGCTGTACCAAAACCAAAATACAAAACTGCTAGCCGGCTAGGCTTACACAACCAACAACAAATACAAAATACCACATAACGACATCAACACTCCAAAAATAAAACCGGAGTACAGAGCTAAACAAACTGATACATAAACAAACAAAACATACGTGAAATCGATAAGTCTTCTGATGTGACGTGGGGACCAGCAGACAGGATGCTCCAAGTGACACCATAAATAACCTGGTACCTGAAAAATATAGAGTCCACGGGGGTGAGTTCAACAACTCAGCGAATACCAATAGACATGCCTAGTAAGATATATCTAACAGCAATAAACATGGAATACAGCTTCCTAATCATATATCTAGGAAAGATGCAAAACTGAAAGGTAACTAAGGAAGCTGTACTCACCAGGAACTCCTATCCAAACAAAAGGGTTGTCAAACCGGAAGTGCCCTAAATCCTGTATGCATGTCAAACATATGCATCCAACCAAATGCAGCAAACACAATCACAAGAAATAAATGCATCAATGCATATGATATCAATGATGCGTCCTGGTCACCCCTGACGCCAGTCAGTCATCTCACACACAAATGGCGAGACCGAGTGGGTAGGGCTGTGACAACCGTGCACTCTGTCGTCACTGCTCCTGATGAGTGACCGAGTGGACGGGATGCTGTCGGAGTACTCCTGTCCTGTGACCCCAAATCATAAATGGGGGAGCTCAATGCTCTCAACTCCCGGTACATGATGACGGGGAGGAATCCCTGCCGGCTAACACGTTGTGTCACACTACCCATGAGCGGACCAACGTAGCCAAACAAAGTCCCTGCTGCAACACACACTGCCTGAATCGACCACTAACCCATGAGTGGTGGTGTGTGCAGATCCATATAACTGGCGATGTGCTCAACAACAATGGAGTCGACTATCGCACAGCATGCAATCATGATGCATGACACTAAGCATGGCAAAAACTGATCAACATAACCATATCCATACATACAAAATGGGTACTGTAAAAGCGATGGTCACATACCAAGATCTAGAGTACACAGGTCAGATAGAATATCAAAAATCCTATGTCCTGAACATAATAAGTATGGAATATCCTGATCAGCATAGAAAAATCCATATATACATAATATGGGTACCACAGTATCAGTAAGTCAAATCCACAGATCTAGGGTATACAAGTCCTCTAAGGTATAACAACCTAGACCCAAATCATATCCCTCTTCCATAGCATATGTACCAACAATATACACAGATCAAAGAATCAGGGTCTAAACACCCGAATCATATATGATACACAAATAGAGGTACACAAATCTGATATGGCCCAAAAACCTAAGTATCAGATAATCTAGATACACAGGCCAGAAACAACAATCCAAATCCTAGTCCTAACCTCAGTAAGCATGGTATGTCACTCTAGGAACTAAGATACTCATGGTAACAATATAATCATGGTAACAAATCACGAGATATAATTACGGATACATCACAGGTGACAAACCTAACATGCTATGGATATCAAACAGTGACATATCAAAGGCAAACATGTTCATTGCATGTAGTTATAAAATACTATACATATCCAATGACAATATCATAAAAGATAAGTCAAGAGGTACCCGCATCCAATCGGAAGGTCCAAATCCAGTCCAAATCCGACGTCGAGACGCTCGTCTCGTGTCAACGTCCTGTGATACATGGTGTCCAGTTTTAGCTAATTACATATAATAAATTAGCTAAATCAAATCCTCGAGAAGCTAACATAAATCCAGATCCAATCATAAACTCTAATTGGATCACCTAACTCCTCAATCGATTCTAATTAATCCAAAACTTAAATCCAATTACACATGAATCTAAAACATGATCAACCCTGATATAGCATGTATCAAATGCCCTACACCTTACCTTATTTCTCAGCCGCTCCTGTTAATCCACAGGCAAGGAAAATTGCTGTTGGATGAAGTAATTGCTTAATGTCACCAATCCTCTACTCCACCAGAAGCAACTAGCTGTTCCAGAAGCCACCCAACGCCTCCGCTGCCATAATCAGTCCACAGATAAATTCTCAACCCTTTAATATATCCTGATCCCACCAATAGGATCTAAATCTAATAGGACAGAAATAATCAAACCCAAACTCACCAGTTTCGGATGCTCCCCTGCTGGTTCACTGTAGGAGGTGGCTGAAGGAAGACATAACAGGGGAATTAGGGCACGGAAAAGAACACCAAGGCTTGAGTTGCTACTCCTAACCATAGACCTACTCAAATTTCTGGATTTCCAGCGATCTAGGGCACAGATACGCCGGCAACAAAGCACAGTGAGGTCGGCGTCGTCTGTGGTGGCCGGCATCAACTCACGAAGTGGGAGAGGCTCGGTTGTGCCAGGTGGTGTCGACGGTACTCGGCGGCTACGGCACAGGCACTATGGCAGAAGAAAAATGTCGCGAAGAGGAGATCAGAGGCGCCTACAGTCGGGGAGTCAGTGTCGGCGCAAGAAGAGAAGAAAGGAGACTCGGTCGGCGGTCGCTCGAGCGTCGCCGGCGCTAGGGCACAAGGAAGGGGCACCGGCAAAGCACAGTGGCGTTGCTGGCGGCAGTGAAAACTAGGGCACGACTCGGCGTCGGTGGGCAGAGATCAGGCTCGGAGAAGAGGAGGCAGTGGCCGGCGCTATGGCGGTGAAGTCAGCGTCGCCGGTGTGGGGAAGAAACGGCACAGTGAAGAATCGGGGAAGAAAGGGAAACCGTCGGGTCGGGTGAGGGGTTCGGCGAGGGAAAGGAACGGAGGAAAAGAGAAATAAAGAAAGAAATAAAAGAAAAATAAAGGAAAAAGTAAACTTTTCCTCACTTAAATGGGTAGCCAAAACAGGCTTTCCCGGAACCCAAATCTTATCCCCGTTAACTCGTCCATACGAGCTCCGAAAAATTCCCGAAAAATTTCCAAAAATTCCAGAAAATTCCCTTATCATTATTCGCCATTTTTCCGGTATTTTACATTCTCCCCCACTAATAAAAATTTGGTCCCCAAATTTCGTTATCTACCATCAACAAATACCAACAACAGGTATAAAGTATAAATGTTTAACGGTAAATTTAATCACATACCTCAAATGAAAGATGGGGTATCGAGCTCGGATAGTATTCTCGAGCTCCCAAATAATCTCCTCGTCCAAATGATACTGTCATCCGACTTTAACCAGTCGGATAGTCTTGTTCCGTAACTAATGCTCTTCCCGGTCTAGAATTCGTACCGGAACCTCCTCATAGGTGACGTCAGGCTGAACTGAAACTGGGATATCTGCCAGCACATGTGTCGTGTCGAGCACGTATCTCCACAGCATAGATACATGCAATACATCGTGTACGCCTGACCGGAACGGTGGTAGTGATAACCAGTAAGCTACCGCTCCGATCCTCTCCAAGATCTCGGAAGGGTCAATGTACCGCGGAGCTAGCTTACCTCTGAGGCCAAATCTCTTCACCCCTTTCGTGGGTGAAACTCGCAGAAATACATGATCGCCAACAGAAAACTCTAGTAGTCTGCGTCTCCGATCAGCATAACTCTTCTGGCGATCATGTGCCTCCAACATTCTCCGTCAGATAGTACGGACCAACTCTGCGTCATGCTGAGCTCTATGAGGTCCCAACAGCTGGGCCTCCCCAACCTCATCCCAGAGGATGGGTGTCCAAACAAGGCCTACTATATAACGCTTCAAACAACGTCATCCGGATAGCCAAAAGAAAGCTGTCGTTGTAGGCGAACTCTACAAATGACAGATGGTCCTCCCAACTGCCTCCAAAATCCAACACACACAATCTCAGCAAATCCTCTAGAGTCTGAAAGGTCCACTCTGACTGTCCATCTGTCTGCGGATAGAAAACTGTACTGTAACAGAGCTCAGTGCCTAAAGGCTGCTGTAGACTCTGCCAGAAATGAGACGTGAACCGAAGGTCTCTATCCGAAATAATAGTCAACAGAACATCACGTGATCTGATGATCTCTCGGCAAAATAGATCTACCAATCGATCCAGGAAATCAATCTTCCGGATCGCTAACGAGTGCACGGATTTGGTTAATTGATCAACAATTACCCAAATCGCGTCATGTCCTCGTCGTGTCCTCGGCAACCCTATCACAAAGTCCATGGTAATGTGATCCCACTTCCACTCAGGAATAGAAATCTGCTGAAATAAACCGACAGGTCTCTGGTGCTCGGCCTTCACTTGCTGACAGACAAGACATCTAGCTACAAAATCCGCGATGTCTCCCTTCATGTCGTTCCACCAACAGAAACACCTCAAATTTCTGGGTACATACGGGTACCACCAGGGTGGACAGCAAATCATGAGCGATGAACCTCCGGAAGTAACTTCCATAAGACCGGATGAGACTGGAGTACGCATAATCTGCCTCGAAAGTGTATAACACCCTCCTCGTCTCGTGTGAACTCGGTCTGCTGCTCGGAAACTATCCGGCTGCAAATAAACTATAAATACTGATCAGCAGCCTGGGGCTCTCTGATCCTGTTCTGATCGACGACTGAGCAACCCTGGTAACAATAATACCCTGCTCTGTCTGTCCCTTCTCCTCAAGGTCTAACTCGGAGAAGCCCTGAATCAAGTCTGTGACCACAACTCCGTGGCAAGCTAAAGTCCCTTTAGACTTCCGTCTAAGTACAACGACAACCACATTAGCTTTTCCCCAAATGATGGCTAATGGTACAATCAAAATCCTTCAGGAACTTCATCCACCTCCTCTGTCTGAGATTAGGTTCCTTCTAAGTAAAACAGATATTTGAGACTCTTATGGTCAGTGAGAATCTCAAATGTAACGTCATATAAATAATGTCGTCAAATCTTCATGGCAAAAATAATAACGACAAGCTGCAGATCATGTACAGGGTAGTTCTTCTCATGCTTCTTCAACCGACGAGAAGCATAGGAGACTACTCTATCGTGCTGCATCAAAACAGCGTCCAAACCCAGTAGAGATGCATCGGTATAGAGCACGAATTCGTCCTCTCTAGAAGGTACAACCAAAAATCGGAGCCAACACTAAACTCCGCTTCAGCTCCTATAAGCTGGTCTTGCAAACCTCAGTCCAAGTGAACTTCACGCCTTTCCTGATCAGGCGTGTAAGTAGCATAGCAATCCGTGAGAAACCCTCAACGTATCTCCGGAAATATCGAGTCAAACAAAGGAAGCTGCGAGCCTCTTCTATAGACTCCGTCTACTCCCAACGGTAATAACCTCGATCTCCTGTGGAACCACGGTATACTCCTACTGGTGACCGTGTGTCTCAAACATCTCACAGAAGACAACCAAATCAGCACTATTGATAATCACATATACATGTTCTCGTCGAAACATCTTTAGAGCTATGCAAAGGTAATGTACGTGACTCACCTCAAATCCGTAATAAATCACAACATCGTCAACAAAGACAATGGAAACTGATCCAAACATTCTAGGGATACCCCAATCATCGAGTCCATGATAACATCTAGGGCACCTCAAGAACTAATGGTAAAACCAAGACACATAATGTCCGTATCACAGACATTCCTAACCATAAGATCCTCAACAATAAACAGATCCAATCACCA
Source organism: Zingiber officinale (assembly GCF_018446385.1). Classification (NCBI taxonomy): domain Eukaryota; kingdom Viridiplantae; phylum Streptophyta; class Magnoliopsida; order Zingiberales; family Zingiberaceae; genus Zingiber; species Zingiber officinale. The sequence continues at coordinate 59,450,218 of NC_055995.1, read as the reverse complement.
ACGATATATAATCACCAAAGAATAGAACCTCCAGTGTGAGAGCAATGCTCTATCACACGAAATACCACATATGTGGGAGCAACGCTCTACCACAAGAAATCCTCCATATGTGGAAGCAACGCTCCACCACAAATAATCCAAAATATGTATCCACAATAAATATGAGAGCAATGCTCTGCTACAAACAATCCGCAATATGTAGGAGCAACAAACCACTACAAAACAATCCCTAAATATGTGGGAATCCAGAATATGTGGAAGCTACGCTCTACCACAAACGATCCATAACATGTGGGCAATACATAAGTACCCAAGCACCTAACTATCTAGCTAGAGACTGCACAAGATCTCTCTACCACAGATCACTGTGGTTAGCCTAGGGTATAACAACCCAGTAAGCAAATCAAATCTATAGTCAACCCTATCAATATCATAGTGGGTCACCCGCTGATAAGAAAATGGGTTGACAAGGTAGTCCAACAAATGACATAATGCAGACATTCCACATCCTGCATCTAACATAACACCGATTTAATCAACATATTTTAAATCCAATCTACCACACAAACCCTACGCCACCTTCTAAGTTATCCTACAAGGTACTTACAGTCTAACTTTAAAGTAACCACGGAATAGGATAAATCAATCCTCTAAAGACTGACCAAACCAACAACGATATACGGCTAATTCAGTCTTTTCCCACGTCAGTAACAGTCATGTACTCCAATGTGCTCATAATATCCAACTAAGCACGAAAAATCAAAAGATTCGAACCTCTAAAAATAGAGTATAATTATCCTCTACTGATCAAACCAACAAAACTAAATCAATCATCTTCTAACTAATCAAGAATACCTTAATCCTCCACAAGCAACTAAGGTATATCAATATATGACTACCCAGATCAATAAGTGTAAATCAGACTCCTACTGACTGATCTAACAAGAGTAAATTATTTACTGATGAAATTAACTAAAATAACATGATATACTACTGGCTAGGTCAACATAAATAGGTAAATACTATCCACTACATAGCTAATAAAGAGGCTGGTATGTGCCTCAATCTGCTAACCAAATAGTAGTAACAGAAGCTAAACCTACTAGGGGTATGATATGTAAAATCACCAAAGCCTATAATCCTTAATCTCTATTAAGGTCAATCAAGATCAGTGGATAACCCATCACATATAATATATGCTACAACAACCAGACAAACACTAGTAAAGAGTGCTAATACATGCCATAGACTGTAATAATGAACAGGGCATAAACTAACCAAAAAGATAGGATAACATATACCAACATACCTCCTACAGCTTGGAGATTTCCTGCCGCTGCCAGGTCCCAAAATCCGAAAAGTCACATCGAGAAGACCAAAACATGAAATCCGAAACACCGGAAATAAGACTCGTAAGTCGATCTCTGATACCAAATAAATTGATATCAGATACATCTCGAAAATCCAGAACATATAGCAAGTATCGTATACCTGCTCTGATACCACTAAATTGTCACGCCCCAGGAAATTTCGGCAGCATCTCCCCTGTACGGCGGACAATCTGAAACTTTCTACAAGCACTATATACCTCAGCCACATGCGGTTGGAATAATAACAATAAAAGAAAACAAACACCACGCAGTTAATATCAAATTCAGCCTACTCGACTGTACCAAAAATAAAACACAAAACTGCCAAAACCAAAATACAAAACTGCTAGCCGGCTAGGCTTACACAACCAACAACAAATACAAAATACCACATAACAACATCAACACTCCAAAAACAAAACCGAGTACAGAGCTAAACAAACCGATACATAAACAAACAAAACATACGTAAATGTCTTCTGATGTGACGCGGGGACCAGCAGACAGGATGCTCCAAGCGACACCATAAATAACCTGGTACCTGAAAAATATAGAGTCCACGGGGTGAGTTCAACAACTCGTGAATACCAATAGACATGCCTAGTAAGATATATCTAACAAAGAATAAACATGGAATACAACTTCCTAATCATATATCTAGGAAAGATGCAAAACTGAAAGGTAACTAAGGAAGCTGTACTCACCAGGAACTCCTATCCAAACAAAAGGGTTGTCAAACCGGAAGTGCCCTAAATCCTGTATGCATGTCAAACATATGCATCCAACCAAATGCAGCAAACACAATCACAAGAAATAAATGCATCAATGCATATGATATCAATGATGCGTCCTGGTCACCCGACGCCATCGATCATCTCACACACAAATGGCGAGACCGAGTGGGTAGGGCTGTGACCGTGCACTCTGTCGTCACTGCTCCCGATGAGTGACCGAGTGGACGGGATGTTGTCGGAGTACTGTCCCGTGACCCCAAATCATAAATGGGGAGCTCAATGCTCTCAACTCCCAGTACGGAGGAATTCCTGCCGGCTAACACGTTGTGTCACACTACCCATGAGCGGACCAACGAGCACAGTCACTGCTGCAACACACTGCCTGAATCGACCACTAACCCATGAGTGGTGGGTGTGCAGATCCATGTAACTGGCGATGTGCTCAACAACAATGGGGTCGACTATCGCACAACATGCAATCATGATGCATGACACTAAGCATGGCAAAAGCGATCAACATAACCATATCCATACATACAAAATGGGTACTGTAAAAGCGATGGTCACATACCAAGATCTAGAGTACACAGGTCAGATAGAATATCAAAAATCCTATGTCCTGAACATAATAAGTATGGAATATCCTGATCAGCATAGAAAAATCCATATATACATAATATGGGTACCACAGTATCAGTAAGTCAAATCCACGGATCTAGGGTATACAAGTCCTCTAAGGTATAACAACCTAGACCCAAATCATATCCCTCTTCCATAGCATATGTACCAACAATATACACAGATCAAAGAATCAGGGTCTAAACACCCGAATCATATATGATACACAAATAGAGGTACACAAATCTGATATGGCCCAAAAACCTAAGTATCAGATAATCTAGATACACAGGCCAGAAACAACAATCCAAATCCTAGTCCTAACCTCAGTAAGCATGGTATGTCACTCTAGGAACTAAGATACTCATGGTAACAATATAATCATGGTAACAAATCACGAGATATAATTACGGATACATCACAGGTGACAAACCTAACATGCTATGGATATCAAACAGTGACATACCAAAGGCAAACATGTTCATTGCATGTAGTTATAAAATACTATACATATCCAATGACAATATCATAAAAGATAAGTCAAGAGGTACCCGCATCCAATCGGAAGGTCCAAATCCAGTCCAAATCCGACGTCGAGACGCTCGTCTCGTGTCAACGTCCTGTGATACATGGTGTCCAGTTTTAGCTAATTACATATAATAAATTAGCTAAATCAAATCCTCGAGAAGCTAACATAAATCCAGATCCAATCATAAACTCTAATTGGATCACCTAACTCCTCAATCGATTCTAATTAATCCAAAACTTAAATCCAATTACACATGAATCTAAAACATGATCAACCATGATATAGCATGTATCAAATGCCCTACACCTTACCTTATTTCTCAGCCGCTCCTGTTAATCCACAAGCAAGGAAAATTGCTGTTGGACGAAGTAATTGCTTAATGTCACCAATCCTCTACTCCACCAGAAGCAACTAGCTGTTCCAGAAGCCACCCAACGCCTCCGCTGCCATAATCAGTCCACAGATAAATTCTCAACCCTTTAATATATCCTGATCCCACCAATAGGATCTAAATCTAATAGGACAGAAATAATCAAACCCAAACTCACCAGTTTCGGATGCTCCCCTGCTGGTTCACTGTAGGAGGTGGCTGAAGGAAGACATAGCAGGGGAATTAGGGCACGGAAAAGAACACCAAGGCTTGAGTTGCTACTCCTAACCAAAGACCTACTCAAATTTCTGGATTTCCAGCGATCTAGGGCACAGATACGCCGGCAACAAAGCACAGTGAGGTCGGCGTCGTCTGTGGTGGCCGGCATCAACTCACGAAGTGGGAGAGGCTCGGTTGTGCCAGGTGGTGTCGACGGTACTCGGCGGCTACGGCACAGGCACTATGGCAGAAGAAAAATGTCGCGAAGAGGAGATCAGAGGCGCCTACAGTCGGGGAGTCAGTGTCGGCGCAAGAAGAGAAGAAAGGAGACTCGGTCGGCGGTCGCTCGAGCGTCGCCGGCGCTAGGGCACAAGGAAGGGGCACCGGCAAAGCACAGTGGCGTTGCTGGCGGCAGTGAAAACTAGGGCACGACTCGGCGTCGGTGGGCAGAGATCAGGCTCGGAGAAGAGGAGGCAGTGGCCGGCGCTATGGCAGTGAAGTCAGCGTCGCCGGTGTGGGGAAGAAACGGCACAGTGAAGAATCGGGGAAGAAAGGGAAACCGTCGGGTCGGGTGAGGGGTTCGGCGAGGGAAAGGAACGGAGGAAAAGAGAAATAAAGAAAGAAATAAAAGAAAAATAAAGGAAAAAGTAAACTTTTCCTCACTTAAATGGGTAGCCAAAACAGGCTTTCCCGGAACCCAAATCTTATCCCCGTTAACTCGTCCATACGAGCTCCGAAAAATTCCCGAAAAATTTCCAAAAATTCCAGAAAATTCCCTTATCATTATTCGCCATTTTTCCGGTATTTTACAATGTCTTTGTCCTGGGTTACTTTTATATCTGTTAACCATGCCCACGATAAAACAGATATCCAGTCTCGTGCACAACATAGCATACATTAGGCTTCCTACTGTTGAAGCATAAGGAACTGCCTTCATCTCTTCTATCTCTTTTGATGTCTTCGGAGACATATCTTTAGATAAAGATACTTCATGCCTGAAGGGTAGAAAACCTTTCTTGGAATCTTGCATGCTAAAACGAGCTAGGATTGTATCGATATATGAAAATTGTGATAAGCACAACATTCTTTTCTTGCGATCCCTTATTACTTTGATCCCGAGAATATGTGCACATTCTCCCAAGTCCTTCATATCGAATTGCTTGGACAATCATACTCTTACTTCCGACAACACTTTGATATTGTTTCCAACTAACAAAATGTCATCTATGTATAGTACAAGAAATACCACCACGTTTCCATCACATTTCTTGTATACACAAAACTCATCCAGACACTGAATAAATCCATACGACTGGATTACTTTATTAAACCGGATGTTCCAAGACCTTGAAGCTTGCTTCAGTCCATAAATAAACTGATTGAGCTTACAAACTAGATGCTCTTTTCCCTTTGCTATGAACCTGTCTGTTATTTCATATGGATGTTCTCTTTAAGACTTCCGTTTAGGAAAGCTATCTTGACATCCATTTGTCAAACCTCATAATCCATATGAGCGGTAATAGATTAGAGTATCCGGATAGACTTAAGCATGACCACCGGCGAAAAAATTTCCTCCTAATCGATTTCCTCTTTCTGAGTGTACCCCTTCGCAACAAACCTTGCTTTGAAGGTTTTCACCTTCCCGTCTGTCCCTCTTTTCCTTTTGTATATCTATTTACATCCAATAGCTTTTACACTATTTGATGGTTCTACTAGCTCCCAGACTTTGTTAGAATACATAGATTCTATTTCTGAATTCATTGCTCTTTGTCAAGATGCTGCATCTTTATCTTGGAGTGTTTCGTCATATGTTCGGGGATCAAGTTCATGTTTACTTGGGATCAAGTCCGACGACTCTCCCAAAAACATGAATCTTTCAAGTTACCAAACAACACTCCCACTACGATGAGGTACTGTCTGTTGTTGTATATCATTTGTGATACGTGTTGCAGTTTCTTGTGATATTTAATCTTGCACTATCGGTACTAAAGTAGGCATGCCCTCTCTCATTTCTTCTAAAACAATTTCACTCATGGGCTTATGATTTATTACATATTCTTCCTCTAAAAATTGAGCATTGGTGCTAATAATGATCTTCTGATTTTTAGGATTATAAAACAAACCACATTTTGTTCCTTTAGGATATCCCACAAATAGATAAACTTCTGTACGTGATTCCAACTTGTCAGTATCTCCCTTCAGCACATGTGCTGGACTACCCCATATCCGAATATGACTCAAACTAGTCTTACGCTCATTCCAAAATTCCATGGGAGTAAAGGGTACTGATTTAGAAGGTACCATATTCAGAATGTACACTGTTGTTTCCAGAGCATATCCCCAAAACGAATCTGGTAATTCTGAATAACTCATCATCGATCTAACCATTTCTATAAGAGTTCTATTCCTTATTTCTTCCACACCATTGTGTTGAAGTGTACCAGGTGTAGACAATTGGGATTGAATCCCGACCTTTGATAAGTAATTCCTAAACTCTCCAAAGAGGTATTCACCACCACGATCAGACCGTAGTGTCTTGATACTTTTACCATGACGTTTCTCCACATCAACCTTGTACTCTTTGAACTTATCAAAGCATTCAGACTTGCGGCGTATCAAGTAAATGTACTCATATCTCGAATAGTCATCTATAAAAGAGACAAAATATTCAAAACCACCTCTTACTTGGATATACATAGAACCATACAAATCAGAATGAATCAGTTCCAACACATCTTTGGCTCTATACCCCTTGACCTTAAAAGGTCTCTTGGTCATTTTACCTTCCAAGTAAGATTCGCAAGTTGGAAAATTTTCCAACACTAATGAGCCCAAGAGTTCATCGGCTATTAGTCTTTGAATCCTACTCAAGTTAATATGACCGCGCCTTAGATGACAAAGATATGTTTGATTCATTTCCGAAGGTTCCTTAGAATTAGAAGATGTGCTATTAATTTCCATTTGTTGCTTTATGAGAGTTATTGGATTTAGAGTATACAAATTGTCAACTAATGTACCAGAACAGATAATTACCCTATTTTTCTTGACAACCACTTTGTCATCAACATCAAAATAAACAGTATATCCATCCACAAACAGTTTAGAAACTGAAATTAAATTCTTTCTAAAAGTTAGTACATAAAGACAATTTCTCAAAACCAAAGTTCTATTCCTATCGAATGATAAGTAGACGTCTCCCACTACAACAGCTGCCACTTTCGTAGCATTGCCCATGTAGACGGTTATCTCTCCCTCATATAGTGTCGGGTTTCCTGGAACCCCTGCAATGTATTGAAGGCATGATCAGTGGCTCCTGTATCTACACACCAGGTGCTGGTAGATAACACCGCTAAACATGTTTCAACTACTAGAGAATAAGATATACCTTTATTATTCTCTCTCCTACGAGGACAATCCAGCTTCCAATGTCCCGACTGCTTGTAGATGAAGCACTTGCCCTTTGGCTTCTTCACTCCAGCTTTTAGTCCAGTACCTAGAGATCTATTCACCTTCTTTGCTGAGTCAGCCTGTTTCTTCTTCTTCTTGCCTTTCGACTTAGAAGTAGAAACATTTTCAGCAAAATGAATCTGAGAACTATGACGAAATATTCCTTCTGCTGCCTGAAGTTCTGTCAGAAGTTCCGCCAACGTATAAGCCCTTTTGTTCATGTTATAGTTCAGGCGGAACTGCTCAAAACTTATGGGTAGCGTTTGGAGAATAATATCGATCTGGGTTTCCCCATCGATTTCAGCTCCAAGGATTTGTATTTCGTTCAAATAAGCCATCATCTTTAGGATATGATCCCTTACGGGTGCCCCCTCTGACATGATGGCTATTATTAATTTTCTCATTGCCTCTTGCCTTGCAACCCGATTTTGGTGTCCGAAGAATTCCTTGAGATTGTTCATCATGTCATAGGCAGTTGGCAAGTCCTAATGTTGATGTTGCAGTACATTTGACATTGAAGCCAAAATGTAATACTGCGCCATCTCATCTGCCTTAACCCATTTCCTATGATGCTCAATCTCCTCATCACTAGAATCGCTGTTAGGCACATTAGGGCAAACCTCTAACAGTACAAACTTATAGCCTTCAACAGTTAGGACAATGTCCAGCTTTCTTTTCCAATCTATGTAGTTGGGACCAATAAGTTTGTTCTCTTTCAATATAATAGCCAGTGGGTTGAAAGTCATCCTAAGAATCACAAAAAAAAACTTTTGGTCAAAGACTCTAAATTTAGAATAATATTGATTCCTCAAACAATATTATTTAAATTTACCAACATCTCAAAACACCGTGAATTTTGTATGCCACGTTAGTGTGGACGTATACAAATTCAACATTTTTAAGAGGAGGTTTTATCCATTAATTTTATTCTTGTCATCATAATTTTATGACTAATAAAATTAATAGTTGGTATTCCTTTGGTCGCACAAATAATAGCAGTGACTCCATTGAGCAGGATACTATTAAATGTGCCTAAGTGTATACCATTACTTGATACTTAGCCCATTAAATAGGATTGTGCCCCTTCAGTTGGAGAAGATCACACGCTCTTAAATAATATCCTATAACCATCCATAAAAGAAGTTTGATCTAGTGATCCGCAAATAAACTCATCCGTTGTGGAGGGAGGCACTCAGAGCCAACACGCAAGTTTGTTGCATCACTTACAAACCAGTAATGAAGACCGTGAAATTTATTTACTAATCTCTCTCCCACTTAGTTATTTAAGATGAGGATTTTATCATGCACACGCACATCACAGCAAATAAAAGCAATAAATATGGAAAAACAATTTTCCAACTATTATGGTCTTTTCCATCACTGCCCTCCGTGTGCTGCCAACCCTAGCAGCTGCCATCTTTAGCCACCGCAATCGAGTCTAGTCGTCGTATCTAACTTGCTTCCTTTTCCGCTGCATCTCTGGTTCTCAAATAGTACCATGCCTCGCAAGGATACGATCCGCGACAAAAATAGAATTTTAAATATATATCGATCCTATATTCCATGAAGGAATGTACATGTAATCTAGATTAAAACAAAAATGTAAAATCCTAAAACTAATACAGCTCCTGCTGTATTTAATATATACAATCATTCACACACATAAAATGCCCTCGACATGTCTGAGGGTCCAATCACACATAATCACATTAGGGCCATAATAGTTGGATCTAGGATGCCTGCAACCACAGAGTTAAATCTATTTTCACATCCTACTATTATCCTGCCTAAAATATGTATAACATGTGTATAATTAAACTGAAAACTAAACACAGAGGCAAACCCTAGCTCTGATACCAATTGTTGGTTGCTACTCGGAATAGCGTACTGGTTCCCCTGTACAAAAATTTTGTACAAGTCCTGAACCATCCCTAACAACCTATTATGTTCTTTCAAAATTAAATTTGAAATTGTAAACAGAATTTAACATTATTGATTCCAAATTCAACTTATCTGTTCTTAGAGGTTTAGACTTGGATCGCAAACGATGTTTAACATTATTAATCCAAATCCACCTATGTTACAAATTCGATTAAATATTTATTTCAGAGATCGACTTCCAGGTTAAACATGACGAGGTGCTAAGCCTTCTTGGGTATGGGATCATCCACCACTTCCTAGACAAAGTCTTTCAACGAAATTCAATATTTAATCTCCTTATAGTAACCCTAGGTTTAACCATTAAGAACAATCGAATAACAAGATCGAAAAATAAAAGAAACACAAAATCGAATCATAAATTCGAAACCTAGAATCGTTAGCCTCTTATGTTTGGTATTTCAAAATCTATACAAAGAAAACTAGTATGATGCGGAACAAAACAACTAGTTATACCTCTCTTTGTAGCTTATAAACCTCACGATCTTCTATCGTATTCCTCTTCTTATCTCGGACGTTGTGTGGGCGACGATCTAACGAGATGAGAATCCACCCAAGCCTCCTTCTTCTCCTTACAAGTTTCGGCCACCAACAATCTCCTAGAGATGAAGAACTTCGGCCACTAACCAAGCTCCAAGGGACGTTAAGAAACAATGTCTATCTCTCCTTCTTCCTCTAACAAGATCCAACCACCTTAAACTCCTTGAGATGAGATGCCGCCGGCCACCAAGGAAGAAGAATAGGAAGGAGAAGAGGGATGAGGGTCGGCCACCACCAAGGAAGAAAAGAGAGGAATAATAGATGTGTTGTTTTTTAGGTGAGGCACCTCTACCCGCTCTTTTATATTCCTTGGTCTTGCAAATAAGGAAAGTTTTAAACATAATTAAAACTTCCTTATTTTCCTTTCCAATAGCTAATAAGGAAAAATTAATTAAAATTTCCTCATAAACCTTTAATGTGGTCGGCCCCTACAAGTCCTCCAAAAATGAAAAATTTTAAACACAAATTAAAACTTCCTAATTTGTTTTCGAAAATTTTTAAAATAAAAATTTCTCTTTTAAAAATTCCCTTCATGGTTGGTTATAAAAGGAAACTTTTATAAATTAAAATCTCTCTATTAAAACATGTGAATGATTACAATAAGGAAAGTTTTCTCCAAAATTAAAATCTTTCTTTCAATCTACAAATAAAGAAAGATATCAAATCTTTTTCTTAATCCTTTGTAGAAACTATTAAAGGTAAAATTTAATTTTAAAACTCTCTTTTAAAATCATGTCTTCCACATTAGGAAAGATTTTAAAATAAAATCCTTTTTATTTTTATTGTGGTCGACCACCTAAGCTTGGGCTCCAAGCTAGGGTCGACCACCATTTGATCCATCCAAGGCTTATCTTGGTCGGCCCTTGCTTGGGCTTCAAGCTTGGCTTGGCCGGCCACCTATGGATGGGTAAGAAGGTGGATTTAGGTGGATATAAGATTTTATAAATAAGAGACTACGATAGGGACCAAGAGGAGGAATTGATTTTGGTCTCCGGATGAACTTGAGCTTCCCGTGTTCGCCCCGAACACCCAACTCGAGTTCATCAATAATATCTCATTCCACTAAAGAGTTATTATTGCACTACTGCACCAATCTCATATTACTATATGAGCTCCTTTTTATTATGAGTGTGTTAATATCCCTGTATTTAAGATATTGAATGTCCACTAATTAAATGAGTTACTAACAACTTACTTAATTAATATCTAGCTCCAAGAGTAGTATCACTCAACCTTATCATCATGTCAGACTAAGTCCACCTGCAGGGTTTATATGACAATCCTTATGAGTTCCTCAAGGGGACATCATCAACCTAGATTACTATGACAGTTTCATTCTATAATCAACAACACACCATATAAATATTATCATTTCCCAACTTATCGGGCCTATTGATTTAACAAGCTAAATCACACCCTTTGATAAATTAAAGAAATAAGTATTAAGTATATGTACTTATTATTATATCATGATTAAGAGTATACACTTCCACAATAATAGATGTATTATTTTTTTATATAGTCAATATGAAAAGAAACTAGCTCAAATGGTCCTGCTCAATACACTCAGAGTGTACTAGTATAATTTTATAGTTAAGATAAACTAATACCAAAGTACACTACGATTATTCCAATGGTTTGTTCTTGCTATCTTAGTCGTGAGCTACTTTTTATAACTTATAAGGAACTGATAACATGATCTTCTGTGTGTGACACCATACATTATGCTATCTATAATATAAATTAATTGAACAACTACACTTAGCATATAAATATAGACATTTGACCAATGTGATTCTTTATTTCAAAATAAATGTTTAAAAAAGTTAGGCTTTTAGTATACACTCTAACACGAGCCACCGCCGCTAATCCCTTGCGTCGTCTCCCTTCTCTCCTCCGCGTTGCTGACGAACCCTTCTTCTCCTCTTTGCCTTTCCCGATCGATGCCACCTCCCGACGCCTCGCTTCCTCTTCTCCCACGAGAACAAACCCTTGGCCAAGGGAAACCCGAGTCATCCTCTCCCGAAGCTCCTGGTTTCTTCTTGCCTCTGTTCCTGTTTTCCCTTCCTCTCGCGCGGACGACTCAACACCGACGATCACCGAGGTTCTCCTCACCAACGCCGATGATCCATGCCTTAACGGTGAGTGGATGTTCTTGATTGGGTCATCTTTCTCACTGTGGTCAACCCCTGGTTTCTTTCCCCGTGCCCCAGATCTGATCCCTGTGCGCCGCCGTCTCTGTCGATGTCGTTCCCTAACTTGGATCCACTGCCCCTCTTCCGACGCAAGAAGGTATGAGGTGTTAGTGATTCCTGTTTTCCTTTTTCTTGCCTGATTACTACCATAGTTGTCATCGGATCAACAAGTTCTGGATTTCAGATCTCTATATGTGGTGACCCCATCCCGTAACATATCTCGGCCACCATAATAGAAGGATGACATCCTTATAGTGGTGAGGCTACTGGACAGGTTTAATCACTTCAAGAGAAGGGCCAAACTTTGTTCCATAAAGGTAATGGAATGGATAGGATATGTTCAGTTTTTATTATAGTTATGTGGATTGAAGATTGTGATTTGTTTTGGGATATTTGTAGTAACTTCGACTGTCCCTGTCCGTGAGCGATCTATGGCGCCGACCACCTATCTGACCTACCATCACTATTTGATCGTGAGCTACCAGCAACTCACTTGAGTTTGAGTAAGTTTGGAGTTAATTGGTGATTAGTTAAGGTTGAACAATAATGAGAGTCTCCTAATTGAATTAGGAATTTGATTTAGTTAATTGATTCAGGTTAGAGTAGCTAAATTGTACGTTTGATTTGCAGGACTTTGATTCGAGACGAGAGTCTTGACATGGGATCTATTGTTGGATACGATCTTTTTAAGGCGGGTACCTTTGACTTATCTTTTGATATTGTCTTTCTGATATGCTTAGTAGGTTATAACTAATAGTAATAGTTATGTTTATATCTGTTTGGTATGTCACTACATGTTACTTGTAGCATGCCTTATTTGTTGTCTGTTATACATTCATGCGTATATCCTCTTGATTGTTGTCATGTGTACTTTTGTTCATAAAAGTAATTGTTAGTGTAGAAATATGCTAGAGGGGGGGTGAATAGCTCGTTGTGTGCTTGTCATCTTGTCGTCGCTTGTTTCTTGATGATGATATGCAGCGGAAAATACAAAAAATACAAATACAACGCTAACATGAAGGATTTACTTGGTATCCACATCAAGAAGAGGTGACTACTCCAAGGATCCACACACGACACACACTCTCCATTATGAAGACACTCCTTTACGGTAACTACCGAAGGCGGAGAAGTCCTACAATACTCTCACTACAAGAAAAAAGAAAGGGAAGCAAATACAATAGAAATCTTACTAGATTTACACTTGAAACTCTAACCCTAGCTTCTTCTTCTTGTCATAGATCGCCTCTTGACTTGGACGTGCACAAGCACTTGCCTCCAAGAACCTTTAAGAACTGGCGGTGAGAGCTCAGAGAAGTTGCTGTGAGAATCGGAGATGAATCGGGAGAATATCTGCTGAATAAAACGCTCATAACGACTTTATCTAGCGCCAACGGTCGGATCCCAATCGATTGGATTGCTCACAATCAATTGGAGAGGCTTTGGATCGAACGGTCGATCGATCTAGAGCGCCTCTGTGCTCTCTGGAAATCACTTGAATCGATTGCCCGATCGATTCAGGGTTCTCGCGTGATTTCCTTCCTCTCAATCGATCGCCCGATCAATTGGAGGCTCCCAATCGATCGGGTGATCGATTGGGAGGCTTTCTGTGCTCGCGCTGATTCTCCCCAATCGATCCACCGATCGATTGAGAGATGTTTTTGTTGTGGCACCTCACCCAATCAATCAACCGATCGATTGAGCATGAGTCAATCGATCGATTGAGCCAACGTGATTTGCCTTAATCAAGTCTCAAGCCCCAAAAACCCAACATATGGTCAACCATGACCTGTTGAGATATCATGCCTAGCATCCGATCACCCTCGACCTACTAGGACTTCCTCACCAAGTGTCCGGTCAATCCCTTTGACCCACCTAGACTCTTCTCCTTGTGCCAAGTATCCGGTCAACCCTTTGACATACCTGGATTTCTCAATACCAAGTGTCCGGTCAACCTTGATCCACCTGGATTTCCACATGTCTGGCTTCACTCACCAAGACTTCCCTTCTGCCTAGCTTCACTCACTAGGACTTCCCATCTACCTAGCTTTACTCATAAGGACTTTCACCTACCTTCACTTACTAGGGTTTTCATACTGCCTAGCTTCACTCACTAGGTCATTTCACTTGGCTTCACTCGCTAGGATTTTTCAACTGCTTAACTTCACTCACCAGGACTTCTCAGTCAAGTATCCAGTCAATCTTGACCTACTTGACTCTTCTTCACATCTAACTGATCAACCTTGGCCAGAGGAGAATTGTACCAACAATATCCCTAAATGAACGATTGTGCCTACAATCTCCATTTATTATCAGTTTCCATGTATTGTCAATGTATTGTCAAACATCGAAACTCAAACATCAAGACTCAAGCCTGAGCCTTCTCAAGCTTAGTCAACCAGGTCAACCTTGACCTAGGGAATATTGCACCAACAATCTCCTTCTTTTTGATGTTTGACAATACCTTTAAGTTAGGCTAATCTCATAGCCTCAACTTCCTTCATGCTAAGGCATGAATGAGGGTTTCCTTCATTCTCCCCCTTTCCTAGAGGGAAAACTCCCTCTTTAGGTAATGAAAACTTAACTTAAACCCTACATTCTCCCCCTATTGACACATATCAAAAAGAACTCTCTCCCGGAAGAGTTACTCACCGTTGTTCACAACTTCACTCGTTGTTCACAACACTATAATGAAAGTCTCATACCCTTCATTATCTTCAACGCTCACCCTTGAACGTTAACCAATCCAACAATGAAGGTCTCATACCCTTCACTATATAAAATGATCACCCTGGAGCAGTACTCCACGTTATGATGCTCATCCTAGAGCATCCATAACCTCTCAATGAAGATATTCACTCTCCATTGCTTTTCAACGCTCAACCTTGAGCAATTGTCTTTCTAAACGAAGGTTTAACCACCTTCAATGGTGTCGGAAAATAAATTCAATGTCCTTAAAGAGTAACTCCCCTAAAGACATGCACATAACTTCTATCATTGCACCAACAATGACTCGGAATTCCTTAATCTTTAGGAAACCCAAAATTTAGATGTTTTGAGATTTAAAAATTCAATAATGAAACCAAACCTCAACCTAAATTTCTACTTAGTCTTCCTTAACCAATCCAATCTTGTTTTCATCATGAAAACCCCCCCTAAATATATACAAATGTATTTTGAGGGGTTAGGAATGGTTACTAGATGAAAAAGGGTTTAAATAGCTGAAAACAAGCTTTCCCAACCAAAACCACCGTGTCAATCAATCAATGAATCGATTCATACGGTGTGGATCGATCGATGGATCGATCCAGCGAGTTTCTGCTCGTGAGAAAACCCCTCTCAATTGATCGTCCGATCGATTGAAGCACTGAAATTCTATTTCAGTGAATTTCAGAAACTCCCGAAAAATTCTACAAAATTCTAAAAATAGTGAAAATTCGTGTAGACATTACTTAGGGTCACTATCAAGGAAAAATAATTTTCTATGAAAATATTTCCTATTTTCAAATATTGACATAAACTTGAAAACTTGCAAAAACTTCAATGTTTTCTTCAAGTTTGTATCTAACTTTTCAATGATGATTACTATCAAAGGATAGTTTTCACCAAGATTTTCCAAAGTGTATTTGAAATCATTTTCAAAACCAATATCCAACCATGTTCTTTGGGCTCAATGCACATGACTTGTACATTAACTTTCCCAATGATTGGAAAACACATAACTATGTGTTTTGATGAACTTAAAACTCAACTAGATGCACTAAATCAGCATCTTGAATTTCATTCATCGTCCTAACATCTCACTTGTGTCTAATGTGCACTAAAACACATACAAGTCCCCTTATAAGTCTTTGTGAGATGTAAAGTTTGATTTTGCCTTAAACTAGGGATCATACATTTCTATCTAGACATTTTAAGCATTTTGAACATCCACCAATGATGTTACTTGTTAATAAATATCATTAGTCCTTAATTGCAAGAAATTAAAAGTGATGCATGATGTGTTATGACATACATCAAAAATAAATAATTTTTCAAAAGAAAATTTGCTATAACTATATGATGTATGTATGACATGATATTTTTGTATTTTTCATAATAAAGTATGAATGCAAAAATGATGTCATGGCATGTGATGGACAAACAAAGCATGGTAGTTTAGCTTAAATAAAGTACCTAGATTATCTATTTGAGTGTCCTTAAGTCCTTAGCTAAATCTAAAATTAACTTAGATTGCCCCTTATCTACTCATGAAAATGCCAAAATTCAAATTGACATTTTTTACCCATGATTAAATTATGCCAATTAAAATTAAGTATATTCCTCAATGTTTGATACACTTTACTCTTTCAAAGAGTCATAACTTTAAATTAAGGCTTAGATTTGCCTTTAAATCCCTAAGAAAATACCAAAACCTCACTTGGTATTTCTTACGTTTTTCGAATTTGTGCCAATTCAAAATAAAATCAAAATTTCTAAATTATGGCACATTTTACTCTTTTAAAGAGTAAACAAAAATCCACTTCATTTTCAAAGGTTAATAATAACCTTGAAAATGCTCTTCGAATGCCAACTTCATCAAAGTTGGGTTAACTATCCTTCCAATTAGAGTTGACACTCTCTAACTCATCTAAGGGGTGGATAAAATGCTCCTAGGAACTCAAAATCTATTGGTGCTCCTTGGATACTCTAGGTACCCACTAGGGATAACTTCCCTAGATATCTTCCTAATAACCTTGTTAGGCTTCTTAGAAGCCTTGGTCACCTTTTCTAGGTCAACTCTAGGGATTGCTTCCCTTGTGACTTTCTTAGTGACTTTCTTAGATTTCTTAGAAGTGTTAGTCACATTTGTCGTAAAAATACTCTTAGGGATAACTTTCCTAGTATTTTTGACTTGACCACTAGACCTAGAGTTGGTTCCATAGCTATATGGAACATATGATAAGAAGTTACATCCTTCTTAGCCTTTGGTTTGTAACCCAAACCTCTATGACCATAGGATGACTCTTGTTTATCTAAACCTAGATTTTGATTATTGGACCCTTATGTTTCATTTTTTATTCTTTTAAGGGTCCTCTCCAATTTATCAAGTCTTGACCTCAAAACTTGATTTTTTTCTCCATAATACCTCAACCTTAGATTTTTCACTAACACCTTGATTTTTCTTTTTCTTAGGCAAATACCTAGAATCCTTAAAGTTATTGCCTAAATTATTTTCTACCCTTCTAACCTTAGGTTGAGTGGTTTTAGCATGAAGAGCTACATGTTTTTCTTTAATGCTATCATGTTTCCTATTTTTATGATAAATAACATTAAAATGAAATAAATTAGAGCTAGCATGCTTTTTACCATTATTTAAAGGGGTTGGCTCAATAAATGATACCTTGGGTTTTATCTTGGAAACTCCCCCTTAACTTGTGTTTTCTCCTTTAGCTTTGACCGCTTTTTCTTCTCCTTAGGACATTGACTTCGGTAATGCCCTTTTTTATTGCACGGAAAGTACACAATATGCTCCTTGCTCTTCTTTATTGTGGGAGCGATCTCCTTGGGTTTCTCCTTGCCCTTTGTTGCCACTTGGCCCTTCTTCTTAGCCAATTTAGGGCATTTACTTTTATAATACCCATGTTCCCTACACTTAAAGCAAATGATATAATTTTTATTATTTATTGAAATAATTATACCTTCATGTGTAGGGATGACACTTGATTATCCATTTGATGCCTCTTGATTTTTGGAGGATACATCATCTTCTTCTCCACTTGACCTGAATGTAGAAGCTTCTCCTTCTTCTTGATCCGGTATCAATGAAGGTCTCTCCCCCTCAATCCTAGAGGTGGAGGCTTCTTCATCTTAATCTTGTACATGGAACAAGGAATATGCTCCTTCCTTGCTCTCTTCATTGCATTCCTTTGAAGATGAGACTTCTTGGACTTCCTCTTCGGAAGTTGAGCATCTCTCAACTTCGAAGTCCTCTTGCTTTTGACCTTGATCCACTGAGTCACCCTCTTTGGATCCTTCTTGATTTGGTACAGTGAAGGGGATCTCATGAATGTTCGTCAATTTGCTCCATAGCTTTTTGGCATCTTTAAATTCTCCAATTTGCTCCAAGATGTTGCTCGGCAATAGATTGACCAATAGTTTGGTCACTTTATCATTGGCCTCACATCTTTGGATTTGTTCGTGGCTCCACTTACTTCTCTTGAGAATTCTTCCTTTTGAATTTGTTGGAACCTCAAAATCTTCCATTAGAGCAAACCATTGATTTATCTCAATCATAAAAAAATTTTCGATTCTTGATTTCCAAGAATCGAAGCTCGTCATAGTGAATGGTGGAGGCACCCTCGTGTCGAATCTGAGTCCATCTTGAAATTCAATCTTGAAGTTGAGCCTTTTGATGAAGTCTTCGACTTTTGAATTTGCTTCAACTTCATTGCCCTCTAGCCTTGTTGCCCCTTCCGGCGATGATTCCGGTGAAGAGCGACCTCGCTCTGATACCACTTGTTAGGGTCGAAATATACTAGAGGGGGGGTGAATAGCTCGTCGTGCGCTTGTTGTCTTGTCGTCGCTTGTTTCTTGGTGATGATATGCAGCGGAAAATACAAGAAACACAAATACAACGCTAACACGAAGGATTTACTTGGTATCCACCTCAAGAAGATGTGACTAATCCAAGGATCCACACACGACACGCATTCTCCACTATGAAAACACTCATTTACGATAACTACCGAAGGCGAAGAAGCCCTACAACTTTCTCAGTACAAGAAGAAATAAAGGGAAGCAAATACAATAGAAATCTTACAAGATTTACACTTGAAACCCTAACTCTAGCTTCTTCTTCTTGTCGTAGATCGCCTCTTGACTTGAACGTGCACAAGCACTTGCCTCCAAGAACCTTCAAGAACTGGCGGTGAGAGCTCCGAGAAGTTGCTGTGAGGACCGGAGATGAATCGGGTGAAGGTCTGTTGAAGAAAACACTCGCAACGACTTTATCCAGCGTCAACGGTCGGATCTCAATCGATTGGATTGCTCCCAATCGATTGGGGAGGCTTTGGATCGATCGGTCGATCGATCCAGAGCGCCTCTGTGCTCTCTGGAAATCGCCTGAATCGATTGCCCAATCGATTCAGGATTCTCGCACGATTTCCTGCCTCTCAATCGATCGCCTGATCGATTAGAGGCTCTCAATCAATCGGGTGATCGATTGAGAGGGTTTATGTGCTCATGCCGATTCTCCCCAATCAATCCACCGATCGATTGGGAGATGTTTTTGTCACGACACCTCACCCAATCGATCAACCGATCGATTGGGCATTAGTCAATCAATCGGTTGATCGATTAAGCCAACTTGATTTGCCCTAATCAAGTCCCAAACCCCTAAAACTCAACATCTGGTCAACCATGACCTGTTGGGACATCATGCCTAGCATCCGGTCACCCTCGACCTGCTAGGACTTCCTCACCAAATGTCTGATCAATCCCTTTGACCCACTTGAACTTTTCTCCTTGTGTGAAGTATCCGGTCAACTCTTTGACCTACCTGGACTTCTCAATACCAAGTGTCCAGTCAACCTTGACCCACATAGATTTTCACGTGTCTAGCTTCACTCACCAGGACTTCCCTTCTGCCTAGCTTCACTCACTAGGACTTCACATCTGCCTGGCTTTACTCACCAGGACTATCACCTAGCTTCACTCACTAGGATTTTCATACTGTCTAGTTTCACTCACTAGGTGTTTTCACCTGACTTCACTCACCAAGATTTTCCAACTGCCTAACTTCACTTATCAGGACTTCTCAGTCAAGTATCTAGTCAGTCTTGACCTACTTAACTCTTCTTCACATCTAACTGGTCAACCTTGATCAGAGGAGAATTGTATCAACAATCTTCCCAAATGAACGATTGCACCTGCAATCTCCATGTATTGTCAAACATCAAAACCCAAACATCAAGACTCAAGCTTGAGTCTTCTCAAGCTTAGTCAACCAGATCAACCTTTACCTAGGAAATATTGCACCAATAGTAGTGACATACATTGCCCTACTGTGTACCGGACTAGTTAATTGACTTACCTGATTTGTGTTCCTAGATTTATGATATTTAGATCATTGTATGATTTTTTTTCCTTTTTGGTACACATTATGGGAAGGTTGGTATTTTCAGGATTTACATGCTTAGTGTCATGCACCATTTTGCATGATTGCATGTTGAGCGATTGTCAGCTCCATTATTGTTGAGCACATCGCCAGTTACATTGATCTGCACACACAATCACTCACGGGTTAGTGGTATATCAAGTAGGGTGTGTGGTAGTTTGCTCTGTCAGTGCTCCGTTGGTCCACTCATGGGTAGCATGATAGCACGAAAGGGATCCCTCATCTGGACTGTCTCAGGGAGATGAGAGCATTGAGCTCCCTCACTTATGATTTGGGATAGGGGGATAAGTGTACTCCGACAACATCCTGTCCGTTCGGTCACTCAGGAGTAGTGATGGCAGAGTGCACAGTTGTCATAACCCTACCCACTCGGTCTCACCATCGTGTGTGAGATGGCTGACTGACGTCAGGGGTGGCCATGCCATTTTTGCCTCATATGCATGGATTGCATTTATTGTTTGTGCTTGCTGCATTATGTATATTACATTTTAATGGTTGCATATGATTGACATGCATACAGGATACATGATGTATTTAGTTTGATGACCCTGCATCTATTGGTGTGATTTCCACCCTTATGTCAAGATAGGACACCCTGGTGAGTACATTTTTTCTTCCCTTGTTTCAGTTTTGTATTACCTGTTATTGTTTAGGAGACTGTACTCCATGATTGTTACTGGTAGATATTTCTTACTATGAATCTTAGATTGATACTCGCTAAGTTGTTGAACTCATCCCGTTGCATTATTCCTGTTACATGTAGATGATTAAGCATTTTCTTGGAGGAATCCTTTCTGTCGATCCCTCGCCACATCAGAAGACAGTTTTACCTCGCACTTACTTTCTTTTTATACGTTCTTTAATATTTTAGCATTGTATTGGTGTTTAGCCATGTGACTATTTTCTTTGATTTTGATGTTATATTTGTGTTTAAGTCGTGCCGGTACGTATTGTGTTGTTTTGGTTTGTATGGACTTTCCATTTATTTTTTCGTTGTATTTTTAGTACAACCGAGTTGGTTGTTAAATATATAACTGCATGATTGTGTTTTTAGTACAGCCGTGTGAGCTATTTAATTTATATAACTACATGGTTGTGTATATTTCAACCGTGTGGGCTGAGGTATTTTGTGTGTTAATGTATTCATACTTCAGATTGTCACCGGTACAGGGAAGATACTATCAAATTTTCCTCTGACAGGGACTCCTCTAGAATGTGACACTTCTTATTCTCATTCTGCAGCTACAGATAATCCTTGTTTCAACACCCTTTGTTTGGCACATTCGTTCTTAATTATCAAGAAGATTAATCTTGTTATAATCAAGATGATCATAATTACTTGCTGGTTGATCTTCCCCCAACATTGCTTGGAGCATTCCATCTAATGCAATGACTAGCTCTGGCTGAACAAGGACATGTGTAGCTAGCTTTGCATTCAGAAAGAAAGGCTAACTTTGCCTTTGGCAAATACAAAGCCCAAAACATTCTTCAAATCCAAAATCAATCTTAATTTTCAAGAAGATTACTTTGGGGAGGTGAATTCAAACGTAGACTTGGAAATCCTCAAATTGGTCAGCTTTAGCTTCTGAACTGCTATTGAGTCCATAGGTTATTAAAAAGAAACAACCTAGCCAACCAAAGAATGCACAAGGTGAAGAAAGCTAAACTATGGAAATGGGATTGTGGGAGACTAATGCAAGCATTGTGCAAAGAGGCAAAGTCGTAGAATGAATGCTGAACTAAAAATGCTGAAATTTCTATAGCTGAAAAATATCTCTTGCTTTTTGGTTTGAGTTTTTCTTTTTTTTGGGTTGTTTGTTTGTTTTTGACTCTCATAGCAATTCATTGGGTGGTTTATTTTCATTTTCTGTAATTCTTAGAGAATATGAAAAATAAACAAAATAAATATTTAGAATATATTTTTTAGCCTTTTATATTTAATAAAGATGAATGATGTGATAAATTTTTTTTATCTTTTAATCACTTTATTTATCTTTTATAAATTAAAAAATGAAAATGGTTTGGCTAACCAATCAATTAATTAAGGGATGTCTGGTCTTTTGATATAGACATTTTCAAAAAAAAAAATCATGAATGAAAATTGAAATTTTGAATCAATATTCATATTCCAACATTTAAGTTGATTCTAAATTATTAAGGCTTGATAGATGGAAGTTTTGATGGAAGCCATAAGAATATTAAATGAAATAAATATTTAAAAAGATCCTCAGAGTTCCTTTACCTGCAAATAATTAGTAGATTAGCTATTTTACTCATGACTTCCTCAGCCGATAAATAATTGATAGATTAACTCTTAGACCCAAGAGTATTCTGAGTTTAAGATATCTTCAAAAGATATTAGCTCTTTTCATAATCTTTGTCACTTGAATTGATTAATCACCAGTCATCTCAAAACTCCACAATCTTCTTTATTGGGGTACTATAATAAATAGGTCAACAAAATCAGATTCTTCCTCTTTTTTAACAAATACTATCTTATCTTAACAACATGGGTTGTACTTTCACTCCTTGAAGTTGTCCCTCAAAAGACTATCTTATCTTAACATGTGTAGTACTCTTACTAAGTTATCCCTCAAAGACTATCTTATCCTAATAACATATGTTGTACTCTTACTCATTCAAGTTATCCCTCAAAATCTCAGTTCCACATGTATTAATTTTTCTTAAAAAAAAAAAATATCTGCCTCCTAATGCAAGCAAGTATAGCACCAGTTGAATTTAAGATAGATTATTTTCCCATGCGATAGCAAAAACTAATATAACTAATGTGTATTTTTGTTTCCTTGTTCAGACAATTTGCTAAGCAACCATCAACATTCATATACAAATCAATATTGCTAGAACACTCACCTTTATAATTTCTATTTTGTCCTTGCTCTCTCGGTGACCACTACACTCCTATTCAAATCTTGATGATGAATTCCTCCTTTCTTTATATAAATATATGTAATAGTTTCAGCTTATCTTTTAAAATGTGATCAGATACTTTATCTTTGTCCTCTTGAAATGGATTGAAATAAAACAGAGATGCATCCAATTTCTATCTAATGTCTTGTGTTATATACTCGATCCACACTAGGTATAATTTGATAAAGAGTGATTACATCTCTCTATTATTTGCTACTCTCTTTGGCATAAGATAGCTTAGCATTTTCTCCACTAGGTAGATGATGATAATAAGTTTTAAATACAACACTCACTAATAGTTCAAGTAAATTCTCACCATCCTAACATAATTTGTCTTTGTGCTACTTGTTTCATCCACTATGAAGATCCCAAATACAACATTTCAGAATCAGGCAATCTCAACTATGCTATCACTTATTGAGATTAAATGTGTAACTGCTTCATCCAGCGCAAATACAACATTTTAATTTAACAATTTCTAACTATGATACCACTTAAGATAAATAATTTAATACAATTCAAAGTAAATCTTTGGCTAAAAAAAATATGAGAGTAAAAATACAATAAAACTAAATAAAATTACTATTCACACTTTCTATAATTACATCTCAAACCTTTCCTAACTCCTCAGGATGACAAAAAAAGTTTTAATAAAAAAACTTGTGTAAGCTCTCTGAAAATGTATCACACAACTTGTACAAATGCAACCCAGTATATCTCCTACATTCTGAAATGCTCCATCCATGAACAATTTATAACCAACATAAATTTCAAGAAATTTGGTTACAATTGGATTAAACGAACTCAAAACTGCTTCCATCACAAATTTCAACAGTCATAACAGCATGATTATGAAAAACTAACTTTAAAATCAGAAATAAGAGGGGTTTTCTTTTACTACTATCAGACTGAATGGTCTCGACACTGGATTGCTGACAACCCAATAGATTCAATCTATTTAAGAGCGTTCTTATGCCAAATGATTGAGTGTGCATGCTCGAAAAAAGTAATAGCTATAAGCGTATCAATGTGACCTATAAATTCATTTGTCCCCACACATTAAGTCAAGGAAAATTTGTGTTGACTTGAGTTATGAAGCTAAAGCTCAAAAATATTTACCATGCGAAACATCCAACTCTGTTATCATTTTTGAGAATAGAGTAGTTACATGTCACAAGGTGAAAGGAGAAGGACTGACCACAATGTGCCGGAGAGGATTGGCAACGTCGAGGCCACCTGCATGCTCAACGAACTCTGCAGGGGTGAGGAAGCTGCCGTGGCATACGCACACTATTCTCACCTCTTCCCCCTTCCTGTACTTGTACAGGAAACCTTGTATCCTATGCCCATTAGGGCCGTTGCCCTTTGTTGATACGAAGGGCATCGTTTCGATCATCTTCTTCTCCAGCTCCTTCACTCCATTTGATCTTGCAGTGACCAGCATTGGTTGTGCCCTGCCTTCTCTTCCAGGATTAAGCATAGTTTTTCCACCCCAGGAAATCGGAGGATTCATAACAGTTTCATCGTTCTTAGTGTGACTGTTTGCTAAGGGGATCATGGAGTTCAATCCTGTCAAAGAATACATTTGAGAATTAAAAAGAGACAAATTTTAACTTTGAATTTTCATTCGCTAGTTAAAATAAATACATGTTCAAGGAAATCATTGTGATTAAAATAAATGTTAGATCACTAGACTAATATATAACTAAAACTATAACAATTAGTCGAAGATCTATGTACAACTCAAGTGAAAAGTACAAAATCATATACTATCATCATCTTACTATTTAATTAAGAATATGGACCCTTTAATAACGAACTCTCAATTAATTTCTCAATTGATTTGGTGAAGCCCAAAATTAAGTTATGGTAATATCCCTTTTTTTTTCTTTTCACACTATAAGTAATTTCAACTTCTTATCATTCTCAAATCCTAGATGCATAACCTAATTTCTACTAGCATTGAATAATGTTGTTTAATTACTTGACAGTAAATATTCATTTTATATAATTTATGCGTATTAATGCATTATATTAAACACGCAACGCGTGTGCGCGATGGCTAGACATTATTATACTTGAACCATAATTACCTCAATTATTTGGAGGTCTACTACATAGAATCTCTATCAAGATTGAACTATATGGATCACAGAAGAGTCGATCAACCCCGAAGGTTGAGATTTGAGAACAAGCAAAAATAAATAAATAAATAATTGAAGATCATATATGATAACTTGATGCTTTGATGCACCATCTCTACCTTATCATTATCAAGTTGTGTAAGACCTAGTGGTTTGGTACATAGACCACCTACCTAAATAATGCTTTTATTGTTGGGTAATAGATGTCATAGCTAAATAGAAGTTTGTACAATGCTGTTGAACCAACAAAATATACTGCTCCTCTTTAATCATGCCCAAATCATGATAACATATATTTGATCACTCATCATGCACTGAAATTACTCCCAACTATTCTTAGATAGTAATTAAGAACTTCTAAGCATTACAGATAGCAGAAAAAATCTCAGTATCAGGGTTGTTTGGTGCCCTGATTCTGCCTAAATCTTCAACCTAAGACGTTTAGAACATGAATACATTAGCATTTTTTTTCCTTGTTTGGTTGAAGACATCAGCATTGCTTGGTGGAAAAGATTACTAATTGGTATCTAAATTGGTTTACACTATAAATAAGGAAGCCGATTTATTAAGGCATATGTAAAAGCTTTGCTGTCAGTGATTGAAACAGAAACGAAACGAAACAATGACATAATTGTTCTTCAATACCATGTGTTGCCGGGGATTCTGAATTGGTCGCGATGCTGGCGCAGCTGCCCTGAGAGCAACTAGAACCCTGTGATATGGAAGCAGTTGTCAGTTTTCTCGGAGGCAGTCCGACCAGCCATGTTGGTTGGTCAGGTGGAGCAACGCCACCTTTTGCGCAGGTCAATCCAAGGTGGCCATGGTTAACCATGCCGTGAGCCGCCCCTGCCGCTACCGTTGAAACTTTAGCTCCAACGGCATCTTCATCATGTTTCTCCCCGGGCAGCCCTGGCTTCGGCGACCGGATGGAATTTTTCCTCTCCAATCTCTTCCTCTTCGCCTCCAATCGCTTCAAGCTCTGCATCTGCTTCCGCTTCCTCAGATCCTCCTCCGTCTCCGAGGGCAGAGAGCTCGTCCTCGTCAAGGCGGCAACGGGGACGGCAGGGAACTCAGGCTCCTTCGGCAGCGTCAAGAAGGAAGCGACGGAGGTGGAGCGGACCAGCTTTTTCCCTTTGCGTTCTGCGCCGAAGCACCCGCCGAGGGAGAGCCCGAGGCTGAGCTCGATCTCGTCGGAGTCCCCTTCCACCATCTCCGTTGGCTCTTCTCCGACGCCATTACCCACGAATCTCCGCAAAAGATCTCTCGGGGACTTCTCCATACCTAATCGCCGCCGCCCTTTCTCCGTCTCCCTTCCTCGTCCTCCACCACCAAGAGATCCAAAACCGAAGAAATCTAATAAACGATGAAACTACCAAAACTCCACCAAAAAATGAAATTTGATCTAAATTCAAATTTTTTTACCAACACCGGCTCGCTGGATTCGAGTTTGATTAAGATCTTCTGATAAATAGACATGGAAAACGCGCGAAAAATAAGATCCGCGGGGCGCGAAGAAACCGAAAAGAAAGACCTTGCCTCCTTTGAGTGGAACTGATAAATACAACGTTCAGAATTCCATTATTACGGGGACAACGACAGAGGACGCCATTAGCGATAAACGAGAAGGCGAACAAAAGAAGTGCACAAGAGGAGAAGAAAGGGAAGGAAGGAGGGGGTTGAGGTGCGACACGTGTCTACCTCGGACACCCCACGGCGGGCACGTTTCGGTAGTCGCCGCAGGCTGCGTCGTCGCGAAACAAGCGGCGCGATTCTTCCGCCCCCTCATTGGGCAATCTATCGGGCAGGTGTCCGTCGAGCCTGCGGGCCCATGAACCTTCCACCGGCACGTGTCCTCCGCCACCCGGTAGGCACTCGTGACGGCGCGGGCTCTGGCGAGCTGGCCACGTGCTCGACCCAGCGCGTAGGACCCGTTTGCGGGCCCCGCAAAAGACGGGATCCGCGAAAGAAAGCAAGTCGCGTGTCCGCCTCTCCCCACTTGCGCGACATCGTAAAGGCGAAGCGACGCGTGAGGCGCCGCGTCTTTCGCCACGTGGTCTCCGACAGCGACCTTGCGACAGCTTGGCGCCCAGTGCCAAGTTGCGCCTTCGGCATACGTGTCGGACCTCGAAGAGCCGGAAAGCGACGTCGGCATCGCGCGATGAGGAGGGCAGATCTCCGCTGGTTTAGGCCTGCCGGGGTCGCGTTATATTCGCTGACGTCATCTGGATTCTGGCGCATGCCATCCATCCGCTCGATCCGGGCACGTGGACGCATCAACCCTGCCTTTGATGCATCCCCGCAACCAATCTCAGCCGTTAATTCTCTGAGGAGTTATTTGGCGAGACCACATCCATCAAATGCTGATTAAAACCGGCACATCCAACTAAAGCCCATCCCAATATTTGGAGTGTTAATATCAACATGGATATTTTTAGTGCAATTATAATATCAACACGTTAATATCTATAAATTAAAAAAAATAAAACAGTATTAACATATTCACACATTAATGGGAATATGAACGCCCTAATAACCTCATCTTTAATTGTCTTTCTTATTTGGCGTAGTATATACTTTTTTTTCCTTCCCCTCATCCTAAAGACATATTTGATTAAAATTTATTATTAATAATTTTAATTATCTATCAAAAAAATTATGTTATTTAATTAATTTGTTCAAGTAACGAGCGATTAATGTAACATCATCAACAATAATCCAAAATCCAAAATGTAATTATCTTATAAGTAAGAGATTTTAAATAATTATGAGGTTAATAAAAAAATTTATTTTTAAATTTTTTTAATGAGTATTATTTAACTAAATAATATTAGATTACTTATAATTTGATGATACAATTAACTCATAATGACATAATTAAAGTTATTCTTGATAATTTGAACCCACCTTATCTATCTTTTTCATTTAAGATGGATTATCAAGGAATTTCCTAAAAATCTAGTTGTTCAATTTATTTGAATCGAAACAGATTATTTATGAATTTTGTTAAAATATAATTTTAGAAATTGATGAATTTTGAGTTGAAATTTTAATATTTCAAACTAAATTATCTTTTTAAAAAATCATTTCACTTTTATTTTTATGAATCTTCTAATAATATTATCTTTTAGAAAAGTAAAATTTAATTAGAATAAAAAGATTTATTTAATCTTTAAAAAGATGTAATAAAATATATTTTTAAAAAGTATTCAAATCAATCTGTCTAACATATCAAAAAGGGCCCCATATAGATAATATATCATTATGTGATTCATCAAGAATCATTCGTCTCGAAGACGTTGAAAGGTTGAGGTATAGTGGGCACTCCTTTTCATTCAAGGTTCATGTTGCTTGCAGTGTTCTAATAATTGCACTGGACCAGTCGGTTCAGTAGATTAAATTAAGAACGACTTCTATAGTGATGTATTTGTCTAATCGATCAATTCAATTTTTATTTTTTTAAAAAATAAACATTACATACGAGTCAAACCCGAATCAAACTACTTAAACTTATTTGATAAAATAACTGATCTAAGCCACTCAATCTATATCATTCCATATTTTCTTGGTGTCCAAACGATCTTTGATCACATGTACTGTTGAGGATAGTTTACACAGCTTTTGTTCCAGTCCATTAATTCCTCTTTCAATTCTCTCTAGATTAGCGAAGAGTCCATTATTCAATGTCTTCCGAAGAAAGCCCAAGGTTTTTTAATCGCCACTACACTACCAAATCAGTTTCCAAGTACGCTTAGTCCACTTGATGATGTTGCTGTCATCACCTCGTGGTGCTCACAAGTTCCTTGTAGCATGACTTTGCCAAGTAAACACCATTATTGGACTTGTACTGGATAATTTCATCTTCCTCTTCGCTTAATATATCCATTTTCGTACTTGCAATAGACAACATTGACATGGTCGAAAGTAGATATTTCGACCTAGGCTAACTATTTCGTGCCAACTAGAAAAAAAAAACAGAAACTCTTAACACTTAGTTTTCATTTTTACTTAGGAAATTTGTAATGCACATTTAGTTCTATTTCTATGATAGATTTATTAGGGCTTCATCCTCAAAATCTCCTTCGAGTGACACTAATGATAACAACCCTTCCATTACTTGGCTTCCAAATGTACTCAACGTCAATACAGTCTTATATACACTGCGTAAGCTCCTCCCAATATGAGAGTATCATGTCTCAGAGGAGTCCTTACCCGACAAATAGACAACAATTTCCCTGTAACTGTGATAATATGAAGTATATACACATTGTCACATGGCTACTCACAGGCTATAATCATCAGCTCACACAGCTGGAACATACATAACCACGCAGTTATATACATAGCCCACTCGGTTGGACAAAATGATCACAACCACCCAATTGTATAATAAACAGCCCACACGGCTGTACTAAAAGTATAGCGAAAAATGAAAGGAAAGCCCATACAAACTAAAAACAAATGCTGCTAGTCAGCTAGACTTTACACAACCACAACAAAAGCAAATACAAACTCCACATAGCAAACTCCAAAACAAAGTCGAATTTATACAACACAAAGTCCACCAAATACCTAATGCAAATAAAGCAGAACAAAATCAGAAACAGTCCTCGGATGCATGGCCGACTCAAGGCATAGGCCATTAAGGCTTATGTCTAAGGCCCCAATTATATTAGAGTCTATATATATATATATAAAAGTTTAAAAATATAAGAGTTTGAATATTAAACATTTAAAATTATAGCTAAAATAAAATTTACTGGATTTATTTTTATTATTAATTTTATTTTCATAGCCAAATTATATTTGATCAATAATTTTTAATTTTTTATATTTAACCAATACTTTTTAATTTTTTTTATAGATTAAAGTTAAATTTAATTATTTTTATTACTCGTGATAGATTTAATTGATAATTTTAATTTTTTACTGTTAAAGTTAGATTTGGTTGTGAATTTATTTTTATTTTTAATTAAAATTTAATTCATAATTTTAAATTTTTTACTAATAAAATTTAATTTACTAATCAAAATTAAGTTTGGTTAATAAATTAAAAATATTTATTGATTATACTTAATTGATATTATCTTATAAAAATACTTTTGGAAGTCAAAAACATATTTAATATTGTACTATCATTTCACTAAATTTTATTGTCCTTTCTTTCTTCTCCTTTGTTATCAATTTTTATACTATTATTATTGTGTCCTTACTCTTCCATGAGGTACTCTTTTATTTTTAATAATTCGTCATTGATGTTTAATAGCTAAATATTTTTAGCTAAATAAATTTGATTGATAATTTATCGAAGTTAGAATTGATAAAAAGATAGTTTGGTTCATGAAGCTCTCGCCAATGTGAGATCCAGAGGAAGGGTATCTTATACGTAGTGACTATATCACTACTCAAACCTATTACCTTTAGGTTACATGACAATAATTTTATTAAGTTAAGACCTTCCTTTATCAAAGTTAAAATTGATTGATAATTTTTTTAAAAATAATAATTAAAATGTATATTAATAGTATTATAATAATTTATTACTCGTTGCCAAATCAGTTAACATAAACTGACATTGACACAAGATAAAGTTATTGCTATATGACTTAATTGAGCACTGTTTCTAATTGTAAAAATAATCATTAACAATTTATGAAATTGTCCTTTTAAATTTTACTAATAAAATTAAATGTCGCCCCGGGCATGGTTGAGTTTGACTATTGTGGGTGGGGAAGGGATCAAATCTCAACAAAGTCAAGAAAAATGTTATCCCCGCAGTGGTCAACTACAGTTTCCCGATTTACCTTCTCATAGATGGTCATGGGGCCGCCTATGTGGATTGACAGGGTGGTGAATTTCACCTTTTGCTACAACTAATAAGATTTTTAATATTTATTTTTTTTTTTAAAATTAAGGCTTACTTTTTTTTCCTGCCTAAGGTCTCAAAAATAGTTGAGATGTC
This sequence comes from Zingiber officinale, assembly GCF_018446385.1. Classification (NCBI taxonomy): domain Eukaryota; kingdom Viridiplantae; phylum Streptophyta; class Magnoliopsida; order Zingiberales; family Zingiberaceae; genus Zingiber; species Zingiber officinale. Next base: position 59,419,069 of record NC_055995.1, on the reverse strand, counting down.
CCTGCTCGGATGTGACGTAAGAACCGGAAGAGAGGATACTCTAAGCGACTCCACAATCCTCGACCTGCTACTTGGAAACATAAAGGTACAAACGGTATGATGAGTGCGGGTCACTCAGCGGGTAATAGACAGAATAGTGCATGGTCTATATAAAAACATACATAGAAATCAAAATATACAGTCTCTGTAGGGAAATAAGAACATGATCATACTATCATAATCAATATACCTAAATATATCTGACATAATAACCATACATAATCATAACTGACATATGAAACGCACATACCATACTGACATAATGATAAACATATACCCAATCTGAAATCGACATAAATTGTATAATGATCGGTACACTCACCGGGAACAACAACATATCTACTCGTAACACCTTAGCAATATAAACCACAACATATACATGTATAATAAATGACATGTATATAATATGACAACTATATGCAACTATCATAGCTCAAACAAATGCAACATATCACAATCACATATAGCTAGTATCTACTAGACATGCATGTAAATATATCTCCACAAGATGCACCGTGCATCATATGCAAATGTGCATGTATGCCACATGGTCACCCTCGCCACCTCTTCAGACACCATGACCCCTGTATGACTGAGAAGCTTGGGTTCGTGACAACTGTACTACCCTCCAGATACCACTATAAAGTGGTCGAGGTAGAAAGTTCGCTAAGTAGCTATCTAGCTACATAGCATCAGGGTTCCTGACTACTCACATCTCTAGCCCCCCTGCCAACTGTACCCTCCAGATACCACTACTCATGAGGGCCCGAGGCTGACAGAGTATAACATTGAGTGACCAAGTGAGCACGACAAGATTAGCTCCATTCCTAGCTACCACTCTCCTACAGTGGCCGAATGAGCAGCTATAAATATAACTGACAATTCTCTCACACCACAAGGGAGACTTGGGTTATCAGCATGTAGTGCAATGATGGGCATGTTGTAAATAATCATGATACAAACACAGTCACCATCAATGCAACACCTCAATCCATCATAAATACCTCTAGTACAATGATCCATCTAACACCTATATCTATAGGTATGAGTAGATCCAGCTAGTGTTTACTAAACAACAAACATAATAAGTAGTAACACCAGACACATACACAACATACACATTTGCATCCTACAATATAGGTAAAATCAACATGATACCTCTAAATCACACCAGTCACATAAGATCATCAACATAGACATTATTGACATGATTCCTCCAATAGTACATATCAGACACGTGTACACACAACATAGTTACAATCAACATGGTTCCTCTAATAGAAAACACCAGACATGTGTACACATACAATATGCAAATGGACAATCAACCAGGTGACTCCTACAACACAAACTAATCATGTGTAACTCAACATCAAATGTATAATCAACATGTTAACTCATTCTACAAGATATCCTCTACCATACATATTCTACATGTAAATATATATAACAGAGTATAGATATCCAAAAGTTAAGACTGTATCTGAAATAAATAGATCATCTTAAAGGTCAAGCACAAGTATCAAATAGGATAACAATACGAATATATTTAAGATAAAGTAACCTAATCCATTTATAAAAAATAACCATGCATTAAGTTCAAAGAACTAAAGAGGCCAAGGAAGAAATACCCACCTTTATCTGTTGATCATGCTAAAATAAATCCCACGTCGGGATGCTCGTCTCGAATCAAAGTCCTGCAAATCACATAATGCATGATATAACTAGTCAAGTATGAACTAGTTAGCTAAATCCATCATGAATCAAATAGCTAACTTAACACTAATCTGATTAGGAATCTATACATTAATTCCATTTTAATTATTAGCCCCAAATTTGGTAGTTAACCAATCCCATTAATCCTGTTAGGTTTAACTCAATCCAAACCCTCTTATCATTCCACAACCCAATATGTAGCTCAATTCAAATCAATTAATCCACAACTAAATCATTCATCCTTTAAACTAATCAATATCCACTTATTATCCATAACAACTAGTTAACAACTATACCATTCCAATTTAAATATACATTCATGTATGAATCAAACCACAACTTACCCAAATTTGAGTATCCTTCTATCACCTTGTAGCCGAAGAAGTGGTAGTCAGAAAATCCTAGTCGGAGCAACCATGAAGCTACTGCCCTTTATGTAAATCATCCACAATCCGCACTTAGTATGATTCATACATTCCAAATCAATCCAAAATTAACAAATAAGTGTAGATCAATCACCCATAAATCTGATCATCTTTAGGTTATACTCAATCTAACAGTACCTACCTCTTCCGGTGGTAGCTCACGACAATCGACGAGGCCACTGAGTTGAGATTCAGGCGATGCTTGATCTTACTGCCGATAGAGACCACATCCACCTGTGGCTAAGATCTAGCTACATCTAGCTGTGATGGAGATCAGAGCCAGGGCTCGGGAAGGTGGAGCCTATGGCTAGCCGTCACATCTGTCAACCTCTGGTCAAGACCATCGTCGAGGGAGGAGTGGCCAATGGCTACTGGTCAAGGATGGCAACATCTACCAATCAAAGCTAGGGCTTGGATCCTTACTCTTGGCCAATACAACCAGCCCATGCAGAAGCGGCGACTTAGATCTAGAAGAAGGAGTGGCAGGGAAAGCGGAAGGGCATCGGAGCTCTCGCTTGTGGTGGGGAAAAAGGTCGGCGACATCAATACCTGGCAGCGTCGGCGTCTCGTGGTGGTTGGCGTCAATGCCCGACAATGGATTGAGCTCCCGAGAGTGAAAGGAGAGTCGACGGTGAGGTGGAGAAGGAGAGGATCGGGAGAAGGTGGAGGGCGTTAGGGATCGAGGGAAGAAGATGGAAATCGACGAAGTTAGAAGAGGAATAAGATTAGTTTTCTTTTATACTTAGGTTTAAATCAATTAAACCCTAAGTTAATTCCTCAATCAACTCCCATTTAAGGGTATTCTAAATAGGCTTTCCCCACGCCTAATAGTGCTATCCCCTTAAACGTGTCATACGAACTCCGTTTAAATTCAAAAAAGTTTCTAAAAATTCTTGAAAAATCTAATAAGGTTATTTCTCCAATAACACTTATTATTGAATATGTCGTATCTTTCAAGGAGTTAGTGGCCTTCTATTTGAAGTGTTACTGCTGGGTACATAACATACAACCAAGAGTTTTGATATATGATTAAGGTTAAAGTTAGATTAGTTGTGATCTAAGTTAGTTGTGTCAAGTTTACAGGTGCAAGATACTTGACAAATGTTAAAATTCTGGTTGTGAATGAAACAATGATTAAGTCTTAGTGGATCTAGACATTTAAAGTCTTGATTGGGAATTAAGCTTGAGCTAAGTCTTGGTTGGAGATCAAACAACAAAATTCCTAGTTGAAGGCTAGGTAAATCAAGCCAAAGTGATTAAGGTTTGACATACAAAATTTCTAGTTGGAGGTAATGTGAATCAAGTCCAGTTGATTAAGGTTTGATAGACAAATTCCTAGCTACGTGCTAGATGAATCAAGTCCAAGTATGTAGAATCAGCTAGAAACTGATTGCTTGACAAAAAGTTTGTGTGTGAAATTGGCTAGAAATTGATTGCTTGACAAAAAGTCTAAGTGTGTGGAATCAGCTAGAAGCTAATTGCTTTCCAAAACCAAACTAGATGGGTCAAATCTAGTCAATTAAGTGCGAGTAGCTTTACATTCTATATCATACTTATTACGTGTAAAAACTACAAGGAAGCATGTTTGATGGTTCTAGACAACCGGATGGAATTCAGGGGTGACTTATTGGTGATAATTCTTGATGAAGGGATTTCGAAGGGTTTAGGCAACCGTAGCTGGGTTGGGACAACCAGAGCACATGGGCGACTGGAGTAGGTTCCAAGTGATCGGGAGAAGACGTTATAACACTCCAAATAAGGCGGTCATTAAGATGAAGTTTGACCCTACCCAGGTGACCGAAAGCGTGTATGGGCGACTAGAGAGTTTCGTTAATGCTATCTTATGGATTGAAGTTGTAGTCATGTCAGCACTTCTACATGTGACCAGAAGGCTCCAAGCGATAAGATGAGTCCTGTATAAGGAATTTCGAGACAGAGCTTGAAAACAACTCATCTACACATAATTTACTCTTGACCTTGTGCTCTAAGTGATTCTTCACCATTTTTGCTGCGACATGCTTCGACATGCACTTCATTTCTAATCGACAACACCTAGAGTAAGATTATTATTTATTTTAGTGTTGCCTTAATCTATTTTATTGTGTTAAACTTTTTAGATTCTTTTTCTATAAGATTTTTCCTCAAGGAGAAATTAAAATAAGAATAACATTTTATATCTACTGCGTGTTTATATTGTTATTTGGTTGATTAATTTGCATGTTTAATTGTTAACTAAATTTATTTGCAAGCTTTTATTGCCTTTATTTTACTCGATTGAATCAATCTAAGTTTAATTTATTTTCATTGTACTCACTCTGATTGATTTAACTATTTTAATTACTTTCTAATCATTTTTAAATTCTTAATGCTATTCACCCCCTCCCCCCCTTTCCTAGCATGGATTTCGATTATAAATGAAGCACCTCAAATATGAGTCTCTTGACCTTCATATATTCCATCAAAAGCTTGTACTAGTTGTTGGAGGATCGGTGGCCGGTTTGAAGGGGGGGGGTTGAATAGCTAGGTCACCCCCAAATCAATTTCTTCTCTACAAGAGGGTTAGTGCACAGCGGAATATGCTAAAGCTAAAGCAATGAAAAACAATCAAGAATACAAACGCTAACACGCTCGATGTAACGTGGTTCGGAGATGATGCTCCTACTCCACGACGTGTCCTTGAGGTGTACGAGCCCTTGATCCTTCGGTGGATCAGTCCCCGGCAATCTTCGGCTAAAGCTTCTCCTTCTCGGTGAGCAAACCTCTCACAAAATGATCTCTTCCTCTTTACAAGATGGAGTTTAGATTGGGAGGAAGAGAATTGAACTTGGAAGCTTTGGGCAAGACTAAGAAGGTTTACAATTAGCACCAGTAATCCTCTTCAAGCCCCAAAGCATTTCTTAAATAAGAGGAGAGAGTTGATCACAAATCAACTCAAACCCCGACACCAGTCGACTGGTCCAAGCACCAGTCGATTGGTCCAAGCACCAGTCGACTGGTGTGTCGTTGGACCCAACCAACGGCTCTATGCAGAAAGCCAAATTCTGCCAATGACTATGTACCAATCGACTGGTCTCAGGACCAGTTGACTGGTCCCCGTAGCCGATAAGCACAGAATGCTTCTATGTATTATGTGAAGTTGGGTCAGTCGACTGGTCCCAGTACATTCACTCCTCTCATCCTTTCCGGAGTCGCCTTTGAAGTCCTCTTCCTCGGTCTTCGTCCCTCAGATGCACCCGAGCCAGTGGCTCCTCTCCATGCCATCCTTCACGCTGCCTTGAAGTCCACTTCCCTCGGCTCCACTCCATTTCTCCTATTCCAGCGGTCCCTCAGATGTCTTCCACACCATCCTTCACCGACTCAACGATCCGAGCCCTTGGATGAGCTTCCCACACCTGGCCGCACCAAGTTCCTCATGTGTTTCACCAAGTCCTGCAAGACTCAAACACATATCAAATACATATGAAAGCCTAACTTAAATTCTTTGACACACACATCAAAACCTAGGTCGATTGCACCAACAATCTCCCCCTTTTTGATGTGTGGCAATATGTTTAAGTTAGGCATAAATAACAACTTTGAAAATTTGAAGCAATATGTAAACATGAAGTATAAAACCCAAGCTCCCCCTTAACACATGCTCTCAACCGTAATTTTCAAAGATTTGCACACAAGTAAACCAAGTAGGTTACTAACTTAACCTTCCCTTTTTCTCCCCCTTTGACACCATCAAAAATATTGTACAAGACACGTACACATACTATGATATCAATTCCAACCAATTTTGGACCAAAAAACTTGATTTCAGAAACCCCTAGAGTGCTGAAAGGCTAGTACCAGTCGACTGGTACCTGTCACAGTCGACTGGTACATGCTGAATCCAAATTTCAACCTTCTGAGGCCAACTTCAGAAATGCATAGAAAATTTCAGAATATTCGAAAAATCATGAAATTTTGAACACATATTTCTTGACATGTTCTTTAACAAGGAAAAATATATTTTCATGAAAAGTCAAAGTATTTTTGAAATGTTGACCAAATCTCAAAAATCTCAAAATCATGCAAGTTTGTATCATGTTAAACCTTAGTTTTGCAATCATATGTTTCAACATAGCTATTCCATAGTAAATAAAACATATAATTGTTTTCAAAACATTTAAAATATCCAACTATGATCTTTGGGCAAGATGTCCATTAATTAATCATTTGCTTTCCCCATAGTTGATCTATGATTACTAACCATATGATATAATTCATAACTCATCAAAATGCCATAAGCATAAGTGAATTATTTGTATCATCCTAATATCTCACATTCATGTTTAGAAAATAATGCAAATCATTGTGAGATAAAGGTAACCTCTACTTAGCCCTTTTGATCATGATTTTCTATCAAGGCTAGGTGCTCCCCCTTAAGGTCTCAATTCAACTATTTTTCAAGGATTTGAATTATGATTATCATGGTTGACTTGATCCAAAATACTCTAACCCTTGAGGATTGATCTTGGCACCTAATAGAAATTCTTTTTAATTGAGTTGACCAAGTACTCTTTGGGGATCCATTTCCTATCTATGGTCTTTGTTTTGGATTGCCCCCTAGCTAGTAGACAATGATAGTTCTTTTCATTGTTTGGTTCATTGTATCCTATTCCATTTTTCTTAAAACTTGCCCTTTGACTCCCAATGATCATATTTAGGGTTTTAGAGCCAATTTCAAATTCCTAAGGGCATTGGTAAGGTATTCTACCTTTTCCCTTAATTTCCTATTTTCTTCTTCTAAACATGAATAATTATAAGAAGCATGCATATTGTTGTCCTTAGAACACATGGATTTTAATTTTTCTTCAAGCATGCTAATATCATGTTTCAAAGACTTGTTCTTCCTTTTTGCCTTGAACAAGTCATCATTTGTGCTTGAAATAATTTTAATTAAAATATGAGGAGGAAGATTATGTACCTCACTTACCGAGAAGTCCGAATCCGAAGTTTGACCTCCCCCTTCACTTGAGCTCCCCTCTTCATCTTCACTTGAGCTCCTTCCTTCTTCTCTTTCGGATGAGGTGGAGGCTATATCATCAATTCCCATTAGAGCAAAATTGACTACATGGTGCTCTTCTTCCTCCGATGATGATGGATCATCCCATGTTGCTTTTAGGTTGTGAGCCTTCTTTCCCTTTTCTTTTCTCTTTTTCTTCTCCTCCTTTCTTCTTTCCTTCTTTCTTTTTCAAGAGGGGGCAATCATCCCTCATGTGTCCTTTTCCTTGGCAATTATAGCAAATGACTCTTCTTGTCCTACTCTTGCTTCTTGAATTCCTTCTAGCATGAGACTTGTTAGTAGAAAAGGTTTTAAATGCTTTTCTCATCTTCCTTACCATATATGCCTCTTGTTCGCTATCCATTGAGGCGCTTGAATCCTCGGAGTCGGAGGATGATGGGGATGAAGTTTTCTTCTTCTTCCTTTCTACAACAAGAGCTATTCCCTTTTCTTTTAAAGGCTCATTTGCTTGTTCATGAAGTTCAAATTCGGAAAATAGTTCATCAAGCTTAATCAAAGAAAGATCCCTAGATACCTTATACACATCAACCATCGATGCCCATAAGGTGGTTCTAGGAAAAGATTGGAGCACATACCTTACTAGGTCTCGATTGTTAATCTTCTCACCTATTACATGAAGTTCATTTACTATCTTCTTGAATCTACCATGTATTTGACTCACGGTCTCATTGGTCTTCATGGAAAGGTTTGAAGTTGCCCCACCAAAAGATCTCTCTTGGCCCTCCAAGATTCACTTGATCCCTCATTTAATTCAATGAGTTTTTCCCAAATCTCTTTAGCGGAGTTGAATGGTCCTACTTTGCTTAATTGCTCCTTGGAGAGTCCACATTGCAGAGTTGTTGTGGCTTTTGCATTTGCTTGAGCCTTCCTTGCCATCTCTTTTGTCCAATCCTTGGTTGGAAGAGGCGCTCCCGACCCATCTTTTGGTTTCTCAAATCCATCTACAATACTAAACCAATTTTCAATATCATTCATTAAGTAATATTCCATCCTACCTTTCCAATATGTGAAGTCGTTGCCGTCAAAGAAAGGTGGTCGAGCGGTGCTATATCCCTCTTGAAGCGCCATCTTGATGCTTCGGTCAACGGTTAGTTCTTCCGATGCTAACCTTGCTCTGATACCAATTGTTGGAGGATCGGTGGCTGGCTTGAAGGGGGGTTGGATAGCTAGGTCACCCCCAAATCAATTTCTTCTCTACAAGAGGGTTAGTGCACAGCGGAATATGCTAAAGTTAAAGCAATGAAAAACAATCAAGAATACAAACACTAACACACTCGATGTAATGTGGTTCGGAGATGATGCTCCTACTCCACGACGTGTCCTTGAGGTGGACGAGCCCTTGATCCTTCGGTGGATCAGTCCCCGGCAATCTCCGGCTAAAGCTTCTCCTTCTCGGTGGAGCAAACCTCTCACAAAATGATCTCTTCCTCTTTACAAGATGGAGTTTAGATTGGGAGGAAGAGAATTGAACTTGGAAGCTTTGGGCAAGACTAAGAAGGTTTACAATTAGCACCAATAATCCTCTTCAAGCCCCAAAGCATTCCTTAAATAAGAGGAGAGAGTTGATCACAAATCAACTCAAACCCCGACACCAGTCGACTGGTCCAAGCACCAGTCGACTGATGTGCCGTTGGACCCAGCCAACGACTCTCTGCAGAAAGCCAAATTCTGCCAACGGCTATGTACCAGTCGACTGGTCTCAGGACCAGTCGACTGGTCCCCGTAGCCGACAAGCACAGAATGCTTCTGTGCATTCTGTGAAGCTGGTCCCATTACCAGTCGACTGGTCCCAGTACATTCACTCCTCTCATCCCTTCCAGAGTCGCCTTTGATGTCCTTTTCCTCAGCCTTCGTCCCTCAGATGCACCCGAGCCCGTGGCTCCTCTCCGTTCCATCCTTCACGCTGCCTTGAAGTCCACTTCCCTCGGCTCCACTCCATTGCTCCTCGTCTAGCGGTCCCTCGGATGTCTTCCATACCATCCTTCACCGACTCAACGATCCGAGCCCTTGGATGAGCTTCCCACACCTGGCCGCACCAAGTTCCTCATGTGTTTCACCAAGTCCTGCAAGAAACACATATGAAATACATATGAAAGCCTAACTTAAACTCTTTGACACACACATCAAAACCTAGGTCAATTGCACCAACACTAGTCACTTACTTCCAATCATAATCATAATATTACACAATTTCTTCAAGAGTACGATATTCTATTACTCCATCCTTTCGATTCTCAATCCTCCATATGAAGCTTTTATTGTTCAATTTCCTTACACACATGGATGGGAAGCTTGCATGATTGCATTTTATATATGGGTGTTATTAGGATTTGTACGAGCTAAAGGGAGATGAATAGCTCAAATATTCAAAACTAACTCCACATGCACAACACTTGGATTTTATTTGGTACCCGCCTTTTTGAGATGACTAATCTAATGGTCCACTCCTAGCTCTCCACTTCAACTAAGAACTTTCATTTTCTTGGAAACCTTCTAGAGACAGAGAAACCTCTTACAAGCTTGATTACATAAGAGCACAAGAAGAGCAAATATAAATACAATCAAAAGTAAAAACGACTTTATAATGAAAACCTTACTTTGTTTATTATCTTGTTGCTTGGAAATGCCTTTTGTTGACTCAGAAATGCACCAATACTTCATCTTAGAATCTCCAAGAATTGGCGTCTTCAAATCTCCATGAAATCCTCTTTTATAGGGTTACAATCAGGCTAATTTTCATCTACTAATCGATTGGTAGACTTCACTAATTTATTACTATCAAATCTGACCATTTAAAACTACAGAATGATTATTTTTTACCTTACCAATCAATTATTTGCTTTTACTTGATCAAACTATTGGTGCAATTAACCTCCAAGATTTTAATGTTCGACAAATATGTTTAAGTATGTTTAATTGAGCTTGATCATGGGAAGTCCTAGTCATGGCGAGGCAAGGGTGAGAAGTCAATCGAGTGACTAGTCCTAACTGGGGTTAGGCAAGGAAAGTCCTATTTATAGGCTAGGCAAGGGAAATCTCGGTAGATCGTGGAAGCTCAGGTGGATTTGATAGGTCTAGAGGACCTGATCCCTAGTAGCCGAATACTGAGTCTTGGTGGGGAAATCTCGGTAGATCGTGGAAGTCAGGTGGATTCGATAGGTCTGGAGGACCAAATCCTTGGGTAGCCGAATGTTGAGTCTTGGTGAGTGAAGCCAAGTGGAGAAAATCCTAGGGGGTGATAAGCTTAGGTTTTGGTGAGTAAATCCAGATGGAGAAAATCCTTGGGGGAGATAACCTTGGGTAACGAGAAGTCTTGGAGGAGTGAACTCCAAGCAGGGTTGATCGGATAGTTTTGTTGACTAGACTAACGGATCTCAGTAAATCTAAGTTTAGGTTTACCATAGTATTTTATATTACTATTATTGCTGTTGGCTAATGTAGTATTGCAGGAAAAGTCTTTGTGGATCAGGCGATCAGACACTAAGCAGGCAAAGTCCAAATAGGTCTGGAGGACCAATGTTTGGTAGGTAAGTTGAGGTATACAATTGGAGGAGCGACAGTGAGGTCGTGCTCCTGAAAGGAACAATCTAAGGTTGCTGATCCAACTGAAAAAATCGGGAAGGTTTCCAAGTTGAGATCAAGATAGTTCTACTGTCTAATACTTCTCATGCATCAAATATTACTGTGTTAATCCCTATTTTGTAGGAATATTCTGTATAACTTTGTTTTATAGGTCTGGCATTATCGGCCGACCAAACAGGAGGATCGGTCGATCGAACAAGCTTAACTCAAATCAGAGACAAGTTTAAACCAAAGTAGAACAACATCCAATCAAGGCCTAATCGATTGACTGAACTAAAGGAGCAGTTGATCAAACACCGATGATGTGGCAAAGATTAGTTTAATCAGAACTAGATATGGGAAGATAACCTGATTGGTCCACTAAACATAGGGATTGGTCGACTGAATGATCATCACATTAAAGGCACATTAAGTGCGAATCTCGGTGAATAGGGAAGTTGACTATTAGGTTGACTAAACAAAGGGATTGGTCAACCAAATCATTAATGTTCGAAGATCAAATCAGCATCAGATCTCAGTAAAGAAGGAAAGGAGCAGGTTTGATCGACCAAACCCAAGGATCGGTTGACCGAACGTCGATGATTCTTATAAAAGTGAAGCTCAAGGTCCGAGGTTGTACATGTTGGGAATTTCAAGCAGCAAAAATCGCTTTTTCGCGTTGCGGAAACCCCGATTTCTATGCCACCGGATCCGTGCGAAGTAAAATAAAACAAAATTTTACGTGTACGAGTTTCTTACCTTTAGATCTACACTAGAACTACATGGTTGAGAGATTTTACCCTTGATGCAATGCCCTTCGCAATCCCTCTTGTCCAAAGGTTCGCCGGATCTCAAGATAGTCAAGTGTACGATCCTCTATTCGTATCCACACGAACAAACTAGGTGGAGAAGACCAAACAAAGGTGTGCTAGCACCTTAGGTGGTTCGGCCAAGGAGGAGGAGAGGGAGAGGAGAGGGAGAGGAGAATGAGAGGAGGAAGATGATGGAATGAATTGGCTTGAATGAAAAAATTAATCCATCCATTCAACCATAAGTGGCCGGCCACATTAAGGAGTGTAACCTCCTTTCTCATTTAATGTGGCCATTAAAGAGGAGATTTGTAATCTCAATGAGGTGGCACACACATGTGCTAAACTTAATGATGTGTAACACCATTATTGGCCACTTAATGCCAACTCACAAATGAGGTGGCATATAGTCAAGTCAAAATTGACTTTTCATCTTCCTCTCAAGTCAAGTCAAACTTGACATTATAACTCCCATGGTTGATCTAATCCAACCATTTGATTCAAGCCAATTTAATATAATGAATCTAATTTATTTAATTAAATTGATTCAATGAATCATAATCTAAATTAGACTCATTGAACACATGAATCAAATTGAGTCCAACTCAATTAGTACAATTAGGATTACTCTTAATCCAATTTGGTTCATCACATGAACCTAATCCTCTTGGTTCATCATAAGAACCTAATCTTCATCTAATTATCCTTTGTGTGTGACCCTATAGGTTCTTGTAACATTGGCAATGCTCCTAAACCCATTTAGAAGCATAAGTAATGAGCGGTATCTAGCAATACATCATTACTACCCAAGTTACAAGAATGTTGAGATCCAACATCACCTTGTGACTACTAATTGTGACTCTTCACAATATATGACATTGTTCTTCTATCCTAGACATCTAGATTGATCAATGTGAGGCATAGACCGTGTCATCCTCTAATCAATCTAATCTTGAATTCCAAGTAGACTCACTCAAACAAATGAGCTCAATATCTCATATTAACTCATTTGGGCATGGCCATGCACTTTGTGGTCTCACTCTATCAAGAATATCGATGTCGCTCCCGTCATATAGGAGGGATAGATCCCATCTACATCACTCACATCCCTCTGCATAATTCGTTACATACCCAGTAATCGCCTTTATAGTTCACCCAGTTACGGGTGACGTTTGATGAAGCCAAAGTACATAACTCCTTATGTAGGGATCCATGGTGACTTCAGGTCCAAAGACTAGTAGTCATACTAATAGCCACATGAGGAAGTATATGACACTCATATAACGATCCATGATACTTTCTCATGGCGGGTCATTCAGTATACATTCTCCAATGCATACCCATGTGTCAACTTGATATCTCCATATCCATGACTCGTGAGATCAAGTCATCGAGTTGACCTACATGCTAGTCTCGTTGCATTAACATTGTCCCTGAATGTAAATACTCGACTAGGAATGATTAAGAGTAGTGTTCCCTATATCATCTCACTATCGATTCAACCAATCGATTGATATAGGTAAGAACCTTCTACTCAAGGACGCTACTATACTTAGTTATTTGACACCAATACAAGTATAATAACCAAAACAAATACCTTTATTAATATACAAGAATATGATACAATGAGTCCATACAACAATCATCAAATGATTGGCTCTAGGGCTCTAACTAACAATCTCCCACTAGCACTAGTGCCAATTAGTGTAGGTTTTAAGCCCCAATGACCTAGTGTGACCATCATGCTTTCTCTGTGCCAAAGCCTTGGTCAAGGGATCTGCGATGTTAGCCTCTGTAGGTACTCTACAAATCTTCACTTCTCCTCTATTGATAATCTCTTGAATGAGATGGAAGCGCTGTAGTATGTGTTTGGTTCGCTAGTGTGAGCGAGGTTCCTTAGCCTGTGCTATAGCTCCATTGTTGTCACAATAGAGCTCAATAGGGTCAGCGATACTAGGAACCACCCCAAGTTCAATGATGAACTTGCGGATCCAAACTGCCTCCTTTGCTGCCTCTGATGCAACAATATACTCGGCCTCTATTGTAGAATCAGCGACTGTGTCCTGCTTCGAACTCTTCCAGCTCACAACACCACCATTTATGTAAAACACGAACCCTGACTGCGATCGATAATCATCCTGGTCGGTCTGGAAGCTAGCATCACTGTAACCCTTTATAGCTAGCTCGTCATCGCCTCCATATATCAAGAAATATTCTTTAGTCCTTCTCAAGTACTTAAGAATATTCTTGACTGCTATCCAGTGACTCTCACCTGGATCTGACTAGTATCTGCTCGTCATGCTCAAAGCATACGAGACATCAGGATGAGTACATAGCATGGCGTACACGATAGATCCTATGGCTGAGTTATAAGGGATCTGATCCATGCGGTCTCTCTCCTCTCTAGAAGAGGGACCTTGAGTCTTCGAAAGACTCACGCCATGTGACATCGGTAGAAATCCATTCTTGGAGTTCTGCATGGCAAACCGTAGGAGTACCTTGTCAATATATGTACTCTGACTTAGGCCAAGCAATCTCCTAGATCTATCTCTATAAATCTGTATGCCTAGAATGCGAGATGCTTCACCTAAGTCCTTCATTGAGAAACAACTCCCTAGCCAAGTCTTGACAGACTGCAACAAAGGGATGTCACCCCCAATGAGTAGTATGTCATCCACATACAATATAAGGAAGACAACTGTGTTCCCTACAACCTTCTTGTAGACACAAGGCTCATCTTTATTCTAGATGAAACCAAACTATTTGATTGCATCATCGAATCGAAGATTCCAGCTTCAAGAAGCTTGCTTTAGTCTATAAATGGACCTATGCAGTTTGCATACTCTGCCAGTACATTGTGGATCTACAAAACCCTCAGGTTGTGTCATGTACACATCCTTGAGCAGGTTTCCATTCAGAAACGCGATTTTGACATCCATCTGCCAGATCTCATAATCGTGGTATGCTGCAATAGCAAGCATGATCCGAATGGACTTAAACATCGCTACTGGAGAAAAGGTTTCATCATAGTCAATACCATGAATTTGTTTGAAACCTTTATCTACCAAGCAACCCTTATAGATAAGTCCATCCATGTCAGTCTTTCTCTTAAAGACCCACTTACACCCAATGGGTTTTACCCCTTCAGGTGGATCAACCAAAGTCCATACTTGGTTGGTGTACATGGATTCCATCTCGGATCTCATGGCCTCTAACCATTTCTCGGAATCTGATCTCATCACAGTTTCCTGATAGGTGGTAGGCTCATCCTCTATGAGCACAACGTCATCATGGTCAGACAAGAGAAATGAGTATCTCTCAGGCTGACGACGTACCCTATCAGACCTGCGAAGAAGTATGTCTACTTGAACTGGTCGTTGTTCCTCAACTCATTGTGGAACAATATCATCCACAACACTTTGTGGTTCCATTTCAACTTCCATCGAGGCTTCAGTGCTATGGTCCGCATCTTGAACTTCTTCAAGATCGAACGTACTCCCACTAGTCTTTCTAGAAACAAAGTCCCTTTTTAGAAAGACCCCAGTCTTTGCCACAACTACCTTGTGCTGACTGTGAATGTAGAAGTAATATCCCTTAGTTTCCTTGGGATATCCAATAAAGTATCACTTGTCGGATTTGGGTCCTAATTTTTCTGAGACTTGACGACGAACGTAAGCCTCACAACCCCAAATCCTCATAAAAGACACCTGGACATCTCTCCCAGTCCATATCCTATATGGTGTCTTTATCACGACCTTGGATGAAACTCGGTTGAGTATAAAAGCTGCCGTGTCTAGAGCATAGCTCCAAAGAAATGTAGGAAGATCTGTGTGACTCATCATAGACCATACCATATCTAATAGGGTTCGATTCCTCCTTTCAGATACACCATTCCACTGTGGTGTTCCAGGAGGAGTGAGTTGGGATAGAATCCCACACTCAGCTAGATAGTCACGAAACTCATGGCTAAGGTATTCTCCACCTCGATCTGATCGAAGTATCTTAATACTCTTGCCAAGCTGGTTCTGTACTTCATTCTTGAATTCTTTGAACTTTTCAAAGGATTTTGACTTATGTGTCATCAAGTACACATAACCATATCTACTGAAGTCATCAATAAATGTGATGAAGTACCTATAACCGCCTCTAACAGCGACATTGAAAGGGCCACATACATCACTATGTATAAGTCCTAACAAATCAGTCGCTCTTTCACTGTGCCCACTAAAGGAAGTCTTGGTCATCTTGCCTAGTAGGCATGACTCGCATGTCTCATATGATTCAAAATCAAATGAGTCCAGCAAACCATCTTTATGGAGCTGGGATAAGGGCTTGTCATTTATATAACCTAAGCGACAGTGCCAGAGATAGGTTTGGTTCATGTCATTTGACTTGAACCTCTTGGTACTTATGTTATAGAGCTTTCAAGATCTAGAATGTAGAGTCCATTCATCAGAGGTGCACTACAATAGAACATATCTTTTAAATAAACTGAACAACATTTGTCCTTTATTATAAAAGAGAAACCTTTCTTGTCCAAACAAGAAACTGAAATAATGTTTTAGTTAAAGCAGACACATAAAAACATTCATCTAATTCTAGTACAAGCCTAGAGGGCAGAGATAGAAAATAAGTCCCTACAGCAACAGCAGCAACCCGTGCTCCATTGCCTACGCGTAGGTCCACCTCGCCCTTTGTCAATGCCCTACTATTTCTCAGTGCCTGCACATTAGTACAAATGTGTGAAGCACATCCGATATCTAATACCCATGATGAAGAAATAGATAGATTGACTTCTATAACATATATACCTGAAGTGGAAGTCTCACTTCGCTTCTTCTTAAGATCTTCCAGGTACACCTTGCAGTTTCTCTTCCAATGCCTGGTCTGATCGCAGTGGAAGCAGGTAGCATCCTTGGCGACCCCTCCTTTAGGTTTCAGTGCCTTGCCTTTGCCCTTGGCTTGGGACTTTCCCTTGCCATTATGTTTCTGAACCATCAGAATAGAGTTGGGCTTAACCTTCTTAAGGTTGAGCTCAGCAGTTCTTAACATGCTAAGCAGCTCGGGCAGTGGCTTGTCAATTTCATTCATGTTATAATTTAGAACAAATTGACTATAGCTATCTGGCAAGGACTGCAAGATCAGGTCAGTGGCCAACTCTTGGCCAAGTGGGAACCCCAACCTCTGTAGGTTCTCTATGTACCCAATCATCTTGAGCACATATGGACCTATGGGAGCCCCGTCTGACATCTTGCACTGAAATAGTGCCTTAGAGATCTCGAATATCTCGTGCCTCGCTTGTCCTTGATACATTTGACGAAGATGTTCAACCATATCGTAAGTGCCCATCAACTCGTGTTGCTTCTGAAGCTCAGAGTTCATGGTCGCGAGCATTAGACAGGATACATCTAATGCGTCATCTTGATGCTTCTTGTAAGCATCTCGGTTAGCTCGCGTGGCAGTGGCAAGAGGTGTCTCGAGAATGGGCTGCTCCAGAACGTACAGTTTACGTTCTTAGGTGAAAACTATTCTCAGATTCCTGTACCAGTCCAGGAAATTTGCTCTGTTGAGCTTGTCCTTATCAAGGACAGAACGTAGAGAGAAGGTGTTCGTGTTCGACATGACAATCTACAACAGAAAAATACAGAAAATAAATATCATATTCTTTTAATCATTTAATTAGGCCTTTAACTAAATGATGCTCCCACTAAATTATAGAATTTTTGTAGAATCAAGTCATAGGTGTGGTCAAACCACATTTACAAGATTCTAACCAATTAGCTATAATTTTGTGGGACAAGATCCACGTCATACTATGCCTTGAGTTAACTTTGGCTAAATCGCCCAAGACTTAGTATGATCGGTAGGTAACAATTTGCCAATTACATCTCTCACTACAACAAAAAAGACTTTTCGCGGCGTGCAAAATCACCTTCCGCGGCGCGCAATGCACGCTGCATAGTTTAAAGCTGTTGAAAGTCATTAGTATTGACGGCGTGCATTGCACGCCACGGAAATAACTATCGACAGCATACTATGTACGCCACGGAAATAACTATCGACGGCGTGCATTGCACGCCGTGAAAACCAACTATCCACAGCAAGCAATGCACGCTGCGAATATTATCAAGAACAATTATCCACAACATGCGATGCACGCTGCGAAAATTAATAAAAACAACTATCCACAGCAAGCAATGCACGCTGCGAAAACTATCAAACACAACTATCCATAGCA
This sequence comes from Zingiber officinale, assembly GCF_018446385.1. Classification (NCBI taxonomy): domain Eukaryota; kingdom Viridiplantae; phylum Streptophyta; class Magnoliopsida; order Zingiberales; family Zingiberaceae; genus Zingiber; species Zingiber officinale. Next base: position 59,401,228 of record NC_055995.1, on the reverse strand, counting down.
AGCGATGCACGCTGAGAAAACTAATAAAAACAACTATCCACAGCATGCATTGCACGCTGTGGATACATGTTTCAACATCGTGCAATGCACGCCGCAAAAACAATCATCAACAGCATGCTTTGCAGTTGAAAAATGTTATAGCTCCATATCAAACAATCTTGAATTCCAATTTAACAAATACTTCAACAAAATAAACCCAAACCCAAAATGTGAAATTAATAAATAACACTAAACAGAAAAAATGGCTAAAGATAAAACAGAATAAAAGTCACTAATTTTTATCATCCAAACAGAAAGATTCAATACAAAAACAAGATGCATAATCTCTCACAAACTAGCTAAAAACTTTCAATCCACAATTTAGTATAATCTATATCAATCACACAATACTATAAATTTAGATAACCATGTGACTGTGCTTCCTATTGCATCATCAAGAAACTGCATTTCCTCATTTGGTCGAATTAGATCAACCTTCTCCACCAAAATCTTGTCAACCCAAACTTTCCAACAAGATCCACCAAGAACAACATGATGCACTTTTGTGTTTGGATCTGTGGACGCAATTCGACCTTCTGCAACAAATAATCCATCAACACACCAATGAAGCAACTTGCATTTAGTATTAGCACGGATATCTCCATGACTCACATTCTTCAAATTTGACTGTAAAAAAATAATACAAGTTATTAATTCTATCATGCCAATTTTTGTAATAATTTTGTAATTTAAAAATGCATATTGTGAAGATATTTACCTGAGCAGTAGCTAAATGTTTATTAACATTATGAAAATCACCAATTTTTTTTGCAGCATCATTGATATCACAATTGCTACCAACTTCGTTCCCAATACCACTACCAATGCCACCACTGCCAACCTAATTTTACAAATAAATTGTGTCAAACAATGACAACATATAAGTGTAGATTCCAAATTAACTTATTTTATGTATGTTGTTTAATTACTAACCTGTTCTTGTTGATTCTGTTGCCTCATACTTTGTAAAAACATAGACTTCATTTCTTGCATTTCTTGTTGAAGGTTATGTACCATAGCTTGGAGTTGTTTAACAGTTTGATTTTGTTGCACAGAAACTCCAACTTTTGATGGTGTAACTCCAAAGCCCAATCCACACACTCTACCTCTTGTTTCCTTGCCAAACACAATGCTAATTGCATCATCAGCAATGTTAGTAGTCTTTTGAGATTCTGGTGGACATTCTTGTATTTCTTTCTACAAATAAAAAAGTTAAAATTTAAGAAAATAACAAATTTAAGTTACCCAATTTTTTTCTTATGAGCTTCTTCAAATAAAAAAGACACAAATTTATTACCATTTTCTCTCCAACTGATTGAGTACTAGGTTCCCCATTTTTTTTCTTGTGACCTGAAATCTAAACTTGTGATCTTGTAATTTGTGTATCTGGCGGACTTGTTTTTTCCTTAGATATAGAAATATTAGAAAAAAAAAGTTAGAAATAATATTCAATAATTAATTTAAAAGTATTAAAAATAATATTTACCATAATGTGAGCCAAACGAGCATAACCTCTCCGGCTTATCGTGTGATTGTGATCTTGTTTTTCTCGCATTGCTCTAAATCTTCCACTCTTTTCCTGACATTTATCAAACAAACCAAGACATTTATTTTACATTTAGCATTAATAAGACATTTATTACATGTATTTTTGGTCATCATAAATCATAGTATCACTCTAGAACATTTAACATATTGTTCTGTTCCAAATTTGAAATACTCTTGTAAACATGTACAGAACAACATAAGGATTCAAATTTGAAATACTCTTGTAAACATGTACAAAACAACATAAGGATTCAAATTCATATTGTTCTCGCCAGCCATGTATAGAACAACAAAGAGAAAAAAAAATCTAACTTTATGGACACACCTCACAAGGATTCAAATTCAAAGATTAAATCATAATTAAAAGTAAGTTGAACCACATAAACAATTACAATATGCAGTAGAACAATCTAAACATCACAACATGATACTCTTATGCCAAAACCTATGAATCTGATTTGATAAGGATTGCACTGCTTCCATACTGAAGACCAACTTAGCTAATCATGAAGAAATTAAACTCCAGGTGTAGAAACAAAAGAGGGGTAGATTTCTTAGTCATGACAAAAGCTGGGTCCATTTCTTAGTGTTTCAATCACGTCATTGGTACATATAACAAATGGTGAGCATACTTCATTTAATAATAAACATCTATGCATTAAAAAAATGGCACACTATACCTGACAAATGCACATCTAGTTCTTATATCTAAACAACAATCAACAGATTGACAAATATCAAGAAGAACAGAAGAACTGAACAAATCGAACAAACAAGAAGAGCTAACAAATATCAAATAACAACAAACAACAATCAACAATTGTATCTATATACCTATCAAGAAGAGCTAAATATAAACAGATTGACAAATTCAATGAAGAATGAAACAAAAGCAAATGTACTCCACCAAAGAACTATATGCAGCCCTGAACAAATCGAACAGAAGACCTCACACCCCTGGTATCCACCTCAAAATCCACTCAGATCACACAAGAACAAAATAAATCATACAAGAATAGCCCATGGATTTAAGCTTATACATCTCCTTCAAAAAACTATTTAAAGTGAATAAATGCTTACTTGAAAGGTAGTTGATAGTGTCTTCTTCACAAACAAGTCCCATTGATTTTGCTCCATAAATTCAGGCTTCAAAAGATTGAGATCTCGTGAAGCCGCTCGACCTGTATTAACTTCTTGTACAAGTATTTGCAATTTGGATTTTCTATCACGCCACAATTTAGCTAACTTTTGAAAAATTACTTTCTTTTCCCAATCTTCAACTTTATAATTCAGCTGTACATTAATAAACATGAAAATATATATACATTTTGTTATAGAAAATGGAAATGAAAAATGTAGTGTCTGAAGATATTACCTGAAGACAACTCCACATCCTATCCTTTACTTCTTCACCTATTTCATTCCATCCATCCAATGTATATGGAACAAATTCCTTAATCATGCACCCTAGAAAAGAAGCATACTTTACTGAATTATCTCCAATCGGTTGTCCTAACTCGTTACGCTCCAGCTCTTTGCACTTGTCTTGGCCACTAACCATTTTGAGTTTGGACGGACCCCTTCCCTTTTTCTTATGAGGTTTGTCATCATTAATTTGTTCTTCACCATGCAAATCATGTGATGCTATAGTTTCCTGTAAAATAACAAAAATATATATTGAAATGTACAAGTGTAGTTTATTTACTAAAACTACGATTTTTGAAAGAGTAAAATATCCCCTGAATTTCATTTGGAGATGCTAAGCTATGCTTTTTGCTCTTTTTGCCCATCTTTTTGAATGCTATATAATGAATTGATCAAACATATAATATGACATAATGAATATAAACAAACACAGTAATTATGTAGACAAATATATTGCAACAGTAATATAGAATTATATAAATTGAGAAGAACATTTATCAATTGAAATAAATAACTATAAAATCTACATCTCAAAATTTCAGTCATGTCTCAGTCACATCAATTCCCTCACACTCATTCCTTGCATATGGTTCTTTCTCGGTAATGTTAATTTCAAGTTGGGACACATCAAGAGGTGTTGATAATGTATAGGCATCTGCTTCAACCACATTCATGTTATGAATACCTCGAGGTGGTGCTTTTAGCAACACATACCAATTTGATTCATCATTGTCCCTAGAATAGAATACTTGCTTGGCTTGTGATGCTAAAATGAAAGGATCATTTTCAAAAGTTTTTAGTCCTTGGTGTAAGTTAACCAGTGTAAAGCCATCCTCCATTTTGATACCATTTCCATGATTGGCCCAATCACACCTAAAAATAGGTACTTTGAAAGAATAGTAGTCTAGTAAAATAATGTCTCGTATAACTCCATAGTATGATAGTCTTTTTACTATATGTGAATAATCATTAGCATTGGATTGACAAACAGTATCGGCTTCAATCGAAACTCCACTATCTTGTGTCGACCTTCCAACATCAATTGTGTGGAACCGATGCCCATTTATAATATAACCCGTATAAGATGTAACATGCTTTCTTGGACCATATGCTAGCCATTGAATTCGGCCTGAAGAGTTAAAAGGAACATGTTTTGATAACCATTCAGCAAATGTTTCCATATGTTGCTTTTGTAACAATGTTTCATTACTTAAGAAACGACTATCTGTTTGTTTAAGCTCCTCAATGTGCATCCTATTGAAAATTATTGAATGTAGATATTAGAATATACAAGATATGTAATACATCAAGACTAATATAGTATGCAATTAATTACACTCACTGCAAGTAAGGTTCAACTTCTGCAGTATTAAACAACACATATCGATGTGCGATTTGCAGCATGTCATCTTCTAAAATCTTTTCGTTTCCTTGAGAAATTGGACGACCCTCCACTAATCCATTATCCAAATCATCATTCCGATTTAAACGAACACTAATATTAGAAGCCTTTTTTATATAAGCGCTACAAAAATCATTCGTTCTTCTGCGAGGTAACACTCAGCTATGCAACCTTCTGGCCTTGCTCGATTCTTCACATACCCTTTTAGTGTTTTCATAAATCTAAATCATAAAAAAAAATTACATGAAAGAACCATTGATAGAAAAACTAAATTATTATTTATTACCTTTCAAATGGATACATCCAACGGAATTGGACTGGCCCACACAAGCGAGCCTCTCTTGCTAAATGAATTGTCAAATGAACCGAGATGGTAAAGAAGGCAGGTGGAAAATATCTTTCCAACATGCATAAAGTTTCAGCAATATTCTCCTCTAGTGCTTCTAAACGATTCCTGTCTAACACTCTTTGACATAATTCATTGAAAAATGAACCAAGCAGAAATATAGCATTACGTGGACCTTTCGGTAGAAGATTTCTCAATGCTACTGATAGCAATTGTTGCATTAGAACATGACAATCATGAGATTTCAGCCCATTAAGCTTACGCTCTTCTAAAGAAATACAGTTACCAATATTTGAGCTATAGCCATCGGGTAACTTTATTTTCTTCAACTTAGAGCAAAATACATCCATTTCTTTTTTAGACAACATGTACGGTGCAACAAGCAAGTGATATATATTTTCTCCTTTTTCTTGAGGATGCAATTCTTTTCTAATGTTTAAGTGCATCAAATCTTTGCGAGCATTCACACCATCTTTGGATTTTTTCTTTAGATTTAATAATGTGCCTATGATATTCTCGCAAACGTTCTTTTCAACATGCATCACATCTAAGTTATGATGTAACAAGAGCCCCTACAAGTAACCATCAACATGTTTCATAATGTTAGTTATGGAAATTTAAAATAATTTGTGGACAAAAACTAATGAATAGAGTGCAAAATAACTTACACTCCAATATGGCAAATTGAAAAAGATTGACTTTTTCTTCCACTGTTGAATAGATTTTTGCATTTCTTTTGAACTATCTTGTTTCTTCCTCTTTTTTCCCCGAAGTATTGACATTCACATCCTTTTTCTTTTTACCCCAGTCCTCTTCAATATCTATCATTTCATTGAGAATTTCTAACCCATTCAAAGGTCTAGGTTTCCCTTTTCTTTCTTTTTTTTTCCATTAAACCACTTCTTTTTCTGACGAAATGGGTGATTAGGAGAAAGAAATCTTCTGTGGCCCATATATGCAAACTTTCTGCTATACTTAAGCCACATAGAACATACGTCTTCCCCACATATTGGGCAACCAAGTTTCCCTTTTGTGGCACATCCAGCTAGGTTTCCATAAGCTGGAAAATCATTGATTGTCCACATCAAAATAGCCTTTAGATTGAACATTGACTTGCTGAATGCATCATACGTCTCTACACCTGTCTCCCACAACTCCTTTAAATCCTCGATAAGGGGTTCCAAGTATACATCTATATCATTTCCCGGTTGCTTTGGACCTGGAATTAGTAATGTCAACATAAGATTTTCTTTCATCATGCACATCAATGGAGGAAGGTTATAATTTACCAAAATAACGGGCCAACAACTATATCTAGAACTAAGGTTGCCAAAAGGGTTGAATCCATCAGTTGCAAGGCCAAGGCGTAGATTTCTAGGATTTGATGCAAAATCTGGCCATTTATGATTTATTATATCCCAAGCTACTGAATCAACTGGATGACGCATCATGTGATCTTGACTTTTGTGGTTGGAGTGCCAAATCAACTCTTCAGCCTTTTCTTTTGATTTAAACATCCTTTTAAATCTTGGTATCACCGGAAAATACCGTAGCACCTTTTCTAGAACCCCTTTAAAAACTTTGGTGGTGACTTTGTCCACCTTCCATCTTGATGAACCACACTTTGGACACGTATCCAGATTTTTAAGCTCCTTTCGAAATAGACAACAATCATTTGGCCAAGCATGAATCTTCTCATATCCTAAATCAAATGGTTTTAACAATTTTCTCATCGAGTAAACAGTTTCTGGAAGTGTGTTTTTTTCTAGAAGCATGTCACCTAAGATCTTAAGGAGCTCATTCAAACTATTGTCTGTGTGACCATTAGTAGACTTGTAATTGTATAATGTGACGACTATTGATAACTTTGTGTAAGTTGTGCAACCAGGGAAGAGGGGAGTTTCTACATCTTCTAATAAACTAGCAAAGTCGTTATCTTTTGCCTCATACATAGTGCATCCAACCTCTTCTTCTGGCACAAAGGAATCCTTATATAAGTGATATGCCTCTCTACTTTCATCATCTTTCTGAAATTCTCCTGAACTACCTTCACCTTGATATTGTCGGTTATAAGTTTCTCCACGGAAGACCCAAATAGTGTAAGAAGGATCAAACCCCTTAATAATTAAGTGATCGTACACTTGGTCAAATTTCATATACTTTTTGTTTTTATAATGCTTGCAAGGGCATAAGATTACTTCACATGTTTTGGCATATTTCTTACCTTGTGTAAGAAATTTTTGTACACCTTCTTCATACTCAGGTACAAGCCTTGAAGGCAAATGTATCCATTCCTTATCCATTTCGTAAATGACCCAAACCCTAACATACAAATATTTCATGTTTAATACAAAATAAGATTTATATATTTATTTAATATACATAAAAGAAAATGGAAGTTGAAAGAAAACAAAATAGGGAGAGTGCAAATTGCAATATTAAAGGTGAAAAAAGGCATTTTAAGTGGGTCATTTGCCAAGGTAAGACATATACCAACTAAGTGGGTCAAATTCTAAATTGCAACTAAGTGGGTCACGTATTATAGGCCAGGGAGGAAGGGTTTAAATTCTAAATTGCATTCCAGGGAATGGAGTGAATGATCGATAGAGAAGGCTCAACTGATCAAGTGGATGAAAGTGGAGACCTGAGGGGTTTTTGGCTGGTTTAGGTTGGAAGGGAGACAACAGATATACATTGACATAAGACAAGTACCAGCAACTAGTTCGCCAAGGTAAAACTTTGTTAGTTTGCAAAGTGTGGTTCATCAAGATGCTACGGTTCTGTGCATCTATATTTGATAATGGAAAGTGGGTCAAGATTCATTATCAAATGTTCTGTGCATCAAGATCCTTTGTTAGAATAACATTACCTTCTTGTACTCTTTTGTTGAAGCAACATGAACATGAAAGTTCTGTGCATCTATATTTGATAATGGAAAATATAGAAAGGATCAACTTCATTCTATTCTAAAATAGATGCACAGAACCTTCGTGTTCATGTTGTTTCAACAAAAGAGTACAAGAAGGTAATGTTATTTATCTTCTACAACTAAAGCCAATGAAAGCCAATGCAACTAAATCAATTAGAGTCCCATTACTAAGATGGAGAATGCCAGGAAGAGGAAGGAAAGTAAATACAAGAAAGAGTTGTAGATGTTCAACATAAAATAAGAAAAACAAAAAGAAATTTCAACCTGAGAAACGAAAGGATCGAAGAAGATGTTCAATTCAGTGGAGAGCTTCGGACGAAAGGGCTTCAGATGAGAGGGCTTCGCCGGAGAGCTCTTTGTCTGAGAGAAGATGGGCGGAGATGTTCGGTAGAGAGGAGTTAGGGTTGCGGCAGAGAGGTTTTGGCGGAGAGAGTTCGCGTGAGGAAGAGGGCTTCAGCTGAGGAGGAGGGCTTCGGCTAGGGCTTCGGTTGAGGAGGAGGGCTTCGGCTGAGGAGGAGGGCTTCGGCTAGGGCTTCAGCTGAGATGGAGGGTTTCGGCTAGGGCTTCGGTTGAGGAGGGGGGCTTCGGCTGAGGAAGAGGGCTTCGGCTAGGGCTTCGGTTGAGGAGGAGGGCTTCGCCGGAGAGGATTTAGCCGGAGAGGGCTTCAACGGAGAGAAGATGGGCGAAGATGTTGGCTGAGAGGAGCTGCGGCAGGGAGGTTCCGACGAACGAGTGAGGAGGTGGTCGCGATTTTAGGCTTTCGGCAGTTCGGGGCAGTTCGGGCGTGAGGATATGTTTCGGGGGTGAGGAGATGTTTCACGGGCAGATGAGGATACGCGGAAAAATATTCGCGGGAGGTTTGTTTCAGCGATAAATTTTTGGTTAAATATTTAGAAAATTTTGAAGATTATTAACAGCGCATATTGCATGCTGCTAATAACTTATAATATTTATTCACAGCATACATTTTTTGTACACTGTTATTTATATATATAATAATTATTAATAGCGCGCTCTGCGCGCTGTTAATATTAAGTTTTAACAGCGCACTTTGCACGTCGTAGAAAAAGTTTATTAACATCGTAAATAATATCTATTCACAGCATACTTTTTTTACGCCATTATTTATATCTATAATAATTAATAACAGCGCGCTCCGCGCGCTGTTAATAATTATGTTTTAACAGCGCACATTGCACGCCATACAAAGGTGTATTAACAGTATACTTTTTCTGCACGCTGTCATTTGTATAAATATTATATTATTCGCAGCACACATAATTAGGCACGCCGTAAAAACTATTATTAACGGCATGCTTTAATTGCATGTCGTTGATGATGCGCTGCGGAAAGTCATTTTTGTTGTAGTGTCTATGCAACTCTTGTTTATAGGATCAAGATCCGCATTTATATTAAAATTCGAGTTAGCTTTGGCTAATACGCCCAAGAGTTAATATAAATGTGATTTTGACCTATCTACCAACCATTGGAAAATGTCTATAATTAAACTCGATCCAATTGAGTTAACTAGTTACTCAATCTAATTGAGTTGTACTCACTCATGCGTTGATAGGCGGGACCAAGATTGTCCCTCCGTACCCTACCAAGAAAATACATGTTGCTCTGTTTTGGCAGATTCAACAACACATGTGATCGAGGTAGTGATAGGTATCACGACATGACAGGCTTTTCGAGTTAACGCGATTTAGATCTAATCTAATCGTCGATGTGTATCAAATACTCGATTTAGGTCTAATCTAATCGTTAGAGTGCATCTTGTACACGATTTAGATCTAATCTAATCGTTAGGCACTAATTAATTACTAATCTAGCATGCATCACATACACATACAAGCAATTAATTAAATTATTTGTGATTAGTCATGGCCCTACTACGATCTTCTCAAGACAATGAGAAGATCGGATGGTCAACCTAGGGTCAATAGCTTCTCAAGCTCCTCCTTTTGACCACCTTGTGTTGCTCGCGCCCTCCTCGTAACTCCGTCTCGAGTGGACCTTCCACTGCTCCTATTTTGTACATTACAATTTTGAAACTCAAGTTACATTCAAGTCTAAACTAATTTATAACAAGAATAAAAAGAGAGGCATGACGCGCAGGTCGCGTATCAAGTATACAACACACACAACACAAATGACGGCGCGCAGGCCGTAATATGAATTACAATACAATTTTTAAATCCAATTTGGGTCTTTTGGGCCATGACTATCACAAAATAATACATAATTCTAAATTATGTATTTTCTATAATTTTTTTTAATTTTTACAATTTTTATGAGTAAAATTCCCGGCGGTCCCGTTTAGCGGGTTTTCGGGCGCAATCGCGGAACGAAGCCCCTTGCGGGGTCAGGGGCAATGCCCTTACCCGTGATATAACCATCACGAGTGTTCCTTAGTGATCCTACAGCGCCTTAGCCCGCTGTCCCAAAAAGCTTTGGGGTGAAACCTTGACGTTTCAGAAAAATTTTCTCGGTAGCCGAAGCCTACAAGTGTCTAAACACTTGTGCTTCGCTTCTACGAGAAAAATACCCATAAAAACTATAAAAATAGAAAATTCACAGAATATTACAGAATTGATATTTTTCATAAAAATACAAATTAAACTCGTACAAGACTTCGCACGTGGCTCTGATACCACTGTTGGGAATTTCGGGTCGCAAAAACCGTTTTCTCGCATTGCGAAAACCCTGATTCCCATGCCACCGGATATGTGCGAAGTAAAATAAAATGGTAAACGTTACGTGTACAAGTTTCTAATTTAGATTTACACTAAATCTACAAATAAAAAGGAATTTACCCTTGATGCGATGCCCTTCGCAATCCCGCTCGTCCAAAGGTTTGCCGGATCAAAACAAAGGTGTGATAGCACCTTAGGTGGTTCGGCCAAGGAGGAGGAGAGGGAGAGGAGAATGAGAGGAGGAAGATGATGGAATGAATTGGCTTGAATGAAAAATTAATCCATCCATTCAACCATAAGTGGCCGGCCACATTAAGGAGTGTAACCTCCTTTCTCATTTAATGTGGCCATTAAAGAGGAGATTTGTAACCTCCATGAGGTGGCACACACATGTGCTAAACTTAATGATGTGTAACACCATTATTGGCCACTTAATGCCAACTCACAAATGAGGTGGCATATAGTCAAGTCAAAATTGACTTTTCATCTTCCTCTCAAGTCAAATCAAACTTGACATTATAACTCCCATGGTTGATCTAATCCAACCATTTGATTCAAGCCAATTTAATATAATGAATCTAATTCATTTAATTAAATTGATTCAATGAGTCATAATCTAAATTAGACTTATTGAACACATGAATCAAATTAAGTCCAACTCAATTAGTATAATTAGGATTACTCTTAATCCAATTTGGTTCATCACATGAACCTAATCCTCTTGGTTCATCATATGAACCTAATCTCCATCTAATTGTCCTTTGTGTGTGACCCTATAGGTTCTTGTAACATTGGCAATGCTCCTAAACCCATTTAGAAGCATAAGTAATGAGCGATATCTAGCAATACATCATTACTACCCAAGTTACAAGAATGTTGAGATCCAACATCACCTTGTGACTACTAATTGTGACTCTTCACAATATATGACATTGTTCTTCTATCCTAGACATCTAGATTGATCAATGTGAGGCATAGATCGTGTCATTCTCTAATCAATCTAAATCTTGAACTCCAAGTAGACTCACTCAAACAAATGAGCTCAATATCTCATATTGACTTATTTGGGCATGACCATGCACTTCGTGGTTTCACTCTATCAAGAATATCGATGTCACTCCCGTCATATAAGAGGGATAGATCCCATCTACATCACTCACATCCCTCTGCATAATTTATTGCATACCCAGTAATCGCCTTTATAGTCCACCCAGTTATGGGTGAAGTTTGACAAAGCCAAAGTACATAACTCCTTATATAGGGATCCATGGTGACTTCAGGTCTAAGGACTAGTAGTCATACTAATAGCCATATGAGAAAGTATATGACACTCATATAACGATCCATGATACTTTCTCATGGCGGGTCATTCAGTATACATTATCCAATGCATACCCATGTGTCAACTTGATATCTCCATATCCATGACTTGTGAGATCAAGTCATCGAGTTGACCTACATGCTAGTCTCGTTGCATTAACATTGTCCCTGAATGTTAATACTCGACTAGGAATGATTAAGAGTAGTGTTCCCTATATCATCTCACTATCGATTCAACCAATCGATTGATATAGGTAAGAACCTTCTACTCAAGGACGCTACTATACTTAGTTATTTGGCACCAATACAAGTAAGTATAATAACCAAAACAAATACCTTTATTAATATACAAGAATATGATACAATGAGTCCATACAACAATCATTAAATGATTGGCTCTAGGGCTCTAACTAACAGTACATTGGTTCTGTGTTCATCGTTGTGCAAAGCTACTGTTCGTACGACAAGTCTGCTACTTGTCACCAAACAAGTTGTTGCTCAACTCAAGACGCACCGACTGAGTTCCATCCTACATCTAGTGTTAGTATACTTTTAATTAGCTTCTTTTGTACTCTATTTCAAGTAAGATAATAGGCTGTTACTATCTTACACATTTCATTGTACAATCTGCTTCTCTCCGAGGTTTTCAGAAAGAAGGGTTTAGTGGATTGTCCAACGGTGCGATCAAGGATCACGGACCTTGGAGTAGGAGTCGACATAGGCTTTGAATAAAGTAACCGAAACTATTCTTTATTTTTCGCTGCACTACTTTGATTTATACATTGAAAAAGAAAAGAGTTTTAAACACACGATATTCACCCCCCTCTATCACACTCTTTCAATCCTACATAAACCAATCCATTCGAAAGCATTATTTTTGCTGCTATAAAGTTACTAATCGATTGACACTATAGCAAAAACACTGCAGTAATAACTCTAAAATTAATACTGCAACAACCTCAAGGTATTGTAGCAAACCCTAATTAATGTAGCAAATCTTATTTTTCAAGGTTTAGGGTTTGAAACAACCCTGTTGCTATAACAGAAACCCTATCTACTATAGCAAACTCTAAAATTATTTTAAAACCCACAAGTTTAGAGTTTAGAGTCCATTAGTTGATCGATATGGCCTATCAATCGACTAATACTCCTGTTTTAACTTTACCAAGTCGAATTCTTATCTTGCCTGATATCCAGTTGAACTCAAACTAACAAGACTTTTTTTGTTCAACATCTAATTAATCTTGAACTACCGAGACTTTCTGTTACCTACCATCCGATCAACCTTGACCTGTCGTGACTTCCACCATCACTAAGTGTTCAGTCTTCCATGACCTAGTTGGACTTTTTGTCTCATGCTAACTCCATGTTGAACTTTCGATCACTAAGTATCTGGCCCTCCATGACCCAGTTAAACCTTTTCCATATCAACTTTCTATTGGACTTTCAATCACCAAGTGTTTGGTCAACCTTGACCCACTTAAAAAATTTTCTTGCCAACTTCCCATTGGATTTTCGATCACCAAGTATCCGATAAACTTTAATCCACTTGGACTTTTCTTTTGCCCACTTCTAGTCAAATATTCGATTAACTTTGACCTATTTAACTTCTTACTAACATATTAATCAAACATTGAAACCCAATTTTGAGACAACCCAAGCTTGGTCAACCTTAATCCAAGATTGATTACTCCAACAATCTCTCCCATTTTGATGTTTAAAAATATGTTAAGTTGTTGGATCAAAAGAGATGAGAGGGGGGGGAGGAGGGGGGAATCTCATACATTTAAAACTTATCTTTTCCTTTTCATAAAACCAAATCAAAGTAGTAGCGAATTTAATTAAAGTAAATAAGAACATGATTCAATTTTACTTGGTTCATAGTCCAGCAACTACTTCTGCAAGGCTTGCTATCCTTGATCACTTCCAAATAAGCAATCACTAAAGTTAATTTCTCTAAAAACTTTCAGAGAAGAAGCAAGCTCATATAAGTAAGAGAGAGATAATATTATCTCCCTATAAGAATGCAAGCAATAAAAGAAATATATCGACAACAATATGGTAGTACAATATGCGTTGGTTGTTGGTGTGCCTCACTACATCGTAGTAGAAGATCTTACATGAATAGTAGCAGTAGAAATGAGATGGAGCATGGAGAGCATGGATGATGAGTCTCGGACCTCGAGGCCTCACAGTCAACTAAAAATTGCTAAGTCAACTGAATCTGATCAGTCCACTGAACCCTTATTAGCGATTGGTTACTGCTCCTTTCTTTACTTGCTAGGATCCGATCTGATTAATCCCACCAAATCCAGGTTATAAGTCAATTAAACCCTAATCAGTTAACTAGTATCCATCGGTTTCCCTCATTATTATTATCCAATCACATCCGATATATCTTTCTGTTAGTTAGAGCTCTAGAGCCAATCATTTGATGATTGTTGTATGGACTCGTTGTATCATATTCTTGTATATATATAAATAAAGGCATTTATTTTTTGGTTATTATATTTACTTGTATTGGTGCCAAATAACTAAGTATAATAGCGTCCTTGAGTAGAAGGTTCTTACCGATATCAATCGGTTAATTGTATCGATAGTGAGATGATATAGGGAACACTACTCTTAATCATTCCTAGTCAAGTATTAGCATTCAAGGACAATGTTAATACGACAAGACTAGCATGTAGGTCAATTCGATGACTTGATCTCACAAGTCATGGATATAGAAATATCAAGTTGACACAAGGGTATGCATTGGAGAATGTATACTGAATGACCCGCCATGAGAAAGTATCATGGATCGTTATATGAGTATCATATTGTAACGCCCGCCCTCCCTGCTAACCCTAAGGGACGGGGCTACGATACTCTATGTACATATTACAGCGGAAGACTTGAAATAATTTTCTTAGTTTAATAAAACTTTTCTTTTGTTTTCAAATCCGAACTACACTAATATGGTTTCCATAACATGATAACAAGATAAATAGAAACATAACATCAAGTTACCCATATAGTACTACAATTTACGAAACCAAAGCGAAATTCTTAAAAGTTCTTAAAGCAGGTTCTTATTTGGTTGCCTAGCCACCGCCACACACATCTCCTTGCCTCTCCTGCTGCTCCTTTAGCTCATCCAGCTTTTTCCTTTATCTGTGGTACAAGGAAAGTAAGCTATGAGCACTCATGGCTCAGTAAGTTCCTTTCCTACTCACTAAAACCGAAAATCATCACATGATCAAAGAATATCTCAACATAACATGATCTCAACTAGTCATGGCATAACATATCATACTCTTTAAGCATATCATGCAACATAACAAAATCATAACTAGTCATGGCATATCATCTCTTAAAGCATAGCATGATACATAACATAATCATATCTAATCATGGCATATCATAGCATCATCATAAGGTAGCATGGCATATCAAGCATAGCATGAAACATAACATACTCATATCTAATCATGGCATATCATAGCATCATCATAAGGTAGCATGGCATATCAAGCATAGCATGAAACATAACATAATCATATCTAATCATGGCATATCATAGCATCATCATAAGGTAGCATGGCATATCAAGCATAGCATGAAACATAACATAATCATATCTAATCATGGCATATCATAAATCATAGCATCATCACAACATGATCATAAGGTATATGCAATATGATTTTGAAAACATGTATCCGAAAAACATGTGTATGTCTCATGATCTTTAAAACCATTTCTTCTTACATATATACTTGAACATATTATCAACTTAAAGGGGATCCCGGCTATGTACCACTTACATATTGCGCGCAGCCTATGTAGGTCCAAGTTAGCAAGTCTTGAACCCTACAAGGCAAACATACTAGGCCCGAGTCTTACTCCATCGACCTAGGGGCACTTAGGAGCCCATCCCTAATGAGGCCCGAGTCTTATTCCATCGACCCCGGAGCGCTTATGGAGCCCACCCTTGGTACAAGCCATATAAAGTAAAGTACATGTCATACTTATACATATCACACATCATAAGAGCATGCATCACTTAGGCACACATCATATCATAAAATTATGCATCACTTAGGCATACATCATATCATAAAGGTATGCATCACTTAGGCATACATCATGTCATAAAAGTATGCATCACCTAGGCATACATCATATCATAAAGGTATGCATCACTTAGGCATACATCATGTCATAAAAGCATGCATATTTTCACCACATAGCATATCATAAAAGCATGCATATTTTCACCACATAGCATATCATAAAAGCATGCATATTTCTATCCACATAGCATATCATAAAAGCATGCATATTTTCACCACATAGCATATCATAAAAGCATGCATATTTCTATCCACATAGCATATCATAAAAGCATGCATATTTCTAGCACATGTCATATCATGGAAAGTATGAATCACAAGCATACATATTTAAGCATAAGGGTGTATCATGTGATTATACTATCATAAGGAACATGGTAACATAGTTAACTTGGATTCTAAGCTTCCTAATCCCTTGGGTTCTTATCATGGCCGAACCCCCTTAGATCTCAATTTAGGTAAAAATAACCTCCAAGCATGTGGAACCTAAATTATCATCACATCAATTTCATAGGAAGCATTATAAGCATGATTAACTTGGTTTCTAAGTTCTCCAAGTCCCTAAACTTCATGTGGCCGAACCTTATCAGGTGTGAAACAAGGTCCCAAATGTCATGAAAGCATGGAAACCTTAAACCATATTTATAGCATTTTTCTTCCAAGTAACATAGTAATCATATTTGAGCTAATTCCTAAGTTCCTCAAGCCCTTAACATATGTCATGGCCAAAATTTCACAAGTATTCATTAGGGCTAAAAACAAGCATACAAGCATGTGAACTTGAACTAACATCATGTATAAATTCATAATAAGGTATCATACAAAGGGTATGGCCGAAACTTACCCTAGCCTCATTTTAGGTCATTAAGCAACATATAGCATGAGAACTTTGGCTTTCTACTTATCATATTTCATGTAGAGTGACATGAGCATATTTAAATTTTGTTCTAGGGTTTCTAGGGCATCTATCCCTTCATGGCCGAGACCTACAATGGTCCATTTAGGTCATGGAAAAATTATACAAGCATGTGACACAATCAACACATTATCATATTTCCATAAGAAGCATTTTTAACACAATTGGTTTCAATTCTAAGGCCTCTAGGTCATTTAAACCCTACTTGGCGAGACCCATCAGTGGTTAACTTTGCTTCAAATAGCCTAAAAGCATAGGAAGTCATACAAGTTTCATAGCATGTATAAAGACAAGCATAATAAACATACATGTGCATTGTGTCTTAGGCTTCCTAGGTTTCTTTCCTTTTTCTTTTATTTTTCCTCATGGCCGAAACCTACCATTCTCTAAACTAGGTTTTAAGTGGCCTAAAGCATGGAAAACCTAAGTAAGTTTCATGGAAAAAATTACTAAGAACATCATATACAAATTTGGTTCATAAACAAGCTAGGACCCTTGTGACCTTACAAGTCATATATCATGTAACTAAATTCTCTATACCCTAATTAAGCATGAGAGCATTAAACCACTTTCATATCTTAATATCACAGAGGTCTTGAGCATGTTAAAATTTTGTTTAAGCTTTCCTAAGCTATCCATCTTAACATGGCCGAAAATCTTAATGAAGAGTTCATGAATTTCTAGCAATATTCAACATGCAATTCTTTAAGAGAACTCTATATTCTATCATATAAACATGGTTAATTAAATTTAAAGGTCTTCCTAACCCTAAGATCTTTTCTTGGACGAAACATATGAGGGGATTTCCTTTGGTTCCAAGTAACTTTCAAGCAAGAAAACCAATAAAAGATCTTTAGTAATTCATGGAGGGAATCTTGTACTAGTTTGGTTAAACAATGATTTCCCTAACCTCTTTAAAACATTTTTGGCCGAAATTCTAGGGTTAGGTACTCGTCTGACCAAGCATTATATAGGTATAAAAACATGAAGGAAAACCTTCCTACATAGCATAGAAAAAATATCATGAAATGATGACTTGTTTAAACCTTCCTAGATTTGAAACTCTTCTTTGGCCGAATTTTCTTAAATTCTATTCTAGGTTTTCTAATCCTCATAAAATCCGAAAATCACATAAAAAGCCTTGTACCACAGGTGAGGTGAAGCTTACATCCTTTTCGCTTGTGGATCTAATGTATGGTGATGGAAGAAGTAGCCTCTTCTTCTAGTTCCCTTCCCTTGTTCCTCTTGCTAAGTCCTCCTTGTATCTTAGGCTTTCTTAGGAGAAAACCTTGGCTTGGGGCTGAAGATGGAGGAGAGGGGGCTGGGGTTCTCGGTGATGGAGAGGGGAGAATGAGAGAAATGAGAGAAAAATTAGAATTCTTCTCTTTACTTGCTCCCTTTTATGTTAAGGAGGAAGAAGTAGCAAAATTAGTTTTTGCTTTCCTTCTCCCTTAGCATTTTTTTTTCTATTTTATTTTTATTTTTATTTATTTATTTATCCTCATCATTCATGGTGAAATAAGGGGGAATGAATCCCCTTAATTAGCCTCTTTTATTTTCGGCAAGAGAAGAGAGAGAGAGGGAGAGAAGGAAGGAAGGCAAGTTGCCTTTCTCTTGCTCTTTTCTTGTTTTCTTTTGGCTAACTTTTACTCTCACCCTTATCATGAGTTTCCCTCCTTTGCTATCAATATCTTCTCTCTATCCCAATTGGTTTCTACTAATTAATTCTATAAATTATAATATAAGAGGTTCAAGGTTCAATCCTTGACCTCCTCTTTTTTTTATTTCATTTTATTTCTTTTTGCTTCAACCCACTTCCTTTTATTTTTCTAAGGCAAAATCCTACATTCATATGCTTATCTTAAAAGCTTAGTGGGTGTTACACATATACTTTCTCATGTGGCTATTAGTATGACTATTAGTCCTAGGACCTGAAGTCACCATGGTTCCCTACATAAGGAGTTACATACTTTGGCTTCGTCAAACGTCACCTGTAACTGGGTGGACTATAAAGGTGATTACTGGGTATGTAACAAATTATACGGAAGGATGTGAGTGATGTAGATGGGATCTATCCCTCTTATATGACGAGAGTGACATCGATATTCTTGATAGAGTGAGACCACTAAGTACATGACCATGCCCAAATGAGAATATGAGATGTTGAGCTCATTTGATTGAGTGAGTCTACTTGGAGTTCAAGATTTAGATTGATTAGAGGATGACACAGTCTATGCCTCATATTGATCATTCTAGATGTCTAGGATAGAAGGACAATGTCATATATTGTGAGGAGTCACAATTAGTAGTCACAAGGTGATATTGGATCTCAACATTCTTGTAACTTGGATAGTAATGATGTGTTGTTAGATACCGCTCATTACTTATGCTTCTAAATGGGTTTAGGAGCATTGCCAACGCTACAAGAACCTATAGGGTCACACACAAAGGGCAATTAGATGGAGATTAGGTTCATTTGATGAACCTAAAGGATTAGGTTCATGTGATGAACCAAATTGGATTAAGAGTAATCCAAATTAGGTTAATTGAGTTGGACTCAATTTGGTTCATGTGTTAAGTAAGTCTAATTTGGACTTAGACTCATTTAATTAATTTAATTTAATGAATAAAGATTCATTAAATTAAAATTGACTTGAACCAATGGTTAGATTAGATCAACCAAGGGAGAGAAGTGGTCATGTTTGACTTGACTTGAGAGGAAGATGAAGGGTCAAGTTTGACTTGACCATTTGCCACCTCATTGGTGAGTTGGCAAAGAGTGGGCCAATGATGATGCTCCACATCATCATGGTTGCTTAAGTGGGATGCCACCTCATGGGAGTTACCAAGAGTTGTGACTCTTGGCATTCCATGGAGGTTATAATCCCTCTTAATGTGGCCGGCCACAACAATTCATGTGTAAGTTTCATTTTGTGTTGAAACCTCCTTCTTCTTCCTCAAGCTCTCTCTTCTCTCCCTCTCCTCCACTTTGGCCGAACCATTCAAAGGTGCTAGCACACCTTTTTATTTGGTTTCTTCATCTCTTTCTTGTGTGGATACACATAGAGGAGTATCTACTTTGATACTCTTGAGATCCGGCGAACCTTGGACGAGCGGGATCAAGCGAAGGGCTTCGCATCAAGGGTAAATTCTTATCTTGTAGATCTAAAGTAGATCTAGGCTTAAAAAACTCGTATGTGAAAGTTTTTACGAAATTTTATTTCTTCGCACGGATCCGGTGGCGGGGTTTTGGGGTTTCCGCAACGCAAAAAGCGGTTTTTGCGGTCCAAAAAACCCAACACGTTCCATATATGGGGTTCATTAAACTAATCCCCTTAATCAGTCTATGGAATCGGTCTTTCCTTATTTGTGGTAGATTCTACTTGTGCTTATCCATCTAAATTAGTCGTCTGAACCTCCTTGTTCAGTTAATTGAAATCCTTGGTGTATGAAAACTTTACTTTTCTGCTAAATAAAGTTAGTATAGAAATAATACAAAAAATAATCTTGCAAAATAGAGTTAGGAACATATATTAAAATGCTAGAATAAGATAGACATATAGGGCTGTCTTGATCTCGACTTAGAAACCTTCCTTGGTTTCTTGAGTTGGATTAATGTTTAAGGTTTGTCTTGACTGGGACATGATCTCACTATTATTATTTTTAGAAAAACCACTCTACTCCAGGAGCTTATCTTAACTTACCCATCGAACATTTGGTCCTCCTGACCTATTTGAACTTCATCTGTCCGCTTAGTGTCTGATCGACCCAATCCACTAAGACTTTTTTGCAACACCAAATTAGCATAAAAATATTAATAGTAATACTAATGCAAAATAGTATTAGCATCTATACTTCGGTATACCAAAATCCACAAATCCGATCGACCGCCAGTGGTTGATTGAAAACCTAACTTACTAGTCATACTTACTTGGAGTTCACTCATCCAAGACTTCTCACTACCTAGGATTCACTCCCCAAAGATTTTTCCTTTCCTTAGAGTTCATTTCTCTAAGACTTCTCATTATATAGGCTCCCCTAGTCACTCATCTGGTGCATAGGGCACCACTTCATCATCTCGATGACTCAATAATATAACCCATTAAGATCTCCTAGATGATTCATGGCTTGTTGATTCCCATTGATAGATTAATCCTTTGCACAGTTGGATCCTTTTTATTATTCAAATATATTCTAATCATGAAATCCTATTGGGAAAGTGAATGAAAAATGGACAATGGACTCCAATGTGACTAGAAGTTTAGTCTTACATTAGGAGTTTTATGGCATGAAGGCTGGTTTATATAGAATCATGACTTTTGATATTATGAATATATATGGATGAGAAGCCATCCATATAGGGGTATAAATTTAGGACCCAGATTGCACTACACTCAATTGACTTGTGTGTGAGTGTGACCTACGCACGTTGAATATCAGACTGATCATGATAAAAATTAACCAAGTAGACTAGCTAATGTTGTGCCACATGGATCATTTTTCCAGCATGCCTTGCCTAATAGCCCAGTTTGCTCGGTGGCCCAGCGGTTTAGAAGCTCTCTGGTTAGCCTCCTGACTTGGCAAATCGGAGCTCTCTATTCGGTAGCTCGATCACTCAACGGCTCGGGCCGCTCGACAACTCAACCATGCCTAACAGTTCAACCCTTTTTTGACAACTCGACCTTCTTGGTAGCATGACCATACTATAGGATCAAACTCAATGCTAAAAGGGGGTGAATAGTTTTATAAATTTTATAAGCAGATAGTAATAGAAACAATTGAATCAATTAAAGTATTATGGTAGAAATATAAATTATTTAAACATATTCAATAACAAAGTAATGTAAGCATGCAAAGGACTTAATTATAAATTAAGCATTCAAGTAGTTAATTGACCAAACTAGAAATATAGACACATACAATAGTTATAAAATATGATTCTTATTTCTAATTTACCCTTTCCAAAAAGTCTCTAGAGATGGGAAAACCTTATAGAAAAATAATCTAAAAAATTAAGTACAATAACAAATATTAGGCAACACAAACAAATGAAATGTTATTCAAGGTATCGTTGATCAAAAATGAAATGCAATTTACAACATGTCATAGCATAAAAGGCGAGAGAGCATAAGAACAAGAGATTAAGAGAATGCGTGAATGAGTGATTTCTATGCTCTGCGTTGAACCTCATTTTATAGCACTCCTCAGGTCGACTAGAGTCTTCTCGATCATCTGTATTGATGCTAACATGGCTACAATGTTTATCTATTAGATAACATTAATGATGCTTTTCGATTGACTAGAAGCCCTTCGGTAACCTAGAGAGGGGTAAAATTTGATTTTGACTTGACTTGCTCAGATTGCTAATAACACTATCTCCTGATCGCCTAGAAGTTGCTTTGGTCACTCGTATCCTTTGATCACCCTAACCCTGATATAGTCGCCTGGACCATCAAAAATCCCTTTGTCAAGAGTTATCACTAGCCAATCACCTCAAACTCTCTTCGGTAACATAGAACAGTCGAACATGCTTTTCTATAGTGGTTACACGTAATGAGTAGGATAGAAAATTTAACGTTACTCAAACTTATGTTGGGTCTAGATGCTCAGCTTCTAGATGACTCATTTAGACTGAGTTGTCAAGCTACAACTCCTAGTTGATTCCACTTAGACTTGTTTATCAATCCTTAAACTTCCAATTGACTTCACCTGGATTTGATTCACTTAGTATCCAGCTAGTATTTTATCTGCCAAGCCTTTAGCTCCCAGCTGACTCCACTTGGACTTGATTCATCTAGCACCTAGCTAAAACTTTGTTTGTTAATCCTTCAACTACTAATTGACTCCACTTGGACTTGCTTCATCTAGCACCTAGCTAGGACTTTCTTGCTTGGTTCTAACCAAGACTTAGCTTATGCCTGACATCCAATCAGGTCTTTAGTTATCTAGTTCCACTAGGACTTAGTCATTGCCTAGCTCATATTAAGGACTTTATCATAGTCAATTAACTTGCAACTGTAGACTTGACATCAACTTGATGATCATAGCAAACCTAACTTTCACTTTAGTCATACATCAAAACTTTGGATTAAAAATTATGCTCCTAGTGTCACGCCTCAAGGGTATACTTGTCCACCAAACCGGACGGTACCCCTAGCGACAACATAGGAAATACGATATCGAACTAATTCAAGCCAACATAAAAATACCGATGTAATATAATAACACCAAGTCACAAATGACAATGCGTGTATGTATGCATGTACATGTGAAATATTCAAAAATCCAGAACAGAAGGAACAATAACTACAGGCAATGAAAATAATAAAATGAAGCAACTCAACGTAAATCCAACTTGAGTGGGACTGGCAGCCAGGACCTCTGAGCGACACCACACCTCCTCTATCTGCTAACATGAAAGTTAAGGGGAAAGCAAACGGTACTGAGTACAACCACTCAGTGGGTAGAAGAAGATAGTGCATGAATAATATATTGATAGAAGATCAAAGGATGCAGTCTCAGGTAAAATACTTACTAACCAACATAGGTATCCAAACATAATCACTAGCTAACCAAAAGTATAATTAATAACATAGCACTTCACTAATCTGCTCAATCGAGTATAACTAACAAATTGGGAGTACATACAGTACATCCACATGCACGAATAAATACATGACTGACATATAACAACCACATAACAAATACTAACTGCAGGAGAAATACTCTACCATGGATGGTCCCTTGGGCAGTCAAGATAAACAAATAGTCACTATCTGCAGGCAAACTTACTACCATGAATGATCTCATGGGTAGACAAGATAAGTAAATAGTCACTATCTACGGGCGAACTCGCTACCACGAATGGTCTTGTGGGCAAATAGGGTAGATACATAGTTATCTAGCTATGGACTACATGCGAACTCACTACCATGAATGGTCTCGTGGGCAGCCATATATATAATGATCACTGACACTACAACAAAAATGTTAAAAGATAACACCCCAAAGACAACGATTTTAAGAGAAATCGTTGCGAATTTGATCAAAAACAATGGTTTTTGACAAAATCGTTGTCTTTAAACTCCCCATTAAATATAAAAGACAACGATTTTGTGAAAACTGTTGTCATTGAGTGACTTCTTTTTAAATCAACAACACTTTTTACAATGATTTTCTAAATCGTTGTCTTTATGCGCGTTTTTAGGAGATACGACAACAATTTAGATAAAACTGTTGTAATTTGACTTTGGTCTTTTTTTCTCCTCGCGTGCAGTTTTGCTTTCCCTCCTTGAATATCTTTTCGGCGCTGTGTTTTCCCCTTCGCATTCCCGAGCCATAGCCATATTTCTTTCCCTCTCCTCATACAATCTCTTCTCCTCTCATTTCTTGGTGAGCGGATTTCTGTGCAGGTCCAGATCATTAGGGATTTATCATCGGATCGAGTTGGAAGAATAATGGCGAAGCAGAGGAGCGATTGCTCCTTCCTCTACCAACTCCTCCTCTTTGCAGGTGCATTCTTCTTCTTCCATATCCTCATATCTATCTCTTAATCGGATCAACTGTTGAATCCAGATCATTTCATGATTTTTATTTATTTTAAAAGCTTCTTGAATCTAGGGGGTTTATTTTTCTGGAAAAATCTCGAATCTAGGTTATTGCTGGTATTGCTGAAGCAGAGAATTACGATCGCAGCGTATTTTTTGTGATTCTGTCCAAAAATGAGCGAAAAAATAGGTTTTGGGGATTTTGAGACTCTTCTTCCGAGTGCATGGAAGGGGTTTCTTTCTAGTTGAGCGAAGAGGTTTAATTAATAGGTGGGCAGACAAAAACCACATGGTCTTGGGTGTGCTAACTAACGTAGGTGTGTGTAGACCAGGTTGGCAAGAGTAGTTTTAATGAATTCCAAATTCTTGGTGGCCCCTTTGTAAGATCCAAGTATGAGATTTAGTTTGTTGGTTTTAGTTTTAGTTTGATTTTGATTATACTATATCTGCAACTTTCTGTTTAATGATCCCATGCTTGCTGTGGTAGTTGAACATGTATCAACTTTCCGATTGAAGTTAGCATTTTAAATTTGTGGAAGGAGTAGGATGTGTGCTTATATTTAAATTCTACTTCTGTACTCTTGGGCACATGAATGATGCTTTCAAAATTTAACTGAAGTACTAAATGATTATTGAGAATGGTTTGCTGGAAGAGAGATTAAACAAACCCGATCTGATGTGCACATTGCATGCATAGTAAGTGATTACATTGTAGACAATCTTTGTTTGGAGCTAGGGCATCGTTTTCCAGTTGGTCGTCAAGGGAGAATCTTTTTTCAAGGGTGTAAAGTTATGGCTCTTCACATGGTGATGCTATAGGGACCCATGTTTCTTGGCCCGCACGTTGGGTAATGATAAAAAATGAGGTAAATTTCCTACTCATTCGGGCACCACACTGTCCACACATTATTAAATCTTCATTGGAATTATTTGTGGACTCGTTTAAGCAATCACAAATTTCAAACTTCTAATTTGTTTAGTGTATGTTTTATGAGTAGGTGCGATTAAGTTTATGTAAGGTCATTATCATTATTAGCACAAAAGAAGCCTCATTTCTTTATATTCTCTACCTTTTTGTTCTTGTACTTTCACTTCTATATCACACCACTTTTCATATTTCATTAACTAGTGCAGATCAGCTTAGAAGCTCCTGACTAATTATATAAAGCTTATTTGATGACTATGGATTTAGTTAGTGAGCTTCCTGCAACTATCGACTAGTGGGCTTATCTTTAACTATTGTTCTGATTACTTGCATTGAATCTTAAATCAGTTGAGATGGTAAGGACATAAGAGAGATTTAGAAAAGCTTATTCACAGGATTAGCTTTGTAATTGGCAATCAATGTTTCAAAAACTGAACAATTGATTGAACCGGTAAAAGTGTAATGGGTAATTGGCTTAACTAGTTGAATTAGTTTATTTATAAAATCTATTACTGAATGGTATTCAAGCACTTCAATAGGCAAGTGATACCATAATTTTTCTGTCATAATGAGATCCACGAAATAGTCTTTGCCTTTTGAAGTGGACAATTGTGATGCGGGATCATAGACAAAAAAGAACCTATGTCATTATATGAACCCTTTTTTAATTTCTGATTAACATCTTATTTTAGTTTGTAGGCATTTATTTGTTCTAGTGATATTATGATGATGAACTCTTCTAAACTGCATTTTTTTATCAATACTTTTATACTTCATGTTCTAACGTTTTAACTTAAAGAGCTAGCACACACATGTAATCTGTACTTTGAGAAAGAACTTTCTACTAAGATGCTGAACATAAGAGATAGAACTTTGCACTAACATGTTTATATTTGCAATTTATAGAAGCCTCAAAGGAAGAAAAGTGTCGTGGCAAGAAGTAATCCTGTCTTGCCATCAAATGCCCCACGGTCATTACATTTATTGTACTGTTACTCTAGGCTTGTTTTTGTTGGAATGTATACTAAAGCCTAGCTTTTGTAAACATTTATTTTGAAATAAAGAATCATATTGATCAAAAATATCTAAATTTATGTTAAGTGTAGTTGTTCAATTAATTTATATCGTAGATAACATGGTGTGTGGTGTCACGCACAGAAGATCATGTTATCAATTCTTTATAAATTATAAACAGTTGCTCACGACTAAGATGGAAAGTAACAAATCATCGGTAAAGTCGTAGTGTGATTAGGGATTAGTTTATCTTGACTAATAAATTACACTAGTACATTCTAACTGTATTGAGTAGGACCATTTTATGCAAGTTCTTTTTATACTGATTTGATAAAAGAACTAGACCTTAGTTATTATGGAAGTGTTTGCTCTTAATCCTAATATAATAACAAACACATATATTTAGTATTTATTTCTTTGACTTATCAATGGGTGAGATTTAGCTCGATAAATCAATAAGCCCGATAAGTTGGGAAATGATATTACTTATAGTGTGTGTTATTGATTATAGAAGGAAACTGTGTCCTAGTAATCTAGGTTGAGAATGACTCCAAGAGGATCTCATAAGGATTGTCATGTTAAACCCTACAGGTGGACTTAGTCCTACATGACGATGAGGTTGAGTGGTACTACTCTTGGACTAAGATGTTAATTAAGTGAGTTGTTAGTAACTCATTTAATTAGTGGACATTCGCCATCTTAAACATAGGGAGACTAACACACTCATAATAAGAAGGAGCCCAAAATGTAATTTGGGATTGGTGCGGTAGTTCAATAATAATTCTTTAGTGGTATGAATTATTATTGATGAAATTAAGTTGTGTGTTCGAGGCGGACACGGGAAGCTTTTTTTCATCAGGAGACCAAAACTAATTCCTCCTCTCGGTCCCTATCGTAGCCTTTTGTATGTAGAGAATTATACCCATCTATACTCACCTTCTTACCTACTCTTTGGTGGTCGGTTAAGACCCAAGGATTGAGCCAAGATTAGTAGCCGACCCTAGCTTGGAGTCCCAGCTAGGTGTGGCCGACCACATATAATATAAAAGGAATTTTATTTAAATTTTTTTCTTATGTGGATAACATAGTTTTAAAAGAGAGTTTAAAATTTAAATCTTTTCTTTTATAGCTTTCTTCAAAAGATTAAGAAAATATTTGAAATATTTCCTTATTTGTAGATTAAAAGGTGGATTTTAATTTTAAGAAAATTTTCCTTTTTGTAACCATGTTCATGATTTAAAAAAGAGTTTAAAAATTAAATATTTCCTTTTATAAGTTTCTACAAAAGATTAAGAAAAGAATAAATGTCTTTCCTTATTTGTAGATTGAAAGGAGATTTTAATTTTAGAGATAACTTTCCTTTTTGGAAATCATCCACATGTTTAAAAGAAAGATTTTAATTTATAAAATTTCTTTTTATAATCCACCTTGAAGGGAAAAATTATTAGAGAAATTTTTATTAAAAATTTTTGAAAATAAATTAGGAAGTTTTAATTCTTGTGAATAAAAACTTTCCTTGATGGAGAATTCTTTGTGGCCGACCACTTTAATAAGAGAAAAGAAAATTGATTTTATCAATTAATTATTTCTTTTTCATGGAAAAGAAAATAAGAAAGTTTTATTAAACTTTCCTTATTTGCCAAGGCCAAGGATTATAAAAGAGAGGGTAGAGGTGCCTTCAAAGGAACGACTCTATTCTATTTTTCTTCCTCTCTTTTTCCCCTTGGTGATGGCCGACCCTATTGTTTTTCCTTCTTCCTTTTCTTTCTTCTTCATTGGCCAGACCTTATAATCTCATGGAGCATGAAGGTGGCCGGATTCTAGCTTGGAGAAGGAGAGAAAGGAAGCATCCCTTGGAGCTTGGTGGTGGTGGTCGAACCACATTTATTCTTCGAGTACTTATGGTGGCCGAATCTTGCAAGGAGAAGAAGGAGCTTTGGTGGTTCTCATCTCGGTAGACCGTTGCCCACACAACGTCCGGGATAAGAAGAGGAATACGGTAGAAGATCAAGAGGTTATTTGCTTACAAAGAAAGGTATAACTAGTAATTGTTTTCCGCATCATACTAGTTTTCTTTGTATAGTTATTTTTGGAAATACCAAACACAAGAGGTATATGATTCTAGAGTTTTTAAATTTGTTTCGGATTTGTGTTTCTTTTATTTTATTTTTTGAATTTGTGATTCGATTGTTCTTTTTGGTTAAACCTAGAGTTATATAAGGAAATTAAATATTAGCTTTCCTTAAAAGGCTTTGTCTAGGAAGTGGTGGTTGCTCCTATATCCAAGAAGGCCTAGTGCCTCGCCATGTTTAACTTGGAAGCTAATTTTGGAAATTAATATTTAATTGAATTTATAACATAGGTGGATTTGGATCAATAGTGTTAAGTTCCGCTTGCGATTCAAGTCTAAACCATTAAGAACAGATAAGTTAAATTTGGAATCAATAATGTTAAGTTCCGTCTGTGATTCCTAATTTAACTTCTAAAGAATACAATAGGTTGTTTAGGAAAGGTTCAATACTTGTACAAAATTTTTGTATAGTGGAACCGGTACGATCTTCCTAGGACTAACCAACACTTTTGGACAGTCCAGAAAAAAATATATCAATTATTTTTTATCATGATTTCTTTGAGAATGAGTATGAACTGCTTGTGAACATTGAAGACATCACACATTTTTATGAGTTGGAGCCAATATCTGCTAATTGTCTGGTTGCTTACATGTGGTAAGTTTCCGTTGCACTCAAATTTTTTCCCTTTTATTTGTTTAACATAGTAACATTATCTTGCTTGAATGGAAGGTTTCTCTTCAAAAAGATGAAAAAAGAAAACAAGGTTGATAAGTTCAGATTTGTGGATCCACAAACTCTCCCAGTAATGTCATATGTATCCAAACTGGACAAAAATGAAAAGATTGAATACTTGAATAGCTGGGCAAGTGTTTTGGCTGATAGGTTGAGTGGTGCATCAAGAAATCAACTAGTTTTGGCACCACATAATGTTGGGTAAATAAATATTACTATTTTATTTCTAATAGATTTTTTTTGATAATTTTGTTGAATTTATGCATTGACTATCTGTTTTGTGCATAGTTGTCATTGGATTTTGACTGTCATCAACCCTTATGTGGAGATGGTTTATTTATTCAATTCACTTAATCATCGCAATCGTTATGAGGATTGGAAATATGTAGTGGATATGTGAGTACATATTTTTTTTAATTAAGCATTTAATTTATTACTCATATGTCAACTCTTGTTGTACGAAGGAGCTTGAAATTGTTCAGTTCGAACAAGGAAAGGAAAGGGAAAAGAAGCCTACATGGGAAGTTGTAAAGGTTTGTATATTATATATACACACATATGTCTACTTGTGAAAAAATATTTAAATATATATTATTCATTGACAATTTTTTGTTAACATAGGGTCCTCGACAACCTGATGCGAAACAATGTGGATTTTATGTGATGAAATTTATGAGAGAAATTATTGAAGGAAATGCTACCAGCGCGATGGATTCACTTATCTCAATGGTAATATTTGACATATTCTCAATTTTCTCAAATAATTTCTTTTATTTGATTTTGCTTCTTCATTACTGATTTTTTTACTAATATAATCTGGGTTTCTTAATAGTTCATGAAAACAATTTACTCTAACGAAGAAATTGACGAAGTGCCCTCCGAATGGGCGGATTGCGTACTAGACTATATTCATTACTAGGTATAAATTACTAAACTTCAAAAGATGGTTGAACTTCATTTGGGATACTTCTGAATCATTTAGTAAATTCTATGGTTGATGATTTTTTTTATCCCTCTCTCATTTTAAAATCAATTTTGAATTATGCTTTTCTTTAGTTCCTGGATCTACTACTAGTTTTTATTACATTAGTTCCTAGTTTTAGACCATTGAACCTAACTCCCTCATTGTTCAAGTATAAATGCAGTACACATGGTAGTTTCTTATGTTAATTTCTATAAAAGGTTTAAAGGTGATTAATAGGGATGTCAGGTTTGTTTGTATCATTGCATGGCGAAGTGTGTATCAATTTGAAATAGTTTGTATGTGACTCCATGACTTATTGATTTTGATTCCTTATTGCCAATAATTTTTTTTGTTCACTACTAGCTGACTCCTTTGCCCAATACCTCCTTTGCCCAATAATTTATTGTCTCTCTTTGTTCTCATCTTTTGCTTTGATATGTCAATATCTAATATACATCCATGTGTTATCTTGTTAATTGAACATTTTGTGAATTTAGTTATAGGTATTATTGTGGTGTCCTTATATTTATGTTTTTGCTTTGTCTATTAAACTTTACCTCCGGGAAATAATTAAGCTCGTCGTATAGTGATTATATTCGGCTGAGTTAATAGATGAGGTCTATAGCATGTTGACTGGAATTATGAGCATGTTTTGTATATAAAGACATTTTGAATAAATCTAAATCTGAAATTCTGGAATTGAGTGTTCTCATGGAATTGCTTTATATTAGAGCTATGTGAAATCCTGTAATTGCTTGTATTGCATAAGTTTGTATTGCATAAGTTTTATTTCTTAAACTATAAGTTGGTTATATTGCTTGTATTTTATGTAGATTTATATGAATAAATCTAAATCAGAAGTCTAGAATTCTAGAATTGAGTGTTGTCATGGAATTGCTTTATATTAGAGCTATGAGAAATCCTGGAATTGCTTGTATTGCCTAAGTTTGTATTGCATAAGTTTTATTTCTTAGACTATAAGTTGGTTATATTGTTTGTATTTTATGTAGATTTATATGAATAAATCTAAATCAGAAGTCTAGAATTCTGGAATTGAGTGTTGTCATGGAATTGCTTTAAATTAGAGCTATGCGAAATCCTGGAATGCTTGTATTGCATAAGTTTTATTTCTTAGACTATAAGTTGGTTATATTGCTTGTATTTTATGTAGATTTATATGAATAAATCTAAATCAGAAGTCTGGAATTGAGTTGTCCTGGAATTGCTTTATATTAGAGCTATGCGAAATCCTGGAATTGCTTGTATTGCATACGTTTGTATTGCATAAGTTTTATTTCATAGACAATAAGTTGGTTATATTGCTTGTATTTTATGTAGATTTATATGAATAAATCTAAATCAGAAGTCTGGAATTCTGGAATTGAGTTGTCCTAGAATTGCTTTATATTAGAGCTATGCGAAATCCTGGAATTGCTTGTATTGCATACGTTTGTATCGCATAAGTTAAATTCTGAGACTAAGTTGGTTATATTGCTTGTATTTTATGTAGATTTATATGAATAAATCTAAATTAGAAGTCTGAAATTCTGGAATTTAGTGTTGTCATGGAATTGCTTTATATTAGAGAAATCTTGGAATTTCTTGTATTGCATAAATTTGTATTGCATAAGTTAGTTATATTGCTTATTTTTTATGTAGATTTATATGGATAAATGTAAGATACCATAAAATTTAAAATAATAAATATTATTGGACGAAAAATCTTATTAGATTTTTCAGGAATTTTTAGAAATTTTTCGGGATTTAAACGGAGTCCGTATAATCCGTTTTGAAAGGATGGATTCGGGGTACAGTGAAAGTCTATTTGGAATACCCCTTAAATAGGAGTTGATTAGGGAATAAACTTAGAGATTAATTAAGCTAACCTAAGTTAATAATCCCTAAAATCCCGATTCACTCCCCCCGATCTCCTCCTCCTCAAATCGCGGTCGAAACCCCCTTCCCTCTCCGGCGATTCCTCCTCGCCCAATCGCCGGCCACCGCGAGTTCACCGCCGGCGGTAGTCTTTCCCTCCGCGTACTTCACCGACGCCCTCTCCTTCCTTCCTCTCTCTCGTGTCTCTACTCTAGATCGCTGACGGAGAGGTTTCTTCCACCGCGATCACGGCCTCGCCGAGTTACTTGAAGAAGGGCCGTTGGAGCTCGAAGGGTACCGATCATCTCCTTTTGAGCAGGCGTCTCGGTGGCTGTTTCTTGCGAACGGTCGATGGTGATCCGGTGGAGCTAGGGCACCGCGGGGAGAGGTTGATTCGTGTCTTTTCCAGCCGATCGAGCTTCTTTTGCCTCTCCACTTCGATCTACATGCTGGGGGGGTGAACTAGATCATCATCAGTGGAAGTGGATCACACGACGCCAATTAGAGGTGATTGGTTAAGGTAAGGAAGTGTCGAGAAGTGCTGTGAATTCAAAGATTCTTGTGTAATTGGGTTCGTTTGTGATGTTCTTCCAAATGCTGGACTCGTGGGAGGCATTGGATTAACTTCTTGGTGGATTCTTCGTGAGCATATCACTGCCCCTTCACTTCTTGTAGCTGTAAGGTTTCGGTTGAAGATTTGGGGGCTGCTTGAGGTGAGTAAAGTTCTGTTTGTTAGGGTTCCGATGAATTCATTGCTGTACAGTTGCATCATGGGCTGATTCCTAAAAGAATTTGGTGCAGGACTACCTTGGTAGCTATCGGGCAAAGGTTTGTAGGATTTTGAGCTACTGAGTTTTTGTCAAAAACCTCACGGTAGGTGATTTCTAATGAGGTATTTTTGCTATTTTCATTAGTATGTGCTAGATTAGGTGTTTTAATGGGTAGTAAGGTATGGTTATTCTTGTTTAGATTTATTTATGGTTAGTAGATGGATTGATTTAATTCATATTGATATTAGATTAGGGATATTTTTGGATTGGAAGAGTTATGGGTCGGATAATTGAAGTATGTTAACAAGGAGAGTTAACTAATCGAATTGGATTAATTCATGAGGAGAGTTGATTAGTGTGATGATTGTGGATTATGTTTGGATTTAGAAAGAGTTGGATTTAAGGATGAACTTATCATCTACTCTGGTTTGGATATTTATGTGGAATTAAATAGAGTGACCTAATTAACGTAGGATTAGGTTGTGGGTTTAGCTAGTTGTTGTTTATATAAATAGCTAAACTGTATATCATGTGACTCGCAGGACTTGGATTTGGGACGAGCGTCTCGACGTGAGACTACTTGATACGATCTACGTATAAAGGCGGGTATTTCTTCCTTGGCTCTATGTAGATTTTTATTGAGCTTAGTGCATGGTTATTATGTAATGGTTTAGGTTGCTTTACCTTATATCGTGTTCGTTGGTTGCTTTCCTGCTTGATACTTATGCTTGACCCTTGTGATGATCTATTTAATTCTTATACAGTCTACACTTTGGATTATCTATACTCTGTAGTATTTGAGTACATGTAGAGTATGTATGGTAGGGGATGGTTCGCTGGCGGTGTTCATATGATGATTATCCATTTGTATGTCGTGTACACATTTATCCGGTGTAATGATTGGAGGAATTGTGTTGATTGTATATTTGTTGTATATACACGTTTCTGATGTGTTTTACTGGAGGATACATGTTGATTGTACCTATGTTCCGTGTACATGTGTTTAGGGGGATTATTGGAGATCATGGTTGATTACACCTATGTAGTTGTGTATATGTGTTTGGTGGGATATGTGGAGGTATCATGATGATCGTATTCATGTTGTGGGGTACTTGTGTGGATCTGGGGGTTGCATGGATGATGACGTTGTCCGTATCATGATTATATATATATATATATATATATATATATATATATATATATATATATATATATATATATATATATATATATACATGTTCATCATTCATTGCATTGCTGACGACTAGTGTCTTCCTTGTGGTTGAGAGAGTCGTCAGTCGTTTATAGCTGTCCTTTCGACCACTGATGGAGAGTGGTAGGAGTGGAGCTAGTCCTGTCGCGCTTACTCAGTCGCTCAGTGTTCTGTCAGCCTCGACCACTCTGGAGTAGTGAGTCTTGAGGGTACAGTAGTCAGAGGGCTAGAGATGTGAGTTGTCAGGGACCCTTAGCTCTGTAGTTATATAACTACTTAGCTGACCATCCGCTTCGGCCGCTTATAGCGGTGCATGTACTGGAGGCTAGTACAGTTTGTCACGGACCCCTGTCACGGACCCAAGCTTCTCGGCCATACAGGGGTCTTCGTGTCTAGAGAGGTGGCGGGGGTGACCATGGAGCATGCATGCACTTTTGCATTTGATGCACGGTGCATCTTTGGAGATATATTTACATACATGCCTAGTAGATACTAGTTGCATGTGTTTGTGGTATGTTGCATTTGTTTGCGATATGATTGTTGCATATGGTTGTCATGCTGCATACATGTCATTTATTTTACATGTATTTGCAGTCGTATTTATATTGCACAGGTGTCACGAGTAGGTCTGTTGTAGATCTGGTGAGTTTACTGACCATTGTACCAAGTGTCGATTCCAGATTGGGTATGCATCTATCATTATGTCGATTGTGGTTTGTACAGTATATATGTCAGGTTAGTAGGTCTGATATGTTCAGATGCATTGATTATGATAGTATGATCATGTTCTTTGATTCCCTACTGAGACTGTATACATTTGATCTCTATGTTTATTTATAGACCATGCATTATTTTTTCTATTATCCGCTGAGTTACCTATACTCACCGCCGCATGTATATCTTTATGTTTTCAGCTAGATGGCTGGAGTGTCACTCGGAGTATCCTTTCTGCCGGGTCCTATGTCACATCCGATGATCGTTTCAGGTTTTGTATATCTTTTATTTGTATTTGGTGATTGTTGTATTTGTTGTTGTGGTTGTTGTATAAAGCCCAACTGGCTAACAGTGTGTTGATTTGTTTTGTATGTGCTTTCGTTATCGTTTTTCCGCTGTGTTTGTTTAATACAGCCGAGTGAGCTGTCTATTGTATATATATAACTGTGTTTGTTTTTTATTCTTGTTTCAGCCGAGTGGGATGATTTTATAACTGCGTGGTTGTGTATATATTCAATCCGCATGTGGCTGATGTTTTTTGGATGTATTTATGCTTCAGATTGTCACCGGTATAGGGGAGGAGCTGCCTAAATTTTTCGGTAGGGGCTCCTTTGGGGGCGTGACAATTTTTGGTATCAAAGCAGGAACGATGCTTGTTATTCGTGTTTTTGGGTTTTGTATTTCGGTTTTCTTGATGTGACTTTCGTGCTTTGGGACCAGGCAACAGTAGGGCATCTCCAAGTAATAGGAGGTATGTTTGCATATTGTTATCTTACATATCTGTTAGTTCATGCATAGTTGTTATGTGTGTTAGTACTCTCTTGTTAGTACTTGCCTAGTTGATTGTATCATGCATTTCATGTGTTAGGTCAATCACTGATCATAGTTGACCCTATTGGAGATCGAGGATTACAGTCTCAGGGGAATCGTCATATCATACTACTAGTAGTTTTGGTGTCTGTTACTATTAGTTGATTAAGATTTAGAGTCATATACCAGTCTCTGTTATTATTAGCTGGGTAGTGGAGGGTATCTGTATACTCATATTGACTCAGTTATTAGAGTACCGGTTTACTCCTGTTGAGGATTGATTTACTTGGTTGACTTGTGTAGTTATGGTTTGACCTATTACCCTTGTTGACTTGGACAGTTGAGTATTGACTTATCTTAGTTGGTTTTGTCAGTGACGTATTGATTTACTCTTGTTGGATCAGATAGTAGTTGATCGATTTATTTTGTTGGTCCGATCAGTAGGGGATTGACTTACTCTATTTTTAGAGATTCCTATCTTTGGGGTTATCTCGTGCTTGGTTAGATATTTTGAGAGACTCATTTGAGTACATGACTTGTACCATCATGGAAAGGACTGAATTAACAATATACCATCGTCGGCTTAGTCAGTCTGTAGAGGATTGTCATATTCTATTCCATGGGGACTTTGACCTTGGACCGTCTGTACCTTATTGGATGACTTAGAAGGTATTCGGATAGGATACCCCACGGTATAGAAAAGATGGAATTAGCTGCTTAACCCTTACGTGACCCGGTACTGCGTGAAGGGGGAAGTAGAGAATGCTTTTTGGAGATCAGGGCATCACTTAGTGATTTTTTGGACGTATTTGGAGAGAGAGTACTTCTTTACCTCTTTCGATAGCATGATGGTTTATAAGGCGATGATCAGTCGACTCGCCTAACGCTGTTCCATGGGAGATCCTGACTTATGGAACTATTGGATATGATTAGATATCCATGATGTACTTAGTGATATATACCTCGCAATGGTGTGGAGGAAGTGGTGTTAGTTGAGTAATACATAGGAGGTCCGGCTGTAACTAGGTATAATTTCAGATGATGATCTTCGAGGGGTAGAGCGTCGATTGACAGATATTTTGATAAGCTATTTATGTTGGAGTGTATACTGAAAGCCTAAGCTTTTGTAAACATTTGTTTTGAATAAAGAATCACATTTGGTCAAATTATCTACATTTGTTTGTAGTTGTTCAATTAATTTATATTGTACATAACATAGTATGTGGTGTCACATGCAGAAGATGATGTTATCAGTACCTTATAAATTATAAACAGTAGCTCACGACCAAAATGGAAAGGAACAAATCATTAGAAGGTCGTAGTGTAATTAGGTATCAGTTTATCTTGACTGTATAATTACACTAGTACACTTAGAGTGTATTGAGTATGACCATTTGAGGTCGTTTCTTTTATACTGACTTTATAAAGGAACAAAGACCTCAGTTATTATGGAAGTGTGTGCTCTTAATCCTAATATAATAACAAGCACATATGTTTGATATTTATTTCTTTAATTTATCAATGGGTGAGATTTAGTTCGATGAATCAATAAGCCCGATAAATTGGGAAATGGTATCACTTATAGTGTGTGTTGTTGATTATAGAAGGAAGCTGTGTCCTAGAGATACTAGGTTGATAATGTCCTCAAGAGGAGCTTATAAGGATTGTTATGTTAAACCCTGCAGGTGGACTTAGTCCGACATGATGATAAGGTTGAGTAGTACTACTCTTGGACTAAGATATTAATTAAATGAGTTGTCAGTAACTCACTTAATTAGTGGACATTCGATATCTTAAACACAGGGAGACTAACACACTCATAATAAGAAGGAGCCCAAAAATGTAATTTGGGATTTGTGCGGTAGTTCAATAATAGTTCTCTAGTGGAATAAATTATTATTGATAAAATTAAGTTGTGTGTTCGGGGCGAACACGGGATGCTTAATTTTATCGGGAGACCAAAACCAATTCCTCCTCTCGGTCCCTATCGTAGCCTCTTATTTATAGAGTACTATACCCACCTATACCCACCTTCTATACCCACCTAAAGGGGGCCGGCCAAGCTAGCTTGGGAACCAAGCTAGGGCCGGCCTAAGCATTGTTTAGGGTGGCCGGCCCTAGCTTGAACCCAAGCTAGAGGGGGCCGGCCACATTAAATTAAAAAAGAATTTTAATTTTAATTTTTTATTATGTGGAAGATATAATTTATTACAGAGAATTAAAATTAAAAATCTCTCTTTAAAAGATCTACAAAAGATTAAAAGAAAGAGATTAGATCTCTTTCCTTATTTGTAGATTGGAAAGATATTTTATTTTTTCTCTTTGAAAATTATTCACATGTAGAAAATTAAAATTATAGAAATTTCTTTTTATCAACCATGAAGGGATTTTAAAAGGAAATTTTATTTTTTAAAATTTCCAAAGACAAATAAGGAAGTTTTAATTATTGATTGAAACTCTCCTAATTTTTCTATTTGAGGTGGCCGGCCATGATTAGTTGATTAAGAAATTTTATTAAATTTTTCTTAATTAATTATTGTCAAAGAAAGTTAAGGAAATTTTATTATAAATAAATTTTCTTATTTGCTAGAGCCAAGGTATATAAAAGAAGGGGTAGGGGTGTCTTCATGGGGACAACCTCTATTATTCTCCCTCTCCTATTCCTTGGTGTGGCCGGCCAACATCTTCTCCCTCTCTTCCTCTTTGTGGTGGCCGAAACATCCCTCTTGCTTGGAGTTCTTGTGGTGGCCGGATACTACTTGGAGAAGAAGAAGAAGAATGAGAGAAAGCTTGCATCGCTTGGAACTTGGTTGGTGTTTTTCTTCTTCCTTGGTGAAGCTCTTTTGTTTTGGCCGAACCTAGCTAGGGAGGAGAAGAAGGTGATTGGTGGTTTCTCATCTTGGAAGATCGTTGTCCACACAACGTCCGAGGTTAGAAGAGGAATACGGTAGAAGATCAAGAGGTCTTTCTAGAAGGTATAACTAGTAATTTTTCCTTTCCGCATCATACTAGTTATTTATGGAAATAATACCAAATACAAGAGGCTTACGATTCTAGAATTTCGAATATGTTTTTCGATGTTGTGTTCTTTTGTTTTTTTTTCTTTTCCTTGTGATTTGATTGTTCCTTTCGGTTAACCTAAAGTTATTTTAGGAAATTAAATATTAGCTTTCTATAAAAGGTTTTGTCTAGTCGATGGTGGTTGCTCCCATATCCAAGAAGGCCATGTGCCTCGCCACGTCAGTACTGGGAACCAATTATGGAAATTAATATTTAATGGAATTAATAACTTAAGGTGACTTGGGTCGAACGTGTTAAGTTTCGCAGGAGATCCAAGTCAAAACCTAAAAGAATAAATAGATTAAGTTTTGGATCAAATGTGTTAAGTTCCACAGGTGATCCAAAATTTAATTTAAAAGAACACATGGTAGCTATGAAAAGGTTAAGACCTTTGTATAAAATTTTTGTACAGTGGAACCTCTAGGTTTTCCGAGTAGCAACCAACAATTGGTATCAGAGCTAGGGTTTTGCCTCTGTGTATTTGGTATTAGGTTAATTATGCACATGTCATACATAATTTAGGCAGGTTAATAGTAGGATGTGCTAATTTTGTGGATGCAGGATCCAACTATTATGGCTTTTAATTATTATGTGTGTGATTGGACCCTTGGACATGTCAAGGGCATTTATATGTGTGTGCATGATTGTATTAAAATACAGCAGGAGCTGTATTTAGTTTTATTAGGATTTTATTTTTGATCTAGATACATGTACATTCCTTTTATGGAATATAGGATCAAAAATGTAAAATTCTATTTATGTCGCGGATCGAATCTTGCAAAGCGTGGAACCTTCTAAGGACCAGAGGCGCAGCGAAACTAGGAGCAAGATGGAGGCGACAGCTAGACCCGGTGGCGGTGGCCAAATATGGCAGCAGCTTGGGATGACAACACACGGAGGACAACTAGAGATAAAAGCCATAATAGTTGAAAATTAGATTTTCTATTTATTGCTTTTATATTGTGCTGTGTGTGCATGTTAGTTTACAAGTTTAGTAGGCTAGCATAGTTAAAATTCCTCATTTATAAATAACTAAGTGGGAGAGGGATTTTTAAGTAAATCCCATGGTCTCCATTACTGGTTTGTAAGTGATGCAAACAAGCTTGCGCGTTGGCTCTGAGTGCCTTCCTCCATAACGGATGAGCTTGTTTGCAGATCACTAGAACAAACTTCCATTATTGGATGACTATAGGAAGTTAATTAAGAGCGTGTGATCTTCCCCAACGGAAGGGGCATAATCTTATTAATGGACTTAGTGTCAAGTAATGGTATACACTTAGACACATCTAATAGTATCCTCCCCATCGGAGTCACTGCTATTATTTGTGTGACCAAATGATACCAACTATTAATTTTATTTGTCAAAAAGTTAGGTTGACAAGATAATAAAATTAATGGGTTAAAA
The DNA here is from genome assembly GCF_018446385.1 of Zingiber officinale. Lineage (NCBI taxonomy): Eukaryota > Viridiplantae > Streptophyta > Magnoliopsida > Zingiberales > Zingiberaceae > Zingiber > Zingiber officinale. The sequence goes on along the minus strand of NC_055995.1, from coordinate 59,361,388 downwards.
CCCTCCTTTTACAAATGTTGAATTTGTATACGTCCACACTAACATGGCATACAAAATTCACGGTGTTTTGAGGTGTTGGTTAATTTAAAATAATATTGTTTGAGGAATCAATATTATTCTAAATTTAGAGTTCTGACCAAAAGTTATTTGTGATTCTTAGGATGACTTTCAACCCACTGTCCATCATACTTCAACAGAATAGACTTACTGGACCTAATTACATAGATTGGAAAAGGAACCTGGACATTGTTCTTACTGCTGAAAGCTATAAATTTGTACTGACTGAGCAGTGCCCTGAAGCACCTACTGGTGAATCTACCCAAGAGGAGATTGAATATCATAGGAAATGGGTAAAAGCAGATGAGATGGCGCGGTGTTACATTTTGGCTTCAATGTCAAATGTATTGCAACATCAGCATCAAGATTTACCAACAGCCTATGATATTATGAATAATCTCAAGGAACTCTTTGGTCATCAGGATAGGGCTTCTAGGCAAGAAGCCATGAGAAAGATAATGACAGCCACCATGCAAGAGGGTACTCCTGTGAGGGATCATATCCTAAAGATGATGGCTTATCTGAACGAGATACAGATCCTTGGAGGAGAAATTGATGGGGAAACCCAGATCGATATGATCCTCCAAACGCTACCTAGAAGTTTTGAGCAGTTCCGCTTGAACTATAATATGAATAAGAGGATTTATTCATTAGCGGAACTACTGACAGAACTTCAAGCAGCAGAAGGATTATTTCGTCACAATTCTCAAATTCACTATGCTGAAAATGGTTCTACTTCTAAACCGAGAGGAAAGAAGAAGAAGAAACAAGCTGGCTCAGCAAAGAAAGTGAATAAAACTCAGAGTACTGGATTTAAAGCTGGAGTGAAGAAGCCGAAGGGCAAGTGCTTCATCTGCAAGCAGTCAGGGCATTGGAAGGCGGACTGTCCTCGTAGGAATCAGAACAACAAAGGTATATCTCATGCTCTAGTTGTTGAAACATGTTTAGCGGTGTTATCTACCAGCACCTGGTGTGTAGATACGGGAGCCACTGATCATGTCTGCAATTCCCTGCAGGGGTTCCAGGAAACCCGACGACTAACTGAAGGAGAGATTACCGTCTACATGGGGAATGCTACTAAGGTGGCGGCTGTTGCAGTGGGAGACGTCTACTTATCTTTTAGTAGAAATAGAAATTTGGTTTTAAGAAATTGTCTTTATGTACCCAGTTTTAGAAAGAATTTAATTTCAGTTTCTAAACTGTTTTAAGATGGATATTCAGTTTCTTTCAGTAACGATGTAGTTATTAAAAGAAATAAAGTGATTATCTATTCTGGTGCATTAGTTGCAATTTGTATACTTTAAATCCAATTTCTTCCACAAGGCAAAACATGGAAATTTATAACTCATCTTTTAACTCTAATAAAAGAAAAGAACCTTCGGAAATGAACCAAGCATATCTTTGGCATCTAAGGCTTGGTCATATTAACTTAAGTAGGATTCAGAGGCTTATAGCTGATGGACTTTTGAGTTCGTTAGAGTTGGAAAACTTTTTCAACTTGTGAATCTTGCTTGGAAGGTAAAATGACCAAGAGGTCGTTCAAGGCCAAGGGGTATAGAGCCAAAGAAGTGCTGGAATTGGTTCATTCTGATTTGTGTGGTTCTATGTCTGTCCAAGCAAGAGGAGATTTTGAATATTTTGTCTCTTTTATAGATGATTATTCAAGATACGAATATATTTACCTAATGCGCCGCAAGTTCGAGTGCTTTGATAAGTTCAAAGAGTACAAGACTGATGTGGAAAAACGACTAGGTAAAAGTATCAAGACACTACGATCTGATCGTGGTGGCGAATACCTCTTAGGAGAGTTTAGGAATTACTTATCAGAGGTGGATTCAATCCCAACTATCCGTCTGGTACACCCCAACAGAATGGTGTGGCAGAGCGAAGGAATAGGACTCTTATGGAGATGGTTAGATCGATGATGAGTTATTGAATTACAAATTCGTTTTGGGGATATGCTCGGAAACAGTGTACATTCCGAACTTAGTACCTTCTAAATCGGTTTCTTCTACTCCCACGAATTGTGGAATGGGCGAAAGTCCAATCTAAGACATATTCGGTTTAGGGTAGTCCACATGTCTTGAAACCGAGATCTTGATAAGTTAGAATCTCGTACAGAAGTTCGCGTGTTTGTAGGGTATTCCAAAGGAACGAAAGGTGGTTTATTTTATAGTCCTAAAGACCAGAAGGTCATTGTTAGCACCAATGCCCAGTTTTTAGAAGAAGACTATATAATGGATCATAAGCCCAGTAGCAAAGTTGTTTTAGAAGAACTTAGAGAGGACACGTCTACTTCAGTACCAACAGTACAAGATGAAGTACCACAAGAGACTGCAACACGTGTCACACATGATACACAACCACAGACAGTGCCTCGTCGTAGTGGGAGGGTTGTAAGGCAGCCTGAAAGATTCATGTTTTTGGGGGAGTCTTTGGACTTGATCCCGGGTAAACATGAACCTGATCCACGAACATATGACGAAGCACTCCAAGATATAGATGCAGCATTTTGGCAAAAGACAATGAATTCTGAAATAGAGTCTATGTACTTTAATAAGGTCTGGGAGCTTGTTGAACCATCTGATGGTGTAAAAGCCGTTGGATGTAAGTGGATCTACAAAAGGAAAAGAGGGACAGACGGGAAGGTAGAAACTTTCAAAGCTAGGCTTGTTGCGAAAGGGTACACTCAGAAAGAGGGAATCGATTATGAGGAAACTTTTTCACCGGTAGCCATGCTTAAGTCTATCCGGATACTCTTGTCCATTGCAACTCATATGGATTATGAGATCTGGCAAATGGATGTCAAGACAGCTTTCCTTAATGGAAGTCTTGAAGAGAACATCCATATGAAGCGACTAGAAGGGTTCATTGAAAAAGGCAAAGAGCATCTAGTGTGTAAGCTCAATCGGTCCATTTATGGACTGAAGCAAGCTTCAAGATCTTGGAACATCCGGTTTAATGAAGTAATCTAGTCATATGGATTTATTCAAAGTCCGGATGAGTCTTGTGTATATAAGAAGTGTAACGGAAACGTGGTGGTATTTCTTGTACTATACGTAGATGATAATTTGTTAATTGGCAACAATGTCAAGGTATTATTAGACGTAAGGGTATGGTTGTCCAAACAATTTGATATGAAGGACTTAGGAGAATGTGCACACATTCTTGGGATCAAAGTAATAAGGGATCGCAAGAAAAGAATGTTTTGTCTGTCCCAAGCTTCATATATAGATACAATCCTTGCTCGTTTTAGCATGCAAGATTCTAAGAAAGGTTTCTTACCTTTTAGGCATGGAATAGCTCTATCTAAAGAGATGTCTCCTAAGACATCAAAGGAGATAGAAAGACATGAAAGCAGTTCCTTATGCCTCGGCTGTAGGAAGCCTTATGTATGCAATGCTATGTACGAGACCAGATATTTGTTTTGCCATGGGCATGGTCAGCAGATATCAGAGTAACCCTGGACAAGGACATTGGACTGTGGTAAAACATATATTAAAGTACCTGAGAAGGACTAGAGATTATATGCTAGTTTACTAAGTAGACGATTTGCTCCCTGTGGGTTACACGGATTCAGATTTCCAATCAGATAGGGACAACAGTAAGTCTACATCAGGCTATGTGTTTACTTTAGGAGGTGGAGCCATTTCATGGAGGAGTGTTAAGCAGAAATGCGTTTCAGACTCAACCATGGAAGCAGAGTATGTAGCAGCCTCTGAGGCAGCTAAAGAAGCAGTATGGCTCAGGAACTTTCTAATGGACTTAGATGTGACTCCTGGTTTGCCCAAAATCATCACAATTTATTGTGATAATAGCGGTGCAGTTGCAAACTCGAAGGAACCATGAGCTCATAAGGCAAGTAAACATATAGAGCGCAAGTACCACCTAATACGAGATATCGTGAAGCGAGGAGAAGTTGTCATCGCCAAGATTGCATCAGCGGATAACCTGGCAGATCCTTTCACTAAGGCCCTTCCGGTGAAAGCTTTCGATCGACATCTGGAGGGAATGGGAATCAGATGTATGGTAGAAGATATGGCAGCTTAGTCATTAGTATAAGTGGGAGATTGTTGGAGTGTATACTGAAAGCCTAAGCTTTTGTAAACATTTGTTTTGAATAAAGAATCACATTTGGTCAAATTATCTACATTTGTTTGTAGTTGTTCAATTAATTTATATTGTAGATAACATAGCATGTGGTGTCACATGCAGAAGATGATGTTATCAGTACCTTATAAATTATAAATAGTAGCTCACGACCAAAATGGAAAGGAACAAATCATTAGAAGGTCGTAGTGTAATTAGGTATCAGTTTATCTTGATTGTATAATTACATTAGTAAACTTAGAGTGTATTGAGTAGGACCATTTGAGGTCGTTTCTTTTATACTGACTTTATAAAGGAACAAAGACCTCAGTTATTATGGAAGTGTGTGCTCTTAATCCTAATATAATAACAAGCACATATGTTTGATATTTATTTCTTTAATTTATCAATGGGTGAGATTTAGTTCGATGAATCAATAAGCTCGATAAATTGGGAAATGGTATCACTTATAGTGTGTGTTGTTGATTATAGAAGGAAGTTGTATCCTAGAGATACTAGGTTGATAATGTCCTCAAGAGGAGCTCATAAGGATTGTCATGTTAAACCCTGCAGGTGGACTTAGTCCGACATGATGATAAAGTTGAGTGGTACTACTCTTGGACTAAGATATTAATTAAATGAGTTGTCAATAACTCACTTAATTAGTTGACATTTGATATCTTAAACACAGGGAGACTAACACACTCATAATAAGAAGGAGCCCAAAAATGTAATTTGGGATTGGTGCGGTAGTTCAATAATAGTTCTCTAGTGGAATGAATTATTATTGATAAAATTAAGTTGTGTGTTCGGGGCGAACATGGGATGCTTAATTTTATCGGGAGACCAAAACCAATTCCTCCTCTCGGTCTCTATCGTAGCCTCTTATTTATAGAGTACTATACCCACCTATACCCACCTTCTATACCCACCTAAAGGGGGCCGGCCAAGCTAGCTTGGGAACCAAGCTAGGGCCGGCCTAAGCATTGTTTAGGGTGGCCGGCCCTAGCTTGAACCCAAGCTAGAGGGGGCCGGCCACATTAAATTAAAAAAAGAATTTTAATTTTAATTTTTTATTATGTGGAAGATATAATTTATTACAGAGAATTAAAATTAAAATATCTCTCTTTAAAAGATCTATAAAAGATTAAAAGAAAGAGATTAGATCTCTTTCCTTATTTGTAGATTGGAAAGATATTTTATTTTTTCTTTTTGAAAATTATTCACATGTAGAAAATTAAAATTATAGAAATTTCTTTTTATCAACCATGAAGGGATTTTAAAAGGAAATTTTATTTTTTAAAATTTCCAAAGACAAATAAGGAAGTTTTAATTGTTGATTGAAACTCTCCTAATTTTTCTATTTGAGGTGGTCGGCCATGATTAGTTGATTAAGAAATTTTATTAAATTTTTCTTAATTAATTATTGTCAAAGAAAGTTAAGGAAATTTTATTATAAAAGAAGGGGTAGGGGTGCCTTCATGGGGACAACCTTTATTATTCTCCCTCTCCTATTCCTTGGTGTGGCCGGCCAACATCTTCTCCCTCTCTTCCTCTTTGTGGTGGCCGAAACATCCCTCTTGCTTGGAGTTCTTGTGGTGGCCGGATACTACTTGGAGAAGAAGAAGAAGAAGAAGGAGAGAAAGCTTGCATCCCTTGGAGCTTGGTTGATGTTTTCCTTCTTCCTTGGTGAAGCTCTTTTGTTTTGGCCGAACCTAGCTAGGGAGGACAAGAAGGTGATTGGTGGTTTCTCATCTTGGAAGATCGTTGCCCACACAACGTCCGAGGTTAGAAGAGGAATACGGTAGAAGATCAAGAGGTCTTTCTAGAAGGTATAACTAGTAATTTTTCCTTTCCGCATCATACTAGTTATTTATGGAAATAATACCAAATACAAGAGGCTTACGATTCTAGAATTTCGAATATGTTTTTTGATGTTGTGTTTTTTTATTTTTTTTTCTTTTCCTTATGATTTGATTGTTCCTTTCGGTTAACCTAAAGTTATTTTAGGAAATTAAATATTAGCTTTCTATAAAAGGTTTTGTCTAGTCGGTGGTGGTTGCTCCCATATCCAAGAAGGCCATGTGCCTCGCCACATCAGTACTGGGAACCAATTATGGAAATTAATATTTAATGGAATTAATAACTTAAGGTGACTTGGGTCGAACGTGTTAAGTTTCACAGGAGATCCAAGTCAAAACCTAAAAGAACAAATAGATTAAGTTTTGGATCAAATGTGTTAAGTTCCGCAGGCGATCCAAAATTTAATTTAAAAGAACACATGGTAGCTAGGAAAAGGTTCAGACCTTTGTACAAAATTTTTGTACAGTGGAACCTCTAGGTTTTCCGAGTAGCAACCAATAATTTAGTTGTAGTGTTCCTCTATCTTTGTGTTCATTGCTTGATACTGGAGGTTGCTGAACCTCAGGGTGGAGCAATCACAGTATTATGGTACAAGACAATGGTTAGACGACTCAGCTAACATTGTCTCTATCAGTTGGCTTAAGACCTTGACCACGTGATCATTTTACCAGATATTATAGTCTATATCTCATATTAGAGGGTTTGACCTTTTATTAGTATTTGTTGAGGGACATATATAGGATGATTATGATGGTGGTGGAGATATCTTCTTGATGGGTGGACTCTCAGTCAGGAGGTTGTGTGAATCTTTGTACTTGAGATTGATATTCTTTTATTGCGGATGTTTGAGTATCTAAGAGAATGAGATGATGAGATTTAGCAGACTTTTTGGATACAACTAGTTTGTTGGCAGTGAGTGTTAAAGGTTAGATGACTTCCTTTTTCACTATCATTGTACATGAAGTTATCAGGTTTGATTGATGTTGAGGATGCTTTTGATTGGTAGATATTGGGAGATCAGGTGTGGTGATATGTTGTCTTTTGATGATCTATTAGTGGATATTTGGGTTGATGATATGCTATTTGGTGTTTGACGTTGATAGCGATATGGGGAGTAACACATGTGTGATATATATGGATTTGTTGATTTGTAGTTGGTGATTAGATTACAGACTTATTGTTGGGGATCTTACGGTTGAGTGAGCCTGTCGTACGTACATTATGAGTCATTGGCGTTACCATTTAGGCATACCGTGCCTTAGATGTTGTTATGGACTCGATGTACTTGGTATTGCTAGGGTGTTTGAATCAGTTTTCATTGACGATGTTGTGATCTATTCCCGATCCAAGGTGGATCACGTACACTATCTTCGCATAGTTCTAGAGATGTTTCGACGGGCACATCTATATATGAAGTTCAGTGATGCGTATTTGGATTGTCTTCTGTGAGATTTCTATGACACATGGTCACCAGTAGAAGTAGTAATGGATCCACAGGAGATAGAGGTTGTTACCAATTGGGAGTAGTCGTAGTTTATACAGGAGATTCGCTGTTTCCTTGGTCTAGTTGGATATTGCTGGAGAGTGGTTGAGGATTTCTCTAGCATTGATATGTCGTTGACTGGACTGTCTAGGAAGGGAATAAAACTTTCCTGGACGGATGCTTACGAGATCAGTTTTGGGAGTTGGACGAAAAGTTGTTAATTGCACTGTCTTAGTTATGCTTTCTAGTGTAGACGGATTTGTACTATACACAGATGTATCATACCTGAGGTTTGGTGCAGTTCAGATATAGCATGGGCGGAGCAGTCTCATGCCAGTATACCGAATTAGCATGGGATGGGAATGAGATCCTTTGATTTCCATGGGAGATTATGTGTGTTTCCGAGTCACTCTTATCCGGGAGGAGTTACTACATGAAACATATTGATCTAGATTTGTGATACATTCAGTTGACACCTGATGCATGGAGACTTAGAGCATTCTGATGGTGGAACGATATGAAGAAAGACATCGCGGATTTTATAGCTTGATGTCTAGTATGTCAGCCAGTGGAGGTTGAGCATTGGAGATCAGTAGGATTGTTTCAGTAGACTCGTATTTTGGAGTGGAGTTGGGATCATGTTATGATGGATTTTGTTGTAGGATTACCCAGGACATGGAGAGGGTATGATGGTTTGGGTAATCATTGTTGGGTAATCATGCTATCGATTTGTAGGACGTATTCTTTTGGATTGAGTAGCAGAGTTATACTGTAGAGAGATTACCGGACTTCATGGTATATCTCTAAGTGTTATATTCGATGGAGATTCATGATTTTTCGTCTTGGTTTTGACCGAGATTACAGCAGACTTTGGTTCAGAGTTTCGCTTTAGTACAGATTTTCACTCTTGGATGGATGGATAATTTGAGCGCCCTATACAGATGATGGAGGATCTATTGATGGTGGATTATGGATTTCAGAGATAGTAGATTTTAGCCACAGTTGGTTAGGCAATAGTGTCGGAGTAGTGGAAGCAGGATGGACTCATGACTCACAAAGTCATCGTTATTCACGTGGAAGTGAATCATCACAGTTTGAGAGTTGTTCATATTACTTGGATGAGTGGTATATGAGTATGTTGATTGGTGGTTACCTTAGATGTGGATCCCTGAGTTGACCAGTAAATTTGGGGACTAAATTTTTATTAGTGGGAAAAAATGTAAGATACCGTAAAATTTAAAATAATAAATATTATTGGACGAAAAGTCTTATTGGATTTTTTGGGATTTTTTAAAAAATTTTCGGGATTTAAACGAAGCCCGTATGATCCGTTTTGAGAGGATGGATTCGGGGTATAGTGAAAGTCTGTTTGGAATACCCCTTAAATAGAAGTTGATTAGGGAATAAACTTAGAGATTAATTAAGCTAACCTAAGTTAATAATCCCTAAAATCCCGATTCACTCCCCCCGATCTTCTCCTCCTTAAATCGCGGTCGAAACTCCTTTCCCTCTCTGGCGATTCCTCCTCGCCCGATCGCCGGCCACCGCGAGTTCACCGCCGGTGGTAGTCTTTCCCTCCGCGTACTACACCGACGCCCTCTCCTTCTTGCCTCTCTCTCGTGTCTCTACTCTAGATCGCCGACGGAGAGGTTTCTTCCACCGCGATCACGGCCTCGCCGAGTTACTTGAAGAAGGGTCGTTGGAGCTCTAAGGGTATCGATCATCTCCTTTTGAGCAGGCGTCTCGGTGGCTGTTTCTTGCGGATGGTCGATGGTGATCCGGTAGAGCTAGGGCACCGCGGGGAGAGGTTGATTCGTGTCTTTTCTAGCCGATCGAGCTTCTTTTGCCTCTCCTCTTCGATCTACTCGCAGGGGGGGGGGGTGAACTGGATCATCATCAGTGGAAGTGGATCACACGACGCCAACTAGAGGTGATTGGTTAAGGTAAGGAAGTGTCGGGAAGTGCTGTGAATTCAAAGATTCTTGTGTAATTGGGTTCGTTTGTGATGTTCTTCCTGATGCTGGACTCGTGGGAGGCATTGGATTAACTTCTTGGTGGATTCTTCGTGAGCATATCACTGTCACTTCACTTCTTGTAGCTGTAAGGTTTCGGTTTAAGATTTGGGGGCTGCTTGAGGTGAATAAGGTTCTGTTTGTTAGGGTTCCAGTGAATTCATTGCTGTACAGTTGCTTCATAGGCTGATTCCTGAAAGAATTTGGTGCAGAATTACCTTGGTAGCTATCGGGCAAAGGTTTGTAGGATTTTGAGCTACTGAATTTCTGTCAAAAACCTCACGGTAGGTGATTTCTAGTGAGGTATTTCTACTATTTTCATTAGTATGTGCTAGATTAGGTGTTTTAATGGGTAGTAAGGTATGGTTATTCTTGTTTAGATTTTTTTGTGGTTAGTGTAGGTGCAGCGGAGACAGACAAGAGGGGGGTGAATTGCTGAAAACAAAAATTAAAACTACCCTCCCCAGATTTCAACTCAGAAATAAATGCAGTAGTAAAATAATAGAGACAGAAAATAAAAGCAGAAACAGAATTTTAACCTGGTTACAACCAAGAGGGTTGTTAATCCAGGGCAGTGAAAAGTGCACTAAGAAAATTCTCCTTTGTTGAAGGCGGAGAAGCCTTTTACACTCTAATGGCTCAGAACTACTGCTAGGAAATGGTTACAGAGTTGAATGTAGAAGTTGTTGTTAATTCCTAGTTCCAGGGGCCTTTAAATAGCCTTTGGAAATCTGATCTCGAGGGTCCAAGGCGCCTCCAATAGGGGTCCGAGGCGCCTCCAAGAGGTGAGTGGATAAAACTTTATCCCCGGCTTGAAACAATCACTTTGACCTGTTGAAGGCGCCTTCAAGCTGGAGGCGCCTCCAAGCCTGATGGAGGCGCCTCCAAGCTGGCAGCTCCAATTTCAGCTTGGTTTCTTCAGCTTCCGACGCTCCGTTCTTTGAGGTGATTGCGGCCAACGGAAATAGGGCTCACTCGAACCCAATTCCCGGCCTTCTCCTCGAGCAGCCTTCCGTCCCGGCTTAACGTCCCTCGAACGCTGCGCACGCTCTTCACGCTCACCGGTGTACTCTTTTGCAGCTCTCTCGTCCTTCGGACGCACCGAGCCCGTCGACTCCCTTCCCGTGTCGTCCTTCTCGCTAGCTGCGTCTTCCGCTCGACTTCCTGTGCTCCTAAGCTCCTGCACACTCAGACACAGGGATCAAACACAACAGGACCAAACCAACTTGGTTGATCACATCAAAACTGCCACGGGGTCCAACAATCTCCCCCTTTTTTATGTGCATCAACCCAAGTTCAAGTTAGGGTTTTAAATAGACATAAATAGTAATTTTAAAGGAAATTACTAAACTAACAAGTTTAAGCATAAATTTGTAATAAATAAAATTACAACACAGTTTAGAAAAATATTAAAAAGTTTTTAATTTTCTAATTTTCCTAACTCCCCCTGAACTTGTACCTTTCTCTCCCCCTTTGATCACAGCAAAAAATGGGGTACCAACAAGGGAATACTAATAAAAAATTATTAAGGTAGAAAAAATATTGAGCAGAAGTGAAGTTTTAGAAAAAATTTATAAGTTAAATTGAACTTTCAGAAAAAATTTCTAGGAAAGAAAAAATTCTAAGTAAGAATTTTCAAAGAAATTCTAAGAAAAAAATGTTTGTTAAACTTTCAAAGCATTATTTAATTCTTATTTTTAATGCTTTTTCAGAAAGTTAATTAAACATTTTCTTTCAATATTTTAGCTTTCAGGTCGTGGCGAGGCACTAGGCCTTCTTGGTTATTGGAGCAACAACCACTTCCTTAGACAAAGCTTCCATAAATAATTTCAATGTTTAATTTTCTTACTTTAAAGCTTTTAACTTAAAAGAAATTAATTTAGCACAGATTTTGGAACCCAACAGAGGTTCCTTCCTACTGGATTAATCAGATATCTAGGGGGTACATAAATTTTGAGCACTTTTCTAAGTTGACCCTGATGGTTTCTAATGTACCAGTTTAATTTTTCATAAGTTCTTAATTTTGATTCAAGAAATTTATTTAAGCACGCATCAGATTCCAATTTTTCAATTTCTAATTTTAATCTCTCATTTTCTGATTTTATATTATCGTACATTTCAAGTGGACATGCTTTTACTAATTTCATTTTTAATTCCTTATTTTCTTTTCCTAATTCGTATAAGTCTTTAGAAAGCGATTTAATAAATCGAAAAGACTGAGACGAGGTTAGATTGCGTACCTTACTTACCTGATCTGGTGACGCTCCCCCTTCACTGCTGCTTTCTTCTTCTGATGTTCCTCCCCCTTCATCGATGCTCATCTCTGAGCTTGGGTCTTCTTCCGGCTGATGGTTTGCCATTAGCGCTAACCCCGAGAATTCTTCGATGTCTGACTCAGAGGATGACGAATCTGACCAGGTAGCCTTCAGGTTCTTGTGCTTGGAGGGTTCTGGTTTCTTGTATTTTGACTTTTCCCTGTCTTTCTCCTTTCTCTTTAGCTTTGGGCAGTCATCTTTGATGTGCCCCTCTTCATTGCAGTTGTAGCAACGAACCGTCCTCTTCTTTCGATGATACCTCTGCGATTTAAATTTATTACTATTGAAAAACTTATTGAAGCGTCTTACCAGTAGTGCCGCTTCGGATTCGTCGACTGAGGCTTTGGAGTCAGAACAGTTCGTTTTTTCCTTTAAGGCAATGTTCTGACTGGTCTTCTCTATTCCATTGGGCTCTGAAACTCAAGATTCGTGAAGTTCAAAAGTAGAAAACAATTGTTCAAAAGTACTTACCTCGAGGTCCTAAGAGATGTAGTACGCATCTACTAAGGAGACCCACTCTAGAGTTCTTGGGAAGGCATTGAGCGCGTATCGGATAGAATCCCAGTTGGTTACCTCTTCTCCAAGGTTCGTTAGTTGCGTTATCAACTCCTTGATTCTTGCTTGGAGTTGCGCTACCTTCTCGCCTTGGTTCATCCGGAGGTTCGTCAGTTGGTTCCGGAGGATGTCGCGCTTCGCTAGCTTCGCTCCGGAGGTACCTTCGTGAAGCTCCAGGAATTTTTCCCAGAGATCTTTCGCGGAGTCGTAGCTTCCGATCCGATTTACCTCCTACGGCGGCAGAACGCTGAGTAGGTGGAACTCAGCCTTTCCATTGGCGACGAAATCTGCTTGCTTCTTTTTCGTCCAGGTATTTTCTTCCTTATCTTTTGGAACTGCATAGCCATATTTCATTATTAAAAGAATGTCACATTCGATTTTAAAAAATACCTCTATTTTACGCTTCCATGTGGTGAAGTCTCCGTCGAACTTCGGGGGATGGATGTTCGCTCCGTCCATCGTCTTGATCGTAGTGCTTTAGTTGGTGGTTAGTCTTTCTGAGGCGATCAGACTCTGATACCAATTGTAGGTGCAGCGGAGACCAGCAAGAGGGGGGTGAATTGCTGAAAACAAAAATTAAAACTACCCTCCCCGGATTTCAACTCAGAAATAAATACAGTAGTAAAATAATAGAGACAGAAAATAAAAGCAGAAACAGAATTTTAACCTGGTTACAGCCAAGAGGGTTGTTAATCCAGGACAGTGAAAAGCGCATTAAGAAAATTCTCCTTTGCTGAAGGCGGAGAAGCCTTTTACACTCTAATGGCTCAGAACTACTGCTAGGAAATGCTTACAGAGTTGAATGTAGAAGTTGTTGTTAATTCCTAGTTCCAGGGGCCTTTAAATAGCCTCTGGAAATCTGATCTCGAGGGTCCAAGGCGCCTCCAATAGGGGTCCAAGGCGCCTCCAAGAGGTAAGTGGATAAAACTTTATCCGCGGCTTGAAACGGTCACTTTGACATGTTGAAGGCGCCTTCAACAAGCTTGAAGACGCCTTCAAGCTGGAGGCACCTCCAAGCCTGATGGAGCGCCTCCAAGCTGGCAGCTCCAATTTCAGCTTGGTTTCTTCAGCTTCCGATGCTCCGTTCTTTTTGGTGATTGCGGCCAACCAGAATAGGGCTCACCCGAACCCAATTCCCGGCCTTCTCCTCGAGTAGCCTTTCATCCCGGCTTAACGTCCCTCGAATGCCGTGCACGCTCTTCACGCCCACCGAAGTACTCTTCCGCAGCTCTCTCGTCCTTCGGACGCACCGAGCCCGTCGGCTCCCTTCCCGTGCCGTCCTTCTCGCTAGCTGCGCCTTTCGCTCGACTTCCTGTGCTCCTAAGCTCGTGCACACTCAGACACAGGGATCAAACACAGCAGGACTTAACCAACTTGGTTGATCACATCAAAACTACCACGGGGTTCAACAGTTAGTAGATGGATTAATTTAATTCATATTGATATTAGATTAGGGATATTTTTGGATTGGAAGAGTTATGAGTGGGATAATTGAAGTATGTTAACAAGGAGAGTTAACTAATCGAATTAGATTGATTCATGAGGAGAGTTGATTAGTGTGATGATTGTGGATTATGTTTGGATTTAGAAAGAGTTAGATTTAAGGATGGACTTATCATCTACTCTGGTTTGGATATTTATGTGGAATTAAATAGAGTGACCTGATTAACGTAGGATTAGGTTGTGGGTTTAGCTAGTTGTTGTTTATATAAATAGCTAAACTGTATATCATGTGACTCGCGGGACTTGGATTCGGGACGAGCATCTCGACGTGAGACTACTTGATACGATCTACGTATAAAGGCGGGTATTTCTTCCTTGGCTCTATGTAGATTTTTATTGAGCTTAGTGCATGGTTATTATGTAATGGTTTAGGCTGCTTTACCTTATATCGTGTTCGTTGGTTGCTTTCCTGCTTGATACTTATGCTTAACCCTTGTGATGATCTATTTAATTCTTATACAGTCTACACTTTGGATTATCTATACTCTGTGGTATTTGAGTATATGTAGAGTATGTATGGTAGGGGATGGTTCGCTGGCGGTGTTCATATGATGATTGTCCATTTGTATGTCGTGTACACATTTATCCGGTGTGATGATTGGAGGAGTTGTGTTGATTGTATATTTGTTGTATATATATGTGTCCTGTAACGACCCAATTTTCCCTATCTCAAGTTCTAAATATCCTTAAAAATATTTGGAAATGCTTTTAAAATATTCTAGAGATTTTTAGGAATTTTTAGAGTATTTTTATGTAATTTTTGGAGTTCGTTTGGTATTTTTACCGAGAGGAGAAAGTTTAAAAAAAAAAAAGGATTGTAGAAGCTAGGTTTCGAACCCAGCTCCTCTGACCCAAGCAAAACCGGCCCAACCAGCTGAGCTACACGGTTTTGTTAACCTTATATGGTGAGAATTAAGTTTATAGCATAGTTAATGATTAGTGAATTAATTGAAAAAAAATGCGCGGCTGAGGGATTGAAGCCGAGACCTCTTGTTTCGGTTAAAAACTGGTTAACCAGCTGTGCCGGTGAGTTTTGTTAATTAAGGAAAGAATGAATTATATTTAAGGTATAGTTAATAATAATAAAAAACTCTAGTTATAAGAAAGGGAATTAGGTTTTTGATTTCCGAAAAACAAACATTTCCTCTCAAAATCTTCTTCTCTCTCGCGAACAGCGACGGCGGCGGCGACTCCACTGTTCGGGCGGAGAAGGCGACGGAGCTAGGCCTTTTTTCCGGCCGGTCTTCACTCCACCGTGACCCTCTCGTCGTGGGGAGCTCGCGGACGCAAAGAAACCACCAAGATCTTCATCTCTCCGCAAACCCTAGAAGCTGCCGTCGGTTGTAAGTTCAAGAAAAGCCTAATGTGAGTTGCTTCTCACCTGCTGTAGGAGTAGTTCCCTTCGATTGGTTTTCGATTGGTTTGGTTTCTTGCCACGATTGTGGATTTTTCGTGTGGCCTTGCCATGTTGTTCCCTTTTTGGTTAGGGTTTTGTTTTGTTGAAGTTTTAGAAGCATGCGTTTTTGTTTTCCTTGCTTTTAAATTCTGTAGTAGCAAGAATTAGTATCCTGTTGCTAGATATGGGATTTGATTTTATTCTGTGATGTTCTTGAAGTAACTCAAGGTTTCTGTGCTTGATTCGGTTGAGATCTTAGAGTAGATTTTGTTAAGTGTATAATGCAGATTTAGTTAAGTGTATAATGCAGATTTGATTAAGATCACAAGTGCAGATTTTATAAGTTTAATATGCTGATTTTTGTTAAATCTAGTATACTGAAGATTTTTGATATTAGATGAGTGGGGAAACTGAGATAATTGAAATCAATTTGGAAGTTTAGATCTCCTCATAGTGCAGTTTTAAAAGATTATAGTGAAGTTTGATTAAGTCTTTAGAGTATATAGATTTGAGGTTCTTTAATCTGAACATGAGGTTTAGATAATTTGCTTATGTTAAATCTGAGCATGAGGTTTAGGTAATTTGCTTACATTAAATCTGAGCATGAGGTTTAGATAAATTGCTTATGTTGAATCTGAGCTTGAGGTTTAGCTATGCTACTTCCATTCAAGTATATGGATAACATCTGTGATTAGCTGATTCTAGAATTTTAAATGGAATACGAGTTATAATATCTTTATTGAGTGAATTCTAGATAAGCTGTGTATTAGTCATATTATGGAAAGGAAGTTTGAGAGACGATGAAAATCTGTACTAGCCAGAATATGTTTTCTTTTGTTAAGTTTCTTTGCAGAATTTCTGTTAAGCAAGTGCAGATTTTGTTAAGCTAGTATGCAGATTTCTGTTAAGCTATTATGCAGATTTTTATCAAGCTAGTATGCAGATTTTTGTTAAGCATTAGTATAGATTTCTGATAAGTATTGTATGTGTAGATTTCTTTTGTATTCTATGCATGATTATGTGTTACATAGTTAGTTTCATTTATAGATGCATACGAAAGATACCCTAACAGTATTTTGGGTTTAAGGAAAGTATAAGAAGGATAGAGAAAAGTATAAGAAAGATAAAGAAAGGAAAGAAAAAGGCCAAGGCCTTAAGTAGATCCCAAAGTCAAGACTTTAGGGATTTTGGCACACGAGGTGCTTATTAAAATGCCAAGGCATTTAAAGAAGTAGTAAATAAGATAATAAGTATTTTACTTTTAAAGTGCATGTACCGGACACAAGGTCCAAGGGATGAGCTCCAAGTTGCCCCTAGGCACAAGGCCTAGAAGTATCTTAGTAGTTTCGGGATTAGCTATCTCGATTCTTATTAAGAATGCGCGCAAAGTGGTACAATGCCGGGCCCAAAAGATGTTTATTATTATTTTGAAGTATTAAAGTATAAGTTTTGAAACAAATGAAACAAGCTTCAAATATGTTTAGAATTAGAAAGTTTAGTTTCTTGTTATTTGAAGCATGCAGTAGTAGTTTTATTTGTTTCTTGCTATTAGATTATTCAGCATGTTTAGCTTTATTTGCTCTCAGCATGCAGTTATAGTTTTATTGGATTTTGAGCATGAATAGCTATACATGTTTAGTATTTCGGTTAGTATGATTCCTTTATTGGATTATGAGCATGATTAGCTATACATGTTAGTATTTCAGATAGTATGATTCCTTTGCTATTTATGAGCATGAGTAGTTTTACATGTTAGCATTCAGTTTTAGCATATTTTTATTTATATACATGCATATCGAGTTTTTGTGAGTAGATAGCGCTCACTAAGCTTTATGCTTATAGACTGCACTTCCTCCTACTGCAGATAAAGGAAAGGAAAAGATTTAGCAAGAAAGGCGACAAGGTGGTGGTGATGATGGTGTGTGATAACTGGACTATGGGGAGATCAAGAGTTTGCTTAGGAATTGTTAAGACTTTTCTGTTTAGAGTTCTTTAGTTTTCTTTAAATGCTATTATGAGTCAAGATTGTAATTAAGTTTATTCCGCATTTGTAGTTGGGTTCTATTGATGGAGTGATATTGTTGTGTGCTATTATTAGGGTAGTTTCCTTCTTTTATTTGTGATATTATACTGCGTGGTTGTGAAGATATATGTTCCAGCCGCCTGTGGCTGAGTATAGTTTGTTTGTATTGATGATTTAGTCATCGGTACAGGGGAGACTCTGCCGAAATTTTTCGGTAGGGTTTTCCTAGAGATTTTTAATTATACCGGTTAAGTAGAGTTAGTAGTTAAGTAACGGTCACTCTTTGAGAGTAGTAGTAGTAGTAAGAAGGGTGGTCGTTATAGTTGGTATCAGAGCAGTTCTCATTCTCCAGCATCACACACACATCAGCATCATCATTGCCGTCTCCAAGTAATAAAGTATTTAAAATTCTTTCTTTATTCTTCTTTCCTTATTATTAACTGCAGTATAGAGCATTCGTTTTTAAGTGCTTTAGTAAGATAGAAGATTTTGTTTCTCTTTTCTTTATTCATATATATATATATGATTAGAAAGGGTTAGATAAGCTATTTGGTCTTTTTCCTCTGCATAATTGGATGTCAAGAAGAGGACATCCTCGTACCGTTTATACTGAGAACCAAGATCAGGAGAACGAAGAGCCCAGAACCACTGGGCCTATTCTCTCTGAAGTTGTTACTCAATTTCAGAGACAAGTAGCGAGCAACAGCAAGTGATTGCCAATCTAATGACCAATCAGAAGTCAGCTCCTCCCACTCCCCCAACCATTAAGGTGGAGACCCCAGCGGTGACCCATCAGTTGCCCTGGAAGTCGCCACAACACCTAGAAGACAAGAAGCATACATCATCCAGTGGCTGAAGCTGAAACCAGAAAGCTTCTCGGGCACGATTGAGCCCTGGGATGCCCAGGCTTGGTTCAAGACATTTGAGAGCACAATGGAGCTTCTTGACTGACCAGAAGTCGAGAAGGTTGATACCATTAAGTGTGCCTCTTTCTACCTATCTGGAGATGTTTGTATGTAGTGGGAGCGAGTTAAGAGTAAGAGAGCAGTCAACCAGATGAGCTGGGTTGACTTTGAGATAGAGTTTTACTAAGAGTTCTTCCGCCAATGGATCACCAATAAACATTATGAGGAGTTTATAGAATTTAGACCAGGTGACCTACCAGTAGAAGAAGCGGTTAAAAGATTTAACAGGCTAGCTCACCTTTGCCTAGAGTTAGTAAGTACAGTGAAAGAACGAGTCAGACTGATGCTCCTAATGCTGAGACCAGAAATAACACTTAATGTGAGTAGTGAAACTCACCGACCATAGATTGGTGAAGATCTAGTCAGCAGGGCATTAGTGAGCACTATCTGAACAGCAACAAGACACAACAAACGCAACACAAGCCAGTCAAGATAGAAGACAAGACAGTGGGGAAACAGACACCCCAGTCAAGTAATCAGAACTAGAAGGACAAAGATAACAAGAAAGACCCAAGCAGGAAGATGTTCGGGTAGTCTGTGAGTATCCAAAGGTATTTCCAGAAGAGCTACCTGGACTACCTCCCAACAGAGAAGTGGAGCCAATTTCAAAAGCTCTGTACCAAATTTCTCTAGCAGAGCTAAAAGAGTTATAAGAATAATTTCAGGAGTTACTTGACAAGGGTTTCATCTGCCCTAGTCATTCACCCCGGGAAACTCCAGAGTTGTTCGTTAAGAAGAAAGACGAATCCATGCTAATGTGCATAGATTTTAGAGCGCTGAGCAAAGTAGCAGTTAGGGACAAATACCCTCATTCTAGAATAGATGATCTATATGATCAGCTAAAAAGGGTAATAGTGTTCTCTAAAATAGACCTGTGCTCTGGGTATTATCAGTTGGAAGTGATAGAAAGTGATACACCCAGGAAAAGCTAACAAAGTGGCAGATGCTCTAAGCAGAAAATCCAATGCATCCTTGATGTCTTTGTCATCATTAGCCCTACCACTGCAGAAGGAGTTGTCAGACTTTGGAATGGAAATTATTTATGGACAACTCTCTGCATTGACCTTAGAGTCTACCTTGCTTGAGGATATACAGAGAAAGCAAAGTGAAGATCCAGATATCCAGAAGATCAAGCAAGGGATACAGAAAGAAGAAAATTCGGAGTTTCGAATATCAGACAGTGGAATTCTTTATCAGGGGAGCCGCCTTTGTGTCCCCAATGATGAAGAGCTAAGAAAGAAAATTTTAGAAGAAGCTCACAGTACACCGTACTCTATGCATCCTGGTTCCACCAAGATGTATCAAGATCTGAAACAGAGGTTCTGGTGGTCTGGACTCAAAAGAGATGTAGCTAAATATGTCAGTACCTGCCTGACATGCCAGAGAGTCAAAACAGAACACCAGAGACCAGGAGGGATGCTACAACCTCTTTCAATACCAGAATGGAAGTGGGAAGACATATCCATGGACTTTATAACAGGTCTCCCAAGAACTACGAATGGATATGATGCAATATGGGTAATAGTGGATAGATTGACCAAGTCTGCCCATTTTCTAGCCATCAAAGTGTCTCATTCTATAGAGCAGTTGGCACAGTTGTATGTTAAAGAGGTGATCAGACTTCACGGAGTTCCTAAATCTATTGTTTCTGATAGAGATGGGCGCTTCACCTCTCACTTCTGGGAATGTATTCAGACTGCACTAGGCACCAAACTCAAGTTTAGCACAGCCTTCCATCCTCAGACTGATGGACAGATAGAGCGAGTAAATCAGATCTTAGAAGATATGCTCATGGCTTGTGTACTAGATTTCAAGGGAAGTTGGTGCAAGTATCTGTGCTTAGCTTAATTTGCCTACAACAATAGTTATCAGGCCACTATCAAGATGGCACCTTACGAGGCACTGTATGACAGGAAGTGCAGATCACATATTTGCTGGCAAGAAGCGAGTGAAAGAAAAGAAATGGAAGTAGAGTTGGGCATTTAGACTGAGATGATAGATGAGACCACTCAGGCTATCCAGAAGATCAGACAGAAGATTGAGACTGCCCAGAGTAGGCAGAAAAGTTATGCTGACACACGCCGGAGGCCACTTGAGTTCCAAGTAGGGGATTCAGTTTTTCTCAAAGTCGCTCCTATGAAGGGAGTGATGAGATTTGGCAAGAAGGGCAAATTAAGTCCTCGCTACGAAGGACCTTACCTGATCATAGAGAAGATTGGGAAAGTAGCTTATAAGCTGGATTTACCACAAGACATGTCAGCAATACACAATGTATTTCATGTCTCTATGCTAAAGAAGCGTATTCACGACCCTAGCCAAGTGATTCAGCCTCAGACAGTGCAGATCCAAGAGGATCTTAGCTATGAGAGCAGACCTACACAGATAGTGGACAGAGCAGTCAAGAGACTAAGAAACAAAGAAGTACCACTAGTGAAAGTCATCTGGCAGAACTAGAAGCACGAGGAAGTCACTTGGGAGCGTGAGGACAGTATGAGACAGAAATATCCAGAGTTATTCTAAGTTCGAGGACAAACTTTTTATAAGGTATGGGGAATTGTAACGACCCAATTTTCCCTATCTCAAGTTCTAAATATCCTTAAAAATATTTGGAAATGCTTTTAAAATATTCTAGAGATTTTTAGGAATTTTTAGAGTATTTTTATGTAATTTTTGGAATTCGTTTGGTATTTTTACCGAGAGGAGAAAGTTAAAAAAAAAAAAAAAAAAGGATTGTAGAAGCTAGGTTTCAAACCCAGCTCCTCTGACCCAAGAAAAACCGGCCCAACCAGCTGAGCTACACGGTTTTGTTAACCGTATTTGGTGAGAATTAAGTTTATAGCATAGTTAATGATTAGTGAATTAATTGGAAAAAATGCGCGGCTGAAGGATTGAAGCCGAGACCTCTTGTTTCGGTTAAAAACTGGTTAACCAGCTGTGCCGGTGAGTTTTGTTAATTAAGGAAAGAATGAATCATATTTAAGGTATAGTTAATAATAATAAAAAACTCTAGTTATAAGAAAGGGAATTAGGTTTTTGATTTCCGGAAAACAAACATTTCCTCTCAAAATCTTCTTCTCTCTCGCGAACAGCGACGGCGGCGGCGACTCCACTGTTCGGGCGGAGAAGGCGACGGAGCTAGGCCTTTTTTCCGGCCGGTCTTCACTCCACCGTGACCCTTTCATCGTGGGGAGCTCGCGGACGCAAAGAAACCACCGGGATCTTCATCTCTCCGCAAACCCTAGAAGCTGCCGTCGGTTGTAAGTTCAAGAAAAGCCTAATGTGAGTTGCTTCTCACCTGCAGTAGGAGTAGTTCCCTTCGATTGGTTTTCGATTGGTTTGGTTTCTTGCCACGATTGTGGATTTTCCGTGTGGCCTTGCCATGTTGTTCCCTTTTTGGTTAGGGTTCTGTTTTGTTGAAGTTTTAGAAGCATGCGTTTTTGTTTTCCTTGCTTTTAAATTCTGTAGTAGCAAGAATTAGTATCCTGTTGCTAGATATGGGATTTGATTTTATTCTGTGATGTTCTTGAAGTAACTCAAGGTTTCTGTTCTTGATTCGGTTGAGATCTTAGAGTAGATTTTGTTAAGTGTATAATGCAGATTTAGTTAAGTGTATAATGCAGATTTGATTAAGATCACAAGTGCAGATTTTATAAGTTTAATATGCTGATTTTTGTTAAGTCTAGTATAGTGCAGATTTTTGATATTAGATGAGTGAGGAAACTGAGATAATTGAAATCAGTTTGGAAGTTTAGATCTCCTCATAGTGCAGTTTTAAAAGATTATAGGGAAGTTTGATTAAGTCTTTAGAGTATACAGATTTGAGGTTCTTTAATCTGAACATGAGGTTTAGATAATTTGCTTATGTTAAATCTGAGCATGAGGTTTAGGTAATTTGCTTACATTAAATCTGAGCATGAGGTTTAGATAAATTGCTTATGTTGAATCTGAGCTTGAGGTTTAGCTATGCTACTTCCATTCAAGTATATGGATAACATCTGTGCTTAGCTAATTCTAGAATTTTAAATGGAATACGAGTTATAATATCTTTATTGAATGAATTCTAGATAAGCTGTGTATTAGTCATATTATGGAAAGGAAGTTTGAGAGACGATGAAAATCTGCACTAGCCAGAATATGTTTTCTTTTGTTAAGTTTCTTTGCAGAATTTCTGTTAAGCAAGTGCAGATTTTGTTAAGCTAGTATGCAAATTTCTGTTAAGCTATTATGCAGACTTTTATCAAGCTAGTATGCAGATTTTTGTTAAGCATTAGTATAGATTTCTGATAAGTATTGTATGTGTAGATTTCTTTTGTATTCTATGCATGATTATGTGTTACATAGTTAGTTTCATTTATAGATGCATACGAAAGATACCCTAACAGTATTTTGGGTTTAAGGAAAGTATAAGAAGGATAAAGAAAAGTATAAGAAAGATAAAGAAAGGAAAGAAAAAGGCCAAGGCCTTAAGTAGATCCCAAAGTCAAGACTTTAGGGATTTTGGCACACGAGGTGCTTATTAAAATGCCAAGGCATTTAAAGAAGTAGTAAATAAGATAATAAGTATTTTACTTTTAAAGGGCATGTACCGGACACAAGGTCCAAGGGATGGGCTCCAAGTTGCCCCTAGGCACAAGGCCTAGAAGTATCTTAGTAGTTTCGGGATTAGCTACCTCGATTCTTATTAAGAATGCGCGCAAAATGGTACAATGCCTGGCCCAAAAGAAGTTTATTATTATTTTGAAGTATTAAAGTATAAGTTTTGAAACAAATGAAACAAGCTTCAAATATGTTTAGAATTAGAAAGTTTAGTTTCTTGTTATTTGAAGCATGCAGTAGTAGTTTTATTTGTTTCTTGCTATTAGATTATTCAGCATGTTTAGCTTTATTTGCTCTCAGCATGCAGTTATAGTTTTATTGGATTTTGAGCATGAATTGCTATACATGTTTAGTATTTCGGTTAGTATGATTCCTTTATTGGATTATGAGCATGATTAGCTATACATGTTAGTATTTCAGATAGTATGATTCCTTTGCTATTTATGAGCATGAGTAGCTTTACATGTTAGCATTCAGTTTTAGCATGTTTTTATTTATATACATGCATATCGAGTTTTTGTGAGTAGATAGCGCTCACTAAGCTTTATGCTTATAGACTGCACTTCCTCCTACTGCAGATAAAGGAAAGGAAAAGATTTAGCAAGAAAGGCGACAAGGTGGTGGTGATGAAGGTGTGTGATGACTGGACTATGGGGAGATCAAGAGTTTGCTAAGAAATTGTTAAGACTTTTCTGTTTAGAGTTCTTTAGTTTTCTTTAAATGCTATTATGAGTCAAGATTGTAATTAAGTTTATTCCGCATTTGTAGTTGGGTTCTATTGATGGAGTGATATTGTTGTGTGCTATTATTAGGGTAGTTTCCTTCTTTTATTTGTGATATTATACTGCGTGGTTGTGAAGATATATGTTCCAGCCGCCTGTGGCTGAGTATAGTTTGTTTGTATTGATGATTTAGTCATCGGTACAGGGGAGACTCTGCCGAAATTTTTTGGTAGGGTTTTCCTAGAGATTTTTAATTATACCGGTTAAGTAGAGTTAGTAGTTAAGTAACGGTCACTCTTTGAGAGTAGTATTAGTAGTAAGAAGGGTGGTCGTTACATGTCTGATGTGTTTTACTGGAGGATACATGTTGATTGTACCTATGTTCCATGTACATGTGTTTAGGGGGATTATCGGAGATCATGGTTGATTACACCTATGTAGTTGTGTATATGTGTTTGGTGGGATATGTGGAGGTATCATGATGATCGTATTCATGTTGTGGGGTACTTGTGTGGATCTGGGGGTTGCATGGATGATGATGTTGTCCGTATCATGATTATATATATATATATATCATGTTCATCATTCATTGCATTGCTGACGACTAGTGTCTCCCTTGTGGTTGAGAGAGTCGTCAGTCGTTTATAGTTGTCCTTTCGACCACTGATGGAGAGTGGTAGGAGTGGAGCTAGTCCTGTCGCTCTTACTCAGTCGCTTAGTGGTTTATCAGGCTCGACCACTCTGGAGTAGTGAGTCTTGAGGGTATAGTAGTCAGAGGACTAGATATGTGAGTTGTCAGGGACCCTTAGCTCTGTAGTTATATAACTACTTAGCTGACCGTCCGCTTCGGCCGCTTATAGCGGTGCATGTACTGGAGGCTAGTACGGTTTGCCACAGACCCAAGCTTCTTGGCCATACAGGGGTCTTCGTGTCTAGAGAGGTGGCGGGGGTGACCATGGAGCATACATGCACTTTTGCATTTGATACACGGTGCATCTTTGGAGATATATTTGCATACATGCCTAGTAGATACTAGTTGCATGTGTTTGTGGTATGTTGCATTTGTTTGCGATATGATTGTTGCATATGATTGTCATGCTGCATATATGTCATTTATTTTACATGTATTTGCAGTCGTATTTATATTTCATAGGTGTCACGAGTAGGTTTGTTAACGATCTGGTGAGTTTACTGACCATTATATCAGGTGTCGATTCCAGATTGGGTATGTATCTATCATTATGTCGGTTGTGGTTTGTACAGTATGTATGCCAGGTTAGTAGGTCTGATATGTTCAAATGCATTGATTATGATAGTATGATCATGTTCTTTGATTCCCTATTGAAACTGTATATATTTGATCTCTATGTTTATTTATAGACCATGCACTATCCTTTCTATTACCCGCTGAGTTACCTATACTCACCGCCGCATGTATATCTTTATGTTTTCAGGTAGATGACTGGAGTGTCACTCGGAGTATCCTGTCTGCCAGTCCTACGTTACATCCGATAATCATTTCGGGTTTTGTATATCTTTTATTTGTATTTGGTGATTGTTGTATTTGTTGTTGTGGTTGTTGTATAAAGTCTAGCCGGCTAGCAGTTGGTTTTGTATATCTTTTATTTGTATTTGGTGATTGTTGTATTTGGTGTGTTGTTGTATTTGTTGTTGTATAAAGTCTAGCCGGCTAGCAGTGTGTTGATTTGTTTTGTATGTGCTTTCGTTATCGTTTTTCCACTGTGTTGGTTTAATACTGCCGAGTGGGTTGTCTATTGTATATATATAACTGCGTGGTTGTGTTTTATTCTTGTTTCAGCCGAGTGGGCTGATTTTATAACTGCGTGGTTGTGTATATATTCCAGCCGCATGTGACTGATGTATTTTGTATGTATTTATGCTTCAGACTGTCATCGGTACAGGGGAGGTGTTGCCGAAATTTTTCGGTAGGGGCTCCTTTGGGGGCGTGACAATAAATCTAAATCTGGAATTGATAAGTTTTGTTTAATTTTTCTCTTGCAGCTAGGTACGTAACTCGACCAATTCTTGAGGCTTGAGATTTTTGATGCAAGGAGTGAGCTTTGTTAGGTTGCATGTAGATTGCCTTGCTAATGTGTAAAAGCTATATGGAATATAGTGCTGGAAAACATGTGATATATGGTTTGATACTTTTGTTAGTTTGATGAGTACAACTCATTTTGTATATTTGTAATATATGTGGCTACAAGATGATTTATGGACTTTTATTTTGGATTTAATGTAGTAAATATTTAGTTTTGTATTGCTTGTTTGGTATTATCATGTTACAATATGAACATTAAAGACAACGGTTAGAAACATTGTAAAAAATATGTAAATCACAACGGTAATTTTTTTTGTGAAAAGTGATTAAAGACAACGGTTTTATCCGTTGTAAAAATATATTAAAAATTATATACTACAACAGTTTATAACTATTGTAAAATACAAAATGAGTAAATATTATCTACCACAA
Source organism: Zingiber officinale (assembly GCF_018446385.1). NCBI lineage: Eukaryota > Viridiplantae > Streptophyta > Magnoliopsida > Zingiberales > Zingiberaceae > Zingiber > Zingiber officinale. The sequence goes on along the minus strand of NC_055995.1, from coordinate 59,335,315 downwards.
CGGTTTATATCTGTTGTAAAAAGAGTCTACCATAACGGTTTATTTCTGTTGTTGAAATTATCTACCATAATGGTTTTAAAATGTTGTCGTATCATTCATAAACAAATTTTGAGCATATAAACAACAACGGATAAAAACCGTTGTCAAATGTCTACAAAGACAACAGATTCAAAACCGTTGTCGTAGGGCATTACATTCTACAACGCCCTCAGTTACAACGGTTTTTTGACCCTACGACAAAGGATAATATCCGTTGTCGTTTGCAGTTTTTGTTGTAGTGCATGACTCTCTCAACCATGAATGAGAGACAATGGTCGGTAAGATACACTAATGGTTACTGACGACTTCTCAACCACGAATAGGAGACAATGGTCGACAGGATATGCCAATGATTACTAACAACTCTCTCAACCACAAATGGGAGACAATGATCCTTAGAATATAACAATATAATGATAGGCAGAAAATGAATAGTCACACCCAATATAACACTTTATAGCCACACCTTGGTCTAACCTCACTAGCATATAGACATAGGTTCAAATAACAACAAGGGTCTATTAGGATACTTAATATCCTATACTACTGTATGAAATATCAGATGAAGGTTTAGCAAGATGCCTAATATCCTATACTATGGTAAGATCATCCTAACAATAAGTACAAACTCAAATCATCTACCAAGGGGTCTAGCAGAATATACAATGTCCTACACTATGGTATGGTAATATCATGTATATCTATAAATACAATCATGAATATCAAACATAACTGTATAGCTCTCAATAATAGATCAACATGTAAGGTCAAACAACAAGGTATCAAACTCAGGAGTGATATAAGACAAACTTAAGGTAAGCGAGTAACTGCAATCTCATCAAAACATGACAGTAATAATCATGCACTATAATCAAAGTTATCAAGAAGATAAGCATGATCTACCACCTTGATGTAGCGTGTCTAAATCATCTTCTAGTCCGTGAGATCACATTGAGCTCAAATCCTACAAATAAAGAATACAGAGAACCTAAGAGTCTATTAATCAATAATCAAATCTATTTATTAATTAATCAACTTATTAGTTCCTATTCAACTTAGTAATTTGTATCCTTTGTAGTTAGGTCGACAATCTATATTTACCAACTTGTAAATTAACTCATTAATTCTCAAACTAATTAGTAGCTTAATAAGAAATCTTATTTAACTAATTCCTATCAATTATTCAACCCATAACTACATAAGTTATAATTTATCTTATTTACTCAGTTAATTAATCTTTTACTAATTAACCTGAAGCTAATTAACCATCATTAATTAAAGTGAACCATTATTCTAATCAAGCAATGATAAATGGTTACCTGACTTGGCCTCCTTCTTCATCGGCAGTGGTAGGCAGAGTGAAAGGGAAGGCAGCGGCTATGCATCATTGCCGAGAGGGGTGCTAGGATTGGGATGCGAGGTTGAGCTGGTCGACAGCAACTGTAGGATGCGTGGGCGCGCTCGAGAAGTTGCAACATTGAAGGTTACGATTGGTCACAACTTCTAGACGCGGTAGTGGCAGAGGCGTTGGTATCTGCTGGGGAACGATGAAGGAGCAACATTGGCATTGGTTTTCTCGCGTTAAGGGGGGGTGCATCGCTAGCAGTTGGGTGCCACCAGTCATTCTCGCGGTGGAATAACACCGTCGTGAGCCTGGTGAAGGATAGACACGGACATCTCTCGTCAGTCGATGTCGGTGGGGCATTGATCTCCACGGACTCTTCTAGGGAGATGAAACCGTCCCCATCGGAGTCGGCCTCGACCATCATTCGGCGGAGCTCCTCCTCGGAGGGTAGGTGGCAGAGGCTCGCGAGTACAACGCGAGCTCCTCAACAAGATCTTGTCATCACGAGTCAAACTTGTTGAAGACACGCTCGAGGTCACCAGAAGCAGAGGAGGAGGAGGAAGAGGGAGGGGTGGAGGGGCGGCGTCGCACATCCATGAGCAGCGACCGTCGTCGGGGCGGGAGCATGACGACACTGCGAGCACGAGGAAGAGAACACAAGGTTTGGATTTTTAATTAATGAACTTAGGATTTGAAAAACAAACCTAAGCTTATATATCTAATCAACTCTCACTTTAATTGGGTATTTCTAAACATGCTTTTCTCTTACCCATTTATACCTTCTAAAACCTAAAACATCTTCTTTAAAATTTAAAAAAATTTCAATAAATTTCATAAATTCATATAAACTTATTTCATGATATATTATCCTTTAAAATATATTTATTTTACTTAAAATAATTTAATTCTATCAACCTTTAATTATTTTTAAATCCTTAGCTATATTTTTGATATATTACACCTAACACCAAGACATACTTGACAACACAAATTTCACTCGCAACTCAACCTACCTAGCTTGATAATCTGACCTCCTGACTCAACCTTCCTAACTCAGAGTTGAAGCCCATCTAAACATACTAGATAGGTTTGAATTTACATTTAGTAATTTTTAAATTTAGTAATTTCTCATTTATCTCCAATAACAATCTTAAAATGAGTAAGATTGTCTAATAATCTTAAAACATATACATTCTATTAAGATAACAAGTAAAAGTGTTGATAAGTAGGATGCTCAATACTTGCAAGCCCCCACTCAGTTGTGACTATTCTAGTCAGCTATGGGGAGAACCATAGAAGTTCATTGGGTTGAACTTCAAGTGGTGACAACAAAAGATGCTCTTATATTTGACCATGCTTAATTTGTTCAATTTTTTATAGAGGAACCTCCTAATTCAGGTGAGGATGAGAGTGATGTCCAAGTCAATAGTGCTATGAACACATGGAATCATTTTGAGTTCTCTTCCAGAGCTACATTCTCAAATGTCTTACAGATTCATTGTATAATATGTATAGCACAAAAAGAATATCTAAAGAATTATGGGGGTAGATGAAGTGCACTGGTTAGATGCAAGATGACTCTAGCTAGTCTGTTGCAAGACTTGGAACATGGACCATTGCTGGCTATGCCAGTGGTCCAAGTCCAATAGTGTTGTGCACACTCATGGCATATTTCTAGTCTGATTGGGTCAGTCATAAATATTCAAATGCAAAAAAACCCAAGGAAGAATCGAGAGGCCAATCTAGTGTACAAGAATGAGGGACTAGGTATGGATCTTTTTGTTGCAATCTCATAAATGAAGCCGGTGGGTTTGAACCTAAGACAATGGTGGATTGATATCGGTGCCACTATACATATGTGCTCCAAGAAGAAGCTACTTTATAATTTTGGAGAAATCAAAGATGAAGAAAAGTTATTTTTGGGAACTCAACAACCTTAGACATCAGAGGCTAGGGTAAATTGGTTCTAAAGATGACCTTTGAAAAGGAGCTGATTCTCAATGATGTGTTGTATGTTTTATGAAAATTTGAAAGAATTTACTGTTCGGTCACTTCTAAGTAAGCATATTTTTTACATTTTGGACATGAATTCGATTATAGTAGAAATATTTTTACTATTGTGTTTCATATAGTTTTTATATTGTCTTTAATGTATTAATTTAATTTGAAAAAGTTATTACAAAACTAAAAGAATATGAACACAAGTTATGATTTAGGGGCTTTTTTAAAAGTTAAACTCAGACCCAAAAATTGTTAGGATCGACCCTGCTTAGCTTAAAGGACTACCCCTATTCCTAGACTAAGACACTCTTAACAACCTTCTGTTCAGAAGGACCTTTCCTAAACTTAGCTTACTTACCTGTCTATCAAACATGTGGTCTTGTTGATCTGTTGGGCTTTCTCTATTTAGTTTCTTATCCTCTGATCCATCAGATCTTCCTTGACTTGATGCCCAGTCCTCCTAACCCTTTAAGTCTATTTTGTCATACGTCTGGTTTGTCAACCCATCTAGACTTCCTTTTCCTGGTATTCAGTCCACTTGATCCACTAAGACTTTTCTTTTGTCTAGTGTTTGTTCCTCCTGACCCACTAGGGGTTTCATGTTAAGTGACCTACATACTTAATACCCAAATAAGATATCAAGGCTTAACTTTAAACACTTTGTTAATATCAAAACACATGTTTGATTATCTGATGATAGTTGCACCAACAATTTCTTCATATTTGATATTTGACAACTTAGTTTAAAGTTAAGAAGAAAAAAAAATTCACATTTTGACACTCAAACCAAACATTTTCAAACTTTAAACTTATATTATCACCCATTGACACACATCAAAATGTAAATTAAGCTAAATAAACCAACCTTTTCTAATGAATTTTCAAGATAATTTTTCAAAGAAGTTTCAAAAATATTCTAATGTAGCTTTAAAAATAATTTCCAAAATAAATTTTAAAAGTTATTTTAAAGTATTTTTGAAATCTTTTTCTAAGTAATTAAAAAAAATATCTTTGAAAATAATTTGCAAAATAACTTTGAATAATTTTCAAAGTGTTTTAAAAATATTTTTCAAAAGTATTTTCAAAAATAGGTATTTTTTTTTCAAAGTTTGCTACGCCCTAGAGGAGTCCCTGCCTTATAAAAGGACAACATCTCCCTTGTAACAATGACACATGAAATATGTATACAATGCCACAAGGCTACTCACAATCTATCAACAACCCACATGGCTGGAACATACACAACCACGCATATATATATACAGTTCACATGGCTGGAATAAAAAGAACATAACCACGCAGTTATATAATAAACAACCCACATGGCTTACTAAAAACACAACGGAAGACAAAAGAAAAACTTATAACCAAAAACATTAGATTGCTAGCTAACTAGGCTTTACACAACCACAACAAAATAAATACAAGACACCATATAGCAAAACTCCAAAACAAAATCGAATTATACAATGCTAAGTCCACAAAAAGTAATGCAAGTAAAATAGGAAATAAAACCAGAAACCATCCTCGGATGTGACGTGGGATCAGTGCTAGAGGGGAGGGGGGAGTGAATAACACACGTGACTTTTTCACTCATTTCAGAAAACACAGAATAACGTAGTGGAAGATAGAAATAGACAAGGAGCAATGCTAACAAGGTTTCTTTTACATGGTTTGGAGCATGTGACGACTCCTACTCCAAGGTCCGCGATCGTTGATCACTTTTGTTAGACAATCACTATAAGTTTGAGAAATCTCTTTAATAGATATGCAATTACAAGTACTAGAATTAAATACAATGTTTATCGACAATAAAGAATAGTAGCAGTTCGTGATTGTCGAAGTAGCGCAAAAGAGAGTCGAAGTTGTTCGTTATTGATCTCAGAAATAATTGTCAAAGCAACTGATCGAGCCCTCCTTATATAGCCAATTCAAACTTGATCCAGATTCACTGATCTCGTGATCAGGTTTGACTTCGACGCTGATCAGTCGATCGATCCAGGTGTTCGATTGACTGAACTTGATGAACCTACCTGGCTTTCTATCCAGATGTTGTTGCTCAGATAAGAGTCTTCGTTCGGTCGACTGGTCCCACTGTTTGATTAACTGATCTGTAGATGATCTCTGACTTATCTAATGTGATCAACCCAGTCCAAAGCTAATCCACCATTCAATCGACTGAACCTCCCTATTCAGTTGACCAATCCCCTAGTCAACACTTCACTGCTAGCTGAAATATGATCAGTTCACTTTAGTGGTTCGGTCGACCAATCCGGACATTCGATCGACCGAACAAGGCCAAATATGACCCTATAAAGATATTAGTTTCCTACAAAATAGAGTTAGACTTAAAGATAAATAACATGTAAATAGATAACTTGACAACCTTTGGACTGTCCGGTTCTAACTGATTTCTCTGAAACCCTAGGTCGAACAAACGCCTATTAATGTTCCCTCTTCGGGAAACGTATCCTCACCTACTCCTCTCATGAGAGTTTAACTTTTGCTAGACTAGTCCTCTAGACTGATTGGAGTATTGCTCAGCATCCAAGATTTCTGGTCTTTATGCCAAATGTCTGCTCCATGACCCGTCCAGACTTTCACCTAGTCCGCGACCACCAGGATTTTCACCTGCCTAGAATCCACTAGGACTTTTGTCTAAGAACACTTATGACTTTCTTACAAGCTCATTCACACTTGTTAGACAACAAGTAACCTTAACTTTGGACCCTTTTCTATAATAAAAACTTAAGTTCTATCGTCTAGTGCTCTTTGCACCAACATAGGATAGTCCAAGTGGCCCCACAATCATCTACCTACTACCAAAGGAAAAACACATGACACAAATAGGGTGATGAGTGCAGGTCACTCAATGGGTAATAGACAAAATAGTGCATAGTCTATATATATAAAATATAGAGATCAAAGTATACAGTCTCAGTAGGGGAATAAGAGCATGATGATAGTGACATAATCAATGCACCTAAACATAACTGACATAATGATTGTACATAATCATAACTAAGAAAATTAATGTGCATAATCATAACTGACAAAATGACATAACAAATGTAATGAATACACATAATCAATCTAGAACCAACACATATGGTATAGTAATAAATAAACTCACTAGAAATCAATAACGGATCTGCTCGTAACACCAGAGCGATATAGACGACAACAAATACATGTATAATAATGAACATGTATGAAGCATGACAACTATATGCAACAATCATATCTCAGGCAAATGCAATATATGACAATCACATGTAGCTAATATCTACTAGAAATGTATGCAAATATATTTCCAAGGGATGCACCACGCATCATATGTATATGCATATATGCGCCACTCCTACACACCGCTCATAGCCACCGCTACTTCTGAGTGATTGAACTGGCAGGACTATGACAACTGCTCGTGTCTCTAAGCTATCACTACATTAATATGGCCGAGACGGGCAGGATGAAGAGTAGTTGTCTAGCTACATAACAACGAGGGTCACTAACTACGTGACTCCATGCCACCACTACTCAGAGTGGTCGAGCGAGCACAACAGGATAAGCTCCAATCCATACAACCACTCCTCCCTTGAATGGCTAAATTGTAACGCCCGAAAATTCTCAAATAAATTTTAGAAATATTCTATTATTTTTATGGAATTTTAGAATTTTTTAATGGAATTTTTGGAGTAGTAGAAATAGCAAAATTAAATAAAAACGTAAAATAGCCTAAGCGAGAATTGAACCCGCGACCTATTAGACCCTACGACTCATAGCATGACTTTAGTAACCAGGTGGCTCCAGCAGAGGTGTGCTGAAAGAAGAGGAGAGAAATTATATTTATGATTTAGTTGGGTCGTATTAATCACTTAATATAAATAGGGAATTTAAGTGGGGATTTATTATTTTGATCGGCAACTCTTCCTCACCCTCACCCTCACCCGCCGACCCCTCCCTCTTCCTCACCTCTCGACACACCAAGCCCCAAGGGACCTAGGGTTCCATCCCTAGGGTCGTAGGAGCACCTTCCGGCGATGACTTCGATACGAGGACGCTCCTCTCCGCGAGAAGAACGGGTAGACGCAAGAAGATCGCCGAAGAGATCTTCTTCTCCGGAAATCTAGCGATCAGAATTGTAAGAACCATAGCGCAGGAAGTAAGTAAACCCTCACCTGCAGTATATGTAGTTAATCGTATGTTTTATGTTTGTAGTTCAGCCATATGGAGATTTTTCGACACGTAGGGTGTATTTGACCCTCCTCGCAAGTTTAGGGTTTATATGAGCACCTCTAGATGGGCCGGACACGTTTCCCTCTCCAGTTTTGGGGTTTTAGACACTATCAGGTGCTTAGAGGTGGTCCCCTAATAGAGAGGAGAGATAGAGCCCACCAAGTGCTCGATAAAATGACTAGTACAGCTAAATGCTATAGTAGGCATTTTAATAGCTCAGTTAAATGCCATAGAAGCATTTTAAATAGCATGCTTAGTCTTGCTTCAGTTATAGTAGACTACGGTCTAATGGGTGGGCTCCCATAGTTGCCTCTAGGTTCAGATAACCTAACTCTAGGTTCAGATAACCTAGTAAGAGCAAGAGGAGATAAATTAGCTTATGAATCAGTATTTTACTTTTATCAATGGCACTGTACTGGACCCTTAGTTGTCTTTGGGTTGGGCTCCCATAGTCGTCCCTTGGTTTAGATAACCTAATAAACCCTACTAGATTCGGGACTAGCTACCTCGGGTCTAGTTAGGGATGTGCGCATAGCAAGTACAGTTGTCGGGCCCAACAGCAGCATGATTAGTATTTTTATCTATTATGAAAAATAGTTTTCAAAACTTCACAACTCAGTTATGTGAATACAATTCAGATTTAGCATTAGCCTAGCATTAGTTTAGCTTCGTTTATGTATCCGTTCAGTTTTCCTTAGTGATACAACCAGATAGTTCTATGATCAGTATTCGATTGCCATGACTCATATATTAGTATGCCATGTTTTAGCATTTCCAGTATGAATATCAGCATGTGTTTCAAATAACATCTTTTAAAAGTATGATTTCATCGAATGCATGTTTTGTGAGGTAGATGGTTCTTACTAAGCTCCCAAGCTTATAGTTTCCTTTTTCCTTATATTGCAGATACAGGTAAAGGGAAGATGGATTAGCGGAGGCTGGAGTTCAATGTGTCAAGATGTGTGTGAGAAGGAACTTGGAATAAAGATTCTTGGGGACTAGCAAGTTTAAAGAATTAGAACTGCTTATATTCTTATTATTCCGCACCTTTAGAATGTTTAATTGTCATGAATTGTGAAAGTATGCACCATGCTATGCCTAGACTACTAGTTACTTTGATGTCAGTTAATAAACCATGAATAACGACAGTAATGGCATGCCTAGGAACCTTATTTTGTTTTAAAGTTGATACAATGGTATTGTATATGGAGTAGTGGGGGAATGTAGTAGAAATCACAGAAATCAGAGCTCCAATCGATCATCCGATTGATTGGGGAGTGATCTTCCGCGTACAGAGAGCTGATGAATCGATCAGCTGATTGATTGGCCATGGATCGATTAGCCGATCGATCGGGAATTAATTTCCGCGAACAGAGAGCTTCTGAATCGATTAGCTGATCGATTGGCCCAGGCTGGATCAATCAGCCGATCGATTCAGAAAAGACCTCCATGCACAGAAGCACGTTGAATCGATCAATGGATCGATTGAGGCCCTTTCAATCGATTGAGTCTCAGCTTCAATCGATTGAGTCTCAGCTTCAATCGATTGAGTCTCAGCTTCAATCGATTGGGAAGTTTGATTTCAGCTTGAAATGTCTGATTTCAGCTCCTTGATCAAATGGAAAGTTTAGATTCCCTCCTTTAGCATATGTACAACAATGAAATGGTATTTGGAACATGAATTCTAGATTTTATAGCAATTAGTAGAGATTTTAATTAGTTCAACTCTCCGCACATTATACTTCAGTGATAGACACAGAATAGTTTAGCAACCGTAACCCCCGGCCTTATAGTTTAGTCAGTAGAAGGCGGGTCGTTACAGAGTGGTATCAGAGCAAGTTCCATACTTCCTCCACACACACATCAACATTGAACCTACAACTTCCAAGTAAGAATACCTCTCACCTTATTTATGTTTCTTGCTTCCATGTTTATAGATAACTAAAGCATGTTTATATATGATAGCATCTAACCCGATAGTAGTGGTTATGTAAACATGATTGTATGTCCTCCACTTCTCTAGGAAATGGTACGAGGACTCCCAGCTAGAAGGGCACCAGCTACTGAGCCCCAGCATGAGGCAGACAGCTCAGTGCCTCCCCCAGACCTTACAGAGGTAGTGGCTCAGTTACAGAAGCAACTAGCTGAACAGCAACAGGAGATAGCCACCCTAAGGGCTAATCAGCAGAACACTCTCACTGCCACCCCAGAACCTAACGTAGCAACCCCAATAGTTACAGAGGTTCCACCAGCTCAACCTATAGCACCAATAGCCCCAGCAGCGGGGCAAGGAGAGAAGCCTATCTGATCCAGTGGCAGAAAATCAAGCCAGGGAACTTCTCAGGTACCAGTGAACCATGGGATACTCAAGCCTGGTTCAAAACACTAGAGAGTACGGTGGAGTTTCTAGACTGGCCAGAACATGAAAAGGTGAAATGCGCCTCTTTCTGCCTGGCAAGAGACGCACGTATGTGGTGGGAGAGGATTAAAGCGAAGCGCCCCGTGAACTAGATGACTTGGGCCGACTTCGAAAGGGAATTCTTTGAGGAGTTCTTTCACATGCGGGTCACAAACCACCACTACGACGAGTTCACTGAATTTCGTCAGGGCAACCTTTTAGTTGAGGAGGTCGTGAAGAAATTCAACAGGCTGGCTCGTTTGTGCCCCGAACTAGTCAGCACCGAAAGAGAACGAGTCCTACTGATGCTTAAAATGTTAAGGCCGGAAATAGCACTGAATGTGGTCAGCGACATCCATAGGCCGCAAACCACTGAAGAACTGGTAAGTAGTGCTCTGATCACCGAGCATTACCAGAACATCATCAAGCAGCAGAAGCAAGCCTTCTCAGAGTCAAAAGGCCAAGGAGGCTCAGGAACCCAGAAACACCAGGGCCACAACTCTAACTGGAAAGGGAACTCCAGTAACAAATGTAAACCAGGGAGTTACCCAAAAGGAGGACCAGCTAGTAAACAGCCTAGCTATCCCAAGTGTTCTACTTGTGGGAAATTCCACCCAGGAGTTTGTTGCAAGCGCACACGAGGATGCTTTGAGTGTGGCCAGGAAGGGCATATGGCTAAACAATGCCCGAACAAGACCAACTTTTCCCCACCCCAGCCGATATAGTACGGAGGCAAGCCAGCACAGTCGCACCAGATGCAGGATGCTTTAGATGGTCCATGCATCAGCCAGGGCAGACTAGAAGCCCCCTCAGCCACAACGAATGCAAGAATCTACTCACTAACCAGAGAGGACGTAGCGAATGCCTCGACAGTTGTTACAGGTCAGATCAGTATTTTACAGCAAAGTGCAATTGTCTTATTCGATACTGGGGCAACCCATTCTTATATATTCAGGGCATTTGCCGAAAAGTTAGCAATACCTCCAGATGTACTCAGTGGTAAGTTTTTGACGACACTACCTTCAGGAGAAATCATGGCATCTACGCACTGGCTCCGAGCAGTGCCAGTCATTATAGCTGACAGAGAACTCTTTGGTGATCTTATAGTGCTCGATATGGCTGCCCATAATGTCATCTTGAGAATGGACTTCCTGATCAAGTACGGTGCCTCCATAGAGTGCCATAAACAAAAAGTTGTATTCCAACCTGAAGCAGGAGTGCAGTTTGGGTACATTGGAGAACCAAAGAGAAAGACCAAGAAGTTTCTCTTAGCTCTAAAAGCACAGAAGTTACTGGATTCAGGATGTACAAGGTTCCTAGCACATGTAGTCAGTACCAGTCAGGACAAGGACCAAAAGCTAGAAGAGGTCCGAGTTGTATGTGACTACCCAGCAGTCTTCCCTGAGGAGTTACCGGGCCTAGCACCAGACAGAGAGATTGCATTTGAGATAGAAATCGTCCCCGGTACCAATCCCATCTCCAAAGCACCCTACCGCATGGCTCCAGCAGAACTGAAGGAACTTCAGAAGCAACTACAGGAGCTACTCGACAAGGGCTTCATACGCTCTAGTCACTCACCATGGGGAGCACCTGTATTATTCGTGAAGAAGAAGGACGGGAGCATGCGCCTGTGTATAGACTACTGGGCACTAAACCAGGTCACGATTAAGAACAAGTATCCTCTTCCCAGGATAGATAACCTGTTTGATCAGCTAAAGGGAGCAGCAGTGTTCTCTAAAATAGACCTCAGATCGGGATATCACCAGGTGAGAGTTAAAGAAGGCGATATACCCAAGACAGCTTTCAGGACCAGATACGGACATTATGAGTTCGTAGTCATGCCCTTTGGTGTGATGAATGTTCCAGCTACTTTCATGGACCTCATGAACAGAGTATTTAGAGAATACTTAGATAAGTTTGTTATCGTGTTCATCGACGACATTCTTATCTCTTCCGGAACTAAGGAAGAACACGCAGAGCATCTGAAGATAGTACTACAAACCCTTCAGCAGAACCAGCTATACGCCAAGTTCACGAAATGTGAATTCTGGCACGATTAGGTATCCTTTTTGGGTCACATCATCTCCAAGGATGGTATCATGGTAGACCCCAGTAAGATAGAGGCTGTGAATAACTAGAAAAGACCTAAGAATGCTAGTGAAATCCGAAGCTTTTTGGGGCTAGCAGGCTATTACAGAAAATTTGTAGATGATTTCTCCAGGATAGCCTCCCCACTGACAGCTCTCACCAAGAAGAATAGAAAATTTCAGTGGACAGAGGACTGTGAGAACAGCTTCATCGAGCTAAAAAGAAGATTGACCAGTGCTCCCATTCTTACTCTGCCAGAAAACACAGACAACTTTGATATTTACAGTGATGCCTCTAAATTGGGACTAGGAGTAGTACTGATGCAAAATGGCAAGGTGATCGCCTATGCCTCCAGACAACTCAAGGAATATGAGAGGAACTACCCTACTCATGACCTTGAGCTTGCAGCAGTCGTCTTCGCCCTCAAAATTTGGAGACACTACCTGTATGGAGCTCAGTGCAGAGTGTATACAGATCATCAGAGTCTGAAGTACTTCTTCACCCAGAAGGATCTGAATATGCGACAGTGTAGATGGCTCGAGCTGGTCAAAGACTATGACATAGACATCCTCTACCACCCAGGAAAAGCCAATAAGGTGGCAGACGCACTTAGTAGGAAGTCCAGTGCCACCTTACTATCCCTAGTAGCCATGTCACCGCCCCTACAAAAGGAAATTACAGATTTTGGTCTCGAACTTATAGTTGGATAGCTCTCTACTATGACCTTAGCATCTACCCTGCTTGGTGACATCCAGACAGCTCAGGGTCAGGACCCTGAAATTCAAAAAATCAAGCAAGGGTTAGCAGAACCAGAAAGTGGAGAGTTCAGAGTATCTGATAGTGGGGTATTGTATTTTGGTGACAGACTATGCATTCCGGATCAGGAGGAACTACGGAGGAAGATTCTAGACGAGGCTCACAGGACTCCTTATGCGATGTATTCTGGTTCCACCAAGATATACCAAGACCTAAAGAGACGTTTTTGGTGGCCTGGGATGAAAAGAGACATCGCTAGATATGTCAGTACCTGTCTGACCTATCAGAGGGTCAAGATAGAACACCAGAGACTAGGAGGAGTTCTGCAGCCTATTCAGATTCCAGAATGGAAGTGGGAGGATATTTCCATAGATTTCATAGTGGGACTACCCAGAACCATGAATGGTTTTGATGCCGTCTAGGTAATAGTCGACAGATTGACTAAATCAGCCCACTTCTTAGCTATCAGGATATCCTACACCCTGGAGCAGCTAGCTCAGTTGTATCTCGAGTGTTGATACAGTCTGACCTGGCTGTTGTTTTGATGTTGACACTGATTTAAGTTTGTATCAGATATTGATTAAACTAAGAATGACTACTGATCGAGGTTGATCAGTTGGGAGGGAAAGTCCTGGTGAGTAAAGCCAGGCAAGGGAAATCCAGATGGGTCAAGACATCTGGTGAAAAGTCCAAGCAGGGAGCTTGGCACGGGAAAAAGTCCAAGTATGGTGACTTGGCACGGAATGGTCAGAGAGGGATCGGTAGCTCGTTCTCTAGACCGGACGAAGTCGGAGAGGGCTCGGTAGCTCGTTCTCCGGACTAGGTCAGAGAGGGCTCGGTAGCTCATTCTCTGGACTGGACGAAGTCGGAGAGGGCTCGGTAGCTCGTTCTCCGGACTAGGTCAGAGAGGGCTCGGTAGCTCGTTCTCTGGACCGGATGAAGTCGGAGAGGGCTCGGTAGCTCGTTCTCCGGATTAAGTCAGAGAGACTTAAGTGGACATTCCATGGCACATTGGATCGGTCGGTAGACCGATCCAGTGACACATGAATCAGTGGATCGGTCGGCAGACCGATCCAGTGAAACTGAGTTCCATGGATCGGTCTGCAGACCGATCAGAGAACACTCAGTAGCACACTGAGTGCAATCTGATCGGTCAGGGAGACCGATCAGGAGAAGAGCCTGCAGAAGAAAGAAAGAGGTGGATCGGTCTGTGGACCGATCCACACTCAATCTGATCGGTCACTACGACCGATCAGAATGGCCTCATATCGATCAGACTGTTGCCTGATCGGTCCAAGGCACTGTGATCGGTCTGGTGACCGATCCACACACTCTGATTTGTTCGCTGTATCAGCGATTCCTTCACTGCTTTTGATATATCTCATTCATTTATGTGATGTAATCCTCTGTGCTATTAGCTTTTGAGTTTGCAGGTTAACAGGTATCATTCCAAGCCTAATTTCAAATTAAGTTCATAAGAGGAATGCGACAAATGGTCTTTCTGCTGGTTTCAGCGGCGCATGGTGCATTTCAGGCATCAACGGATACTGCTGTGATCTGACTGCGATCTGCTTGACTCCTGGGGATTGGTTCGAGCTCAGAAGACGCCAGTGTTGACTGTGATATGTGTGAGTTCAGGGAACCAGGTAAGGAGGAAGAGGGATTGGCTGCAGCGCTGATTTGCGCAGTTTGGACCAGATCTGTGACAGCAGAGATCAGGTTTTGAGAAGTAGTAAAAACAGCGAGAGCAGAACAAGAACAACAACAAGAAAGCTTGAAAGAAAAGTCTGTGCTGTTGTGCGAAGTTCTTGAGCTCTCGGGTGAACTGCGATCTCTGTTTTTCTGCTACTGATCCTCGCGTGGTTGTAAGCATTTCTATTCTACTTTGCCACCGAGCTTCTGTAAGTCTCGTGCTTTAACTTAGATCTTTCTTGAGACGTTGTGGGGAGGTTACTCCACCGAGAAGGAGGATTTGTAGCCGGAAGTTATCCGGGGTGCGATCTACCGAAGATCAAGGAGTCGTCCACCTTACGGACACGCCGAGGAGTAGGGGCAAGTTATCCCCGAACCTCGTAAATCCTAGTGTTAGTGTGCTTGTGTTTTTCCTTTCTTTAGTTGTCTAATTCCGCTGTGCTAACAATTATCTGTGTAGAAGTTTAGGTTTAAGTTTTTCAAGGGGCTATTCACCCCCCCTCTAGCCATCTAAGATCCCAACAAGTGGTATCAGAGCAAGGGCCTCTTTGATTCGGATTAACACCCAAAAGAGCAAACAAGGATGGCTATGAAGGAAGGCTTTAGCACAAATCGACCACCCTACTTCGAAGGAGCAGATTTTCAATATTGGAAGGGCCGCATGGAGTATTACCTCAAGACCGACATTGCCATGTGGTTCTCAGTCAAGGAAGGTTTCACACCACCAAAGGATGAAGAAGGTAAGGAACTCGATTCGTCAAGATGGTCTACCGAACAACTCCGCAAAGCACATATAATCACCAAGGCTATGGTCACCTTGCAATGTGGAATCGCCAAGGACCAACTCATCAAGGTAGGTCCGTTCTCGAGCGCAAGAGACCTATGGAACAAACTCATCGAGCTCCAAGAGGGAACTCGAGATTCTCGGATTGCCAAGAGGGACCTATTCTTGAATCAACTCCAAAATCTAACCATGAAGGACAATGAAACGGTAAGTGAGCTTCATGGGAGATTCAAGGAGATCATCAACGGTCTACACTCTGTGGACGAACGAGTGGAGAATCGCGATCTAGTAAGGTACGCTCTTAAATCTTTTCCTAGGAATGCCTTGTGGTCATCTATGGTAGATGCCTACAAGGTATCCAAGGATCTTTCCATTGTTAAACTAGATGAATTTTTCTGTGAGATGGAACTTCATGAGCTTGCTAACAAAGGTCAAAAAGAGAAGGGTATTGCTTTATTTGCAGGACCAAAGAGCAAGGAGGGAAGAAGGAAGAAGGAAAAGAAGAAGGAAAAGGAGATTTCCTCATCCACCTCTTCCTCCGAATCCGATGATGAAAGTGGATCATCATTAAGTGAGATGGCGAACTTCGTAAGAAGGATTATGAGAAGAAGCCGAAGATACAAAGGAAAAGGTAAAACTAATGATCAAAATTTTGATAAATCTAATGTTGTATGTTATGAGTGTAGCAAGAAAGGACACATTCGGAGCGAGTGTCCGAAATTAAAAAGGAAGGAGGAACGAGCCAAAAAGAAGGAGGAAAGAGGCAAGAAGAAGAAGGCTCTCAAGGCCACTTGGGATGAGTCCTCATCAAGCTCATCGGAGGAAGAAGAGAAGATGGAAAAGAGCACACGACAATTAGCACTCATGGCAAGGGAGGTTTCCGACTCCGAAAGTGAGGGAGATTCGAGCGACGCTTCAACCGCGGCTTCATCATCGTTGGATGATGAAGAGGTAACCTCTTCTCATATAGAAAAGTGTTATAAGACTATCACTCACCTATCTACATTGCTTAAAAAGTCAAAAACAGAAAATAAAGTGTTAAAAGAAGAAGTAAAAACCTTAAGGACCCTTAGGGAAGATGAGGTCGATGACCTACATCTAGAAGTCCTTGAGGATGAGAACAAGGCGTTAAAGGGTGAGGTTGAGAAATTCAAGAAAATGCTTGAGAAATTCTCAACTAGCTCTAAGACTCTAGACATGATTCTAAATGCCCAAAGGGCAGTCTACAACAAGGCCGGGCTAGGGTACCAACCCAAGGAGTCGAGTTTCATTTCTCTAATGTCTAGAACTCAACATAGTAGATCACATGTTTCTAGGGCTCATGGAACTAGGAAAGGTATGACCAAGGCATGGGTTCCTAGGTCTTTCGTTGTAGAAGCATTAGGTCCCAAGATTTGGGTACCTAAAACCTCTATCTTCCGTGTCTTGTAGGCATTGGTCAAGGGGGAGCATCTATCAACTTGGTTTGTTGATAGTGGATGCTCCAAGCACATGACCGGGGACAAATCACTGTTTACAACCATTCAAAACAAAAGTAGAGGTAATGTGTCTTTTGGTAATAATGGTAGCCTTAAGGTTGTAGGAGTTGGAGACATTCATATATCCGAATGTCTCCATATCAAGAATGTCCTTCTAGTCAAGGGGATGACTTTTAATCTCCTAAGTGTCAGTCAATTGTGTGATACGGGTTACACAATTGAATTTCATTCAAGTCAATGTTTGGTTAAACACATTGACACACTTGACACGGTACTAGTAGGCACAAGGGTTGATAATATTTATCAAGTATCGTTTAAAAGTGCTACTAATGCTTTGATTAAGTGTTTCATGTCGAAAGAAGAAGAGTCTTGGCTATGGCATAGAAGGTTGGCACATGTAAACATGAAGAACATCCGGAAGTTGGCCAACCAAGGATTAGTGCGAGACTTACCCAGCATCAAGTACCACAAGACCAAACTATGTGATGCATGTCAAAAGGGTAAGCAAACAAAAGGTGTTCATAAAGGTAAAAGCACTGTAAGTACATCTACTGCTTTAGATTTATTGCACATGGACCTATTTGATTGCAGTAGTGTAATATCATTGAATGGAAGTAGATATTGCTTGGTAATCGTTGATGACTTTACTAGATACACATGGACTTTCTTCTTGAAACATAAGGACCAAACTATAGATATTTTTATTTCTTTTTGTAGAAAAACTGAGAATGAAAAATCGACAACAATTAAAACCATTAGAAGTGATCATGGTGGGGAATTTCAAAATCATAGGTTTTTAGAGTTTTGTCAAGAAAAGGGATATAGGCATGAGTTCTCTACTCCAAGGACCCCACAGTAAAATGGGGTTGTGGAGAGAAAGAACCGAGTCCTACAAGAGGCTGCACGAAGCATG
The DNA here is from genome assembly GCF_018446385.1 of Zingiber officinale. Taxonomy (NCBI): domain Eukaryota; kingdom Viridiplantae; phylum Streptophyta; class Magnoliopsida; order Zingiberales; family Zingiberaceae; genus Zingiber; species Zingiber officinale. The sequence goes on along the minus strand of NC_055995.1, from coordinate 59,317,582 downwards.
CTCAATGAGTACTCACTACCGAGCTACTTATGGGCTGAAGCTGTGAATACAGCTTGCTATGTGCAAAATCGAGTTTTAATACATAGGTTTTTAGGAAAGACTCCCCATGAACTTTGGTTTGGGAAACCACCTACAATTAAACATCTTAGGGTGTTTGGTTGTAAGGTGTTTATTTTGAACACCAAGGACCATCTTGGGAAGTTCACGGCTAAGGCTGATCAAGGGATACTGGTCGGGTACTCTCTTACCAGCAAAACCTATCGAGTCTACAACAATAGGACTAAATTGATTGAAGAGTCCTCTGATGTAGCCTTTGAAGAAATCCCTAACTTAAATGATCAACCAAGGGATGTAGGAGAAAGTCAAGTTGAACTTAGCAATCTAAGTTTGAATGATTAAAAATGAAAGAGTCGAAGTTGACTCGATGTTGATGAGCAAAGGCAACAAAGAACTCAATCTGATCCTTTGCCTGATATTGAGTCCTTGCCGTGCGAGTGAGACCACTCATGAGGCACCGCCAACACCAAGGCGGTCTAGGTTAGCCACTAGTCATCCCCAAGACCAAATTGTGGGAGACATCCAACAAGGGGTTAGGACTAGGTCATTCTTTAGAAATGAGTCTAATGAAGTCGCATTGATTTCAGAGATTGAACCAAAAATAGTTGATGAGGCATTGCACGATCCTGATTGGATCTTAGCTATGCAAGATGAGTTAGGTCAATTTGAAAGGAGCCAAGTGTGGGACTTAGTTCCTAGACCTAAGAAGACCACCATTATTGGAACTAAATGGGTCTTCAAAAATAAGTTAAATCAAAAGGGAGAAGTTGTAAGAAACAAGGCAAGACTTGTAGCCAAGGGCTATAGTCAAGTCGAAGGTCTCGATTATGATGAGACTTATGCTCCCGTGGCCCGATTAGAGTCCATTCGTTTGATGCTAGCTTTTGCTGCACATAGAGGTTTCAAGCTCTATCAAATGGACGTTAAATCAGCCTTCTTAAACGGATTCATCAAAGAAGAGGTCTATGTTGAACAACCACCGGGGTTTGTGAATACCGAAGTTCCAAACCACGTGTACAAGCTCAAGAAAGCTCTTTATGGGCTTAAACCAGCACCTCGAGCATGGTACGAAAGGTTGTCAACTTACCTATTAGAAAAGGGTTTTGTAAGAGGCCAAATAGACCCAACACTATTTCTACGAAGAGATAGTGAAGATATTTTTGTAGCCCAAGTATATGTCGATGACATAATTTGTGGCTCAAATAACAAGAGCTATTTGAATGAATTCATTTCTCACATGGAAAGTGAGTTTGAGATGAGTCTAGTAGGAGAGTTGACATTCTTCCTCGGACTTGAAATCAAACAAACTCGAGATGGAATTTATGTCCATCAGACAAAATACACTCAAGAGATGCTTAGAAAATTCAATATGAGTGACTCTAAGGAAGTGTCCACTCCAATGGCGACAAACACTCGCCTTGACAATGATGAGAGTGGAAAACCAATTGATCTAACGCAATATAGAAGCATGATTGGTAGTCTTCTATATCTCACAGCTAGTCGACCGGACATACTCTTTGCTGTGGGCATGTGCGCTAGGTATCAAGTCTGTGCCAAGGAATCTCACTTAATTGCAGTTAAGAGAATTCTGAGATATCTCAAAGGCACAATGAGAGTAGGACTGTGGTACCCTCGTACGGAGTCTTTTGATTTGATAGGCTATACCGATTCCGATTATGCTGGATGCAAATTGGATCGGAAAAGTACTAGTGGGGGTTGCCAATTTTTAGGTTCATCTTTAGTTAGTTGGTCGAGTCGGAAGCAACATTGTGTTGCTCTCTCCACGACCGAGGCCGAATATATTGCCATGGGAGAGAGTGTATCACAGTTGTTGTGGATGATACACACCCTAGAGGATTATGGACTTTCTTATAAGGGTGTACAAGTGCTATGTGACAACATTAGCACGATCAACCTAACTAAAAATCCAGTTCATCATTCGAGGACCAAACACATTGAAGTGCGTCATCACTTCATAAGAGATCACGTAGCTAGGGGAGACATTGCACTCACATATGTTGAGTCAAAATCAAACCTAGCTGATATTTTCACCAAACCCCTTCCGGAGAATGAATTTAGTCATTTAAGGAGGGAGTTGGGAATGTGTTTGGCTCCTTAGGTCCTTAGGACTTCATCATGATCAATAAGGACAAATTAAAATGACAAGAGAAATTGGGAATGATTTTGGGCAACTTGGGAACATCTCACACAAACTATAAGGTTTAACAAAATATTTTTGTTTGCTAGAAATGGGGTGAGATGCTAGGTACAACCAAATTATTCAAAATGTATCATGCATCTCTTGAATAATTAGGTCGAAGAGACATTAATTGAGTATGGGGAACACCATTACATAATTCATGTGTAATTGGTTCCTTGATCTTACTCATATATTCCAATCAAGGAATCTTGATTGGGCCTTTGTCTAAAAAGTGTCTAACTATGGGTGATTTGTTAATTGATATTTTTGATTGATACTTAACATGCCTTGATTGAAAATTAGGACAAGTTGTTTATATTTTGACAAACTTGAAACTGATCATAGCAATCCTAAGTCTTAATTAATACCCTGTTTCACTATATGGTTTTATAAGGTTTTTTGAGATTGGAATTCTAAGATTCCAAATGTCTGAGTTTTTGGATTTAAAGGCTGAAACTTTCGGGCTCTACACAAGCTAAGACCATAAGAGCTCATTTTTTTATATATACTTGTGGGTGTTGATTCTAGGTTATGAATTTGGGAGATTCTGAATTCTTGAATTCTGAACTTTTCAAAATTCCCGATAGATAACGGCTCATATTTTCAGTTACTGAATAATATATCAGACACTGATCGGTCCAGGGACCGATCAGGATGATGCCTGATCGGTCTCCACGACTGATCAGGACATTCCTGATTCACTGATCGATCCAGGGATCGATCAGGAGACACCGGCACAGATCGCACCCCACTGATGCACATCTGATCGGTCCAGGGACCGATCAGGAAGATCCCTGATTGGTCCCCACGACCGATCAGAACGATCGCTGACCGATCAGGACGTTCCCTGATCGGTCAGGATTTCTCTATTCGGACAGCCGTCCGATCAGATCACACTGTGCACTATCCCTCATTAAATCCTCCCGACCTCCTCTCTTCCCGATCTTCTTCCTTCTCAAAACCCTAGCCGACCGACTCATAACCTAGCCGACGCCCCTCTTTTCCTCCCGTCTTCTCGACCCATCATCTTCTAAAAGCCGAAGGTCACAATGGCGCCCAGGTAACTCTTCTTCCTCCCGAGATTTGTTCATTCTTAGCATTTTAGCTTCTTTTCACATTTTCTCTATGTGTGTTGTCTCGGTTCTCTCTGTGTGGCTCCCGTGGACTCCCATTTGCCCCGACCGTGTCCAAATCTTTATCTATTTAGGAAGAAAGCAGCCGGTGAGGGTTCTTCTAAGTCCCCAGCTGAGAAATCCAAATCCAAAGCTCCTGCTCCCTCTCGACCCCAACCAGCTAGTTCCAGTAGATTCCCAAACCGCCAGTTTGAGCTAGCATTTCAACAGAGGACATTCAAGCTGCTTCCATGTCGATCTGTGGATCGAAAGTGGATGGATGAATTTTGTCCCTCTGTCTCCGAAACCCTAGCCTATTATAAACTTGATTCGGTAGTCTACCTAGAAAGGGACATCAATCTTGACCTAATATCTGAATTCTATAACAACCTTCATCAAAACCATGATGGTGTTTATAACACTCGAGTCGCTAAAAGAAGTATCGATTTCTCCATCAGAGAATTCTTTAGGTATCTAGGTTGCCGTATGTGTTCAGGAGATCCTTTTCCCTTGTATCCTGATTTACCAGAGTCACTACCTCCTCCACTTGATGTATCACCTGATGATATTTATGAGTACTTCTTCAGGCAACCTAGACCGGATGGACTAGATGAGCTAGATGTTGACTTCCCTACTTTTGCAGCCTTGAGATTATCTCCTCAAGACTACATTCTTTTTAAGATTGTCACGAACTGCCTTCTACCTATCACATCTAAACCATTATCTGAGATCCGATCATTTCATTGTCTTATGCTTTATGGTTTGCGTCGACATCTCGATTTTGAAATCATGTCGAGCATCTACTCCTCGATCATATCATATTCTAGGCCTAGCGGCTCCACTATTTATATGCCTTATGGGCATATAATTACTGATTGGCTCGAGACCCTTCAGGTTGATGTCTCTAAGGGTAGAATAGTCAAAATGGTCAGGCAGGATTGCCGACTTGGGAAACGGGCATTTTCCAAGTCTGGCATCATAGGGTAAAATGGGGATGTTCGGTGGAAGGATGGGCGAGCACTGGGTGAGTTACCACGGGGACCTCCACGACAGGCTGCTCCTGTTGCTGCTCCTCCTGCTGCTGACGATGGAGAGGCCGATCCTGATCTGCGCTGGCAGATCGCCGAGCTGGAGAGCCGCTTTGATCAGCACGATGAGATGATATCTGCTGAGCTGGATGGCCTGCGTATTCGTATAGACCAGCGCTACGATGACCTGCGCGGGCATATTGACCAGCGCTTCGATGATATGCGCAGTCATCAGGTGGTGACACAGCAGTTGCTACTCGGATGGATGGCACGCTACCCGCCTCCGCAGTCCTACCCAGGCTATCCTTCCTCCAGCGTGCCGCCTCAGGATTTCACCCCTCCTGCCGATGATGGTGATGTTCCTCAGTGTGAGGATGTTGATTGATACAGTTTGTTTGTTGACTGTCTGTATTTTGGATGTTATTTGTTAGTCTTTATGACTGACCTGGATGTTTGCACTTCTGATGCTACTCATATATTTATGGTACTCAGTCTTATATTTGCTTGCTCTTTATTATGTTTCATTTTCTATCCGTTATTAATATGCTGTTCACTTGCATGTCTTGTTTGTCCTTTATTTCCTTATTACTGTCTTATAATACACTTAGAGGGAATTCTCAGTGCTTTAAGAACCAGACAGTAAGGGTTAAGGGGGAGTTCTTTAAGTTATCTTACCTTATTCGCACCTTTTCGGTGTTTGACAAAGGGGGAGAAGATAACTAAGTTTAGATGAATGCAAATTTGATTTTAGAAATTTGATTTTAGAAGATCCTCACATAGTGTTGTATCCGTCTTAGGGGGAGGATCTTGATTCCCCTAAAATTATGAAAATTTGAACAATTCTGATCTAAACTTAAATCGTGTTATCAAACAACAAAAAGGGGGAGATTGTTGATACAGTCTGACCTGGCTGTTGTTTTGATGTTGACACTGATTTAAGTTTGTAACAGATATTGATTAAACTAAGAATGACTACTGATCGAGGTTGATCAGTTGGGAGGGAAAGTCCTGGTGAGTAAAGCCAGGCAAGGGAAATCCAGATGGGTCAAGACATCTGGTGAAAAGTCCAAGCAGGGTGCTTGGCACGGGAAAAAGTCCAAGTATGGTGACTTGGCACGGAATGGTCAGAGAGGGCTCGGTAGCTCGTTCTCCGGACTAGGTCAGAGAGGGCTCGGTAGCTCGTTCTCTGGACCGGACGAAGTCGGAGAGGGCTCGGTAGCTCGTTCTCCGGACTAGGTCAGAGAGGGCTCGGGAGCTCATTCTCTGGACCGGATGAAGTCGGAGAGGGCTCGGTAGCTCGTTCTCCGGATTAAGTCAGAGAGACTTAAGTGGACATTCCATGGCACATTGGATCGGTCGGTAGACCGATCCAGTGACACATGAATCAGTGGATCGGTCGGCAGACCGATCCAGTGAAACTGAGTTCCATGGATCGGTCTGTGGACCGATCAGAGAACACTCAGTAGCACACTGAGTGCAATCTGATCGGTCAGGGAGACCGATCAGGAGAAGAGACTGCAGAAGAAAGAAAGAGGTGGATCGGTCTGTGGACCGATCCACACTCAATCTGATCGGTCACTACGACCGATCAGAATGGCCTCAGATCGATCAGACTGTTGCCTGATCAGTCCAAGGCACTGTGATCGGTCTGGTGACCGATCCACACACTCTGATTTGTTCGCTGTATCAGCGATTCCTTCACTGCTTTTGATATATCTCATTCATTTATGTGATGTAATCCTCTGTGCTGTTAGCTTTTGAATTTGCAGGTTAACAGGTATCATTCCAAGCCTAATTTCAAATTAAGTTCATAAGAGGAATGCGACAAATGGTCTTTCTGCTGGTTTCAGCGGCGCATGGTGCATTTCAGGCATCAACGGATACTGCTGTGATCTGACTGCGATCTGCTTGACTCCTGGGGATTGGTTCGAGCTCAGAAGACGCCAGTGTTGACTGTGATATCATTGGTGTGAGTTCAGAGAATCAGAGAAGGAGGAAGAGGGATTGGCTGCAGCGCTGATTTGCGCAGTTTGGACCAGATCTGTGACAGCAGAGATCAGGTTTTGAGAAGCAGTAAAAACAGCGAGAGCAGAACAAGAACAACAACAAGAAAGCTTGAAAGAAAAGTCTGTGCTGTTGTGCGAAGTTCTTGAGCTCTCGGGTGAACTGCGATCTCTGTTTTTCTGCTACTGATCCTCGCGTGGTTGTAAGCATTTCTATTCTACTTTGCCACCGAGCTTCTGTAAGTCTCGTGCTTTAACTTAGATCTTTCTTGAGACGTTGTGGGGAGGTTACTCCACCGAGAAGGAGGATTTGTAGCCGGAAGTTATCCGGGGTGCGATCTACCGAAGATCAAGGAGTCGTCCACCTTACGGACACGCCGAGGAGTAGGGTCAAGTTATCCCCGAACCTCGTAAATCCTAGTGTTAGTGTGCTTGTGTTTTTCCTTTCTTTAGTTGTCTAATTCCGTTGTGCTAACAATTATCTGTGTAGAAGTTTTGGTTTAAGTTTTTCAAGGGGCTATTCCCCCCCCCCCCCCCCTCTAGCCATCTAAGATCTCAACATCAAGGAGATTGTCAGACTGCATGGAGTTCCATGGACCATCATTTCAGACAGAGATAGTAGATTCACATCACACTTCTGGGAGTGTGTACAGTCAGCATTGGGCACCAGGTTAAAATTTAGCACAACTTTCCGTCCTCAGACAGATGGTCAGACGAAGCGGGTAAATCAGGTACTCGAAGATATGCTCCGAGCGTGTGCCCTAGACTTCAAGGGAAGTTGGTGCAAATATCTGTGTTTAGCAGAATTTGTATACAACAATAGCTATCAGGCCACTATCGGTATGACCCCCTATGAGGCTCTCTACGGGCGGAGGTGTAGATCTCCAATCTGCTGGTATGAAAGTGGTGAACAGAAAGAACTAGTAGCGGATACCACAGCAGCTATACAGCAGATCTGCCAGAGGATAGAGACAGCTCAGAGCCGCCAAAAAAACTATGCTGATACACGGCTCCGACCCTTAGAGTTTTCAGTGGGGGATACAGTATTCCTCCGAGTGGCTCCCATGAAGGGAGTAATGCGTTTTGGGAAGTAGGGCAAATTAAGTCCCAGATATGTGGGACCATACCCTATCACTAGAAGAGTTGGCAAGGTAGCATATGAGCTAGAGCTACCCCAGGAGATGTCAGCTATCCATAACGTATTTCATGTCTCTATGCTGAAGAAGCATATCCCGGATACCACCCAGGTGATTGAGATAATAGACCTCAGGTATGACAGTCGGCCAATTCAGATAATAGACTGAGCAGTTAAGAAATTGCGAAACAAGGAGGTACCATTAGTAAAAGTCATTTGGTAAAATCACACCGCAGAAGAGGCAACTTGGGAGACAGAAGCTAGTATGAGACAGAAGTACCCAGAGTTATTTTAAGTTCGAGGACAAACTTTTTATAAGGTATGGGGGATTGTAATGCCTGAAAATTCTCAAATAAATTTTAGAAATATTCTATTATTTTTTTGAAATTTTAGAATATTTTTATGAAATTTTTGGAGTAGCAGAAATAGCAAAATTAAATAAAAACGTAAAATAGCCAAAGCGGGAATTGAACCCGCGACCTATTAGACCCTACGACTCATAGCATGACTTTAGTAACCATGTGGCCCCAGCAGGGGTGTGCTGAAAGAAGAGGAGAGAAATTATATTTATGATTTAGTTGGGTCGTATTAATCACTTAATATAAATAGGAAATTTAAGTGGAGATTTATTATTTTGATCGACAACTCTTCCTCACCCCTCACCCTCACCCGCCGACCCCTCCCTCTTCCTCACCTCTCGACACACCAAGCCCCAAGGGACCTAGGGTTCCATCCCTAGGGTCGTAGGAGCACCTTCCGGCGATGACTTTGATACGAGGATGCTCCTCTCCGCGAGAAGAACGGGTAGACGTAAGAAGATCGCCGAAGAGATCTTCTTCTCCGGAAATCTAGCGATCAGAATTGTAAGAAACCTAGCGCAGGAAGTAAGTAACCCCTCACCTGCAGTATAAGTAGTTAATCGTATGTTTTATGTTTTTAGTTCAGCCATATGCATATTTTTCGGCACGTAGGGTGTATTTGACCCTCCTCGCAAGTTTAGGGTTTATATGAGCACCTCTAGATGGGTTGGACACATTTCCCTCTCCAGTTTTGGGGTTTTAGACGCTGGCAGGTGCCTAGAGGTGGTCCCTTAATAGCTGGCAGGTGCCTAGAGGTGGTCACTTAATAGAGAGGAGAGATAGAGCACACCAAGTGCTCGATAAAATGACTAGTACAGCTAAATGCTACAGTAGGCATTTTAATAGCTCAGTTAAATGCCATAGAAGCATTTTAAATAGCATGCTTAGTCTTGCTTCAGTTATATGGGACTACAGTCTAATGGGTGGGCTCCCACAGTTGTCCCTAGGTTCAGATAACCTAGCTCTAGGTTCAAATAACCTAGTAAGAGCAAGAGGAGATAAATCAGCTTATGAATCAGTATTTTACTTTTATCAGTGGCACTGTACTTGACCCTTTGTTGTCCTTGGGTTGGGCTCCCATAGTCGTCCCTAGGTTTAGATAACCTAGTAAACCCTACTAGATTCAGGACTAGCTACCTCGGGTCTAGTCAGGGATGCGCGCATAGCAAGTACAGTTGCCGGGCCCAACAGCAGCATGATTAGTATTTTTATCTATTATGAAAAATAGTTTTCAAAACTTCACAACTCAGTTATGTGAATACAATTCAGATTTAGCATTAGCCTAGCATTAGTTTAGCTTCGTTTATGTATCCGTTCAGTTTTCCTTAGTGATACAACCAGATAGTTCTATGATCAGTATTCGATTGCCATGACTCATATATTAGTATGTCATGTTTTAGCATTTCCAGTATGAATATCAGCATGTGTTTCAAATAACATCTTTTAAAAGTATGATTTCATCGAATGCATGTTTTGTGAGGTAGATGGTTCTTACTAAGCTCTCAAGCTTATAGTTTCCTTTTTCCTTATACTGCAGATACAGGTAAAGGGAAGATAGATTAGTCGAGGCTGGAGGTCAATGTGTCAAGATGTGTGTGAGAAGGAACTTGGAATAAAGACTCTTGGGGACTAGCAAGTTTAAAGAATTAGAACTGCTTATATTCTTATTATTCCGCACCTTTAGAATGTTTAATTGTCATGAATTGTGAAAGTGTACACCATGCTACGCCTAGACTACTAGTTACTTTGATGTCAGTAAATAAACCATGAACAATGACAGTAATGGCATGCCTAGGAACCTTATTATATTTTTAAGTTGATACAATGGTATTGTATATGGAGTAGTGGGGAAATGCAGTAGAAATCGCAGAAATCAAAGCTCCAATCAATCAGCCGATCGATTGGAGGGTCCTCAATCGATCAGCCGATCGATTGGGGAGTGATCTTCCGCGTACAGAGAGCTGATGAATCGATCAGCTGATCGATTGGCCATGGATCGATCAGCCGATCGATCGGGAACTAATTTCCGCGAACAGAGAGCTTCTGAATTGATTAGCTGATCGATTGGCCCAGGCTAGATCGATCAGCCGATTGATTCAGAAAACACCTTTGTGCACAGAAGCACTTTGAATCGATCAATGGATCGATTGAGGCCCTTTCAATCGATTGAGTCTCAGCTTCAATCGATTGGGAAGCTTGATTTCAGCTGGAAATGTCTGATTTCATCTCCTTGATCAAATGGAAAGTTTCGATTCCCTCCTTTAGCATATGTACAACAATGAAATGGTATTTTGAACATGAATTCTAGATTTTATAGCAATTAGTAGAGATTTTAATTAGTTCAGCTCTCCGCACATTATACTTCAGTGATAGACACAAAATAGTTTAGCAATCGTAACCCCCGGCCTTTCAGTTTAGTCAGTAGAAGGTGGGTCGTTACATAAATGGTCAGTTAGAAATGACTGACAACTAGCTCATACCACAAGTGAGTAATGGTCATCAACATGCAATGCAATGATGAGCATGCCATAAATAATCATGATACAGACACAATGTTCATCAATGCAACAACTCAATTGACATAGGTACATCCAGTACATGATCCATCATTCACCTAAGTCTATAGATTCAAATAGATCTATCAGAGTTTACTAATCAACAAATACAATATGTAATAACACCATACACATACAGAGGATACACATATGCACCATATAACGTAGGTATAATCAACATGATACCTACAATATCACACCGAACACATATAATCACCAACATAGGTATTATCAACATAATTCCTCTCATAGTACACATTAGACATGTGTGCACACACAACATAAATATAATTAACATGATTCCTCCAATAGTAAACATCGGACATGTGTGCACACACAACATATAAATGAATAGTCAACATGATAACTTCTATAGCACGTACGAATCATGTGTACACTCAATATCATATGCATAATCAGCATGTTAACTCAGTTAACAAGTCATCCCCTACAATAAATACTCTACATGTGTATATACAACAGAGTATAGATATCCAAAGGTAAGACTGTATATGAAATAACTAAATCATCTCTAAGGTTAAGCAAATAATTATCAAGAAGGATAACAAATGAACAGATTTAAGATAAAGCAACCTAATCCATTAATCAAATACAACAATGCACTAAGTTCAAAGCACTAAAGAGGCCAACGAAGAAATTGCCATCTTTATCCGTCGATCGTGCTAAAATAATTACCATGTTGAAACACTCGCTTTGAATTAAAGTCCTACAATTCCATGACGTACAGATTTAGCTAATTACATATGAATTAAATAGCTAAATTAAATCCCTAAACCTATTTAGGGTAACTACAATCGAATACGATAATTGATTAAACAACTAAATTAGAGTTAAGCTGGTTTAGCCTAAATTAATCCATTATCTTCATTAGATTATGTTTAATCTCTTCAATTATTCTTAACCATTCCACAACCTAATTAAATTAGGTTTATACATGATTCATCTACTTTAACTCACCTGAATTAGTGTACTATTGACTCATAGATGGAGCACCCACTGTTGGAAAACATGGCTGGAGCTAGATAAAACTGATAATCTCTAAATCAAGCACCCTAAATCATAATCAACACATCCACATCTGAGTATCAACTAAACACTGATCAAAACTTCTTAAATAAGAAATTTTACCCATATCTATGCCAACATATTCAATTCCTATGGAGTCTAACTCTCGACAGCTAGGTGGCAAGCTATGCCACCAAGGCTGAAGGCAACATCGGTGAGCAAAAGGGGTCGGTGATCTACTCAAAATGGAATAGAGAGTGTAGAAGGCGCTCTAGTGGTGGCACACGGTCGGGGCCACAACTAACAATGGCTACTGTAGTTTTGAACCAAGTCAGAGAAGAGCGGTGACAACATTAGGGCACTAGATCGAAGGAGCTCCTGAAAAGAAAATAAAGGATCGACGTCAGTTGGTGACTAAGGCATCCACAGCTGGAAATCATGGGTAGAAAGTGTTGGATCGAGAAGCACTAGAGGGGGGGGGGGGGGGGAATAGCGCTCGTGATTTTCACATGTTTCGTATTCGGAAATTAGAGTAAGAGCAACGAAAATTAAACAAGACACAACAAAGACACCAAGATTTACTTGGTTCAGAGCCTAGGGCCACTCCTACTCCAAGGCCCACGCTCGTTGAGCGTTTACTTTGGGCAACAACTATAATCACGTAAATCATTTACAACTTAAAAATACAAGTGCTAAATGAAGAATTACAATACCGACAACACAAAAGATGAGGAAAGTTAGTCGTAAGTTGTCAGAGCAACAGAGCATCATTTGAGCATTCGGAGCAGTGTACAAGTGCATAGGATGTTCTGTTCGAGAGATGATGTTGAAGCTGCTTCCCGAGGCTCCTTTTATAGGCTCCGCAGGACTGATTCAGATCCTTAAAGCTCGAGATCAGGTTTGACCCGAGGTGGATCGGTCGACCGATCCCGACGTTCGGTTGACTGATCAGATGATCTCCTCCTCATCCGATCCACCCGATCCGCTCACTCCGCTTCGATCTGGTCAACTCCTATCTCCGGTTTAGTCGATCGATAACCAGGTTCGGTTGACCGATCCCTCGGTCGAGCCCAGTCCACTCACTGGAAATTTGACCTGCTGCTTGGGGGTTTGGTCGACCGATCCAAACATTCAGTCGACCGATCCTAGTCAGTTCTACCCTTGCACAAACTGTTAGTCTCCTGTAAAATAGAGTTAAAACATAACAAATAATATATTAGAAAAGTAAGTTTGACAGTCTTTGGACTGCCCGATTCTGACTTCGGATTTTCGACCGGAAATCCTAGGTCGAACCGACACCTACTGTTCCCTCTGCAGGGAATGCGCTCTCACCTACTCTACTCAGGAGAGCATACCTAATGCCAGTCCAGTCCTCCAGACTGATTGAGCTTTCTGTCTAGGATTACCACCCTCTAAGACCTAGGGTTACCGCCCCCTAGGGTTTTTCGCCACCTAGGGTTACCACCCCCTAGGACCTAAGGTTACCCTCCCTTAGGATTTCCACCACCTAGGGTTACCACCCCCTAGGACGTAGGGTTGCCGCCCCTTAGGGTTTTCCTCCACCTAAGGTTACCACCCCCTAGGATTTTCCACTTGCCTAACTGCAGTTAGAACTTTCTTGAAAACCTCATTCACACATGTTAGATAACAAAACAACTTAACTTTGAATTCCTTTGCCATTATCAAAACTTGGGTTCGATCGTCGGATGCTTCCCGCACCAACAATCTCCCTCTTTTTGATTATGACAATGAAATTCAAAGTTAAGTAAAGCAATGCTATAAAGGATTTTCAAAGATGGTTTAAAAATAGGACAAGCATTAACTTTGAAAAAAAACTCCCCCTTAATAGAAGCTCCTCTTAAAAATTAAATTTGAATTTTCTTATACTTTTGAATTTTCTTATACTCCCCTTTACCATATATCAAAATAAGCAAGAAAATAAAGAAAGAGATCAATGACCTTAGCTAAGAATAATTTCTTTTTGAGAGATCTTTTTAGAACGTTTAAATAGAGAATTAGCTTGATAAACACTTAGCTAAGAATACTTCTTTTTAAAATAAATTTCCTTGTAACACTTTTAGCTAAGTGAAATTAAAAGTTTTATTATAAATTAAAAAAAAACTTTTTCTTTTAAAGTAAATTTTGAAAGTTTTTTTTTTGAAAAGTTTTTTTTTGAAAAGTACTTAGATAAATTTGAAAAGCTTTTGAAAAATACTTAGCCAAATTTAAAAACCTTTTGAAAAATACTTAGTTAAATTTGAAAAGCTTTTGAAAAATACTTAGTTAAATTTGAAAACCTTTTTGCAAGAACACTTAGCTTTTTAGAGGAAATTTTCTTGTAAGATTTTTTAGCCAAGTGAACTCAAAATCTCAAAAACTTAATTTTTGAAATAGATTTAGCTAAGGGAAAGTTTTGATTTGAAAAGTAACTTAGCTAAAAAGTTTGTAAAAATAGATGATAAAACTTTAAAGTATAAAATGTTAAAAAAAATCTTCTAGAAAAGAACTCTTTTAGGGTTAAAAAGTTGCTTGATTTAAATAATTTTAGCTAAGGCCTCCTTCACAAAAAAACATTCAAAAAGTCCTATAGTCCAAGCATGAGTAACCAAATAAAACTCAATACTTAATTTTCTTGGCCACATGTCTAACCATTAGCTACTAGCTGTGTACCTAGAGGGCAACAATTTTCACTTGGTTAGTCAAGTTAAGTTAGTGATCCAGTTATATTTGACAAAGTCAGGATAACTTAACTTGATTAATGTAAGTTAGATATTTATAGCCCAGACTTATGTCGATGCACAGACATAAGCATTCTAAAGTCTAGGCAGTACCCTATGCATCTCACACCATTCTAAGTGTTTTCAAACACAAGCAAGTTAACCCTAGAGTGCTTTTGAGATGCTCTGGCTGAAACTAGGGGTACATGATTTCTAGGGGGTAAAATCCTAGGCTAAACTAGATTTTTGAAAAAACTAACAAAAAGTTGGAATTTTGAAAAATATTTTTCCTTGGATTTTAAAACCAATTTTAAAAACAAGTTGAGAAAATATAGTTAGCAGAAAATAGTTCTATTCTACTAAGCACATCCCTATTTGTCTTCTAAGTGAACTGAACTCAAGTTCAGGTAAGGGCTTTGTGAATATGTCAGCTAGGTTTGATTTTGACTCAACATAGTTAAGTACAATATCACCCTTGGCTACGTGATCCCTTACAAAGTGGTGCTTTACTTCTATATGTTTAGTCCTTGATTGGTGAATTGGGTTTTTGGTTAGATTAATTGAACTTATATTATCAATTGAAATTTTTATTTTCTGATATTTTAGTTGATAGTCTTTTAGGGTATGTATCATTCATAATAATTGAGATGCACATTCACCTAGGGTTATATATTTAGCTTCAGTGGTAGATAAAGTAACACAATGTTACTTTCTGCTTAACCAACTTACTAGGCACTGACCTAGAAATTGACAACTATGACTTGTACTTTTTTCTATCTAGCTTGCACCTGGCATAGTCTAAGTCAGAATAGCTGGTTAGATCAAGGGTGCAAGATCTAGGGTACCATAATCCTACATTTAGGGTTCCTTTAATGTACTTAAGTATTCTTTTAACGTATGTTAAGTGTAACTCTTTTACACAAGATTGATATCTTGCACACATACCTACTGCAAAAAGAATGTCCGGTCGACTTGCAGTTAGGTACAATAGACTTCCTATCGCACTTTGATAGTATTTCAAGTCTACTGGTTTTCCTTCTAAGTCTGAGTTAATTTTAATGTTGGTAGCCATTGGTGTATTAATAATTTTTGAATTATCCATTCCAAATTTTCTAATTAATTCCTTAGCGTATTTAGTTTGAAAAATATAAATTCCATCTTTGGTTTGTTTAATTTATAGACCTAGGAAAAAGTTAAGTTAACCTATTAAACTTATTTCAAATTCATTTTCCATTAATTTGGTAAATTCTTTTAAAAATTTGGAATTAGTTGAGCCAAAAATTATATCGTCTACATATATTTGGGCTATAAAAATATCATTTTCTAGGGTTTTTACAAATAGGGTTGGATCTATTTGACCTTAGTTGAACCCTTTAGATATTAGATAATTGGATAGACGTTCATACCAAGCCCTAGGTGCTTATTTTAGTCCATATAGGACCTTTTTTAGCCTAAAAACATGATTTAGATATTCTAAGTCCTCAAATCCTTGGGGGTTGACCTACATATACCTCTTCTTTGATAAATCCATTTAAAAAGGTGGATTTTACATCCATTTGATAAAGCTTAAATCCTTTATGTACTACATAGGCCAGCAACATCCTAATAAATTCAAGTCTGGCTACAGGGGCATAGGTCTCATCATAGTTTAACCCTTCTACTTGGTTGAACCCTATAGCTACTAACCTTGCTTTGTTTCTAACTATTTCACCCTTATCATTTAACTTGTTCCTTAAAACCCATTTAGTATCAATTATGGTCTTGTTAATGGGTTTAGGTACTAATTCCCAGACCTAATTTCTTTCAAATTGGGCTAATTCCTTTTGCATTGCTAGTGTCCAGTTTGGGTCGGGTAGGGCTTCGTCTATAGTTTTGGGTTCAATTTTGGAAATCAGGGCTATTTGGCTTAGGTTCTTATAGGATGACCTAGTTCTAACTTCTAGAGTTGGATCACCCAAAATTTGGTGAGATGGGTGATTAGTATTTGTTCTTGTTGGTCTTATAGTTGGGTCAGTAACTGGTTCTTGTAATTCACTAAGTTCAAGTGGAATTTCTTCATCATCTTCTAAATTTCTTGAGTTAATATTTTCTATATTGATATTTTCATTTACTACATTAGGTAAGTTATTTTCTTCATAAAAAATTACATTTGTAGTTTCTTCAACTTTTAGGGTATTTTTGTTGTAAACCCTATATGCCCTACTAGTTGTTGAGTACCCTAAAAATATTCCTGGGGTTATTTTTGATGTAAATTTTCCTAAATAGTCTTTTGTGTTTAAAATAAATACTTTACAGCAA
This sequence comes from Zingiber officinale, assembly GCF_018446385.1. Classification (NCBI taxonomy): domain Eukaryota; kingdom Viridiplantae; phylum Streptophyta; class Magnoliopsida; order Zingiberales; family Zingiberaceae; genus Zingiber; species Zingiber officinale. The sequence goes on along the minus strand of NC_055995.1, from coordinate 59,301,092 downwards.
ATTATTTTAAATAGTTTAAGTTTGGAATTTTATTATAATATATTTCATAAGGTGTTTTATTTTGATATTTATTAAGTAAAATTCTATTTTGTATAGAACAGGTTGTATTAATTACTTCAGTCCAGAATTGGTTAGATAGTTTGTATTCATTCAACATGGTCCTAGTGACTTCTTGTAGGGTTCTGTTTTTCCGTTCTATTAGACCATTTTGTTGGGGGGTCCTAGGGCATGAGTATTCGTGTTTATAGCCATTAATTTCATAAAATTCAATAAATTTATGGGTTTCAAATTCTCCCCCATGGTCACTTCTAATTCTTTTTATTTGAGTGTCTTTTTCATTTTCTATTAATTTGTAAAAGATTTTAAAAACTTTAAAGGTTTCATCTTTTGTTTTTATGAATTTTACCCAAGTAAATCTTGAGTAGTCATCGATTATTACTAAGCAATATTGTTTTTGCTTAGTGACTTGGCTTCGTGTGAATCAAACAAGTCTTGGTGAAGGAGCTCAAGTATAGAAGTTATTCTGTTTAGGTTGGTTAACTTATGGTTTGACTTGGTTTGCTTACCTTGTTGACAAGCATCACACATTGAATTTTCAATAAATTTTAATTTAGGCAAGCCTCTAACTAAACCATTTTGATTCATTTTTGAAATGAGTCTAGTATGAGTGTGATCCAGTCTCCTGTGCCACAACTCAGTTTCCTCTTATTGTGTCAATAGACACTCTAGTGAGGAGGTAGGTAGTTCTATTGCATAAATGTTCTTTTTCCTAATTCCCTTAAGTGTGATTTCAGGATTATTAATATACTTAATTATGCATTTAGTTTTTGAAAAAGTGACTAAGTATCCTGAGTCACATAACTGACTAATACTAAGTAAATTGAAACTAAATTGTTCAACCAATAATACTTTTCGAATATAAAAATCAGAATTTAATTGGATATTACCTATTCCAATTACCTTAAGGGTTTCGTCGTTGCTGAACGCGACAGTCCCTAGGTTCTTGAGTTTCAGTTTAGTGAATTTCAGTCTGTCTCCAGTCATGTGTCTGGAACATCCACTATCTAGCATCCATTGATCCAAATCTTTATGTTCCTACATAAGGTATTTGATTTGGGTCAATTTAATGGATTTAGAAGATAGTTTGACTAAAATTAACTTAAAGTTCCATCTCACCCAGTCTAGATGATCAAACATGGTATTCCTATGGGTGTTTGTGAGATAGTTTATTAAGTAATTGGTTTAAGTTAATTTATATTAGTTTATTAAGTTGATTAAGTTAAGTCGATTAGTTAGTTAAGTTAAATAATTTGATCTTAGTCAATTATTAAATTATTAAATTTATTAATTAGAAATTATTAAGTTGATTAATTTAATTTGTTTTTAGTTTATTAAGTTAATTTATTAGTTAAGTCGATTAGTTAGTTAAGTTAAATAATTTGATTTAAGGTAATTAAATTATTAAATTGATTAATTAGAAATTATTAGGTTAATTAAGTTAATTTGTTAAAGTAATTAGATTAAATTAGATTTAGTTAAATTGGACTAAGTTCAACCTAGATCCATCTCACCCGATTCTAAGTTATCAATCAGGGAACCTTGAGTAGTTTTGTGAGATAGTTATCTTAATTTAGATTATTTCTAAGGATTAATTTACATTTGAGTTAAACTTAGGTTTTCCAATTGGTTAATTAAATATATATTTCGAAGATTGACTTCCAGGCTATGGCGAGGCACTAGTCTTTCTTAGATATGAGATCATCAACCACTTCTCGATAGAGCCTTTCAAAGAAAATATATATTTAATTTCCCTTTTGAAACCCCTAGGTTTAACTAAACAAGTGTAAATTATGCCAAGGTCCTTGATCTAACCTAATCTAAACATGCATATTACAAAGAAAATAAATAGGCATCAAACAATTTTATCTATTTATTAAGATAGTTTTCCTATTGGCTCCCCCTGGATTATAGTCTCGATATGGTCTATCAAGGTAATGTACTTGATCCTTGGGGACCCAATATTGACTAAATCCAACTTGATTGACCAAGTTAGACTTAGGTACCCATTCTTGGACTATCTTTCTATTCGGTCTGTTAACAAGCGATAAATAAGACCGATATTTCCTTTTAGTTTTAAATCCTAGTCCGGATCAATTGTATACAGCTTTTTGTTTTCTAAGAATCAAGTCAAGATTCTTGGAACCCAGTGTAAACCGTTCCAATGTAAACTTCAAATCCTTGACTTGACTTTTCAGGCTAGAATTCTCTTCCTCAAGCTTTTGGACTTGAGTTGAGGTTCCAGTCTAAACTGGGTCAGTCTAGGATTCGGAGTTAGTCACTTCTTTAAGGGTTGTTACCTTCTTTAGAAGTGACCTGATCCGAACATTAGACTTAGCTAGTTTATGCATTAAGTAATTTATTAAATTATACAAACGAAATGTCCTTACAGAGGGGTTTGACCCTTCGAAAACGGATACGGATCCGTGGCTTCTCTCGGACTCAGTTTCTGAATCATCCTCGCTTCCGGATTCGCTGATTTGGTCCAGGGTCGTCATTGCGAGGAAACACATCTGTTCGAGTTCTTCACCGTCGGACTCTTCCGAAGAAGACTCGTCCCAAGTCGCTTTCAGGGCCTTCTTCCTTCTTGGTTTCTTTGCATCTTTCTGGTTCGGGCAGTTGGCCTTGATGTGCCCCTTTTGGTTGCATCCGTAGAACGCCACCTTGAACTTCACCTTTAGTTGGGCCTCCTTGTATTGGATCACCTTTCTAACATCCTTCTTGTTGAAGCCCTTCTTCTTTATGTAGAGCTTCCTCACCAGGTTAACAAGTTCGACCGTAAGCTCATCGTTGTCGTTGTCTGAATCTGGTTCTTCTTCCGACTCCGGTTCGGTTCTACGCCTTCTGCTTGTATCTACAACCAAAGTTATACGCTTCTCGGCTGGGCGTGCATTAGTCTGCTCATGCAGTTCAAATTCAGAAAAAAGTTCATCTAACTTTATTGACGAGAGATCCTTGGATATCTTGTAAGTATCTACCATGAATGCCCACAAGATATTCATAGGAAAGGCGTTAAGTGCATACCTTATAGTGTCCCTATTCTCCACCCTTTGGCCGATTGCGCGGAGTCCATTCAATAGGTCTTGTATGTGGGCGTGCAGTTGGCTTGCCGTTTCATTTTCCTGAAATTTAATATTATATAGTTTATTTAAAATAAGGTCTCTCTTGCTTACCTTTGTGTATGATGTATCCTCGTGTAGTTCGATTAACTTTTGCCACAGCTCCTTTGCACTTGAGAAAGGTCCTACTCTGTTGAGTTCCTCCTTTGTCAGGCCACACTAGAGGGTGCATGTCACTTTGGCATTTGCTTCTTCCTTCTTAATTAGGGCTGCATCCTAGTTCTCGCAAGGTGTCGGTTTGCCGACGCCATCAGTTGGAAGTTCGAATCCGGTCTTGACGATCATCCACATCTGGAACTGGGTCTGCAGGTACAACTCCATTCAACCCTTCTAGTAGCCAAAGTCTTCTCCGGTGAAGAGCGGTGGGCGGACCATATTGTAGCCTTCTTGTTGGGCCATTGAAAACTTGCACACACAAAAATATGAAAAACTTGTTCCAAGACTTGGTCTTGGATTAGTAGTGTGGGATGTATATAAAAAAAATAAACTCGAGTGGTGTTGCACCAACTTCAAGCAAAAATTGATTCGATAAAGATAGATCAAAATATAACAATTATACTAATTCTGATCGACTCCAAAACATTGAAAATACCACGAAAAACTTGCTTGAAAGGTGGTTTCACCTGTTCAAAGCGACCCCGCTCTGATACCAATTGTTGGATCGAGAAGCGCTAGAGGGGGGTGAATAGCGCTTGTGGCTTTCACATGTTTCGTATTCGGAAATTAGAGCAAGAGCAGCGGAAATTAAACAAGACACATTAAAGACACCAAGATTTACTTGGTTCGGAGCCTAGGACGACTCCTACTCCAAGGCCCAAGCTTGTTGAGCATTTACTTTGGGCAACAACTATAATCGTGTAAATCTTTTACAACTTAAAAATACAAGTGTTGAATGAAGAATTACAATACCGACAACACAAAAGATGAGGAAAGTCTGTCGTCAGTTGTCGGAGCAGCAGAGCGTCGTTTGAGCGTTTGGAGCAGCGTACAAGTGCACAAGATGTTCTGTTCGAGAGAAGATGTTAAAGCTGCTTCCCGAGGCTCCTTTTATAGGCTCTGCAGGAATGATCTAGATCCCTAAAGCTCAGGATTAGGTTTGACTCGAGGCAGATCGGTCGATTGATCCCCAAGTTTGATTGACCGATCAGATGATCTCCTCCTCATCCGATCCGCCCGATCCGCTTGCTCTGCTTCGATCTGGTCAACTCCTATCTCCGGTTTGGTCGATCGATAACTATGTTTGGTCGACCGATCCCCTGGTCGAGCTCGGTCCACTCGCTGGAAATTTGACCTGCTGCTTGGGGGTTCGGTCGACCGATCCAAACGTTCAATCAACCGATCCAAACGTTCGGTCGACTGATCCAGTCAATTCTACTCCTGCACAAAATGTTAGTCTCCTGCAAAACAGAGTTAGAATATAACAGATAATATATTAGAAAAGTAAGTTTGATAGTCTTCGGACTGTCCGATTTTGACTTCAGATTTTCGACCGAAAACCCTAGGTCGAATCGACACCTGCTGTTCCCTCCGCGAGGAACACGTCCTCACCTACTCCACTCAGGAGAGCATACCTGGTGTCAGTCCGGTCCTCCAGACCGACTGAAATTTCTGCCTAGGGTTACCACCCCTAGGACCTAGGGTTACCACCCCTAGGGTTTTTCACCACCTAGGGTTACCACCTCTAGGACCTAAGGTTACCTCCCCTTAGGATTTTTACCACCTAGGGTTACCACCCCCTAAGACGTAGGGTTGCCGCCCCTTAGGGTTTTCCTCCACTTAGGGTTACCACCCCTAGGACCTAGGGTTACCACCCCCTAGGGTTTCCCACCTGCCTAACCGTAGTTAGGACTTTCCTGAAAACCTCATTCACACATGTTAGATAACAAAACAACTTAACTTTGAATCCCTTTGCCATTATCAAAACTTGGGTTCGATCGTCGGATGCTTCCTGCACCAACAGAAAGGAGCTCGCAGCAATCGGCAGAAAGGGAGAGAGTGGCTATGGTGGGGATTTGTGGCTCTCCCAATGGCCCATGGCGTCGCCTCCCGCCATGGCTGTAGCTATTGCATCTTGGAATCGAATAGCAATGAGAGAGGGGTGGCGGTGTCAATTCCTCCCTTCTAGCAACTAGCAACTACGACGTGTGGCATTATCTGCAATGATCGAGTGAGAGGAAGGAGGGGGTGCTATAAGAAACTAGGGCACAAGGCCAACAATGATCAACAACAACGATGAGTCAGGGAGGGGGAAGAGAATGCTACTTGCGAGATGGGGAAACGGTGAATGGCAGTGTCGAGTGGAAGAAAGGGGATCGAGTGATTAGAAGAAGAGAAACCTAGGTTTAAATTTTTATACCTAGGTTAGTATAATTCAACCTAGGTTAATCAATTTAATCAACTCTCACCTTTGTGATAATCCAAACAGGCTTTCACTAATCCAATAGATCTATCCCCTTCAAACGTGTCATACATATTCCGTTCAAATTCCAAAATATTCTTAAAACTTTTATAAGGTTATTTCTCCAATAACACTTATGATTTAATTTGTCGTAGCTTACATTTTCTCCCACTAATAAAATTTTGGTCCCTAAATTTACTGTTCAACTTTGGGATCCTTATCTAAGTGTAACAACAAAATAACACTCTCATCAACTGCCCCATCCCAGCATCATGAACAAATCTCCAATCATGAGGAATTAAATGTTCCCTCATGGAATTACTGTTGGTTTCTACTCGGAACACCGTTCTGTTTCCCCTGTATAAAAATTTGTACATGCACAGTACTAAACCTAGCTACCCATGTGCTCTACTGAAGTTTAAACTTGAATTGCAAAACGATGCTTAACATTATTAATCCAAGTTGCTCTTTAGAAGTTAAACTTGGATTGGAAACGATACATAACATTTTTACTCCAAGTTTAACCGATGTGATCTTCCTAAGTTAAACCATATTATAGAAGTTGATTAAATATCTATTTCAAAGATTGGCTTCCAAGTTAAACATGGCGAGGCACTAGGCATTTTTGGTTATGAGATCATCCACCACTTCCTAGACAAAGCCTTTCAAAGAAATTGGATATTTAACTTCTTACAGTAACCCTAGGTTTAACTACAGAGACCACAATAGAAATACAAGATCAAAATGCAAAATTGACATACAAAATCGATAGCACGAAATTGAAACATAAAATCGCTAGCCTCTTGTGTTGGTGTTTCAGAATCCATGCAAAGAAAACTAACTAATTAATTCGAAGTAGAAATCATTAATTAGTTATATCTTTCTTTGTAGCTAAAGACCTCTTGATCTTCTGTTGTATTCCTCTCCTCCTCTTGGACGTTGTGTGGGCAACGATCTACCAAGAAAGAATCCACCCGAACCACTTCTTCTCCTCCAAGACTCTCGAGCCGCCAAGGGATGCCAAAAGAGGAAACTCCTTCTCTTCTTCTTCCCCTCCAAGCAGAGGGTCGGCCACAAGCAAGGAGAAGACGAGAATGATAATATGTGTTATGTTGGGTTTTTCAGGCCACGAAAACCGCTTTTCGCATCGCGAAAACCCCGAATCACCCATGCCACTGGATCTCGTGCGAAGGATAGATTTCAAAATTACGAGTACGAGTTTCAAACTATGATCTACAGTAGATCTACAAAGGAAAAACATTTTATACCTTTGAAGCGTGCCCTCGCAAATCCCGCTCGTCCAACGGTACGCCGGATCTCGAAGTTGTCAACGCAGACAACTCTCTAGTGATATCCACACGAACAAGAAGTGTTCTCTAAGACTCAAGGATGGAGAAGAGAGCACCACAAGTGTGCTATCACTCTCTAGGGCTCTCGGGTAGGATTGGAAGAAGAAGAAAGGAAAAGAAGAGAACACACTCCTCTAAAATCTCTATGTGACTTTCACTAACCTTTCTTCTTGGATTAGATTCACTCTCCTTTCTTCTCCCTTGCTTGAAACCCACGACCAAGAGAAGAGAAGGAGCAAGAAGAGAGCTTAGGAGGAGGAAGATCACTTGAATGAGAGTTACACTTGCAAAATGAAACTCTTTTCATTATCTAATTAAGTGGTTTGTAACCTCCATGGGATACCAAGAGTCACAACTCTTGGTAACTCCCATGAGGTGGCACTTCACTTAAGTAACCATGATGATGTGGAGCATCATCATTGGTCCACTTAATGCCAACTAACCAATGAGGTGGCATAAAGTCAAGTCAAACTTGACTCTTCATCTTACTCTCAAGTCAAGTCAAACTTGACTTAATCTCTCTCATGGTTGATCTAATCCAACCATTTAATTCAAGCCAATTTAATATAATGAATCTAATTCATTTAATTAAATTGATTCAATGAGTCATAATCTAAATTAGACTCATTGAACACATGAATCAACTTGAGTCCAACTCAATTAGCCCAATTAGGATTACTCTTAATCCAATTTGATTCATCAAATGAATCCAATCCTCTTGGTTCATCATATGAACCTAATCTCCATCCACTTGTTCTTTGTGTGTGACCCAATAGGTTCTTGTAACGTTGGCAATGCCCCTAAACTCATTTAGAAACATAAGTAATGAGCGGTATCTAGCAATACATCATTACTACCCAAGTTACAAGAATGTTGAGATCCAACATCACCTTGTGACTACTAATTGTGACTCCTCACAATATATGACAAGTGTCCTTCTATCCTAGACATCAAGATTGATCAATGTGAGGCATAGACCGTGTCATCCTCTAATCAATCTAAATCTTAAACTCCAAGTAGACTCACTCAATCAAATAAGCTCAATATCCTATATTGACTCATTTGGGCATGGCCATGCACTTCGTGGTCTCACTCTATCAAGAATATCGATGTCGCTCCCGTCATATAGGAGGGATAGATCCCATCTACATCACTCACATCCCTCTGCATAATTTGTTACATATCCAGTAATCGCCTTTATAGTCCACCCACTTACGGGTGACGTTTGACGAAACCAAAGTACATAACTCCTTATGTAGGGAACCATGGTGACTTCAGGTCTAAGAACTAGTAGTCATACTAATAGCCACATGAGAAAGTATATGACACTCATATAACGATCCATGATACTTTCTCATGGCGAGTCATTCAGTATACATTCTCCAATGCATACCCATGTGTCAACTTGATATCTCTATATCCATGACTTGTGAGATCAAGTCATCGAGTTGACCTACATGCTAGTCTTATTGTATTAACATTGTCCCTGAATGTTAATACTCGACTAGGAATGATTAAGAGTAGTGTTCCCTATATCATCCCACTATCGATTCAACCAATCGATTGATATAGGTAAGAACCTTCTACTCAAGGACGTTATTATACTTAGTTTATTTGGCACCAATACAAGCAAGTATAATAACCAAAAACCAAATGCCTTTATTTATATAGAATATGATACAAAAAGTCCAAAATACAATCATCAAATGAATGGCTCTAGGGCTCTAGCTAACATGTTACACCATAAGGCATCACCTCCACTTCTTTTATAATCCTTGCTCATGGCAAAAAAGGGATTTTTAAATATAATTAAAACTTCCTTATTTGTGGCCTCCCTTTAAAAAAGGAAATTTTAACAACAATTAAAATATCTCTTTTCTAAATTTCCTATTGTACATGGAAATAAAGGAAAGTTTTAAAATTAATCTCTCTCTTTTAAATCATGTACACATCTACAAAAAAGGAAAGGTTAAAATTAAAACTTCTCTTTTAAATCATGATTACCAAAAAGGAAAATTTTATCAAAAATTAAAATCTCTCTTTTAAGAAAAGATTTTAAAATTTAAAACTCTCTTTTAAAACCATGTGGATGGCTATAAAAGGAAAGATTAAAATATCTCTTTTAAATTCCCTTAGTAGATGGCTATAAAAGGAAAAGTTTTAAACAAAATTAAAATCTTTCTTTTAACCATTGTAGATAACTACAAAAAAGGAAAGATTTTATCAAAAATAAAATATCTCTTTTAACCATTGTAGATAACTACAAATAAGGAAAGATTTTAACAAAATTTTGTTTTTAATCAAAAACTTCTTTTTTCTTTTACTTTAGCCGACCCCATTCTTGGTCACCAAGCATGGCTTGGCCGACCCCTAGTTGGACTCCATGAAGGACTTGGTCGGCCACATCTTGGACACCAAGATGTGTTTGGCCGGCCACAACATGGACTAGAAGATGGGCTTAGGATGAATACAAGGCTTTATTGAGGCTACAATAGGGACCTAGAGGAGAAATTGATTTTGGTCTCACGATGAGTTTGAGCTTCCTGTGTTCGCCCCGAACACCCAACTTAAGTTCATCAATAATAACTCATACCACTAAAGAGTTATTATTGAACTACCGCACCAATCCCAAATTACATTATGGGCTCCTTCTTATCATGAGTGTGTTAGTCTCCCTGTGTTTAAGATATCGAATGCCCACTAATTAAATATGTTACTGACAACTCATTTAATTAATATCTAGCTCCAAGAGTAGTACCACTCAACTTCATTGTCATGCCAGACTAAGTCCACCTGCAGGATTTACATGACAATCCTTATGAGCTCCTTAAGGGGACATCATTAACCTAGATTACTAGGACACAGTTTCCTTCTATAACCAACAACACACTATATAAATAATATCATTTCTCAACTTATCGGGCCTATTGATTTAACGAACTAAATCTCACCCATTGATAAATTAAAGAAATAAATATTAAGTATATGTGCTTGTTATTATATCGGGATTAAGAGTACGCACATCCATAATAACAGAGGTTTTGTTCTTTAATGCAGTTAGTATAAAAAGAAACAACCTCAAATGGTCCTGCCCAATACACACATAGTGTACTAGTGTAATTTTATAGTCAAGATAAAATAATACCAAATTACATTACAACCATTCCAATGGTTTGTCCCAATCCATCTTAGTTGTGAGCTACTATTTATAATTTATAATGAACTGATAACATGTTCTTCTGTGTGGCACCACACACCATGTTATCTACAATATAAATTAAATGGACAACTGCATTTAATATAAATACAGACATTTAACCAATGTATTCTTATGTTCATACAAAAACTAGGCTTTTAGTATACATCCCAACAATCTCTCACTTATACTAAAAGACTATGCTGCCATATATACTACCATACATCTGATTTCCATCTTCTCAATATGCCCATCAAAAGCTCTCGCTAGAAAGGCCTTAGAGAAAAAATCTGCCAGGTTATCTACTGATGTAATATTTGCGACAACAACCTCTCCTCATATTAGGTGGTACTTGCGTTCTATGTGTTTACTTGCCTTATGGACTCATGGTTCCTTCGAGTTTGCTACTGCATCACTATTATCACAATAAATTTTAATAATTTTGGGCAAACTAGGAATCACATCTAAGTCCATTATGAAGTTTCTAAGCCACACAGCTTCTATGGCTGCCTCAAAGGTTGCCACATGCATACTCAGCTTCCATGGTGGAGTCTGAAATGTATTTATACTTAACACTCCTCCATTGTTATGGCTCCACCTCCTAAAGTAAACATAAAACCCCAAGGTCAACTTACTATTGTCCCATTCAGTCTGAATCCGTGTAACCCACAGGGAGCAAATTATCTGCCTTGTAAACCAACATATAATCTTTAGTCCTTATATGCTTTTACGGTAGTCCAATGTCCCGATCTTGGGTTGCTTTGATATCTGCTAACCATGCCCACGACAAAATAAATATTCGGTCTCGTACATAACATCGCATACATTAGGCTTCCTACAGCCGAGGCATAAGGAACTACCTTCATATCCTCTATCTCTTTTGATGTCTGAGGAGACATTTCTTTAGATAAGGGTACTCCATACCGAAAAGGTAGAAAACCTTTCTTGGAGTTTTGCATGCTAAAACGAGTTAGGATAGTATTGATGTAAGAAGCTTGGGATAAGGACAATATCCTTTTCTTGCGATCCCTTATTACTTTGATCCCAATAATATGTTCACATTCTCCCAAGTCCTTCATATCAAAATACTTGGACAACCATACCCTTACATCTGACAATACTTTGATATTGTTGCCAATGAGCAAAATGTCATCTACGTATAGTACAAGAAATACCACCATGTTTCTGTCACTCCTCTTGTATACACAAGACCCATCCGATCACTGAATAAATCCATAAGACTGGATCACTTCATTAAACCGGATGTTCCAAGATCTCTTGCTTCATCATATGTCCAGGGATTAGGTTCATGCTCACCAGGTATCAAGTCCAAAGATTCTCCCAAAAACAACCCTTCCACTACGATGAGACATTACTTGTAATTGTGCATCATTTGTGACACGTGTTGCAGTTTCTTTTGGTATCTCTTCTTATACCGTTGGTACTAAAATAGACGTGTCTTCTCTAATTTTCATCAAGAATAATTTTACTCATGGGCTTGTGGTTTATTACATAGTTCTCTTCTAAAAATCAGACATTGGTGCTAATAATGACCTTCTGATTTTTTTAGGACTATAAAATAATCCTTCTTTCGTTCCTTTAGAATAACCCACAAACAGGTGAACTTCTGTACGTTATTCCAACTTATCAGTGTCTACCTTCAGCACATGTGCTGGACTACCTTAGATCCGAATATGTTTCAGACTAGGCTTATTCCCATTCTATAATTTTGTGAGAGTAAAGGTACTGACTTAGAAGGTACCAAGTTCAAAATGTACATTGCCGTTTCTAGAGCATATCCCTAAAATGAATTTTGTTGTATCATGGGAGTTATTGGATTTAGAGTATATAAATTGTCAGCCAACGTACCAGAGTAGATAACTACTCTATTTTCTTTACCAAAAGGAATAGAATATCCATCCATAATTTTAGAAACTGAAATCAAATTCTTTCTAAAACTTGGTACATAAAAACAATTTCTCAAAATCAATATTTTATTCCTATCTAAAGATAGATAAACATCTCCTACTGCAATAGCCGCCACTTTCGTAGCATTACCCATGTAGATGGTAATCTCCTCTTCATGTAGTCTTCGAGTTTCCTGGAACCCCTGCAATGAATTACAGACATGATCAGTGGCTCCCGTATCTACACACCAGGTACCGGTAGATAACACCACTAAACATGTTTTAACTACTAGAGAATAAGATATATAGCTTTATTGTTCTCCTTTCTAAGAGGACAACCCATCTTCCAATGTCCAGACTGCTTGCTTGTGAAGCACTTGCCCTTCGTCTTCTTCACACCTGCTTTCGGTCCAGTCCCTAGAGATCGATTCACTTTCTTTACTTATTTCTTCTTCTTCATGCATTTCAGTTTAGAAGGAGAAATGTTCTCAGCAATGTGAATTTGAGAACTTTGACGAAATAACCCTTTTGTTGCTTGAAGTTCTATCAGAAGTTCCGCCAATGTATAAACCCTCTTGTTCATATTGTAGTTCAGGCGGAATTGCTCAAAACTTTTAGGAAGTGTTTGGAGAATAATATCAACCTGGGGTTCCCCATCGATTTCAACTCCAAGGATTTCTATCTCATTTAAATGAGCCATCGTCTTGAGGATATGATCCCTTACGGGTGTCCCCTTAGTCATAGTGGTTGTCATTAAGTTTCTCATAGCCTCTTGCCTAGTATCCTAATTCTGGTGTCTGAAGAGTTCCTTGAGATTGCGCATCATGTAATAAGCAGTAGGCATGACCTGATGCTGATGTTGTAGCACATTTGACATAGAAGCCAAAATGTAACACCGCGCCATCTCATCTGCCCTGACCCATTTCTTATGACACTCAATCTCCTCTTCACTAGAATCACTATTAGGCAAGCTTGGACAGACCTCAAAAAGTATGAACTTGTAGCCTTCAGCAGTTAAGACAATGTCCATGTTTTGTTTCCAATCAATATAATTGGGACCAATAAGTTTATTCTCTTTCAATATAACAACAAACGGATTGAAGGTCATCCTAAGAATCATAAAACATTTGGTCAAGACTTTAGAATTTAAAATAATATTGATTCCTCAAAACAATATCATTTAAATTCACCAACACCTCAAACACCGTGAATTTTGCATGCCACGATAGTATGAACGTATACAAATTCAAAAATTTGTAAGATGAGGGGTTTACCCATTAATTATCTTGTCAACCTAACTTTATGACAAATAAAATTACCTCAAACACCGTGAATCTTGTATGTCACGATAGTGTGAACATATACAAATTCAAACATTTGTAAGAGGGGATTTTACCCATTAATTTTATTATCTTGTCAAGCTAACTTTATGACAAATTAATAGTTGGTTTTTCTTCGATCACACAAATAATAGCAGTGACTCCGATGGGGAAGATACTATTAAATGAACCTAAGTGTATACCATTACTTGATAGTAAGTCCATTAAATAGGATTGTGCCCCTTCAGATGGAGAAGATCACACACTCCTAAATAATTTTCTATAATCATCCATTAAGGAAGTTTGATCTAGTGATCCATAAACAAACTCATCGGATGTGGAGGAAGGAACTCAGAGCCAATGCGCAAGTTTGAATGCATCACTTACAAACTAGTAATGGAGACCGTGGAATTTAATTAATTCCTCTCCCACTTAGTTATTTAGAAATGAGGAATTTTAACATGCACACAAGCACACAAACACAACACAACATAAAAGGCAATAAATATGAAAACCAATTTTTGAACTATTATGGCCTCATCCATAGCTGTCCTCTGTGTGTCGCGACCAATGGGTCATGTCGTCGTGTCTATCTTTCTTCCTTTTTCCACTGCGCCTCTGGTCCTCAAATAGCACCACACCTCGCAAGGATACGATCCACGAAAAAAAGAAAATTTTACTTTTATCGTTCCTATATTCCACGAAGGAATGTACATGTAATCTAGATTGAACAGAATGTAAAATCCTAAAACTAATACAGCTCCTGCTGTATTTAATAATTACAATCATGCACACATATAAAATGCCCTCGACATGTCCAAGGGTCCAATCACACACAATCACAATAGGCCATAATAGTTGGAGCCTGCCACCACAGAGTTAATATATTTGCACATCCTACTACTATCCTACCTAAACTTATGTATAAAGAGTGTATAATTAACTGAAAACCAAACACACAGAGGTAAAAACCTAGTTCTGATACCAATCATTGGTTGCTACTCAGAACACCATTTTTTTCCCCTGTACAAAAATTTGTACAAGTACAGAACTTAACCTAACTACCTATGTGTTCTACTGAAGTTTAAACTTGAATTACAAATGATGCTTAACATTATTAATCTAAGTTTCTCTTCAGAAGTTAAACTTGGATTGGAAACGATACTTAACATTTTTACTCCAAGTTTAGCCGATGTGATCTTCCTAAGTTAAACCATATTACAGAAGTTGATTAAATATCTATTTCAAAGATTGGCTTTTAGGTTAAACATGGCGAGGCACTAGGCCTTCTTGGTTATAGGATCATCTACCACTTCCTAGATAAAGCCTTTCAAAGAAATTGGATATTTAACTTTTTACAATAACCCTAGGTTTAACTACAGAGACCATAATAGAAACACAAGATTGAAACAGAAAATCGACATACAAAATCGATAGCACAAAATCAAAACAAAAAATCACTAGCCTCTTGTGTTGGTGTTTCAGAATCAATGCAAAGAAAACTAATTAATTAATTCAAAGTGGAAACCATTAATTAGTTATACCTTTCTTTGTAGCTAAAGACCTCTTGATCTTTTGTTGTATTCCTCTCCTCCTCTTGGACATTGTGTGGGCAACGATCTACCAAAAAGGAATCCACCCGAACCACTTCTTCTCCTCCAAGACTCTCGAGCCGCCAAGGGATGCCAAAAGAGGAAACTCCTTCTCTTTTTCTTCCCCTCCAAGCAACCGACCACCTAGGTACTTCTTGTCTTCTCCTTCTTCTTCTTCAAGATCCGGCCTTAGAAGGAAGAAAAGGAGGAAGAAGGGAATATAGATGCCGGCGGCCTTAAGGGAAGAGAGAAGGAGAGGGCCGACCACAAGCAAGGATAAGAGGAGAATAATAATATGTGTTACACCATAAGGCATCACCTCCTCTTCTTTTATAATCCTTGCTCATGGAAAAAAAGGAAAGTTTTAAACATAATTAAAACTTCCTTATTTGTAACCTCCCTTTAAAAAAGGAAATTTTAACAACAATTAAAATATCTCTTTTCTAAATTTCCTATTGTACATGGTAATAAAGGAAAGTTTTAAAATTAATATCTCTCTTTTAAATCATGCAGACATCTACAAAAAAGGAAAGATTAAAATTAAAACTTCTCTTTTAAATCATGATTACCAAAAAGGAAAGTTTTATCAAAAATTTAAATCTCCCTTTTAAGGAAATATTTTAAAATTTAAAACTCTCTTTTAAAATCATGTGGATGGCTATAAAAGGAAAGATTAAAATCTCTCTTTTAAATTCTCTTAGTAGATGGCTATAAAAGGAAAAGTTTTAAACAAAATTAAAATCTTTCTTTTAATCATTGTAGATAACTATAAAAAAGGAAAGATTTTAACAAAAATAAAATCTCTCTTTTAACCATTGTAGATAACTACAAATAAGGAAAGATTTTAACAAAATTTTATTTTTAATCAAAAACTTCCTTTTCCTTTTACTTTCGCCGGCCCCATGCTTGGTCACCAAGCATGGCTTGGCCGACCCCTATTTGGGCTCCATGAAGGACTTGGCCGGCCACATCTTGGACACCAAGATGTGCTTGGCCGACCACAACATGGACTAGAAGATGGGCTAAGGGTGGATACAAGGCTTTATAGAGGCTACTGTAGAATGTATACTAAAAGCCTAGCTTTTTGTATAGACATTTATTTAAAAATAAGAATCATATTGGTCAAATATCTATATTTATGCTAAGTGTAGTTGTCTATTTAATTTATATTGTAGATAACATGGTATGAGGAGATACACAGAATATCATGTTATCAGTTCCTTATAAATTATAAATAGTAGTTCACAACCAAGATGGAATGGGGCAAACCATTGGAGTGGTTGTAGTGTAATTTGGTATTAGTTTATCTTGACTATAAAATTACACTAGTACACTATGAGTATATTGAGCAGGACCATTTGAGGTAGTTTCATTTTATACTGACTGCATAAAAAAATAAAATCTCTATTATTATGGAAGTGTGTACTCTTAATCATGATATAATAACAAGCACGTATACTCAATATTTATTTCTTTAATTTATCAAAGGGTGTGATTTAGTTCGTCAAAATAATATGCCTGATAAGTTGGAAAATGATATTATTTATATAGTGTATTATTGATTATAGAATGAAATTGTGTCCTAGTAATCTAGGTTGATGATGTCCCCTTGAGGAACTCATAAGGATTGGCATGTAAACTTTGCAGGTGGACTTAGTCCGACATGACGATAAGGTTGAGTGGTACTACTCTTGGAGCTAGATATTAATTAAGTGAGTTGTTAGTAACTCATTTAATTAGTGAGCATTCAATATCTTAAACACAGGAAGACCAACACACACACTCATGATAAGAAGAAGCCCATATTGTAATATGGGATTGGTGTCGTAGTGCAATAATAACTCTTTAGTGAAATGAGATATTATTGATGAACTTGAGTTGGGTGTTCGGGGTGAACACGAGAAGCTCAAGCTCATCGGGAGACCAAAACCAATTCCTCCTCTAGGTCCCTATTGTAACCTCTTATATAAAGCCTTATATCCACCCAAAAGCCTAGCTTCTTAAGGCCCCAGCAATGCTTGGAGACCAAGCAAGGGGCCGACCAATCTAAGCTTGGAGCCTAAGCTAGGGCTGGCCAAGCCTTGCTTGGTGCCCAAGCAAGGGGCCAACCACACAAAAGAAGAAAAGGAAGTTTTATTTTTTGTAAAATCTTTCCTTTTATAGAGAACCATAAAAAGGATTTAAAAGGATGATTTTAATATAAAACTTTCCTATTTTAGATTGGTCACAAAAGGAAATAAAAGGAGTTTTTATTTTGTTAAAAATTTTCCTTTTATAATGGTTTTAAAAGAGAGTTTTAAATTTTAAAATCTTTCCTTTTATAGCTTTCTACAAAGGAATAAAAGAGAGATTTGAAATCTTTCCTTATGTAATGTGAAAGAAAGATTTTAATTTTTGTTATAAAACTTTCCTTTTTGTAATCATGTTTTATTTTAAATCTTTTCTTTTATAGATATCCATAAAAGGATTTAAAAGAGAGAGATTTTAATTTACAAAACATTCCTTTTATAACTATCCACAAAAGTGATTTTAAAAGAGAGATTTTAATTTTTTTTAAAATCTTTCCATGCTTGGAGCACAAGCTTGTGGCCGGCCATGTCATGGGAGAAAAGGAAGTTTTATTTTTTGTTTTAAACTTTTCTTTTTTGACAAGACCAAGGAATATAAAATAGAAGGAGGGGTGCCTCACTTCATAACACATCTTCTATTCCTCTATATTCTTCCTTGGTGGCCGACCCTTGTTCTTTCTCTTCTCTTCTTTTGTTTTCTCTCTTGGAGGCCGACGACATCAATTGTGGGAGATCTCTTGGTGGTCGGTTGCTTGAAGGAGAAGAAGAAGAGAAGGAAGCTCTCTTGTCTGACATCCCTTGGAGGTTATTTGGTGGTCGGATCTTGGAAGCCTTGGAAGAAGCTTGAGTGGATTTCATCTTGGAAGATCATCGCCCACACGACATCCAAGAGAAGGAGAGGAATACAATAGAAGATCAAGAGGTCTATAAACTATAAAAGATATAACTAGTTATTAGTTTCCGCATCATAACTAGTTCATCTTTTGTATAGATTTTGATAACCAAACACAAGAGGTTATCGGTTTTAAGTTATCATTTTTGTTATCGATTTTATTTTTCAATTTCATGTTTCGATAATGTGTTTCTATTGAGGTCTCTATAGTTAAATCTAGTTTACTATAAGAAGTGGTGGATGATCCCATACCAAGAAGGCCTAGTGCCTCGCCATGTTTAAATTGGAAGCTGATCTTTGAAATAGATATTTGATAACTTTATTAATATGGTTTACTTAGGAAGATCACATCGGTTGAACTTGGAGTAAGTATGTTAAGTTTCATTCCCAATCCAAGTTTAACTTCTAAAGGGAAATTTGGATTAATAATGTTAAGCATCGTTTGTAATCCAAATTTAACTTTTGTAGAGCACATGGGTGGCTAGGATAGTTCTATGATTGTACAAATTTTTGTACAAGGGAACTAGGACGGTATTCAGAGTAGCAACCAACAATTGGTATCGGAGCTAGGTTATACCTCTGTGTGTTTGGTTTTTAGTTTAATTTTGCACATGCCATACATATTTTAGGCAGGATAATAGTAGGATGTGCAAATAGATTAACTCTGTGGTTGCAGGTCCAACTATTATGGCCTATTGTGATTATGTGTGATTGGACCCTTGGACATGTCAAGGGCATTTTATGTGTGTGCATGATTGTACTTATTAAATACAGCAGGAGTTGTATTAGATTTAGATTTTTACATTTTGTTCGATCTAGACTTTATGTACACTCCTTTATGGAATATAGGATCGATATATGTAAAACTTTATTTTTGTCGCGAATCGTATCCTTGCGAGGCGTGGGACTATTTGAGGACCAGAGGCGCAACAGAAAAAGAAGCAAGATAGATGTGACTACTAGATCCGATGGCGATGACTAAAGATAGCAGCAGCTAGGGTTGGTGGCATACAGAGGACAACATTGGATGAGCCTATAATAGTTGGAAAATTATTTTTCTTATTTATTGCCTTTTATGTTGTGTGTGCTTGTGTTTTGTGTGCTTGTATGCATGTTAAAATTCCTCACTCTAAATAACTAAGTGGGAGAGGAATTTAATTAAATTCCACGGTCTCCATTACTGGTTTGTAAGTGATGCATTCAAACTTGCGCGTTGGCTCTGAGTGCCTTCCTCCACATCGGATGAGTTTGTTTGCGGATCACTAGATTAAACATCCTTAATGGATGATTATAGGAAATTATTTAGGATGTGTGTGATCTTCTCCAACTGAAGGGGCACAATTCTATTTAGTGGACTTAGTATCAAGTAATGGTATACACTTAGGGACATTTAATAGTATCCTCCCCATCGGAATCACTGCTATTATTTGTGTGACCAAAGAAAAACCAACTATTAATTTGTCATAAAGCTAGGTAAAACCCCCTCTTACAAATGTTTAAATTTTTATACGTCCACACTATCGTGACATACAAAATTCATGGTATTTGAGGTAATTTTATTTATCATAAAGTTAGGTTGCAAAATAAAATTAATGGGTAAAACCTCCTCTTACAAATGATTGAATTTATATACACCCACACTATCGTGGCATACAAAATTCATGGTGTTTTAGGTAATTTTAGGTTGACATGATAATTAATGGGTAAGACCCTCCTCTTACAAATGTTTGAATTTGTATACATCCACACTATCGTGACATACAAAATTCACGGTGTTTGAGGTGTTGGTGAATTTAAATGGTATTGTTTTGAGGAATCAATATTATTTTAAATTCTATGGTTTTGACCAAATATTTGATCGAAGATAGACCAACTATTAATTTTATTTGTCATAAAGTTAGGATGACAAGATAATAAAATTAATACATCCACACTAGAGTAGCATACAAAATTCTTGGGGTTTTGAGGTGTTGGTTTTGATCAAATATTTTGTGACTCTTTGGATTTTAAATAGGTTTTCAATTCCCTAGTTGTTATACTATAGACTTAGTAGTCCCAATTATAATGATTGGAAACAAAACTTGGGCACTAAGGTGGACTGTCCTCTCAGAAATAAAAATAATATAGGTGTATCTTATTCAATAGTTGTTGAAACATGTTTAGTGGTGTTAGCTACCGGTACCTGGTGTGTAGATACGGGAGCCACTGATCATGTCTGCAATTCATTACAGGGGTTCTAGGAAACTCGATAACTACATGAAGTAGAAATCACCGTTTACATGGGCAATGATACGAAAGTGGTGGCTGTTGCAGTGGGAGATGTTTATTTATCCTTTGATAGGAATAAAACATGGATTTTGAGGAATTGTCTTTACGTACCAAGTTTTAGAAAGAACTTGATTTCAGTTTCTAAACTATTCAAAGAATGGATATTCTGTCTCTTTTGATAACAAAGTTGTTATCAAGAAAAATAGGGAAGTTATCTGTTCTGGTACGTTGGTTGGCAATTTATATACTCTAAATCCAATAACTCCCACGATGCAACAAGTAACACATCTTCTAATTCTAATAGGAGAAAGCAACCTTCAGAAATGAACGAATCATATCTTTGGCATCTAAGACTAGGTCATATTAACTAGAGTATGATTCAAAGGATAATAGTCAATGGACTTTTGGGTTCATTGGTGGTGGAAAACTTTCCAACCTGCGAGTCTTACTTAGAAGGAAAAATGACCAAGAGGCTTTTTTAAGACTAAGGGGTATAGAACCAAAGATGTGTTGGAATTATTCTGATTTGTGTGGACCTATGACTATCCAGGCAAGAGGTAGTTTCAAATATTTCATCTTTTTTATAGACGACTATTCGAGATATGGGTACATTTACTTAATGCACCGCAAGTCTGAGTACTTTGATAAGTTCAAAGTATACAAGCTTGATGTCGAGAAACATCATGGTAAAAGTATCAAGACACTACGCCTCTAAGAAGAGTTTAGGAGTTACTTATTAGAGGACGAGATTCAATCCCAACTGTCTGCACCGGGCACACTCCAACAGAATGGTGTGGTAGAACGAAGGAATAAAACTCTTATGAAAATGATTAGATTAATGATGAGTTATTCAGAATTACCAAAATTCATTTTGGGGATATGCTCTGGAAACAACAGTGTGCATTCTGAATATGGTACCTTCTAAGTCAGTACCCACTACTCCCATGGAATTGTGGAATGAGTGTAAGCCTAGTCTGAAGTATATTCGAATTTGAGAAGTCCAGCACATGTGCTGAAGGGAGACACTAATAAGTTGGAATCACGTACAGAAGTTCGCTTGTTTGTGGGTAATCCTAAAGGAACGATAGGTGATTTATTTTATAGTCCTATAGATCAGAAGGTCATTGTTAGCACCAATGCCCGATTTTTAGAAGAGGACTATCTAATGAACCACAAACCCATGAGAAAAATTGTAACGCCCGCCCCTCCTACTAGTAGGGCGGGGTTACTTACACATGCATATTAATATTTCTTTTTCTTAAAATAAAACAGCCGAAGAAATTATCATGAAATTATGACATCATGCGGAAAATTAACATAAATAAACTTAGTTCATGTCAACATAAAATAACATAAGCAGGTCTTTTTTCTTTTTATTAGCCGAGCCACCACCACACACATCTCTTGCCTCTCCTGCGGCTCCCTTAGTTTATCCATTCTTTGACTTTATCTGCGGTACAAGGAAAGTAAGCTATAAGCACACAGGCTTAGTAAGATCCTTTCCTACTCACAAAAACGTATTTCATATCATAATCACATAAACATATAACAATGGAGACATAATCATCTAAACATCATATCATGTAAACATAGCATCATAACATATCATCTCATAAAGAATATCATGCTATATCATATCATAAATCATAAGAGCATCATGTCATTTAAATCATAAGAGAATATCATATCATAAAGAAATATCATGATGTACCATATCATAAATAGAAGAGCATCATGTCATATAAATCATAAGAGCATGTCATATCATAAAGAAATATCATGGTGTATCATATCATAAATAAAAGAGCATCATGTCATATAAATCATAAGAGCATGTCATATCATAAAGAAATATCATGCAAGATGTCTTTTAAAACATATGTCATGTCATGTGCAAGATGTCTTAAAACATATCATATAGTACTTGAACATAATATCATCATGAGGGCCCGGCTTGTACCACATACATACATAAATGCGCGCAATCACTAGGACAGGGTAGCTAGCCCCAAACCTACTTGGGAACTAGGTCCGTACTACTACCGTCGACCTAGGGGCGTACTAAGGAGCCAATCCCTTTTTACTAGACCCATTCATAGTCCGTCGGCCTAGGGGCGCTTATGGAGCCACCCTTGGTACAAGTCATACAAAGTAAAATAACATGTCATAGTTACTTATCATATCATGAAGAGTGCTCTTAGTCCCACTTCACAGGGAAACAACTCTTAGGCCTTTACTTATCTTATCATAAAGAGTGCTCTTAGTCCCACTTAATAGGGAAGCAACTCTTAGGCCTTTGCTTGTCATATCATAAAGCATGCATACTAGAGCACATAGCACATCATAAGAGACATTATCATGCATGAATCATAAGCATACATCAATGAGCATATTACTTGTCATATCATAAAGCATGCATACTTGAGCACATAGCCCATCATAAGAGACATTATTATACATGGTTCATAAGCATACATAAATGAACACATCACCTATCATAGAGAAATATAATCATGCATGGGATCATTAACTAACATCTCTTAATTCATAACGTAGCATGTGAGACACATAATGATTCATAATCAGATCTCAATCACCATATCCTATAGGGAGGCCGAAACATTCAAATATTGCCCTAGGGTACAAGCAACATAAAATCATATGAAGCCTAAATCAATTTCATAGCATTTATCATAAGGAACATCATGAGCATTTTTAGTTAGGTTCCAAGCTCCCTAGGTCTTTTAACCTAGTTATGGCCGAAACATTGTAAAGCATGAACCTAGGTTATAAGTGGCACAAAAGCATATGAACCCTAAACAACTTTCATATTATATCCTTTATGGAACATCATGAGCATGTTTTGTTTAGGTTCTAAGCTCCCTAGGTATTTAAATCTTGTTCTGGCCGAATATTAAAGAGCATGAAACTAAGTTCTAAACAACATACAAGCATGGGAATATCATATTAACTCCATATCATATCATAAGGAAAGTCATGGGCATATTAGATTAAATTTTAAGCTTTCCTAGGTCTTTATTTCCAACATGGCCGAAAGTTCATGAAGAAGGAAATTAAGCTCTAAACAACATACAAGCATGAGAATATCATGTTAACTTCATGTCATATCATAAGGAAAGTCATAAGCATGTTAAATCAAATTTTAAGCTTTCCTAGGTCTTTGATTCTCATCATGGCCGAAAGTTCAAGGTGAAAGAATTTAAGCTCTAAACAACATACAAGCATATGAATATCAAGCTAACTTCATATCATATCATAAGGGAATTCATGGGCATGCTAGATTAAATTTTAAGCTTCCTTGGACCCTAAAATTTATCATGGCCGAAACATAAGGAGGCATGTATCTAGATTTCAAGCAACATTCAAAACATGATAACCCTAAGTTAGCTTTATATCATGCCATAAAAAGAGTCATGAACATGTTGGAGTAAGTCTTAAGATCTCCTAGGTCTTAATTCTCATCATGGCCGAACCCTAAAGTGTAACATATCAAGGTTCCAAACAACCTACAAGCATGAAACCCTAAGAAATCTTCCTACCTTTTCATAAGGAAAGTCATGAGCATGATAGCTTAAATTTTTAAACACTTCTAGGTCTTCATTTTTATCATGGCCAAAACCCTAATTCCCTTAGGTGTCATGCATTTGGGTTCCAATCAACATACAAGTGCGAAAACACTAAGTACTCTTCATAACATATTAATCACAAGTCATGGTCATGGTAGACTTAGATTTTTTTTTTTAACTCCTCTTAGTCAATTTCTCTATCATGGCCGAACACTTCATAAGCATGAATTTAGGTTTAAAGCAACATACAAGCATAAAAAAAAAACACCAAACTAATCTCTTATCATAAGGTACATATCATGAGGACATAGTGAGCATATTTAGTTTTGGTCTTAAGCCTTCCTAATCTTTTATTCACACTTTGGCCGAAAGTTCAAGAGCATGGATCTAAGTTTTAGGTAATCATACAAGCATAAGAAACATCCATACTAGGGTACACATCATAAGAACATATTAAGCATGCTTAGTTAGGTCTTAAACTTCTCTAAATCCATTATACAAGTTTTGGGCGAAAGTTTCAAGAAGTGTTCCTAGGTTTTTCAAACATTCTAACCTCATGGAAAACACATAAACAACTTGTACCACAGGTGAGGGGATACTTACATCCTCTTGCTTGTTTTTCCTAAGGAAGATGGTACCCTTGTGAAGAGGAAGAAGAAACTTCTCTTCCTAGTTCTCTCTTTTCTTCTCTTGCTTGTAAGGAGTAGATCTTGAGGACTCTTTCTTGTAAATTAGTTTTTCTTAGAAAGAAAAACCTTAGCTTGGATTTTCGGAAATGAGAGAGGGAGAGGTTTAGGTTTCGGTGGAGGAGGAAGAAAGAGGAGGAAGAAGAAGGAGGAAGAATTAACCAACTTTCTTTCCCTCATTCCTATTTATTCCAATGAGGATGAAAAGTGTCCCAATTCATCCCCTTGCCTTCTCTATCTTCTCACTCTCTTAATTCCCACGAAAATAGAGAAAAGAAAGAAGAAAGGCAACTTTTCTTTTGCTTGCTTCCTTTCTTAACCAAGAGGAAGAGGAGGAAAGCTACTTGCTTTTCTCTTGTTCCCTTACTTAATTATACTCTCACTTTTAACTACAATTTCCATTCTTTTCTATTCATATATCATTCATTACTCCAGTGGTTACCATACACCAATTTAACTTTATCCTTTGTGGGAGGTTCAAGGTTCAAACCTTAACCTCTCTTTCTTTTTATTTCTTTTTGATTCTATTTCCATTTCCCTTTTATTCTAAAAGAAAAATACCCATAGGTATAGCTCATTATTTCGTGGGTGTTACAGTACCCCATACCTCATAGAAAGTTCTTCCTCGCACTTAAAATAGCTCAGGATACTTCCGTTTCATATCGTCTTCTCGCTCCCAAGTGGCTTCTTCGAACCTTTGATTTTTCCATAGGACCTTTACTAAAGGTACTTCTTTGTTCCTTATGTAGGTGCAGCGGAGACCGGCAAGAGGGGGGTGAATTGCTTAAATAAAAAATTAAAACTACCCTCCCCGGATTTTAACTCAGAAATAAATATAGTAGTAAAATAATAGAGACAGAAAATAAAAGCAGAAATAGAATTTTAACCTGGTTACAACCAAGAGATTTATTAATCCAGGACAGTGAAAAGCGCACTAAGAAAATTCTCCTTTGCTGAAAGCGGAGAAGCCTTTCACACTCTAATGGCTCAGAACTACTGCTAGTAAATGCTTACAGAGTTGAATGTAGAAGTTGTTCTGAATTCTTAGTTCCAGGGGCCTTTAAATAGCCTCTGGAAATCTGATCTCGAGGGTCCAAGGCGCCTCCAAGAGATGAGTGGATAAAACTTTATCTGCGGCTTGAAACGGTCACTTTGACCTGTTGAAGGCGCCTTCAACAAGCTTGAAGGCGCCTTCAAGCTGGAGGCACCTCCAAGCTGGCAGCTCCAATTTCAGCTTGGTTTCTTCAGCTTCCGACGCTCCATTCTTATAGGAGATTACGACCAACCGGAATAGGGCACACCCGAACCCAATTCCCGGCCTTCTCCTCGAGCAGCCTTTCGTCCCGGCTTAACGTCCCTCGAACATCGCACACGCTCTTCACGCCCACCGGAGTACTCTTCCGCAGCTCTCTCGTCCTTTGGACGCCCCTTCCCGTGCCGCCCTTCTCGCTAGCTACGTCTTCCGCTTGACTTCCTGTGATCCTAAGCTCCTGCACACTCAGACACAGGGATCAAACACAGCAGGACCTAACCAACTTGGTTGATCACATCAAAACTACCACGGGGTCCAACAATCTCCCCCTTTTTGATGTGCATCAACCCAATTTCAAGTTAGGGTTCAAATAGACATAAATAGTAATTTTAAAGGAAATTACTAAACTAACAAGTTAAGCATAATTTTTGCAATAAATAAAATTGCAACACATTTTCAAAAAATAGGTAAAATTTTTAATTTCCCTAACTCTTTTAATTTTCCTAACTCCCCCTGAACTTGTACCTTTCTCTCCCCCTTTGATCACAGCAAAAATGGGGTACGAATAAGAAAATCTTAAGCACATTATTAATGATAGTTTTAGAATTTTTTAAAAAAATTCTAAGTTAAACTTAATTTTTGAATGTTAAAACAAAATCTAAGTTAAATGAAGTTTTCTAGAAAATTTCCAAAGATAATTTCTAAAAAGAATTTTAGAAATTAAAAAAAAAAATTCTAAGTTAAACTGAATTTAAAAAAAAACTCCTAAGTCAATTAAAAAAAATTCTAAGTAAGAATTTTCAAAGAAATTCCAAAAAAAATGTTT
This sequence comes from Zingiber officinale, assembly GCF_018446385.1. NCBI lineage: Eukaryota > Viridiplantae > Streptophyta > Magnoliopsida > Zingiberales > Zingiberaceae > Zingiber > Zingiber officinale. Next base: position 59,274,575 of record NC_055995.1, on the reverse strand, counting down.
GTTAATCTTTCAAAGAATTATCTAATTTTTGTTTTTAATGCTTTTTCAGAAAGTTAATTAGACATTTTCTTTCAATATTTTAGCTTCCAGGTCGTGGCGAGGCACTAGACCTTCTTGGTTATTGGAGTAACAATCACTTCCTTAGATAAAGCTTCCATAAAGAATTTCAATGTTTAATTTTCTTACTTTAAATCTTTTAACTTAAAAGGAATTAATTTAGCACAGATTTTGGAACCCAATAGAGGTTCCTTCCTACTGGATTAATCAGATATCTAGAGGGTACATAAATTTTGGGTACTTTTCTAAGTTAACCCTGATGGTTTCTAATGTACCAGTTTAATTTTCCATAAGTTCTTAATTTGATTTAGGAAATTTATTTAAGCATGCATCAGATTCTAATTTTTCAATTTCTAATTTTAATCTATCATTTTCTGATTTTATATTATCGTACATTTCAAGTGGGCTTACTTTTGCTAATTTCATTTTTAATTCCTTATTTTCTTTTTCTAATTTGTATAAGTCTTTAGAAAGCGATTTAATAAATCGAAAAGACTGAGACGGGGTTAGATTGCGTACCTTACTTACCTGATCTGGTGACGCTCCCCCTTCACTGCTGCTTTCTTCTTCTGATGTTCCTCCCCCTTCATCGGTGCTCATCTCTGAGCTTGAGTCTTCTTCCGGCTGATGGTTAGCCATTAGCGCTAACCCCGAGAATTCTTCGATGTCTGACTCAAAGGATGACGAATCTGACTAGGTAGCCTTTAGGTTCTTATGCTTGGAGGGTTCTGGTTTCTTGTATTTTGACTTTTCCCTGTCTTTCTCCTTTCTCTTTAGCTTTGGGCAGTCATCTTTGATGTGCCCCTCTTCATTGCAGTTGTAGCAACGAACCGTCCTCTTCTTTCGATGATGCCTCTGCGATTTAAATTTATTACTATTGAAAAACTTATTGAAGCGTCTTACCAGTAGTGCCGCTTCGGATTCGTCGACCGAGGCTTCGGAGTCAGAACAGTTCATTTTTGCCTTTAAGGCAATGTTCTGACTAGTCTTCTCTATTCCATTGGGCTCTGAAACTCGAGATTCGTGAAGTTCAAAAGTGGAAAACAATTGTTCTAAAGTACTTACCTCGAGGTCCTTAGAGATGTAGTACGCATCTACTAAGGAGGCCCACTCTGGAGTTCTCGGGAAGGCATTGAGCGCGTATCGGATAGAATCCCGGTTGGTTACCTCTTCTCCAAGGTTCGTTACTTGCGTTATCAGCTCCTTGATTCTTGCTTGGAGTTGCGCTACCTTCTCGCCTTGGTTCATCCGGAGGTTCGTCAGCTGGTTCCGGAGGATGTCGCGCTTCGCTAGCTTCGCTTCGGAGGTACCTTTGTGAAGCTCCAGGAATTTTTCCCAGAGATCTTTCACGGAGTCGTAGCTTCCGATCTGATTTACCTCCTGCGGCGGCAGAACGCTGAGTTGGTGGAACTCAACCTTTCCGTTGGCGACGAAATTTGCTTGCTCCTTTTTCGTCCAGGTATTTTCCTCCTTATCTTTCGGAACTGCATAACCATATTTCATTATTAAAAGAATGTCAAATTCGGTTTTAAAAAATACCTCCATTTTGCGCTTCCATGTGGCGAAGTCTCCGTCGAACTTCGGGAGATGGATGTTCGCTCCGGCCATTGTCTTGATCATAGTGCTTCAGTTGGCGGTTAGTCCTTCTGAGGCGATCAGACTCTGATACCAATTGTAGGTGCAGCAGAGACCGGCAAGAGGGGGGGGTGAATTGCTAAAAACAAAAATTAAAACTACCCTCCCCGGATTTCAACTCAGAAATAAATGCAGTAGTAAAATAATAGAGACAGAAAATAAATGCAAAAATAGAATTTTAACCTGGTTACAACCAAGAGGGTTGTTAATCCAGGGCAGTGAAAAGCACACTAAGAAAATTCTCCTTTGCTTAAGGCGGAGAAGCCTTTTACACTCTAATGGCTCAGAACTACTGCTAGAAAATGCTTACAGAGTTGAATGTAGAAGTTGTTCTGAATTCCTAGTTCCAGGGGCCTTTAAATAGCCTCTGGAAATATGATCTCGAGGGTCCAAGGCGCCTCCAATAGGGGTCCAAGGCGCCTCTAAGAGATGAGTGGATAAAACTTTATCCGCGGCTTGAAACAGTCACTTTGACCTGTTGAAGGCGCCTTCAACAAGCTTGAAGGCGCCTTCAAGCTGGAGGCGCCTCCAAGCCTAATGGAGGCGCCTCCAAGTTGGCAACTCCAATTTCAGCTTGGTTTCTTCAGCTTTCGATGCTCCGTTCTTTTAGGTGATTGCGGCCAACCGGAATAGGGCTTACCCGAATCCAATTCCTGACCTTCTCCTCGAGCAGCCTTCCGTCCCGGCTTAACATCCCTCGAACGCCGTGCACGCTCTTCACGCCCACCGGAGTACTCTTCCGCAGCTCTCTCGTCCTTCGGACGCCCTTCCCGTGTCGTCCTTCTCGCTAGCTGCATCTTCCGTTCGACTTCCTGTGCTCCTAAGCTCCTGCACACTCAGACACAGGGATCAAACACAGCAGGACCTAACCAACTTGGTTGATCACATCAAAACTACCACGGGGTCCAACACCTTAGTCTTTTGATATCTCGATCTAATATCTGGACCGGTCGGCTCTCATAACTTAGGTCCTCTTGCACTTGTACAGTCTGTGGTTCGATCACTTGGTCCGTGCTGGGAATACATTTCTTTAGCATCAAAACGTGGAACACGTTGTGGATGACTGACATTTCCTGAGGCAGCTCTATTTCGTAAGATACCTTACCAATTCTTTTCAGAACTTGATATGGTCCCACATAGCGCGGGCTTAGCTTTCCCTTCTTACCGAACCTCATTACTCCTTTCATAGGAGCTACCTTGAGGAATACTGAGTCTCTAACACTGAATTCCAATGGCCTTCGTCGCTTATCTGTGTAATTCTTCTGTCGACTCTGAGCAGTTCTATTCTTTGGCGAATGTTCTGTATAGCACGGGCGGTGTTATCGATGAACTCTGTTTGAAATCCCATCTCTTTCTTTTCACCGCCTTCGTACCAACATATAGGGGATCTACATTTCCTCCCGTACAGAGCCTCGTAGGGCGTCATTCCAATAGTAGCCTGGTAACTATTGTTGTAGGCGAATTCCGCTAAGCATAAATATTGACACCAGCTCCTTTTGAAGTCTAAGGTGCAAGCCCGTAACATGTCTTCTAATACTTGGTTCACCCTTTCTATTTATCCGTCGGTCTGAATGTGGAAGGCAGTACTGAACAATAGTTTTGTACCAAGAGCCTTCTGAACACATTCCCAAAAATGTGAAATAAAGCAACCATCTCTGTCAGAAATGATGGTCTTAGAAATCCCATGTAATCTAATAATTTCCTTGACATATATTTGAGCCAGTTGCTCAATTGAATAAGTCATCTTGATTGCTAGGAAATGGACGGATTTTGTTAATATGTCCATGATTACCCATATAGCGTCATTGCCGTTTGTTGTCTTAGGTAATCCTGAGATAAAGTCCATAGAGATATCTTCCCATTTCCACTCTGGAATTTGGACTGGCTGTAGTAATCCTCCATGCCTCTGGTGTTCTGCTTTAACCCTCTGACAGGTCAAGCAGGTACTGACGTACTGAGCCACATCTCTTTTCATACCAGACCACCAGAATTTCTTTTTCAGATCTTGGTATATTTTGGTGGATCCCGGATGCATTGCATAGGGTGTTGCGTGAGCTTCTTCTAATATCTTCTTTCGCAACTCTAGGTCGTCAGGAATACATAAACGATCCTTGAGGTATAATATCCCACTGTTAGCGATGCGGAATCCATCATTCTTTCCCTCTAGGACTTCTTGCTTTATTCTCTGGATGCTTGGGTCACGGGTTTGCTTCCCCAATATATCATCGAACAGCGTCAGTGCTATGGTCAGGGTAGAGAGTTGTCCGATCACATCTTTGGCCCCGTAGCACCAATCTCCCCTGGGTTCCCCGATGAACTCGAATATCAGTTCAGCTTCTGGTCGGAAAACTATTTTTCTTTTACGGCACTCGATCGAAGCACCATACTTGCTCAGGAAATCCATGCCCAATATACTATCATAATCCTACATGTCAAGTACTATCAGATCACAGTAGAGTTCTCTGCCTGCGATTCTGATGGGCGCGGCCCGTAACATATGAGTAGATGGCATTACTTCTCCCGAAGGCAGGGTTGTTAAGAATTTGCCATTTAAGGCTTGTGGTGGTATCTCTAACTTCTCCATGAAGGGTGTAGAGACAAACGAGTGTGTTACCCCAGTATCAAATAACACATTAGCATACTGACTGAAAATAGGCAGCTGACCTGTGACAACTATAGAGGCACTCGCCACATCATCCTTGGAAAGAGAGAAAACCCTTGCGTTCGTCGTAGTTGGCGGGGCTTCCAGTCTCCCTTGACTAATCGGAGTTCCTTCAATGGCAGCTTGCATTTGGTGTAGCTGTGAGGGAGCACTCCTGTTCTGGTTATACTGCTGGGATGGTGTCTGGGACTGGATAGGGCAGTCCCTGGCCATATGTCCTTCCCATCCGCAATTGTAACACTTTCTTGTACCCTTGTGGCATACTCCGGAATGCTGCTTCCCATAAATGGTACACTGAGGGTATTTAGGTTGCTTATTTGCTGGTCCCCCTTTAGTGTTGTTCTATTGCTTCCTTTTTCCATTAGAATTTCCTTTCCAGCTTGTTTTGGTACCTTGAGGTTTCTGTCCTCCTGTCTGTGCCTGATTCTTATTCTCGTTCATTGCCTTATGATAGTGTTCGGTGATCAAAGCACTGCTGACCAGCTCTTCTGTAGTCTGCGGTCTATTAATTCCGCCGGCCACATTCAAAGCTATCTCGGGTCGGAGCATTTTCAGCATCAGTCTGACCCTTTCTCTTTCTGTGCTGACCAATTCTGGGCAGAGGCGTGCGAGACGGTTGAAGCGCTTCACTGCTTCGTTAACTGATAAGTCACCTTGCCGAAACTCGGTGAACTCGTCATAGTGCCGGTTATTACTTGCATATGGAAGAATTCCTCGAAGAACTCTGCTTCGAAGTCCATCCAGTTCATCTGATTAACTTGTCTCTTAGCCTTAACTCTTTTCCACCACATTCTTGCGTCTCCAGAGAAGCAAAATGATATGCACTTGATCTTTTCTAGTACAGGCTAGTCCAGCAGTTCTACTATACTTTCCACTATCTTGAACCAGGCCTGGGCATCCCATGGCTCACAAGTACCCGAGAAGTTCTCCGGCTTAAGCCTTAGCTATTGTATCAAGTAGGTCTCCTGTCGGACCATTGGGGCAGGGGCCATCGGTGGTACTGGTGCAGCTATTAGTATGACGGGCACTACATTCTGATTTGCTGGTGGGGTGATAGGATTTCCATGCTGACCCATCAATGCAGTGATCACTTGTTGTTGTTCTGTGATCTGACGCTGGAGGTCTGTAACCACTTGGGTCAGATCGGGTGGAGTCACTGTCTCCTCGGTCCTGTTACCGCGTCTTCTAGCCATATCTATTTCCATAAATAACAATAAGGCTAGCATAATTTTAAAGTTATCCCTACTTATATTCGTGCACATTTAACATCGCTTATCATACATAAAGCAAGTCCATATAAGTCACACTTAGGTTCATGGATACTAAAAACGTTTCTTATCATGCAAAACTAGAATAGAGTAAGTACAGAAAGTCTTACTTGGAGCAGCAGGATGGAGGCTTGATGTGTGTGTAGCGGGAAGGCTAACTTGGCTCTGATACCAACTTGTAACGCCCGCCCCTCCTGCTAGTAGGACGGGGTTACTTACACATGCATGTTAAAATTTCTTTTTCTTAAAATAAAATAGTGGAAGAACTTATTATGAAATTATGGCATCATGCGGAAAATTAACAAAAATAAACTTAGTTCATGTCAACATAAAATAACATAAACAGGTATTTTTTCTTTTTATTAGCTGAGCCACCACCACACACATCTCTTGCCTCTCCTGCGGCTCCCTTAGTTTATCCATTCTTTGCCTTTATCTGCGGTACAAGGAAAGTAAGCTATAAGCACACAGGCTTAGTAAAATCCTTTCCTACTCACAAAAACGTATTTCATATCATAATCACATAAACATATAACAATGGAGACATAATCATCTAAACATCATATCATGTAAACATAGCATCATAACATATCATCTCATAAAGAATATCATGCTATATCATATCATAAATCATAAGAGCATCATGTCATATAAATCATAAGAGCATATCATATAATAAAGAAATATCATGATGTATCATATCATAAATAGAAGAGCATCATGTCATATAAATCATAAGAGCAAGTCATATCATAAAGAAATATCATGGTGTATCATATCATAAATAAAAGAGCATCATGTCATATAAATCATAAGAGCATGTCATATCATAAAGAAATATCATGCAAGATGTCTTTTAAAACATATGTCATGTCATGTGCAAGATGTCTTAAAACATATCATATAGTACTTGAACAAAATATCATCATGAGGGCCCGTCTTGTACCACATACATACATAAATGCGCGCAATCCCTAGGACAGGGTAGCTAGCCCCGAACCTACTAGGGAACTAGGTCCGTACTACGACCGTCGACCTAGGGGCGTACTAAGGAGCCCATCCCTTTTTACTAGACCCGTTCATAGTTCGTCGGCCTAGGGGCGCTTTTGGAGCCCACCCTTGGTACAAGCCATACAAAGTAAAATAACATGTCATAGTTACTTATCATATCATGAAGAGTGCTCTTAGTCCCACTTCACAGGGAAGCAACTCTTAGGCCTTTACTTATCTTATCATAAAGAGTGCTCTTAGACCCACTTAATAGGGAAACAACTCTTAGGCCTTTGCTTATCATATCATAAAGCATGCATACTTGAGCACATATCACATCATAAGAGACATTATCATGCATGGATCATAAGCATACATCAATGAGCATATTACTTGTCATATCATAAAACATGCATACTTAAGCACATAGCCCATCATAAGAGACATTATCATGCATGGTTCATAAGCATACATAAATGAACACATCACCTATCATAGAGAAACATAATCATGCATGGGATCATTAACTAACATCTCTTAATTCATAACGTAGCATGTGAGGCACATAATGATTCATAATCGGATCTCAATCACCATATCCTATAGGGAGGCCGAAACATTCAAAGTATTGCCCTAGGGTACAAGCAACATAAAAGCATATGAACCCTAAATCAATTTCATAGCATTTATCATAAGGAACATCATGAGCATATTTAGTTAGGTTCCAAGATCCCTAGGTCTTTTAACCTAGTTATGGCCGAAACATTGTAAAGCATGAACCTAGGTTATAAGTGGCACAAAAGCATATGAACCCTAAACAACTTTCATATTATATACTTTTAGGAACATCATGAGCATGTTTTGTTTAGGTTCAAAGCTCCCTAGGTATTTAAATCTTGTTCTGGCCGAATATTAAAGAGCATGAAACTAAGTTCTAAACAACATACAAGCATGAGAATATCATATTAACTTCATATCATATCATAAGGAAAGTCATGGGCATGTTAGATTATTTTAAGCTTTCCTAGGTCTTTATTTCCAACATGGCCGAAAGTTCATGAAGAAGGAAATTAAGCTCGAAACAACATACAAGCATGAGAATATCATGTTAACTTCATGTCATATCATAAGGAAAGTCATAAGCATGTTAAATCAAATTTTAAGCTTTCCTAGGTCTTTGATTCTCATCATGGCCGAAAGTTCAAGGAGAAAGAATTTAAGCTCTAAACAACATACAAGCATATGAATATCAAGCTAACTTCATATCATATCATAAGGGAATTCATGGGCATGCTAGATTATATTTTAAGCTTCCTTGGACCCTAAAATTTATCATGGCCGAAACATAAGGAGGCATGTATCTAGATTTCAAGCAACATTCAAAACATGATAACCCTAAGTTAGCTTTATATCATGCCATAAAAAGAGTCATGAACATGTTGGAGTAAGTCTTAAGCTCTCCTAGGTCTTAATTCTCATCATGGCCGAACCCTAAAGTGTAACATATCAAGGTTCCAAACAACCTACAAGCATGAAACCCTAAGAAATCTTCCTACCTTTTCATAAGGAAAGTCATGAGCATGATAGCTTAAATTTTTAAACACTTCTAGGTCTTCATTTTTATCATGGCCGAAACCCTAATTCCCTTAGGTGGCATGCATTTGGGTTCCAATCAACATACAAGTGCGAAAACACTAAGTACTCTTCATAACATATTAATCACAAGTCATGGTCATGGTAGACTTAGATTTTTTTTTTTAACTCCTCCTAGTCAATTTCTCTATCATGGCCGAACACTTCATAAGCATGAATTTAGGTTTAAAGCAATATACAAGCATAAAAAAAAACACCAAACTAATCTCTTATCATAAGGTACATATCATGAGGACATAGTGAGCATATTTAGTTTTGGTCTTAAGCCTTCCTAATCTTTTATTCACACTTTGGCCGAAAGTTCAAGAGCATGGATCTAAGTTTTAGATAAGCATACAAGCATAAGAAACATCCATACTAGGGTACACATCATACGAACATATTAAGCATGCTTAGTTAGGTCTTAAACTTCTCTAAATCCTTTATACAAGTTTTGGCCGAAAGTTTCAAGAAGTGTTCCTAGGGTTTTCAAGCATTCTAATCTCATGGAAAACACATAAACAACTTGTACCACAGGTGAGGGGATACTTACATCCTTTTGCTTGTTTTTCCTAAGGTAGATGGTACCCTTGTGAAGAGGAAGAAGAAACTTCTCTTCCTAGTTCTCTCTTTTCTTCTCTTGCTTGTAAGGAGTAGATCTTGAGGACTCCTTCTTGTAAATTAGTTTTTCTTAGAAAGAAAAACCTTAGCTTGGATTTTCATAAATGAGAGAGGGATAGGTTTAGGTTTCGGTGGAGAAGGAAGAAGGAGGAAGAAGAAGGAGGAAGAATTAACCAACTTTCTTTCCCTCATTCCTATTTATTCCAATGAGGATGAAAAGTGTCCCAATTCATCCCCTTGCCTTCTCTATCTTCTCACTCTCTTAATTCCCACGAAAATAGAGAAAAGAAAGAAGAAAGGCAACTTGTCTTTTGCTTGCTTCCTTTCTTAACCAAGAGGAAGAGGAGGAAAGCTACTTGCTTTTCTCTTGTTCTCTTGCTTAATTATACTCTCACTTTTAACTACAATTTCCATTCTTTTCTATTCATATATCATTCATTACTCTAGTTGTTACCATACACCAATTTAACTTTATCCATTGTGGGAGGTTCAAGGTTCAAACCTTAACCTCTCTTTCTTTTTATTTCTTTTTGATTCTTTTTCAATTTCCCTTTTATTCTAAAAGAAAAATACCCATAGGTATAGCTCATTATTTCGTGGGTGTTACAAAAATTGTTCTTATGGAAATAATAAAAGACACGTCTAATCTAGTACCAACAGTACAAGATGAGATACCACAAGAAACTGCAACACGTGCCACAAATAATGCACAATTATAGACAGTGCCTCATCATAGTGGGAGGGATGTTAGGCAACCTGCAAGATTCATGTTTTAGGAGAGTCTTTGTGTTGGTTGCTACTCGGAAAACCTAGAGGTTCCACTGTACAAAAATTTTGTACAAAGGTCTGAAACTTTTCCTAGCTACCATGTGTTCTTTTAAATTAAATTTTGGATCGCCTGTGGTACTTAAAACGTTTGATCCAAAACTTAATCTATTTGTTCTTTTAGGTTTTGACTTGGGTCTCCTGTGGAACTTAACACGTTCGACCCAAATTACCTTAAGTTATTAATTCCATTAAATATTAATTTTCATAATTGGTTCCCAGTACTGACATGGTGAGGCACACGACCTTCTTGGATATGGGAGCAACCACCACCGACAAGACAAAACATTTTATGGAAAGGTAATATTTAATTTCCTAAAATAACTTTAGGTTAACCAAAAAGAACAATCAAATCACAAGGATAAATAAAATAAAAAAAACTCAACATCGAAAAACATATTCGAAATACTAGAATCGTAAGCCTCTTGTATTTGGTATTATTTCCATAAATAACTAGTATGATGCGGAAAGGAAAAATTACTAGTTATACCTTCTAGAAAGACCTCTTGATCTTTTACCGTATTCCTCTTCTAACCTCGGACGTTGTGTGGGCAACGATCTTCCGAGATGAGAAAACACCAACCACCTTCTTCTCCTCCTAGCTAGGTTCGGCCACAATAAAAAGCTTTACCAAGGATGAAGAACAAAACACCAACCAAGCTCCAAGAGATGCAAGCTTTCTCTCCTTCTTCTTCTTCTTCTCCAAGTAGTATCCGGCCACCACAAGAGCTCCAAGGGAGATGAAGGATTCGGCCACCACAAGAGGAAGAGAGGGAGAGGATGATGGCCGGCCACAACACCAAGGAAAAGAGGGAGAGAAATAATAGAGGTTGTATCCAATGAAGGCACCCCCACCATTTCTTTTATATTCCTTAGCCTTGGTAAATTAGGAAATTTAATTACAATAAAATTTCCTTGACATGATTTAATTGAGAAAAATAAAATAAAAATTTCCAATTAAACTATAATGGTCGTCCACATCATGGAGGAATAAATTAGACAAGTTTTAATCAACAAATTAATACTTCCTAATTTGTTTCCGGAAATTTTAAAAATAAAATTTCTCTTCAAAAATCTCTTCATGGTTGATAAAAAGAAATTTCTATAATTTTAATTTTTCAACATGTGAATAATTTTTAAAGAGAAAATAAAATATCTCACCAATCTACAAATAAGGAAAGAGATTTAATCTCTTTCTTTAATCTTTTGTAGATCCTTTACAAGAGAGATATTTTAATTTTAATTCTCTTTAATAAATTATATCTTCCACATAATAAAAAATAAAATTAAAATTCTTTTTAAATTTAATATGGCCGGCCCCCTCTAGCTTGGGTTCAAGCTAGGGTCGGCCACCTTAAACCATGCTTAGGCTGGCCCTAGCTTGATTCCAAGCTAGCTTGGCCGTCCCCCTTTAGGTGGGGTATAGAAGGTGGGTATAGGTGGGTATAGTACTCTATAAATAAGAGGCTACGATAGGGACCGAGAGGAGGAATTGGTTTTGGTCTCCCGATAAAATTAAGCATCCTGTGTTCGCCCCGAACACACAACTTAATTTTATCAATAATAATTCATTCCACTAGAGAACTATTATTGAACTACCGCACCAATCCCAAATTACATTTTTGGGCTCCTTCTTATTATGAGTGTGTTAGTCTCCCTGTGTTTAAGATATCGAATGTCCACTAATTAAGTGAGTTACTGACAATTCATTTAATTAATTTCTTAGTCCAAGAGTAGTACCACTCAACCTTATCGTCATGTCGGACTAAGTCCACCTGCAGGGTTTAACATGACAATCCTTATGAGCTCCTCTTGGGGACATTATCAACTTAGAATCTCTAGGACACAGTTTCCTTCTATAATCAACAACACACACTATAAGTGATATCATTTCCCAACTTATCGGGTTTATTGATTCATAAAACTAAATCTCACCCATTGATAAATTAAAGAAATAAATATCAAATATATGTGTTTGTTATTATATTAGGATTAAGAGCACACACTTCCATAATAACTGAGATATATGTTCCTTTATAAAGTCAGTATAAAAGAAACAACCTCAAATGGTCCTACTCAATACACTCTAAGTGTACTAGTGTAATTATATAGTCAAGATAAACTAATTCCTAATTACACTACGACCTTCCAATGGTTTGTTCCTTTCCATTTTGGTCGTGAGCTACTGTTTATAATTTATAAGGTACTGATAACATCATCTTCTATATGTGACACCACATACTATGTTATCTACAATATAAATTAATTGAACAACTACAAATAAATTGACCAAATGTGATTCTTTATTCAACATAAATGTTTACAAAAGCTTAGGCTTTCAGTATACACTCTAACACTTTGGACTTGCTCCCTGGTGAACATGAACCTGATCCCCGGACATATGATGAAGCACTCCATGATAAAGATGCAACATCTTGGCAAAGAGAAATGAATACAGAAATAGAATCTATGTATTCTAATAAAGTCTGAGAGCTTATAGAACCCACCAAATGGTGTAAAAGTCATTGGGTATAAATAGGTCTACAATAGAAAAAGAGGGACAGATGAGAAGGTGGAAACTTTCAAAGCAAGACTTGTTGAAAAGGGGTATCGATTGCGAGGAAACCTTTTCACTGGTAGTCATGCTTAAGTCTATCCAGATTCTTTTATCTACTGTTGCTTATATGGATTATGAGATTTGGCAGATGGATGTTAAGACAGCTTTCCTTAATGGAAGTCTTTAAAAAAACATCCATATAAAGCAACCAGAGGGATTCATTACGAAGGGCAAAGAACATCTTGTATGTAAGCTCAATTGATCTATTTATGAGCTAAAGCAAGCTTCAAGATATTGGAACATCTAGTTTAATGAAGTAATCCAGTCTTATGGATTTATTCAGTGTCTGGATGAGTCTTGTGTATACAAGAAGTTGTAGCTTGATAGGATCATTTGCAACCACTTCAACGTTGAGGTGGTGATGATGATGATGGGAGGCTACAATGTTTTGGCTCTATTGGATTTCAACCTTCTTAATTTTGATAGAATATTGCTAGGTATGATAATTAACCACTATCAGTTGAATAAGTTAAATCACGTTATGAGAAATTTCAATCATTTTTGTGGAAAGCGGTTGGTAATTGCATAAATAATGATTTAGCATTTAGAAGAGTTTTTCTATTCTTCATCTTTTGTTTCTTTAATGGAAGGTATTTTGTATTGCAAACCTCACTTTGAACAACTCTTCAAGGAATCTGGCAACTTCAACAAAATTTTTAATCACATGAGTCTTCATAACCAGTTATAAATAATTTGATCTTTCTCACCATTTATTATGTGATGCGATTTATGAGACAGATTATTGAAGAAGTTGAAATTATTGAGAGAGATTCACTACAATCAATAGTAATATTATCTTGCTTATTTCAAATTATTTGAAATAAACTATTTAAAATTTGCAAAGTCGACGTTGATTTTTTTTCATTAACGTTCACAGTTCACACAAGCGCAGTACTCTCCAAAAGAAATTGGTGAGGTGCATTCGGAGTTGGCAAATTCTATACAAAATCATAATTATGAGTAGGTGCGCGCGTTAAAGTTTATGTAAGTTCATTATCTTGTTTTAGCTAAAGTGAACTATATTTTTTAAGTGATCTTTTAATGAACTGTTTGTTGTCGTTAAGTGTTGTGTTTTGTCTATAGTTTTATTTTCTTCTAATGTCAATATTCCTAAAAGTGGAAAAGATTTCTAATGAACTATTTATTTTCTTCAGCACTTACTGATTTCTTCCCGCTTTTGTATAACTAGGTTCTAGCAATGATTTCTTAATTCCTCTTTCAAATAACAACTTCTTACTTCTTTGGAATCCATTTTTAGCTATGCTTGTCTTTTCCTTCCAATGTTTAGTACATCTTATGAGATGCAATCTACCCTTGTTAGTTTTTTCCTTGATTCTCATAGTTTCAATGGATTGGGTATGGACATTGTAACTATATTTGGCTTCTATATGAGGGAAACAAGAAAGGGATAGAGCTTAATATTGTAAAATGATCCATATAGCAGATTCCACCTAGTAGGATAAGATTTGGTGGTGGTTGTTGTATGAAAATATCAAGTGTCCACTAAGATAGTACATATATGATCTTCACATTCAATATCATTAACTTGAATGACTTCTTTATGGTTTTGTTTCTTCCAGTAATCTAACTTTCATTTCAGCATTCTTACCTCAATTACACTAACTATTCGATCTATTTGTGAAACATGATTGACTTCAGGACTAGAATAATAATTTTCGATTACAGCGGCACACAAAGTATCGCTGAATTTTTGCTATTGCTATTTGTTTCAATCAACTTATTTTAACTCTGACCATTGTTAAATGTTAATAATCAGATGCACTTCTTATTTATAGGGTTGACTTAGATCTACAGCATTATAAAATATAGAACCACAGTTGTGTTATCCTATATATTCGATTTTTTGTTGTGGACATAATTCATAATTGTTAGATATTTGGTCATCACGACTTAATACCCAACTAAATATTAAATCAAAAAGGATACTCAAGTTTGTATATTGTTGTGGTAGTTTGTACCAGCATACTCTGTTAGTATTAATGGATCTTATTTTTAGATTATTCCTTGAAGATTCACAACTTTAAGTAATATTTTGGCCCTTGTGCATTGGAATTTCAAGAGTGTGTTGTCTTTAATAGCATATATACACATTCGAACTGTACTGTGATCAATGGTGAGACTGATGAGGTGTTTCGTTATTGCAAAGTTGAACATGTAATTTCAGGTGGTGGATGACAAATATGGGATATAGCAAGAAGTGAGTTTTGTTTGGAGTTGTGTTTCTCATTTCCAACATCAGCTATATTTTCTACAAGATTGTCATACTGTGTAGTTTGTGTGCAGTTTTAATAATAATGCTTTTTAAGGGTCTTATACTATGTCATCTTTATAGTTAATGATCATGTTATTGTATATTTGGCATTTAGTTAATGATGATTAGCTAGATATGATTGGGCAGGGTTACTGTAATCATGATCAGGTTCCAACAACTTGAGCTTCAATGTTGGATTCAACTATTAAGTATTTTTGTACTATTTTATAGTTTTATGCAATGTATTGCCTAAAATCCAGATTTATCTCGTCTGTACCTCAATCTAGATTTTCTAATTACTGTATGCTGTGAACTGGGACTCTTGTTTTCAGCTTTAAGAGTGAAAATTTATTTTGCATAATACTGATGGTATTATTTTTTGTGACAGATACATAATGGTAGGTTTTTGTCCCTATCTCAAGGTGGCAATCCTTTTTTAGTGTAGCAAGTAGAAGTAAGCAGATCGTTGCATTCGAGATCTGCTAACGATTTTGTGATCCTTTATTTTAAATTTAAATGTCATTATCTACATTGAAACAGAACTATTTAATCTTTGAAATCATTAGCTGAATTCTACTTTGTAACTAAATTCTAATTTGTAGCTGAATTCCCTTGTAAATACCAATATCTAGTTTGTAGTTGAATTCTATTATTTTGGTATGAGTTTGAAATCATTAGCCGAGATGATTAATTGCTATTATATGTGAAATTTGAATCTGAACATAATAAAAGAAAATTAATAGTTTTGTAAATATAAAAACAATGGTTTTGTAAATAGATATTTTTTATTTTTATTTAAAAAGACAAAGCTTTTAAAGTGTTGTAAAAGTGTTGTCTATGTAAAAAACTACAACACTTTTAAAGCATTGTAATAATGTTATTTTTACCAAAAAAAAGGACAACACTTTTAAAGTGTTGCAAAAGCAATGTCTTTGCTACAAATGACAACACTTTTAAAGCGTTGTTATTGAATGGACTTTTAACAACAGTGCATTTAACAATGCTTTTTCAGGCATAGAGATAATGTTTTAAAAGCGTTGTCTATCAACTTTTTTCTTGTAGTGAAAGTGCTAAAATAGTTTAGCATATCTAAATCTAAGAAATGTTTCATAACTATGAGGCATGGAATTCACCTTTCGAAGTCTATGTACCCACACACAAAAGACGAGAGGATTTTCATGGATAAGATACCTTATACGTCCACAATAGGATCTATTTTGTATGCTATGTTATGTACTAGGCTCGATGTATCGTATGATCTGAGTGTTACGAGTAGATACCAATCAGATCTAGGATTGGATCATTGGGAGGTTGTCAAGACGATCCTTAAGTACTTAAAAAGAACTAAGGGTATGTTTGTAACAACCCACCCTTCTTACTACTACTCTCTAAGGGCGACCGTTACCTAACTACTACTTTACTTACTAGGATCACTGACGCTATTATCAGCAATACTTTAGATTTGTCATGGTTTAGAGGAATTCCTACCGAAAAATTCGACAGAGTCTCCCCTGTACCGATGACAAAATCCATAGTACATAAGATATATACGCAGCCACAGGCGGCTGGAACATATTTTTCACAACCACGCAGTTATGAAAACAACAGTAAAAGAAAGGACTACTCCAGTAAAACAACCAACTATATCACTCCACAAATAATTAAAGTGACTAAATGCATATGCGGAAATAAACTCAACTACAATCTCACAAACTACATAATAGTGTTAAAGAAAAGAACTACAGCATAAACTCTAATCAAATAGGTCCTGCAGGTTTGATAACACTCTCTGGATCTCTCCATAGTCACAGTCATCACACACCTTCATCACCACCACCATCCTGTCGTCTCCTTTCATATCTTAGCTTTTCCTTTATCTGCAGTAGGAGGAAAGGAAAAAAAGATCTATAAGCGAAAACGCTTAGTAAGTACTAATCTATCTCACAAAAACTCGAAGTGCATAAAAGCAATGCAATAATACTGAAACTGAAATGCTAAAGCAAAGCTGCATGTACTCATGGTATACAGAAATAAAACTGAATACTAAACATGCTCACTAACTGACAGGAAAGTAATGAAACAACTACTGTAAGCTTAGAATTAAAGAACTAAACTTTTATTGATTCTAAGCATAAACTTGTTTCATGTTCTTATATCTTTACACCAGAAATTAATCTTTTAATTTCTCTTTTACTTTCTTCTTCTTTTCTTTTTCTTTTCTTATGCTAGAAATTAATCTTTTAATTTCTCTTTCACTTTCTTCTTCTTGTTCTTCTTTTCTTTTTTTCTTCTTTGGGCCCAGGCTTAGTACCATCTTTGTTTTGAGCGCTCTCTAATAGTGACTGAGGTAGCGAGCCTCCAGCCCTATGAGTATAAAGACCTCGGTCTTACCAGGGCCAAGACCTCGGAATTGGTCACCTGGATTTGTTTAACGACAACCTCGGAAGTCGGGTACTAGCCTCTTACTTTAATTTACTTGTTATCTCTTTTTAACTAGACTTTAGTCTTTTTCTTTACTCATGCTTCTTATAATTCTTTATTGGAGCCTATTAGAATCCTATAGATATATCTAACAAGTATAGGATTACAACTAACCAAGCATGCTATATAAAAATAACATAAAGGAAAGCAAATCTGAACTCTCTCTAAGCATGTTATCAACAAGGCAAGAGAAAAGCAAATCTGAACTTCTAACATGCTGTAAATAAAGGAAAAGAAAGCACATATGAACTTACTAATCACGCTATAGAATAGGGCAAAAGAAAGTAACTTTGGGCCTTCTAAACATGCTATAAAATAAGGCGAAAAGAAGCAAATCTAATCTTACTAATCATGCTACAAAATAGAGCAAAAGAAAGCTAACTTGGACTTTCTAAACATGCTATAAAATAGAGCAAAAGAAAGCTAACTTAGACTTGCTAAACATGCTGTAAAATAGAGCAAAAGAAAGCTAACTTAGACTTACTAAACATGCTGTAAAATAAACCAAAAGGGGCTTATTTAGATTTCCTAAACATGCTGTGATAAAAGCAAAAGGAAGCTAATTTTGGGGCTTTCTAAGTATGCTGTAATAAAAGCAAAAGAATGCAACTTTACACTTTCTATCATGCTGTAAAAACAGGGCAAAGGAATCCCTTTTTGCTGGAATTTATGGCAGCAATTTGACTTACACGGGTACCACATTTAAGAATTAAAGGCACGCTTAAAAGACAACCATAGGCTGAAATACCAACTTAAAACTAATCAGGTGCATGGCATTAGCAAGGAAAACTAACACTATGTACCTAAATTGAGGGCTGTTCGTGCC
The DNA here is from genome assembly GCF_018446385.1 of Zingiber officinale. Classification (NCBI taxonomy): domain Eukaryota; kingdom Viridiplantae; phylum Streptophyta; class Magnoliopsida; order Zingiberales; family Zingiberaceae; genus Zingiber; species Zingiber officinale. Next base: position 59,256,689 of record NC_055995.1, on the reverse strand, counting down.
CAACTTAGAACTAGTGAAATTTAGGAAACTTGCATGCATATATGGTAGCTACTGGTGTTCAATTAACAAAAACCGAAGATGGCATCTCAACAAAGCAAGGAAGAAAACCCTAGCATATTCTTCTACTCGGCACAACAAGATCCGGAAGCAAGGTAACGAAAACCGAAAGCTCGGAGCAACTCCTACCGCAGGTGAGTAGTACTTACCCTTGCTTGTATGACTTACAGCCGACGGAGGAAGGGACCTAGGGTTCGAAGGCTTGGGATTCTCGGCCTCTTCTCCTGCCCGTGCGTTCGCCTTGCCGAGGGGAGCTTGGGATTGTGTAGAACCCTTGAAGAAGAACGCTCGCCGGCCGTCGGAATGAAACCCTAAATTCGGCTTCGCCTTCGTCCAAGCAACGCCGCCGCTGTCGCACGCGAGAGAGGTGAGGAGAGAAAGAATTTCGAGAGGAATTGTTTTGGGTTTTGGAAAAATCAAAACCTAATTCCCTTTCTTATACTCGAGTTATAATTAATTACTATCTATGCTTTAACTTTATTTCTCCTCATACTTAGTTAGCAAAGCGTGCGCAGCCCAGTTGGTTGGCTGTGTCCGGTTAGGTCGGGTCCAACCCGAGGTCATGGGTTCGAGCCTCGCCTTCAACTCTTTCTGTCAAAATTTCTTTTATTTTGTAAAAATACTAAACGACCTCCAAAAATTGCGTAAAAATACTCTAAAAATCTCTAGAATATTTTAAAAGCATTTCCAAATATTTTTATGGACATTTGGAACTTGAAATAGGGAAAATTGGGTCGTTACAATCTGATCTCACTTGGTTACCAGGATTCATAAACTCTAATACTTAAGCCTGGAGGTTTAGAGTTCGAATCCTGGGGGAGGCAAAAATCCACTGGCCAGGGGTGGAAAGTCCTAGTGAGTAACGGCACGGCCAAAGGTCGTCGGTCGACGACATGAGAGGTCGCCAAATGGGCCGACGACATAAGGGCCGCCAGTTGGGCCGCCACAAGGGCCGCCCAAGAGGCCGGGTCGTTACAATGTTCTTAGTTTATGGAGATTGTGATATAATAATATGTGGATATACGGATGCAAGTTTCCAGATGGACAAGGATGACTCCAAATCCTAGTTTGGATTCATATTAAATGGATGTGCAGTTAGTTTGAAAAGATTCAAGCAAGACATTGTTGCAGATTCTACCTGTGAGGTAAAATACATTATAGTTTTTGAAGTAGAAAAGGAAGCAGTTTAGATCAAGTTAATTGTCAAACTTGGAGTAATTTTGTCCATTGTTGAAACATTACCTGTTTACTGCAACAACACTTGTGCTATTGTGTAAGTAAAGGAACCTAGGTCTCATTAGCGATCAAAACACATGCATGTTCATGCTTACAGTTTAGGACACCATGGCGATTGACATTAGGCCAAGTGGGAGTGTTATATTTTGAGGAATGTCCTAAGGCAATCATCTTACAGTTTTTACTAAATATAGATTCACTATTTAAGTGCATATTATATATTTAATTATCTTAAACTCATTTACTGAATGTCCACAATACAATTCATAGCATGAGAGAAATTGTGATTAGATCACAAATAATGATTATCTCTACATGTATAATTATGAACGTATTATAATTTCCCTAGTCTAATTGATGCATTCGGACATTATCAATTATATAATACTAGTACGGGTTATACTCCTTGGTTCGCCAAGCAGCTATTTTCTCACTGGTTGGAGACATTGGGATGTCTAGAGTTAAACGTGGATGCTAGCTATGGTAATTAGTTCATTTGAGTGACTCGTTGTAAGACTTCATATGATTATCTATATATATGGATATATCTGTGAAGCTCTTACTGCAGCTCGAGTATAAGTTTCCTTAGACTTGAGGTATACAAGTCATCTTTGTCATGGACACTTATACTTTGACATCTTAAGCAAGCACCTCATTGAGGTGTGGACCCGGGATGATGGGGTATAAGTCAAAATATCCGAAGATGTTTGGATAACCTATAGAGGATTTACTACTCCTTGCTAGGAGATGTATATCCTATGACCCCTCGTTAGCATTATTACTCAAAGTCTTTGGCCAAAGCATCACATGTTAAGAGTATGAGACTCTTGTACACATGTACCAGTAATTTGAATCTGTAGAATGAGGAAATATTACTAGGCTAGGTGTGATGTAGTCAGTCTAGTAGGAACAGACACATAGACCATGTCCTGAACCAAGTGGGTTTAGAATTAGTTCTAAAATCAATTATGATTTTCTGACTAATTGAGGATCATGATTGGTGACAAAAGGCGAATACGCTCGCCCCCAGCACCCCCGCCAACCCGTCCCAGGGCCAACACGGAGGAGGTAAATCACGATGTACTATTATGATCATAATGTACTATTATATACCACTCATGATCGTTCTATAATTAAGTAGTTAATTGTAGATGACCAAAATAAACCAGAAGCCTATTGAGTCATATGCACTAATAAGTTTCTAAAAGACATAAAATAAGTTAAAAAATAGGATTCTTATATCAAGAGATAAATATTTGGTTGGACCATATATAAGACAAAAATGAAAATATTGTCATGATGGAAGTGTTGATGGGCTACATCTCTTATAGTAGAGTTGAACCATCTTTAGTTTAATCATGAATTAGTCATGAACTAACTAGGTTTAGTTGTGAACCAAACCAAGGGCTTAATGGGCTAATTTTTAGTTAAGGGATAATGGGTTAGATTTGGACTTTCTAATTCAACTCATTAAAGAGAGTTTTATATAGATGAAATTGGGAAAGAATTAGATACAAGTTTCATTATTTGGTTGATTGGCTTTTGGAAACCCAATCCTCCTCTCCCTCTCCTCCCTCTTGTTGTTGTGACCACCATAAGGGAGAAAAACTCTCCCTTGTGTGCTTCTCTTCTTCTTCCTTTTTATCCCTCTTCTTCGCTCATGGCTAGTAACTTCTGAATAAGAGGCTTGTACTCAAGGAGTTATCTTGAGGAGCTCGGTATGAATACGAATAGAGACGAGATTCGACAACGTCTCTAGGGTTGATTCCCTTCTCGTTATAGGTCATCCGTAAGGTATACCAGGGTAAATTTACTTTCCTTAAAATTTAAATTATATGATCATGTTTGACATGTTGTATCCTTGTATACGTGTGGTATGTGTGATGTTATAATTAGGAATTATTATTGTTTTATTTTTCACTGCGCATATTTATGAAACGTGTTCTAGCACGCACACGCATCAGGCATATTCTAACATATAACTCGTAGCTGGGGCAAGAGTCTGGGATAGGCGTGAGGGCAAACTCTCTTATAACTCTATCATGCAGCATGAGAGTCTGGGATAGACGCGAGGGAAATCTCACTTATAACTCGACGAGCGGTGTGAGAGTCTGGATTTTAACCTAGAAGATTGAAGGCACGACTTGGAGCCACGGTATATGACCAGAATACCATGGAGCTTGGAAGCATGGTGTATGACCTGAATGCCTTGGAGAGTGGAAGCATGGTGTATGACCCGAATGCCATGGATCTTGGAGGCATGATGTTGGAGGCACAGTGTATAATCCAAATACCTTGGAGAGTGGAGGCACAATGTTAGGGGCGCGGATCTTCTGGTCCCAAAATCTCTGGTCCGCCCCTGGTCCACACAAGTACTATAAAACTCCCTCACGTGCCAAACACGTGCCAATTTCCAACGCCCAAAACCAGACGCCCTAGCCCCTTCTCCTCGCGATTTCTTCTCTAGCGTCGCCTCCTCCGCAGCCAAAGCCTTCGTCGCCTGCGGCCTCCCTCCGAAGCCGCGTACCTCCCGCGACCTCCCTCCAGCGCCACCTCCGCGCAAAGGCCCTACCCTCTCGACGACCAGCGCCGCCTCCCTCCCTCCGACCTCCACCGCCGCCTCCTCCCAGCGTCGGGGACCTCCAGCGCCGCCCTCATCGCTTGCGGCCTCCCGTCCTCCACCTCCTGCCGACCTCCAGCGCTGCCTCCTATTTTGTTTAGGTATTCTCCAGCAAGCTTGATTTTTTGTACGCTTTGAACATTAGGAAAAGAAGTTAATTTAGGTATTTTCTATTATTCTCCCGCAAGCTTGAATCTTTAGAAAATTTCCATCCATATGGGAATGACTTCTAATCAATTTCCATCCATTATTCTACCTTACCCTCCATTCCCAGGTAAATGGTGGCAGGTTTTTTTTTTTAATTACCAGATGAAATGTAATTGACCTTAATTCCATTCATTATTATTTTTCTTTTTACTAAAGTTAATTGTTTTGCCGCTTATTTGTTCTCTCCAAGTAACAAGAAAATAGAACATTAGTATCTACTTAGCAAAATTCTGTTCATGAACTTTTAATTTCATCCATATCAGGTTTTGCATGTGGTATTTTTATCCTTGATGATATGAAAAATTAGTTAATAGTTAAATCATTACTTTTCCTTGTTTTATTGCAATATTTATGATAGATGTGTTTTGACAGCATTCCATGCCATATGTTATACAGTTTCTTATATGTGCTCTGTGCTTGATCTAGGGAATGTTTGAAGTTAATCCCTCATAAGAAGTTTTCCTTTGCAAAGATATGGCTCATGGCTGCCCAATTTGAGATCAGACAAAGAAACTTAAAGGATATCTATCTTCCCTGACGAAGTAGCTTTAGCGGCTAATATGAAGCTACTAGAAGCAGCCTACAAATTGAAAAAGCAGAAAATCACCACAGATGAAAATTGAGCGAGAACTTAATCGAGAAGTATCATCCTATAGGAAGGATCTGGCTATGAATGTCACTCTTCTGTGTATCATCCTATAGGAAGAACTTCAATTGAGTTCTAGAATATTTTCATTTTAGCCATGTATATATAACTTGGACAAAGGATTCTCTATACTATGTGCTCGAGCCTCACTGTCCCAAGTTATTGTGAATTGAATACTTGTTGATATTGTTTGTGCTAGGGGGAGCATGGAACACAATAGTGCCTTTTGTATTTCATTTTATTTTATGTTATTTCCATTTCACTTTCCTTTTTATCTCCCTCAATTGCAAATGTTGACAGTGTACTAGAAATTTCCTTTCAATCCACTTAATATACCTGCCCTGTTTGGTTGGTCTCCTGTGTAGAAATTCTAAGTGTCAAATTGTTAAATTTGACAGCACCAGGATCAGGATTTTTTTTGCATCCACCTAAAAATATCTGACTCATCAAATTATTCTTCCTTTTCAAGATTATGACAAGCTGATCCATGGCAAAAGCGAAGAAACAAGGAATCAAGATTCTGACCAAAAAAAAAAGAGAGATAGTATTCACTTGATTGAGCTAGTTCATCATTTGAATCATGCTGCCATATCTAAAATTACAAAGGCAATCAAGCATTTAGTATATTGTAATCCTTTCTGAATAATGAACATACACGGTGCAGTGCAACAAAGTTACAGCCATAAAATATCTAGAAGATAGATATCCTACTTTAGATATACACACGAGTATAGTTTAAGAACAACACTGATAACTTGATCAATGATCTGAAATTTGAGACCACCTTGAGCACAAATATCGCTTGCGATACACAACATAGTTTCATTTGACAGCATTTGCTCACGTGTTGATGGTAGTAACCGGAGCTCACTACAGGCTGACCACAGACCACGGTGTCAATCCACCGGAAGTTAGTGAAGGCCTTATGATGGGAGCACGCCTAATCATGGAGAAAGCTTCATTCAAACGAGTGGCATGAACCTTCAACTGGGATGCCTTCTGTACACAAAGGGAAAAGAAGCCTCAGTAACAAATTACATTCTGCCATTTTTTGACTTTACTAGTCCTATTTTATCAAGCAGATATGCCATCCTATAAGCCAACCAAAACAAGAATGTAGCTATTTTCTGAGAAATGTCCAGTAAACAAAAAGTTGATAACATACCCCAAAAATGCCAGCTATCAATTTCTTGAGACCAGGATCACATACAATCAAAACATCAAGTTCTTAGACAATAATGAAATAGATAGGATAGGCAATCAAAAACCTGGCTTTACTTATTAAAACACCTGGATACGTTGTATTAACAGCTAGGCCCTGGTAGTGAACAGAAGAGCAGGACTTTTTTAGCCACAACAAATATCTGTTAAATATCGGTTGGATACCTCTTAAATATCTGTTAAATGTATAAAAATACTTAGAATAAATGACCACAACAAACATTTCTAAATCTACTATACATTTCCAACAAACATCATACCTTATCCTTCGGCGCCATTCCAATGGCGTTTTCTAAGATTTGACGTGCAACCTTTAAGTTTCTTTGTCTGATCTCAAATTGGGCAGCCATGAGCCATATCTTTGCAAAGGAAAACTTCTTATGAGGGATTAACTTCAAACATTCCCTAGATCAAGCACAGAGCACATATAAGAAACTGTATAACATATGGCATGGAATGCTGTCAAAACACATCTATCATAAATATTGCAATAAAACAAGGAAAAGTAATGATTTAACTATTAACTAATTTTTCATATCATCAAGGATAAAAATACCACATGCAAAACCTGATATGGATGAAATTAAAAGTTCATGAACAGAATTTTGCTAAGTAGATACTAATGTTCTATTTTCTTGTTACTTGGAGAGAACAAATAAGCGGCAAAACAATTAACTTTAGTAAAAAGAAAAATAATAATGAATGGAATTAAGGTCAATTACATTTCATCTGGTAATTAAAAAAAAAAACCTGCCACCATTTACCTGGGAATGGAGGGTAAGGTAGAATAATGGATGGAAATTGATTAGAAGTCATTCCCATATGGATGGAAATTTTCTAAAGATTCAAGCTTGCGGGAGAATAATAGAAAATACCTAAATTAACTTCTTTTCCTAATGTTCAAAGCGTACAAAAAATCAAGCTTGCTGGAGAATACCTAAACAAAATAGGAGGCAGCGCTGGAGGTCGGCAGGAGGTGGAGGACGGGAGGCCGCAAGCGATGAGGGCGACGCTGGAGGTCCCCGACGCTGGGAGGAGGCGGCGGTGGAGGTCGGAGGGAGGGAGGCGGCGCTGGTCGTCGAGAGGGTAGGGCCTTTGCGCGGAGGTGGCGCTGGAGGGAGGTCGCGGGAGGTACGCGGCTTCAGAGGGAGGCCGCAGGCGACGAAGGCTTTGGCTGCGGAGGAGGCGACGCTAGAGAAGAAATCGCGAGGAGAAGGGGCTAGGGCGTCTGGTTTTGGGCGTTGGAAATTGGCACGTGTTTGGCACGTGAGGGAGTTTTATAGTACTTGTGTGGACCAGGGGCGGACCAGAGATTTTGGGACCAGAAGATCCGCGCCCCAATGTTAGAGGCATGGTATATGATCTGAATGCCTTAGAGAGTGGAGGCACGATGTTGGAGGCATGGTATATGACCCGAATGCCTTGAAGAGTGGAGGCATGGATGTATCACATGAATGTCATGGTGCTTGGAGACATGATGTTGGAGGCATGATGTATGACACGAATACCTTAGAGAGTAGAGGCATGATGTTGGAGGTACGATGTCTGACTTGAATGCATGGGAGAGTGGAGGCATAGTGTATGACCCGAATGTCGAGGAGCTGGGAGGTATAGTGTATGACTCTAATCCCTTGGAGCTAGGAGACACGATGTATGATTCTAATGCTTAGGAGCTAGGAGACACGATGTATAACCCGAATGCCTTGGAGCTAAGAGGCACAGTATATGACTTGAATGCCTTAAAGAATTAAGTCACGGTGTATAACATGAAAGCCCGGTAGCTAGGAGGCACAGTGTTGATGCGCGTAGATTATATACATTTACTTAGCATGTTTTAACGCATATTCACATATTTTATGCATGCTTTGTCTATGTAGTTTCATACTCTTTATCTTACTTTCAGCATAATTACTCTTCTTTGTTTGAAGATCTACTCTTGTGTATTTTCTATTTACAGGAGTCGAATTTAGAAAGGAAATGATGTTAGTGGTCTATCCGGGCAACATGCGAAGGAAAACAACAATAGCCATGTGAGCCACACGACTAGGGGTGAAAACGAATCAAATCGAGTCGAATATATAGAAAAATGTAAGGCTCGAATTCGGCTCGAAATAGGTATATTCGAGTTCGAGCTCGATTCGAAGTTCGAAAAATTTAAAATGTCTGGTTCGAGTTCGGTTCGAATTAGGGCTCGAGTTCGAGTTCGGCTCGAAATATTCGAACATGTTCGTGAACTATTCAAATTATTACTTGAAAATAGGTTCGAAAGGCTCGAAATTTATTTATTTAATATATATTTAACTTATATTAATAAATATTAAGGCTCGCGAACGGCTCTAATAATATAATTTGGACTCGAGTTCGGCTCGAAAAAAAGTTCGAACATGTTCGAGTTTGGCTCGAATTCGATAAATTCGAATATGAATCGAATATTTTTCAAGCTGGCTCGAAAAGCTCGCGAGCCGGCTCGATTCATTTGCAGCCCTACACACGACCATGCCAAAGAAGCAAGGAGGAAAATGAATTTGGTCGTGTGGTGCAGACATCCCATGTAGCTTCACCAGAGGAGGAGAATAACATGGCCGTGTGGATCCTCACGGCCGTGTCACCCTAGAAGCGTGACTAGAACATGGTCGTGTAGATCTACATAGCCCAAGCAACACTTCCACATGGTCGTGCAACATTTCTAGAGAGAAGGCAAGTCCGGGATGTGTGTACCACATGGCTGTGCAAGATTTCTAGAGGCTAAGATTGGCTAGGCCGTGTGAGCCACATGACCATGTAAGCCATCTAGAGAGAGAGCAGTACACAACTGTGTGAAGGCCAAAAGCTAAGGATTGGTTTCGAAGATCAATCATCGTCTCTAGATAAGCATTTCTATTCTCTTCTCTCGATTGGGATTGAAATGTTTGTGATCTCTTTGTCTTCATATCTCTATCTTTGTATTATGGAGTAGATTCATTGTTCTAGGACTAAGGGAGTATTTGTGATGTGATTTGATGTAATAATCTCATTGATATTCCATTTTCCTATCTACATGATGTTGGTGTATTTTGTATCTATTTGATCTTGTGTGGATTCTTGTATTTGGACCTAATTATCATATTTGATTGAATGTTTGTGATGCTTGTGGATCTCGTAGAGGGATTCCCTAGATCGTATGATCGAGGGGCGTTGGTGACATGCTGCTCCACTAACGGACGTCTAGGGGGTTACCTTGAGAGGTGAAGCTAGTCTCTATAAGGAGGTGGGATAGTTGAATATGCTTAATTCCTACACCTTTATGTGGATTGAATGGTGATGTGTTTCTGTGTTGTATGACCAAGGGACGTTGGTGACAGGCTGTCCCGCTAACTGACTTCATAGGGATCATAACAATTTAATTGATAGAGGTGTAGATCAAAGTCCTTTTACCAGTTATCTTCTGCAGGAGAAAACCAGTCACTTCCTACAAATGCTTGTTAATTGAGGATATGAATTGGAGAACCATGATATATAAATGAATATCACAAAGAAACTGAATTCCTAGAACACTCAGAAAACCAAATACTTCATTTACTTTCCTATTTCTATTTCTAGTTGTTTACTTGGTACATTTCCTTACCTTGTTAATTGTTTAGCTAATTCTACGTAAGATGTCTCTTGTGCTTATAACCAGTCCATATGAGATCGATAATCATTTATTACTTATGATGAAATCGTGCACTTGCAGTTGCGTAACAAGTTTTTGGCGTTGTTGCCAGGGACTGCGTCTATAACATTAGAGATAATCATTCGAGTTAGAATAAACTTTTCTTTTCTATTACATAGTTTTAACTAGTCTTAGAAATTCTATTTTCGAAAGCTTACCTTGCATTTCTTATTACTTTTTCTACAATTTTCCTTGTTGCAATTGAAATTCTGTATTTTATATTTTCAATATTTTAATTTTCTATCTTTCAAGTAAAGAGAAAATTTTGTGACATGTGATTTTGTTCTCTGTATGCAAAGATCTAACCTTGCAGGTGATTTGTTACCTTTTGATCCGGAAATCGATAGAACATTTCATAGAAGAAAAACCTTGCAAAGATATCTAGAAGAACAAGAACACTCAAATATGGTATTCAGACCATTGAAAGATTATGGAGCTCCAAAGTCTATCCAAGAATTAGGGCCCATTGTTCAGCCAGAGATTCAAGCAAGGAATTTTATGCTTAAACCATCTTTTATCTCAAAAATTCAACAGGATCAGTTTGGGGGATTAGAGTTGGAGAATCCTTATTCACATCTCATGGAATTCTACAGATATTGTAATACACTGAAATATGAGGGGGGTCCATCTGATACTATATGATTATTGATTTTCCCTTTTAGTCTTAAGGTTGCTGCAAATAGGTGGTTTAATACCTTGGAACCTCGAAGCATCAGAACTTGGGATGAGTTAGAGCAGAGATTTCTAAACAAATATTTTCCTCCACAAAAGACCATACATTTGAGAAATTAGATTCTACAATTTAGGTTACTTGTCGGAGAGGAATTACATCAAGATTGGGAAAGATATTCATCTCTTCTGCATTTATGTCTGCATCATGGTATTGAGAGATGGTTGATTTTACACTTATTCTATATTGGGATTTTTTTCAAAATAAGAGTCACTTAGATTTGGCATATGGAGGATCTTTCATGAAGAAAAGTTTGGATGAAGCATATGAAATAATCTATCGGATAACATCAAATCTTAATGATTGGTCGGGGCAAAATCTAATGACTTTCTCATCAAGTGCATTTGAGGACAAAGAAAAAGAAAATGATGAGGAAAATAAACAAGGGTTTGTAGATGATGAAATTCAGAATGGTTTCGAAGAAGACATTACTCTGAATAAAAAGTATTTCCAAGATTTATTCCCTTGGTGTTGTAATTCTTTATTAAAAATGTGTGGAGAAAGGATTTCTTCAACTAATCTTATTGAGAAGGAGGAATGCCCAAATGTTTTTATGCAGAAAATAACCTTGATTATGAAGAAGATGAAGAGATGGTAACAAAAATTGAGGAGAATTCAAGGAAAGAATTTTCAAAAGAAGAAATTAAGTTATTGGAGCAAGATTCAGTTTTGCAAAAAACTATGTTGCCTCAGCTAGAGTAAAGTCTTTGCCACCTAACCTTAAAGTCTTTGACACTAGTGACTTTGCAGTAGGAGCAATTTTGGGGCAAAGAAAGAACATGATTTTACATGTAATCTACTATGCAAGCAAGACACTAGATGTATCCCATGTAAACTATTCCACTATAGAAAAAGAATTTCTAGCAGTAGTCTTTGTGTTTGACAAGTTCAGATCCTATCTAGTAGGCTCAAAAGTGATAGTATATACTGATCATGCTGCCATCCAATATTTATTGGACAAGAAAGATGCCAAACTACAACTTATCAGGTGGATTTTACTTCTTCAGGAATTCAATTTAGAGATTAGAGACAAGAAAGGGGCAGAAAATGTAGTGACGGATCATTTATCTCGAGTATGGTATAATGAGAAAAAAAATGCAAAGTTTGAGGCACCTATTGATGATATTTTTCCAGATGAACACCTTTTGGCATTAGCATGTGTAAAGACACCTTGGTATGTAGATTTTGTTAATTATCTGGCAAGTGGAGTTCTACCCCCAAATTTCTCTAGACAGCAAAAGAAAAAATTTCTTTCAGACGTCAAAACTATATTTGAGATGAACCACTTCTTTACAAGAAATGCATTGATGTAATTTATCAAAGATGTGTACCTGAGGAAGAAGTTAAGGGCATTTTGTTCCATTGCCATTCTTCATCTTATGGTGGGCATCTGGGATATTTGAAAACAACTGCAAAAATCTTACAGTTAGGATTTTATTGGCCAAACTTATTTAAAGATACATGAGAATTTGTGCAATCCTCTGATCAATGCCAAAGGACCGGAAGTATCACCAAAAGAAATGAAATGCCACTAAACTACATCCTTGAAGTTGAGTTATTTGATGTATGGGGATAGATTTTATGGGACTATTTCCTTTTTCATGTGGAAATAAGTTTATTTTGGTAGCGGTGGACTATGTGTCAAAATGGGTAGAGGTAATAGCTTCTCCTACAAGTGAAGCAAATACGGTCATCAAATTATTCAAAAAGATAATTTTTTCATGATTTGACATGCCTAAGGTGGTTATTAGTGATGGAGGGTCGCATTTTATAGAAAAATAGTTTGAAAACTTAATCAAGAAATATGGAGTAAATCACAAAGTGGCAACACCATACCATCCACAAACTAATGGGAAAGTTGAGATCTCTAATCAAGAAATTAAGGTCATACTAGAGAAAACAGTTTCTACCTCACGAAAGGATTGGTCATTGAAGCTAGATGATGCTTTATGGGCATACCATATAGCTTACAAAACTCCCATTCATATGTGTTAGTATTAGTCATAAGAGTCAATTATGAGATAATTAGGCTTATTGGGTTATTGGGTTAATGGTTAATCCAATATAATAATCCAACCCTTTAAGAGGAAAACAAAGAGACATTCAATCAAAATTAAACTCATTGAGTTAGACTCAATTGGATCCAATTATTGGATTGAGTCTAATTCGAATTAGATTCATGAAGTCAATTTGGATTGATATTCATGGAGCAAATTTGGATTAATATGATTCTATGAGTTAGACTCATTAGGTGATGGTTCAATGAGTAAGACTCATTGGGTGAACTTGAATTCACTAAGGAAGAGGAAAGACCAATTTTGACTTGACCAAAAGGGAAGAGGAAATGTTAATTTTGACTTGACCAAAAGACTCTTCATGAAAGATGACTAAGAGTTAATTAATGAAGAAGATCAAGAGGCAAAAGGGAGATCAAGAGTCAAATGGACTTTTGGTATTCCATGAGAGTACAAAAGGAGGAATTTTAGCCATTGATTGTAAGAAAGTTCATTTTTTTTGTCTTCTCCTCCTTCCTCCTCTTCTTCCTCTTGGCTGATCCTTCCTTGTGGCCGAATCACCTTGTGTGGCTAGCACCACAAAGTTGGTTCTTCGATAGATCGAGAGTTCGTGAGACGAACGGAAAATGTTCGTGTGAATACCATAGAGGCGCGGACACTTGATCACACTAGGATCTGCATCCAAAGAAAGGTTTTTATCGGGATTGTGAAGGGTATGCATCAAAGGTATATAACTATCATGAAACTTAGTATAGGATGCTTGTTTATTCTTCCTTTCACATAGATCCTCTTGATAAGGAACTATATATTTTTCGCTGCTGTTTCGCGTGTTTAGCGGCCTAGTTCATTATAGTGGTATCAAAGACACTTACGAAGGGATATACTAAGTTGTTAGAATTTTATATGTGATATAAAACTGCATGTTAGGTTTACTATGATCTACAAATTATGAGTTTCAATCATATTATGAGTTTTGGTCATAATTGAGAATCTTAGCCAGATTATGAGTCTCGGCCAAAATTATTTTGTTGGGAACGAAACATAGTTGGTATTGTGACCAGCAAGGTCTCGACCAATGGTGTCTTGTCGGGAACAAAACAAAGCCAGTTTTAGGGTTTAGGGTCTCAGGTATGACAGCAACTCATAAAATGAGTATGCAAAATAATTTTACTTCGGGGGGCGCTGCCCCCTGTAAACCTCGCAAAGGGCACTGCCCCCTTGACCCCGCCGGCTAACCAGCTATCGGGACCGCCATGGCGTTGCAACTCATAAGTCTTTGTAGAAATCATAGTAAATTTTATGTCATAGAAATATTGTGAATGTTATATGACATAGTGTATGGTTATGACATTTAACCCCAATGTGATTAGATGTGTGTGTATGTTGTAATTCATAATATGAGATGTATGTCGTGCCTTCATCTTTTATCAATCTTGTTGTAAATTTAGAGTACCCTCGAATGTAACTCGAGGTTTCTTTAGGTTTTGTAATGTTCAAATTAGAGAATAATTAGTCTACTGGACGACGATGAGAAAAAAGGAAAAAGGACAACAACACACGACGACTAAGGAGGCACTTGGAGAAGATGCTTAGCCTAGGTTGAATTTTCGATCTTCTCATTGGCTTGAGAGGATCGTAGATTAAGGGGTCATAACCATGTCACGTTTCATTTTGCATATATGTTGATGTGTGCTATGATTGTGTGCTAAGTGTAGTTTCATCATAATTAGGTCCTTTTACTATATACCTACCAAAGTTTGGTACTTACTACTACCTCAATCATTTGTAGTAAGGTTTGACAAAGCAAAGTGACTCGTTTTATCTTGGTAGAGTGCGACAAAACAATTGTGATGTCCGACTATTGGACTTTGGTTGTGACTTAACTAAGTTACCTCAATTGGATTGAGAACTTAGAGGCATAACCCATGCGATGTAATTCAAATTATACCAGTCTTGGGCGATTAGACAAAGCTAACTCAAGGTGAATTATAATATAGATTTCATAAGCATCCTATCTTAAGCAAGAAAGAAAACTGTACGTCCTAGAGTAACCCATTCTTGAAGCACCCCCACTACTGCCACTAGAGCTGATAGGGATACTTATAAGAAGCATCAAGATGATGCATTAGATGCATCATGCCTTATGCTCACTACCATGAACTCTGAGCTTCAGAGGCAACATGAGAACATGGATGATTATGATATAGTTGAACATCTTAGACAACTATATCAAGGAAAAGCAAGGCATGAGAGATTTGAGATCTCTAAGGTTCTGTTTCAATACAAAAGGGCAAAGGCAAATGGAAGCTCAAAGGTAAGGGTAGGGCCCAAGCCAAAGACAAGGGCAAGACTCATGCATTGAAACTCAAAGGTGGAGTTGTTAAGGAAGGAACCTACTTCCACTGTGGTGAGACTGGACATTGGAAGAAGAACTGTAAGGTGTATTTAGAGGAACTGAAAAGGAAGAGAAGTAAGACTTCTGCCTCAATTATATATGTTATAGAAGTCAATCTATCTATTTCTTCTTCATGGGTATTGATGTGCGTAGATTATATATTCTTTTATACATGTTTTTACGCACATTTGCATACTTTGAGCATGCTTGATCTATGCATTTTTATACTTCCAGCTTTCCTTTTAGCATATTTACTCTTTTGGTTCGGAGATCTGCTTTTTGTGTATTTTCTGTACACAGGAGTCGATTTGGTGAAGGATCTACATCTTTGGGCATGCATTGGAGGAGACGAAGGGAGAAAGCACCGGGCCGTGTACCTCACACGGCCCTGCACTGGTATGGAGCTCGGGCCGTGTGGAGTTTGGCACCAACAGAAGAGAAAGATGACATGGCCGTGTGAACCTCGCACGGCCGTGTCAAGATTTGAAGCCAACCAGAGCAGAAGCCTTACATGGTCGTGTGGATCTACACGGCCGTGTGAGACTTCCATAGACCAAGCAGGCCGTGGCCGAGTGCACCACACGGCCGTGTAGCATTTCCAGAGAGCAGAAGGGTTCTGGCCGTGTGGAGTCACACGGCCGTGCAGGTTTGGAAGAGAGGGAACTGGACATGGCCGTGTGAATCTCACACGGCCGTGTCACGGGGCCGTGTGGCGCCCGATTCCCTCCTCTATTTAAACCCTTCTTCATGATTTGAAAGGGGATCTCTCCCCCTTTGGGAGAAAGCAGGATTTGGTGGTTTCCTCCCATTCTTGGGAGGATTTCTGGGCGATTCTAAGGGAGATTTCGACGATTTCGACTCCGGAGCGAGGATTGGATCCGAAGACAAGGCTTCTTCGTAGATAAGTTTTCTCTTTTCCCCTCTTCTTATTTTCTTGGATTGGGGATTCAAGGAATGCTTGTAATCTCTATTTCTTCGGGTTTTCTTCCTCGATTCATGGAGTAGATCTTGTATTCTAGGATTAAGGGAGTATTTGTATGATGGATTGATGTAATCTCTTATGGATTTGCCATTTTCTTGTTTCAATGACATTATCTTGCTTGTATCAATTAGATCTTGAATGATTGATGGTGGTTTGTGCTTAATTCTCATTCTTGATTGATTGTTTGGATTTCTTATGGACTTGGTAAGGATAAACTCTCACTCGATCATCCGAGGGATCCACGTGACAGGTGCAAGCCCGTGTAAGGACGTTTGAGAGATAATCTTGAAGAGGAAATAGGAATATTCAAGAGAGTAGGATGGATTCTATGATTAGCTTCTTGTATCTTTATAGATTAATAAGTTGTGGGCTTCTATGTTGATATCCGAGGAAGGCATAGTAATAGGTGCGCTTCTGTGTAAGGACAACGTAGGTTCATGTCTAATTAATCCTATTTAGATACATTTCTCAGTCCTTAGCCGGTTGTCTATTGCAAGAGGGAACCGGCAACTTTCTACATGTTTGGCAATTGAGGAATAAGAATTGGTGAACCATTTACATTCAAGAAATCTTACAAAGAAACCGAAACTCCTAGAATCTCCCTTTATCATAACCCAAAACACTAAACTCTTGTTTGTTGATCTCTAATATTAGATTTGTTTACCTTTACTTTGCTTTTGAAACGATTGGATAGTTGTTTAGCTAATTCGCATTGAGACATTTCTAGTGCTTATTCCAGACCCTGTGGATACGATAATCTTTTATATTACTTGCGACATTTCCGTACACTTGCGGAGCACGTTGCCGGGGACTGCGCTATAACATTAGGAATTATCAATTGAGTTAGACTAAACATAACATTTGTTTTCCTTTCATATTGCATAGTTGTAACTAATCATTAGATTTCTATTTTTTTTTTTTACTTTCTTGTATAACTTTCACTTCTTGTTAATTCTTCTTGTACAAACTCAATTCTGCATTTTTGATTCTTCTATTTTTCTTTTTTTGTGTCGAATTGCTATATGCTATCTTGTTCTTGTGTATGCGAAGATCTAACTTTGCAGGGGAATTCTTTCCTTTTGACCCTGAGATTGATAGAACTTTCCATAAAAGAAGAATTCTGCAAAGGCAAATTGAAGAACAGGAACATTTGAATATGGCAAATAGACCGCTTAAGGATTATGCAGCACCCTATGCGAGAGGTTTTCGATCTAGTATTTCAAGACCTTCAGTGGAAGCTAATAACTTTGAGATCAAACCCGTAATCATATCTTTGGTGCAGCAGAACCAATTTGGTGGAGAACCTCATGAGGACCCTAATCAACACTTAGAGGTCTTTTATGAAATATGTGGTACCATGAAAATGAATGGAGTTCCTTCAGATGCAGTTAGATTATTATTATTTGGGTTTTCTCTAAGAGATAGGGCAAAGCAATGGTTGAATTCTTTGGCCCCTAATAGCATCACCACTTGGGAGCAGTGTGAGCAATAGTTTCTTGATAAGTTCTATCCACCAAGCAAAACAGCTCATATAAGGAATTTAATTGCAAGCTTCAAGCAAACTGACTCAGAATCTCTTTTTGAAGCATGGGATAGATATAATAATATGCTCAGACAATGCCCACATCATGGGTTGGAAAGATGGTTAGTGTCGCACACTTTTTACAATGGTATCAATTATCATACCAAAGTGTCCCTTGATTCAGCTGCTGGAGGGGCACTTATGAACAAAAGCTTAGATGAAGCCGAAGAAATCATTGAAAGTGTAGCACAAAATCATCATCAATGGGCAAATGAAAGAAGTGGTGGCTATTCCTCTGTAAACCCAACAATTAAAGCATCAGGGAAGTTTGATGTGGATGCAGTCACTCTTTTGTCTGCAAAATTGGACGCTCTTACAAAGAAATTTGAGAATATGGGGACTAGTGCTAATATGGTCAATGCTATTAGTACATCTTGTGAAGTATGTGGGAGTTCAGAGCATTCAAATGACTCATGTCCATTGGGAGCTATCACTGCACAAATCAATCAACTTGAACAATGTGATGCAATCATGAGTTACAATCAAAGGCAGAACAACCCATACTCAAATACTTATAACCCTGGATGGAAGAGTCATCCAAATTTTTCTTACAGAAATAACCAAGATCAAGGACCATCTATGGGGGCAAGACCAAATTTTCAAGCTGGGCAACAAAATTTTCAACATCTATCTTCTCAAGGCTTACCAAAGTCAAATGTTGAAAAGATGCTTGAAGAAATTATCTCAACTCAGAATGAAATGAAGCAAGATATAGCAAAGCTCATTCAGAGAATGGATAATTCTGAAAAGCATCAAAAGATTCAGGATAGTCAAATTGCCCAACTAGCTTCCTCATCATCCAGAGCACCAGGACAACTTCCAGGAAAACCTTATGTGAATCCTATGGAGCATTGCAATAGGATTGAGCTTAGGAGCGGACGGACCTTGGGAGACTCCCAAGTGACTGTTTCAAAAGGGATACAAAAAGAAGAAAAGCTCCCTCCTCCTATACCGAATCAGATTCAAGCTAATAAGGAGAGTACCATTGAGGTTGAAGAGACTCTTCCACTGAACCATCAGAGCAAAGCTGTCCCTTTTCCTCAGAGACTTACAATGCTCAAGAAGGATGAAGAATTTGGCAAGTTTCTAGAAAAGGTTAAGGAAATTTGTGTAGAGGTACCTCTTATTGATGCTATTCTACAAATGCCTAGATTTGCCAAATTTCTGAAGGATCTCATGTCAAATAAGAGAAGAAGAGGAGAGGTCGAGACCATTGCGCTTAGTGAGGAATGTAGTGCTATTTTTGAGAAGAACACTTCTCCAAAACTGAAGGACCCAGGGAGCTTTTATATTCATTGCAACATAGGAAAAGAATTTTTTGAAAAAACTTTTTGTGATTTGGGGACGAGTGTTAGCCTCATTCCCTATTCAATTTGTAATAAATTAGGTCTCAAAAACATTAAACTTACTACTATGACACTTCAACTTGCCGATCATTCCTGCAGGTACCCTTTGGGTATTATAGAGGATGTGCCGGTAGAGGTGGATGGGAATATTATTCCCACAGATTTTGTCGTGTTGGACATGGAAGAGGACCCTAGGATTCCTATCATATTAGGAAGACCTTTCCTTGCTACAGCTGGAGCTATAATTGATGTCAAAAATCATAAGCTTTCTTTGGTAATTGGTAAGGAAAAGCTGGAATATGATTTATCTAATATCTCTAACCATGTCTCGTCTCTTTTAAATGCTTGTAACAGGACAAGCATTTATAAACTTGAGGAATGGAATTTCCATCCTCATGGAAGGCCACCAAATGAAGGAGACAATGTGGTGGAAGACGTTGGGAGAAGATCTCCCAACAGAAACGAAAAGTATATCTGTCCTCCAAGGGCGAGGAAAAGGAGCGAATGATTAAGTTGGGTCGAGCTAAAGACCTTAAACAAGCGCTTCTTGGGAGGCAACCCAAGGGTTCTTTTAGTTAGTTTTGATTTGTATTGTAATTTCTTTTAGTTTGATGCATTCTTTTGATTTTGTTTTCAGGCTAGGTGCAAAACAGAGTCAGGCCGTGTGCTATACACGGCCAGGCAAAGGTTGCAGAGAAGGGAAGTGTTTGGGCCGTGTCATCCAGACACGGCCGTGTGGGATCTCCCGAGGAGAAAAAGGTCGTGTCATAGACACGGCCGTGCAAAGAACCCCGAGAGGAAAGATGGAGAGGCCGTGTCCCATACACGGCCGTGCGAGGAATCCAGAGAAGGAAGAGGGGGAGGCCGTGTGGATCTACACGGCCCGTGCGAGGAATCCCGAGAGGAAAGATGGGGAGGCCATGTAGATCTACACGGCCCGTGTAGGGGAATTATTAAAGTCTACCTCCTACCTCACACGGCCAGATCTTGGCCGTGTTCCGCACACCCCCAACTCTCCAAAACATATCTTTCTCTCCCAATTTCTTAAAAACTCCTCTCTAATCTCTCAAGATCTTTTAGATCCGATTCTCCTCCTCTCTAAGACTTGGACTTTTGTTCTCTTAACCTAAGATCTTTTGTTCTTTGAAGTTTTGTTCTTTGAGTTCCACAACTCTAGATAATTCTTCCCCTATCTAAACTCATCAAGATGTCCAATATTTTGAAGAGATTTCGCAAAGGAGGTGGTGGATCTAGTGGGGACAAAGAGAAGGAGCCATCAAGAGACAAAGGAAAACAACCAGTGAAGGGCAAAGGCAAAAGGACTTCACGCAACGAAGGTAATGACAATGAATTCAATATTGTGTTCAGAAATGATGATCAAGTAACTAGATTTGCAATTCTTGTCAATAGAAAGATAGTGTGTACTAGATATATGGACCCAACTGTTCTTGATATGCTTGGAATTAGGGAAGATGTAGATTTGATGATTGGGTTTTTGGATTGGAGTGATATTATGTACACACATTTGCCTACATATCCTCGTCTTGTTTTGGAATTTTTAAGTTCATTGGATGTCCATTTTACTAATGAAGATGATTATTTTGGAAAAATCTCTTTTAGATTAATGAATCAAGAATTTCTATGGGCATTTAGTGACTTTAATTCTTGTTTTGGAATAACCACGGGTAGCCCTCGTAGGTTTGATCCAAGGTTTAATTGGAATCATTTTTGGAATGCAATAACTGGGTTAGATCAACCTTATGAGCCTTCAAGAGCTAAGGCCTCCCATATGCAAAACCCCATCTTTAGGTATCTACATAGAGTCATGAGTAAAACTATTTTTGGTAGGGGAGAGAGTGATGGGGTGGTTAAGAAGATAGAGCTTTATACTTTATGGGCTATGCTTTATAAGGTTGAATTTGACTCTGGTTTTCATTTTGTTCAAACTTTATTGAGATCAGCTAGGGCATCATCGGGATCAATTGTTTTTGGTGGTTTGATTACCCGAATAACTTGTAATTTAAATCTTGATGTTGATGGGTTGGAAATAATTCATGGTAATGACATGATTGACATTGATACATGTCTTGCTATGAAAATGATCGTTCGGGATGAGAATGGTTTCACGTTTCCTAGGAGGAGTGGTTCTCCTTTACCACTTCCTTTTCCTGAACGTACTACTATTCGTAACCGGGCTAATTGGGTAATTTCTGAGTTAGATTTTGAGGATAACCCTTCTATACCTGGAGACACTGAGCCACATAATGAACCCTCGTCATCTGAACATATGCAGCCTTCTAGTTTTATGGAGCCTGCTAGGCATTCTTTTGCATATGGCACGGGATCTTCTAGGTTTGATTTTTCATATTTTCGTACGTCTCTAGAATCACTTCATGAGAAGCAAGATTCCCAACGAAAAATGTTGGAAGGGCGCTTCTCTTTATCTGATGATCAGTTTAGGGAGGTACAAAATCATTTTCAGTTTACGAGGAATTTTCAAGGTCAAGTGGCTGAGTTTGTGCAGGATTATGATACTGATCAGGCTAGGATGAGAGATTTTATGCAGAGTATGACGCTTACTAGCCAACAAGTTGATGCTTTATATGAGTATCATAGATCCTTGGGTGAGATTCCAGGTTTTCCTAGTTTTCCTATTGGCCAACCACGTCGTACACCTCCTTTCCCTCGTCCACCTCCACCTCCTCCACCATACTGATTTCATCGGGACGATGAAAAGTTTAAGTCTGGGGGGGTGTCATGTATTGTTTAGTTTGGTTTTCAGTTTTTAGTTTTTGATTAGTTTTTCATGTTGGTTCTTATTTTCATTGCTTGTTGCTTTATTTTGCTTGTTTTTGAAATAGTCATGGCAAAAAAAAAAAAAATTTTGAGAACATCAAATCTTCACTTATATGCTTTCTTGGATTCAAGTGAAATGTTAGCACGATTATTGTCTCGATTCATGATGTTCGCATGATGCTACTAGTAAACTTTGTGTAGTTCTTTTTTCTATCTTGGGAAGCATTAATAAGCTAAGAATCTTATGGTGATGAGTTTTAGTTTTGGTTCAACCTTAAGGATTTTATCTTCACTACACTTGTGCTTGATGCTTGAATAGTTAATGTCATTGAAATAGTCATGATTCATCTTGTTTGCTTAGTACTTGGTTTCCATGGTGATTTCTTAACTTTCATTTTGGTTACTGGATGAGACTCAAATCATTAAAGTTCATTTGGAAAAATCAAAATATCCCAACATGTGTGCTAAAAGTACATTTGTAAATAAGTTTTGCATAATGCAAACACTTATAAAAAAAAAAAAAACAATAAGGGATATAAAAAACAGTTGTCATGAGTGGAATCTAGCAAGTCACCCCTTTGAGACCGAGTTAGGTTACTGGGGAAATGACTGTTTAGCTTCTCTTGAGATTGAGCACACCTTTGAGACCTTGGGTTAGTTGAGAAATATGAACCAAGTGAATGGTAAGTAAGTGTCTATCACTGGTTACTTGTCTTTCACTGGAAACATTAGGAATTCAAATTTGATGACGACTTGACTAGGACATGGATTGAAACATGAAGGGTGTTGAGTTACTTTTACACTGCACACAAGATTCTTATGCTTGAACCATACTTTACTTGTTTCCATGATCATGCTAGTTAATGAAACTTTTTGATAGAGTTAGGAAAGTGCACTGGGTTTTATGAATGTGTTGTAGGACATATGAATTTAGACTGCAGCATTTTGCATGAGGACAAGCAAAGGTTTAAGTCTGGGGGTGTGATGTGCGTAGATTATATACTCTTTTATGCATGTTTTTACGCACATTTGCATACTTTGAGCATGCTTGATCTATGCATTTTTATACTTCCAGCTTTCCTTTTAGCATATTTACTCTTTTGGTTCGGAGATCTACTTTTTGTGCATTTTCTGTACACATGAGTCGATTTGGTGAAGGATCTACGTCTTTGGGCATGCATTGGAGGAGACGAAGGGAGAAAGCACCGGGCCGTGTACCTCACACGGCCCTGCACTGGTATGGAGCTCGGGCCGTGTGGAGTTTGGCACCAACAGAAGAGAAAGATGACATGGCCGTGTGAACCTCGCACGGCCGTGTCAATATTTGAAGCCAACCAGAGCAGAAGCCTTACATGGCCATATGGATCTACACGGCCGTGTGAGACTTCCAGAGACCAAGCAGGCCGTGGCCGTGTGCACCACACGGCCGTGTAGCATTTCCAGAGAGCAGAAGGGTTCTGGCCGTGTGGAGTCACACGGCCGTGCAGGTTTGGCAGAGAGGGAACTGGACATGGCCGTGTGAATCTCACACGGCCGTGTCACGGGGCCGTGTGGCGCCCGATTCCCTCCTCTTTTTAAACCCTTCTTCATGATTTGAAAGGGGATCTCTCCCCCTTTGGGAGAAAGTAGGATTTAGTGGTTTCCTCCCATTCTTGGGAGGATTTCTGGGCGATTCTAAGGGAGATCTCGACGATTTCGACTCCGGAGCGAGGATTGGATCCGAAGACAAGGCTTCTTCGTAGATAAGTTTTCTCTTTTCCCCTCTTCTTGTTTTCTTGGATTGGGGATTCAAGGAATGCTTGTAATCTCTATTTCTTCGGGTTTTCTTCCTCAATTCATGGAGTAGATCTTGTATTCTAGGATTAAGGGAGTATTTGTATGATGGATTGATGTAATCTCTTATGGATTTGCCATTTTCTTGTTTCAATGACATTATCTTGCTTGTATCAATTAGATCTTGAATGATTGATGGTGGTTTGTGCTTAATTCTCATTCTTGATTGATTGTTTGGATTTCTTATGGACTTGGTAAGGATAAACTCTCACTCGATCATCCGAGGGATCCACGTGATAGGTGCAAGCCCGTGTAAGGACGTTTGAGAGATAAACTTGAAGAAGAAATAGGAATATTCAAGAGAGTAGGATGGATTCTATGATTAGCTTCTTGTATCTTTATAGATTAATAAGTTGTGGGCTTCTATGTTGATATCCGAGGAAGGCATAGTAATAGGTGCGCTTCTGTGTAAGGACAACGTAGGTTCATGTCTAATTAATCCTATTTAGATACATTTCTCAGTCCTTAGCCGGTTGTCTATTGCAAGAGGGAACCGGCAACTTTCTACATGTTTGGCAATTGAGGAATAAGAATTGGTGAACCATTTACATTCAAGAAATCTTACAAAGAAACCGAAACTCCTAGAATCTCCCTTTATCATAACCCAAAACACTAAACTCTTGTTTGTTGATCTCTAATATTAGATTTGTTTACCTTTACTTTGCTTTTGAAACGATTGGATAGTTGTTTAGCTAATTCGCATTGAGACATTTCTAGTGCTTATTCCAGTCCCTGTGGATACGTTAATCTTTTATATTACTTGCGACATTTCCGTACACTTGCGGAGCGTAACAGGTATTAGATACCGGATGTGCATCTCACATTTGTACTAATGTTTAGAGGCTAAGAAATAGTAGATAATTGACAAAGGGTGAAATCGACCTACGAGTAGGCAATGGCGCAAGAGTTGTTGGTATAGCTGCAGGAACATATTCCTTATCTTTACCCACTGAATTTATTTTAGAACTTGAAGAGTGTAGTTATGTGCCTACTTTAACTAAAAACATTATATTTGTTTCTTGTTTAGACAAGAAAGGTTTTTCATTTGTAATAAAGGATAAATGTTGTTCTGTTTATTTCAATGAAATGTTCTATTGTAGTGCACATCTTGTGAATGGACTCTATGTTCTAGACTTTGATAACCCAATCCATAACATAAATTTCAAACATATCTCTGGCATTATTGCTTGGGTCACATAAATGAGAGTCTGATATCCTAACTCCATAAGGATGGACTTCTGGATTCATTTGAATTTGAATCATATGAGGCATGTGAATCTTGTCTTCATGCCAAGATGACAAAGACTCCATTTAGTGGACATAGCAAAAGAGCAAATGACTTGTTAGGACTGATATATACAGATGTATGTGGCCCTTTCAGAATAGTAGCTAGAGGAGGCTACCATTACTTCATTACTTTTACTGATGATTTCAGTAGGTACGACTACGTGTATTTGATGAGACACAAGTCAGAATCCTTTGAAAAAGTTCAAAGATTCAAGAATGAAGTACAAAATAAACTTGGTAAGAGTATTAAGATGTTTCGATCAGATCGAGGTGGGGAATACCTTAGCCAAGAGTTTCATAACCATCTCCTTGAGTGTGGGATCATATCTCAACTCACTCCACCTGGAACAACACAATGGAATGGTGTATCAGAAAGGAGAAATCATACTGTATTAGATATGGTATGATCAATGATTAGTCATACAGATCTTTCTACTTCCTTCTGGGGACATGCTCTAGAGGCGACCACTTTCACACTTAACCACATTCCATCCAAGGCTGTCATAAAGACACCATATACGATATGGATTGGGAAGAGTCCTAAGATATCTTTCATGAAGATTTGGGGTTGTGAGGCTTATGTTCAACGACAAGTCTCAGATAAACTAGGACTCAAATCAGACAAGTGTTATTTTGTAGGATATCCCAAGGAAACAAAGGGATACTACTTTTATAATCCCACACAAGGTAAGATGTTTGTTGCCAGAACTGGTGTCTTTCTAGAAAGAGAATTTATTTCTAGAAAAACTAGTGGGAGTAAAGTCGATCTTGAAGAAATTCAAGATGCACAAACTAGGACCATAAGATGTTGTGGATCATGATGTTGTTACACCACAAAAAGTTATGGAGCAACAACCTATTCAAATAGCACAAGCTCTATGCAGATCTGATAGGACCCGTCGTCAACCTGAGAGATATTCT
The DNA here is from genome assembly GCF_018446385.1 of Zingiber officinale. Lineage (NCBI taxonomy): Eukaryota > Viridiplantae > Streptophyta > Magnoliopsida > Zingiberales > Zingiberaceae > Zingiber > Zingiber officinale. The sequence continues at coordinate 59,231,124 of NC_055995.1, read as the reverse complement.
TTTCTCTTGTCTGATAATGGTGATGTAGTTCTAGTTGCTCTCAACGAGCCTACATCTTATCAAGAAGTTGCATAGGGCCCAGATTCTAAGAAATGGCTAGAGGCCATGAGATCTGAAATGGAATCCATGTACACTAACCAAGTATGGCCTTTGGTTGATCCACTTGAAGGGATCAAACCCATTGAGTGTAAGTGAGTCTTCAAGGTGAAGACTGACATGGATGGGCATGTGCATACCTATAAAGGTAGATTTGTGGCTAAAGGATTCAAGCAGATTCATGGTATAGACTATGATGAAACCTTTTCACCAGTTGCAATGCTAAAGTCCATTCGGATCATGCTTACTATTCCTGCTTACTATGATTATGAAATCTGACAAATGGATGTCAAAACTGTATTTCTTAATGGAAATCTACTCGAGGATGTGTACATGACACAACCTGAGAGTTTTGTAGATGTAAAGCATGTTGGAAAGGTTTGTAAGTTGCAAAGATCCATTTATGGATTAAAGCAAGCTTCTAGAAGCTGGAATCTTCGATTTGATGATGCAATCAAAATGTTTGGTTTTATCAAAAATGAAGATAAACCTTGTGTCTACAAGAAGGTTAGTGGGAGCACAATCATTTTTCTCATATTGTATGTAGATGACATACTTCTCATTGTAACTGATATCTCTACTCTTCAGTTACTGAAGACTTGGCTTGGGAATTGTTTCTCAATGAAGGATTTAGGCGAAACAGCCTACATTTTAGGCATCAAGATCTATAGAGATAGATCTAAGAGATTGCTTAGTCTAAGTCAGAGTATATATATTGACAAGGTGCTTAAATGTTTTACCATGCAGGATTCCAAGAAGGGATTCCTGCCAATGTCAAATGATACAAGTCTTTCGAAGACTCAATGCCCCTCTTCTAATAAAGCAAGGGACCACATGGGTCAAATTCCTTATGCATCTGTTATAGGGTCTATCATGTATGTCATGCTTTGTACTCGCTTAGATGTCTCGTATGCATTAAGCATGATAAGCAGATACCAGTCAGATCCAGTTGAAGGCCACTAGACAACAGTCAAGAATATTCTTAAGTACTTGAGAAGAACTCAAGATTATTTGTTGATCTTTGGAGGCGATAAAGAGCTTGCTGTAAAGGGTTACAATGGTTGTTGTAAAGGGTTACAGTGGTACAAGCTTCCAAATTGACAAGGACGATTCTAAATCACAGTTAGGGTATGTATTTTACTTAAATGACGGTCCTGGGTATTGGATACTACAACGATTCCATCTCATTCGAGGGATCATCGATATATGAGATGTGAGGATATGTACAGAACCGAACAATGCTAACATTATGGATCCTTTGACCAAGGCTTTGGCACTGAGGAAGCATGATAGTCACATTAGGTCAATAGATATTAGATATTTTAGTGATTGACACTAATGGCATAAAGAGAATGTCAATGTAAGCCCTAAGAGGCAATCATGAATTGATTGACTTAGGACATTTTGTATCATATTTCATTAAAGGGCAAAAGTTATGGTTATTATATTTATTTTAGTTCAGTGCCAAATAAATAAATATAATAATGTCCTAGGCTAGTAGGTTATAGTCTATAACATATCAATTGGCTGAATTGATAGTAGGATATTATAGATATATAGAACACTATTCTTAATTATTCCTAGTCAAGCATTAGTATACAAGGACAATATTAATATACTGAGACTAGCATATAGGTCAACGAATGACTTAATCTCACAAGTCATGGATATGAGATATCGGATTGACACATGGGTATATATTAGAGAATATATACTGAATTGACTCGCCATGAGAATGTTTCATGGATCATTATATGAATATCATAAATATTCTCATGTGACTATTAGTATTAATAGTCCTTAGACCTGAAGTCACTACAATTCCCTGCATACGGAGTTGTGTACTTTAGTATCATCAAATATCACCTGCACTAGGGTGGACTATAAAGTCGATCACTAAGTATGCAATGAGTTATGCAGAGGAATATGAGTGATGTATATGGAATCTATCCCTTCCATATGACGGAAGCGATATCTGTGGGCCCTTTGATTAGTAGGACACAAGAATACATGGCCATGTTCAAATGAGTCAATATGAGATATTGAGCTTGTTTGTTTTGAGTGTGTCTACTTGGAGATCAAGAAACACAAAGATTGATAAGAGAATGATATGATCTATGCCTCGTTGATTAATCTAGATATCAAGGATAGAGGAACTGAGTCATACAAGATAATAGTCATAGACAGATTAGGTCAGATCTCGACTTTCTCATCACTTAGGTAGCAATGATACATTGCTAGATGTCACTCATTGTTTATGTATCTAAAATGTTGATTTGGATACATTTCCAACGTTATGAGAGCCTATTGGGTCACACACAAAGAACATGCTGGTCTGGAGATGGATATTTTAGTTTGACTAAAATATTGAGGATCTTAAGATTAATGGGTTAATCTAAAGTGTTGGTGTCATCTTTGTAATGATTGGCACCTAGTGCTAGTGGAAAATTGTTAGTGATCCGGCAGTAAGAATGGGGACCCACTTCCTGAAGGGTCTCAGCTTGAGGACCGATGAAAGGCTGAGTGGTTGATGGCTGAGCCGAGCAGATGGGTAGGTCCGAGCAGAGCTAGAGATAACCCATCCATGGGCTCAGGTTTCCGACGCCAAGGCAGGAGGATCGAAGGGCCGAGCGGGAGTCCGCTCGGCAGGGGCCAAAGGGCCGAGCGGGTTGTCCGTTCGGCCAAAATATGGGCGAGGGTACAAAGGTGGCCGAACGGCCTATGCACTCGGCTCGAGATATGGGATATCAGCAGAAGCATGTCTGATGATTAGGCCGTACTCAAAATCGCACGATGGAGGATCTTGCCGTCACATCATGGAAGGGTTGATACAGTAGCAGTATGGTCTCATGGACGTCTTCCTGACAGATCCATATTTGGGTATGGCCCTTCTGACAGACCCATACCTGGGCATGGTCAAAGGCAGGTGGTTGCTTTGACTGACGCGCCCAGGCTTCTTTGAGAGGTCTATATAAGGCCTCCATTTCTCCACCGGAGGTAAGAAAAAATCTTCATCTTGAAGCCACCTTTCTGTTATTCCTCGCCTGACTTGAGCGTCGGAGGGCCGTCGCCGGGACACCCCTCCCGGCTCGGTTTCGTTGCAGGTTCACTGGAGCATTAGAGGATCTAGCAGGAAGCGCCACGTGCCCAGCGTCCACTGATTCCCGGTTCGGACAGGATCAAATTGGCGCCGTCTGTGGGAACGCTCCTGCATCCGATCGGTAACAATGGACGAGGCTGGACGACAAAACACGGTGACGCTTTCGAGGGAAGAGCTCGACGCTCTGGTCGAGATAAGGGCCGCCAAACTTGTTGAACAAAAATAGAAAGGCGGGCGTTCGGCAGCTGCAGATCCACGCGGTCGGCTGTAGCCAAGAGCGGGCAAGTGGACCGGAAATTACTTTCGGGCCCGGAGATTTAGAAGGAGTAGAAGTGCCTCATGACGACGCGCTGCTCATTAAAGCGGTAATAGCAAATTACACCATTCACCGCATATTCGTTGACACAGGGAGCTCGGTCAACATCATATTCAAGAAGGCGTTCGATCAGTTGCAAATTGATCGAGCCGAGCTGCTGCCCATGACGACCCCGCTCTACGGGTTTACGGGCAACGAAATTCAGCCGGTCGGGCAGATCCGGCTAGCCACCTCGCTGGGAGAAGAGCCGCTCAGGAGGACCAGGACAATAAACTTCGTGGTGGTCGACTCTCCGTCATCCTACAATGTCATTTTGGGACGACCGGCGCTCGGCGAATTCCGAGCGGTTGTCTCAACCTTCCACCAAAAGATAAAGTTCCCGGTGGAGGACCAAGTAGGAGAAGTGCCTGGAGATCAGCTAGCAGCTCGGCGGTGCTATATAGAGATGATTCGGGCAGAAGCTTGCTCCGCTCGGAAGGCGCCCCGAATCGAGGTACACGTCATAACCGAGAAACCTACTGCTTTAATTTATGATGAAAAGGAGGAAGTTCAGATCCATCCAACCCGATCGGAGGCCACGACTTTTATCGCCTCGGATCTGGAGGAAGAACAGAAGGAGAAGCTGATCCAATGCCTCCAACGAAATCACGATGTCTTCGTCTGGTCGACACATGAATTGCCCGGAATTTCGCCGAGCATAGCGCAGCATGAGTTACATGTCCGACCGGACGCTCGGCCGATAAAGCAGAGAAAAAGAGATTTCAGTGCCGAGCAGAATGCCATCATCCGGGCGGAAGTAGAAAAACTTCTGAAGGCCGGCCACGTACGCGAGGTGCAGTTCCCGAGCTGGCTGGCCAACGTAGTATTGGTCTCCAAGCCGGGCGGCAAGTGGAGAGTTTGCATCGACTTTCGGGACTTGAATAAAGCATGTCCCAAGGATTTTTATCCTCTGCCCCGGATAGATCAGCTGGTGGACTCTACGGCCGGCTGCGAATTAATCTGCATGCTTGATGCCTACCAGGGATATCATCAAGTGCCGCTCGCCCGGGAAGATCAAGAAAAAGTAAGCTTCGTGACGGCCGACGGCACTTATTGCTACAAAGTGATGCCGTTCGGATTGAAGAATGCCGGGGCCACCTATCAACGCTTGATGAACAAAGTATTCCGGGAGCAGATAGGGCGGAATCTGGAAGTTTATGTAGACGATATTCTTATTAAATCTGTCCGAGCGGTAGATCTCTGCAAGGACATGGAAGAAACCTTCCGAACGCTGCGCAGATATGGAGTCAAGCTGAATCCCCAGAAGTGTCTGTTCGGAGCAAAAGGAGGGCATTTCTTGGGATATGTAGTGATCGAGCGGGGAATTGAAGCCAACCCCAGCAAGGTGAAAGCTCTGCAAAACATGCTTCCTCCTAGAAACACAAGGGAGGTACAACGGTTGACCGGTCGGATAACTGCATTGTCCAGATTCATCTCCAAAACCGCCGACCGGAGCCTGCCATTCTTCAAGATCCTGCGCAAGGCTACTAAGTTCCAGTGGGATGAAGAGTGTCACCGAGCATTTGAAGAGTTGAAAACATATCTAAATTCTCTGCCTGTGCTGGCCAAGCCGAGCGGGGGTGAGTCACTTTATATGTATCTATCGTCAACTGAGCATGCTGTAGGCTCAGCACTTGTGAGGGCGAACGGCGAAGAGCAGCCGGTGTATTTTCTGAGCCACATTTTAAAAGACGCTGAGTCTCGTTACACCGGGCTCGAGAAGTTGGCCAGATGAAGTGACGAGCGTCTTGTGGGCCATCCGAACGACGCCAAAAGAAGGGACAGGAGTCACACCTTTCCATTTGGTATATGGCGGTGAGGCCGTCATTCCAGTCGAAGTCGGCGTTGATTCAATCCGGATCCAGAGCTACGATGATGACAACGCCGAACGAAGAAACATGGAGCTGGACTTGGTAGAAGAGGAGAGGGCGAAGGCAGCCGTTCGGCTGATGGCATACCGCCAGCGGATGAAGCAAACTTACAACCGGCGCGTCATTCCCAGATCATTCCAGGTCGGCGATCTTGTCTGGAAGAAACTCAAGCCGGTCGGCGACGTCGGCAAGCTTGAAGCTCCATGGGCCGGTCCCTTCAGAGTCAGCGAAAAGCTCCGCTCGGGCGCGTATCATTTGGAAGACAAGGACGGTCGGCAGCTAGATAGACCGTGGAGCGCGAACCACCTCCAGCCTTACCGGGCGGGATGAAGGGTGTATCACTGTAAATCACTCGGTGTACTTCATTTTTCGACTGAATGCTTGAAATGCATAAATGAAGAGTCAAAAGAGCGAAAATGAGACATTATCGTGGGTCGAAGGCCCTGTACCGTTCGGACGGCGGTAAAGTATCTTAGCAAAAATGCTCGACGAAGCAGACCCTGAGCCGTTCGGCCAGGAATACGTTCTCCACTGGGTGAAAGGTGCGCTAAATGTAACTGTATATGCTCCTCGGTCGCCTATGCACTTGCGATGCAGGAAGTAGAAGGATGATAGCACAGGGTATCCTCTGCGAAACGGAAGGCCAAGGTCGCTCGACCTGGTAAGGAGTTAGCCCTAAAGCCGTATAGCCCAGACGTTAAACCGGAGAGACGAGCCGGCGTCTATAAATAATCCGAGCGGAAAGCCGACGAGCACCGTCGTTAAAAATCGAGAGCCGCGCCGACTGGCTATAAATATCCGCGCCGTCTAGCCCAGACGTTAAACCGGAGAGACGGGCCGGCGTCTATAAATAATCCGAGCGGAAAGCCGACGAGCACCGTCGTTAAAAATCGAGAGCCGCGCCGACCGGCTATAAATATCCGCGCCGATGAGCACCGTCGTTAAAAATCGAGAGCCGCGCCGACCGGCTATAAATATCCGCGCCGTCTAGCCCAGACGTTAAACCGGAGAGACGGGCCGGCGTCTATAAATAATCCGAGCGGAAAGCCAACGAGCACCGTCGTTAAAAATCGAGAGCCGCGCCGACCGGCTATAAATATCCGCGCCGACGAGCACCGTCGTTAAAAATCGAGAGCCGCGCCGACCGGCTATAAATATCCGCGCCGTCTAGCCCAGACGTTAAACCGGAGAGACGGGCCGGCGTCTATAAATAATCCGAGCGGAAAGCCGACGAGCACCGTCGTTAAAAATCGAGAGCCGCGCCGACCGGCTATAAATATCCGCGCCGACGAGCACCGTCGTTAAAAATCGAGAGCCGCGCCGACCGGCTATAAATATCCGCGCCGTCTAGCCCAGACGTTAAACCGGAGAGACGGGCCGGCGTCTATAAATAATCCGAGCGGAAAGCCGACGAGCCCCGTCGTTAAAAATCGAGTCGCGCCGACCGCTATAATATCCGCTACCGACGAGCACCGCTGTTAAAATCGAGAGCCGCGGACCGGTTATAAATATCCGGCCGACGAGCACCGCTGCAAAATCGAGCCGCACCGACCGCTATAATATCCGCGCCGACGAGCACCGCCGTTAAAAGAGTCGCGCCGACCGCTATAAATATCCGCGCCGAGCCCGACGTTAAACCGAGAGACGGGCCGGCGTCTATAAATAATCCGAACGGAAAGCCGACGAGCACCGTCGTTAAAATCGAGAGCCGCGCCGATCGGCTATAATATCCGCGCCGACGAGCACCGCCGTTAAAAGAGAGCCGCGCGACCGGCTATAAATATCCGCGCCGCTCAGCCCAGACGTTAAACCGAGAGACGGGCGCCTATAAATAATCCGAAGGGAAAGCCGACGAGCACCGCCGTTAAAAATCGAGAGCCGCGACGACCGGATATCCCCGCCGACGAGCACCGTCGTTAAAATCGAAGCCGCGCCGACCGCTATAAATATCCGCTACCGACGAGCACCGCCATTAAAAATCAAGAGCCGCGCCGACGGCTATAAATATCCGCTACCGACGAGCACCGCTTAAAATCGAGAGCCGCCGACCGGCTATAAATATCCGCGCCGACGAGCCTCGCCGTTAAAATCGAGAGCCGCCCCTATCAATGAGCGGAAAGCCGACGAGCACCGTCGTTAAAATCGAGAGCCGCGCCGACCGCTATAAATATCCGCCACGACGAGCACCGCCGTAAAATCGAGAGCCGCTACCGGCTATAAATATCCGCACCGACGAGCACCGTCGTTAAAAATCGAGAGCCGCGCCGACTAGCTATAAATATCCGCGCCGACGAGCACCGTCGTTAAAAATCGAGAGACGAGCCGGCGTCTATAAATAATCCGAGCGGAAAGCCGACGAGCACCGTCGTTAAAAATCGAGAGCCGCGCCGACCGGCTATAAATATCCGCGCCGACGAGCACCGTCGTTAAAAATCGAGAACCGCGCCGACCGGCTATAAATATCTGCGCCGACGAGCACCGTCGTTAAAAATCGAGAGCCGCGCCGACCGGCTATAAATATCCGCGCCGACGAGCCCCGTCGTTAAAAATCGAGAGACGAGCCGGCGTCTATAAATAATCCGAGCGGAAAGCCGACGAGCACCGTCGTTAAAAATCGAGAGCCGCGCCGACCGGCTATAAATATACCAAGCGGAAGAACGAATATCGGAGTAAGAAACTGCGAAAACTATAAATATTAAAGCAGTCAGGCCCGAAGGGGGGTTGGTCCTTCGGCACTCGGCGTTTGTTGACTTCACGCAAGTAGGATACGTGCAGAGCGAGTAGGTCTGCTCACTCGCACTTTAAGCAATAAGCCAAGCTGATCGGACGCGTGAGGGAGAAAGCTTAAGAGCACGACTGGCGAAAATTTTACAAGCATTAATGTTAAGCAAACAGAAGAATATTATGGACAATGAGTAGGAAGACAAGAAAAGGGGCACCGTTTCATTAGAAGAAAAATTATGCCAAACGGCACGTACAAAAATTTCACAACCGCCGAGCGGAGGAAGTACAAAAAGTGCTTGAATAACCCACATCACTCCGGATCCTCAAAATTAAAAAAGGTGTCCGGGATGTCGTCGATCATGGCCGCCAGTTCGGGAGGTGGAATGCTCAGGTCAGCAGGAAGATGCCCCCCCCTTCTTGAAGTACGTCGTGGTGACCTTGACCGCCTCGAGGAAGGTTGAGGAGACGTTGCCACCAAACTTCTCACCAAATCGCTCTGAGTGGATGTATTCTTGGCGCGCTACAGCTAGGCGACTCGGCTCTCCCTCCTTATATTTTTGAGCAACGCCCGGAAGCGATTAAGGAATCTTGGAGGGCCTTCAAGTTCTTTGTGCATTCAGCCGAACGGACCTCCCGTTCGGCGTTCAGCTGGGCCTCCAGATCCTTAGATCGTTGATTTAGCGCATGGACATCTACTTTCATTCTGTCCAGATCAGCGATCGCCTGCCTCTTCCGCCTACCGGCGCGCTTCACATCTTTGTCACGCTTCTTCACCAAGTCCTCTAGCCGAGCTACCTCAGCAGCCAGGTCGGCAGTCTTCTTCTGTTCGGCCTCAAGAGCTTGTTTCTCCCGCTCGGCCGTGGGACCTTCCGACACTTGGAGTTTTTCCAGAAGGCCCTCCAACTCGGCTAGCCGATGGCTAGTGGCAATTTGCTCAGCCCAACGCTGTAAGGGAAATAATAATGTCAGGAATCAAACAATATCATGACACGGGAATGAAGATGGGTTTACCTGAGTGGCCTGCTGCATATTGTTATCGCCGAGCTGCTTGGGCGTCATAAGGGCCACCTGAATCTGGGCGTCCTCGAAGAGCTTGGCGAGCGGACCAGTCAGGGTTATTTCGTGAACGGGGCTCGATGGTCGATCGGCAGACAGTAAATATTCCTCCGATGGGAATCGGAGGGTAGTCTTGATGGTAGGGTGGCCGGACGGCGCTTCTTCAGTCGCGGCCGCCTGATGCGAGGACTCCCCTATGGTGGAAGTTTCGCCCAACCGACGTAAGCGGCGGCGAGTTCGGGGAGGAGAGCCGGAGGGCTGTGCGATAGGCGAGGCCATAGGGGTCCCGATCGCGACGGCGTGCGGTCCGGCGATTACGCCGATCGGCGCTGTGGTTCCCTCTGGGTCGGAAGGCGGGGTCTCTTCGACATTTCCGCCGAACCTCCAAAGGGGGATCCCCGGCCAGGGGGACTCCCAACCTCTGCTGGAGCTTTCAGGAGCGGACTGTGCCCCTCCCTCTCCTGCATCTGCCGGGCGGCTAGGGATTAAACCCCGCTCGGCGAGCTCCTTTTTGGTGGCCGCTTCAATTTCTACAGACTTCAATTTCAAGTGAGCGGTAGCCTTGGAACGACACATGACGTCAGCTGCAGAGAAAGAAATTAAAATCAGTTAGACAAAAAAGACTAAGAGAGTAAAGAGTCCTTACTCATGCGGAAGGGGAGGTTCGCCCGAACGGGAGATAATCCGAAAATATATAGCACCCCCTTCAGGAGCAACTGGTCGATCTTGTATCGCTGGCCGGACAACCAGTTCGCCGCATGAAGATAGGCTGGGTTACTTCTGAACTTGCCAAGCTCCGGCTGGGTCGGCACGGCGGTCTGCCATTTGGTGCGGAAGGCTGGCCGATCGGGAAGTCGGATGAAGAAGAAAAACTCCTTCCAGTGTTTGTTGGAGGTCGGCATGTTATCAAAAAATTTAAAGCCTATTCTACTTTGGAAGATAAAAGTGTCCGGCTCGGATTGTTTGGGGTAGAAGAAGAAATGGAATATCTTAGAGTCAAGAGGAATACTGTGCAACTTAAATAGGACGACCATCCCGCTCAGCAACCTAAAGGAATTCGGCACAAGCTGGCCGAGCGGGATGCGGAAGTAATTACAAACCTCCAGAATAAATGGATGGGTAGGAAATCTAAGGCCGCCCTGGAATTGGTCTAAAAAGAAACAAATGGAGCCGATCGGCGGGTCATTTGGACGGTCGGTCGGGCCGGCTATAATTATTTCGTGGTCATCAGGAAGCCCGTATGTCCGAATAAGGCGCTGGGCATGCTCCTCATCGAATCGGCTCTCCATGGTCAGGTACCAGGGGCCCGAAATGTTAACAGCGGGTTCGGAGGAACTCGCCATCTCAGAAAGAAATCAAAGGAAGGGAAACGAAAGGAGCGAAATGAGCAGGGAAGACCTATTAAGTGAAGGCAGAAGACTCACTGGGAAGGAAACGGGGGGAAAAATCACCGAGGAGGTGATCGCCGCTTAAGAACAGACACTGGGTCGCCGAAGGCCGCAGCAACAGGACGAAGCAGGAGGCAGCGCGCAAGCAAGCATGCGGCGAAGGAAGGAGACGGGGGCTTTATACTGCCGAGGCTGGTCAGCCTCCGCCGTCGGATGCAGGTCACGAAAGACGAGGCCATCATCCGACCGTCTATTTCAAAGCAATCGCGTCCCATCGTACCAAGCATCGACGCCACGCGAGAAGAGCCACGTGGCACCTTTCCACTAGGCGCAATTAATGCGCGTCATACCGCGCATGCTGCTACTCAATGGGAAGGATTTGCGCGATTTTTGAGGAGATTTAGACAAGCAAACATCCACGTTGAACAACAAGGCATCCGAAACGAAGAGCCGAGCGGCTAAATCCGGCATAAGGGCCGAACGGCTAAAGGAAGAATATAAGCTACGGAAAGGCGGCGATCGCCCGCTCGGACACATATAGTCCAGTCAGTCGGACTCACTGCCTCCTTCGACTAGACTTGAAGGGAAGGTAAGTGATCCGGCAGTAAGAATGAGGGACCCACTTCCTGAAGGGTCTCAGCTTGAGGACCGATGAAAGGCTGAGCGGTTGATGGCTGAGCCGAGCAGATGGGTAGGTCCGAGCAGAGCTAGAGATAACCCATCCATGGGCTCAGGTTTCCGACGCCAAGGCAGGAGGATCGAAGGGCCGAGCGGGAGTCCGCTCGGCAGGGGCCAAAGGGCCGAGCGGGTTGTCCGTTCGGCCAAAATATGGGCGAGGGTACAAAGGTGGCCGAACGGCCTATGCACTCGGCTCGAGATATGGGATATCAGCAGAAGCATGTCTGATGATTAGGCCGTACTCAAAATCGCACGATGGAGGATCTTGCCGTCACATCATGGAAGGGTTGATACAGTAGCAGTATGGTCTCATGGACGTCTTCCTGACAGATCCATATTTGGGTATGGCCCTTCTGACAGACCCATACCTGGGCATGGTCAAAGGCAGGTGGTTGCTTTGACTGACGCGCCAAGGCTTCTTTGAGAGGTCTATATAAGGCCTCCATTTCTCCACCGGAGGTAAGAAAAAATCTTCATCTTGAAGCCACCTTTCTGTTATTCCTCGCCTGACTTGAGCGTCGGAGGGCCGTCGCCGGGACACCCCTCTCGGCTCGGTTTCGTTGCAGGTTCACTGGAGCATTCGAGGATCTAGCAGGAAGCGCCACGTGCCCAGCGTCCACTGATTCCCGGTTCGGACAGGATCAGTTAGTATTAGCCTTAAGAGCCAATTATAAGATGATTAGACTTATTGGGTTATTGGGTTAATGGTTAATATAATACAATAATCCAACCCATTAAGAGGAAAACAAAGAGATATTTAATCCAAATTACACTTATTGAGTTAAACACAATTGGATCCAATTATTGGATTGAGTTTAATTCGAATTAGATTCATGAAGCCAATTTGGATTAATGTTCATGGAGCCAATTTGGATTGATATGGTTCAATGAGTTTGACTCATTGGGTGATGGTTCAATGAGTTAGACTCATTGGGTGAACTTGAATTCACCGAGGAAGAGGAAAGGTCAATTTTGGCTTGACTAAAAGACTTTTCATGAAAGATGATTAAGAGTTAATTCATGAAGAAAATCAAGAGGCAAAAGGGTGATCAAGAGACAAATGGACTTTTGGTATTCCATGGGAATACAAAAGGAGGAATTTTGGCCATTGATTATAAGAAAGTTCATTTTTTATCTTCTCCTTCCTCCTCTTCTTCTTCTTGGTCAATCCTTCCTCATGGCCGAATCACCTTGTGTGGCTAGCACCACAAAGTTGGTTCTTCTCTAGATCGAGAGTTCGTGAGACGAACGGAACATGTTCGTGTGGATACCGTAGAGGCACGGACACTTGATCGTGCTGAGATCTGCATCCAAAGAAAGATTGTTGCTGGGATTGCGAAGGGCACGCATCAAAGGTATATAACTATAATGAAACTTAGTATAGGATGCTTGTTTATTCTTCCCTTCATATGGATCATCTTGATAAGGAACTAGATGTTTTCCGCTGCGCTTTCGCGCCCAGTTCCTTACCTTATGATCCCATTCCAGCTAGTCTATGGAAAGTCATGCCATCTTCTGCTTGAGTTGGAACATAAAGTTTACTAGGTAATTACAAAACTTAATATGGATCTCAGGGCAATAGGAAAAAAAGAAAACTCCAGTTAAATGAACTTGATAAATTAAGGATGGATGCTTACGAACATGCTAAATCTTATAAGGAAAGGACAAAGAAATGTCATGATCAACATATACTACGCAGGGATTTCAAAGAAGGAGACTTAGTATTATTATTTAATTCAAAGTTAAAAATTTTTCCAGGGAAGCTAAAATCGCGTTGGATAGGTCCATTCAAAGTTAAAAAGGTTTATCCCTTCGGAGAAGTGGACATTTGGAGTGAAGAGCTAGGAGTTATTAAGGTGAATGGTCAACGTTTAAAAGGATATGCCCATGGTATGCAATTAGAGGTGAAACAAAAGTTATACTTCTCTGAACATCGCCGCCCAGAATGATCTCACACCAATCAAGCTAATGACCTTAAACAAGCACTTCTTGGGAGGCAACCCAAGGGTTCCTTTTAGTTAGATTCAATTGTAGCTTTCTTTTTCATTAGTTAATATTTTTAAATTGTTGTTTTTTTTATTTTAGGTTTTATATTGCTTCCATGAGTTGGCCATGATTATTTCATGGGCATAGAGGCATTGAAGAAATCAGAAAGGAGGAAATTCAGCAATACTGGACATAACAGAGCCTGACCGTGTACCATACACAGCCGTGTGACACTTACAGAGGGAGAGAGGCAGCCGATCATGTGAGCTCACTCGAGAAGAAGAAGGTCAAGGCCATGTGATTTCACATGGCATTGTGAAAATTCTAGAGAAGAAGAAGAAAGAGGTCGTGTGACACACACAACCGTGTGAGCTCAGCCGAGAAGGAGGCGACACCGCCCGTGTCAATTGGCACTGTCGTGCGTAAAAAGATGACAAGGAGAAGGAATGGGTCGTGTCTTAGACACGGCCGTGTGAAGGAAGAAGGAACATGGCCCAACCCAGGTTTTAAAATTTAGGGCACAAGGGTGTGAGAGCCTCATGGCTGTGCCTGCCGCATGCTCTCTTCTTCTCTCTTCTTTCCCATCTCTTCTTTTTCCCAAAGGCCCTAAATTACTCCCTTCCAATTTCTTCACCTGTTTCCCTTAAAGTTCAACCTCTCTAGCTCCTACAATGTCAAATATAATCAAGGAAACTATATCAACAAGAAGAGGAAAAGAGAAGATGTTTGCTTCAAAAGGAAGGAATTCATGTTTCAAAAGTATTTCTAACAACTTTGACATCATTTTTTCTAGTGATGAACAAAAATATCATTATTTTTCCTTATGTAAATGTTTCATCTTGAGCACTAAGTTTATAGATTATGCAACCTTGGATACTTTAGGTTTTAGAGGTGACATTGATTGGTTGTTTAAAAGAATTGGTTGGGATAAATTAATGAACATGAAATATCTGTTGGTGCAACCTTAGGTCAAGGTTGACCTGGTTGACCCGACTCGAGGTGACTTGACTCGACTCGAGTTGTATTTTGATGTTTGACTTGGGAAGATTGTCGGTGCAACCTTAGGTCAAGGTTGACCTAGTTGAGTTGCATGTTGATGTTTGACACTCGTGAGAGAGTTCTATTCTTGATGTGAGACAAGAATAGATGGTTGGGAGATTATTGGTCCAACCCTAGGTCAAGGATTGACCTGGTTGACCTGAAAAGTCCAAGTATGGAGACTTGGCACTGGGAAAGTCCAAGCAGGGAGCTTGGCACGCGAAAAGTCCAAGTATGGAGACTTGGCACTGGAAAAGTCCAAGCAGGGAGCTTGGCACGGGAAAAGTCCAAGCAGGGAGCTTGGCAAGTGGGAAAGTCCTAACTGGGATGTTAGGCAGTGTGGAAAGTCCTGGTGAGTGAAGCCAGGCAGTGGGAAAGTCCTAACTGGGATGTTAGGCAGTGTGGAAAGTCCTGGTGAGTGAAGCCAGGCAGTGAGAAAGTCCTAACTGGGATGTTAGGCAGTGTGAAAACCCTAGTGAGTGAAGCTAGGTGAAAGTCCTGGTGAGTGAAGCCGGGCAAGGGAAAATCCAGATGGATAAAGGGTGATCGGACATCTGGTGATGGGAAGTCCAAGTAGGTCATAGGAGTGACCGGATACTTGGTACGGAGAGAAAAGTCTAAGTGGGTCAAAGGGATTGACCGGACACTTAGCGGGGAGTCCTAGCAGGTCAAGGGAGTGACCGGATGCTAGGCGCAATGTACCAACAGGTCAAGATTGACCGGATGTTGGTTTGGACTTGGTTTGGGCGAAAACCATGAGCTGGATCGATCTGGTGATCGATCCAGTGATACCGCGAATATTCTGATCGGTCTGGTGACCGATCAGTAACACATCAGTAGCATACTGTGTGATAACTGATCGGTCTGGTGACCGATCAGGAGTCGATCAGAAGCCGAACAGGAGCGAGGCGCAGGGGACCGATCAGCACAAAGCCTGATCGGTCCCCAGACCGATTAGGAAGTTCCCTGATCGGTCTGTGGACCGATCAGGAGGTTCCCTGATCGGTCCATGGACCGATCAGGGACGGAACAAAAGCGAAGGCTTCTTCCCTGATCGGTCCACAGACCGATTAGGGTTCTAACCGTTGCGACGCAACGGCTAGTTTCTTCGCTGTTTCTTCTTCACAGGTATAAAGGATCGAGGGCATCTTCGGTGCTAGTTAGCTCTTCTTTTCTTCTCTTCTGCTGAAGATTTGTGGGCTGTGATAAGAGCTCTGTTTGAGTTCCTTCCGAAAGCTTCGCGTGAGCTTCCCCGACTGGAACAGCTGCTGCTGTTAGGGTTTTTGAAGCTGCTGTTTCATCCGGACTCCAGTCGACGAGAAAGCAAGATTGGTAGAGTGCTTGTGTATTCTTATTGTATTTCTTGCTTATTCTTTGTACTTGTACTCCTGTTTGCTGTTGCAAACAAGTGTGGCGAGGTTTCTCCACCCAGAAGGAGTTTTTATTAGCCGGTTTTCCGGGGACTCATCCACCGACGGATTGATTGGGTTCGTCCACCTTACGGACACGCCGAGGAGTAGGAGCATCATCTCCGAACCTCGTACATCGCTGTGTTAAGGTTTGATATTCTTCCTTTCGTTTCTAGTTTATTTTTCCACTGCGCTAACGAATTGTAGGAAGAAAGCGCGATTTGGGGCGGCTATTCACACCCCCCCTCTCTAGCCGTACGAAGAGATCCTAACAAGTGGTATCAGAGCGAGGTCGCTCTTCGCCGGATTAACACCCGAGGGAGCACAAGCTAGAGATGGATCAACTCGGAGAAGACATCACCATTCCACCCTTCTACGATCGCGACGACTTCGCGTATTGGAAGATAAGGATGAAGTATTTCCTTATGACTAACATTGAAAATTGGACTTGTGTACAATTAGGTTTCACTCTTCCGATGGATAAAGAAGGAAAACCTCTTGAGAAGAAGAAGTGGACGAAGGAGCAAATCCACCAATCCACAATCAACGACGAGGTAATGAAAATATTTGAATTCTCATTACCTAACGATATATTGTGTAGGATAGATGGATACAACAATGCCAAGGAGTTGTGGAACAACTTGGCTAAGTTCCATGAGGGGAACTCCACTTCAAGCCATGAAGAGGAGTCAAGTGAGCCAAGTAGCTCACATCATGGAGAAGAGGAATTAGAAGTTGAGGGCTACTCAACATCTAAGGAAGAAGAGGAGGAGAGTTCTTCTTCAAGAATGGAGCAAGAGGAAGAAGCTTCTATCTCCGGAAGGGATGAAGAAGAAAGCATACATCCCACCTCAACCCTAGGTAACTCAAGCATTTCAATTTCAAATAAATTACACATAATGTGCTTTGAGTGTAGGTAGTATGGACATTACAAGAGTAAATGTCCAAAGAGGGTTAGAAAGACTCCACCGGCACCAAAGGTCAAGGAAGCCGGAGTCCCAACACGCAAGGGCAAGGAGCACGTGGTGTGCTTCCAATGCAAGCGAAGGGGACATTATCGGAGCCAATGTCCGAGAGGGAGGCAATCTCACAAGGACAAGAGATCGAGCACATGTATAGGGGGAGCTAGGGCAAACCCTAAGGTAATCTCTAAGGCACATTCTTGCAATTCTAGTAGGATGCATGCTAGTAGCCTTATTGCTATTGTCAAGAATGATAAGCATGTTAATTATAGAAATCGATACACATGCTTAGGTGTCAAACATGTGAGCCTAGATAAGGATAACACTAGGAAAGCCAACCCTAGAATTAACTCATCTAAGGCTAAGGAAAATCTAGGTAGAAATCCCAAATCATCTTGACATATGCCTAGGAATACCTCAAAGAAAAATGATAAATTAAAGCTTGAGGTATTAGAGAAAGAAAATCAAGTCTTGAGGTCAAGACTTGACTCTCTAGAAAAGGCTCTTGGGGATTTGACTCTAGGGTTTAAGGGTCAAAAACCAATGTCCAAGGACAAGAAAGGTTTGGGTCACAAACCTAAGTCCCAAGTGGTCAAGCCCACTTATCATAATGTTCCATTCGATTATGGAACAAAATCTAGGGCTAGGAAGACCATCACCAAGGTCACAAGGGGAGTCACCCCTAGAGTTGATCTTGATGAGTCCCAAATGACCAAGGCTTCAAAGCCTAGGAGGGTCATTAGAAGGGTTGCTAGGGAAGTCATCCCTAGTGAATACTTAGTGAACCCAATGAGCTCCAATAGGTATTGGGTTCCTAGGAGCGTGATTTCATCACGCTAGATGAGTTAGGGTGTGCCAACCTTACTTGAATAGGTAGTTAACCTAATCATGGCAAAAGGTGGCACTTTAGGAATTTTCAAGGTGCCATCAAGCCTTGAAAATGAAAGTGAATATTATTCCTAAGGTGATTAGAATGTGCCAACCACATTTGAGGAATTTTCTAGAATCAATCTAGTTGGCACATAGTGATCTAAAAGTCTTGAGGATATGATTTTAGGTCTATTACACTTAGGAATATAGAAATTATGGCAAAATGGTCAAAATTATCAAAAATGGCAACTAAGGCTAGAATTAGGTATTTTCGATACCTTTATGTGCTATTTGCCATATATTGTTTGTCATATGTCATGTCATGACATCATATTTATTTTATGATCATTTAAAATGTCATGATAATGCTTAGGTTATTTATATGTCATGTTTTATTTAAGTTTCAAACTTTATGCCATGACATCATGACATTGGCACATGTTTTCATTTATGATACCATTTTATGCCATGTCATCATCTCTTGCATTAATAATCAATTGAATTGATTTAAGGATGAAAAATACATTTTGATATTGAGATCAAATTTGTGTTTAGAAAATGCATGAGACCTTAGTCTAAGATACCTAAACCCATATCTCACATCAAAATTGCCATGGATGTGTTTGATACACTTTAGATGTGTGTGAGATATTAGGATCATGAATTAGGATCAAGGTGCATAGTTCTTGTACCTAGATGAGCCTAATTCAAGAAATGGAGGATCATAGGGAAAACTTGTGTACAAGTCATGTACATATAGTCCTAAGATTATGATCCTAAATTAAAGGGTTTAAAATCATTTCAAAATTGATTTGAAAAACCTTGATGAAGCTTTCCTAGTGATTGCATTCATCATTGAACATTGTGATACAAAGTTGAGTTAAACTTGAACTATTTCAAAGTTTTTGAACTTTGTATCAAGATTGAAAAATGGAAGTTATTTTCATAGAAAACTATTTTTCCATGATAGTGTATGATATGAGAAATGTATCCTCAAAGTTTCGTAATTTTTGGAATTTTCTTGAATTTATTAGGAGTTTCTGATTTTCCGGAAGGGGAAATCAGAAGTTCTGATTTAAGTGGCTGGATCGGTCCGGGGACCGATCCAGGGAAGATCTGATCGGTCTGCGGACCAATCCAGAGTATTGTGGATCGGTCTGCAGACCGATCCAGTGAGTTCCAGTAGCACGAGTGCGATCTGGTGAAGGGCTGATCGGTCTGGGGACCGATCAGGGCGTGCCGAATTTCTGATTTTTCAGCTGTTGTCTGAAATTTCAGTTATGGAAGTGGTGTTTTTGGATTTCTAAAGGTTTGGAACTCTCAAAGACATTGTTGGTGCAATGGTCAAAGGGGGAGTTGACCTTTAGGGGGAGTTTTACCTAATTGTCAAGGGGGAGTTGACTTTTAGGGGGAGTTTTTACTCCTTAGGACTTTTGAGGATTAGTGATATGGGATTATCACTAAGTTAATTGTTGAGTTTAGTATCAAGGGGGAAATTAAGAGTTTCAATGAAAGGTATGGGACTTTCATTAGGAAGAAACTCTTGACCTTGATACCCTCCTCTTTCTTTTTTATGTGTGTCAAAAAGGGGAGAGTGTTCATTGGAGAGTTATTGGAGAACCCAAGTTAGGTTATCGGGTTAACCTAAGCTAGGGGAAGAATGTCAAGGAATGTTCGAGGAAGAACATTGGAATTCTTTTTTATGTGTGTCAAAAAGGGGGAGAATTATTGGAGAACCCAAGTTAGGTTATCGGGTTAACCTAAGGGGAGAATGTCCAGAGAATGTTCAAGGAAAGAACATTGGACATTGGAAGATGGTTGGAAAACCTAAGTTAGGTTATCGGGTTAACCTAACTTGATTATGGGTTTTGTCAAACATCAAAAAGGGGGAGATTGTTGGTGCAACCTTAGGTCAAGGTTGACCCGACTCGAGGTGACTTGACTCGAGTTGTATTTTGATGTTTGACTTGGGAAGATTGTCGGTGCAACCTTAGGTCAAGGTTGACCTAGTTGAGTTGCATGTTGATGTTTAACACTCGTGAGAGAGTTCTATTCTTGATGTGAGACAAGAATAGATGGTTGGGAGATTATTGGTCCAACCCTAGGTCAAGGATTGACCTGGTTGACCTGAAAAGTCCAAGTATGGAGACTTGGCACTGGGAAAGTCCAAGCAGGGAGCTTGGCACGCGAAAAGTCCAAGTATGGAGACTTGGCACTGGAAAAGTCCAAGCAGGGAGCTTGGCACGAGAAAAGTCCAAGCAGGGAACTTGGCAAGTGGGAAAGTCCTAACTGGGATGTTAGGCAGTGTGGAAAGTCCTGGTGAGTGAAGCCAGGCAGTGGGAAAGTCCTAACTGGGATGTTAGGCAGTGTGGAAAGTCCTGGTGAGTGAAGCCAGGCAGTGGGAAAGTCCTAACTGGGATGTTAGGCAGTGTGGAAAGTCCTGGTGAGTGAAGCCAGGCAGTGGGAAAGTCCTAACTGGGATGTTAGGCAGTGTGGAAAGTCCTGGTGAGTGAAGCCAGGCAGTGAGAAAGTCCTAACTTGGATGTTAGGCAGTGTGAAAACCCTAGTGAGTGAAGCTAGGTGAAAGTCCTGGTGAGTGAAGCCGGGCAAGGGAAAATCCAGATGGATCAAGGGTGATCGGACATCTGGTGATGGGAAGTCCAAGTAGGTCATAGGAGTGACCGGATACTTGGTACGGAGAGAAAAGTCTAAGTGGGTCAAAGGGATTGACCGGACACTTAGCGGAGAGTCCTAGCAGGTCAAGGGAGTGACCGGATGCTAGGCGCAATGTACCAACAGGTCAAGATTGACCGGATGTTGGTTTGGACTTGGTTTGGGCGAAACCATGAGTCGGATCGATCGGTGATCGATCCGGTGATCATGAATATTCTGATCGGTCCGGTGACCGATCGAATCATAGCATACTATGTGATAACCGATCGGTCGGTGACCGATCGAGTCGATCGAGCAGGAGCGAGGCGCAGAGGGGCGATCGGTCGGGGACCGATCGGCATAAAGCTGATCGGTCCCCGCATCGATCAGAGGTTCTGATCGGTCCATGGACCGATCGGGACTAAGCGAAGCTTCTTCGATCGGTCCACGCATCGATCAGTTCTAGCTGCCATGCAGCAACGCTAGTTTCTTCACTTCTTCACAGGTATAAAGGATCGAGGGCATCTTCGGTGCTAGTTAGCTCTTCTTTTCTTCTCTTCTGCTGAAGATTTGTGGGCTGTGATAAGAGCTCTGTTTGAGTTCCTTCCGAAAGCTTCGCGTGAGCTTCCCCGACTGGAACAGCTGCTGCTGTTAGGGTTTTTGAAGCTGCTGTTTCATCCGGACTCCAGTCGACGAGAAAGCAAGATTGGTAGAGTGCTTGTGTATTCTTATTGTATTTCTTGCTTATTCTTTGTACTTGTACTCCTGTTTGCTATTGCAAACAAGTGTGGCGAGGTTTCTCCACCCAGAAGGAGTTTTTATTAGCCGGTTTTCCGGGGACTCATCCACCGACGGATTGATTGGGTTCGTCCACCTTACGGACACGCCGAGGAGTAGGAGCATCATCTCCGAACCTCGTACATCGCTGTGTTAAGGTTTGATATTCTTCCTTTCGTTTCTAGTTTATTTTTCCGCTGCGCTAACGAATTGTAGGAAGAAACGAGCGATTTGGGGCAGCTATTCACACCCCCTCTCTAGCCGTACGAAGAGATCCTAACAATATCAAACTTACCCTAGAATTATTTTAGAAATTTTAAATTCTATCACGGTTGACAATGTACAAGGTGGGGGCAAACTCAAATTCCAATTATTGAATGATAATTATGAATGGACATTAAGTGATTTCGCTATTTGTTATGATTTACCTAAAGATGGTGCATGTATGATTCTACCTGAATTCAAAAATTCACACTTTTGACAATTAAGTTCTGAGCAATCTCACTTTAACCCTCACACATCCAAAGCCTCTAGTATCATTAATCCCATCTTAAGATACATTCATTTAGTTATGAAAAACATTATATTTAGACGGGAGGATAAGGAAGGAATAGTAAGACTTAGTACTGATTTATATTGTCTATGGGCAATGGTTGAAAATATTTCAATAAATTCTGATTATTTCTTCCTTAAGTAATTAGTGAAATTAGGAAAGATAGAATCTACCATACATATTATCTTAGGTGGGTTGCTAACTAAAATGGCGCTAGTGCTAGGGTATGATCTAGCCGGATTAGAGATGGTTAAGAAAACTTGTGGATTAGATTTGAATTCATGTTTAGCAATACAAATGTTAAGACATGAGGAACATGGATATAGACTTCCTGTTAAAAATAATTTCCCTTTATGATTGCCAAATCTTGATTTAACTTCCATTCGCATTAAGAATAATTGGTGTTTAATCCTAGCAAATCAACACTCTAGAGCCCTATCAACTAAAGTTTCAAAGAATGTCCCTCCAGTTAATCATGAAATTCTTAAATTCAATTCTACGAACTTCATTTTGTTTTAGATAACATTAATAAACTATTTACGAATGAAGATTGCATGAAGGATGAACAATTTAAGAAACTACAAGAGTGTTTCAAAAGTGAAAAGGAGTTATGTATCAAAATTTATGAATTCATGAACTCTTATAAGGCTCAAATGGAGTTTAATGAAGATTATTGAGGTTTTATCAAATATTTGCAAGATGACTTAGACAAATTCTTTGAATAACATAAATTTGTTAGGGATGAAGTATGATGGTTCATTGGTTTTTTTCCTTTTCCCCTTCCTAAGTTCCCCGAACTTCCTCCTCCACCACCACCATATTGATTTCATCAGGACGATGAAAAGTTTAAGTCTGGGGGGTGTTTGCAACCTGAAATTTCTACAGTTTCTTTTGCATTTTTAGTTGTTCTGCATTTTGTTTTGCTTTGCATGCATTCAGTTTTTGCTTATGTTTTGCACTTTTCTTTGCTTTGTTTGCTATATTTGGTTTTGATTGTCACTTGACTGTCTTTTGAAACATTGTGGCATACTGCGAACATCATTCCTCACTACTGTTGACTTGTCTACAAGAAAAATTATTTGCATGTTTATATCTTGACTCATGATGTTGTAGATATAATGCTAGTATGTTTAGTGTACCTCTTTTCTCTATCTTAAGTAGCATGATATGAGCTAAGTATTGTATGGAAACAAATTTGTGTTTTGTCCTAACCTTAAGGATTCTATTATCACTTGAGCTTAAATAGTTGATATCATTGGAATAGTCATGATTCATCCTATTTATTTAGTACTTAGTTCTTATGGTGATTTCTCAAACTACATCTTGGTTACTGGATGATGCTCGAGTCATGTAAGCTCATTTGAAAAAATCAAAATATCCCAACATTTGCACTTATATGCATTTGTGTTCACGTGTTACATCTTGCAATCACTAAAATAAAATTAAAAAAAATTAAAAAATTAAAAAAATGAATAAGGGATATAAAAAACAATTGTCGTGAGTGGAAACTAACAAGTTACCCCTTTGAGACCGAGTTTGATTACTGGGGAAATAACTCCTATGTTTCTCTTGATATTGAGCACACCTTTGAGACCTTAGGTGGATTGAGGAATATGAACCAAGTGTGTGGCAGGTAAGTTCCTATCACTGGGAACATTAGGAACTCAATTGGATGACGACTTGACTAGGAAAAAGATTGAAACTTGAAGAGTTTGGGTCACTTGTTGCACTGTGCACAAGAAACTTATGTTTAGGCCATACTTAAGTTATTTCCATAATCATGCTCATCAATAAAACTTGTAGATAGAGTTAGGAAAGTGCACTAGGGATTATGATGCATTATAGAACACATTGTTAGGGTCTAAATAGGCTTGGGGGGTGAATAGCTCGTCGCGTTCGTCGTTGTTTGCTTCTTGGTGATGATATGCAGTGGAAAGAACAAGAAACAAAAATACAACACTAACACAAAGTATTTACTTGGTATCCACCTCAAGAGGTGACTAATCCAAGGATCCACACGCGACACGCACTCCACTATAAAAAACACTCCTTTACGATAACTATCGAAGGCAGAGAAGCCATGTATAAACTCACACAACAAATACAACTCACGCAAGAAGAAAATACAAGAGATACAAATAAAAACTTCTTCTTGCTTACTTGTTGCTTGTTGTTGCCTCTTGAACCTTGAAAGTGTGGCTACACTTGTCCCCAAGAGACTTCAAGATCTGGCTGTGAGAGTGGAGAAATCTCCAAGATCATCGCCATGATCACGCGGAGAAGAAAATCGAAGAAGTGGAAGCCGTATGGAAGAAATCGCTCGCCAACAGCTATAACTTACGCAACGGTCGGATCCCAATCGATTGAATTGCTCTTAAACAATTAGGGAGGCTTTGAATCAATCGGTTGATTGATTCAGAGTGCCTCTGTGCTCTTTGGAAAGAGCCTGAATCGATTGCCCTATTGATTCAGCATTTATCGCCCGATTTCCAGCCCCCCAATCGATCGATCGATCGATCGATTAGAGGTTTCAATCGATCAACTGATCGATTCAGAAGCTCACTGTTCGCTCAGAAACTCTCCTAATCGATCGATCAATCAATTGGGGAAGTTTTGATTGATTACCCAATCGATCCAGACCATTTCTGCATGAAATCACGTCAACCAATTGATTGAACCCCTAATCGATTGGCCAATCGATTAGCAAGTATAAATATGTGTAGAGCTTGAAATGAGCTTAGTTTTGCATCTGAGATCACCTCATTCCGATATCCGAGTTAAAAGTTATGGCCTTCGGAAGTTTACTACGTCCGAACTTCCTAGGTCCATGCTAACTCCCTATTGGACTTACGATCGCTAAGTGTTCGATCAACTTTTGACCCATCTGGACTTTTTCTCCTCGTACCAAGTATCTGGTCAACCTTGACCCACTTGGACTTACCATCTCATGCCAAGTGTCCGGTCCTCCATGACCCACTTGGACTTCCTTCCACCAGATGTCCGGTCACCCTTGACCCATCTGGATTTTCTCTTGCCAAGTATTCGGTCAATCCTTTGACCTACTTGGACTTCCAAATACCAGGTGTCCGGTCAACCTTGACCCACCTGGATTTCCACATGCCTGGCTTCACTCGCCAGGTCTTTTCATCTACCTAGCTTCACTCACTCGGACTTCCCATCTGCTTGGCTTCACTCACCAAGACTTTCACCTAGGTTCACTCACTAGAGTTTTCACCTAGCTTCACTCAACCAGGACTTTTCATATGCCTAGTTTCACTCATTAAGACTTTCATCTGCCTAGCTTCACTCACCAGGATTTTTCATCTTCCTAGCCTCTAGTTAGGACTTTCCCAGTCAAGTATCCAATCAATCCTTTGACCTACTTGACTCTTCTTCACTTACTAACTGGTCAACCTTGACCAGAGAGGAATTGCACCAGTAATCTTCCCAAACGGATGATTACATCTGTAATCTTCATGTATTGTCAAACATCGAAACCCAAATATCAAGACTCAAGCTTGAGCCAACTCAAGCCTAGTCAACCTGGTCAACCTTAACCCAGGGGATATTGCACCAACAATCTCCCCCTTTTTGATGTTTGACAATACCTTTAAGTTAGGCTAATCTCATAGCCTCAACTTCCTTTCCTACCAATGTATGAATGAGGGTTTCCTTCATTCTCCCCCTTCCCTAGAGGGCAAACTCCCTCTTTAGGTAATGAAGACCTAACTTAAACCCTACATTCTCCCCCTATTGGCACACATAAAAAAAATTCTCCCCCTGAAGAGTTACTCACCGTTGATCACAACTTCACTCGTTGGTTACAACACTACAATAAAGGTCACATACCCTTCATTATCTTCAACGTTTACCCTTGAGAATTAACCAATCCAACAATGAAGGTCTCATACCCTTCACTGTACTAAATGCTCACCCTAGAGCATTACTCCTCGTTATGATGCTCATCCTAGAGCATCCATAACCCCACAATGAAGATATCCACTCTCCATTATTTTTCAACGCTCAACCTTGAGCATTGTTTTTCTAAACGAAGGTTTAACTGCCTTCAAAGGTTTCGAAAAATAAGTTCCATGTCCTTAAAGAGTAATTCCCCCTAAAGACATGCTTCAAACTTTTATCATTGCACCAACAATGACTTGAAATCTCCAAATATTTAGGAAACTCAAAATTAGAAGTTTTGAGGTTTAAGTATTAATATTTGAATGCAAACCTCAGCCTAAACTTCAACTTAGTCTCCCTTAACCAATTCATCCTTATTTTCATCATGAAAACTCTCCCTAAATGTATACAAATGTGTGTCAAGGGGTTAGGAATAGTTATCTAGACTAAAATTAGTTTAAAATGCTGAAATCAGCCTTCCCCAGCTAAAATCAGCATTTTCAATCGATTGGGTTGAGTCTCAATCTATTGAAATCACTTCAATTGATCCAACGATGGATTTAGAGAGGTTCTGTTCGCAGAACCTGCCTCTGAATCGATTGTCTGATCGATCTAGGAGAGAATGGATCAATCGACTGATCGATTTCGTGAGCTACTACTCACAGGAAATACCTTCCAATCGATCGGCTGAATGATTGGGGCACTCCAATCAATCGGCTGATAGATTGGAGCTCTAATTTCTTGAAATCAAATTTCAGTGAAATTCATAAACTCTCTAAAACTTCTACAAAATTCTAAAAATCATGAAAATTATTGTAGACATTATTTAGGATATATACTATCATGGAAAAATAGTTTTCTATGAAAATACTTTATATTTTCAAAGATTGACACAAAATTAGAAACTTACAAAAACTTCAATGTTCTTCCAAGTTTGTACCTAACAATTCAATGATGATTACTATCAACAGATAGCCTTCACCAAGGTTTTCCAAAAGTATCTTAAGAATATTTTCAAAACCAATTTCCAACCATGTTCTTTGGGCTCAATGCACATGACTTGTACATTAGCTTTCCCAATGATTGGAAAACACATAACTATTTATTTTGATGATCCTAAAACTCAAATAATGCACTAAATCAACATCTCGAGTTTTGTTCATAATCCTAACATCTCACTTGTATCTAGTGTGTACTAAAACACATACAAGTCATCTTATAGTTCTTTGTGAGATGTAAAGTTTAGTTTTGCCTTAAACTAGGGATCATGCATATCTATCTAGGCATTCTAGATTATGAACATCCACCTAGGATGTTACTTGTTAGTAAATTTCATTATCCTTAATTGCAAAGAATTAAAAATAATGCATGATGAGTTATGGCATACATCAAAATGAATAATTTTTAAAAGAAAATTTACTATAACTACATGATGTATGCATGACATGACATGATATTTTTGTTTGTTTTTCATAATAAGCATGAAAGCAAAAAATGATGTCATGGCATGTGATGATCAAGCAAAGCATGGTAATTTAGCTTAAATAAAATATACCTAGATTATCTATCTAAGTCTCCTTAAATCCTTAGCTAAAATTAAAAGTAATCCTATATTGCTCATATTTTATTAAGAAAATGTGAACAGCCAACTTGGCATTTATTTTGCACTTGATTAATTTGTGTCACTATAAATTAAGTTCAATTTTCTCAAATAATAACACATTTTACTCTTACAAAGAGTAAACACTTTAAATTAAGACATAGATTAGCCCTTAACTTCCTAAGAGAATGTCAAAATCTCAACTGGGCATTTCTTTTGCTCTTTTTATTTATGCTAATTAAAATTTAAATTCAATTCCTCAAAGCTTGGCACAGTTTACTCTTCCAAAGAGTAAACAAATAATCCACTTTATTTTCATAGGCCAATAGTAACCTTGAAAATGCTCTCCGAGTGTCAACTTCATCAAGGCTGGGTTAACTACCCTTCCAATTAGAGTTGACACTCTCTAACCCATCAAAGGGGTAGAGCAAATGCTCCTAGGAATCTAAAACCTATTGGTGCTCCTTGCATGTTCTAGATACTCACTAGAGCATCCCCTGGGTCAAGGTTAACTAGGTTGACTAGGCTTGAGTTGCTCAAGCTTGAGTCTTGATGTTTGGGTTTTGATGTTTGACAATACATGGAGATTGCAGATGCAATCTGATAGATCGGATGCGAGTGATAGAGGGGGGGTGAATATCGCTTCTTTTAAAACTTTACTTTTCTTTTTAAAATACAAAGTTAAGCAGCGGAAATTAGAAAGAGACACGTTTGTTTACTTCGTTCGGAGTCTAGCTTGACTCCTACTTGAAGGTCCGCGGTCCTTGACCGCACCGATGGACAAAACACTATAACTCTTCTTTCCAAAATCCTTCGGAAAGAAGTAGATCGTACAATGGAGCAAAATAGTAACACCCTACTATCTTGCTTAAATGAAATTACAA
This sequence comes from Zingiber officinale, assembly GCF_018446385.1. NCBI lineage: Eukaryota > Viridiplantae > Streptophyta > Magnoliopsida > Zingiberales > Zingiberaceae > Zingiber > Zingiber officinale. The sequence continues at coordinate 59,203,225 of NC_055995.1, read as the reverse complement.
TGCAAGCTTAATTTAAATTATACCGACAAGTAAATTGCAGATGAGGCTTAGGTCGGCACTTTAGGATGATGTAGCTTGCTGGGCTGATGAAGACGAGTCATTTACAGAACAAGATTTTTTATCAGAAAAATTGTGTTTTTGCCACAGACTTCAAGCTCCATTTTATAGGCCTTGGGCGTTCGGTCGACCAATCCCACTGTTCGGTCCACCGAACCCGCTCCTTCCTTCCTTCCTGGCTAGAGTCTGACGCAGGCTCGTTCTTTGACATTAACTGATCTTTAATGGTTCGGTCGACTTAACAAAATTTTTCCTTGTTCGTTGAAATCTGCCAAGATCTTTATTTATTACACCATTAATGTTGATTGGATCGGTCGATCGATCACCGGGTTCGGTCGGCTGATCAGCTTTTCTTTCCTTTGCTTCTGATCGGTGCTGGCAGTGCTGAGTCATTAAGGTTCGGTCGACTGATCTTACGGTTCGATCGACCGATCATGCTTTAATCAGACTCTAGTTTGATCTGTTCTCTGGTTTGAGTCAAGCTGGTTCGGTTGACCGATCCTCCTGTTTGGTCGATCGATCAGTCCGAATCTACAAAATAGAGTTAAACAATATTCATGCAAAGCAAAGGTTAGCACAATAATATAATGCATGAGTAATATAGACAGTAGAACTGTCTTGATCTCAACTTGGAAACCTTCCCGGTTTCTTCAGTTGGATCAGCGACCTAAGGTTGTTCCCTTTAGGAACCCGACCTCACTGTCGCTCCTCCAGTTGCATACCTCAACTTACCTGCCAAACATTGGTCCTCCAGACCTATTTGGACTTTTGCCAGCTCAGTGTCTGATTGCCCGATCCACTAAGACTTTTCCTGCAATACTACATTAGCCAACAACAATAATAGTAATACAGAATACAATGGTAAACCTAAACCTAAATTTACCGAGATCCGCTGGTCCGGTCGACCGCACGCGGTCGACCGGAAATTATCCAATCAACCTTGCTTGGAGTTCACTCCTCCAAGACTTCTCGTTACCTAAGGTTATCACCCCTAGGATTTACTTCATCTGGCTTCACTCACCAGAACCTAAGGTTACCACCCTTTAGGATTTTCTCCACTTGGCTTCACTCACTAAGACTCAGTATTCGGCTACCCAGGGATCAAGTCCTCCAGACCTATCCACCTGGCTTGCATGATATACCGAGATTTCTCTTGCCTAGCCTCCAACTAGGACTTTCCTTGCCTAGCCTCCAACCAGGACTTCCCTTGCCTATCCTACAACTAGGACTTCCCTTGCCTAACCTCCAACTAGGACTTCCCTTGCTTAGCCTACAACTAGGACTTCCCTAGATCAAGCTCCATACTTAAACATACTTAAACATATTTGTCTGACATTAAAACTTTGGAGGTCGATTGCACCAACACAATCATCCATTTAGGGAGATTGCTGGTGGAATTCCTCTCTGCTCAAGGTTGACTAGTTAGTAAGTGAAGAAGAGTCAAGTAGGTCAAAGGGTTGATCGGATATTTGATTGGGAAAGTCCTAACTGGGGGCTAGGCAGATAGAAAATCCTGGTGAGTGAAGCCAGGTAGATGAAAGTCCTAGTGAGTGAAGTTACGTAGATGGAAAGTCCTGGTTGAGTGAAGCCAGGTGAAAACTCTAGTGAGTGAACCTAAGTGAAAGTCCTAGTGAGTGAAGCCATGCAGATGGGAAGTCCTAGTGAGTGAAGATAAGCAAATGGAAAGACCTGGTGAGTGAAGCCAGTCATGTGGAAATCCAGGTGGGTCAAGGTTGACCGGACACCTGGTGTTTGAAAGTCCAAGTAGGCCAAATAATTGACTGGATACTTGGCAAGAGAAAATCCAGCTGGGTCAAGGGTGACCGAACATCTGCTAGAAGGAAGACCAAGTGAGTCATGGAGGACCGGACACTTGGCACGAGATGGTAAGTCCAAGTGGGTCAAGGTTGACTGGACACTTGGTGCGAGGAGAAAAAGTCCAGATGGGTTAAAATTTGATCGAACACTTAGCGGTCGTAAGTCCAATAGGGAGCAGGCATGGAACTAGGAAGTTCGGACATAGTAAACTTCCAAAGGTCATAACTTTTGACTCAGATATCGGAATGAGATGATCTCAGATGTGAAGAGAAGCTCATTTCAAGCTCTACACAATTTTCTACTTACCAGTTGATTGTCCAATCGATTGGGGGTTCAATCGATCAGTCAATCGATTGGTTGACGTGATTTTATGCAAAAAATGGTCTAGATCGATTGAGTAATCGATCTAAACTTCTCCAATCGATTGGACAATTGATTGGGAGAGTTTCTGACTAAACAGTGACCTTCTGAATCGATCAGTTGATCGATTGGAACCTCCAATCGATCAGGCGATCGATTGGAGCGCTGGAAATCACACGATAAGCCTTGAATCGATTGAGCAATCGATTCAAGTGATTTCAAGAGAGAACAGAGGCACTCTGAATCGATCAACCGATCGATTCAAAGCCTCCCCAATCGATTGAGAGCAATTCAATTGATTGGGATTTGACCGTTGCGCAGGTTATAGCCGTTGGCGAGCGATTCCCTCAGCACTTCTTCGGTTTTCTTCTCCACATGACTTCAACTAGCTCCACAGTGATTTCTCCACTCTCACAGCCAGATCTTGAAGGCTTTTGGAGACAAGTGTAGGTACACTTTCAAGGTTCAAGAGGTAACAACAAGTAACAAGTAAGCAAGAAGAAGGAGTTTTTATTTGCATATTTTGTGTTTTCTTCTTGTGTGAGTTGTATTTGTTGTGCGAGTTTGTACAAGGATTCTCCACCTTCGGTAGTTACAGTAAAGGAGTGTTTTTATTAGTGGAGAGTGCTCGTTTGTATGGATCCTTGTATTAGTCACCTCTTTTTGAGGTGGATACCAAGTAAATCCTTTGTGTTAGCATTGTATTTTTGTTTCTTGTTCTTTCCGCTGCATATCATCACCAAGAAGCAAGCAACGATGAGCACAACGAGCTATTCACCCCCCTCCCCCTTCTAGCATATTTCGACCCTAACACACATGAGTTTAGATTGCGGCAATTTGCTTGAGAACAAGCAAAGGTTTAAGTCTACAGGTTTGATATGCATAGATTATATACACTTACTTAGCATGTTTTGACGCACATTCACATATTTTACGCATGCTTTGTCTATGCAATTTCATACTCTTTGTCTTACTTTCAGCATAATTACTCTTCTTTGTTCGAAGATCTGTTCTTGTGTATTTTCTATTTACAGGAGTTGAATTTGGAGAGGAAATGATATCCGTGGTCGATCTGGGCAACATGCGAAGGAAAACAACACTGGTCATGTGAGCCACACGACCATGCCAAAGAAGCAAGGAGGAAAATGAATTTGGTCGTGTGGTGCAGATAGCCCGTGTAGCTTCCCTAGAGGAGGAGCATGACATGGTCATATGGATCCACACGGCCGTGTCACTCCAGCTGAAGGCGCTGGAATTCAGTTCTGTTTCAATTTCCCTGTACAAAAATTGTACAAGAACAGAACTTTTCCTAGCAACCCGTATGTTCGATCAGATATGTGTTTAATCAATCAAGCAAGTTCTTGACGGATCAAAGCACACCTTGATCGAAGTACAAGATCACTGGCATCTTGTGTTGGTATTCAAAATTGATACAAAGAAAACTAAACTAATTACGTAGCGGAATTAAAGAACTAGTTGTACCTTTTCTTTATAGCTAAAGACCTCTTGATCTTCTGTTATATTCCTCTCCTCTTCTTGGACGTCGCGTGGGCGAAGATCTACGAAGACAACAACCACCCTTCCCTTCTTTTCTTCTAAAACCGCCAACCTCTTGTTCCTTCTCCTCTTCTTCCTTCTTGTCTTCTTCCTCTTCTCTAAGCCGCCGCCCACCAAAGAGGAAGGGGCGCCAGCCCTTAGCGAGGAGGAGGAGAGGGGGGCAGGGGCGGCCCTTAGCAAGGAGGAGAGGGGCGCCAACCCTGGTATAGAGGAGGAGGCGCCGACCCTAGGTGGAGAAGGTGGTGTCGACCCTAGGTGGAAAAGATGTGGTCGGCCCTAGCAAGGAAAAGATGTGGCCCACCCTAGTAAGGAAAAGATGTGGTGGCGCCGAAAACAAAACAACACCAACTACTCCTTAGATGGGTGGATGCGAGACTTTATATAGAGGCTACAACAGGGACCTAGAGGAGGAATTGGTTTAGGCCTCCTAATGGGCTTGGGCTTCCTGTGTTCGACCCGAACACCCAACTTAAGTCCATCAATAATAACCCATGCCACTAAAGGGTTATTATTGAACTACCGTACCAATCTCATATTATAATATGGGCTCCTTCTTATCATGAGTGCATTAGTCTCCCTGTGTTTAAGATATCGTATGTCCATTAATTAATTGAGTTACCAGCAACCCAATTAATTAACATCTGATTCCAAGAGTAGTACCACTCAACTTTACTATCATACCTGACTAAATCCACCTGCAGGGTTTACATGATAATCCTTATGAGCTCCTCAAGGGGACATCATCAGCCTAAATAATTAGGACACAGATTCCTTATATAATCAACAACATACCATATAAATAGTACTATTTCCCAACTCATCGGGCCTATTGATTTAACGAATAAATCTCACCCATAGATAAGTTAAAGAAATAAATACTAAGTATACGTGCTTGTTATTATATAGGGATTAAGAAGACGTATATTCATATTAACAGAGGTTATGTTCTTTTATGTAGTCAGTACAAATCGAACAACCTCAAACGGTCCTGCTCAATACACACATAGTGTACTAGTGTAATTTTATAGTCAAGACAGACTAATACCAAATTACACTACAATCGTTCCAATGATTTGTTCCAATCCATCTTGGTTGTGAGCTACTATTTATAATTTATAAGGAACCGATAACATGATCTTCTGTGTGGCACCACACACCATGTTATCTACAATATAAATTAAATGGACAACTGCATTGGCATATATATAAATATAAAATGCAAACATTTGATCAAAGTGATTTTCATTTCAAAATATTTCAAAACAGATATTCATACAAAAGCTATGCTTATAGTATACATCCCAACAAACGTAACTAGAACATGACCACGTAGATCTACACGGCTGAAGCAACACTTCAACATGGCCATGCAACATTTCCATAGAGAAGGTAAGTCCAGGTCGTGTGTGCCACACGGTCGTGCAAGATTTCCAAAGGCTGAGATTGGTTAGGTCGTGTGAGCCACACGGTCGTGTAAGACATCTAGAGACAAAGTAGTACACGGTCGTGTTAAGGCCACATGACCGTGTGACCATGGCCGAGAGCAAAATGTTTGAGGTCGTGTGAAGGCCACACGGTCGTGGTACGAGCCATGTGGTGTTTGTGCCCTGCTCTATATAAGGGGGTTCTTCCTCTTTCAAAAGGGGAGGAAGACTCTCCCTTTAGGAAGATCAAGTTTGGGGATGTTCTTCACCTTCTCCAGCCTTGATCCGGCGTTCCAAAGCCATTTCCATCTCCATTTCGACTCCATAAGCTAAGAATTGGTTCCAAAGATCACTCATCGTCTCTAGATAAGCATTTCTATTCTCTTCTCTAGATTAAGATTGAAATGTTTGTGATATCTTTATTTTAGGATCTCTATCTTTGTATTATGGAGTATATTCATTGTTCTAGGACTAAGGGAGTATTTGTGGTATGATTTGATGTAAGAATCTCATGGATATGCCATTTTCCTATCTAGATGATGTTGGTGTGTTTTGTATCTATTTGATCTTATGTCAATTCTTGTGTTTGGACCTAATTACCATGTTTGATTGAATATTTGTGATGCTTATGGATCTCGTAGAGGGATTCCCTAGATTGTATGACCAGGGGCGTCGGTGACAGGCTGCCCCGCTAACGGACGTCTAGGGGGTTACCTTAAGAGGTGAAGCTAGTCTCTACAAGGAGGTGGGATAGTTGAATACGCTTAGTTCCTACACCTTTATGTGGATTGAATGATGATGTGTTTCTGTGTTGTATGACCGAGGGATATTGGTGATAGGTTGTCCCACTAACGGACTTCATAGGGATCATAACTATTTAATTGATAGAAGTGTAGATCAAAGTCCCTTTGTCGGTTGTCTTCTGCAGGAGAAAGTCGACAACTTCCTACAAATACATGTCAATTGAGGATATGAATTGGAGAATCATGATACATTAATGAATATCACAAAGAAACTGAATTCCTAGAACACTCACAAAACCAAATACTTCATTTACTTTCCTATTTCTATTTCTAGTTGCTTACTTGGTACATTTCCTTACCTTGTTAATTGTTTAGCTAATTCTACGTGAGACGTCTCTTGTGCTTATAATCAGTCATTGTGGGATCGATAATCTTTAATTATTGATGATGAAATCGTGCACTTGCGATGGCATAACAGGTGTATGACATGAATGCCTTGGAGCTAGGAGGCACGATGTATGACCTGAATGCCTAGGAGCGAGGAGGCATTGTGTATGATCTGAATGCCTTGAAGTTGGGAGCCATGGTGTATGACCCAAATGTTTGGGAGCTGGGAGGCACGGTGCATGACCCGAATGCCTTTGAGCTTGGATTTTCTGTTGTGCTAAAAAATGAGATATATTTTGAAATAAACTTGTAAAGGTAAAGTTTCCAAACTTACCAGCCGAGTGAAGGAAGTTGATTAAAGTTGAACCGATTGACACTACCAATTGTGGGTTGCCGACCGGTGCTTGGTTTGAGCGTCATCACTTCTTGCTATGTTCTCAAAGGGGACCATCAGGAGAAGAGCGAGAGTGATCTTTTATTTGCTTCTCCTGACTCTGCCATTCGACAGAGGATGAGGGCATATTGATGGCATTCACTAATAGAATGATGATGGGATTGATCGTAAATGAAATATCAAGATACCCATTGGAGGGGTTGGCAAAAGAGGTCCCAATGGCCTCAATGTGTTATACCATTTTTGTTGGGTTTTTCGGGCCGCGAAAACAGCTTTTTCGCGTCGCGGAAACCCTGAAACCACCTAGCCATTGGATCCGTGCGACCAAAACTTTCGAAAATACGAGTACGAGTTTCAAACTATGATCTACAGTAGATCTACAAAGGAAAAACATTTTATACCTTTGAAGCGTGCCCTCGCAAATCCCGCTCGTCCAACGGTACGCCGGATCTCGAAGTTGTCAACGTAGATAACTCCCTAGTGATATCCACACGAACAAGATGTGTTCTCTAACACACAAGGATGGAGAAGAGATCACCACAAGTGTGCTAGCACTCTCTAGGGCTCTCGGGTAGGATTGGAAGAAGAAGAAAGGAAAAGAAGAGAACACACTCCTCTAAAATCTCTATGTGACTTTCACTAACCTTTCTTCTTGGATTAGATTCACTCTCCTTTCTTCTCCCTTGCTTGAAACCCACGACCAAGAGAAGAGAAGGAGCAAGAAGAGAGCTTAGGAGGAGGAAGATCACTTGAATGAGAGTTACACTTGCAAAATGAAACTCTTTTCATCTAATTAAGTGGTTTGTAACCTCCATGGGATACCAAGAGTCACAACTCTTGGTAACTCCCATGAGGTGGCACTTCACTTAAGTAACCATGATGATGTGGAGCATCTTCATTGGTCCACTTAATGCCAACTCACCAATGAGGTGGCATAAAGTCAAGTCAAAGTTGACTCTTCATCTTCCTCTCAAGTCAAGTCAAACTTGACTTAATCTCTCTCATAGTTGATCTAATCCAACCATTTAATTCAAGCCAATTTAATATAATAAATCTAATTCATTTAATTAAATTGATTCAATGAGTCATAATCTAAATTAGACTCATTGAACACATGAATCAACTTGAGTCCAACTCAATTAGCCCAATTAGGATTACTCTTAATCCAATTTGATTCATCAAATGAATCTAATCCTCTTGGTTCATCATATGAACCTAATCTCCATCCACTTGTTCTTTGTGTGTGACCCAATAGGTTCTTGTAACGTTGGCAATGCCCCTAAACTCATTTAGAAACATAAGTAATGAGCGGTATCTAGCAATACATCATTACTACCCAAGTTACAAGAATGTTGAGATCCAACATTACCTTGTGACTACTAATTGTGACTCCTCACAATATATGACAAGTGTCCTTCTATCCTAGACATCTAGATTAATCAATATGAGGCATAGACCGTGTCATCCTCTGATCAATCTAAATCTTGAACTCCAAGTAGACTCACTCGATCAAATGAGCTCAACATCTCATGTTGACTCATTTGGGCATGGCCATGCACTTCGTGGTCTAACTCTATCAAGAATATCGATGTCGCTCCCGTCATATGGGAGGGATAGATCCAATCTACATCACTCACATCCCTCCGCATAATTTGTTACATACCCAGTAATCGCCTTTATAGTCCACCCAGTTACGGGTGACGTTTGACGAAACCAAAGTACATAACTCCTTATGTAGGGAACCATGGTGACTTCAGGTCTAAGGACTAGTAGTCATACTAATAGCCACATGAGAAAGTATATGACACTCATATAACGATCCATGATACTTTCTCATGGCGGGTCATTCAGTATACATTCTCCAATGCATACCCATGTGTCAACTTGATATCTCCTATATCCATGACTTGTGAGATCAAGTCATCGAGTTGACCTACATGCTAGTCTTATTGCATTAACATTGTCCCTGAATGTTAATACTCGACTAGGAATGATTAAGAGTAGTGTTCCCTATATCATCTCACTATCGGTTCAACTAACCGATTGATATAGATGAGAACCGTCTACTCAAGGACGTTATTATACTTAGTTTATTTGGCACCAATACAAGTAAGTATAATAACCAAAAACCAAATGCCTTTATTTATATAGAATATGATACAACAAGTCCAAAATATAATCATCAAATGATTGGCTCTAGGGCTCTAGCTAACAATCTCCCACTAGCACTAGTGCCAATCAGTGTAGGCTCTAAGCCCCAATGACCTAGTGTGACCATCATGCTTCCTCTGTGCCAAAGCCTTGGTCAAGGGATCTGCGATGTTAGCCTCTGTAGGTACTCTGCAAATCTTCACATCTCCTCTCTCGATGATCTCTCGAATGAGATGGAAGCGTCGTAGTATGTGTTTGGTCCGCTGGTGTGAGCGAGGTTCCTTCGCCTGTGCTATAGCTCCATTGTTGTCACAATAGAGCTCAATAGGGTCAGCAATGCTAGGAACCACCCCAAGTTCAGTGATGAACTTGCGAATCCAAACTGCCTCCTTTGCTGCCTCTGATGCAGCAATATACTCGGCTTCTGTTGTAGAATCAGCTACTGTATCCTGCTTCGAACTCTTCCAGCTGACAGCACCACCATTAATGCAAAATACGAACCCCGACTGCGATCTATAGTCATCCTGGTCGGTCTGGAAGCTAGCATCACTGTAACCCTTTACAGCTAGCTCATCATTGCCTCCATATATCAAGAAATATTCTTTAGTCCTTCTTAAGTACTTAAGAATATTCTTGACCGCTATCCAGTGACTTTCACCTGGATCTGACTGGTATCTGCTCGTTGCTCAAAGCATACGAGACATCAGGTCGAGTACATAGCATGGCGTACATGATCGATCCTATGGCTGAGGCATAAGGGATCTGATCCATGCGGTCTCTCTCCTCTCTAGAAGAGGGACCTTGAGTCTTCGAAAGACTCACGCCAGGTGACATCGGCAGAAATCCCTTCTTGGAGTTCTGCATGGCAAACCGAAGGAGTACCTTGTCAATGTATGTACTCTGACTTAGGCCAAGCAATCTCTTAGATCTATCTCTATAGATCTGTATCCCTAGAATGCGGGATGCCTCACCTAAGTCCTTCTTTGAGAAGCAACTCCCTAGCCAAGTCTTGACAGACTGAAGCATAGGGATGTCCTTCCCAATGAGTAGTATGTCATCCACATATAATATGAGGAAGACAACTATGTCCCCTACAACCTTCTTGTAGACACAAGGCTCATCTTCGTTCTTGATGAAACCAAATTGTTTGATTGCATCATCGAATCGAAGATTCCAGCTCCGAGAAGTTTGCTTTAGTCCATAAATGGACCTATGCAGCTTACATACTCTGCTAGTATGCTGTGGATCTACAAAACCCTCAGGTTGTGTCATGTACACATCCTCGAGCAGGTTTCCATTCAGAAACGTGATTTTGACATCCATCTACCATATCTCATAGTCATGGTAGGATGCAATAGCAAGCATGATCCGAATGGACTTAAACATCGCTACTAGAGAAAAGGTTTCATCATAGTCAATACCATGAATTTGCTTGAAACCTTTAGCTACCAAGCTTCCCTTATAGATAAGTCCATCCATGTCAATCTTTCTCTTAAAGACCCACTTACACCCAATGGGTTTTACCCCTTCAGGTGGATCAACCAAAGTCCATACTTGGTTGGTGTACATGGATTCCATTTCGGATCTCATAGCTTCTAGCCATTTCTCGGAATCTGGTCTCATCACAGCTTCCTGATAGGTGGTAGGCTCATCCTCTATGAGCACAATGTCATCATGGTCAGACTAGAGAAATGAGTATCTCTCAGGCTGACGACGTACCCTATCAGACCTGCGAAGAGGTATGTCTACTTGAACTGGTTGTTGTTCCTCAACTCCTTGTGGAACAACATCATCCACAACACTTTGTGGTTCCAGTTCAATTTCCATCGAGGCATCAGTGCTATTGTTCGCATCTTGAACTTCTTCAAGATCGAACGCGCTCCCACTAGTCTTTCTAGAAACAAAGTCCCTTTCTAGAAAGACCCCAGTCTTTGCCACAACTACCTTGTGCTGACTGGGAATGTAGAAGTAATATCCCTTTGTTTCCTTGGGATATCCAATAAAGTAGCACTTGTCGGATTTGGGTCCTAATTTGTCTGAGACTTGACGTCTAACGTAAGCCTCACAACCCCAAATCCTTATGAAAGACACCTGGGCATCTCTCCCAGTCCATATCCTATATGGTGTCTTTATCACAGCCTTGGATGGAACTCGGTTGAGTATAAAAACTGCCGTGTCTAGAGCATAGCCCCAAAGGTATGTCGGAAGATCTGTGTGACTCATCATCAATCATACCATATCTAATAGGGTACGATTCCTCCTTTCATATACACCATTCCACTGTGGTGTTCCAGGAGGAGTGAGTTGGGATAGAATCCCACACTCAGCTAGATAGTCACAGAACTCATGGCTAAGGTATTCTCCACCTTGATCAGATCAAAGTATCTTAATACTCTTGCCAAGCTGGTTCTGTACTTCATTCTTGAATTCTTTGAACTTTTCAAAGGATTCAGACTTATGTGTCATCAAGTACACATAACCATATCTACTGAAGTCATCAGTAAATGTGATGAAGTACCTATAACAGCCTCTAGCAGTGACATTGAAAGGGCCACATACATCACTATGTATAAGTCATAACAAATCAGTCGCTCTCTCGATGTGCCCACTAAAGGGAGTCTTGGTCATCTTGCCTCGTAGGCATGACTCGCATATCTCATATGATTCAAAATCAAATGAGTCCAGCAAACCATCCTTATGGAGCTGGGATAAGCGCTTGTCATTTATATGACCTAAGCGACAGTGTCAGAGGTAGGTTTGGTTCATGTCATTTGACTTGAACCTCTTGGTATTTATGTTATAGATAGGGCTCTCAAGGTCTAGAATATAGAGTCCGTTTATCAGAGGTGCACTACAATAGAACATATCGTTTAAATAGACGGAACAACATTTGTTCTTTATAGTAAACGAGAAACCTTTCTTGTCCAAACAAGAAATTGAAATTATGTTCTTAGTCAAGGCAGGCACATAACAACAATCATCTAATTCTAGTACAAGCCCATAGGGAAGAGATAGATGGTAAGTTCCTACAACAATAGCAGCAACCCGTGCTCCATTGCCTACTCGTAGGTCTATCTCACCCTTCGTCAATGCCCTGCTATTCCTCAGCGCTTGTACATTAGTACAAATGTGCGAAGCACAACCGGTATCTAATACCCACGATGAAGAAATAGAGAGGTTGACTTCTATAACATGTATACCTAAAGTAGAAATCTTATTTCTCTTCTTCTTAAGATCTTCCAGGTATTCTTTGGAGTTCCTCTTCTAGTGCCTGCTTGTCCTTGATATAGGTGACAAAGATGTTCAACCATATCGTAAGCGCCCATCAACTCATGTTGCTTCTGAAGCTCAGAGTTCATGGTCGCGAGCATAAGACAGGACACATCTAATGCGTCATCTTGATGCTTCTTGTAAGCATCTCGGTCTGCTCGCGTGGCAGTGACAGGAGGAGCCTCCGGAATGGGCTGCTCCAGAACGTACAGTTTACGTTCTTGGGTGAGAACTATTCTTAGGTTCCTGTACCAGTCCAGGAAATTTTCTCTGTTGAGCTTGTCCTTCTTGAGGACAGATCGTAGAGAGAAGGTGTTCGTATTTGACGTCATGGTAATCTACAACAGAAATAAATGCAGAAATAAATATCATATTCTTAATCATTTAATTAGGCCTTTAACTAAATGATGCTCCCACTGAATTCTATAATTCATGTGGGACAAGATCCACATCATACTAACCCTTGAGTTAGCTTTGGCTAATACGCCCAAGACTTAGTATGATCGGTAGGTAACGATTACCAATTACATCTCTATGCAACTCTTGTTTATAGAATCAAAATCCGCATTTATATTAAAACTCGAGTTAGCTTTGGCTAATACGCCCGAGAGTTAATATATATGTGATTTTGACCTAACTTTCCAACCGTTGGAAGAATGCCTATAGTTATACTCGATCCAACCGAGTTAACTAGGAATACTCAATCTAATTGAGTTGTACTCACCCATGCGTTGATAGGCGGGACCAAGATTGTCCCTCCGTACCCTACCAAGATAGTATGTGTTGCTCTGCTTTGGCATATTCAACAACTACATGCGATCGAGGTAGTGGTAGGTATCACGGCATGGTAGGCATTACGAGTTGACGTGATTTAGATCTAATCTAAACGATGATGTGTATCATATACTCGATAGATCTAATCTAGTCGAAGGGTGCATCATGTGCACGACTTAGATCTAATCTAATCGTTAGGCGCTAATTAATTACTTAATTAACTAGCATGCAATACATACACACAAAAGCAATTAATTAAATTAATTTGTGATTTAGTCATGGCCCTACTACGATCTTCTCAAGCCAATGAGAAAATCGGATGGTCAACCTAAGGTCAACAGCTTCTCAAGCTCCTTCCGTTGACCACCTCGTGTTGCTCGTGCCCTCCTCGTAACTCCGTCTCGTGTGGACCTTCCACCGCTTCAAAATTTACATTACAATTTTTGAAACTCGAGTTACATTCGAGTCTAAATCTAATTTACAACCAGAATATAAGAGAAAGGCACGACGCGCAGGTTGTGAAAATAAAAATAAAAATAAATACAGCACACACATCACAAATAACGGCGCGGGCCGTAATATGAATTACAACACAATTCCAATCTTATTGGGTCGTTTGAGCCATGACTATCACAAAATTAATATATAATTCAAAATTATATATTTTCATAATTTTCTGTAAATTTTTTATAATTTTTACAATTTTATGAGTAAATTTTTCCCGGCGGTCCCGTTTAGCGTTTTCGGGCACAATCGCGGAACGAATCCCCTTGCGGGGCCAGGGGCAGCGCCCCTACCCGCGATCTAACCATTGCGAGGGTTCCTTTGCGATCTAACAGCGCCTAAGTCCGCTGTCCCAAAAAATTTTGGGGCGAAACTTTGCCGTTTTGGAAAATTCTTCTCGGTAGTCGAAGCCTACAACTGCCAAAACACTTGTGCTTCGCTTCTACGAGAAAAATACCCATAAAAACTCTAAAAACCATAAAATTATAGAATATCACAAAACTGAATTTTTTTCATAAAAACAAAAACTAAACTCGTACAAGCTTCGCACGTGACTCTGATACCACTGTTGAGTTTTTCGGGCCGCGAAAACCGCTTTTTCGCGTCGCGGAAACCCCGAAACCCCCTAGCCATTGGATCCGTGCGAAGAAAACTTTCGAAAATACGAGTACAAGTTTCAAACTATGATCTACAGTAGATCTACAAAGGAAAAACATTTTATACCTTTGAAGCGTGCCCTCGCAAATCCCGCTCGTCCAACGGTACGCCGGATCTCGAAGTTGTCAACGTAGACAACTCTCTAGTGATATCCACACGAACAAGATGTGTTCTCTAACACACAAGGATGGAGAAGAGAGCACCATAAGTGTGATAGCACTCTCTAGGACTCTCGGGTAGGATTGGAAGAAGAAGAAAAGAAAAGAAGAGAACACACTCCTCTAAAATCTCTATGTGACTTTCACTAACCTTTCTTCTTGGATTAGATTCACTCTCCTTTCTTCTCCCTTGCTTGAAACCCACGACCAAGAGAAGAGAAGGAGCAAGAAGAGAGCTTAGGAGGAGGAAGATCACTTGAATGAGAGTTACACTTGCAAAATGAAACTCTTTTCATCTAATTAAGTGGTTTGTAACCTCCATAGGATACCAAGAGTTACAGCTCTTGGTAACTCCCATGAGGTGGCACTTCACTTAAGTAACCATGATGATGTGGAGCATCATCATTGGTCCACTTAATGCCAACTCACCAATGAGGTGGCATAAAGTCAAGTCAAAGTTGACTCTTCATCTTCCTCTCAAGTCAAGTCAAACTTGACTTAATCTCTCTCATGGTTGATCTAATCCAACCATTTAATTCAAGCCAATGTAATATAATGAATCTAATTCATTTAATTAAATTGATTCAATGAGTCATAATTTAAATTAGACTCATTGAACACATGAATCAACTTGAGTCCAACTCAATTAGCCCAATTAGGATTACTCTTAATCCAATTTGATTCATCAAATGAATCTAATCCTCTTAGTTCATCATATGAACCTAATCTCCATCCACTTGTTCTTTGTGTGTGACCCAATAGGTTCTTGTAACATTGGCAATGCTCCTAAACTCATTTAGAAACATAAGTAATGAGCGGTATCTAGCAATACATCATTACTACCCAAGTTACAAGAATGTTGAGATCCAACATCACCTTGTGACTACTAATTGTGACTCCTCACAATATATGACAAGTGTCCTTCTATCCTAGACATCTAGATTGATCAATATGAGGCATAGATCGTGTCATCCTCTGATCAATCTAAATCTTGAACTCCAAGTAGACTCACTCGATCAAATGAGCTCAACATCTCATGTTGACTCATTTGGGCATGGCCATGCACTTCGTGGTCTAACTCTATCAAGAATATCGATGTCGCTCCCGTCATATGGGAGGGATAGATCCCATCTACATCACTCACATCCCTCCGCATAATTTGTTACATACCCAGTAATCGCCTTTATAGTCCACGGGTGACGTTTGACGAAACCAAAGTACATAACTCCTTATGTAGGGAACCATGGTGACTTCAGGTCTAAGGACTAGTAGTCATACTAATAGCCACATGAGAAAGTATATAATACTCATATAACGATCCATGATACTTTCTCATGGCGGGTCATTCAGTATACATTCTCCAATGCATACCCATGTGTCAACTTGATATCTCCTATATCCATGACTTGTGAGATCAAGTCATCGAGTTGACCTACATGCTAGTCTTATTGCATTAACATTGTCTCTGAATGTTAATACCCGACTAGGAATGATTAAGAGTAGTGTTCCCTATATCATCTCACTATCGGTTCAACTAACCGATTGATATAGGTGAGAACCGTCTACTCAAGGACGTTATTATACTTAGTTTATTTGGCACCAATACAAGTAAGTATAATAACCAAAAACCAAATGCCTTTATTTATATAGAATATGATACAACAAGTCCAAAATACAATCATCAAATGATTGGCTCTAGGGCTCTAGCTAACAATTTTCTCTTCTCGAACTAGCGGAAGATTTGTTCGAGGGTCTCTAGAGCGTACTGGAAGTGGTGGTGGTTCCTTGATCGGCTTGGCACGTTGGAGCTGGGGCAATCACCTCCTTCTTCCAGGCGACCTAAGCTTCTTCCACATTAATGTATTTGACTACCTTCCCCAGCAGATCATCAAAGTCCTTTGTCACCTTTCAAATGAGGACTCAGAAGAACTCTCCTTCTAAAAGGCCTTGAGAGAAGACACTTATTAATATTTCTGAAGTCGTGGGTGGCATGTCTAGTGTCACTGATTGACACTCTTGATGTACACTCGCAGGGATTCCTTGGCCCCTTACTTGAGCATGAACAGACTTAGGCTAGTCTTTTGATACCTGTTGTTGTTGGCAAAGTGATGCAAAAAGGCTTTTCCGAATTCCTTAAAGCAAGTAATAGATTTGACCAGCTATCGGTCGAATCATCTTTACGCATAGCTTGATAGAGTAGTTAGGAATACTTAGCGTTTCACTGTGCCGCTATACTAGTGCAATAGAGAGGAATTCTCAAATCTTTGGAGGTGATCCTCAGGATCGGTGTTACCTCCATACTCTCCAATCAACAAAGGTTAGAAATGCTTAGGCAACTTTTCATCCAGTACCTCTTAAGAGAAAGACACACTAGGTTATTCAGGTGATTACCGAGTGGTCAGAGCCTTGCCTTACCTCAGGTCCCTCTAGGGTAAATTCTTAGCAGATGAGGCTTGTGACCACTCGATTTTGGCATAACCCTCAGCAGGCATTCGGAAAAACACTTGGGGGAACTCATATGGCTGCTTTTTCTTGGATATTTTCTCACATACAGGAAGCTCTTCTAATGAGATCGTGAGTGTTGGCACGAGTGAGAATCAGCAGTTTGTTTTTGGGACAAGGCTTGAGCCTTGGCGTTCACAAATAATTTGTATTCCTCCGGAGTCATGGTGATGTTGATTTTGCTAGTTGTGTCCATCTTTACATTCCAGAACAGGTGAATATGTTTCCATAGACGATGTCAAATTTGATCATGTCCAAAAGCTGAGTAGATAGGTGGTCGATGAGGTGGTAGGAGTGTTGACGGAGGAAAGACCTCTAGTTAGGAGCTACAGACCTTGAGTTGGAAGTTGTTGACCTATGCACACCATACACAGAGCCAACGAGAATGTTAGAGTGAGAATCAGGGGGGGTCCCTGGCATAGATACTCCGATGCTCAAGTCAGAGCAGTAGTCGAGCGAAAATAGAGAAGATGATGTACAGTAAAACAGTAAATATGGATGCTTAGGAGTGCGTACACGTACTTGGCCAACGGAGAGGGCCCCCCTTTTATACCACATATTATAGTCTCCGCAATAATGAGGCGACAGAGAATATCTGATGTCAAAATATGTCAGGTGGTAGAATGTACGGTAGCAATCCTCTAGGTAAAGGAAGGTTCCATTATGAGTATATGTCAGTAATGGAATATTCTATGGTAACTAGGTGTTATTTTTTGACATGTTGTTGTGATTCTCTAACAATGTTGTCTCTTAGAGGAAGTCCGATCGACCTAGCCGACCAGATTTAAGGTGAGAACCATGCCCATGTGCAGAGTGGAGACTTGAGCCTCGTAGGTCTGGTGGGCCCTGTGTTCGTCCGGGGTTTATGCTGGAAGTCCTATTAATGAGGAGTGTGGATTTGAGCCCTATATATCCAACCAGCTCTGTGTCCGCCCGGGTTTACGCTAGAAACCCTATTCATGAGGAGTGAGAAGCTGAGTCTATCCGACTGGCTCTATATCTGCTCGGGTTAATGCTGGAAGCCCTGTTCATGAGGAGTGAGGAGTTGAGCCCGTAGATTCGGATGGTATTGTGTTCGCCCAGGTTTATGCTGGAAGTATTGCTCATGAGGAGTGGAGAGCTGAGCCTCGTAGGTACGTCTGGCTATTTGTCCGCCCGGGTTTATGCTGGACCTATTCATGTGGAGTGAGGAACTGAGCCCTATATATCCGGCTGGGTATATGTCCGCCCGAGTTTATGCGGGAAGTATTATTCATGAGAAGTGAGAAGCTGAGCCCTGTAGATCTGGTCGCTTCTGTGTCCACCCGGGTTTATGCTGGCTCATGAGTGGAGAGTTGAACCTTGTAGGTCCGGTAGATTTTATGACCGTTCGGGTTTATGTTGGGAGTCCTGCTTCTAAGAGGTGGCTTGTTCGGATATGTACATCTTAATTAACTTTGACTACTACCCCATCTTGACTTTAGCTGCCACATCACCTTGACTATCGACCCCACCTTACCTTTGGGGCTACTAACAACAAGTTGTATCTGTTGGTTGCTACTCAGAAAAACTAATGGTTCCACTGTACAAAAATTTTGTACAAAGGTCTGAACCTTTTCCTAGCTACCATGTGATCTTTTAAATTAAACTTGGATCGCTTGCGGAACTTAACACGTTTGATCCTAAGTTTAATTTATTTGTTCTTTTAGGTTTAGACTTGGAACTCCTGCGAAACTTAACACGTTCGATCCAAATCACCTAGGTTATTAATTCCATTAAATATTAATTTCCAAAATTGGCTTCTAGGACTGCATGGCGAGGAACATGGCCTTCTTATATATGGGAACAACTACCACCGCCTAGACAAAGCCTTTTAAGGAAAGCTAATATTTAATTTCCTTAAATAACTTTAGGTCAACCAAAAGGAACAATCAAATCACAAGGAAAAGAAAACAAAAGAACACAACATCGAAAACTAATTCGAAATACTAGAATCGCATGCCTCTTGTATTTGGTATTTTTACAAAGAAATAAAACTAGTATGATGTGGAAATTAAATACTAGCATACCTTTTCTTTTGCAAACAAAAACCTCTAGGTCTTCTACCGTATTCCTCTTCTAATCCCGGACGTTGTGTGGGCAACGATCTTCCGAGACGAGAACCACCAAGGCACCTTCTTCTTCCTTCCTTCAAGTTTTGGCCAAGCATATCTTCTAAAGGATGAAGAACAATTTTCACCAACCAAGCTCCAAGGGATGCAAGCTTTCTCTCCTTCTTCCTCAAGCTAGATCCGGTCACCTCCTCCAAGCTCCAAGAGATAAAGGATTTCCGCCACACAAGAGGAAGAGAGAAAAGGAGAAGGGTCGGCCACACCAAGGAAGAAAAGAGGTAGAAAATAAAATAGAGTCGTTCACCATGAAGCCTCCTCTACCCCCTCTTTTATAATCCTTGGTCTTGACAAATAAGGAAAATTTAATAAAAAATTTCCTTAATTCTTTTGCCATTGAAAAGAAAATTTATTTAATTAAAAACAATTTTCTTCTCATCAATTCATTCATATGGCCGGCCACCACAAGCTATAAACAAGGAGAGTTTTAATTAATTAAAACTTCCTAATTTGTCACCAGAAATTTATAAAATTTCTCCAATAATTTAATCCCTTCATGGTTAGTAAAAAGGAAATTTTATAAATTAAAATCTTTCTTTTAAACATGTGGATAAAAAGAAAATTATCTCTAAAAATTAAAATCTCTTTTAATCTACAAATAAGGAAAGATATCAAATCTTTTCTTAATCTCTTGTAGTAACTTATAAAAGAGAATATTTAATTTTTAAACTCTCTTTTAAATCATGAATATGGTTAAAAAGAAAAGTTTTCTTAAAATTTAAAATCCACCTTTTAATCAACAAATAAGGAAAGATTTCAAATTTTAAACTCTCTTTTAAACATGTAGATGGTTTACAAATAAGGAAAGTTTTTGACAAAAATTAAAACCATCCTTTTAATCTACAAATAAGGAAAGAGATTAATCTCTTCTCTTAATCTTTTGTAGAAAGCTATAAAAGAAAATTTTTAATTTTTAAACTCTCAATGATATCCACATAAGAAATAATTTTAATAATAATCCTTTTTAATATTTTAGTGGCCGGCCACCTAAGCTTGGGACCCAAGCTTTGGCCGGCCACCAACTTGGCTCATCCACTTGGTCTTGGCCGGCCTTAGCTTGGGTTCCAAGCTAGCTTGGCCGGCCCCATTGGATGGGTAAGAAGGTGGGTATGTGGTGGGTATAAATCTCTATATACAAGAGGCTATGATAGGGACCGAGAGGAGGAATTGGTTTTGGTCTCCCGATAAAATTAAGCATCCCGTGTTCGCCCCGAACAAACAACTTAATTTTATCAATAATAATTCATTCCACTAGAGAACTATTATTGAACTACCGCACCAATCCCAAATTACATTTTGGGCTCCTTCTTATTATAAGTGTGTTAGTCTCCCTGTGTTTAAGATGTCGAATGTCCACTAATTAAGTGAGTTACTGACAACTCATTTAATTAATATCTTAGTCCAAGAGTAGTACCACTCAACCTTATCATCATGTCGGACTAAGTCCACCTGTAGGGTTTAACATGGCAATCCTTATGAGCTCCTCTTGGGGACATTCTCAACCTAGATTACTAGGACACAGTTTCCTTCTATAATCAACAACACACACTATAAGTGATATCATTTCCCAACTTATCGGGCTTATTGATTTATCGAACTAAATCTCACCCATTGATAAATTAAAGAAATAAATATCAAATATATGTGCTTGTTATTATATTAGGATTAAGAGGACACACTTCCATAATAACTGAGGTCTTTATTTCTTTATAAAGTCAGTATAAAAGAAACGACCTCTAATGGTCCTACTCAATACACTCTAAGTGTACTAGTGTAATTATATAGTTAAGATAAACTAATACCTAATTACACTATGACCTTCCAATAGTTTGTTCCTTTCCATCTTGGTCGTGAGCTACTGTTTATAATTTATAAGTTACTGATAACATGATCCTCTATGTGTGACACCACACACCATATTATCTACAATATAAATTAATTGAACAACTACATTTATCATAAATGTAGACATTTGACCAATGTGATTCTTATTTCTATATAAATGTTTATACCAAAAGCTAGGCTTTTAGTATACATCCTAACAATCTCCCACTTATACTAAAAGACTAAGCTGTCATATCTGCTGCCATACATCTGATTCAACCCTTCAACACGCCTATCAAAAACTCTTGCCTTAAGACCCTTAGTGAAAGGATCTTCCAGGTTATCACTTGATGCAATCTAAGCAGCAACAACTTCTCGTTATACGATTTCTCGTATTGGGTAGTACTTGCGCTCTATTGTGTTTTACTTGTATTATGGACTTATGGTTTCTTCGAGTTTGCAACTGCACCACTATCTTTGGACAAACTAGAAAACATATCTAAGTCCATCTTGAGGTTATTGAGTCATTCAGCTTTTATGGCTACCTCAGAGGCTTGCCATATACTCAGCTTCTATGGTGGAGTCCAGAAAAACACCTATGCTTATCACTCTTCCATAGTTATGACTTTACTTCCTAAAGTAAATACAAAACCCCGAGGTTGACTTATTATTGTCCCTATTCGATTGGAAGTCAAAATCTGTGCAACCCACAGGGACCAAATTAACTGCCTTGTGAGCTAGCATATAATCTCTAGTGCCTCTAAGGTACTTCAATATATGTTTTACTGCAGTCCAATATCCTTGTCTAGGGTTACTTTGATATCTGCTAATTATGCCCTTGGCAAAACAGATTTCTGATCTCGTGCGTAGCATACATTAGGCTTCCGACAGCCGAAGCATAAAGAACTGCATTCATTTCCTCTATCTACTTTGATGTCTACGGAGACATCTCTTTAGATAAAGTTACTCCATGCTAAAAAGGTAAGAAACCTTTCTTGGAGTTTTGCATGCTTAAAAAGAGCAAAGATTTTTTCGATATATGAAGCTTGGGATAAGTAAAATATTCTTTTCTTGTGATCCCTTATTACTTTGATCCCAAGAATATATACATTCTCCCAAGTCCTTCATATCGAATTATTTGGACAACCATACCCTTACTTCTGACAACACTTTGATATTGTTTCCAACTACCAAAAATGTTATCTACGTATAGTACAAGAAATACCACCACGTTTCCATCACACTTTTTGTATACACAAGACTTATCCGGTTACTAAATAAATCCATAGGTCTGGATTACTTTGATAAACCGGATGTTCCAAGACTTTGAAGCTTTGCCTCAATCCATAGACTGATTGAGCTTGCACACAAGATGCTCTTTACCTTTTGCAATGAACCCTTCTGGTTGCTTTATATGGATGCTTTCTTCAAGACCTCCATTAAGGAATGTTGTCTTGACATCCACTTGCCAAATAGATAAAAGAATCCGAATAGACTTTTACACCCAATGTCTATCCACCTTCCTGTCTATCCATCTTTTCCTATTGTAGACCTGTTTTCACCCAATGGCTTTTACACCATCTGGTGGTTTCAGAAGCTTCCAGATTTTATTAGAATACATATATTCTAATTCTGTATTCATTGCTCTTTGCCAAGATGCTGCATCTTTATCTTGGAATTCTTCATCATATGTCAGGGATCAGGCTCATGTTCATTTGGGATCAAGTCCAAAAAACTCTCCCAAAATATGAATCTTTTAGGTTGTTTGACAACCCTCCCACTACGATGATGCACTGTCTGTATCAATTGTGATACGTGTTGCAGTTTCTTGTGATATTTCATCTTGTACAGTTGGTACTAGATTAGACGTGTCTTTTATTAAGAACAAATTTACTTATGGGCTTGTGGTTCATTATATAGTCTTCTTCTAAAAATCAGTCATTGATTTTAACAATGACCTTCTGATTTTTAAGACTATAAACCTACTTTCGTTTCTCTAGGATAACCCACAAACAAGTGAATTCCTATCCAACTTATCATTGTCTCTCTTCAACATATGTGCTGGACTACCCGAATCCGAATATGCTTCAAAATAGGTTTACGCCTATTCAGCAATTCTATATGAGTAGAGAGTTCTGACTTTGGAAGGTACTATGTTCACTTTCTTTTTTAGAGTATATCCTTAAAACGAACTTGGTAATTTTCTGAATAACTCATCATCAATCTAATTATTTCCATAAGAGTCCTATACCTTCTTTCTACTACACCATTCTGTTGGGGTGTACTAGGTGCAATTAGTTGGGATTGAATCCCTACTTTTTGATAAGTGACTCCTAAATTGTCCCAAGAGGTACTTGCCACTACGATCTTTCCATAGTGACTTGATACTTTTACTTTAACGTTTCTCCGCATCAGCCTTGTACTCTTAGAACTAATCAAAGCACTTAGTCTTGCGGTACATTAAGTAAATGTATTTGTATCTTGAATATTTGTCTATAAAACAGACGAAATATTCGATACGATACTACCTCTTGTTTGGATAGTCATAGGATCGCACAAATCAGAATGAACCAATTCCAATGTATCTTTGGCTCCATACCCCTTATATTTAAAAGCTTCTCGGTTATTTTTCCTTCCAAGTAAGACTCGCAGGTTGGAAAGATTTCCACTACCAATGAACCTAAAAAGTTCATCAGCTACCAATGAATCCTACTCAAGTTAATATAACCTAGCCTTAGATGCCAAAGATATAATTGGTTCATTTTCGAAGGTTGCTTTCTCTTAAAGTTAGAAGATGTGTTACTAATTTCCATTCGTTGCATCGTGAGAGTTATTGGATTTATAAATTGTCAACCAACGTACCAGAATGGATAACAACTTTATTAAAAGAGGCAGAATATCAAGTTCTTTGAATAGTTTAGAAACTGAAAACTAGTTCTTTCTAAACTTGGTACGTCAAGACAATTACTCAAAATTCATGTTTTATTCTTATCAAAGGATAAACATCTCCCATTGCAACAGCTGCCACTTTTACAGCAGTGTCCATGTGGACGGTGTTTTTATTTTCATTTAGTTGTCGGGTTTCCTGGAACTCTGCAATGAATTGCGAACATTATTAATGGCATCTGTATCTATACTCCAGGTTCTGGTAGATAACACCACTAGACATGTTTCAATTAATGAATTAAATACACCTATATTGTTCTTAGTTCTAAGAAGACAGTCTACCTTAATGTCCAAGTCTTATTTCCAATCATTACAATTGTGACTACTAAGTCTTTTTTATAGTATGACAACTAGGGGATTGACAAACATTTTAAATCCTAAGAATCACAAAAATATTTGGTCAAGATCAATTCTTTAAAATCCCCATGAATTTTGTATGCCACGATAGTGTGGACGTATACAAAATCAAAGAGGAGATTTTATCCATTAATTTTATTATCTCGTCAACTTTACTTTATGACGAATAAAATTAATAGTTGATCTGTCTTTGATCAAATATTTGGTCAAAACTTTTTAAATTTAAAATAACATTGATTCCTCAAACAATATTATTTAAATTCACCAACACCTCAAACACCATGAATTTTGCATGCCACGATAGTGTGGACGTATACAAAATTTAAACATTTGTAAGAGGAGGGTTTTATCCATTAATTATCTTGTCAATAAATCTTTATGACAAAATAAAATTACCTCAAACACCGTTGAATTTTATATTCCACGATAGTGTGGACGTATACAAAATCAAATATTTGTAAGAGGAGTTTTTAATTTTATTATCTTGTCAACCTATTTATTTGACAAATTAATAGTTGGTTTTCTTCGGTCACACAAATAATAGTAGTGACTCCGATGGGGAGGATACTATTAGACGTGCCTAAGTGTATACCATTCCTTGACACTAAGTCCATTAATAAGATTGTGCCCCTTCCGATGGGGAAGATCACACGCTCTTAATTAACTTCCTATAGTCATCCAAAATGGAAATTTAAGCTAGTGATCCGCAAACAAGCTCATGCGATATGGAGGAAGGCACTCAGAGCCAACGCGCAAGCTTGTTGCATCACTTATAAACCAGTAATGGAGACCGTGGAATTTATTAAAAATAAATCCCTCTCCCACTTAGTTATTTAAAATGAGAAATTTTGACTATGCTAGCCTACTTAACATACATACTAACAAGCACACACAACACAGCATAAAAAGCAATAAATAGAAAAACTAATTTTCAACTATTATGGCTTTTATCTATTGCTGTCCTCCGTGTGTCGCCAACCCTAGCTGTTGCCATCTTTGGCCACCGCCACCGGGTCTAGTTGTCGCATCCATCTTGCTCCTTGTTCCGCTGCGTCTCTGGTCCTCAAAAGGTTCCACGCCTTGCAAGATTCGATCCGCGACATAAATAGAATTTTACATTTTTCGATCCTATATTCCTCGAAGGAATGTACATGTAAACTACATCGGACATAAAATAAAATTTACATCCATCAATCCTATATTCCATAAAAGGAATGTACATGTACCTATATCAAAAAATAAAATCCTAATAAAACTAAATACAGCTCCTGCTGTATTTTATAATACAATCATGCACACACAATAAAATGCCCTTGACATGCCCAAGGGTCCAATCACACACATAATAACTATAAGTCATAATAGTTGGATCCTGCATCCACAAAGTTAGCACATCCTACTATTATCCTGCCTAAATTATGTATGACATGTGCATAATTAAACTAATACCAAATACACAGAGGCAAAACCCTCTCTCTGATACCAATTGTTAGTTGCTACTCGGAAAACCTAATGGTTCCACTGTACAAAAATTTTGTACAAAGGTCTGAACCTTTTCCTAGCTACCATGTGTTTTTTTAAATTAAACTTGGATCGCCTGCGGAACTTAACACGTTTGATCATAAGTTTAATTTATTTGTTCTTTCAGGTTTAGACTTGGATCTCCTGCGGAACTTAACACGTTCGATCCAAATCACCTAGGTTATTAATTCCATTAAATATTAATTTCCAAAATTGACTTCAAGGACTGCATGGCGAGTCACATGGCCTTCTTGGATATGGGAACAACCACCACCGCCTAGACAAAGCCTTCTAAGGAAAGCTAATATTTAATTTCCTTAAATAACTTTAGGTCAACCAAAAGGAACAATCAAATCACAAGGAAAAGAAAAATAAAAGAACACAACATCGAAAACTAATTCGAATACTAGAATCGCATGCCTCTTGTATTTGGTATTTTTACAAAGAAATAAAACTAGTATGATGCGGAAATTAAATACTAGTATACCTTTTCTTTTGCAAACAAAAACCTCTAGGTCTTCTACCGTATTCCTCTTCTAATCCTGGACGTTGTGTGGGCAAAGATCTTCTGAGACGAGAACCACCAAGGCACCTTCTTCTTCCTTCCTTCAAGTTTCGGCCAAGCATATCTTCTAAAGGATGAACTTTTTTCACCAACCAAGCTCCAAGGGATGCAAGCTTTCTCTCTTTCTTCCTCAAGCTAGATCCGGCCACCTCCTCCAAGCTCCAAGAGATAAAGGATTTCGGCCACACAAGAGGAAGAGAGAAAAGGAGAAGGGTCGGCCACACCAAAGAAGAAAAGAGGGAGAAAATAAAATAGAGTCGTTCATCATGAAGCCTCCTCTACCCCCTTTTTTATAATCCTTGGTATTGGCAAATAAGGAAAATTTAATAAAAAATTTTCTTAATTCTTTTGCCATTGAAAAAGAAAATTTATTTAAATAAAAATAATTTTCTTTTCATCAATTCATATGGCCGGCCACCACAAACTATAAACAAGGAGAGTTTTAATTAATTAAAACTTCCTAATTTGTCTCCAGAAATTTATAAAATTTCTCCAATAATTTAATCCCTTCATGGTTAGTAAAAAGGAAATTTTATAAATTAAAATCTTTCTTTTAAACATGTGGATAAAAAGAAAATTATCTCTAAAAATTAAAATCTCTTTTAATCTACAAATAAGGAAAGATATCAAATCTTTTCTTAATCTCTTGTAGAAACTTATAAAAGAGAATATTTAATTTTTAAACTCTCTTTTAAATCATGAACATGGTTAAAAAGGAAAGTTTTCTTAAAATTTAAAATCCACCTTTTAATCAACAAATAAGGAAAGATTTCAAATTTTAAACTCTCTTTTAAACATGTAGATGATTTACAAATAAGGAAAGTTTTTGACAAAAATTAAAATCTTCCTTTTAATCTACAAATAAGGAAAGAGATTAATCTCTTCTCTTAATCTTTTGTTGAAAACTATAAAACGAAATTTTTAATTTTTAAACTGTCAATGATATCCACATAAGAAATAATTTTCATAAAAATCCTTTTTAATATTTTAGTGGCCGGCCACCTAAGCTTGGGACTCAAGCTTTGGCCGGCCACCAACTTAGCTCATCCACTTGGTCTTGGCCGGCCCTAGCTTGGGTTCCAAGCTAGCTTGGCTGGCCCCATTGGATGGGTAAGAAGGTGGGTATGTGGTGGGTATAAATCTCTATATACAAGAGGCTATGATAGGGACCGAGAGGAGGAATCGGTTTTGGTCTCCCGATAAAATTAAGCATCTCGTGTTCGCCCCGAACACACAACTTAATTTTATCAATAATAATTCATTCCACTAGAGAACTATTATTGAACTACCGCACCAATCCCAAATTACATTTTGGGCTCCTTCTTATTATGATTGTGTTAGTCTCCCTGTGTTTAAGATGTCGAATGTCCACTAATTAAGTGAGTTACTGACAAATCATTTAATTAATATCTTAGTCCAAGAGTAGTACCACTCAACCTTATCATCATGTCGGACTAAGTCCACCTGCAGGGTTTAACATGACAATCCTTATGAGCTCCTCTTGGGGACATTCTCAACCTAGATTACTAGGACACAGTTTCCTTCTATAATCAACAACACACACTATAAGTGATATCATTTCTCAACTTATCGGGCTTATTGATTTATCGAACTAAATCTCACCCATTGATAAATTAAAGAAATAAATATCAAATATATGTGCTTGTTATTATATTAGGATTAAGAGCACACACTTCCATAATAACTGAGGTTTTTGTTTCTTTATAAAGTCAGTATAAAAGAAACGACCTCTAATGGTCCTACTCAATACACTCTAAGTGTACTAGTGTAATTATATAGTTAAGATAAACTAATACATAATTACACTACGACCTTCCAATGGTTTGTTCCTTTCTATCTTGGTCGTGAGCTACTGTTTATAATTTATAAGGTACTGATAACATGATCCTCTGTGTGTGACACCACACACCATGTTATCTACAATATAAATTAATTGAACAACTACATTTATCATAAATGTAGACATTTGATCAATGTGATTCTTATTTCTAGATAAATGTTTATACCAAAAGCTAGACTTTTAGTATACATCCTAACAGTATCATTATTCTACAACTCAAAGTTAATTTTACCTTAATTAAATAATGTTGAAAAATAAAAAATGGGGTATAAAGCAACTTCAACGAGTTGGTAATCCACAAAGAGGAACTCAAGAGTTCCTTCATCCTTCTTTCTCCCTGAAAACTTTAACTTCTTTATTACGATGAAACTGTAGTCTTCCAACTTCTTAAGTTATGGTTGCTCCTTAACTCCTATAAAATTTTAAATGCTTATGAATACTTATAACCTCACTTGACATGTGAAATGAATCCAACCATTTTGTTATTCATGATGCGGAGAGACTTTTAGCCAGCACCATAAGACCACCTAATAGATCCATAAGTGGCTTCACATGACAATTTAATTCATAAGGATTTAGTCACCATCCTAACATAACATGCGTGAACTGACTGTTTTCCAATCTACTTTCATAAAATATCGTTCTTCCTTTTGAATCTCATGAAGAATGAAACATATGTGATATGTAATTGTAAACAAGAAAAAACACACACACACAACACAATCGACTAGGCCTTATTTGTAGGTCAAGAATTAACAAGCAAGTTGAAATAATTGATCCAAGCACGACCCAAATGTCTATCTAAGCAAATTTGCTTGTCTTGGCCTGCGCACCAGCTTCACCTACAACTTCATCGATCAAATCCTGAAGCAGCAAACTTTCGATCTGCATGGCCACCTTCGTTTTCTCAGAGCCAAAATTTTCCCATCCTTCAGATGGATGAAGAATGTTTTCCTTGTATATGAGTTCTACGCAATCCTCGATCTCAGAGCACACTTCTTCCAGCAATTTCTTCTCACTTGGCTTCCTCCTCCTTTGCCGTGGAGCAGTCGAGTGTAATGGCAACCCACCACTTGTGTTTGAAGCTGGCGATGTGTCACCGAGGCGACACTTTGTAACCTTCTCTGCTTGGGCTCTCCTCTTCTTGTTCTTCTCTGCTTCGTCTGGTCTGGGGCTTCTAGTGCCTGAAGCTCTCGGTGAAACTGCAACGTTTTCTCCCAGCCTCAGAGTTGAGTTTGATTGACATCTGGGTGAATTATTGCTTGCAGTAGACCTTCTGTCAGTTGTGATGCCAGCATGACTTTTTTCCCTTCCGATACTCCGTATATGCACCTTAGGAAGAGTTGATAGGCCTTCCAGTTGCATCATGGAGTGAGTTGAGGCGTTTGCTATGTCGATAGTCTTCACAGGTTTCATGATTACAACCGGAGGCCGAAAGGATTCATGAGTATCACTTGCTTTTGTCAGCGGTTTGCTCGCCTTCGGTGATCTCTCACTTTGACGATTGCCTTGCGCTGTCTTTGTCAAGATTGAATCTCTTCTTTGAACGGATTGAGAAATTTGAGCATTTTTTGTAACAAGATTTTGTCGGGTAACTGCGGTTTGAGCTGGCGAGCTTAATTCAGCCATGTCTTCTAAGCCCATGAGCTTTTCGACGACACTAGGGTGCCTCCTTTTGCTGCTAAGATCCTGAAGCAGATTGGAAGCTCTATTCATGTAGGATCTACTGCTTGCTCTGTCCAGGTCCTCAAAAGGTAAACTTGTTCTGGAAGCAAAGGTAGAAATGCTCTTTTGATGAGGACCTTGCCTGCTATCCAGTGACAGTCTTGGAAGCTCTCTGACTTGGTTACAAGACTTGGAGTTCTCCCTCCCATCCAATGAGAACCTCGGAGTTCTCTGCAACTCCTGGGTAAATGAGGCATCCTTAGACTCAAGGTCGGTAAACCGCCAAGGTGCTTTCTTGAGTTCAATCACAATTCTAATTGCTTCGTCGAGATTTCCTGGCAGTGAAGGCCTAGGAGAGTCTTCATGTTTGTAAGCATGGTTGTTCAGCTTTCTAGCCACTGGTGGACTGTTTGTGGACTTAAATTCACCATCAAGTTGCATGAAGATCGATGAGTTCATCCGGGACATATCTGAAAAGAATGCTCTGTCGAATGAGCGCGCATCTTTTTGAGAAGATTTGTTAAATTCTAGAGAAGAGAAGGAAGAGCTGGAAGAAGAGGAGCATGAAGCTCTGGACGATTCTGTCGAAGCCTTTCCATTTTCATACAAGTAGTTGGTTAGATTTTTCTCCTGTTCAATAATTCTGAATTTAGAATCTTCATTGTAGAGATAATGAGACAATGATAGTCGCATATTGAAAATGGGGCATTACCTGAAGAATCTCTGAAGAACATGGTCTTGGCTCTGACTCATTCCTTCCACTGTTCAGAAGAGCATCTTTTCCTACCAAAGAGAAAAATATAAACATCCAGCTGGAATTTGAATCCATGATTTAGAGGAGATTTGGTGGATCATCTTGACAAATTTTTCAAATGAAAATTGACTAACAAGAATGACAAAATTAACAAAACATCAACATTTTCAGAACAAAAGCTTCGACACCTATTGAATTGGTACCTGAAGGAGGATTCTTATGCTTGAGGCAGTTTAAGTGCCTCCCTGAGAGGAAACGGCGGCCGTCGAACAGCTGAAAGATCCCAGTCACACAACCAATTTGCCTCCCCAAATCTGGGTTTTCATTAGAAAAATTCTTGTTCAACTTTGCAGGCATCTTGGGCTTCTAACAAGCTCCTCCTTTCTACTCCACTGCAGAAATAGGAATCAGTAATTCCTTAACTGCAGCCACTCTGCTTCTGCATTTGCTTAGAGAAGCCTCTCCTTCAATCTTATAAGCTCAAGAAACGGCCTGCACTCATCTCAGGACGAGAAATGGCTAGGTGACATGGAACACCTACTCCCTAGCTTTAGGACCAGCTATTCCAGATCATGGAACCATCAACTTATGTAGAAATTCCAATTACTATGAAATTAAGGAGGGGCACTACATTGAATGCAGACAGAAACTGCATCCTCCATTGCATGAAAATATGGCTACGGCTGCAGATACCACAAAGGAGATTCTCTTTTGTTCCTCTCTTTTATGTTTATCTAAAGAAGAGTAAAATTATGACCTTTGAGACCTAAATGTTAAGAGGAGGCAGAAGCTTCAGTGTTATAATTGGGAGAAGAGCGTTGAAATTGGATGCGTGGGTCACATGGGTTGCTCTCCCCCAAACAATGTCATGTGGCTTGATGGAACTCACCAGGCCACACAAGCATGTGAAGCTTATCGGAAGATATTGGAATGTTCTTTCGCAATAAACATGGTAACTTTTATTCTCTCTCTATTTTTCATTATTTTATTTTCCTCATTAAAAAAAAAAAAGGGTGGAATTTATTGTCCCAATGGGCCATACGGTGGACTAAGGTACCCCATCCCATTGCCATGGTGCAAGTCAATGTAGGTAAAAGATAAGACGGTCAACGGATGGAGGGGCTTGGCCGGTCGGACAAGTCATATTCCGACCGAGGTTAAGCACCGACCACTACAAGAAAAACCCTCATAGACATCGGTTTTCCACCGCTATCTATTACATTTTCGACCGATGTCTATGAAGGCAATGTAAAAGGTCTGTCATTTTAGACATCGGGTTATAACCGGTGTAGTATCACTTAACGACATCGGATGTAAAATCGATGTAATATTTATTATATGTTAATAATATTAGTTTTGGTAGCGGTATGCGACCGATGTAATATTAGTTAATAACACCGGTTTTGCAGCGGTGGAAAACCGATGTAATATCAGTATTGTTTAACGACACAAATTCGATTTCCGAAATAGTGAAAAACCAATATTATGACCAAGCAAATCTTAAAATTAAGTTGATATTATTAATTCACTAAGAAAATCACAAATAAAAATGCACCGATATATCTAAATACACCAAGTCAATATTCATATAACAAACACATAAATATTCTTCTTATAACATAAAAAGATAATAAATATTGTGCACATTAAGTCAGTATCCACAAATTACACATAACTATTCTTCTTACAACATCAAAAGGTAACATATATTGTACACATCAAGCTCATATCCACAAATTACATTCCACAAAAATGCATGCATCCTCCAAAGCATTCAAAAATCGAATACCTTTTATAATCAAATGTAATCTAGCATATATTCAGTCCACTCGAACCACACTTTATAAATTTCAATTGTAGAGTACTTGAGATTTGTAAACTATAAAAATACATAAATAATATATTAGTAAAATCAAGTACTAATCACTTTGCAAAGACATTTTTCGAAAGCAAACTTTGAGAATGCAACAATAAATCTCTATGTTAGTCTTAGAAAGCAAAATGAAATTCTCCCTACACTAATAGGATACCTCAATAAATGTGAGGAACTACATAAATATAGAGCCAGATAAAATACAACAACATTACCATACAAAAGCTATTCATCAATTCACAAGACTTCTTACATAAAGAATTGTTGAATATCCAAATCTAAGAAGTGATTTGTCTCAAAATAGTTAACTAGTTCGAAATGATATTATAGGTATTACATTGAATTTGTTTATATTGTACTAGATGGCGACAAGGAAAACAACATAATGATCCTCTATTTATGTATCATTCTAGAAGCATCAAATTTCAATCTAGAAAGAAGAGGACTATAAGAATGCCTAGAAAAAAGTAAAACCAAAACTGTTACATTGAAGACCAATGAGATCAAAAGACCACATTCAATATCAGTGAAAAAATAATTTTTAGGGGATCTTGGCCAAATTACTTACTCATTCTTTCCAGCTTCTCAATTTGCTCTCGAATAGCTTCAGGATCCTTTTTCAAGATGTCAACCTCACACACCTTCTTCCTTTCTTTCTTGTTCTATCATAGAAAATATGTTAAGGTTAGAAAAATAAACACAATCATAGGATTTAAAAGATGACTATGTATCACAGTTCACACTACTATAAAGTCAAATGAAACAAAATGACAAAGTCGAGAGAGGACTCAACCATAGAGAAATCACATATATAGATATGTACATATAAATCTACATGCATACTAAGTAGGAATAACCATGTACGACAAGATATTAAACTCATCTGATAAAGTTATAATATTAATTAACAGAAATTTGAGTCTTAGAACAAAACATGATGAGAAATAACCAACATTATTATTTGTGGCGGTTTAATGTCAAAGCAAAAAACTAGTACTTAAAACAATAAATAAAAATATATCATCAGATTTTTTTTTAATTTTTCTTTCTAGAATTTTTTATGATATTTCTCTTATTTCTAGGTAAACCTCAACTCATTACATGACTATTGACACAACTTGAATAGTACCCACAATAAACACTCATTTTCAAGTCAAAAAGAAGGTCATTACCATCGAGAAGCAATGTTATTAAGAAATGGAGAATTAAAAGTATCATCAAGAAAATGGTTTCATTAATTTATAGCATCTCAAATGTAGAAATGCCAATGATACCTTTCTAAGAGGATGATCATTGGGTAGGAAGCTTCCTATCATTTTCCCATACACTTCACATGTTGAGAAGTGAATGACGCGCTTGTTGTTTTCTGAGCAATACCTAACTTGCACATGCCACAATAAACTAAATCAATACCAAAGAAGAGTACAAAAAAATCCAACTGGAAATGAACAAGCCTAGGGGTCTCAAAACTAACAACTGGGAGAGCATCAATGAAGTTACTGGAGATGGTGTCTAGTGGGCGGGTGTGATAATTAGCAGGAGTGCAGATTGCCGCCAGATTAATCCGACATCTTGATGAGGCGTTCGAGCCTGGAGTCGTGCTTGATATTGAGGCTGTGGAACTAGATCTGGCCGCCCCAAGGGCGGTGCACGACTTCTTTCCCCTCCGCCGTGTCGAATAGGTGCTTGATCTTGTCGCTGTAGACGTCCACTGCCAGCACCGTGTGCAGCCTAACATAATGGATAGTATTAATTTGAGATTTTGAGAGAAAGCACACATTTAGTATAAATCACAAAGGTATTTATACAGATCAATTTGAATGCTCGATGGTTTATAGAATGTAGGCAGTTTCTCCACCTCATAACCATATCAAGTATAAACCTTTGCAGCCAAAAGAAAGCATAACATAAGCATTGAAGGTAAACAAATGAGAAGTTTTTTCTTCCCATTTTTTGTTTGTCTCCGAAAGGAGTTATTACTTTTGAACTAATGATGTCGATCCACATGTTAAAACTTCTGCTACAATGGCTCTGAAAAGAGCAATCAAAAAAATATAATGTTTTTAATAACAAAGTAGTTTCATAGATAATTAAGAAGAAAGCATAAACGAACTGTTTGCAAATTGTGACAAACTAGACATTTCTTCAAAAGACTCCAGCTTTTACTTCTGTATCATATTCAAAACTATCTTCCAGCAAAACTCCACAACAAAAAGAAACACTTTTATCCTTCGACTAGCTAATCCCAAAAGAAAAACATAACCAATGAAAGATCATAAAACAACTTTAAAAGAACATAATTCATAATCATCAGCAAACAGTATCATATAATTAACCAAACATTCGAGAAATAAATTTAAAGAGTAAGACCATATCCAGAAAAACCTAATAAGCAATATTTGGATCACATTTGGCATCAACTAAAAGCAAAATGGAAATTGATTAACGATTCAAACACAAACATGCATATACTCTAATAAATTATTAGATTCTTACATAACATCTAACCGGACTGAGAGCCTAGGTGCAACCTATAACTATTTTTCACAGAATTATATTATGAGTTTTAGAGAACATGTTGATATCAGAATGGACATTTATAAAACAAAATGCTTAATGAGACGTGGTTACATTCTGAATTTTTTATATTCATCAATTCAATCAAACCACTCTTCTGTCTCATGGACATTTTATAAAACAAATTGATTGTCTAATTACTTACCCAAAAATTTAGTTGTTAGGAAAGAGATCAATTTTATATATATATATTGATCCGGTTGTAAGAACAGGGGCCCCCCGTCCGATGGGGTCAACGCCACGTGTAAGTCAAAGTGGCAGGTGGCAGGTGGCCGGGCGGCGAGGGGCGGGTTCGGCCGGCCGGGCGGCCGGCCGGTGTCTAGTTGCTGGTTAAAGGCGTCTCGTCGAAAGTCAGGGTTCCGGCGCTCAGCGGACGAGATCGTAGAGCCGATCGGATTGCACGCTCGGCCAAAACGATCAGGTAGCATACTGCTAAGTCTCCACAAAGCACGTGACTGAGAACCTCCCTAAATAAACCACCGCATACGTCCGGCCGGATGTCGCGGAAGCTGGCCGTCCGGACTCTCTCCGGGGAGTAAAGGCAAAAGGACAAGTGACATCTTTTTCTGACAGCGGGTATGTTCCACGTGTAGGCCATACTTCAAATCTTATGACAGGGGGTTCCGCTGTCCCATCGAGGACATGCTCGGACTGTAGCAGTATGGGTCAAGTAAGCTCACTAACAAGCCCTTACTGGGGTATGGGCCGCGGACACGTGTACACCTCGGTATGTGTACACTCGCTTCTCCGCTGTCCTATATAAAGGCCCTCATCCTTCACCGGAGGTACGCGTTCTAATATTAGGAGAGCCACTTTTTCACTGCTTGCTTACCTGACTTGAGCGTCGGAGGGTCGTCGCCGGGAACCCCTTCCCGGCCCGACTTCTGTGCAGGTTCGCCGGAGCGCCATCCGACCGGCCAAGGATCTACGTCGGCTACCAGGAGAGCGCCACGTGCCCAGCGCCCATTGGTTCAGCGATTCGGACAGGATCATATATATATTAGGCGATTCCACTTGTCCATGCTCGAACTAGTAAGGTTAAAATAGTAAGGTTAGACAATGTTAAGCAAGGGTCTAAAATAGTAAGGTTTATAATCTAAGATATAATTTTTTAGACACAAAAATTGGATGTTTCTTTATTCGAGACAATGCTTCACACATTAATGAGCTCAAGAATTTACCACTAGAGAGAGCCTAAGTAGTACTAATAAACACATGTAAATCATTCTATCCAAAGCGAGTGATAACCATGCTCTTATTAGTGTGGGGCTGGTCTTAGAGCAAATAAATGCTTACAAGGTTGTAGGTTCCACAAATGTATGGAATAGACTAATAAAAGTTACAAGTATTATTCTATTTCCCTATGAAAGTAGTGAAATTCATTATACTCCACCAATTGTCCATGTTACTATGTTAGTTGAACCTTTAGTGAAGAGTGACAATAACAATGTAATGAGACAAGTCATAAAAGTAAAATCGATCCCATTATATCACATTTTAAGTAGATGAGAAAATAATCTCGAAGGTGCATGCTACCAAGTTGGTAAAGACTAATGACTTTGAAAGTATTGCCATGGTCCTAAGTTCAAAAACAACCTTCACCAAATGGAAATCGTTCTCTCTATAATCTTCAAAACTTCATCTGGATGTAGATGAGGATTCAAAAGATTTCAACACTATGTGCGAGACCGAATTGCAAAAGGAATGAAGTTATGTAAGTATGTTGCATCTATGGGCATTGCAAATCACCAGATTCAAAATCTTTTCTTTATCCAATGAAGCAATTAGACAACCAAAAATAATCATGAAGGAGATGATTAGCACTGTGAGGGAGATCTCACCTCGGTCTCGCGGCTCCGTAGTTGTCGCACATACTCCTTAGCCCTCAAGGCCTCCATTTCCTAGCGCTCGATATCAGCAAGCGCCTCCCTCTCCCGGTCCACTCTGGCGGAGGCCTTCTCCAGCCCGTCCACAAGCACTTTGTTTTCCTACCTCTACAACAATTTCTCCACCATGCGGGATACTATCTCGTCCGACCTCGATCCAGTTCCCTTTGGCTCAGCGCTGCATAGACACCGCAAAGAACGAGAGCAGGAGATGAAGCAAGAACGGAAGATTACAGGATCCGAGCTAGTCTTTGACTTGCGGAGCTGGAAATGAAGAGGGTCACCATAAATAAGTAGGCTCTGACCGAGAAGCCAAGAGGGCACGGAGTGGAGCAGTGGAGGGTGGGTGGTGAAAGTGATGACATTATAATCTGTAGCGGAGCTGCTCCAAGAGAAATAGGGTTATGTTTATCAATTTAATGAAGAAGAAAGAGATGCAGGAGAAGGCTGGAGTACTATGTGAGGGTATTTGGCTTCGTCTACGACTTTGATGTTCTCAAGCTTGATGTTAAGGTATTGGTCGACGGAGTGGAGGGCTCCTCTGATGGCGAGATCGTTCTTCAGCTCCACCGTCACTTCTTTACTTACCAACTCCTTGAAGTACGAGAAGAAGAGGTGCAACGAAATGAAAACCAAATCGAGATAAGGAGAGAAAAAAACTTCAACCGCAGGGAGTCGAGGATGATTGAGAACGTTGTAGTCGAAAGCAAAGGTACCATCTTTGCGGCAAAGATCGAGAGGGAGAGAGGAAAGAGGGCAGCGTGAGGTTCCTGCAAACTTAGAATTTAGAAATAAAAGGCACGATTTGATCATCTTCATCGCATCGGTGGAACTTAGTATCACCTTTCCCCCTAGTCGTCTTCATCTTGCCTCCCTCCGCCTCTACTACTCTGAAACCCTAGAAAACAAGACCAACTCATCACCTCTCCTTTCTCGAAATGCGAAGAAGGGTTCCTCTTCTTACCCAAAGGGAGGAGGTGGAGAACATGCGTCGTGAGTCAATCCTGATCGGGAGAGGAAGAGGCGTCGATCTAAGAGGGGGAAGAGGGAGATGAAGCTGAGAGAGATGGTTGGACGGCCTGCGGCGAGGAGGAAAGTGGTGGTGGCGTCGCGACGGTATACGGTGCACGACACGATATAGGTTTAGGTTTGGAGGGAAGAGTGAAGTGTTGCAAATTTCGGCTAAGTATTGGTGGGAAAATTAAATTATTTTATTTTATCATAGACACCGGGTTTTAAAACCCGTTGTTAAAATCGGTGTCTATTAACGAAAAAAAGGCGCTCATAGACATCGGCTTAAAAAATCGATGTCTATGAGCGAAAATCTACGCTTATAGACACCGGTTTTTGGAAAAATCGGTGTAAAATACTCAAAGACATCGGTTTTTGCTTAAAAACGCTGTTGTTCCACCGATGTCTATGAGGTTTTTTCTTGTAGCGGACCTACCGTCTTCAACACGGAGTAGTCAAACCGACGCTCAAGGAACGCGCAGAAGCCGAGCACACGGACAGTGAACTGTTCGCCGAGCAACTACCCTGCTCGGCCAAGCAATAGAGTAGGTGGACAGTGGACTTGCGACACTTGGACAGGGGGCTTTCAGCCCAGCGGCTATTCTGCTCGATGTGGCAGCGGATGTAGGGATAACAGAGTCCTAGCCGAACGACCATTCCACTCGCCCAAACAACAAATATAGCGGGATGTCCTTCGACATTCTTTTGAGAGCTAGTGCCGTTGACGGGCGACATGGTCAGATAGAATATCATACGGTAGAAGCTTTTACTGTCACTTCAGAGATATGCTCGACCCGTTAAGGTACTGTGTCAGGGACACTTTTCTAACATGTATCTTCAGGGAAAGCTTGAGATAGCGTGCCCGCTTTAAGAGGCGTACACACACGCTACAGGAGCCTTATATAAAGGGGGGTCCAGGAATCGGCGGAGGTATGTTTTTCTTGCGATTTCTACTATTGCGCTACAGTTCTCTTTGCTTCTTGCTTTGTCGGATACTGACTTGAGCGTCGGGGGGCCATTGCTGGGGACCCCTTCCCTAGCTCGGTACTAACGCTGCTTGTGTTGCAGGCAGGAGCGAAGTCCACTGGAGGTCAACGAGAGTGCCACATCCCCAGCATCCGTCTCTTCGACTTTCGGACAGGATCATATTTGGCCTCGTCTATGGGAACGTCACCTGAATATGAGCTGAGGGAATGGAAGATGCTGGACGACTAACCACCGTGGCGCTCACTCTAGAGGAGTTGGAGATGCTCGTGGAAGAATAGGTAGCAAAAATGATGGAGCGGCAACAACAGCAAGCGATAGCCGATCGGCAAGCACCGCAACTTGCAATCTCGACGGCCGATAGGCGAGCGGGGCAAGAAGACCGAGCAGAGCAACTCTCCGTATGGGGACAGAACCGAAGGCCGACCGGCACCCAAGGGGAAGCGCCGCCCACGCCGATCCCCTTCTATCGAGCTCTGTTCCAAACCCCATCAGAGATAGCCCAAGCGCATCTGGAGAGGGGATCATCTTCCAATGAAGCCCCCGTTCGGGATGCGCGGAAAGGAAAAGCACACCGAGGTGTTGTGTCCCTTGAACGGATAAATAGGTAGTTCTCAAAGGAGTTCTTACAAGACCCTCTACCTCGACACTACACCCTATTGGCGATCGGGATATACAATGGGATGACCAACCTAAATGATCATCTGGATCGGTTCGACAATGAAGCTACGCTGCACCAGTACACAAATGGAGTAAAGTGCAGAGTCTTTCTCATGACTCTCTCTGGATCGGCGCAGCACTGGTTCAGTAGACTGTCGGGTGGCTGGATACGAAGTTTCAAAGACTTCCGAGTAGCCTTCCAGCACCACTTCGCTAGCTGATACTACCAGAAGACAAGCATTTGCCTCTTCGCCCTAAAACAAGGGCCTAAGGAAGCGCTCTCAGCATACATCCAGCGCTTCAACCAAGTGGTCATGAACATCCTCTCGGTCTTGTCCGAGACCATGATGAATGCATTCACCCAGGGGCTCACCGACGGGGACTTCTTTCGGTCACTCATTAGGAAACTGCCCCAGGACTTCGACCACATGCTGAAAAAGGCCAACGAATACATCAACGTGGAAGAGGCCTAGGCGGCCAGAAGAAAGGAGGTGCCGACCGAGCATGCAGCACTGACCGAGCGTCAATAGGCTAGCAGCCATCTGCCGCCCAAAGGGCCGAGGGATGAAGGAGCACGGCAACACCAAGAGACTAGGGTGCACGCCGTACAACATGTGGAATCCGGTCGGCCAAGACGTCAAAGGGCAAGGTATGGGCGCCCATGTTTTGTTCATTCCACCAGTCGACCACCAGGGTAAATCGGGAAGCGCACGTGGCAGCCAGTCCAGAAGTCCAGCATCTTTTGATTACGTCCCCCCCATTTGTAGGAAAAATTTCTGCAAATACGTCGTAGCTGGGGTTCGAACCGCGAGTGTCTAGGAGACAATCTGAATATCCTATCACGATACCATGACCTCAGGGACGACGTACCTGAATACATAGAACCATATGTATGTTGCTCGTCTCTAATCATTCATTATCACTACTTTATGACTAGTGCCCCAAATGTTGATTTTGTTGATATAAAAACTGGCACATAGATTTCCTATTACCAATTGTAAATTTAGTGATAAATAATCTCTTTTTTCAATCAGTTGTAGCTAAAATCTCCTTTTTATATATACAGTGAAAAAATTGCAGATGAAAGCTTGAAATGTAAAATGGAAGAAGCTTGTTGGTGAGGTTGAAGAGCCTTAGGCTAATTTACTTGGATGGAGAATTAGGCATCTCAAATCAGACAATTTGAGGGATTAGTCAGGTATGGCAGGGAAGCCATTCCAGTCAACCCAAGAGGGAACTTCAACTCAACAAATGGGGTGGATAACGTAGTTAGTCGATCACTCTAGGAGGGCAATTAATTTAGTCAGTCCATCAGGTTGATTAGTCAAGGTGGATTGATAAAGCTCGGTTGTCGCTGTTAAGATCTAATAGTTAGATTTGATTAATCATCTCAACGATGAGTCGATGATTTTAACCTGTGAAACTTGATATGGCGATGTGGATCTTGTCCCATTTATACTCTCGACATCTTCTTTCGATTATCGAAGTACCCCTTCGGATAAGAGACATACCCTTCTTGATATCATCGCTACCGACCTAATCTTGTTGGTCATCAAGTTATCCCATCGGATATCAACACAATCCCTTTGGACAAACTTATTACTAAGGATAAGAGTATTAAGGTCGAGATGAAGGCTATGCCTTCTTTCCTTAAAACGATATTGCCCCACCCAGGTGCTTACGGTTTATTGTCAATCGTCTCCCAAGATACAATGACTTGCATCTCGAAATAGGAGCACTCCAAATTTTGAGCCCTGTCGAACTTTCAAAGACTTGAAACTCTTAAGAGAGTAGAGAGAGAAGAGAACCCAAGAGGAGAATTCACAACTTGAGAATTGAGTGGAAGGAATGAGGTTTGTTTTATAAGGATGAATGGTTACTCCCAAGAGGTGAAAGGTTTCTTTCAAAAGATGAAAGGATATGAGATGTATTTTTTTCCCTTAAACATTTTCACTTAAAACTTTTCATTATGATTAATTAATTTACATGATTAATCTAATTAACTATTTACTTAATCTATTGTAAATATTAATTAATTAATATCACAATGATTAATTTTTTAATTAATCAATTAATCAATGAAATTAATTATAATTTCATAACCCTCAATGGTTCTATATACTGAAGTTAGTGTTTATCCATGAATCCAACTCAGATCAACCCTTCATTAGATATTATTTTCTCATTCACTCGAGAAATTAGTTACGACGGTCTACTTGTAAAATAATCATCTTATCCCTATTGGTCACCAAAACTAATTTTCCAACAATCTCTCATATAATGAAAAGTATGGATAAGTTTCACATCTCAAACAAGAATTGCATTGGAAGACTATTGCATCAAGAGAGGTAGCTTATGGGTTTGAACCTTCCGTAGTGGAATACAATTAGATTTCCTTGACTGCCCAATGAACTATGTCTTGAATTGTTCAACGTTGTTGTAAATCAAGATAATCATATTCACACAATAACAACCTAGGCTTTTATCGATTCTTTATCGTGTCTGTTTTAGCCATGGACAAAGCTTGGGATTCATTAGTGTTTCATTGAAGTGGCCCGTCTTCACACTTATATAGGTGATCTCCTATTAAGAGTATCCTGCAATACCCTATTATACCCTTTACAATATAATATATGAATCATTAAAAACTTTTGTTCATCCTTTACTCATTTTATAGGTTGCACTTTTTGTCTCCAGGAATGAGTTGGAGTAATTAATTCTAAGTGCCTTGAATCTTATAGCTCAGTTGTCTCTTTTGAACCATGATATTGGGATCTCCAGTCAACATGACTAGGTTATCACTACTCGATTTAAATGTTGAGTTTTAGACTCATTTCCCTAGACATGCAGTATAATGGATCTCATGATAGGCCTAGCGGATCCGCACAATTCTCCATATTCAATGGAGATTTTACTACTAGAGATCTACTATTTTTAATGGTATTAAGTCATTTCAAAACTTAACATTTTACACTAGTGCCCTTCTCATAATTTCTTGAATACCATAATATATCATATATATTGGTACATTGGTTAACCCCCACACTTATAGGTGTCATTAGAAGGTTCGTGACCTTTCAATGCCTTATAGAAATTTTTCATTTCTATCTCACTGAGGCTTGTGGTTTATCGAGAGGACAATTTCCCTTATATTTTTCAATATAAATCCAAATTTTATCAACATAGTTTTATCTTCTCAATGTTTAAAACACCATTGTTGAATTGATGTGAATATGATATAGTCGATTATTAATGTTGCTCTTCCGTAAGAAACATTCCTTGAGCAATATCTTGTATTCTTTCCCTCAATCACCATGGATTATCTTACTTAGTTTATTTTTCTAACCACATTTCTAGTGTTTTATAAAGACACTTCAAGGGCCTCAATTTTGCTTAAAAGCAAATCTATATAACTCCAATCTTCTGATTTCACCGAGTTAAAACTGCGACTATCTAATCAGGATGATGATCACAATTACACTTGTTATAAAAAAGTGCTCAATCTAGAAAGTATGCATCACTTGATCTTTCAATTTCACTAAGCTAGAGCTATGATCATCTAATTGGAGTGTTAACTAGGATAGACACAAGAGATATACATCCCTTGGTCTTCCAATCTCATCGAGCCAAACTTGTGATCATCTGATCAGAGTATTGACCAAGATTGTATTTACTCTTCGAGAGACACTCAACTCAAGAAGTATACATCCTTTGATCTTCCAATCTTATCAAGCTAAAGCTGCGATCGTCTGATTGGAGTGCTGACCAGGATTGTATTACTCTTTAAGAGATACTCAACTTAAGAAGTATACATCCCTTGGTCTTCCAATCTTATTGAGCCAAAGCTGTGATCGTCTGATTAGAGTGTTGATCAAGATTGTATTACTCTTCGAAAGATACTCAACTCAAGAAGTATACATCCCTTGGTCTTCTAATCTTATTGAGTCATAGCTATAATCGTTTGATTGGAGTGCTAACCATGATTGCATTTATTCTTCATGAGACACTTGACTCAATTCTTAGTCACTTGCAACGCATATAATGCAATCCTTCTAATTCATCTATTTTGACCTTCACTTAGGTCTAATTGAGTTAGACTCAAGTCTATCTTTTTACTAAGTGGGCTTGATCTTCTATCTGAAGACTTTCATTAGCCCTCTTTTTGGATAATTTAAACTCACTATCCTCAACTTTGCGACTTAAGTCAAATGACCCCCACAAAGCCTTGATCATCATTGTTATATTATACCCATGGTATAATTTTGTTGTCCATCCTTTTAAGGCATGATTCTCATATAGGAAAATTCTATTATTCCTTGCGAGTAACTCTCACATTACTTGAGGTTCACTTTTAGATGAGCTAAGATATCTTTTGATAGTAACCTTAAAAGATATATTTTCTTCAAATAATACAGTATCTTTTATTGTCATCGCTTGAAGATGATTACCGAGAATTTCTCCAATTTCTCTCGAATAGAAGTGGGACCCACGATCACTATAATCGGCAATATCGTCTTAAGATTGTTGGATATTTTTCTTAAAGAAAAATATGGGTATATTGATCTTTGGTGTTGAGATCCAACAGTTGGGCCAGATTTGTCACCTTGACGACGAGTCGATGACACTAACCGGTGGAGCTTGGTATGGCGATATAGACCTTGTCCCATTTATACTTTCGACATCCTTTTTCGGTTATCGAAGTACCCCTTCGGGTAAGAGACAGACCTTTCTTTGGTATCGTCGCTACCGACCTAATCTTGTCGGTCGTCGAGTTATCCCTTCGGATATCGACATAACCCCTTTGGGTAAACTTATCCCTAAGGATAAGGGTATTAAGGTAGAGGTGAAGGCTAGATCTTTTTTTAAGACAATATTGCCCCGCCCAAGTGCTTACAGTTTATTGGCAATCGTCTCTCAAGATATAACGACTTGCGTCTTGAAATAACACTAAATTTCGAACCTTGTCAAACTTTCAAAACCTTGAAACTCTTAAGAGAGGAGAGAACCCAAGAGAAGAATTCACAACTTGAGAATTGAGTGAATTAAGTGGAAGGAATGAGATTTGTTTTATAGGGATGAAGAGTTACTCCCAAGAGATGAAAGATTTCTTCTTAGAGGTAAAAGAATATGACATGTGTCTTTTCTCTTGAACCTTTTCATTATGATTAATTAATTTACTTGATTAATCTGAATATCACAATGATTAATTTTTAATTAATTAATTAATCAACAAAATTAATTATAATTTCATAGCTCTCAATGGTTTCATATACTCGAGTTAGCGTTTATCCATGAATCCAATTAGAATCAATCATTCATTAGATATTAATTTCTCATTCACTCGAGAAATTGATTTATAACGGTCTACTCGTAAAATAACCATCTTATCTCTATTGGTCATCACAACCAATTTTTTAACAGTTGGTTAGGTCAATTGTGTAGGGTTGTATTAGTTGTTCTGGTGGTGAACTGTTTGTTATAACATTTGACCCTTCAGCATCAGGATCAATCATAGTTTTGATTGGTTAAGACAAAGGCATTTCATATATGCGTGGAGTCATGTAGGACTCGAGCAAAAGACATTGAGACTTGGTATGACCAA
The DNA here is from genome assembly GCF_018446385.1 of Zingiber officinale. NCBI lineage: Eukaryota > Viridiplantae > Streptophyta > Magnoliopsida > Zingiberales > Zingiberaceae > Zingiber > Zingiber officinale. The sequence goes on along the minus strand of NC_055995.1, from coordinate 59,158,236 downwards.
GGTGCTTGATAGGTTAATGGTTCGAAATCCCGGGAGTCCAAAGAAGGATAGTATAAGGCATAAGCAAAGGTAAAGAATGATACGTGGAATGAGCCGAAGGTTTGGTATATTCAAAGGACGAATAGAATGATAAGAGAAGACCTCGAAACATTGTAAATGGGTAACACTCATCCTAGGCGAACTTTTTCATTAAATTGATCATGGTGACAAAAGGCGAATATAATAGTTAATTGATGGTTGAGTTGAATAAGTAGTCAACTTAAGCACTAATAGAATGAAGCCTCTCCGAAGACTAGTTGACTAGCCAATCGACTAGTGATGGCCTAGTTGGATGGTTCCTATGATCAACCGACTGATGAAGCTTGGATGAAACAGTCATCGAAGAAAACAATTGTAACCCTCTAGAATTAGTTAGACTAGTCATCAGATCTCACACACACACTAACAGTATTGAGGCTGGTCAATTTGGATGTGTTGAGCGGGATGAGTTGTGTTGGCAATCTAAGTGGATTGGTCAAGCTAGTAGTTTCAGACGAGTCAAGCAAGCTAATCAATTAGTTAGCAAGCAGTTCAAGGGGCCAAGTGATCCTATCAATATGGTCAATTAAGTCAAGCGGCTAGTAGTTCAAGGGGCTAGTAGTTTCTAGAAGGGCTAGTTAAGTTAGGCGTGTCAACCAACTTGAATAAAAAAAATAAGATTTAGTGGACTATCTTTTGATCCATTAGGCAATTTAGGGTGGCTAGGTGAGATGGGATAACCAAGAGACCTAATTGAACTGGGCAAATCAAATTATTTGAGTAAGCATGATAATTCGGTAGCTTGACCTATCTAGGCGGTTTATGTTGGTCGGGTGCACCTAAGTGATCTAGTAAATTTGGTCATGCTAAGTGAGTTAGATAGTCCAATATGTCTGGATGGGTCGGGTGGTGGGAGTTGTTTAACGAAGATGGATGGTTTGTGTAGGTCTAGCAAGCTAAGAAGGATAGGTGGTATAATGAGGTCACTCGATTTGCTCAATTCAATTTGGGTGTGCAAGACTAACAAAGTGACTCGATCAGAGCTCGGTTGATTAACTGGTCTACTCCAACCAAAAAGTTGAGCGGGTACGTCAAGCAAATTGGACAGGTATGATGAGTTAAGTAAGCTAAAACGACAAATCATCCGTCCATGTTTTTTCTTCTATCCATTAGAGTAAACAAGTAGAAAGATAAATAATATATTCTACCTATTTACATCGAGTACAACGGGGAAAAGTTGAGGAAGGCTCATAGATAATGTCAGAGTGCTCGAGGATCAGAACGGAATTAAGGCTTGTGGATGAGGAGGAAGGATGCTTGGAGGACTCGTGGAATTGGGACGTAAAAGAACTTCCACTTACTTCAAGAGCAAGTCATTTTCTACGAAAATGTTTCTAGTTTTGATTGCCTAACTAAATTATCTGCACAGTGGCTAACAATTAAGTGAATAGTGCTTACATTTATTCTCCTGGCTGTCTAAGAGATAAGCTCTTGGAGGGGTTCCAGCAGCAATGCCGGCTAACGAAAATAATGTCTCAAATTGTGGGACCTTAATGTCTACATTTAATTTCTCATGGTTCGTACCTTGAACTCAGTTGAGTTTTCATGTGACAGAAAGTCAACTAATTAATTCAATACATATCAGTTTGTACCATGAAACAGATGAACATAAAGATATACCTTGAGTGGCACTGGAACACGCCTGCAAATATAGTTAGATAAGTTTATCAGAGTTAGGGGTCATTTATTAAACAAAAAATCTTAATTCTAAAATTATTTTTTAAAAAAATCAAAAATAATATTATTTCCTTGTTACTCCTTTTGCTGACTTCTTAAATCTCATGTTATTTTTATCAACAATATGAGCATGATATTTTTTATATTAGACCCAATATATATGATATAAGAAAATATGAGGTCCAGTATAAATTTAATATGAAAAATATCAGATCTAAACTGAGCCTGATATTAGACCATATCAGGTCTAGATTAAATCTGATATAAAAAATATCAGATCCACGCTGATCTTGATATTAGATCATATTAAACCTAGAGTAGATTTGATATCGAAAAATATCAAATTTATTATGGGTATGATATGAGATCATATATCAGGTTCAATAGTGAATCTGATATAGAAATATATCAAATTCTTTTTAATCCGAATTTTTTTTTTTTTTTTTTTTTTTGAAAAACGATGAAAAAAAAGAGATTTAGAAAGTTCACGAGAGAGGAATATGAAAGAAATAACATTATAGTTTTTACTCTTTTGACAGTTTTAAAATTAGGATACTTTTATAGATAAATAATCATCACTCCTTCCAGTAAAAAACCGATAAGCTTAGGGGGAGAAAGGGCACATAAAATAACATTGATTACTTTATTGAACTCATTGATAGTCCACAGCTTGCAGCTTGTAAGCCAATCAACTGTTGCACCCCTGTGCAATACTATACTGGCACATGATCACTTGCTGCATCTCCGGCATAATGTGCAAGGGCCGCAAAGTGTTGTGCCCCTTCTCACTGTGAAACATCAGATCTAAGCAAAGTGAAGATGGAATTCTCACATGGCTTGTTTATCCTTGTTTTGCTTTTATTGATGGCAGATGAGGTGAGTTGGAAGTTTCATATATCAGACATGAATTTAGGTTTGCTTTTATAATATGATGTTCATGGTTGTTCTCATATAGTTCTATTTGCTTATATCAATCAACACCATCTAATCTATTACTCTTCTTAACTTGTGATCCTATCCAAAAATCATGGATACGGAAAGTTGAGGATGTGGCTACCACGTTAACTGAATGTAGACCACGCTCCGATCTGCAAGCACAAGAAATGTCAGAGCCAGCGAAGGGGTCCCCGACGTTGACCCTCCGACGCTCAAGTCAGTCACCAACATGAAGAAAAGACGAAGCAAACAGTGGCACAAGCATAAATAGTGAATAATATGTACCTGCGCCGGTGTACAACTCCCCTTTATATAATACCTTGGTGAGCGACGTGCGTGCTTTTCGAGGCATGGACACATTCTCCCATTGGTTGAGGACACATTCCCCAATTGGCCCTGGACATGTGGTCATGGACACGTTCTCCAATTGGTCGTGCGCACACCCTCCGATTTGTCCGTCGTATGATCCGTTTGTTGACCATACATCATGTTGACAACACATCTCCCAAAAGTATGTCCAAAGACACGTCATCATTCTCGTTGGTCGACTGAGCGGGATAGTCACTCGGCCAAGTACTCCTCTGATTGGCCAAGTACTCCTTCGCTCAAAAAGACTCAGCTGCTATTCCATACGGCGACGAGTTTCGGTAGTACGTTCTTGCCCGACCGGAATAACATTTTGGTCATCTCCAGGCTCCTTTGGTTCGTGATGAACTTCTGCTGATCTTGGCTGTGCAGACATTTTACTCGGCCCACCTCTTTGTCGGTCAGGTAACATATGCCCTGTCGGCCCCTGATGTAGGGCTCAGTTCGACTATCCTTTCGAGGGCCCGTTGGTCCTCTAACGTTGACCTCCTTGACTTTGACCTCCACGTGGAGTGCTATCTTCCTCCTTTGACCCACACTTAGTGGGCCTCCTTTATCACCACATCATAAGTCTTCCCTTTAAGTCTAGTCAATGGAGGCTGCAAGTCCGATTGATTAGAAAAGTAGTGCCTCGGGTGATCTCCGCCGATCGGACACTCTCTATGCTCTGGATGCTAGTCGGCTGATATCTACTAATCACCGTTTGGCCATAATGAGCGGCAAATTTTGGTCGTTGATTCGTAGAGCTAACTTGCCGATCGACAATTCACTTCTTTGTTCTCGAGTTCCCAATCGGGTCACATAATCTTCGCCGGTCTGCTTCATTTGCTAACCTATGTGTGTGACTAATGTTAAGATCATACCTCATAAGCCTGGTGGTGGATCGGCCATTTGGCTGTGTATATTTAGATATTTGTGTCGCTCGGGACGGTTGATGACTACACTTAGTGAATTTTCTCCTTTCTCTGCGCTCTCCCTGATGAGCACCCTGTGATAGTGGCTGACGTCCTCCTAATTTTTGGGAAACTGTGCAAATGCTTGATAATTATGATTGAGCATGCGATCATACCTTTTAATTAATCCTCACTAATGTTTTCCTGTAGCCGACTACCACGTGTTCCACTTTCTACCATCGCACGCTCGACGTGACAGGCAGATATCCGCTGGTGATATGATAGGTGCCTTTTCAAAATCTGGTCGGATCTCCTCTTAATTTTGAGCAACCCTTAATCGGACGACTGTGGGTGATCAGCCATGAGATTTATAAACCTCCCTTTGCTCGTCGTCGTCTTCACCATGTCTTGCATCTTCTTCTTTGAGCAACCTCTTCAACATTTCTTCTCCCCTTCTTCTCCGTGACCTTTCTTTGTAAGGCTTTTATCTTTTGTTGAATTTGCGCATTGTTTCTTCCTGATTCCTTCGTTTTCGATGGCCAGTTCTTCGCAACCCCCTGTGTCGATCCCTTGGCTCTGGTATACTTCCACTGAGTCCAGGTTTGACGGGGATGATATAGAAAAGATGAAATCTACCTACCACTTTCCATCCGATTATCAAGTCACTATCCCATCCACTTACGATTGGCTGCAAGAACCACCAATCGGCCTTTTGTCTTTCTTTAAGGACTAGTTTAGTGCAGACCTCCAGTTTCCCATTTATCCTTTCTTTTCTACTATTTGTAAATATTTCCACATCTCCCTTTGTTAATTAGTGTTTCACTTCTTTCGGTTGTTGTGCAAGGTAGTAATCCTCTTCCGCTTGCATGACATTCCCTTGACGCCTTGTCTCTTTCATTATTTTTATTACCCTAAATTGTGTAAGCTAGAGACCTTCCTATTCCAAGCCTTAGTGGGCTCGATCTTTTTTGATAAAATGTTGTCCTCTAATAAGCATTAGAGGGAGCACTATTTCTTTGTTTGTTTTCCCGAGCAGTCCGACTTCTCGACTAGCTGGCAGATGAAAGTGATGAAGCAACCATCACTCAAGAGATACCGAAGCCGATCGGATTATCTCCAAGAAGCCTCAAGCTTGGCCGGTCAGAAGTATCACATTCATCTGTTGCTATTGGAGGGTGTCCTTTACATGTTCAGCTTGAGCCCGATCTGAACGTGACTTCCGTTCAGCGTAGGTATGTTCTTTCTTCTCTTCATCTTTGAATCTAACTAATTTTTCTTTCTGTTTTGCAGGCCGCATCATGTTAGGGGTTGGCACTACTCGGAATTCTGATTTATTTCTATTACGATTCCGCAAGTGCACGAATTCGTCATCAGTAATATATAAGATTGTCGAACCATAGGAACTGTTGATTAAGCACTAGAGATGTCGCAAAGTAAGTTCTCTAGACGATCGAAAGTTGGCTTTGGCGTTTGCAAACTAACGAGAGTGATTGAAGAGAGTAAGAGAAAGATGAGAGAATCGATCATGGAGGGAATTGAGATTTGGGAAATGGATTCTAGGATTTCGGGTTCGTTGTGGTGGAACCTGATGTATCATGTTCTATCTTTTCCTCATTGTCAATCGATATGCATTCACCGGAAGTTAAAGCTGCTATCCTTAAGCACTAAACGGAGAAGATCCCTGTGAAATCCTGTTATGGTTAATCCCTGTCACTAGGGTGCCTCGGTAGATCACAAGAATGCAAATCCAATTGGTATCATTAAGGATAGAGATAAGGGTTTAGTTCGGTCTCTTACTTCCTTATGGAGAAGTTGCCTCTCCTTTCAAGGGAGTATACTAGATGTCCGTGAATGAGTTACCCCTGTCACTAGGGCCCCTCGGGTGTACGATCTAAGATCCCCCTCTTTACGAAATTAGCAATTCTTACACAATCGATCAATATGAAGAGATAATCTCAGCAAATAAAGTAAAGCATACTTACAACCCTTGATGTGAGAAGAAGGGGAAGAAGAGATGCTTGTCGAGGTTTCCGATGTCTTGGGGATGCCTCCTTGCTCTGGAGATGGACGGAACGTCAAGGGACTGCTGTGGATGAAGCTCTAGGGTTTCCCCCGAAGGGGAGAACCCTTTCCTGATGAGAGGGACGAAGTCCTGAACCAAAGATGCCCCAAGAATAGAGCTCTTGATCCTTTTATACCTCCTCCAAGCTGCCCAGGAAAACCATGATTACAGGGGTCCGGTAAACTAAGTTTTTCACCCATTAAACCAGGTTTTCTTGTGACTTACCCTGAACTAAAGTTGTATCTCTTGAAATTATCTTCAATCTGATACTTGGATCGAGCCATGGATCCAACCGAACTGAAAGTTATGGCAGTTCAAAGTTTGGTTTGCAGTCTGGGCGGAGGTCCAGTTGAACCCGTGGTTGGGAGTCACGGGCATGCCATTTAGCACGGGTATACAATGCTTTCTCTCTGTTACATCTAAAAAAAGTTGTAGATCTTGAACTCAGCTACGTTTTGGTATAAAGAATATCCCAAAACTCCAACAGAACACAAAGTTATGGCAAAATTATGAACGGTCTGCAATCTACCCAGAATTCAGCACAGGCCTGTTTTGGCGTGGCACGACCTGTGTTCTTCGTCACACGGCTTCTTCTTGGGTTGAGTCACACGGTCGTGTTGCTCACACGACCATGGCCTTTTTCTTCTCTATCGAGGTCACAGGACCGTGTGAATCCACACGATTGTGACCTTTCTCTCCTCTAGATTGTTGGCACGACCATGCCATTTGGCACAGCCGTGTGTTGCTTGGCCACGGGATGTTGGCACGGCCGTGTGTCTCACACGGTCGCGACCCTCTTCAAATCTAGATTGCAGGCACGGTCGTGCCATTTGGCACGGCCTGAACATGCTAATGGTCACACGGCCGTGTGACCTACACGGCTCAAGCTCCTGTGTGCGTTTTTGCTCCACTTTTGCTCCAAATAGCGTCATGTCAATAAAAACAAGCAAAGAGCAGATCTCCAAACAAAATATAATGGAAGTATGACATTACAATGAAATAGGGTGCAATAAACATAGATTATGCCAATAAAATATAAATAGATGTGCGTCAAGACATGCATAAAAGTGTATATAATCTACGTACATCACACACCCCCAGACTTAAACCGTTGCTTGTCCTCAAGCAAAACCCGCAATCTAGATTTATGTGCATAGATGTCATGTAATAATCCCTAGTGAATCAATATAAACCTATCATATAGTTTCATTGATGAGTATAATACCAAAATTGTTTGATTGTGGCCTAAGTAGAAGTTCTCCGTGCTCAGTGTAATAAGTGGCTTAACATTTTCAAGTGTCAATCTCTAAACCAAGTCAATTTTTCATTTAACCGTGTTCCTCATACTTCCAGTGATAGGCACATACCTGCCACACGCAAGGTTCGTTCCCCTAAAAAATGCTATGCATCGTCTACACAAGATCTCAAAGGAATACTCAGTATCAAGAGAAACATAGTATTCATTTTCCCAATAACCTAACTCGGTCTCAAAGGGATGAATTGCTAGTTTCCACTCACGATAACTACTTTTTTATCCCTTATTTTTTTCCTTATTTTTTTTAATATTTGCAAAGTATCAAACTTTCATTTTTTTGGGGATTGATTTTTCCAAATGAGCTTACATGATCTGAGTTTATCCAGTAACCAAAATGTAGTTGAGATGTCACCATAAAAGCAAGAGTACTAGTCCGGTTCTATAAATCATGACTATTTTCAAAAATATCTACCATCAAAGTCAAACATAATGTGAAGAGATCCTAAAACTATGCCAACATTCAAATTCTTCTAGTAATAACAATGCTCACTTCATGCTACTATGGATAGGAAAATAAAGATCAATAGACATACTAGCATACCAAATCACACAACATAAATATCTAGATGAAACGTCCTAGTATTTTGTATTAAGGAACAAACAATCATGATATGATGAATGATGCAACTATAAAAAACTTATTATGCAAAAGAAATAAGCGAAAACTAAACTAAACCAAATGCATCTAATTCATCCCCCCAGACTTAAACTTTTCATTGTCCCAATGAAAACTAAAAGCAATGCGGAGGAGATTAAAAGTAAGAGAAGTTACCAAATGATGCGTGCCAAATGCCCATGTCATTAACTTCTCCACCATGTAGTTGCCCTCCTCCTAATTTTTGAATCCTATAAAAGAAAGTAGACAACAAAAATTAAGTAAAGGATACATGCTTATTATAAAGAAATGAAACTAGAAAGAACTAAAGACATGAATGAAAATGAAGAAAATGAACTTGGGTTGCCTCCCAAGAAGCGCTTGTTTAAGGTCATTAGCTCGACTACCTCATTAGATTCATCGAAATCTCGCTCTTGGAGGGGTAAGATATTTCATCACCCTCTTACCAAGGGCTCTTATTATGTAGGGAGCTTTCATCAAAAGAGCTACAGAGTAAAGTTTAACTCTTTCCATCTTTTTCTTCTTTGAAGTTCTTTCAGGTGGTCGAAGACGGTTCAGTCTGAGCTTCCACCTATGGGCCTCTTGAAAACCTACATACCCAAAAGAAAGGCAAACCTCCCACAAGCATGTAATATAATAAGGAACTAGAACCGTATTAGTATGAACTGAATATGTATTAAAAATTGAATCACATCCAATAAAATCAATTATAGGTACCTCTATAAAATTTTCCAAAAGATCACTAGAAATACTAACCTTGCATTATTGAGATGTACCTGAAAGTTTTAAACAAGTGGGCATGCCCCCTTCAAAATTATGTAGTGGCTCTAGCTCTGACTAAAGTGGTGGTGCTTCTGAAAGTGGTGATTCTTGGGGCTTTGCTTCCATTGTACAAGTCCCTACACATTTATCATCAACTAATTGCAGTCTTACAAATTCCATTGTATCAATTGGTTGTGCGACAAAAGGAGGTGATCCTTGGGGCATTCCCTCCATAGTACATGTCCCTACACTTTTATCCACCACATCATCATCATAAGTAGTGAAGAGTCCACTAACATCTATATCATCAATAGAAGAATCAATAGCTTTATTAGAAATTTGTAGTAATAGTTGTAAAGTTAGGATTACCCGTTGCACCATTAGCTCTTCAGAATCATGTGTTGTGGTCTTTATCTGACTTGGAGCAGGAATATTTGGGTTTTGAGAGTCCTCCAAGTGTATCAGCCCATCTGGTTGGGAATGATGTGATCTATCCAATGAAAAATCATCCTGAAACTCTGACGAACTTTGATTTACTTGGGAAATATGCTCAATATTTTATATGCAGTTGTAGTCCAAATTTTGATGGTCCATCCAAAATTGATTGTAATGTTGGTACGTGTCAGGATTCTGCTGCTGGGATAGTGACTGCTCATGTTGCTCAGGAATTAACTGGAGTTGATGGTTCTGGATTTGATAATATCCCCAGTCATAGTCATAAGTGTCAGGAACTTGCTCATATGTATCTTGATGTTGAGGTTGGAATAAGTGCTGAAGTTCCATGGAAGAGCTAGCAGAATTTTGGAAGAAGTGACATAAAACAGCTGGATGGGATGAACTGCCACAAGCCGTGCAGATATTATCAGTGGATTCTATGGGAGGGTCATCTTCCTTTTGAAAGAGGTGACATATGGTAGACAGATGAGACGTGCTACCACATCCTCCACAAAGGAACTCAAGTTGCTCATTTGGATTATAGCCTTTATCAATGGGAGATCTGGGTCTTACACTCATGGGTGTGAAAATTTCTCTTAAAGACCTACTTGACATGTTAGTGCTCAAGATATCTAAAAAAACAAGAAACAAAATGTAGAATTTAAATTGCAAGAAAAAGAATAAAAAATGTAGAATTTAAGGACAAGAAAGAAAATGCAAGGTTTTTTTTCGATTATGTATATGGAAAACAAATTACATTTTTTTTTGAATTATGAAAATGGAAAAATAAAAAGTATTCACAAGTCTAGATTAACTAAATTGCTAATCTACTAATGTTAATGCGAACAGTCCCCGCCAACAGCGCCAAAAACTTTTTATGATTCCGCAAGTGTACGGATTCATCGTTTGTAATATATAAGATTGTCGAACCACAGGGACTGTTAATTAAGTACTAGAGATATCGCAAAGTAAGTTATCTAGACGATCGAAAGTTGGCTTTGGCGTTTGCAAACTAACGAGAATGATTGAAGAGAGTAAGAGAAAGATGAGAGAATCGATCTTAGAGGGAATTGAGCTTTGGGAAATGGATTCTAGGATTTCGGTTTCATTGTGGTGGAACCTGATGTATCATGTTCTATCTTTTCCTCATTGTCAATAGACATGCATTCACTGGAAGTTAAACCTGCCATCCTTAAGCACTAAACAGAGAAGATCCCTGTGAAATCTTGTTACGGTTAACCCCTGTCACTAGGGCGCCTCGGTAGATCACAATGCAAATCCAATCGGTATTATTAAGGGTAGAGATAAGGGTTTAGTTCGGTCTCTTACTTCCTTATGGAGAAGTTGCCTCTCCTTTCAAGGGAATATCCTAGATATCCGCGAATGAGTTACCCCTGTCATTAGGGCCTCTCGGGTGTATGATTTAAGATCCTCTCTTTACAAAATTAGCAATTCCTACACAATTGATCAATATGAAGAGATAATCTCAGCAATCTCATGCATATCAAATAGAAATAAAGCAAGCAAAATCATCCAATAAGTAAAGGTATAAATATGAGTCTTACAACAAACCTGTTAGTGTGTTCACTTATGTGCCAAGACACTCCTTATGTATTTTGTCGATAATTATTTAATAAAGGCAAGTATTTATCATTAATTATTTACTTTTCTGTGCGTATATAATTAATGATAAAGTATCACAGATTAATGGGTATATTAATCTGAAAATAGTCCTTGATCGGATAGATATCTAGAGGGAACATGAACATCTAGATCAACGCTGAGTATGATTAGGTCGAGATAGACCGGGGGGATGGATATCCAAGTTGTACTTGGGGGTGCCTTGAGTTTAGAGGTACACTGGACACGACCTGCTCAAGAGGAGACCACATATTAAGTATCATTATTTATTCCTCTTATGAACGAGTGTAACTGATATTTTAACTTGAGACCTTCATTTATTCTATGCGTGGAGTTATGTACTTTGACGCCGTTAAAAGCAGTCTTTAATCGGATTGTGATTAATACGGTAGTTGGGTGTATGGCAAAGCGTAGAGAGAATAGTGTTGAGTCAATAGAGGATTCATCGCTTTCTTAGATTAGGAGTTAACATCTTGGTCGCTTGATAGAGATATTAGTGACTCAAAATCCATGGCCATGGGAGGAATGATTTATCATTCAAGAGGAGTCTATTATATATTGGAAATCAAGTAAAACAATTAATTTGGTAATGATGCATAATGTATAGAATTAATTGGGATGTAAGCTTAGATGAAGAGATTGAATTACACAGTAATCGGTTCATAGTGGTTTACAGTTTATGACTAATATTAATTTTATCGCGTTGGGTGGCTAAAAACTGTTGCTAGACGGTTACCTTAGTCTGTGTATGGATTTACATTGCCTTCGTGTATAAAACCTAGAGGGTCGCACACATAGCACGTAGACATGAACAATGGTATCGGAAGCTAGTCGAGATAAAGATCAAATATGGATTTATTTGATACAAATAAGAGAGAATTCGAATATCCATAATCATGATGATTAATGGAGAATTTGAAGAGTCATCATAATGATAATTAATGAAAAATTTGAAAAGTTATCATAATGAAGGTTATAAATGAAGAATTTATGGAGCCTATAACTCTTCATCTTCCTAATTAATGAAGATCATAAATGATGAATTTATTGAGAACTTAACTCTTCGTATTCCTTGGAGGCTATAAGTAGCCATCCTCGGAAAGATGCAAGAGCAGAATTGATTCTCTCCGAGTTTCCCTTATCAACTTCTTCTTCGTTCGGAAGAGATCGTAGTGCTTCCAAGGCTTTGTTGATCCAAGAGGCTAGCACCTAATGTATCGTGTCAAGTTCGTGATCTAGTGCGCGTGGATACCGCTAGAGGAGTCACACGTGGGGCTCTTATCTGTCTGTGATATTATTCACACCTATCGAGAACTCGAGGTATGTTTTACATTATTTTATGTAAAACTATATGCACCACGAAATATCCATGATTCAATATATGTCTTCTGTTGCGCTCCGAACCCAATAGTGGTATTAGAGCAAGGTTCGTGGTTGGATCATATAGTACGAAGCCGATTGTTTAAAATTTATTTGAAAAATCAGTGTTTCAAGAGATTTCAAATAAATCTTAATTTCTTTATTGCAAGTTATATGTTGTAACATTTCATAATAGAAATGAATTTTGTCTAAAACCTGTAAAGTAATATGTGTTGTAATTTGGATATAAATTCCTTATGACATAAGTAGATTAATATGTTAACATCCCCGAGACCTATTTGTCATAAAAGACTAAGAGGATTAATGGAGATAAATCTCGTAATGAGATTGTGCAAATGCACAAGAAGTTAATTATGGTGAGACATTTTAATAATTATAAAATCCCTTAAATATATTAAAGTCAAGATCTGTTAAAAGCCCTCCACTGATAACTATGATGATAGTTAGAGTTTTTACATAAGTCAATACAGCTCAGCTGTGGGCTTGTGTTAAAATATCTATAATTTATCATAATTATTAGTGGGTCGACTTAACTCAAATTTGTTGACTTGTTTAGCTCAGCTAAGGTTAACTGATTTCAGGGTAAGTGTTGAGAATATAAGGCTCAACAAGAACATACTGAAAGTCACATAGATTTGTGATTGACAAGTTAAGGCCTACTTGATGAATGTAGCATGTAGGTACAACTTAGCTGTGTGCATTCTATATGATTCAGGGTTTCGGTCCTATTAGGAATTGTTACCAACCAATTCCTTATTCTAACAGTGAGGGTTGTTGGACTTGAATAAAATAGTAGGAGTTATAAAAGACCTTTATTAAATATATTCCACAAATACTAAAACTCTGCTTTAAATTTTAGATGGCAAACACAAGTACCTTATCACTACGAAGTATTCTCGAGAAAGAGAATATCCTCCTTGGTTCCAACTACCTGGATTGGTATAGGAAATTGAAAATCGTCTTAAGACACGAGAGAAAAATTTATGTGCTCGAAGATGAACCACTGAAAGAGCCTACACCCAATGTTTCAGAGGAAGATCAGTCATATTATTCTCAGTATATGGAAGATGCACTGGATGTGCAATGTATCATGTTGTCTTCTATGTCTCCCGAGTTATAGAGACAGCATGAGAACATGAGTGCTAGGGAGATTGATCAACACTTGCGTGAGCTCTTCCATGAGAGTGCGAGAGTAGAGAGGTATGAAACCTCTCGAGCACTATTTCGTACCATGCTGGAGGAAGGAAACCAATTTGGGTCTCATGTACTCAAGATGATCGGGTGCATAGAGAGGCTCAAGAGCTTAGGTTCCAAGTTAGACCAGGACTTGGTTATTGACCTAATCCTGTTGTCACTACCTCCATCATTTTCTCAGTTTGTGTTGAACTTCAACATGAACAGCATGGACAAGAGTTTGACTGATTTGATGGTAATGCTGAAAACTGCTGAGAAGGATATGAAGGTAAATCCTTCACTGTATGCAATGATGGTCAGAAAGACTAACAAGCGCCCTAACACCGGGAAGTTCAATCCCAAGGCTAATGCAGTGAAGAATCCTAAATATCAAGCTCAGAAGAAGCTTAAGAAAGGGATGCAGGTACCCCAATCTGATGAGAAGGAGGTCATGTACTTTCATTTGGCAAGAAAGGTCACTGGAAGAAAAACTACTATATTTTCATGAAGAAGAATGCCAGTGGAGCGTATGCTTCAGGTATCTTTATAATAGAGTGCAATCTTTCTGTTTCTTCATCACGGGTCATAGATTCTGGAAGTAGTTCTCACATTTGTGCGAACATGCATGGTCCAAGTGACTTCAGATGGTTGTCTAAGGGCGAAATGGACCTACGAGTAGCTAATGGAGCGAGAGTTGTTGCGTTAGCTATAAGAACCTATTCAATAAATTTGCCTAGTGGACTTATTTTGAATTTAGAAAATTATTATTTTGTTCCTAGTTTCTCAAAGAATATCATTTCGGTGTCAAGTTTATACACCAAGGGATTTGTATTTTAATTCAAGGACAAGTTATGTTCCTTTTATTTGAATAATATATTTTATGGGAATGATTCATTGAATAATGGTCTTTATGTTCTTAACTTAGATGTACCGATCTATTGTATTGAAAGTAAGAAACAGAAATTACATGACTCAAACTGAACATATTTCTGGCACTGTAGACTTGGTCATATAACTCAGAAACGCATCGCTAGATTACTTAGTAATGGGTATTTGGACTCTTTTGAATTAGAGCCCATAGATACATGTGAAGCATGTTTACAAGGCAAAATGACCAAGAAGCCATTCACCAAGATAGGTGAACGGGCAAAGGAACTACTAGAACTCATACATAGTGATGTTGGTGGGCCATTGCAAGTTTAGGCTAGAGGAGCGTATACCTACTTCGTGACTTTTACTGATGATTCAAGTAGATATGGATATGTCTACTTAATGAGACATAAGTCTGAAACTCTAGAAAAGTTTAAGGGGTTCAAGAATGAGGTAGAAAATTAACATGGAAAGAAGGTTAAGGCCCTTCGGAGTGATCGAGGTGGCGAGTATCTAAGCCAAGAGTTCATTGATTACCTAAAAGAGTGTGGGATAATTTTCCAACTTACACCTCCTAGAATGTCGGAGTGGAATGGTGTTTCAGAGAGGAGAAATCGTACATTCATGGATATGGTTAGATCAATGATGAGTCATGCAAGTCTTCCAATGTCATTTGGGGTTATGCCTTAGAAACAACAGCACACACACTTAACCGAGTTCCAACCAAGACTGTAGATAAGACTCCTTATGAATTATGGTTTGGAAAGAAACCAAATTTGTCTTATCTTAAGATATGGGGTTGTGATGCTTATGTGAAGAATGAAAATTCTAATAAGTTTGCAGCAAGATTCATAAAATGTATATTAGTAGGTTATCCCAAAGCTACAATGGGATATTATTTTTATCTCCCAAGTGAGCACAAAGTTATTGTTGCTCGATATGCTACTTTCTTGGAAAAGGGATTTATTTCTAAAGAAAGTAGTGGGAGTAAAGTAAGTCTTGAAGAAATTATACAAACAGGTTGGAAGATGAACAATTGGATAATGAGACAGTGCCACAAGTACAAGTGTCTCCTTCATCTGATACTGCTCAAGAAATGCGAGATCAACATAAGTCTACGAGATCAACCGCTCAAGATTGAAAGGAAGATTTTAATTTTAGAGAAAACTTTCCTTTTTGTAAATCATCCACATGTTTTAATAGAGAGATTTTAATTTATAAAAGTTTCCTTTTATGAACAACCATGAAGGGAATTTTTAAAAGAGAAATTTTTATTTAAAAATATCTGGAAACAAATTAGGAAGTTTTATTTTGTGTTTAAAACTTTCCTTCCTTGGAGGATTAGATATGACTGGCCACATTAATAGAGAAAAGGATTTTTAATTAGTTATATTTTCCTTTTCAATGGCAAGGAAAATAAGGAAGTTTTTATTAAAACTTTCCTTATTTGCCAAGACCAAGGAATATAAAAGAGAGGGTAGAGGTGCCTCACCTCATAAGAATATACATCTAGTATTCCTCTCTTTTCTTCCTTGGTGTGGTCAGCCCTCTTCCTTCCCCTCTCTTCTTCTTCTTGTGGTCGAACCTCATCTTCTCTTGGAGTTCTTGTGGTGGCCGAATCTTGCTTGGAGAAGAAGGAGAGAAAGGAGGCTTTGTTTCTAGCATCCATTGGAGCTTGGTGGTAGTGGCAGAACCTCATCTTCTCTTGGAGTTCTTGTGGTGGCTGAAACTTTCTTGGAGAAGAAGGAAGCTTGGGTGGATTCTCATCTCGATAGATCATCGCCTACACGACGCCCGAGATAAGAAGAGAAATACGATAGAAGATCGTGAGGTCTATAAGCTATAAAAGGTATAACTAGTTGTTAGTTTCCGCATCATAACTAGTTCATCCTTTTATTTAGATCTTGAAATACCAAACACAAGAGGATAATGAATCTAGGTAATTGAATTTATGTTTTTGATTTTGTGTTTCTTTTGTTTTTCGAACTTGTGATTCGATTGATCTTTTGGTTAAACCTAGAGTTACTATAAGGAAATTAAATATTAAATTTCGTGAAAGACTTTGTCTAGGAAGTGGTGGATGCTCCCATACCCAAGAAGGTCTAGTGCCTCGCCATGTTTAACCTGGAAGCCGATCTCTGAAATTAATTTTAATTGAATTTGTAACATGGATGGATTTGGATCAATAATGTTAAGCATCGTTTGCGATCCAAGTCTAAACCTCTAAGAACAGATAAGTTGAATTTGGAATCAATAATGTTAAGTTCTGTTTACGATTCTAAATTTAATTTCTAAAGAACACAATAGGTTGTTAGAAATGGTTCAGGACTTGTATAAAATTTTTGTACAAGGGAACCAGTACGATATTCCGGATAGCAACCAATACCATCATGCATCGTCGTTCGGCGTTTCTTCCCTTTGTTCGATTGTGTACTTGTTAATGAATGCGTTGTCGCTCAATATGAGTAGGACTATGAAAAACTTATCACTTTGCGAAAAACCTCTAAGTATGTTCCCTGTATTCACGATTGCCAATGTAAAAGTCACCACTTGACTATTGATGTAGATAGGGATTTATAGTCGCCGCTCAACTATTGGTGAAGACTAGAGTTATAGTCACCGCTTGACTGTTAGTGAAGACTAGAGTTTATAGTTGTCGCTCGACTATTAGTGAAGACTAGAATTTATAGTCGCTGCTCGACCTTTGGTGAAGACTAGGGTTTATAGTTGTTGGGATATATACTATAAACCTAGCTTTTATATGAACATCTATTTTTTGAGATATTTTGAAATGAGAATCACTTTGGTCAAATGTTGCATTTTATATTTATTTATATGTTAATGAAGTTGTCCATTTAATTTATATTATAGATAACATGGTGTGTGGTGCCACACTGAAGATCATGTTATCGGTTCCTTATAAATTATAAATAGGAGCTCACAACCAAGATGGATAGGGACAAACCATTGGAACGATTGTAGTGTAATTTGGTATTAGTCTGTCTTGACTATAAAATTACATTAGTACACTATGTGTGTATTGAGCATGACCATTTGAGGTTGTTCGATTTATACTGACTGCATAAAAGAACAGAACCTTTGTTATTATTGATATGCGTTCTCTTAATTCAGATATAATAACAAGCACATATACTTAGTATTTATTTCTTTGCCTTATCAATGAGTGGGATTTATTCGTTAAATCAATAGGGCCGATGAGTTGGGAGATAGTAGTACCATTTATATGGTGTGTTGTTGATTATAAAAGAAAACTATATCCTATTTATTTAGGTTGATGATGTCCCCTTGAGGAGCTCATAAGGATTATCATGTAAACCCTACAGGTGTACTTAGTTCGACATGATAATAAGGTTGAGTGATACTACTCTTGAAGCTAGATGTTAATTAATTGAGTTATCAGTAACTCATTTAATTAACGGACATACGATATCTTAAACACAGGGAGATTAATACACTCATGATAAGAAGGAGCCCATATTGTAATATGGGATTGGTGCGTTAGTTTAATAATAACTCTTTAGTGGTATGAGTTATTATTGATGAACTTGAGTTGGGTGTTCAGGTCGAACACAGGAAGCTCAAGTTCATCAGGAGGTGAAAACTAATTCCTCCTCTCAGTCCCTATTATAGCCTCTACATAGCCTCGCATTCACTCTTTTGATTTTGTTTCCTACCCAAGAAAGGGGTCGGCCAAGCCTTCGTTGGTGCCCAAGCAAGGGGTCGACCAAACCAAAAGAAAAAGAAAAGAAAAGGAAGAGAAAAGAAAAGGAAGAAAGAAAAAAAAGGGAGATTTTTTCTCAATGGAATTAGAGATTTTTCTAAAAAGAATTATGTTGATTCATTCTTAGAAATTTTCTAAAAAGGATTATATTAATTCTTTCCTAAGAAATTTTTCTAAAAAGAATTATGTTAATTCTTTCCTAGAAATTTTTTCTAAACAAAAATTCTATTAATATTTCTCCTCTTTTATCTGGTGCCAAAGGTTATAAAAAGGGAGGAGGCCATGCCACCATAACCTAATCTCTCTTGAGTTGTTTTCCCTTGCTTGTGGCTGGCACCTCATCTCTTCTTTTCTCTCTTTTCTTTTCCCCTATAGCCGATGCCCACCTCCTCTCTTCCTCCTAGGGTCGGCGCTCCACCTTCTCATCTCTTCCTCCCTTTCCTCCTTCTAGGGTCGGCGCATATCTCCTTTGGTGGCCGGAGCTTGGAGGAGAAGAAGAAGAAGAGAAGAACCACCCTAGGTGGTAGGCGGTTTGGAGGAGAAGAAGAAGAAGGAGGTGCCCCTTTTCTTTGCATCTTTTTGTGGTAGGCGGCTTGGAAACAAAAGAAGGTTCGGGTGGTTTGTGTTGGTAGATCGTCGCTCACACGACGTCCAAGAAGAGGAGAGGAATACAGCATAAGATCAAGAGGTCTTTGTCTACGAAGAAAGGTATAACTTGTTATTTATTTCATAGCGCAACTAGTTATGTTTTCTTTGTATAGATCCTGAATACCAACATAAGAGGTAAGCGATCTTGTGCTTCGATCAAGGTGTGTTTTGGTCAATCAAGGACTTGCTTGATTGATCAAACACATGTCTGATTGAGCATGTAGGTTACTAGGAAAAGTTTTGTGCCTGTATAAATTTTTGTATAGGGGTTTTACACAGAACCGAATTCTGAGCGCCAACAATTGGTATCAGAGTAAGGTTTCTGCCTCTGTATGTTTGGTTTTCAGTTAAATTATGCACTGATCATATATAATTTAGGCAGGATAATAGTAAGATATGCAAAATAGATTAACTTTGTGGTTACAGGCATCCTAGTTCCAACTATTATGGACTATTGTGTTTGTATGTGATTTGAACCCTCGACCATGTCCAGAGTATTTTGTGTGTGCATGGTTGTAATTATTAAATACAGCCGGAGCTGTATTAGTTTATTTTACATTTTATTCAAGCTAGAATACATGTACATTCCTTCG
Source organism: Zingiber officinale (assembly GCF_018446385.1). Classification (NCBI taxonomy): domain Eukaryota; kingdom Viridiplantae; phylum Streptophyta; class Magnoliopsida; order Zingiberales; family Zingiberaceae; genus Zingiber; species Zingiber officinale. The sequence continues at coordinate 59,139,049 of NC_055995.1, read as the reverse complement.
TAGAATATAGGATCGATAAATGTAATTTTTTATTTCTTGTTGTTGTAGCTTGCTATGCGTGGTGCTAACTTGAGGACCGGAGGCGCGGTGAAGAAGGAAGCAAGATAGACATGATGACATAAACCCTAGGGCTGGTAGCTAGATTTTCTCCTCTTCACCTGTCTAGGGTTGGCATCAGTTAGATTTAGCGGCATACGGAGGACAGCTATGGATGAGGCCATAATAGTTGGAAAATTATTTTATCATATTTATTGCCCTTATGTGCTATGATGTGTATGCTTTTGTGTGCATGTGTGATATGTGTGCATGTTAAAATTCCTCGTTTAAATAACTAAGTGGGAGAGGGTTTATTTATTTAAATTCCACGTTCTCCATTACTGGTTTGTAAGTGATGCATTCAAACTTGCTCGTTGGCTTTAAGTGCCTTCCTCCACATCAGATGAGTTTGTTTGCAGATCCCTAGATCAAACTTCCTCTATGGATGATTATAGGAAATTATTTAGTTTTGTGTGATCTTCTCCATCTGAAGGGGCACAATCCTAATTAATGGACTAAGCATTAAGTAATGGTATACACTTAGGCACTTTTAATAGTATCCTCCCCATCAGAGTCGTTGCTATTATCTTGTGTGACCGAAGACAAACCAACTATTAATTTTATTTGTCATAAAGTTAAGTTGACAAGATAATAAAATTAATGGGTAAAACCTCCTCTTACAAATGTTTGAATTAGTATACGTCCACACTATCGTGACATACTAAATGCACGGTGTTTTGAGGTGTTAGTGAATTTAAATTATATTGTTCGAGGAATTAATATTATTTTAAATTCTAAACTTTTGACCAAATATTTTATTTTGTGATTCTCAGGATTTCAAAATGGTTTTCAATCCTCTTACTGTTATTTTAAAAGAAAACAAACTTACTGGTTCTAATTATATTGATTGGAAACGAAACTTGGACATTGTCTTAACTGCTGAAGGATACAAGTTCGTACTTCTTGAGGTCTGTCCTAACATGCCTGTTAAGGATTCTAGTGAAGAGGAGATAGAGAGACATAGGGAATGGGTCAAGGCAGATGAGATGGCGCGGTGTTACATTTTGGCTTCTATGTCAAATGTGCTGTAACATCAACATCAGGCCTTACCCACTGCCTATGACATAATGCTCAATCTCAAAGAACTCTTCGGACACCAGAATCGGACTACCAAGCAGGAGGCTATGAGAAACTTGATGACAACCACCATGACTGAGGGGACACCCGTGAGGGATCATATTCTCAAGATGATGGCTCATTTGAACAAAATACAAATCCTTGGAGCCTAAATCGATGGGGAAACCTAGGTCAATATCATTCTCCAAATGCTAACCAAGAGTTTTGAGCAATTCCGCCTGAACAATAATATGAACAAAAGGGCATATTCGTTGGCAGAACTTCTGACAGAACTCCAAGCAACAGAAGGGATATTTCGTCAAAGTTCTCAAATTCACAATGTTGAAAATGTTTATGGTTCTAAGCCAAAGGGCAGAAAGAAGAAGAAGAAACAAGTTGGTTCAGCAAAGAAAGTGATTCGACCTCAAGGGACTGGACCGCAAGAAGGTGTGAAGAAGTCGAAGGCCAAGTGCTTCACATGCAAGCAGTTTGGACATTGGAAGGTGGGCTGTCTAACAGAAAGCAGAACAATAAAGGTATATCTCATTCATTAGTTGTTGAAACATGTTTAGCGGTGTTATCTACCAGCACCTGGTGTGTAGATACGGGAATCACTGATCATGTCTGTAATTCATTGTAGGGGTTCTAGGAAACTCGACGACTACATGAAGGGGAGATCACCGTCTACATGGGAAATGCTATGAAAGTGGCGGCTGTTGTAGTGGGAGATGTTTATTTATCTTTTAATAGGAATAAAATATTGATTTTGAGAAATTGTCTTTACGTACCATGTTTTAGAAAGAACTTGATTTCAGTTTCTAAATTATTTATGGATGGATATTCTGTTTCTTTTTATGACAAAGTAGTTGTCAAGAAAAATAGGGCGGTTATCTATTCTGGTACGTTGGTTGATAATTTATATACTCTTAATCTAATAACTCCCATGATGCAACAAATGGAAATTAATAACACATCTTCTAATTCTAATAAGAGAAAACATCCTTCAAAAATGAACCAAACATATCTCTGGCATCTAAGGCTAGGTCATATTAACTTGAGTATGATTCAAAGGTTAATAGCCGATGGACCTTTGGGTTCATTGGTGGTGGAAAACTTTCCAACCTGTGAGTCTTGCTTGGAAGGAAAAATGATCAAGAGGCCTTTTAAGGCACAGGGGTATAGAGCCAAAGAAGTGTTGGAATTGGTTCATTCTGATTTGTGTTGGTGTGGGAAGCATCCGACGATCGAACCCAAGTTTTGATAATGGCAAAGGAGTCAAAGTTAAGCTTATTTGTGATCTAACATGTCTGATGGAGATTGCAGGAAAGCACTAACTGTGATTAGGTAAGGTGAAAATCCTAAGGGGCGGTAACCTTAGGTCCTAGGGGGTGGTAACCCTAGGTGGAGGAAAACCCTAAGGGGCGGTAACCTTAGGTCCTAGGGGGTAGTAACCCTAGGTGGAGGAAAATTCTAAGTGGGGGTAACCTTAGGTCCTAGAGGGTGGTAACCCTAGGTGGAGAAAAATCCTAGGGGGTGGTAACCCTAGGTCCTAGGGGGTGGTAACCCTAGGTGGAGAAAAATCCTAGGGGGTGGTAACCCTAGGTCCTAGGGGGTGGTAACCCTAGGCAGAAAGTCCAGTGGGTCTGGAGGACCGGATTGACACCAGGTAATCTCTCTTGAGGGGAGTAGGTGAGGACGCGTTCCCCGCAGAGGGAACAGTAGGCGTCGGGTCGACCTAGGGTTTCTGGTCGGAGATCCGAAGTCAGACACGGACAGTCCGATGACTGTCACACTCTATATTCATACTGTTATTTATGTGCTAACATTGTCTTGCAGGGTATATTGTTGTTTTGGGACTAACATGTCTTGCAGGTATAAAAGGAATAAGCTAGGCCTCAGATGAACAGTGTCCGAGGCGCCTCTATGGAGCCTGGAGGCGCCTCGAGTGCAGAACGTGAGCTGGTCGCGAAGCAGCGCTGGAGGCGCCTCGGATGGAGCTCGAGGCGCCTTGGACCAGAGATTGGAGGCGCCTTGGATTGGCTTGAAGGCGCCTTCAAGTGGATGAGTTGCGACCAGGTCTGTTCTGATCCACGCGGCTGACTCGGCTTGTTGGAGAGCCTTAAATGGTGTTGGAGGCGCCTCCAACAGTGCATAAAAGGAGCTCTCGAGCAGCAAGTTAATTCATCAATTCTCAAGTTACTCTTGTGCAACAAGCTGCTCTAGAAACGTTTTGACAAAGCTGCGACTTGACACCGATGACCCGGAGCTCCGAATCATCAGTTTTTCTATTGTCGTTGGTAAATCTAAGTTGTTTTTAATTGTACTTACAGTTGTAACATTTTCATGAGATTATAAGTGTTGCCCGACGTAAACGCTCAACAAGCGTGGGCATTGGAGTAGGAGTCACCACAGGCTCCGAACCAAGTAAACAGCTTGTGTTCGTGGGTTGTTCTTTTTCTATTTCCGATGCATCTACTCGAACATTTTTCAATTACGAAATCGAAAGTGAAAGCCACGAGCGCTATTCACCCCCCCCCCCCTTCTAGCGCATCTCGATCCAACAATTTGTGTGGACCTATGACTGTCCAGGCGAGAGGGGGTTTCAAATATTTTGTCTCTTTTATAGACGACTATTCGAGATACGGGTACATTTACTTGATCGCTGTAAGCCTGAGTGCTTTGATAAGTTCAAAGAGTACAAGGCTGATGTGAAGAAACGTCATGGTAAAAGTATCAAGACACTACGGTCTGATCGTGGTGGAGAATACCTCTTAGGAGAGTTTAGGAGTTACTTATCAAAGGTCGGGATTCAATCCCAACTATCTGCACCTGGTACACCCCAACAGAATGGTGTGGCAGAACGAAGGAATATGACTCTTATGGAAATGGTTAGATCGATGATGAGTTATTCAGAATTACCAAATTCATTTTGGGGATATGCTCTAGAAACGACGATGTACATTCTGAACTTGGTACCTTCTAAGTCAATACCCTCTACTCCCACAAAATTATGGAATGGACGTAAGCCTAGTCTAAAACACATTCAGATTTGGGGTAGCCCAACACATGTGCTTAAGGGAGATGCTGATAAGTTGGAATCGCGTACACAAGTCGCTTGTTTGTAGGTTATCCTAAAGGAATGAAAGGTGGTTTGTTTTATAGTCCCAAAGATCAGAAGGTCATTGTTAGTACCAATGCCCGATTTTTAGAAGAGGACTATGTAATGAACCACAAATCCATGAGTAAAATTGTTCTTGAGGAAATAAGAGAGGACACGTCTAATTTAGTACCAACAGTACAAGATGAGATAACACACGAAACTACAACACATGTCACAAATGATGCACAATTACAAGTAGTGCCTCATCGTAGTGGGAGAGTTGTTAGGCAACCTGATAGATTCATGTTTTTGGGAGAGTCTTCGGACTTGATCCCTGGTGAACATGAACCTGATGTTGGAGCAATCCCAATGGTTCGTGGGACCATGTGTTTTGGTGTTTGGGCAAAGGGTTTAAGTTAGGTTTACCCTTGTTATTTGATATGTATACTTGAGTTGTGCAGGACTGCAGGTGACACATGTGACTCAGGTTGACGGCTTCGGGTCCGGTGAAGGATGGAGCATCCGAGGGACCATGGACAAGGCAGCAAGGACAATGGCCGAGGGAAGAGACTTCGAGGCATACGCGAAGGATGGCATTGGAGACAAGTCGCGGGCTTGGATGCATCCGAGGGACGAGAGCCAAAGGAAGTAGGCTTGAAGGCAAGAGGTCAAGGCTGCAAAGAAGAGTCAAATGAGTCATGAGGGTACGAGTGCATGAGATATTGTACTCGAAGTAAAATCCTAGTTTTAGGGTTCTACTGTAGCGGCACGGTAGCAGTTACTGTAGCGCACTGTAGCAGTTACTGTAGCGTACTGTAGCAGTCTGCACTGTAGCAGATAGCCGTTGAGAGAGCCGTTGGGCTGGCATCAGTCGACTGGTGCAAGGACCAGTCGACTGGTAACGGGCAAATCAGGTTCTGATTTGTTCCAAGCTCTATAAGAAGGAGCTTGGTATGGCCGGCCAAGGCGACGAAATTAGACTTGGTTAAAGCCTAATTAGTAGTCACCAAAGTGCTCAAGGATCTCTTGTGTCCAAGTGTTCTTGGTTGAAGTTGTGGTGAGGTTTCTCCACCCACAAGGAGCGGTTTGAGCTAGCCGGAGTTTCCGGGGACTAATCCACCGACGGATTGAGGGATCGTCCACCTTACGGACACGCCGTGGAGTAGGAGCAAGTTATCTCCGAACCACGTAAACGAACGTGTTAGCGGTTTGCATTTCCATTCTTGTATTTAGTGTTTAGCTTTCTATTTTGTGTTTGTTTGCATTCCGTTGCGCTAACATCATAGGAAGCAACGATTTGGGGGTGTCGTCTATCCAACCCCCCTTCAAGCCGGCCACCCATCCTCCAACAAGTGGTATCAGAGCGAGGTCGCTCTCTATTGGACTAACCGCCAAGGAAGCAAAGATGACCGGCTTGATTGAACCGCCAAAGCTTGAAGGTAGAAGCTTATGGGACATCACATATTGGATGATGAAGATGGAGGTCTTCTTCAACACGGATTGGAACACCATGATGGTGGTCAAAGAGCCGTTTGAAGTCCCGAAGGACAAGAAAGGGAAGAAGCTCCGACCACGACATTGGACGGAGGAGCAAACCTCTCGGTCAAAGGCAAACGACAAGGTAATATCTATATTAATTGATATTTTACCTTATGACGTAATGAGCCTTGTAGGTAAATACGAGAATGCTCACGATTTGTGGAGCAAGATAAAGAAGGCTCAATGAGAAGAACCTATGCATACACAAGAAGAAGAAAAATCCGAAGAAACGGATGAAGAAGCTCAAGTAGAGGAGGAGCAATCGGAAGGTGAAGAGCACTCAACTTCCGAGGAGAAAGAGGAGAAGGATGAAGAAATGCCATCCACTAGTGTGGATGAGGAGACATCCTCAAAGGTTGAAGAACAATTCAAGACAAGCGAAGAAGAAGAAGTCTTGGAAATCAACCTAGCAAGCACCTCCACCGAAGTGAAGTCAAAAGACCATATAATATGCTTCGGGTGCAATGAGAAGGGGCACTACAAGAGTAGATGTCCATTGGGTAAGAAGAAGGTAACTCCTAAACCCAATCAAGTTATTTTGAATACTAACATGGGTTGTAGGAATAAAGAAGCCCAAAAGAAGGAGAAGAAATGGCACATAGTGTGTTTCACGTGTGGTGAGCGGGGTCATTACCATACCAAATGCCCAAAGAAGAAAGAAATCAAGAAGTTGGCGCATTTGAAGAAATGGGAGAAGAAGAGAAGCAAGAGTCAAGGGGGAGCTTCAAGGGTAAGGGAGGTATACCCTAACTTGAAGGTTAATTCAAATTTAAACTCCTCCATGCATGCTAGGAAAAATAATGTTAATCATTATATGCCCATACAAAATTTTGGATTTAGATATCATGATCGGAATAGGGTAAATGTGGATCATAACCCTAGGAAATCTATGCATGATAAATTTAGAAATGGTAGACCTAAGGAGACCCAAGGCATTAATCCCAAGAAGGGGAGACATATGCCTAGAAAGGGTAGGTCTAGGAATGTCCAAGGTGGACATGTTGACTCTAGGGTTAGGAACCTAGAAAGGGAGAATCAAGCTTTGAAGGCAAAGCTTGATGGTTTAGAGAAATTTCTTAAGAGATTCACTATTGGATCTAAAGGATTAAATATGGTGTTGGGTAGTCAAAGACCCAATAATGATAGATCGGGTTTGGGATACCAATCTAGTCCCTCCAAGGTCAAAAGGAGACCATGTGCTAGGGTGGCACATGATAAGGGCAAGGGAGAGTCATCCAAGGCCAATAAAAAGAAATATTCTGGGGTTGCATATGATTATGGCAAGGATGATGTGTCCAAGGTCAAGAAGATAAGGAGATCTTCTAAGGGACATCATTGTGGTTTGGTCACAATAGATGAGTCACCTAGGGAGGTAACTAAGGTAAAGAGCTCTAGGGGGAGCTCCAAGAGTCAATTTGGGACCCATGGTCAATGGATCTCAGGTGGGTTCTACTTGGGGATCTAGAGGAGCCATGGAGTGTGCCAAATGGTTTGGAGACGGACTTGAGTCTCAAACCTAGGGTTTTGGCACAATTGGGTTATGTTTCATGCAAGAAATATGACAATTGGGGTCATATTGCATGATAATTAGTTTTGGATGTATAGATGCCATATAAACCAATGCTAGGGATGCATTGTGGGTTGGTATGGGCAAATACATCAAAAGGAAGCCAAAACTAGGACTTTAGGTCAAGGTTCAATTGAACCATTTAGCTAGTTTTGGATTTTGTGTCAATCTTGGGATTGGTGATAGATACATTTTGTAATGTATTTTTCCCAAGTAGACAAGGGTACAATAGACCTCTCCACAAAATTTGGGAATTTTTGGAGGTCTAGGGAATTTCTGGTGTATTTCTGAAGTTGGCCTGAAAAGGCTGATTTTTGCAGAATTAAGGTACCAGTCGACTGGTGCAGATACCAGTCGACTGGTAATAGTGTTTTTGAGCACAGAATGTCTCTGTAAGCTCATTTTATCGATACCAGACGACTGGTGCCGATACCAGTCGACTGGTAACAGTAGATTTCGACCACAGAATGGTTCTGTCGAAGGGGGCAGTCGACTGGCACTTGGGGCAGTCGACTGATACCAGTCTGAAACTGTTTTCAGCATTGGTTTGTGACCATGTCAACTCACTTAAATGTATGGGATCCAAGGGGGATTAATACATGAGTTAAGGGTCAGTTTGGATGATAAGTTTTCAACAATTGGGATATTGTTGGAGAACTTTTTGGATGTTAGGCAAAGGGGGAGAAGTAAGATTTAATTGGGAAAACCTTAAGTTCCTTTGCGTAGGGGGAGCCTTGGGATAGGTTCTTAAAAAGCCTTGTGATAAAATCCTAGCTCAATGGGGAGCGTAGGTGTAGGGGGAGCCTTGTGATAGGTTCCAATGCATGTTTGCATTTTGTTTCGGCGGTTGCCAAGTGTGTAGCCTTGGCAACGTAAGTCCATTCGGCGGTTGCCAAGTGTGTAGCCTTGGCAATGTAAGTCCATTCGGCGGAGTAAGTCCAAGTGTGTAGCCTTGTCATCGTAAGTCCATTGTATTAGCATGTTTATTTGCTATTTGTTTTCCCTAACTTAAACGTATTGCCAAACACCAAAAAGGGGGAGATTGTTGGAGCAATCCCAATGGTTCGTGGGACCATGTGTTTTGGTGTTTGGGCAAAGGGTTTAAGTTAGGTTTACCCTTGTTATTTGATATGTGTACTTGAGTTGTGCAGGACTGCAGGTGACACATGTGACTCAGGTTGACGGCTTCGGGTCCGGTGAAGGATGGAGCATCCGAGGGACCATGGACAAGGAAGCAAGGACAATGGCCGAGGGAAGCGACTTCGAGACATACGCGAAGGATGGCATTGGAGACAAGCCGCGGGCTTGGATGCATCCGAGGGACGAGAGCCAAGGAAGTAGGCTTGAAGTGAAGAGGTCAAGGCTGCAAAGAAGAGTCAAATGAGTCGTGAGGGTACGAGTGCATGAGAGATTGTACTCGGAGTAAAATCCTAGTTTTAGGGTTCTACTGTAGCGGCACGGTAGCAGTTACTGTAGCGCACTGTAGCAGTTACTGTAGCGTACTGTAGCAGTCGACTGGTGTATGGACCATTGAGAGAGCCGTTGGGCTGGCACCAGTCGACTGGTAACGGGCAAATCAGGTTCTGATTTGTTCCAAGCTCTATAAGAAGGAGCTTGGTATTGCCGGCAAAGGCGACGAAATTAGACTTGGTTAAAGCCTAATTAGTAGTCACCAAAGTGCTCAAGGATCTCTTGTGTCCAAGTGTTCTTGGTTGAAGTTGTGGTGAGGTTTCTCCACCCACAAGGAGCGGTTTGAGCTAGCCGGAGTTTCCGGGGACTAATCCACCGACGGATTGAGGGATCGTCCACCTTACGGACACGCCGTGGAGTAGGAGCAAGTTATCTCCGAACCACGTAAACGAACATGTTAGCGGTTTGCATTTCCATTCTTGTATTTAGTGTTTAGCTTTCTATTTGTGTTTGTTTGTATTCCGCTGCGCTAACATCATAGGAAGCAACGATTTGGGGGTGTCGTCTATCCAACCCCCCTTCAAGCCGGCCACCCATCCTCCAACACCTGATCCCTGGACATATGATGAAGCACTCCAAGATAAAGATGCAGCATCTTGGCAAAGTGCAATGAACTCTGAAATAGAATCCATGTATTCTAATCAAGTCTGGGAGCTTGTAGAACCACCCAATGGTGTAAAAGTCATTGGATGTAAATTGGTCTACAAAAGGAAAAGATGAGCAGACGAAAAGGTGGAAACCTTTAAAGCAAGGCTTGTTGCAAAGGGGTATACTCAGAAAGAGGGAATCGATTATGAGGAAACTTTTTCGCCGGTATCCATGCTTAAGTCTATCCGGATTCTTTTACCTATTGTTGCTCATATGGATTATGAGGTTTGGTAAATGGATGTCAAGACAACTTTCCTTAACGGAAGTCTTGAAGAAAACATCCATATAAAGCAACCAAAGGGGTTTATTGCAAAGGACAAAGAGCATCTTGTATGTAAGCTCAATCGGTCTATTTATGGACTGAAGCAAGTTTCGAGATCTTGGAACATACAGTTTGATGAATTAATCCAGTCTTATGGATTCATTCAGTGTCCAGATGAGGCTTGTGTATACAAGAAAAGTGACGGAAACGTGGTGACATTTCTTGTACTATATATAGATGATATTTTGCTCATTGGCAACAATGTCAAAGTGTTGTCAGATGTAAGGGTATGGTTGTCCAAGCAGTTTGATATGAAGGACTTAGGAGAATGTGAACATATTATTGGGATCAAAGTAATAAGGAATCGCGAGAAAAGGATATTGTGCTTATCCCAAGCTTCATACATCGATATTATCCTAGCTCGTTTTAGAATGCAAAACTCCAAGAATGGTTTTCTACCTTTTCGGCATGGAGTACCTTTATCTAAAGAGATGTGTCCTAAGACATCAAAGGAGATAGAGGACATGAAGGTAGTTCCTTATGCTTCGGCTGTAGGATACCTAATGCATGCAATGCTATGTACGAGACCGAATAGCTGTTTTGTCATGGGCATGGTTAGCAGATATTAAAGTAATCCAGGACAGGGACATTGGACTGCAGTAAAGCATATATTGAAGTACCTGAGAAGGACTAGAGATTATATGCTGGTTTACCAGGTAAATGATTTGCTCCCTGTGGGTTACACGGATTCTGACTTCCAATCAGATAGGGATAATAGTAAGTCAACCTCAGGATATGTGTTTACTTTGGGAGGTGGAGCCATAACATGGAGGAGTGTTAAGCAGAAGTGTGTTTCGGACTCCACCATGGAAGTTGAGTATGTGACAGCCTCTAAGGCAGTCAAAGGAGTATGGCTCAGAAACATCTTGATGGATTTAGATGTGATTCCTGGTTTGCCCAAAATTATCACAATTTATTGTGATAATAGTGGTGCAGTAGCAAACTCGACGGAACCACGAGCCCATAAGGCAAGTAAACACATTGAGCGCAAGTATCACCTGATACGAGACGTCATAAAGCGAGGAGAAGTTGTTGTCGCCAAGAATGCATCAACAGATAACCTGGCAGATCCTTTCACTAAGGCCCTTACGGCGAGAGCTTTTGGTGGGCATGTTGAGGGGATGGGAATCAGATGTATGACAGCATATATGGTAGCATAGTCTTTTAGTATAAGTGGGAGATTGTTGGGATGTATACTATAAGCTTAGCTTTTGTATGAACATATATTTTGGAGATATTTTGAAATGAGAATCACTTTGGTCAAATGTTGCATTTTATATTTATTTATATGTTAATATAGTTGTCCATTTAATTTATATTGTAGATAACATGGTGTGTGGTGCCACACAGAAGATCATGTTATCGATCCCTTATAAATTATAAATAGTAGCACACAACCAAGATGGATAGAGACAAACCATTGGAATAGTTATAGTATAATTTGGTATTAATCTGTCTTGACTATAAAATTACACTAGTACACTATGTGTGTATTGAGCAGGATCATTTGAGGTTGTTCAATTTATACTGACTGCATAAAAGAACAGAACCTCTGTTATTATGGATGTGCGTTCTTTTAATCTCAATATAATAACAAGCACGCATACTTAGTATTTATTTCTTTGACTTATCAATGGGTGAAATTTATTCGTTAAATTAATAGGGTCGATGAGTTGGGAGATAGTACCACTTATATGGTGTGTTGTTGATTATAAAAGGAAATTGTGTCCTATTTATTTAGGTTGATGATGTCCTATTGAGGAGCTCATAAGGATTATCATGTAAACCCTACAGGTGGACTTAGTTCGACATGATAATAAGGTTGAGTGGTATTACTCTTGGAGCTGGATGTTAATTAATTGAGTTGTCAGTAACTCATTTAATTAAGGGACATACGATATCTTAAACACAGGGAGATTAACGCATTCATGATATGAAGAATCCCATATTATAATATGAGATTGGTGCGATAGTTCAATAATAACTCTTTAGTGATATAAGTTATTATTGATGAACTTGAGTTGGGTGTTCGGATCGAACACGGGAAGCTCAAGTCCATCAGGAGGCCAAAACCAATTCCTCCCATCGGTCCCTATTATAGCCTCTGCGTAGCCTCGTATTCACTCGTTTGATTTTGTTTCCTACCCAAGAAAAGGGCCGGCCAAGCCTTGCTTGGTGTCCAAGTAAGGGGCCGACCAAACCAAAAGAAAAAGAAAAGAAAAGGAAGAGAAAAGAAAAAAAAGAAAGAAAAAAAAGAGGAGATTTTTTTTCAACAGAATTAGAGATTTTTCTAAAAAGAATTATGTTGATTCTTTCTTAGAAATTTTCTAAAAAGAATTATATTAATTCTTTCCTAAGAAATTTTTCTAAAAAGAATTATGTTAATTCTTTCCTAGAGATTTTTTCTAAACAAAAATTCTGTTAATATTTCTTCTCTTTTATCTGGTGCCAAAGGTTATAAAAAGGGAGGAGGCCATGCCACCATAACCTAATCTCTCTTGAGTTGTTTTCCCTTGCTTGTGGCTGGCACCTCATCTCTTCTTTTCTCTCTTTTCTTTTCCCCTATAGCCGATGCCCACCTCCTCTCTTCCTCCTAGGGTCGGCGCTCCACCTTCTCATCTCTTCCTCCCTTTCCTCCCTCTAGCGCGGATGCATATCTCCTTTGGTGGCCGGAGCTTGGAGGAGAAGAAGAAGAAGAGAAGAACCACCCTAGGTGGTTGGTAGTTTGGAGGAGAAGAAGAAGAAGGAGACACCCATTTTCTTTGCATCTTTTGGTGGTAGGTGGCTTGGAAACAAAAGAAGGTTCGGGTGGTTTGTCTTGGTAGATCGTCGCCCACACGACGTCCAAGAAGAGGAGAGGAATATAGCAGTAGATCAAGAGGTCTTTGTCTACAAAGAAAGGTACAACTAGTTATTTATTCCGCAGCGCAACCAGTTATGTTTTCTTTGTATGGATCCTGAACACCAACACAAGAGGCAAGCGATCTTGTGCTTCGATCAAGGTGTGTTTTGGTCAATTAAGGACTTGCTTAATTGATCAAACACATGTCTGATCAAACATGTAGGTTACTAGGAAATGTTCTGTTCCTGTACAATTTTTTGTACATGTGTTTTACACAGAACGGAATTCTGAGCACCAACAATAGTTGTCGCTCGACTGTTGACGTAGACTAGGGCTTAAAGTTGCTGCTCGACTTTTAACTTGGCTGAATGACACAAGAGATTAGAACACTTAGGATTTTTATTCATTGTCTTCCTGCATCCACAAGACCTACACTTACACAAGTACATTCGGTTTAACAACGCGCCTCTCACCCGACCCTATATGATTGGAGATGGTTCACACTCCAAGGCCACTCGATCTTTTGCCCATCTTCGTCTTGTAGGTAGTAGGCTCCCGAGTGGAGCTTCTAAATGACTTTAAAAGGTTCTCCCCATGGAGCCTCCAATTTGGTGACGTTGCCAACCGACTTTATTCGTTTCCACACTAGGTCACCGACTTGAATGATCTTGAGATCACCCTCTTATTGTAGTTTTACCTCATTCGCTGCCTATACGCCATCAGCTAGATGGTTGCCTTATCCCGCGCTTTGTCCACCAAGTCAAGCTCCATGAGTCTCCGCTCGGTGTTCCCCTCGTCGTAAAGTTACACCCGATCGGATTCTACTCTGACCTCCACTAAAACTACCGCTTCTCCATACACTAGATGAAATGGTGTGATGCCAAACTAAGTAGTGCTTAGGCAGAGGGTCATCTAAGATTCCCTGAGAGGACTGTTGATTGATCCATTCGAACGAATCATCATTCCTTGGTGCTTTTACTTTACATGTGTCCCGAATGGGCACGTTATCCAATGAGAATGCTCGTTCCTTATCTTCTCAGCCAGGCTTCTCTGATGGAGTATAGAACAATGCTCGATGGGAGGGGATTGGCGCATTGGGCGTGTCTCTGTATGTGCTGGTCAGCTTTTTACTCTATCCCCAAACGGGTACATGCTTTGCTCAGTTTCCATATCCGGCTGGATGATCTGCTACTGAGGCCTATAACTGGCGATCAGCTAGTGCCTATTGCTATTGTTGATCTACTATTTTTGCTGCTCGGTCTTGTCTCAGCGTATCCAGCTCCTCCTTTGTTAAAGTAACCATGGCGAGTCATCTAGCGTCCTCCATCCTCGCATTTCAGATTCAGGCTATGTACCCATAGACGACGCCAATATGATCCTGTCCGAAAATTGTGGAAATGAAAAGTTGGGGATGTGGCTATTGCGTTGATTGGATATAGACCACGCTCTGATCTGCAAGCACAAGAAATGTCAGTGTCGAGCCAGGGAAATGGTCCCCGACATTGGCCCTCCGACACTCAAGTCAGTTATCCGCATGAAGAAGAAGACAGAACATTAGTGGCGCAAGCATAAACAGTGAATAATGCGTACCTGCGCCGGTGTATGCACCTCCTTTATATAATGCCCTAGTGGGTGATGTGCATGGTTTTCAAGGCAGGGCACGTTCTCCCATTGGTTGCGGACATGTTCCCCAATTGGCCCTGGACACGTGGTTATGGACACATTCTCCAATTGGTTGTGACCACGTCCTCTGACTTGTCCGTCGTACGATCCGTCTATTGACCATGTCTCATGTCGGTGGCGCAATCTCCCAAAAGTATATCCAAAGACACGTTAGCATTCTCGTTGATTGGCCGAGCGGGATAGTCGCTCGGCCAAGTACTCCTCCTTTCGGAAAGACTCGGCTGCTCTTCCATATAGTGACGAGTTTCGGTGGTACATTCTTACCCGACCAGAATAATGTTTCGGTCATCTCCAGGCTCCTTTGCTCTGTGACGAATTTCTGGTGATCTTGGTTACGCGGGCGCTTCGTTTGGCCCTCCTCTTTGCCAGTTGGGCAACATATGTCCGATCAACCCCTGATGTAGGGCTCCGTTTGACTACTCTTTGGTGGCCCTGTCAATCCTCTGACGTTGACATCCTTGACTTTGACCTCCTTTGACCCATACTTAGTGTGCCTCCTTTATCGCCTCATCAACTTAGATCAACTTAATTGGCAAGTGATCGACCAATGGTTTGATTGACTAATTATGGAACTTGGATTATATTGTTATGGATTTATTGATTATGCCAATCAAAAAACTAGACCAGTAATCCGACGTGGCTTACATTTCATCTTATCACAAATTCAACTCGATCGAATGGATCTGTATACATAATTATGGTTGGTCATGTTACTCGTTCAATTGATTGAGTTAACATGGCTGAACAATTGGATTACTTAATCAATATGACTCAAGAATCATGTTAGCTGACTCAACATTGTTTGATCAATTGGGCTCTATCGAACAAGTGAGATCGATGAAGTTAACTCAATTCATTAGAAGCTGATTTGGTCAACTTATTTTGACTTATTGTTATAGTGTGATTAAATCTTAAAATTGGGGTCAACCAATTCAACTAGACAAGTATCTCAAGTTGTGTAATTTTATCAATTGGGTTGATGGTCAACTCAATTTCCATATATTAGATCCATGGAGAAAACTGCCTCAATTTTTGATCTGTCTTGAACAGGGACGTCAACTCAGCTCAAACTGTTAGGCTTAATAATTCAAGTTAGACCCAACAACCCGGTTAGGCTAATTTGATCAACTTGGTGCACATTTCATGTTTGTCTTTTTCGTTTATTTATATTTAAATATTTTTTTAATGATGTCCATTTAGTATTTTGTCTTCCATGCACGGTAAGAATGAACAAATTGTACTAATTCCATGAAATAGTACACTATGAAAAGAGACGTAAATGAGACCATGGAGAACATGAAAACATTAATGACCTAGAACTCACAAGATGGTTAACCCAGGAGGAGGATTTAAGGCCACAGAGGATTTCCTCTATAGTTGTAGTGATTAATTGGGTCAGCTATGCCAAGTTGAAGTTCAGCTAGCGTCATGACCTCGAGGTGTTAGATTGGGGCTGGTTGAGTAGACTAGTGGAGGATCCATGATCTTCTTGATTAATTCTTTCTGTAGTCACCATTACAACGTCTTAGCTCTATTTAATCAATTTTCCACGTACACAAAAATGATGTCATAGATCCAACAATGAGGAAGTATGTCAAAATAGACAGCGACATTGACAAGGTTGGATGATGTAAATATCTGGGGGCGGAGGCATCTTTGGGTGAGGGTGGGCTCTAGGCCCATAAAAAAAAAATTAATAACTGTGATGCTTATTAATATTTTTCTCTCAACCTCACAATTAATTCATGATCACTCCCGTGAGTCCGTGAGTCCCATTGATTTATTTTTCTCTCCTTATCTTTAATTTCATTGGTTCAAATCGAAATTATTTTATTTTGACATTCTTAAATTAAAATCAAACAAAATTTAATAAGTTAAATTGATTAAAATGATAGAGGATATTTTTTGAGAAAACTTTTTTTCCTCTTTTTCTTTTCGTTTTTTATCTCCCACGTACGCGGCAAGAAACTCCCACGACTTACGACGCTAACCTTTGCTTTATTATTATTTTTTCTTTTTCCTCTCTCCTTTTCTTTTCCCCATTGTAGCCTACTCCATTCTTCTCCAACTCCAAGAGATGTAATCTTGCTATTATTTTTTCTTCATTTCCAGCAACACAACAACAGCAACCCTAGCTGATCAATCCTTCTTCCGATCAATCCTTCTTCCTCTTCAAATAGCAGTAGTTACTGCACTCTCCTAACCCTCTACCGCATAGCAATATCTTGTTGCCCTCATTCAACCGCAACAGTAATTAGCTTTTGGATGATCAACAATAGCTTTTTCTAAGATTTTATTTATCCTTTAGCAAAAACAAGAATAGTAGTTTTCTTCTCTTATTCTAGCCAAACTAATGATAAGTTTTTTCTTATTTTCTTTCTCCAACAGCAACATCACAAATTCATTATTTCATTGGTGGAAGGAGGGTTGTGAAGTATATATAATCCAGGTTGCCACTTAAATGAGTTAAATAGAAAGTATTGATTGCTAGTAGCATATATTGTATCGGAAATTAGAATCGGTTGATATAGAGAGATTACAATTTGATTCCTCAAGTTTAATTTTAGTTATTTCTTATAATTTCATGTTACTATCATTATTAAATATTATTCTAAATTTTCTAAGACATTTTCATATTATTTGTAGATATAAGTTTAACTGTTTAAGCGAGGCTCTATGGTTAACCCCAAGTAGATTTGGATTCTAACTACATCCCTTAAATACTGATGAGGTGAATGTCATCTAATCCAATCAGAGACGTCAAATCGATGCATGGTGGCAAAAGATAATTATATTCATCCCTAATGCCTCCGTTAATCTATTCTAGAATTAACACGGAGGAGATAAATAACAGATAACTATTAATTTTTGGAATAATTATTGACATACGAAAGAGGAAAGAAGTTATCCAATATAAGCGCAATATATAGAGAGAGTGTCAGGCAACGCCAGGGTTGTCTGACAAAACCACTTCCATGTTTTGAGTTACACGAGTGGAAGTAAAGAGAATGTGACATTGGAAACTTATTCCATAATTGATGTAGTTGTGTATTTATCAGTGTAGTGTATGTAGGTGAGAAAATATGCCTAGGCGTGACTATCTGCTAAGGGCCATGTCCTAGCAAGACTTGGGCCTGTAATGATTAGGCAACACGAAGGGTCATGTCCAAATATTTACCAAGGCCATGTAGAGGCTATCCACTTGGCTCCTAATCGTGTTAGCATGCTAACTCCATGTTTTATGCCCCCGCACCATAGCTGATATGGTAAGTGAATAGAGATTTGTCACTTTATGTTGAGAAATCGAACCTTGGAGCTGGTAGAACATAAATCTTTGTACCCCATATAACTCATGCACTATCCATTTGTCTCTTCAGTTATCATAATTTATCTATTTCGTGTTGGTCTTCGGATGGTCTGACGAAGACGCCAAAGATAAGCGCTTCACTTTTTGCTGTGTGTTGACATGCTAACCTAGTCCACAAGGTCAACCCTTTAATTAAAGGTCTTTGGGTAGATAAACTATGAGTTGACTTGGAATATGGCATGGCTTGCTGATCTAGAGAAGGTCTAGATCAAGGAGTATCAAGGTAAGTGTAACACCCCACCCTCTTCACTACTAGTCTGTGAGGGTGGAGCGCTACTGGACTACTAACTTATCTTAACTAATGTTGCTCACATGTAAATATCAATAAACAAAACTCTCTAATCATGCATTTAATGGCAGCGGAAAACATAAATAACTCATCCTATCATTATACTCAAGCATATGTTCACATCTAAAAATATATATCAATCTGAACATGCTAAACACATATCTATTAATCTGAACATGCATGAAATAGTACAACAACTCAAATCATGAAACTATTGTACATAACAATTAATAGGAAGAGTTCTAAAATAATAAGTATTCGATAGCCAAATCCAGCAACATGAAAGAAAATAGTTCTAACATACAGAATACAAAATCTCAATGAATTTTAAAACTAAGTCCCAAGGCTTCTATAGTCCAAACATCATACATCCATCCGCATCTCCTTGTCACCTTCCTTTGCTATAACTTTTCCTTTCCTTTATCTGCAGTAAGAGGAAAATACAACTATAAGCAAAATTGCTTAGTAAGCGCTATCTAACTCACAAAAACTCGAATATGCATGTGAATAAGAATAAATCTAAAACTGAATGCTTTAAACATGTAAAGCTGCTCATCTGATAGCAAACAACAATAAGAAAATTCTAACAACATGCTAGCATACAAGGAAATTAAACTTGCTGAATTTTAAACCTATGTGAAGCTTATTTCACTTGTTTAAAATCTTATACTTTTATACTTCAAAATAATAATCAATTCTTTCTTGGGCCCAGGCGTAGTACCAAAGCGCGCTCCCTAATAGAGACTGAGGTAGCGAGCCACCAGTCCTATGAGGGTAAAGACCTTGGTCTTACCAGGGCCAAGACCTCGGAATTGGTCACCTGGATTTGTTTAACGACAACCTCGGAAGTCGGGTACTAGCCTTTTCAAATAAAATGCCTTTTATCTTTTATTACTTCTAGTATATAATGCCTTGGCATTTCTTCAAGCACTAGACGTGTTGCTGATCCTCAAATACTGGAATTAGGAATCAAAATTAAGACCTTGGTCTTTATTTACTTATAATTACTCATAAAGGTATATGTACAAGAATCCGGATCAAGATAAGAAGCTATTCTTACAACAATTGACTCCAGATACAAGAAATCTAAAACTGAAATGCCTTTAAAAAAATATTCTAAACTGAAATGTTTTATCAAATTCTAAAACTGAAAGGCTTTATCAAATTCTAAAACTGAAATGTTAACATATAACCGTTCCCTGCTTATTGAAGTAGCACAAGAAACTAAGGGTGCATACTCCAGTCACGATTATTCCTACCCATTGGAGCTACAAAATTCGACTTCTGAAATCTAAAGGGGCTATTCGGCATGGTGAATCAGATACAAGAGATCCAACTGCACACTCATGCTGTTCACGCACAGCTAAGTCACAACGATTTAAATAATAAAGAAAACCGAACAGCATGCTTTAACAAGAGAAATCTAACTACAATGCTTAAGGTAATACCATGGTCTTCTATTCTGTTCATGCTCAATATTTCCACACAAAACTAAATCCGTTTAAGGTCACAAATAACAATTCTAATGGAAATTGATACTGTAAACCCAAAACATAATTGTTCTTCTTGCTATGTGCCACGGCAACAGAAGAAAAAATAGAAAATTTGCTAGCTTCCATACAACCCGAACATTACTATTCTGCAGTGATCCACAAAAAAAACACATACCTACATGCTTAATCTAATTACCTTCCTCCTTTGAGATCCACGACAAAAAGTTCAAAACCCACAATCTTACAACAAACTTCGAAAACACAAGAAACTAACATGAATTCGAAACTACTCCTACCGCAGGTGAGAAAGCACTTACCTTGGTTTCTTGGACTCACAACCGAACGAAAGGGCTGCTAGGGTTTCGGAAAACTCGAGATTTCGGCTCCTCTTCGTGCCCACAAGCTCTCCTCGACGAGAGGATCGTGATGGTGGAGAACCCTCTCGGAGATCACCCTTCACCGATCGCCGGAGAGAAGCCCTAGTTTCTCTTTGGTGTTCGCCCAACAGAGATGTCGCGCCGTCGGGAGAAGGGAAGGGAAAAGAATTTAGGTCACGGGCAAATAATCTCCTTCTCCTCTTAACTTATCCCTTTTTAATACCTAGGGTTTTCTGTTACGTACCACTGCTTAAATTAATTTCGCCCGATATTTGCTTAGCATGGCCCGCTTGGGCGCTTGGCCATCGCGCTTCGCTTAAGTCTTGGACCGGGTCGGAGGTCGCGGGTTCGAATCTCGACCGAAACTCTTTTATACTTAATATTTTCTGTTTTCTATTACTGCTTAAGTTTATTTCGCTATATATTTAATCAGCATGGCTCTGCTGGGTTCCTGGTCATCCGAGACAACTTAAGGCTTTGCTTAACCGGAGGTCTCCGGTTTGAACCTCGGCTCAACCTCGTTATTTTTGCAACTTGTTTTTCTTTTGGTAAAAATACCAAACGAACTCCAAAAATTACATAAAAATACTCTAAAAATTTCTAAAAAACTCTGAATATTTCTAAAGCATCTCTAAATATTTTTAATTACTACTAGGACTCGTAATGAGAAAATTTGGGTTGTTACAATTCCCCACACCTTATAAAATGTTCGTCCTCGAACTTAGAATAACTCCGGATATCTCTATCTCATAATGTCCTTACGCTCCCAAGTAGTTTCCTCGCACTTCTGATGCCAAATGACCTCCACTAGTGGTATTTCTTTGTTCCTTAGTCTCTTAACTTCTCGATCCACTATCACTCATATCGCATCGTGCTCATTAGTGGTCCTTGGAAGACCTGTTATAAAGTCCCTGGAGGCCACAGGTGCATTAGTCACACCAAATGACATGACTACAAATTCGTAGTATCCATATCTGGTCCTAGAAACTGTTCTGGGTGTATCACTTCCTTTCACTTTCAACTGATGGTACCCAGAGCGCAGGTCTATTTTAGAGAACACTGTTGCCCCTCTTTAGCTGATCAAATAGATCATCTATTCTGGGAGGAGGGTACTTGTCCTTAACTGTTACTTTGTTTAGTGCTCTAAAATCTATGCCCAGAATGACATCGAGATCTCGCATCGTAAGGAATACTAGATCGACATATAGCTCTCGGTCTGAAATTCCGACTGGTACAGCCCGGAGTCACTGGTTGAACTCCACGACTTCCCCAGAAGGTAGAGTTGTTAAGAACTTGGAGTTCATGCTCTCTGTAGGTACCCGAAGCTCTTTGGCAAAGGGTACTGATATAAAAGAATGGGCCGCCCCGGTATTAAACAGTATAGTAGCTAAATGCTGAAAGATAACTACTTGACCTGTTATGACCGTGGAGGCACTAGCAACTTCCTCTATAGTGAGGGAGAATACTCTGGCACTGGCTGGAACTGGTGGGGCTTCCAACCTCCCTTGACTGAGCCGAGGTCCATCTAGAGTTACAGGCATGTAGTGTAACTGAGGCCTTCTACCGTATGGCTCTGCCTGTTGCTGAGGTGCCTTAAACTTGTTAGGGCACGCTTTAGCCAGATGTCCTTCTTGACCGCATGAATAACATCCAATCATACCCAAAAGACAGGCTCCTGGATGTAATCTCCCACATTTAGGGCAGGGAGGGAACTTGGCCTGCTCGTCTATTGGACCTCCCTTTTGGCTGCCTCCTGTATCCCATCGCTTCCTTTTGTTATCTTTGCCCTTCCAGTTCTGCTTGCTTGCCTGGGGTTTCTGACTCCTTGCTGTCACGTCCTCTATCTTGATCGGCTTGAGCTGCGTTTGTT
Source organism: Zingiber officinale (assembly GCF_018446385.1). Classification (NCBI taxonomy): domain Eukaryota; kingdom Viridiplantae; phylum Streptophyta; class Magnoliopsida; order Zingiberales; family Zingiberaceae; genus Zingiber; species Zingiber officinale. Next base: position 59,117,330 of record NC_055995.1, on the reverse strand, counting down.
GTGCTTTGATGCTATTCAGATAGTGCTCAGCGACTAATGCCCTGCTGACCAGCTCCTCACCAGCCTGTGGTCGGTGAGTTCCACTACTCACGTTAAGTGTTATTTCTTGCCTCAGCATTCGGAGCATCAGTCTAACTCGTTCTTTCTTTGTACTTACTAGGTCTGGGCAGAGACGAGCTAGCTTGTTGAATCTCTTTACTGCTTCTTCTACTGATAGGTTACCTTGTCTGAATTCTATAAACTCCTCATAATGTTTATTGGTGATCCATTGGTGGAAGAATTTTCGTAAAACTCTATCTCGAAGTCAGCCCAGCTCATCTGATTGACTGCTCTCTTGCTCTTAATTCTCTCCCACCACATACGAACATCTCCTGATAGGCAGAAAGATGCACACTTGACCTTCTCAACTTCTGACCAGTCAAGAAGCTCCATGGTGCTCTCCAGTGTCTTAAACCAAGCCTGAGCATCCCAGGGCTCAGTCGTGCTTGAGAAACTTTCTAGCTTCAACTTCAGCCACTGTATCAGGTATGCTTCTTGTCTTCTAGGTGCTGTGGCGACTTCCAGGGCGGCTAGTGGAACCTCAGTCACCACTGAAGTCTCCACATTGATAGTTGGAGGAGTGGGAGGGACTGGCTGTCGATTTACCATCAGATTGACAATCATTTGTTGTTGCTCTGCTACTTGTCTCTGAAGTTAAGCAATAACTTCAGAGAGATCAGGTTCTAGGCTCTTCATTCTCCTGGGCTTTGTCCTCAGTACGAGCGGTACGGGGACGTCCTCTTCTTGACATCTAGTTATGTAGAAAGATAAAAGCTGAAATCGTCTCTATTCTTCCTAGACATATATATAAAAACATAGAAGAACAAAACAAGAACTTTTATCTCACTTTTGCACTTATAAGCAAATATTTTTAGGATTTCTCTATACTACCAATAATAAGGAAAATCATACTAAATAAAAGAATTTTTAAATACTTTCTTACTTGAAGACGACAAGGTTGGTGCTGATGTGTGATGCTGGAGAATAATAACTGCTCTGATACCAACTTTGTAACACCCCACCCTTCTCACTACTAGTCTGTGAGGGTGGAGCACTACTGGACTACTAACTTATCTTAACTAATGTTGCTCACATGTAAATATCAATAAACAAAACTCTCTAATCATGCATTTAATGGTAGCGGAAAACATAAATAACTCATCCTATCATTCTACTCAAGCATATGTTCACATCTAAAACTACATATCAATCTGAACATGCTAAACACATATCTATTAATCTGAATATGCATGAAATAGTACTACAACTCAAATCATGAAACTATTGTACATAGCAATTAATAGGAAGAGTTCTAAAACAATAAGTATTCGATAGCCAAATACAGCAACATGAAAGAAAATAGTTCTAACATACAGAATATAAAATCTCAATGAATTTTAAAACTAAGTCCCAAGGCTTCTATAGTCCAAACATCACACATCCATCCGCATCTTCTTGTCGCCTTCCTTTGCTATAACTTTTCCTTTCCATTATCTGCAGTAAGAGGAAAATACAACTATAAGCAAAATTACTTAGTAAGCGCTATCTAACTCACAAAAACTCGAATATGCATGTGAATAAAAATAAATCTAAAACTGAATGCTTTAAACATGTAAAGCTGCTCATCTGATAGCAAACAACAATAAGAAAATTCTAACAACATGCTAGCATACAAGGAAACTAAACTTGCTGAATTTTAAACCTATGTGAAGCTTATTTCACTTGTTTAAAATCTTATACTTTTATACTTCAAAATAATAGTCAATTCTTTCTTAGGCCCAGGCGTAGTACAAAAGCGCGCTCCCTAATAGAGACTGAGGTAGCGAGCCACCAGTCCTACGAGGGTAAAGACCTTGGTCTTACCAGGGCCAAGACATCGGAATTGGTCACATGGATTTGTTTAACGACAACCTCGGAAGTCGGGTACTAGCCTTTTCAAATAAAATACCTTTTATCTTTTAGTACTTCTAGTATACAATGCCTTGGCATTTCTTCAAGCACTAGACGTGCTACTGATCCTCAATTGCTGGAATTAGGAATCAAAATTAAGACCTTGGTTTTCATTTACTTATAATTACTCATAAAGGTATATGTACAAGAATCCGTAGCAAGATAAGAAGCTATTTTTACAACAATTGATTCCAGATACAAGAAATCTAAAACTGAAATGCCTTTAAAAAAAATATTCTAAACTGAAATGTTTTATCAAATTCTAAAATTGAAAGGCTTTATCAAATTCTAAAACTGAAATGTTAACATATAATCGTTCCCTGCTTATTGCAGTAGCACAAGAAACTAAGGGTGTGATAAACCCAAATTTTGTCGTGAAATGGGTATCAAAAGAATTAAGTGGCCGAATTCATTCTACACTAATATAGAATAGAGATGACTCGGGTCGTCTCCCAACGAATGTAACCAATGCTTGATATTTTTGGATTGATTTGTTATTTCTTTTGGGTTTTTGGCAAGAAATTGGGGTTTTGGATTTTGTTAAATTCTTAAAGTAAGGAATGAAATAGCAAGACAAGTATGAAACTAAATCTAATGCAATGGAAGAAATCCTATCTATCTATTAATCATGAACCCACAACATATTGTCACACTATGCTATGAATTACATCATTAACAGATCCAAACAAGTTAGAAACTAAACAAGAGAAAAATAAGAACAAGACAAGATCCAAAAGATCAAATACTCAATGGATCAAACCACCATTTGTCAGATGGTAGAAGATCTATTCGGATTCATGCTAACAACCAGATAAGAAACCAACAATACTAAATAAGAACAAAACCTAATCAGATTCAGTCAATCACTGAAACAAGAACTTGAATTCAGATGAACAGTAGATGAAATCAATTCAAGAACAACTTGCAAAACAACTTCAGATCTATACGCAGAGATTCAACAAGCATATAACAAAATCAAAGAAAGGAAACAGATGTAAGAATTCAGCTAACTCAAGCAATGTAATCTACAAAATTAAACGGGCACAAATCGTAAACTTGAACTAGAAATAGAACAAAACAAAATGCAGTAATGGAGATTGGGGAAAGTGATGAACTAAAATAAGCTGGGAATTCCCAGTACTCACTGATCCTGATGAGAATATCAAGATCTTGCAGACGAGTAAGAATCGAACCACTGATCTCTGAAACTGGCAGATGCGGCTGGAAGTGGTATAGAAATTGGAGGAAAAGCAGAAACAAACACTTCTGATGGTTCAGATGGGTGTGGAGCTCCAAGGAAAAGGATCTCCGGCTTAAAGATCAGGAAACCAGTCGAATCTGGTTGCTTCTCAGCTTCTTCTTCCTCACACGAAGTTGCGGCAGAAATTGGTGTTCAGATGATTGAGATGGCATCGCCGGCTGATGACCGGAGGAAGGGACGTCCTTGACCTCTCTTGACTGCCGGCGGTGGAATGGATCGAGGAAGGAAGATCGCCGGAGCGAGCTTGCGCTCCCCTGTGTTTTGACGCGAACTGTAGCAATTGACGACCCCCACTGTAGCTTCTCATGTGATTTAAATCAAATCTCAGATCTGTGATGAACGGCTGTGGTTTCCTCAGATCGATCCAACGGTGGAAATTGCTCCAAATCTGTTCCAAATCTTCAGATCTCGATCAATGGTTGTGATCTACTACCCTTTGGCTTGGATGGACCAGATTCTTCACAGATGTCTTAGATCTACTCCGATCTTGGATGAACGGTCCATATTGCTTCAGAACTTGTTCTCTTCAATTAGCCCTAGATTTGAATCCAAACTTGGTCTGATCTGATCAAGTCCATGACCCTTTTGATCCTACAAAACATATAATAAAATATTAGCATCAAATACCTCAAATATGATATAATTTGTAATTAAGTCCACAAATGAATGCAATTCATGAAAGATGATATAAATGTGGAATTAACACATGAGACGATCAAATGATATGCTTATATGAATCAAAATATCAATACAAAATGATGGTTATCAAATTCCCCCACACTTATTCTTGCACGTCCCGAGCAAACAAACAAAACAAAGAAACAACTAGAATTCATCTCCCTAACATTTTCCTAGCAATACCTAGAAGATGGTAAAAGGAATTTAACTAAGACCATCTAAAGACCACAAACAATCATGAATTCAATCCAAACAATAATCAGTAAGTATGGTAGTTTTAATCCAATTGAAAAATTAAGCAAATTGCAACCTCACAAGGTATTTACCTATTCTTGCTCTCACACTCAATCATGCATATAAGTGAAGCTCACTCAATGTCACTCACAACACTTCACTACCATAAGCTTGCTTATTTTCTTATTCTCCACCACTATAAAACATAGCATACATGAATAAAAAGGAATTATTAAGAGTTTTAATGGAATCAAGAGACACAATGAAAGTGAATGAAATGGCAAAAGAAAAGAATTCAATGAAGAAAATGAGAAGATGAGAGTATTAGAGGAATATACTTGATGAGTTGACCATTTTGATGTGAGAAGAGATGAATACCATTTGTTTTTATCAATTCAAAAGACCAAGCTAATCTCCCCTTCAATTTGGTGGCAAACCGAAATTCTTGATACTCTATCTTCACAATTGATACACTCTTGATTTGCCAATTTTTTTCTTCACTGTTTTGACACTCAATTCCATCACTTTGAAAGCTAAACAATCTCACATTAGCTAATGGAAAATAGTTCCCTTCCCCCACACTTAAAACATTGACCGTCTCGGACAATACAACTCCTGCCATCCAAATGCTTGATACACTTTTAAACCACCATTCTTTTTCCATTCTACATTCTGTTCTTCATTCTTTTCTTTTCCTTTTCCTATTCTTTCGAAACTTAAGTAACCAAGAGATATAATTCCAAACCTTAACTCCAGCAAAAGCTCAAATCATTTTAACAAGAAGTAGAAATTTAAAAACTTACATATGCAGTATAATCAGAAATCAACACTGTCAATAACTGTAGTTTGAATTCCAATTGTATTTGATCAACAGCAGCTCAAAGAAACAGCATTAAACAGGATTCCAACTTCAGATATCCAGAAATCGAGTATATAAACAGCATAATGAAGTCAACTTAATTACAGCATTAAGTTTCAGCTTTGTATTTAGAAATCAGCTACACACTTGCACATCTCCTATATTTTTTTTCATTGCTGCACAATCCAGCAGCCCCTTTTTTTTCTCTCATATTCAGCATTTTCCAATCTCAGATTCAGTAGCCCCTTATGCATCTGATTTCAGACTCAAAGAGATATTTTTGTTTCAACTTCAGATTTTTTTCAAATTCCAGATCCACTTCTGCACTTAAGAATTCTAACTTGTGGAACACTTGAATAAGGAAGAATAACATTTGTCAATGAGAAAACAAGAAGTTTACTTGAGTTTATCAATAACCAGGAAACCAAACAAAGAGTTTGGCACACAACTAATCCAACCTGGCACACAACTACTGCCCTGCAACTAGTCACGTGATAGTAGAAGAATCCCAACAAATAGCAAAAGAATCAGAAAACCATGAAAGTGATTCAGTTGCTCAGCACTTTCTGAACTCAGATTCAGCATTTTTCTCAATCCCAGCAACAAGAACTAAGCAACAACTCAACAACATAATGAATTCTATTTTTAGAATTCAGATTCTGATAAGTTTGCCATCCTAGTCTTTTTATTTTCTTCTTTCAGCAGACACTCCTTTTTTACTTCGCTTGAGAAGTGCATTCCCATTACATTAATAGAACATCAATCAAGTACCTACAACAATTTAGAGTCGAAGCTCTCAATTTTCTGACAATTTCAGAAACTGTAAACTCAGCTTTTAACTTCTTGGAAACTGGATTTTTCAGATGTACTCTCCTCAATTGCAGCTGTTCTTAGTCTTTACTGGTCGAAAAAAAAATAAACTCATCTTTGTATGGAAGTTTTGACACTTGACAGGATTAGAAAGATTGTAACACCAACAAACAATGGATAGATACAAACTTCACTTGAGGTTGCCACTGATAAGGAACTACAATTCAACTCAGATCCATATAATTTCTTCGGATTTTTTTCTCTTTTATTTTCTGCAATGCAATCCTCTACATAACTGTTAGGCACTCAAATTGGCATACCAAAACTTTCTCAACAGCAACCATAAGAGAAAGAAATAAATTTCAGAATTTTTTTTATCAAATTCTGAATTACTGTCTTGTGCACTTAGCTTCAGCAATCCACACTTCTATCAACTATAGCTCTTGCATTCAGTCAGTAAAAAGGACTTAGCTACACTATCATCAATTTCAGAACATTACTAAAATTGAACTCCCCAATTCCTAGTGTACAGTTGCAGATTAACAGCTTGTGCATTTCATAAATTAGAATTGGAAATAAATCGTACCAAAATTCACTTCCATTATAGATACATGCTTTTAACTCATGGAAAGCTTGAGTAGGTTAGAACATTAGATGGTAATGAGAAAATCAAGTGCTCCACTTGGAATCTTACTGTTCAAAAATTTATAATCAAAACTTGGCACACAACAAGTAGAGATTGATACATCAAGTGAAGAACTCTTTTTACCAATTCCACAAAACAGCAGATTCTATCTTCAACTAGTTTTCAACAACATCCAAAGAAAACCACAAATATTCATTCCTCATCAACCAACTCAAAACAAATTCATTTTCTACCTCAAAGACTGCTCAACATCATTAAATTTCCAACAATACAAACCTTGAATTACTTCCACCAACAAGATCAAAAACAAAGAAAATGAACCAATCCTCAAGAACAATTGCAAAATCTCCAATATTTCCAAAAATTTATAACATCTCTCCCCCACACTTAAAACTTTGTCCATCTTAGCAATCTAGCTCATCAAGAATTCAACCAAAACTCTCAATGGAATGGAAACAAAGCAAGGTGACAAAAGATTTATTCAACTAGAGTTCAAAAGGAAAAGAATTCAAAGAAGGGAAATAGAAATCAAAGAATAGGAAAGAAATATCCTTCATGTTCATGCATACAAATGTTATTGTGATTTCAAAAAGAGGCAAAGCAAGTTCTAGAGTTCAATTGTCATGAGTGCATATCACACAAAAAGATAATAGAATATAGGCCTTAGGTGGTCCTCTCTAGGTAATTTTCGGCAATCAAACTCAATTAATCAAAATAGAATCCATCACCACACTAACCAATAGCATGCAAGTAAAGCATCTAATCATGTCAAATGACCTAAAACTGATTATCAAATTTAAGAAATTTTACCATCTTAAAAGTATTACTAGAACAGTTTCATGGAGAATTTTATTCAAAACGAAATGCTATGTAGACTAGAAAAAGTGCAAAATATGGAAGCAAAATGCAAATGTAAAGTATGAAACTAATGAAAAATATAAAGCAAAAAGAAAAGTAAGGAACGAACTCCCCTTTATTTCCGGCGGTTGAAGAAGATTTAAGAGTAGAATCCATGCCGGTATTGGAATGGTCCTTTCCGGTGGTTGGAGTCGATTGAGCTACAAAATCCAAGTTGGAAGTGGAATAATTGTAGTTGCAATCAAGTCCACTTCATCCAACATTTTTCCTTTGAAAATTCTTCCTGGAGGTCGGAGGCGATTTAGATGGAGCAACCATTTTGGAAGCCTACGGCGACCTACAAAGCCAAAGGAAGACAACACCTCTTGCAAGTATGGAAAAATATTAGTTTTTATATTACGTGGTTCAAAAAATATATCACATCCAATAAAATCAATTAATGGTACCTTTATAAAATCTTCTAATGAATTACAAGAAATACTAACCTTGTCATGTTGAAAAGTACCTGGAGGTTCTAAAATGGTGACTGTGACCTCCTCATCATCAGATAATAGCTCAGACTCTGGCTCAGGTGGTGTATCTAAGAGAAGGGATTCTTGGGGCTCTGCTTCCATAGCACAAGTCCCTACACTCTCATCATCAACATCTGGTTCAGGTGATTCTTGGGGTATTGCTTCCACTATGCAATCCCCTATACTTTCCTCATCATCCATATCAGTACCTGCATCATCAACAACATCTACAAAAACATTATCAGTAGAGCTAGAAATCCTTACAACTACAGAATCATAACAAGAAATACTAGAGGATTCCTGTGGAGTAATAAAATCAAGATCAGGTCTGTCAAAGACACTACAATCCCTCTGCTTAGGCACCTCTACATCCGTAGGAATAATCTCATTAACTCTTATGGTAACTGGTTGTCCATTTCTAAATTGTTGAGGGTTAGCAGCCATATTTTCCAAAAGTTTCATAGCTTCATCAGGAGTCTTGTCAATCAAAGGCCCTCCACTAGCTTTATCCACCATGTACAAATCAATCGGCGACAACCCATCATAAAAATGTAAGATAAGCATTTGATCACTGATTTGATGTTGAGGACAACTGGAGCAAAGTTCCTTGAATCTCTTCCAATATTCATGTAATGTCTCCTCCTCGAATTGTTGAATACCACGAATCTTTTTCCGCATAGCTATATAATCATTCTGAACTTCTTGTAGGCTTTGATATGCTGGATATGAGTTAGTAAACTGACTATGTGCAACCGCGGACCTAAAATTTGATTGATCCACAGGTGGGTAGTACTGATGTTCAAGCTGATAGAACCAAGTCTGAGGCTGATAGTACTGACAATATGGATCCATGGTCAAAGAAGTTTCCTGCTCTTACACTGAAACACTAGCAAATAAAATCAAGAAGACATAGGAGCGTATAATATCAAACACATGGATATATGAACATGAAAGCAATTGAAACAATTTTTTTTTTAAATTTTTATGTAAAAAGAAAAAGAAACAATCCTAACGTATCAAACACTGCTACATTCCCTAGCAACGACGCCAATTTGATAAATCCAAATTTTGTCATGAAATGGGTATCAAAAGAATTAAGTGACCGAATTCATTCTACACTAATGTAGCATAGAGATGACTCGGGTCGTCTCCCAACGAATGTAACCAATGCTTGATATTTTAGGATTGATTTGTTATTTCTTTTGGGTTTTTGGCAAGAAATTGGGGTTTTGGATTTTGTTAAATTCTTAAAGGAATGAAATAGCAAGACAAGTATGAAACCAAATCTAATGCAATGGAAGAAATCCTATCTATCTATTAATCATGAACCCACAACATATTGTCACACTATGCTATGAATTACATGATTAACAGATCCAAACAAGTTAGAAACTAAACAAGAGCAAAATAAGAACAAGACAAGAACCAAAAGATCAAATACTCAATGGATCAAACCACCATTTGTCAGATGGTAGAAGATCTATTCAGATTCATGCTAACGACCAGATAAGAAACCAACTATACTAAACAAGAACAAAACCTAATCAGATTCAGTCAATCACTGAAACAAGAACTTGAATTCAGATGAACAGTAGATGAAATCAATTCAAGAACAACTTGCAAAACAACTTCAGATCTATACGCAGAGATTCAACAAGCATACAACAAAATCAAAGAAAGGAAACAGATCTAATAATTCATCTAACTCAAGCAATGTAAACTACAAAATTAAACAGGCACAAATCGTAAACTTGAACTAGAAATAGAACAAAACAAAATGCAGTAATGGAGATTGGGGAAAGTGATGAACTAAAATAAGCTGGGAATTCCCAGTACTCACTGATCCTGATGAGAATATCAAGATCTTGCAGACGAGTAAGAATCGAACCACTGATCTCTGAAACTGGCAGATGCGGCTGGAAGTTGTATAGAAATTGGAGGAAAAGCAGAAACAAACACTTCTGATGGTTCAGATGGGTGTGGAGCTCCAAGGAAAAGGATCTCCGGCTTAAAGATCAGGAAACCAGATCGAATCTGGTTGCCTCTCAGCTTCTTCTTCCTCTCACGAAGTTGCGGCAGAAATTGGTGTTTAGATGATTGAGATGGCGTCGCCGGCTGAAAGATGGCTGATGACCGGAGGAAGGGACGCCCTTGACCTCTCTTGACTGCCGGCGGTGGAATGGATCGAGGAAGGAAGATCGCCGGAGCGAGCTTGCGCTCCCCTGTGTCTTAACGCGAACTGTAGCAATTGACGACCCCCACTATAGCTTCTCATGTGATTTAAATCAAATCTCAGATCTGTGATGAACAGCTGTGGTTTCCTCAGATCGATCCAACGGTGGAAATTGCTCCAAATCTATTCCAAATCTTCAGATCTCGATCAATGGATGTGATCTACTACCCTTTGGCTTGGATGGACCAGATTCTTCACAGATGTCTTAGATCTACTCCGATCTTGGATGAACGGTCCATATTGCTTCATAACTTGTTCTCTTCAATTAGCCCTAGATTTGAATCCAAACTTGGTCTGATCTGATCAAGTCCATGACCCTTTTGATCCTACAAAACATATAACAAAATATTAGCATCAAATACCTCAAATATGATATAATTTGTAATTAAGTCCACAAATGAATGCAATTCATGAAATATGATATAAATGTGAAATTAACACATGAGAAGATCAAATGATATGCTTATATGAATCAACATATCAATAGAAAATGATGGTTATCAAGTTGCATACTCCAGTCACGACTGTTCCTACCCATTGGAGCTACAAAATTCGACATCTGAAATCTAAAGGGGTTGTTCGACATGGTGAATCAGATACAAGAGATCCAACTGCATGCTCATGCTGTTCACGCACAGCTAAGTCACAACGATTTAAATAACAAAGAAAACCGAACAGTATGCTTTAACAAGAGAAATCTATCTACAATGCTTAAGGTAATACCGTGGTCTTCTATTCTGTTCATGCTCAATATTTCCACACAAAACTAAATCCGTTTAAGGTCACAAATAACAATTCTAATGGAAATTGCTATTGTAAACCCAAAACATAATTGTTCTTCTTGCTATGTGCCATGGCAACAGAAGAAAAAACAGAAAATTTGCTAGCTTCCATACAACCCGAACATTACTATTCTACAGTGATCCACAAAAAAAACACATACCTACATGCTTAATCTAATTACCTTCCTCCTTTGAGATCCACGGCAGAAATTTCAAAACCCACAATCTTACAACAAGCTATGAAAACACAAGAAACTAACATGAATTCGAAATTACTCCTACCGCAGGTGAGAAAGCACTTACCTTAGTTTCTTGGACTCACAACTGAACGAAAGGGCTGCTAGGGTTTCGGAGAACTAGAGATTTTGGCTCCTCTTCGTGCCCACAAGCACTCCTCGACGAGAGCATCGTGATGGTGGAGAACCCTCTCGGAGATCACCCTTCACCGGTCGCCGGAGAGAAGCCCTAGTTTCTCTTTGGTGTTCGCCCAACAGAGATGTCGCGCCATCGGGAGAAGGGAAGGGAAAAGAATTTAGGTCACGGGCAAATAATCTCCTTCTCCTCTTAACTTATCCCTTTTTAATACCTAGGGTTTTCTGTTACGTACCACTACTTAAATTAATTTCGCCCAATATTTGCTCAGCACGGCCCGCTTGGGCGCTTGGCCATCGCGCTTCGCTTAAGTCTTGCACCAGGTCAGAGGTCGCGGGTTCGAATCTCGACCGAAACTCTTTTATACTTAATATTTTCTGTTTTCTATTACTGCTTAAGTTTATTTCGCTATATATTTAATCAGCACAGCCCTGCTGGGTTCCTGGTCATCCGAGATAACTTAAGGCTTTTCTTAACAAGAGGTCTCTAGTTCGAACCTTGGCTCAACCTCCTTATTTTTGCAACTTGTTTCTTTTGGTAAAAATACCAAATGAACTCCAAAAATTACATAAAAATACTCTAAAAATTTCTAAAAATCTCTAGAATATTTCTAAAGCATCTCTAAATATTTTTAATTACTATTAAGACTCGAAATGAGAAAATTTGGGTTGTTACAGTAAGTATTAGCTATAATAGGGACATTCAATTTTGTCCCATAGACATAGCTCAGTTAATACTCTCACATCATAGCTTTCCATCATACATAAAATAGGGAGACTCGAAAGGCTCTTATGTTCAGAAGCAATGCATTCCTACTGAAGGGGAGAGTTAGATAAAGCTTTAGCAGATGAGTTATTGTGGGCATAAGTGTAGTCGAAGCATACAAGAACATGAGTTATTTTCACACATTGGTTGTTGTTCATAGGAAGATTTTAACATAAGGGAATAAGTTATGCACAAGGTTGTTGTATCTAAGGTGCTGCAGCTATTGGAAATATTTTATTTTGATTATGAATCTTTCTTTATTAAATGACACATATTTGTTAAGATTTTATTTATGCATAATCTTTTGTCTTAATAAAGAGGTCATATATTGTATGTTGGATCGAGATGCGCTAGAGGGGGGGGAGGGTGAATAGCGCACGTGGCTTTCACTTTTCGTATTCGAAAAACATACGAGTAAATACACAGCGGAATAAGAAAAACAAACACAAAGACACCAAGAATTTACTTGGTTCGGAGCCTGGGGCGACTCCTACTCTAAGGCCCACGCTCGTTGAGCGTTTACTTTAGGAAACAACTATATCGCACAAAAGATTACAAGAGTATTACAATTTTAACAGTATTAAACAAGCTATACTGACAACAAGAATTGAAGAATCGCAGCTCCGGGATGTCAGGGACTTGTTGTAGCTCAACCAGATCGTCTCGTTAGCAGTGCACAGCTGAAAGATGGCTCAGGAAGTGTTGATTCAAGCTTTTGGTCAAATACTCCTTATAAAGGCTGTTGGAGGCACCACAAAGCCCTTTGAGGGCGCCTCCAGTTACCGAGTCAACCGCGCGTGGATAAGCTGAGAAGTAGTCTTCATCTATCTTCTTGAAGGCGCCTCCATAAGCCTTGAAGGCGCCTCCAATGCTGTTCGAGGCGCCTCAAGCCACCGTGAGGGGGCCTCCAGCTCCACTGCACACAAACTCTGCTCCTTTGCACCCGAGGCGCCTCAAGCTCCATGAGGGCACCTCGGGTATTGTTCATTCGAGGATAATCTTGCTCCTTTATCCCTACAAAACATGTTAGTCCACAAACCAACCACATATCCTGCAAAACAAAGTTAGCACACACAATAAACATAATAATATGAAAGTTTGACAGTCACGGACTGTCCGGTTCTGACTTCGAATTTTTGACCGGAAACCCTAGGTCGAACCGACGCCTACAGTTCCCTACGCGGGGAACACGTCCTCACCTACTCCACTCTAGAGAGCATACTTGATGCCAGTCCAGTCCTCCTGACCGACTGGATTTTTCGCCTAGGGTTACCACCCCCTAGGGCCTAAGGTTACCACCCCCTAGGGTTTTCTGCCACCTAGGGTTACCTCCTCCTAGGACCTAAGATTACCCTCCCTTAAGATTTCCTCCACCTAGGGTTACCACCCCCTAAGACCTAAGGTTACCGCCCCTTAGGGTTTTTCTTCACCTAGGGTTACCACCCCCTAGGATCTAGGGTTACCATCCCCTAGGGTTTTCCACCTGCCTAACCGCAGTTAGGACTTTCCTGAAAAACCTCATTCACACATGTTAGATAACAAAACAACTTAATTTTGAATCCCTTTGCCATTATCAAAACTTGGGTTCGATCGTCGGATGCTGCCCGCACCAACAATCTCCCCCATTTTGATTATAGCAACGAATATTCAAAGTTAAGTAAAACAATGCTATAAAAGATTTTCAAAGACGGCATAAGCGTAAAAATAGGACAAGCAAACTGTGAGAGAAAAAAAAACTCCCTCTTAATAGAAGCTTAAAAAAACTCCCCCTTAATAAAAGCTCCTCTTAAAAATTTAATTTGAATTTTTTGTTTGAAATTTCTTATACTTTTGAATTTTCTTCTACTCTCCCCCTTTGCCATATATTAAAATAAGCAAGAAAGTAACGAAAAAATTAGGAAAGTGATCAATGACCTTAGCTAAGAATAACTTCTTTTTGAGAGATACTTTATCTTTTTAGAACGTTTAAATAGAGAATTAGAAGTACTTTGATAAACACTTAGCTTTTTAGGATAAATTTCTTGTAACACTTTTTAGCTAAGTGAAATCATAAGTTTTATCATAAATTTAAAAAACCTTTTAGAATAAAATAGCCAATTTTGAAAAACTCTTTGAAAAAGTACTTAGCCAAATTTATAAAGCTTTTAAAAAATACTTAGTTAAATTTGAAGTACTTAGCTAATTTTAAAAAATCTTTGAAAAAGTACTTAACCAAATTTAAAAAGCTTTTGAAAAATACTTAGTTAAATTTGAAGTACTTATCCAATTTTCAAAAATCTTTGAAAAAGTACTTAACCAAATTTAAAAAGCTTTTGAAAAATACTTAGTTAAATTTGAAGTACTTAGCCAATTTTGAAAAATCTTTGAAAAAGTACTTAACCAAATTTAAAAGGCTTTTGAAAACTACTTAGTTAAATTTAAAGTACTTAGCCAATTTTGAAAAATTATTTGAAAAAGTACTTAGCTAAATTTAAAAATCTTTTGAAAAATACTTAGTTAAATTTGAAAAGCTTTTTGCAAGAACATTTAGCTAAGGGAAAGTTTTGAATTGAAAAGTAACTTAGCTAAGAATTTTGTAAAAATAGATGATAAAACTTTAAAAAATCTTCTAGAAAAGAACTCTTTTAGGGTTAAAAAGTTGATTTAAATTTAGCTTAAATTTTAGCACCACCTCTTGATTTAAATAATTTTAGCTAAGGCCATCCTGTATAGAAGTAGAGATTCACTCAATGTCACTCACAAAACTTCACTACCATATGCTTGGTCATTTTCTATTTCTCTACCACCATAGAACATAGCACACATGAATCAAAAGGAAAATTCCAATGGAATCAAGAAAAACTAAGTGAAATGAATGTAATAGGCAAAAGAAAAGGAATCAATGAGACAATGAGAGTATTGGAAGAATACACTTGATGAGTTGACCAACTTGATGTGAAAAGAGATGAATACCATTTGAAAATGATTAAACAAAATATTAAACCAAAATCTTCTTCAATTGGATAGTCATTTAAAAATCTTGATACAATGTCTCCTCAACTTGATACTCTTATTTGCCACTATAGAACCAATTTTTCAGTAGCTCCATACTCAAATCTTTCCACACTTCATGTTGGTGCGGGAAGCATCCGACGATCGAACCTAAGTTTTGATAATGGCAAAGGATTCAAAGTTAAGGTGCTTTGTTATCTGACAGCTTTTGCTGAGTGTTTCAGGAAAGTCCTAACTGCGGTTAGGCAAGGTAAAACCCTAGGGGGTGGTAACCCTAGGTCATAGGGGGTGGTAACCCTATGCGGAAAGTCTTGGCAGGTCGATGGCTTCAGGCAAAAGTCCTAGGGGGTGGTAACCCTAGGTGGAAAGTCCTGGTGTCGCGAACCAGGTGAAAGTCTGAACTGGCCGGTGAAGCGGATGTTCAGCAGAAAGTCCGGGAGCATCGAGTGCCGAGCAAAAGTCCAGTCGATCTGGAGGATCGCACTGGCAACAGGAGTAGGCGTCGGGTCGACCTAGGGTTTCCGGTTGGAAACCCGAAGTCAGACCCGGACAGTCCGGAGACTGTCATAATTTCATATTCATACTATTATGTTGTGTTAACTTTGTGTTGCAGGTATCTTTGGATTAACATACTTGCAGGTACCAAAAACACAAAGAAGGACTCGGATGAACAGTGTCCGAGGCGCCTCCATGGAGCTTGGAGGCGCCTCGGGTGCGAGCCAGGGAAAGGCCAGCGCAGCAGACTGGAGGCGCCTTGAATGGAGATCAAGGCGCCTTGAACCGGAGGTTGAAGGCGCCTTGGATAGGCTGAAGGCGCCCTAAACCAGATAGGGTTCGACCAGGTCCGTGCTGATCCACGCGGGTGACTCGGCTCGTTCAAGGCGCCTTGGTGAACAGTGTAAGGCACCTTGAACCCCCTTTATAAGGGGTCTCGACCAGCAGCTTCAGCACACAACTTCTAAGCAATCCTTGTGCTGCGTGCTGCTCAATCAACGACCCTGAAGTGCTGTTACGAGTCCACGACGACCAGGAGCTTCGAGATTACGATTCTGTCGTCGGTAAACTTGTTTTTAATTACTGTACTGATTGTAAATCTTGTACTCTTTTTCGTACTTATAAGTGTTGCCCACCGAAAGCGATCAAGGATCGCGGGCCTTCGAGTAGGAGTCGACCTAGGCTCCGAACGAAGTAAAACTATCTGTGTCCTTCTGTGATTGCATTCGTTACTTCCGCTGCGTATATTTACTTTGGTAGTTTTACGTTTCCGATACGATAAAAATAGCCGCGAGCGCTATTCCCCCCCCCCCCCCCCCTCTAGCGCGTCTCGATCCAACAATTGATATCAGAGCGAGGTTGTTTTGAATTGGTGCAACCACCTTTCAAAACAAATTTTTTGCAGTTTTTTTCGTTTTCGGAGTCGAATTAGAATTTAGCCTTATAGCTATATTCTAATTTTTGTTTCCCTCGAATCGACTTTTGCTCGAAGTAGGTGCAACACCACTCGAGTTCGTTTTTATTATCCTTTACTCTCGCACTACTAATCCAAGACTCAGTCTTGGAATAGATTTTGTTGTTTTTGTTCTTTTAGATCTAAAATGGCCCAACAAGAAGGATATAGCACCGTTCGTCCCCCACTATTTTCCGGAGAAGACTTCGGGTATTGGAAGGGGCGAATGGAGATATATCTGAAGATCCAGTTCGATACCTGGATGATCATCAAAACAGGACTGGAACTGCCAACTGGTACCGACGGTAAGCCTACACCCTGTGAAAATTGGGAGCCAGCATTTATCAAAAAGGTGGAAGCTGACGCAAAAGCCACCTGCACCATCCAATGTGGTCTTACCAAAGAAGAGCTCAACAGAGTCGGTCCATTCTCCTCCGCAAAAGAACTATGGGAGAAACTAATCGAACTACACGAGGGCACGACGGACACCAAGGTAAGTAAAAGAGATCTTTTACTTAATAAATTATATAATCTAAAAATGCAGGAAGGCGAAACGGCGAGTTCTCTTCACGCAAGAATACAAGACATCCTTAACTCTCTTCACGGAATTGGCCAGAAGATAGAAAATCGGGACGTAATAAGGTATGCCCTAAACTCGTTTCCAAGGAATACATTGTGGGCATCAATGGTAGATGCCTACAAAGTTTCCAAGGATTTATCTTCTTTAAAACTAGATGAACTTTTTAGTGAATTTGAACTTCATGAGCAGACTAATGCACAGCCAACCGAGAAAGGTATTGCGTTGGTTGCAGGTACAAGCCGAACCCCGGAACCGAGACCACGACGGAGAACCGAACCAGCATCAGAAACTGAACCAGACTCTGAGGATGAAGAAGATGACATTACAACCGAGCTGGTAAACCTCGTGAAGAAGCTCTACAAGACGAAAGGATTCGACAAAAGAGATCTAAAGAAGGCAGTAAAATCAAAGGAAGGCCCACAAAATACCAAGATGAAGTTTGAAGTTACATGCTACGGGTGTAACCAAAAGGGGCACATCAAATCCAACTGCCCTAACTTGAAGGAGATCAAAAAGCAAAGAAGGAAAAAGGTCCTTAAGGCAACATGGGACGAATCTTCATCAGAGGACGACGACGACGAGCTCGAACAAACGAGTCTACTCGCATTAATGGCCCGGGACCAAGTCGTCGAATCCGGATGCGAGAGCGAGTCTGAGGCAGAGTCCGAGCAAAGCCACGGATCCGTATCCGTTTCCGAAGGACCAGACCCCGCTGTAAGTATCTCCCGGTTGAACAGTTTAGTTAGCTATTTATTGCGCAAATTAGCTAAGTCAAACCTGAAGGTTAAGTCACTTCTAAAGGAAGTAAGTGTCCTTAAAGAAGTGGCTAACACCAAACCCTTACCTGACACGAGTCAGACTGAATTTCCAACTCAAGTTCAAAAACTTGAGGAAGAAAATTCAAGTCTAACAAATCGGGTTAAAGATTTAGAAAATACCTTAGAACGGTTTACTTTGGGCTCCAAGAATTTGGACTTGATTCTTGGGACACAAAGAGCCGTCTACAACAGAACTGGGCTGGGATACAAAAGTAAATATAGATCTTATTTATCATTAATAAACAAATAAAGTGTTAAATCAGTCCAAGCATGGGTCTCCAAGTCTAACTTGGTCAATCAAGTTAGACCTGACCAATACTGGGTTCCAAAGGATCAAATATACTACCTCGATAGACCATATCGAGGCCATGATCCAGGGGGAGCAAAACGAAAAACAATCCTAAAAAATTTAAAATTTAAAATTCAAAATTAAAAATTAAATTCGAAATTCGAAATTCAAAATTCAAAATTAAAAATTAAATTCAAAATTCGAAATTTAAAATTAAAAATTAAATTCAAAATTCGAAATTTAAAACTAAAATTAAACTCAAAATTCGAAATTTAAAATTAAAATTAAATTCAAAACTCAAAATTAAAATCAAGTTAAGAGTCGAAATTAAGTTAACACTGAAAATAAAAATGGAGGATCCAGACTCGCTGGCACCCCCAACTAAACTACCCGGCAGGGTAACTAAACCTAATCTACCCGAAATGGGTAAAACAAGAGTAGATTACCCGGCAGGGTAATTAAGGTTAGATTAAAACGGGCTAGGTTTAACTTGACCCACAGTACTGGTGAAATTTTTGGATGATAGTACGTTAGGGAAGCTTGGGCATCGCATGTCTAGGAAGATATGGCTTCGACCTGGTGCATTTGGCCAAGTGGAACTGACCGAAGCTACCCTTAAATGAATCCTGACTAGTTAGACCAAGGATTGATATTAAGTTCAATGGGTAGGACTATTTGGAAAACCTCGAAGGCATGGTTACTTTAATGAGCTCCTTGTGACTCACCATAGCCCAGAAGTTTATCCAAAGAATGCTTACTTGTTGAACCCAAAGCCAAACCTGAATCTAACACAAGTTAAACCAAAATCCTGAATTCAACAATAAATCATCTCACATCAATCATAGGATTCCCTGATTGAAAATTTAGATCGGGTGAGATGACTAAGTTTTAAAACTCAAATCTCAAAATTTATATGAAACTCAATTTCAAAATTATTTTTAAAACTCAATTTCAAAATTATTTTTAAAACTCAATTTCAAAATTATTTTAAAACTCAATTTCAAAATTATTTTAAAACTCAACTTCAAAATTATTTTAAAACTCAACTTCAAAATTATTTTAAAACTCAATTTCAAAATTATTTTTAAAACACAATTTCAAAATTATTTTTAAAACACAATTTCAAAATTATTTTTAAAACTCAATTTCAAAATAATTTTTAAAACTCAATTTCAAAATAATTTTTAAAACTCAATTTCAAAATTATTTTTAAAACACAATTTCAAAATTATTTTTAAAACTCAATTTCAAAATAATTTTTAAAACTCAATTTCAAAATTATTTTTAAAACACAATTTCAAAATTATTTTTAAAACACAATTTCAAAATTATTTTTAAAACTCAATTTCAAAATTATTTTTAAACTCAATTTCAAAATTATTTTAAAACTCAATTTCAAAATTATTTTTAAACTCAATTTCAAAATTATTTTTAAACTCAATTTCAAAATTATTTTAAAACTCAACTTCGAAATTATTTTAAAACTCAACTTCAAAATTATTTTAAAACTCAATTTCAAAATTATTTTAAAACTCAATTTCAAAATTATTTTTAAACTCAATGTAAGAATTATTTTAAAACTCAATTTCTCAATTTCAAAATTATTTTTAAAACTCAATTTCAAAATTATTTTAAAACTCAATTTCAAAATTATTTTAAAACTCAATTTCAAAACTATTTTTTTTAAAACTCAATTTCAAAATTATTTTAAAACTCAATTTCAAAATTATTTTAAAAACTCAATTTCAAAATTATTTTTAAAACTCAATTTCAAAATTATTTTTAAAACTCAACTTCAAAACTTTTTTTTTCAATTTTTTTAAATTTTCTTTCAAATTTAACTAACTTAAAAAAAAAAAAAAAAAAAAAAAAACGTGGAGCTTATCTAAGGCGCCTCCCATCGAAAGGAGGCGCCCTAGCAAGCGGCGGGAAAATTCCCGCCGCTTCATCTTAAGGCGCCTCGGATCAAACCAAGGCGCCTCCAACGTGTATAAGGCGCCTTCAACCTTGGTTCAAGGCGCCTTCAACACTTTATATCAAAACGAACAGAAGCTTTTCTGTTCGTTTTCTGCCGACGCCGAGCACACGATACTCGTGCGCTTTCTTCCCATCTAAGGCGCCCTCAACCGGTTTTTTTTCCTCTCTACGTGACAATGCCTCCTAGGTATACTCCTAATCCCTTTCAATCATATTTTACTTAGAATTTTTGCTTATTTCTGTCATTTTTTTGATAAAATCGTTAAAAATTAGGAAACGCCGACATATTGACCTTAATCCAGCTAGAATTCCATCAGCAGATATCCGATTCCCAACTATACATCTTAGGGATACCTTTGCCAATTACACCTTTGAACCTATCAAACCTAGATATGTAAATAAGACTTTTTTTACCCAGTATTGTCAACCAACTATTCAAATGATAGAACACTATCAACTGGATCAATTGGTTTACTGCACCGATACAGTAAACCAGGAGTTATGTGCACAGTTTTATCACAACCTTGAGAGGGTTGATGATAATAGGTACAGCACTAGAGTCTCTGGCGTGGACATTGAGCTTACTCCCACTCTGCTACGCACCACCCTAGGACTTAGGGCTTCTGAGTCTACCTTTCTATGCTACCCCAGTAGGGATCTGCCATTTGGCGATCCTTACTCCCACATTACGTTAGATACTATCTATACGTATTTCCTTGGGGAAGCGAGACCTGCTGACTTGACTGAGGTCAGGTCAGTTACTCTTCGGGTTCAGGACTACGTGATGTATAGGGTCCTGACAGCATGTATTCTGCCGATCTCATCCCGGGATGTCCCGAAGATGAGATCTTCACACGCATTCTTCTTGTACGCCTTGTGTCATCGATTTGATATCGATATTGCCCTGCATATGTTCCAGAACATTATCTGTGCATCTGGGACAGTCACTTCCAAGATAGTCCACATGCCCTATTGTCATATTCTGACACGCTTCTTTTCGACTATAGAGGGTATAGATGTGACCAGAGGAGCAGTCATTCCTCTTACTATATATGATGAGCTAGGATCCCGTAGTTGTAGACAAGCCAGTGCCGATATCACAGCTGATGGAGTTCTAGCATGGATAGGCCGACCACAGCAGGCAGCTGCCCCTATCGCTCCAGCAACCGAGGATTTACCAGGCGAGGGAGAGGAGTGGGCTGATTTCTTAGCCGAGGATCTTTTCGCAGATCCCTCTCCGTCTGCCAGACCATCCACCTCAGCTGGACCTTCGACCTCTTCCTCACTCTCCGTCGAGGACAGACTTGCTCGACTCGAGGTCGAATCCATCCAGACACGACGGATAGTTCTCTCTATACGATCCGAGATGGCTGCCGAATTTACGTCCCTTCGTGACGAGATACGGCGACTAGGTCAGCCAGCACCTGAGCAGCCCCATGATCCTCCAGCTATTTCTCCGCGAGCAGATGACCCTGCTATTTGATATGATTCTGTTATGCATTGTTCTGTAGATTGTTGTCTCACTTGTTTAGACTTACTGGTAGTAATATGTACTCATTTGCATGCTTATTCAGTTTCACAAAATCTGAGTTTACTTATCACTCATTCAAATTTCTAGGAAAATACTTATTTCAAAATTCCAATTTCTTAGAATTTTCAACATTTGGAACTAGCCTAAGTTTTCCCCTAGAAATCATGTTCCCCTAGATTAAAGCCAGAGCATCTCACAAACACCTAGGTCTACCTTGCTTGTGTTTGAAAAACTTAGAAAGGCGTGAGATGCATAGGGTACAGCCTGGACTCAGGAATGCTTATATTTGTGCATCAATATGAGTCTGGGCGTTAAACACATCATAAATATTAATCAAGTCAAGTCTTCCAGCTCTAGCCAAATCTAACTGGACCAAATAGACTTAATTTGACTAACCATGTGAAAGCTACTGCCCTCTAGGCAATCAGCAAGTAGCTAAAGGTTAGACAGTTGGGAAAAGTGTGTTTCAATTTAAGCATGATTATACTTTACGGTTCTAATCAAATTACTTTACCTGATTATTTTAGGGCTCTGATACTTAATCAAATTAAACTTAATAATTTAATTTGACTCATGCTTGGACTGAAAACAAACTCCTACTACTCCCTCTGTCCTAAAAATAAATATTTTGTTAATTTTCTTCAAAATGAGTATTCAAAACTCATTTACAGTTTTTTTCAAAAAGTTAACCATGTAATTGAATATTCAACTATTCTTCAAATCTAGTAAACTAATTATAACATTTTAAAGTGACCTCAAATTTTATAACTTCTAAGCAAAACTTTTTATTGAAAACATTTTATTGAAAATTCAAATACTCATATCTTCAAACTTAGTTAATTTTAAGAATATGTTTACTAGACTTAGTTAGATTTTACTCTAAACTTAGCTATTTGGCAAAATACTTTCTCAATACAAATCATTTCAAAGAAGAATATATAGCTAACTATTTTCATATTTGGCAAAATCCAAAATTCAAAAAGCTAAGTAGTTTTGCTAAGAAGAAAACTTATCTTTTTCCTCTCTGAAAATTTTTCCTTCAGAAAAATACAAATCTACTTTCAAACTGGTTTATTTTTTGATATATGTCAAAGGGGGAGAGTAGATTTAAAGTTAATGGAAAAATCAAAGTATTTAATAAAAGCAGAGAGTAGGTAAATTAAAGTTAAATTCAAAGTATTTGATAAAAGGAGGGCTTTTATTAAGGGGGAGTCTAATATGTCAAAGTTCAAAGTTTCCAGCTTAACCTCCATTGCATTTGAAGTTCATTTTAAGCTTGGTTAACTTAATGCAGTTATTACATATGTTGTTTTTCTTAACTTTGAATTACGTGTTGCCATAATCAAAAAGGGGGAGATTGTTGGTGCGGGAAGCATCCGACGATCGAACCTAAGTTTTGATAATGGCAAAGGATTCAAAGTTAAGGTGCTTTGTTATCTGACAGCTTTTGCTGAGTGTTTCAGTGAGGTTAGGCAGGTAAAACCCTAGGGGTGGTAACCCTAGGTCATAGGGGTGGTAACCCTATGCGGAAAGTCTTGGCAGGTCGATGGCTTCGGGCAAAAGTCCTAGGGGTGGTAACCCTAGGTGGAAAGTCCCGTGTCGCGAACCAGGTGAAAGACTGGACTAGCCGGGAAGCGGATGTCCAGCAGAAAGTCCGGAAGCATCGAGTGCTGAGCAAAAGTCCAGTCGATCTAGAGGATCGACTGGCAATAGGTAAATCTCCTGAGTGGAGTAGGTGAGGACGCGCTCCCCGTAGAGGGAACAGTAGGCGTCGGGTCGACCTAGGGTTTCCGGTTGGAAACCCGAAGTCAGACCCGGACAGTCCGGAGACTGTCATAATTTCATATTCATACTATTATGTTGTGTTAACTTTGTGTTGCAGGTATCTTTGGATTAACATACTTGCAAGTACCAAAAACACAAAGAAGGACTCGGATGAACAGTGTCCAAGGCGCCCATGGAAAAGGCCAGCGCAGCAGACTGGAGGCGCCTTGAATGGAGATCAAGGCGCCTTGAACCGGAGGTTGAAGGCGCCTTGGATAGGCTGAAGGCGCCTTAAACCAGATAGAGTTCGACCAGGTCCGTGCTGATCCACGCGGGTGACTCGGCTCGTTCAAGGCGCCTTGGTGAACAGTGTAAGGCGCCTTGAACCCCCTTTATAAGGGGTCTCGACCAGCAGCTTCAGTACACAACTTCCAAGCAATCCTTGTGCTGCGTGCTGCTCAATCAATGACCCTGAAGTGCTGTTACGAGTCCACGACGACCAGGAGCTTCGAGATTACGATTCTGTCGTCGGTAAACTTGTTTTTAATTACTGTACTGATTGTAAATCTTGTACTCTTTTTCGTACTTATAAGTGTTGCCCACCGAAAGCGATCAAGGATCGCGGGCCTTCGAGTAGGAGTCGACCTAGGCTCCGAACGAAGTAAAACTATCTGTGTCCTTCTGTGATTGCATTCGTTACTTCCGCTGCGTATATTTACTTTGGTAGTTTTACGTTTCCGATACGATAAAAATAGCCGCGAGCGCTATTCACCCCCCCCCCCCCCCTCTAGCGCATCTCGATCCAACACTTCACTCTCAATGTTGCTTTGAAGTATCTCTCCCCCACACTTAAAATGTTGTACGTCTTGGACAAAGATCAAGTACTGAAACTATCTAGGAATTTTAACTCATTTTTGATTTTTCCTTTTCTATATGAAAAACATATGTTGCAGAAATGACTTGCTATTTCCTAATTCCTATGTTCAGAGAAGCCTTAAAGTTGGCGCCAAACCTTTCAATTAAGGATTTTAGAAATCATGCCAAAAGAAATTCAGAATTGCAAATGATTTCTAAGTCTAACTTTCCTTTCTTCTCTAGACTTCAATATCAAAATTCAATTACTGTCAATGCTTTCCTGATTTGCAAACCATCCTCAAAACCCTACTACTAAACTCCATTCCCATGTGATTCCTTTAATTATTCATTTGAAAAACAAGCATATGAAATAACCAAATCTCTGCTGAAACACTAAAAAAAATTGGAAACAAATTAAAGTTGTCTCCAGTTAGAGAATTTCGAAATGCATGAGCACACATTTTCTGATTCTTCATTTCTACAGGTTTCTGCTGTGCACAAGAAATAAATTTCACTCTAACAGTAACAGTTCAAAATTTTAGAATTAAGGCAGGTTTCAGAAAATTTACTCTACTTCTTGGTCCTATCAAGTTCTGAAATTTATAGAATTCCTTTGCTGAATTCTGAAATCTTCTTAAAAAATCCTCTAAGTCCTAATGTGTATTTCAAATGATGAGCAATTTGGAACCTTCTTCTCTCCACAATAGATATAAATTAGAGTTAAAGAAATAGAATTGAGGCAGATTCTGAATTCTGATTTCTATATTACAGTATTAAACTTTAGAATTCAAAGTTATCTTAGCTTGAGGATTGAAGAGTTAAGCTTGTCAAAGCATCTCATTTAGTACTGAATAAGTAGGAGATTGAATTCAATTCATTTCTAATCAAAAAACAGATTGACAGATTAGCACAAACTAGTACATCCGCTGTATATTTTCTCACTGTTGCAGCTTACAACATTCTTCATTTCTGCATCTTCTTTTTTTTTTAAAAAAAAAAAATCTCAAACCAGCATCTTTTGGAGGTCGGCAATAAGAATTCCATCTTAGTAACTTTGAATTCCTAGAAATGCAATTCTATTCCTGCATTTCTAATTGCATTCTGGTTTGGTACAGATTTTCAGCATTGCTTCCTTTCTTCATATCAAAATTCAATATCAAGTTCTTGCAATTGTTCTCTTCTTTCTTTCCCAAACTTTTGATACAATCTGAAATGTCTTCATGGACTGGATAGACATCAATATGACATTATAAAACTGAGCTTACTTGAACCTATTACCATCTAGAAAAAATTCAAAGAATGTTATCACGAAACATATTGAGGTTGATACAAACTGATTCTTCTTCTTCTCTTCATAACCAGAACAAAACATTACATTAATTTCTGCATACATTTCAAGCAATTGACAACCAAATTCCCATGGAGTTGTGAACCAATTGGCTTATGTTCAGATTAAAAATAGGGTTGTTGTGAAATTTCCAACATACAGTTCCAGCACTTCTTTTCAAGCTTAAGTTCCAGAACTCAGATTCTAAGGTAATTTGGCATTAACTCATGAATCTAAATTATTTAAGGCCAAGCTTCATGAAGAAGAGGAAAGAACCCAATTGGCAATGAACTAGTAAAAGCTTCAATTCAAATTGTCACTGAACAGGAAACCCAATATGAATTCAATCTCTTCATATTTTCTATCTTTTCCATCCATTTCTGTATTTACCATTCTAGATAGTAGATGGTTCAATTTCTTATTAGGTACACTTCATCGGTAGAAAGGTTTTGGTCTCTTCATGACTATTTGGTACTCACTTTAATATTCCAAAGCTTTATTAGCAGCAATAGCAAAACAAGGGGTTTAGATAGGAGCTCAAATTCAAGTTGTTATTAGTAAGAAACAACATTGAGATTTGGCACATAGTTGCTACATCAACTTTAGATCATTCCTTTCAGACTTTACACAATTCAACTAATTAAGCAACTCTTTCCTTTTCTTCAAAGAAGAGGTTCATCAAAGAAGAAGTCTATGTAAATCAACCCCCAGGATTTGAAGACTTAAACCACCCAAACCATGTCCTTAGATTAAAAAAAAGCTTTATATGGACTAAAATAAGCACCTAGGGTATGAACACCTATCAACATACCTAGTATCTAAGGGATTTGACCAAGATCAAATAGATCAAATTTTATTTGTTAAAGCCTTAGAAAAAGATATTTTTATAGCTCAAATTTTTGTAGATGACATAATTTTTGGCTCATCCAATACTAAATTTTTAAAAGAAATCATTAAATTAATAGAAAATGAATTTAAAATGAGCCTAATAGGAGAACTCAATTTTTTCTTAGGATTACAAATAAAACAAACAAAAGAAAAAATTTATATTTTTCAAACAAAATATGCCAAAGAATTAATTAAGAAATTTGAAATGAAAAATTCTAAAAATATTAATACCCCAATGACAATTAATGTTAAAATTGACTCTAACTTAGAAGGAAAACCAGTAGATTTAAAATATAATAGAAGTACAATAGGAAGTTTACTATACCTAACTATAAGTCGACTTGATATTTTATTTGCAGTAGGTATGTGTGCTAGGTATCAATCTTGTGCAAAAGAATCACACTTAACTAATGTAAAAAGGATATATAGATACATTAAGGGGACCCTAAGTGTAGGACTTTGGTACTCTAGGACTAATACATTTGACTTAACTGGGTACTTTGACTCAGGCTATGGTGGGTGTAAAATAGATAGAAAAAGTATAAGTAAAAACTACTAACTTCTAGGTCAGTGCCTAGCAACTTGGCCTAGTAGAAAGTAACACTGTGTTGCCTTATCCACTACTAAAGCAGAGTGCATAGCCATAGGGGAGTGTGCATCTCAACTATTATGGATGATGCACACTTTAAGAGATTATCAATTACATATAAAAATACAAAAATATCAATTGATAATATAAGTTCAATCAATCTAAGTAAAAATCTAATACACCACTCAAGGACTAAACATAAAGATGTTAAACATCACTTTGTAAGGGATCATGTAGATAGGAGACATATTGTACTTGATTATGTTGAGTCCAAGTCAAACTTAGCAGATATTTTCACAAAATCCTTACATGAACTTGAGTTCAGTACACTTAGAAGACAATTAGGTATGTGCTTAGTAGAATATATTCTAAAATTTTCAAAATCATTCATTTTAAAGTGTTGTTTCTTTTCGAAAGTTATAATTTTTCAAAATTATATTATCTTTTCAAATCAGCTAGGTGTCAATATTCTAGGATAAATTATTTTATTTTCTTCAAAACTCCTAATTTTACTAGTATTTTCAAAGATTGGACTTAGCCTAGGTCTCTATCCCCCTAGAAAGCATGTACTCATAGGTCTCAGCCAGAGCACTCACAAGCACACTAGGAATACCTTGCTTCTGTATGAAAACACTTAGAATTGTGTAAGATGCATAGGGTCTTATTTGGACTTCAAAATGCTTATGTCTGTGCATCAACATAAGTCTGGGCTATAAATATCAATTCAAATTGATCACGTTGATTAATCCTTTTTAATCAAAACTAACTGGATTAAATACTTAACTTGACTAAGTGAACGCTACTACCTTATGGTAAATAGTTAGGAAGTAAGGTTAAACATTTATTCTAAGAAATGTAGATGAATGTTTTAAAGTTGTCTTTTAAAAATTCTTTTTACTTTACATGCTTGTGTTGGTGTGGTTAGCACTAACGGTCTAACTCATGTTTTGAAGAATGACAAATTAGGTTAAGTTAGGTTTGTCATTGTCTAACACTCTGATCGAGTGTGCAGGCGAAGTCCAGAAGGTCAACGGGCTGACCGGATGTCTGACACGAAGCCCAGCTAGGTCAACGAGCCAACCAGATAGCTAGCATGAAGTCCAAATGGATCGACGGGCTGACCGGACATTTGGCACGAAGTCTAGCTAGGTCGACGGGCTGACCGTATAGCTGGCACGAAGTCCAGACGGGTCGAAGGGCTGACCGGATGTCTGGCAGGTAAGTAAAGGTAAGTCACTAGAGGGGAGTAACTGTGAGGACGCGTTCCCGGGAAGGGAACTTAGGCGCCGATCCGACTTAGAACCATTTCAGAACTTTAAGTCGAGATCTTGACTAGATTCCAGTCTCGGAGAGACGGAATCTAATTAATACTCTGCTTGATGATTATAACTATGCTAACACTTTGTTTTATAGGGTAATTTAAATTGCACTTTGTCTCAGACTAATCATTTCTTGCAAGAGAAGGACTTCCTAGAGAAAGAGTGGTCCGGGCGCCCGGTGTTGGGTTTTTCGGGCCGCGAAAACCGCTTTTTCGCGTCGCGGAAACCCCGAAACTCCCTAGCCAACGGATCCGTGCGAAGAGTATAGAACAAAAAAATTTACATGTACGAATTTACTAACTAGATCTACACTTAGATCTACATGTTTAGAAGGTTACCCTTGTTACATGCCTTTTGCGAATCCCGTTCGTCCAAGGTGCGGCGGATCTCGAGTGTGTTCAAACGTACACACCTCTAGTAGTATCCACACGAACAAGAAGTGTTCTCTAACACTCAAAGATGGAGAAGAGAACACCACAAGTGTGCTAGCACTTCTTGATGCTCTCGGATGGGATTGGAAGATGAAGAAAGGAAAAGAAGAGAACACACTCCTCTAAAAATTCTATGTGACTTTCACTAACCTTTCTTCTTGGATTAGATTCACTCACCTTTCTTCTTCCTTGCTTGAAACCCACGGCAGCAGTAGCAAAGGAGGAGGAAGAACCCAAGGAAGAAGATACCACAATGAACACACATCAATGCCACAAAACAAAACCTCCACCCACATTAGTGTGGCCGACCACATCTTGTAACTCCCCTCATTTAATGTGGATGGCCACATTAAATGGAATGGGATGTGTAACCTCCATGAGGTGGCGCACCATGATGTGGTGGAGATGATGTGGCAAGGTTAGTCATGCCATGTAGGATGAGTCAACCTTCATGATGTGGCAATACATCAAGTCAAACTTGATGTTTCAACTTCCATTTGGTCAAGTCAAAATTGACCAATTCTCTTCCTTGTTGAGTTAAAACCAACCTTTGGTTCAAGTCAATTTTAATCTAATGAATCTCAATTCATTAATATAAATTGACTCAATGAATCAAATTTAAATTAGACTCATTCAACAATTGAATCTAATTGAGTCTAACTCAATAAGTCTAATTTGAATTAATCCGAATCCAATCTTTGGTACATCATATGAACCTAATCCAATTAGTTCATCATATGAACCTAATCTTCATCCACTTGTTCTTTGTGTGTGACCCAATAGGTTCTTGTAACGTTGGCAATGTTTCTAAACTCCTTTAGAAACATAAGCAATGAGCGGCATCTAGCAATACATCATTGCTACCCAAGTTACAAGAATGTTGAGATCCAACATCACCTTGTGACTACTAATTGTGACTCCTCACAATATATGACAAGTGTCCTTCTATCCTAGACATCTAGATTGATCAATGTGAGGCATAGACCATGTCATCCTCTGATCAATCTAAATCTTGAACTCCAAGTAGACTCACTAAAACAAATGAGCTCAATATCTCATATTGACTCATTTGGGCATGGCCAAGCACTTCGTGGTCTCACTCTATCAAGAATATTGATGTGTCTCCCGTCATATAGGAGGGATAGATCCCATCTACATCACTCACATCCCTCTGCATAATTCGTTACATACCCAGTAATCGCCTTTATAGTCCACCCAGTTACGGGTGACGTTTGATGAAACCAAAGCACATAACTCCTTATGTAGGGAACCATGGTGACTTCAGGTCTAAGGACTAGTAGTCATACTAATAGCCACATGAGAAAGTATATGACACTCATATAACGATCAATGATACTTTCTCATGGCGGGTCATTCAGTATACATTCTCTAATGCATACTCATGTGTCAACTTGATATCTCTATATCCATGACTTGTGAGATCAAGTCATCGAGTTGACCTACATGCTAGTCTTATTGCATTAACATTGTCCCTGAATGTTAATACTCGACTAGGAATGATTAAGAGTAGTGTTCCCTATATCATCTCACTATCGGTTCAACTAATCGATTGATATAGGTGAGAACATTCTACTCAAGGACACTATTATACTTAGTTTATTTGGCACCAATACAAGTAAGTATAATAACCAAAACACAAATGTTTTTATTTATATAGAATATGATACAACAAGTTCATAATACAATCATCAAATGATTGGCTCTAGGGCTCTAGCTAACAATCTCCCACTAGCACTAGTGCCAATCAGTGTAGGCTCTAAGCCCAATGACCTAGTGTGACCATCATGCTTCCTCTGTGCCAAAGCCTTGGTCAAGGGATCTGCGATGTTAGCCTCTGTGGGTATACTACAAATCTTCACATCTCCTCTCTCGATAATCTCTCGAATAAGATGGAAGCGCCGTAGTATGTGTTTGGTTTGCTGGTGTGAGCGAGGTTCCTTCGCCTGTGCTATAGCTCCATTGTTGTCACAATAGAGCTCAATAGGGTCAGCAATGCTAGGAACCACCCCAAGTTCAGTGACAAACTTGCGAATCCAAACTGCCTCCTTTGCTGCCTCTGATGCAGCAATATACTCGACCTCTGTCGTAGAATAAGCTACTGTATCCTGCTTCGAACTCTTCCAGCTCACAACACCACCATTTATGCAAAATACGAACCCTGACTGCGATCGATAATCATCCTGATCGGTCTGGAAGCTGGCATCACTGTAACCCTTTACAGCTAGCTTATCATTACCTCCATATATCAAGAAATATTCTTTAGTCCTTCTTAAGTACTTAAGAATATTCTTGACCGCTATCCAGTGACTTTCACCTGGATCTGACTGGTATCTGCTCGTCATGCTCAAAGCATACGAGACATCAGGTCGAGTACATAGCATGGCGTACATGATAGATCCTATGGCTGAAGCATAAGGGATCTGATCCATGCGGTCTCTCTCCTCTCTAGAAGAGGGGCCCTGAGTCTTCGAAAGACTCACGCCATGTGACATCGACAGAAATCCCTTCTTGGAGTTCTGCATGACAAACCGAAGGAGTACCTTGTCAATATATGTACTCTGACTTAGGCCAAGCAATCTCTTAGATCTATCTCTATAGATCTGTATCCCTAGAATGCGGGATGCTTCACCTAAGTCCTTCATTGAGAAACATGTCCCTAGCCAAGTCTTGACAGACTGTAGCAAAGGGATGTCTTTCCCAATGAGCAGTATGTCATCCGCATACAATATGAGGAAGACAACTATGTCCCCTACAACCTTCTTGTAGACACAAGGTTCATCTTCATTCTTGATGAAACCAAACTATTTGATTGCATCATCGAATCAAAGATTCCAGCTCCGAGAAGCTTGCTTTAGTCCATAAATGGACCTATGCAGCTTGCATACTCTACTAGTATGCTTTGGATCTATAAAACCCTCAGGTTGTGTCATGTACACATCCTCGAGTAGGTTTCCATTCAGAAACACGGTTTTGACATCCATCTGCCAGATCTCGTAATCGTGGTAAGCTGCAATAGCAAGCATGATTCGAATGGACTTAAACATCGCTACTAGTGAAAAGGTTTCATCATAGTCAATATCATGAATCTGCTTGAAACCTTTAGCTACCAAGCGACCCTTATAGATAAGTCCATCCATGTCAGTCTTTCTCTTAAAGACCCACTTACACCCTATGGGTTTTACCCCTTCAGGTGGATCAACCAAAGCCCATACTTGGTTGGTGTACATGGATTCCATTTTGGATCTCATGGCTTCTAACCATTTCTCAGAATCTGGTCTCATCACAGCTTCCTGATAGGTGGTAGGCTCATCCTCTATGAGTACAATGTCATCATGGTCAGACAAGGGAAATGAGTATCTCTCAGGCTGACGACGTACCCTATCAGACCTGCGAAGAGGTATGTCTACTTGAACTGGTTGTTGTTCCTCAACTCTTTGTGGAACAACGTCATCCACAACACTTTGTGGTTCCAGTTCAACTTCTATCGAGGCTTTAGTGCTAGGATCCGCATCTTGAACTTCTTCAAGATCGAATGTATTTGTAACACCCCTAGAAAGCCTAGATAAAGTAAGGGCAATGAGAGTACGAATGTAATGAAAAGAATGTGTAGATAGTCTACGTTGAATGTTACGATGGGAAGGATTTAGATGATTATGAAAGAAAATAAAGTTGAGAATATAAATCATCTATGCATGATTTATAATGTATGGAATTAATGTAGACAAAAGGAAGAAATATGAATACATGTATGAAATATTTATGCATAATGCATAATAGGGAAATATACGAATTATTATGTACAAAAGAAAATAAAAATGTTAGAAGAGAGATTGAACCCTGGACCTCTTGTAAGGAACATGTATAGGATACCAAAGGGGATAGGAGAATTATTGATAAGGAGAGAAAGGATTAAGTAGTTAAGAATAAGAAAGGATTCTTTTTACTTAAAAGAAAAAGGAAGTAAAAAGAAATAAAAATATACATAACCAAGTTTTGAATCTTGGTTCTCTTGTGGATGCATGCATGTATTAACCAAGTGGGATAAGAGAGGATATTGTAAGAGGAGAGATAGAAAATTTTATTAAAGGAGAGAAAAGAGAGAGATTAAGAGAGAACTCACAAGGCATATCTCTAGAATATTCCTATCATAAAGAAGAGGAATAAATGGGGAGGATGAATCAAGTCAAATTTCCTCCCCTCATTTTAGTATAAATAGGCATGGAGGGTGACTTCAAATTCATCCTCCACTCCTCTCCCTCTCCTCCTCCCTCTTGTGCCGAGACCCCCTCTCCCTCTCCTCTTCTTCTTGTTGCCAAGCAACACAAGAGGAAGGAAGCTCCTCTTCCTCCTCACTCCCTCCCTCTTCTTTCTTCCTTGTTGTTGCCGAGCAACACAAGAGGAAGGAGCTTCTTCTTCCTCCCCTCTCCTCCAAAAGACCTAGCCACTCCTTTCCCTCCATTGGTGCCGAACCTAGCAAGCAAGAAGAAAGGTCCAAGCAAGTTCTCAATTCTAGGAAACTTAAGCGAAGAAGGTAAGCTTCCCCTCACCTGTGGTACAAGGCTTTTTACATGTTTTTATGATTTTATGAGGATTTTAAAACCTAGAAACAAGTATGAGAAAATTCGGTTAAGAAGAGCTTTCGAAATCTAGTGATGTTTAACTAGTTTTCACTAAATGATAGATTTTCTATGCCATGGAAAAGGATTCTTCTTCATGTTTTTATACCTATATGATGCTTGATAAGAGGAGCACTCAACCCTAGAATTTCGGCCAAAAATATTTTTAAGAGGCTAGAGAAATTCATTGTTTTACTCAACTAGTACAAGGTTCTTCCTATGAAATGTTAGGGACCATGTAATTAGTTTTCTTGCTTAGAAGATGTTTGAACTAAAAGGAAACCCACCCATATGTTTCGGCCAAGAAGGGGTTTAGGGTTAGGAATACCCTTAAATTTAAATAAACATGCTCATGAGGTAGGATACAAAGATGTTAAAAGATTTGTATGTTTCGGCCAAGTTGTTCATGAACTAAATTTATATGTTTGTTTCTTAGTAAATTTTACCATGAAACTCACTTAGGTTTTCATGCTTTAGACTACTTAAAAACCTAGCTAAAGAATGGTAGGTTTCGGCCATGTGAAGGAAATAAAAGAAAAAAAAAAAAGGAAAGAAAGAAACCTAGGAAATGTTATGCAATGAAATTTATGTTATGCCATGATATGTGATAACATATGAAAGGCTATACATAATGAGAAGAATGAAATTTATGTAAATGTCATGATATGTGATAGCATATGAAATGCTATACATAATAAGAAGAATGAAATTTATGTAAATGCCATGATATGTGATAGCATATGAAATGCTATACATAATGAGAAGAATGAAATGTACGTAAATGCCATGATATGTGATAGCATATGAAATGCTATACATAATGAGAAGAATGAAATGATGTGAATGCCATGATATGTGATAGCATATGAAATGCTATACATAATGAGAAGAATGAAATGATGTGAATGCCATGATATGTGATAGCATATGAAATGCTATACATAATGAGAAGAATGAAATGATGTGAATGCCATGATATGTGATAGCATATGAAATGCTATACATAATGAGAAGAATGAAAAATGAAATGCATGAAAGATTGTTAGGGATATGATATGATAGTTATGCATGATAAATTACTTTGTATGGTTTGTACCAAGGGTGGGCTCCGTAAACGCCCCGGGGTCGATGGAATAAGACTCGGGCCTCGTCAGTAATGGGCTTCTGATGCCCTAGGTCGATGGAGTAAGACTCGGGCCTAGTATGTATGTATGGTAGGGTTCAAGACTTGCTACCTTGGACCTACGTATGATGTATGTGGTACAAACCGGGATCCCCAATGATGATGATATTAATTTCAAGTATTTACAAGTATAAGTTTTCAAATTCATGATGCATTGCCTGCATATGTGCTTGAATTAGCTAATGATTTGATATGATGCCATGATGATATGAATATGATACCTTTGTATGTTGTATGCTTATGATATTACGCATGATGTTAATATACGATGATTTTCGGTTTTAGTGAGTAGAAAAGGAACTTACTGAGCCATGAGTGCTCACAGCTTACTTTCCTTGTACCGCAGATAAAAGAACTGGATGAACTAGAGGAGCAACAGGAGGAGCGGATAATGATGTGTGTGGTGGTGGCTCGGCAAAGAACGATTCGGACAGATTAATATGATTAGTTATAGAATCAATATATGCATATTTAATCTGTGATATCATGCTTATTTAAATAAAATGAATGGTTTAAATTTTTTATTCTTCCGCTGTTATAGTAAAACATGTACGTAAGTAGTGTACGAACGTAGCGCCGCCTTTGGGTTGGGTAAGAAGGGCGGGCGTTACAGTATTCCCATTAGTCTTTCTAGAAACAAAGTCCCTTTCTAGAAAGACTCCAGTCTTTGCCACAACTATCTTGTGCTGACTGGGAATGTAGAAGTAATATCCCTTAGTTTCCTTGGGATATCCTATAAAGTAGCACTTGTCAGATTTGGGTCCTAATTTATCTGAAACTTGACGTCTAACGTAGGCCTCACATCCCCAAATCCTCATGAAAGACACTTGGGCATCTCTCCCAATCCATATCCTATATGGTGTCTTTATCACGGCCTTGGATGGAACTCGGTTGAGTGTAAAAGCTGTCGTGTCTAGAGCATAGCCCCAAAGGAATGTCGGAAGATCTGTGTGACTCATCATAGACCGTACCATATCTAATAAGGTACGATTCCTCCTTTCGGACACACCATTCCACTGTGGTGTTCCAGGAGGAGTGAGTTGGGATAGGATCCCACACTTAGCTAGATAGTCACGAAACTCATGACTAAGGTATTCTCCACCTCGATCTGATTGAAGTATCTTAATACTCTTGCCAAGCTGGTTCTGTACTTCATTCTTGAATTCTTTGAACTTTTCAAAGGATTCAGACTTATGTGTCATCAAGTACACATAACCATATCTACTGAAGTCATCAGTAAATGTGATGAAGTACGTATAACTGCCTCTAGCCGCGACATTGAAAGGGCCACATACATCACTATGTATAAGTCCTAACAAATCAGTCGCTCTTTCGCTGTGCCCACTAAAGGGTGTCTTGGTCATCTTGCCTAGTAGGCATGACTCGCGCGTCTCATAAGATTCAAAATCAAATGAGTCTAGCAAACCATCCTTATGGAGCTGGGATAAGCGCTTGTCATTTATATGACCTAAGCGACAGTGCTAGAGATATGTTTGGTTCAGGTCATTTGACTTGAACCTCTTGGTATTTATGTTATAAATAGGGGTTTCAAGATCTAGAATATAGAGTCTGTTTATCAGAGGTGCACTACAATAGAACATATCGTTTAAATAGACGGAACAACAATTGTTCTTTATTGTAAACGAGAAACCTTTCTTGTCCAAACAAGAAACTGATATAATGTTCTTAGTTAATGCAGACACATAACAACAATCATCTAATTCTAGTACAAGCCCAGAGGGCAGAGATAGATGATAAGTTCCTATAGCAATAGCAGCAACCCGTGCTCCATTGCCTACTCGTAGGTCTATCTCACCCTTTGTCAATGCCCTGCTATTTCTCAGCACTTGTACATTAGTACAAATGTGCGAAGCACATCCGGTATCTAATACCCACGATGAAGAAATAGAGAGGTTGACTTCTATAACATGTATACCTGAAGTTGAAATCTTATTTCTCTTCTTCTTAAGATCTTCCAGGTATTCTTTGGAGTTCCTCTTCCAATGCCTTGCTTGTCCTTGATATAGGTGACAAAAATGTTCAACCATATCATAAGCACTCATCAACTCATGTTGCTTCTGAAGCTCAGAGTTTATGGTTGCGAGCATAAGACATGACACATCTAATGCGTCATCTTGATGTTTCTTATAAGCATCTTTGTAAGCTCGCGTGGCAGTGGTAGGAGGTGCCTCAAGAATGGGCTGCTCCAGAACGTACAGTTTACGTTCCTGAGTGAGAACTATTCTCAGATTCCTGTACCAGTCCAGGAAATTTACTCCGTTGAGCTTGTCCTTCTTAAGGACAGAACGCAGAGAGAAGATGTTCGTGTTTGACGTCATGGCAATTCTACAACAGAAAAATACAGAAAATAAATATCATATTCCTTTTAAATCATTTAATTAGGTCTTTAACTAAATGACGCTCCCACTGAATTTTATAATTCATGTGGGACAAGATCTACATCATACTAACCCTTGAGTTAGCTTTGGCTAATACGCCCAAGATTTAGTATGATCGGTAGGTAACGATTTACCAATTATATCTCTATACAACTCGTGTTTATAGGATCATTATCGGCAGTTATATTAAAACTTGAGTTAGCTTTGGCTAATACGCCCAAGAATTAATATAAATGGGATCTATGTCCTATCTTTCCAACCGTTGGAAGAATGCCTATAGTTGTACTCGATCCAATTGAGTTAACTAGTTACTCAATCTAATTGAGTTGTATTCACCCATGCGTTGATAGGCGGACCAAGATTGTCCCTCCGTACCCTACCAAGATAATATGTGTTGCTCTGCTTTGGCAGATTCAACAACAACATGTGATCGAGGTAGTAGTAGGTATCACGACACGGTAGGTATTTTGAGTTGTCGTGATTTAGATCTAATCTAAATGTCGATGTTGTATCATATACTCGATATAGATCTAATCTAATCGATAGGGTGCATCTTGTACACGATGTAGATTTAATCTAATCGTAAGGGTTCATCTTGTGCACGATTTAGATCTAATCTAATCGTTAGGCAGTAATTAATTACTATTTTACTAGCATGCATCACATACACACATAAGCAATTAATTAAATAATTTTGTGATTATGTCATGGCCCTACTACGATCTTCTCAAGCCAATGAGAAGATCGGATGGTCAACCTAAGGTCAACAACTTCTCAAGCGCCTTCCTTTTGACCACCTTGTGTTGCTCGCGCCTTCCTCGTAACTCCGTCTTGAGTGGACCTTCCACCGCTTCAAAATTTACATTACAATTTTGAAACTTGAGTTACATTCGAGTCTAAATCTAATTTACAACTAGAATATAAATAGGGAGGCACGATGCGCAGGTCGCGTATCAAATACAGCACACACAAACACATGACGGCACGCAGGCCGTATTATAAATTACAACACAAATCCAATCATATTGGGTCTTTTTGGGCCATGACTATCACAAAAAAAATATATAATTCTAAATTATATATTTTTCATAATTTTTTTGTAATTTTTCATAATTTTTACAATTTTATGAGTAAATTTTTCCCAGCGGTCCCGATTAGCGATTTCGGCCGCAATCGCAGAGCAAATCCCCTAGTGGGGTT
This sequence comes from Zingiber officinale, assembly GCF_018446385.1. Taxonomy (NCBI): domain Eukaryota; kingdom Viridiplantae; phylum Streptophyta; class Magnoliopsida; order Zingiberales; family Zingiberaceae; genus Zingiber; species Zingiber officinale. The sequence continues at coordinate 59,079,106 of NC_055995.1, read as the reverse complement.
AGGGGCAGTACCCCTACCGGCGATCTAACCATCGTGAGTTACTCCTAAGCGATCCTACAGCGCCTTAGCCCGCTATCCCAAAAGGTTTTGGGTCGAAACATTGCCGTTACGGAAAAATCTTCTCGGTAGTCGAAGCCTACAAGTGTATAAACACTTATGCTCCGCTTCTACGAGAAAAATACCCTTTAAAACTATAAAATTCATGAAATTACAGAAATTCACAAAAACTATATTTTTCATAAAAATACAAAATAAATTCGTACATGTCTTCGCACGTGGCTCTGATACCATTATTGGGTTTTTCGGGCCGCGAAAACCGCTTTTTCGCGTCGCGGAAACCCCGAAACTTCCTAGCCAACGGATCCATGCGAAGAGTATAGAACAAAAAAATTTACATGTATGAATTTACTAACTAGATCTACACTTAGATCTACATGTTTAGAAGGTTACCCTTGTTGCGTGCCTTTTGCGAATCCCGCTTGTCCAAGGTGCGCCGGATCTCGAGTGTGTTCAAACGTACACACATCTAGTAGTATCCACACGAACAAGAAGTGTTCTCTAACACTCAAGGATGGAGAAGAGAACACCACAAGTGTGCTAGCACTTCTTGATGCTCTCGAATGGGATTGGAAGATGAAGAAAGGAAAAGAAGAGAACACACTCCTCTAAAAATTCTATGTGACTTTCACTAACCTTTCTTCTTGGATTGGATTCACTCACCTTTCTTCTTCCTTGCTTGAAACCCACGGCAATAGTAGCAAATGATGAGGAAGAACCCAAGGAAGAAGATACCACAATGAACACACATCAATGCCACAAAACAAAACCTCCACCCACATTAGTGTGGCCGGCCACATCTTGTAACTCCCCTCATTTAATGTGGCCGGCCACATTAAATGGAATGGGATGTGTAACCTCCAAGAGTTGGCACACCATGATGAGGTGGAGATGATGTGGCAAGGTTAGTCATGCCATGTAGGATGAGTCAACCTTCATGATGTGGCAATACATCAAGTCAAACTTGATGTTTCAACTTCCATTTGGTCAAGTCAAAATTGACCAATTCTCTTCCTTGTTGAGTTAAAACAAACCTTTGGTTCAAGTCAATTTTTATCTAATGAATCTCAATTCATTAATATAAATTGACTCAATGAATCAAATTTAAATTAGACTCATTCAACAATTGAATCTAATTGAGTCTAACTCAATAAGTCTAATTTGAATTAATCTGAATCCAATCTTTGGTACATCATATGAACCTAATCCAATTGGTTCATCATATGAACCTAATCCAATTGGTTCATCATATGAACCTAATCCAATTGGTTCATCATATGAACCTAATCTCCATACACTTGTTCTTTGTGTGTGACCCAATAGGTTCTTGTAACGTTGGTAATGTTTCTAAACTCCTTTAGAAACATAAGCAATGAGCGACATCTAGCAATACATCATTACTACCCAAGTTACAAGATTGTTGAGATCCAACATCACCTTGTGACTACTAATTGTGACTCCTCATAATATATGACAAGTGTCCTTCTATCCTAGACATCAAGATTAATCAATGTGAGGCATAGACCGTGTCATCCTCTGATCAATCTAAATCTTGAAATCCAAGTAGACTCACTTAAACAAATGAGCTCAATATCTCATATTGACTCATTTGGGCATGGCCATGCACTTCGTGGTCTCACTCTATCAAGAATATTGATGTCTCTCCCATCATATAGGAGGGATAGATCTCATATACATCACTCACATCCCTTTGCATAATTCGTTACATACCCAGTAATCGCCTTTATAGTCCACCCAGTTACGGGTGACGTTTGACGAAACCAAAGTACATAACTCCTTATGTAGGGAACCATGGTGACTTCAGGTCTAAGGACTAGTAGTCATACTAATAGCCACATGAGAAAGTATATGACACTCATATAATGATCCATGATACTTTCTCATGGCGGGTCATTTAGTATACATTCTCTAATGCATACCCATGTGTCAACTTGATATCTCTATATCCATGACTTGTGAGATCAAGTCATCGAGTTGACCTACATGCTAGTCTTATTACATTAACATTGTCCCTGAATGTTAATACTCGACTAGAAATGATTAAGAGTAGTGTTCCCTATATCATCTCACTATCGGTTCAACTAACCGATTGATATAGGTGAGAACCTTCTACTCAAGGACACTATTATACTTAGTTTATTTGGCACCAATACAAGTAAGTATAATAACCAAAACATAAATGCCTTTATTTATATAGAATATGATACAACAAGTCCATAATACAATCATAAAATGATTAGCTCTAGGGCTCTAGCTAACACCCGGAAGAGATCCGAGCGCCCGGAGTACAAAAATTATCCATTGCGTCGCCTCGACATGTGGAGCTTCCTGGTTGGCTCGGCTATGTCATTTCAGGGCGCCCCGAAGGGCTGCGGGTGCCCCGAACATCCTATATAAGGAGGGTCAAGGCTGGAGCTAAATCAACAACGACAAGATCTTTCATTGCTTGCTCTGCCGTGCTCCTGTGACGCTACGACCGACAACGTGCCGTTTTTATTTTTCTGTTCTATTGTCGGTATTCCTTTTTCCAACAGTTCTTGTACTTTAATCTTGTAATTATATCTTCGAACTATTAGTGGATTTCCCAACGAAAGCACTCAACGAGTGCGGGCCTTGGAGTAGGAGTCGCCACAGGCTCCGAACCAAGTAAAAAATTACTTGTGTTAGCGTTGTTCCATTTTAGTAAAAAATTACTTGTGCTGCGTACTTTCGATAATTTTTAAATCGATATTCACCCCCCCTCTATTGAAATTCATGATCCAACAAGTTGTATCAGAGCAGGTACCGCTCTGATTTGGTGCAACCACCAATCAGACAAAGGGGGGTCTTTTTAAAGAAAAATTAGATATCGTTCGTTCTTAAAATAAAACCTTACGCTTTTCATTTTTCCCTCTAAAACTGGTTTTGGAAAATACATCGTCATCTTTTCACCATTGCTTAGTATTGACAAAATATTACATTTTCAAAAATTTGAAATAATATTTTTTATTAATATTTATTATTATTTTTAATTAGTGAAATACTATTTTTTTTAACACTGCTAATCCAAGACCAGGTCTTGGGATCTTTTTGTATGTTTCTTTGTGTGCAAGAACAATGTCTCTTCAAGAAGGATGGAACCCCTTCGAACCACTACCATACGATCAAGAAGATTTTAACTACTGGAGGCGAAGAATGGAATGTTTCTTAGGAAGCTTAGATTTTGATAATGTGCTAATATTGAGGAAACCTTCTCAGGACTCGGAACTAAAAAAAAATGTAAGTAAAATTATTTGTAATGTTTTACCTAACAATATTTTATGCAGACTAGAAAAATATAAGAATGCATATGAGCTGTGAACCCAGTTGATTAAGCTTCACGAGATGCCGATGGAGCTAGAAGATCAAGTTAAAGTCAAATCCGGACTCGAGTCAAATCCAACGGAGAAGCCTACTGAATTAGGGGTTACGCTCAAGGTTAGTAATATTTACCAAAATACCCCTGCTAATAGTAGTTTAAATAATCAGCATGATGATTCAAATAAGTATAAAATTATTCCAAGTATGGTGCATAATAGTCTAAATATAAATGATTTAAATTTAAAATCATAAAATAATCTAGACTCTGATCAATTTGGCATCAACCTTGACTTGGTCAAACAGAACAATGACCAAATCAATTCAAATAATTTAATTAATTCAGAAAATTTAAAATTAAGTGAGAATTTAGACATAAATAAGTCAAACATTAAAATAAATTCGAATTTAAAAGTTAAAAAATGAGAAAATAGATCAAATCAATAAATACCTTGATAAAGTATTTGATAATCAAGATAAAATCAGTCTAGAAAATGCTATCCAAAATTAAGATAATTTAATTAATAAAAAATTAAATTTTAAAGATAAAATTAATCTAATCAATTCAATTAATATATCAATTTAAAAGGAAAAGAAAATATAAGGATAAAATCAAACACTTTAACAAACTTAAAATTTAATGTTAAATATAACATATTAAACAAAGATAATTTAGAAAATTTAAAATTAACAATTAATAAAAGGCTAAAAGATAAAACTTTAAAGAAATATAATTCAAACAATTTAATTAATTCAAATTTAAAAATTAATAAAAACTTAAACTTTAAAAATAAGCTATTAAAAAAACATAGTTCAATTAACCTAATAAAATTGAAATTGAAAGAAAATTTAAATATTAAATATACTCTTTAAAAGAAAGATAATTAACCAATTTAATTAATTCAAAAATTAAAATCTTAAATTTAAATTACAAATTAAACATTAAAACTTAACTAAAACCAAACTCTAATTATACAAAAATTTTAAAATAAAAAGCCAATAATTCAAGGGGAGGCTCCAGAATAGCTAGCACCTCCGAAACTAACATACCCGAAAGGGTAACAAAAACAAATCTAACCAACTGGGTAATTAGGATTAGTTAAAAAGGGACAAAGTTTAACTTGACCTATGGTACTAGTGAAGTTTTGGATGATAGTACGTTAGGGAAGCTTAGTCTATGCATGTTTAGGAAGATATGATTTCGACCTGGTGCATTTGGCTAAGTGGAATTAGCCGAAGCTACCCTTTACGGATCCTAACCAGTTAGAACAAGGTTTTGTATTAAGATTAGTAGATAGGACTATTTGGAAAACCTCGAAGGCATGGTTACTCTAATGATGTCCAGGTGACTCACCATAGCCCAGAAGTTTATCCAGAGAATGCCTATTTGTTGCACCCAAAGCTAAACCTGAATCTAACACAAAGTTAAACCAAACCCTATAATTAAATCAAATTCATCTCACAAAAATATAGGATTCCCTGATTGAAAATTTAGATCGAGTGAGATGACTAAGGATCAAAATTAAATTTTGAATTAAAATTTAAGATTAAAATTAAAATTAAAATTATAATTAAAATTAAATTAAAATTAAAATTAAATCTCGAAATTTAAAATTTTATTTTAATATTAATTTTTTAAAAAAAATTAAATTTGAAAAATTTATTTTAAACTTAAAAATTTATTTTAAAATTAACTTCAAAAACTATTTTAACTTAAAAATTATTTTAAAAACTAACTTTAAACTTAAAAATTATTTTTTAAATTAACTTTAAACTTAAAAATTACTAAAATTAATTATAATTAAAACTTACTTTAAACTTAAAAAATATCTTAAAAATTATTTTAACATAAAAATTATTTTATCTTAAAAATCATTTTAAAAATTCTTTTAAAAATTATTTTAAAAACTTTTGAAAATCATGTTAAAAATTATTTTAACATAAAAAATATTTTAAAAAATATTTTAAAAACTTTAAACATCAGTTTAAAAAATCTTTTAAAAATTCATTTAACTTAAAAATCATTTTAAAAATTCTTTGAAAAATTATTTTAAAAACATTTAAAAATTATTTTTTAAAAAAATTTCTTTTTAAAATTATTTTAAAAACTTATAAAAATTATTTTAAAAACTTTTAAAAATCATTTTAAAAATTATTTTAAAATATTTTTTAAAAAAATCATTTAAAAAAAATTCTTTTAAAAAACTTTTAAAAAATCATTTTAAAAATTCTTTTAAAAATTATTTTAAAAAACTTTAAAAATCATTTTAAAAATTCTTTTAAAAAACTGTAAAAATCATTTTAAAACTTCTTTTAAAAAAATTTAAAAATCATTCTAAAAATTATTTTAAAAAATTATTTTAGAAGCTTTTAAAAATCATTTTAAAAATTTGTTTTAAAAAGAAAAAATTATTTCAAACTTAAACCTGAATCTCCACCTAAAATAAATTAAACTAGGTTAAACTAATTAAAATTTTAACAAATAATTAAAATTTTATTAAATAATTAATAAGTAAATAATTAAAGTAAAAGTTTTATACATTTACTATACTTTAATGTACTTAATTTGCCTTATATTTGTTGGGTTTTTCGGGCCGCGAAAACCGCTTTTTCACGTCGCGGAAACCCCGAATCACCCTAGCCAACGGATCTCGTGCGAAGAAAAATTTCAAAAACAAAATACGAGTACGAGTTCCTACTTAGATCTACTCCTAGATCTACATGAAACGAGTTATACCTTTGAAGCGAAGCCCTTCGCGTTCCCGCTCGTCCAAACGGTGCCGGATCTCAAGAGTATCAAGATAGATACTCCTCTAGAAGTATCCACACGGACTCGTAGGTGGAGAAAAACACACAAAGAGGTGTGCTAGCACCTATGTGTGGTTCGGCCAAGTTGAGGAGGAGAGGGAGAGGAAGAGAGCTCCAAGAGGAAGAAGGAAGAAAATGCACACTTGAATGAAAAATTGAATTCTCATTCAAACAAAAGTGGCCGGCCACTCTCCATTGTGTAACTCCCAAAATTGCATTAAGTGCAATTAATGTGAAGCTATTAAAGAAAATGACTTTGTAACTTCCATGAGGTGGCACCTATGATGATGTGGAATAACATCATTGGTCCATATCATTGCCAACTCACCAATGAGGTGGCATAAAGTCAAGTCAAACTTAACTTTTAATCTTCCTCTCTAGTCAAGTCAAACTTGACCAAATCTCTTCCATGGTTGATCGAATCCAACCATTTGATTCAAGCCAACTTAATATAATGAATCTAATTCATTTAATTAAATAGATTCAATGAGTCAAAATCTAAATTAGACTCATTGAACACATGAATCAACTTGAGTCGAACTCAAGTTAGCCCAATTAGGATTACTCTTAATCCAATTTGATTCATCAAATGAATCTAATCCTCTTGGTTCATCATATGAACCTAATCTCCATCTAATTGTCCTAAGTGTGTGACCCTATAGGTTCTTGTAACGTTGACAATGCCCTAAACCCATTTAGGAGCATAAGTAATGAGCGGTATCTAGCAACACATCATTACTACCCAAGTTACAAGAATGTCGAGATCCGACATCACCTTGTGACTACTAATTGTGACTCCTCACAAAAAATGACAAGTGTCCTTCTATCCTAGACATCTAGATTGATCAATGTGAGGCATAGACCGTGTCATCCTCTGACCAATCTAAATCTTGAACTCCAAGTAGACTCACTAAATCAAATGAGCTCAATATCCTATATTGACTCATTTGGGCATGACCATGCACTTCGTGGTCTCACTCTATCAAGAATACCGATGTCTCTCCCGTCATATAGGAGGGATAGATCCCATCTACATCACTCACATCCCTCTGCATAATTTGTTATATACCCAGTAATCGCCTTTATAGTCCATCCAATTACGGGTGACGTTTGACGAAACCAAAGTACATAACTCCTTATGTAGGGATCTATGGTGACTTCAGGTCTAAGGACTAGTAGTCATACTAATAGCCATATGAGAAAGTATATGACACTCATATATAGATCCATGATACTTTCTCATGGCGGGTCATTCAGTATACATTCTCTAATGTATACCCATGTGTCAACTTGATATCTCTATATCCATGACTTGTAAGATCAAGTCATCGAGTTGACCTACATGCTAGTCTTATTGCATTAACATTGTCCCTGAATGTTAATACTCGACTAGGAATGATTAAGAGTAGTGTTCCCCATATCATCTCACTATCGGTTCAACTAATCGATTGATATATGTGAGAACCGTCTACTCAGGGACATTATTATACTTAGTTTATTTGGCACCAATACAAGTAAGTATAATAACCAAAATCCAAATGCCTTTATTTATATAGAATATGATACAATAAGTCCAATATACAATCATCAAATGATTGGCTCTAGGGCTTTAGCTAACAATATTAATCTCACTTAAAAGGAAGGAAATAAAAGTTAAATTATAACTAATACTTTCATTAATCAATTCTATTAATTAAGACAAAGGTTAAATTATTTTAAATAAGTATTAAATTATTGAATCAAGAAAAAGTTAACCAATTAGTGATAACAATTAATTGTTATTGAATTAATAAAATCTTATCTTATTTAACCTTAAACTAAAACTTATTCATCTGAATCTAAAATTTGTAACGACCACCCTTTTTACTACTACTACTCTCTAAGGATGACCGTTACTTAACTACTAACTCTACTTAACCGGTATGATTAAAAATCACATGGAAACCCTACCGAAAAATTTCGGCAAAGTCTCCCTTGTACCGGTGACCTTAAACTGACATACATAACATAATATACACAGCCACAGGCGGCTGGAACACATATCAAACACACAAAAAGAATAACATCACCACGCAGTTTAATGAAATCAAATCATGCAAGTAATGAATAGCGGAAACAAAATTAAAACATACAATTAACTAACAGCGGAAGACTAAATGACTCATCTAATACATTCTTAATAAATGACAATCTAAATAAATTCTTAAACTAAGTCCCAAGGCTTCCATAGTCCTGGCATCACACACCATCCGCGCCACCTTGTCGCCTTCCTTTCTATATCTTTTCCTTTCCTGTATCTGCAGTAAGAGGAAGTGTAGTCTATAAGCAAAATTTGCTTAGTAAGCGCTATCTAACTCACAAAATCTCGATATGCATGAGGATATACTGAAATCTAAAACTGAATGCTCAAAAGGAAATCTACTCATGCTCATCTACTAGTGAAAGAAACATACTGAAAGGCTAAACATGTAAAGTAAATCTATACAATCATGCTAGCATAAAGAACTAAACTTACTGAATTCTAAATACCTTATGAATCTTATTTCACTTTCTTAAAGACTTATTCTTTAATACTTTATACTTATGTAAAACATGCTTTACTTGTTCAAAAACTTATACTTATAATACTTCAAAATAGTAATCAACTTCTTCTTGGGCCCGGCAACTGTGCTTTTACTTTTGTAACGACCCGACCCATTCGGCGGCCCATTTGGCGACCCTATGGTCGTCGACCGTCGACCGAGCCGTTACTACTAGGTTATCTAAGCCTAGGGATGACTATGGGAGCCCAGCCCAAGGACAGAGAGTCCAGTACAGTGCCACTGATAAAAGTAAAATACTTGTTATCTTTTAATACTTTTATATAATGCCTCGGCATTTTCTTTAGCACCTTGTGTGCCAAAATCCCTAAAGTCTTGACTTTGGGATCTACTTAAGGCCTTGGCCTTTTTCTTTCTTTTCTTTATCTTTCTTATATTTTTCTTAAACTCTTAAAAAAAATATAGGCATGCTACAACAGAATTAAATCAAAGGAAAGAAAATCTGACTTCTATAAGCATACTATATCAGAGACAAATCAAAAGAAAGCATATCTAACTTCTTCAAACATGCTACAACAGATTTAAAACAAAGGAAAACAATTCTGAAATCTTTAAGCATGCTAAAATGAAAGCTGATCAGATTTGTTATAATGCAAAGGAAACCCAAAACTGCAATGTGAACTGACATAACTGTTCCTACTCATTGGAGCTACATAAACTTGAAAACTGCATGCATAAAACTAATAAGGAAGGATCTATATCAAACTAAGCAATGGAAATGCTAACAGCACAAAACCACTCTACTGCATGCTCGTTAAAAGGCCTATTCCTACACATGGCAGCAAAGAAGAAAATCAAGTACTAGGATGTTACATGCTCTCATTCCCAAATCTAAACAACTAAATCTGGTCTTATGGCAGCAAGCTTCAAGATAAACCAAACCCAAGTCTATTCATGTTATTCTAATAGCAAGGAGAAACATTACAATTCAACACTGCTCATGCTCTTCTAGTAATAAAGAAACTACACATGCTTAACTAATAACAAATAGGAAAGTCTAACAACATGCTAAATCATAAAACTAAAGAATCTAACTCAGCTGTTCTTCACGTTCTGTTAACAAAGTATACTATTCTGCAGTAAGCTACAACATCAACCTACAAACTTTAGAACAAAACTAAACCCTCTAGCAAAAACCCAATTCTGCACATCACTCTAGAAGCAAATAAAGAGATCAAGATCCCTAACAAATATGAATTCGGCACAACACAATCCGAAACAAAAGCACCAACCACCTACAATTTATCTCAAAGCTTTCGGAAAAAGAAAGAAACAATCGGAGCTATCCTACTGCAGGTGAGTAGCAACTTACCTTGCTTCTTGGACTCACAACCGAACAAAAAGGGCTTCTAGGACCTTGGTCGTCCGCCGGAGACGATGCCCTAACTCCCTTTCATTTTCTGCCCGAGCTCCGCCATCGTACGCAGAAGAGAAGGAGAGAATGGTTTAAGTCATGGGAAAACAGAGCATCAACTTATCCCTTTTTATAACTTAATATTTCTGTTAACTCCTTAAATAAATTCGCTATCTTTTCTAAACAGACAAATCCAACATCAACTTATCCCTTTTATAATCCAATATTCTGTTAATTATTTTAAATAAATTCACTACTTTTTCTAAACAAACAAATCCAACATCAACTTATCCCTTTTATAATATTCTGTTAACTATCTTAAATAAATTCGCTACCTTTTCTAAACAAACAAATTCAAGATCAACTTATCCCTTTTATAATATTCTGTTAACTATCTTAAATAAATTCGCTACCTTTTCTAAACAGAAAAATCTGTTTTCCCACCTGGTCAGCTTGGTTTTGACCGAGTCAAAGGTTGTGGGTTTAATTCTCGGCTTGGACATTTTTTTGTCAAAACTTCCTTCGTTTAGTAAAAATACCAAACGACCTCCAAAAATTACATAAAAATACTCTAAAAATTTCTAAAAATCCCTAGAATATTTCTATAGCATTTTTAAATATTTTTTTAAATTACTTTTAGGACTCTAATTGAGGAAATTTGGGGTGTTACAATTCTCCCTACCTTATAAAAAGTTCGTCCTCGAACTTAGAATAATTCTGGATATCTCTGTCTCATACTGTCCTCATGCTCCTAAGTAACTTCCTCATGCTTCTGGTTCTAAATGACTTTCACTAATGGTACTCTTTGTTCCTTAGTCTCTTAACTTCTCGGTCCTCTATTATTCATATTGCATCGTACTCCATTAGGGGTCCTTGGAAGAAGGCTTGATATCTTCTTTATCCTTTCTAAACATACTTATGTATATGAATATAAGAGAAACAAAACTTCTATCTTACTAAAGGGCATATAAGCAATTACTCCATACTACAAATAATAAAGAAAGCATAAAAGGAAAAATTAAATACTTTCTTACTTGAAGACGGCAAAGATGGTGCTGATGTGTGATGCTGAAGAATAGGAACTGCTCTGATACCAACTGTAACGACCACCCTTTTTACTACTACTACTCTCTAAGGATGACCGTTACTTAACTACTAACTCTACTTAACCGGTATGATTAAAAATCACATGGAAACCCTACCGAAAAATTTCGGCAAAGTCTCCCTTGTACCGGTGACCTTAAACTGACATACATAACATAATATACACAGCCACAGGCGGCTGGAACACATATCAAACACACAAAAGGAATAACATCACCACGCAGTTTAATGAAATCAAATCATGCAAGTAATGAATAGCGGAAACAAAATTAAAACATACAATTAACTAACAGCGGAAGACTAAATGACTCATCTAATACATTCTTAATAAATGACAATCTAAATAAATTCTTAAACTAAGTCCCAAGGCTTCCATAGTCCTGGCATCACACACCATCCGCGCCACCTTGTCGCCTTCCTTTCTATATCTTTTCCTTTCCTGTATCTGCAGTAAGAGGAAGTGTAGTCTATAAGCAAAATTTGCTTAGTAAGCGCTATCTAACTCACAAAATCTCGATATGCATGAGGATATACTGAAATCTAAAACTGAATGCTCAAAAGGAAATCTACTCATGCTCATCTACTAGTGAAAGAAACATACTGAAAGGCTAAACATGTAAAGTAAATCTATACAATCATGCTAGCATAAAGAACTAAACTTACTGAATTCTAAATACCTTATGAATCTTATTTCACTTTCTTAAAGACTTATTCTTTAATACTTTATACTTATGTAAAACTTGCTTTACTTGTTCAAAAACTTATACTTATAATACTTCAAAATAGTAATCAACTTCTTCTTGGGCCCGGCAACTGTGCTTTTACTTTTGTAACGACCCGACCCATTCGGCGGCCCATTTGGCGACCCTATGGTCGTCGACCATCGACCATCGGCCGAGCCGTTACTGCTAGGTTATCTATGGGAGCCCAGCCCAAGGACAGAGAGTCCAGTACAGTGCCACTGATAAAAGTAAAATACTTGTTATCTTTTAATACTTTTATATAATGTCTCGGCATTTTCTTTAGCACCTTGTGTGCCAAAATCCCTAAAGTCTTGACTTTGGGATCTACTTAAGGCCTTGGCCTTTTTCTTTCTTTTCTTTATCTTTCTTATATTTTTCTTAAACTCTTAAAAAAAATATAGGCATGCTACAACAGAATTAAATCAAAGGAAAGAAAATCTGACTTCTATAAGCATACTATATCAGAGACAAATCAAAAGAAAGCATATCTAACTTCTTCAAACATGCTACAACAGATTTAAAACAAAGGAAAACAATTCTGAAATCTTTAAGCATGCTAAAATGAAAGCTGATCAGATTTGTTATAATGCAAAGGAAACCCAAAACTGCAATGTGAACTGACATAACTGTTCCTACTCATTGGAGCTACATAAACTTGAAAACTGCATGCATAAAACTAATAAGGAAGGATCTATATCAAACTAAGCAATGGAAATGCTAACAGCCCAAAACCACTCTACTGCATGCTCGTTAAAAGGCCTATTCCTACACATGGCAGCAAAGAAGAAAATCAAGTACTAGGATGTTACATGCTCTCATTCCCAAATCTAAACAACTAAATCTGGTCTTATGGCAGCAAGCTTCAAGATAAACCAAACCCAAGTCTGTTCATGTTATTCTAATAGCAAGGAGAAACATTACAATTCAACACTGCTCATGCTCTTCTAGTAATAAAGAAACTACACATGCTTAACTAATAACAAATAGGAAAGTCTAACAACATGCTAAATCATAAAACTAAAGAATCTAACTCAGCTGTTCTTCACGTTCTGTTAACAAAGTATACTATTCTGCAGTAAGCTACAACATCAACCTACAAACTTTAGAACAAAACTAAACCCTCTAGCAAAAACCCAATTCTGCACATCACTCTAGAAGCAAATAAAGAGATCAAGATCCCTAACAAATATGAATTCGGCACAACACAATCCGAAACAAAAGCACCAACCACCTACAATTTATCTCAAAGCTTTCGGAAAAAGAAAGAAACAATCGGAGCTATCCTACTGCAGGTGAGTAGCAACTTACCTTGCTTCTTGGACTCACAACCGAACAAAAAGGGCTTCTAGGACCTTGGTCGTCCGCCGGAGACGATGCCCTAACTCCCTTTCATTTTCTGCCCGAGCTCCGCCATCGTACGCAGAAGAGAAGGAGAGAATGGTTTAAGTCATGGGAAAACAGAGCATCAACTTATCCCTTTTTATAACTTAATATTTCTGTTAACTCCTTAAATAAATTCGCTATCTTTTCTAAACAGACAAATCCAACATCAACTTATCCCTTTTATAATCCAATATTCTGTTAATTATTTTAAATAAATTCACTACTTTTTCTAAACAAACAAATCCAACATCAACTTATCCCTTTTATAATATTCTGTTAACTATCTTAAATAAATTCGCTACCTTTTCTAAACAAACAAATTCAAGATCAACTTATCCCTTTTATAATATTCTGTTAACTATCTTAAATAAATTCGCTACCTTTTCTAAACAGAAAAATCTGTTTGCCCACCTGGTCAGCTTGGTTTTGACCGAGTCAAAGGTTGTGGGTTTAATTCTCGGCTTGGACATTTTTTTGTCAAAACTTCCTTCGTTTAGTAAAAATACCAAACGACCTCCAAAAATTACATAAAAATACTCTAAAAATTTCTAAAAATCCCTAGAATATTTTTATAGCATTTTTAAATATTTTTTTAAATTACTTTTAGGACTCTAATTGAGGAAATTTGGGGTGTTACAAAATTAATTATTAATCAAACTCAAATAAACAATTATACCAAGGGTACATAGATAATTATGTTAATAATATAAGTGTTACTAAATTAGAAAAATGTATTAGGGCTTTGAAATTTTACACACCCAAACCTTAGCATTATATTAAGGGGGGAGTAATAAAATAAGGAAGATTAATAAATTAAGGGAGAGTAATAAATTAAAGAAGTATCAAATTCAGGGGGTTTATTTTTTTCTTAAAAAAGTATCTCCTTGAGTGTTTTTCAAATTTGTCTTTAAAATCTCTTTAGAAAATTCTACCTCATTTATTTAAAAAAAATTACTTCAAAAATCTTATTTTTAGAAAATATTTTCAAAAGATTTATTTTAAACAATTTTTGAATTCAGGGGGAGGACTTAATTATTTATTTTAAAATCAGTATTTGAAAAATTCTCTTACTTTTAAAAACTAAGTTGTTTTTAAATTTTAAATGTTTTTACTTAGTTTCTTTCAAAATTAAAATTGGAAATTAAATTTTACAAACTAAGTTATGTAAACCAGATTTTACAAACTTAATTTTGCAAATTGAATTCTTTTTCTTGGTTTTAAAAATCAAAGTTTACTTGCTTTCGAAAATTTAATTTGAAAGTTGAACTCTACTCTGTTTTAAATATTTTAAGTTTGCAAGCTGTGATTTTGAAAATTCCTCTCTAAGTTATCTTTGAAAAATTATTTTAGAAATTAAATTTCTCAAAATTAGGTTTTCCTGTTCCAGTCTACAAACTAGATTTTGGAAAATTAAGTTAATTTTGTAAAACTGCTATTTAAAAATTAACTCTTAAGTTTGAAAAATTATACTTTCCAAAGTTATCTTTATAAATTAGCTATCTTTCAAAACTCGACTATTTTACTAAATTAGCTATTTTTCACAAAACTTAGCTACTGTGTTTCAAAACTTAGCCTTTAAATATGACTTATTTTTATTTTTTTTGATACACCTATTTTGAAAACTAGCTTTATAAAATCAAGTCTTTTATGTATAAGAACTTAATTTTGAAAATTTGATTTAACAACTTAGTCTTGAAAATTGAACGTTACAAACTTAGGTTTGAAAAATAGATTTCACTCGGTTTTAAATTTAAAAAAAAACTTAACTTTGAAAATTAGATTTTACTTAATTTTGAACATTGAATTTTACCTGGTTTTTGAAAACTTTACTTGTGTAAAATTATCTTTATAGAACTTATATTCGAAAGTTTCAAGTTCAAGTTTATTTTGAAAAATTAAATTTTGGAGCATATAAACTTATGTTTTGAAAGTTTGAAATTTTTAAAACCTGGTTAACTTTAAACTTATACTTGAAAAATTAGCTTTTATATTGCAAAAATTATCTTTTGAAAATTAATCGGCAAACTTAATACTAAGTTATGTTACTAAATTAGCTATCTTTCAAAACTTAGTCATTTTACAAAAGTTAAGAAATAAAAGCTAAATTGACTATGTTTTAAAATTTAAACTCGCCCAAGTCAACTTGACCTTATTTCGTGCAATGTTTATATTGGCTATATTCTTTTATTTGCATTTCTGATCTATGTTCATGTTTGATGAATGCCAAAGGGGGAGGGATAGGTGGTTAAGTTAGTGCAAAAAAAATATCAAATTTAAAATCTAACTTTAAAAAAACCCTATAAATGCTTGTTTTTACTTGCATATTTTTTCACTAACTTAACCAAGTTGTCATTCCATCAAAAAGGGGGAGATTGTTGGTGCGGTTAGCACTAACGGTCTAACTCAGGTTTTGATAAATGAAAAATTAGGTTAAGTTATGTTTGTCATTGTCTAACACTCTAATCGAGTGTGCAGGCAAAGTCCAGACAGGTCGACGGATTGACCGGATGTCTGGCACGAAGCCCAGCTAGGTCAACGGGCTGACCGGATAGCTGGCACGAAGTCCAAATGGGTCGACGGGCTGATCGGACATTTGGCACGAAGTCCATCTAGGTCGACGGGCTGACCGGATAGCTGGCACGAAGTCCAGACGGGTCGAAGGGCTGACCGGATGTCTGGCAGGTAAGTAAAGGTAAGTCATTGGAGGGGAGTGACTGTGAGGACATGTTCCTGGGAAGGTAACTTAGGCACTGATCCGACTTAGAACCATTTCAGAACTCTAAGTTGAGATCTTGACTAGATTCCGGTCTCGGAGAGACAGAATCTAATTAATACTCTGCTTGTTGATTATAACTATGCTAACACTTTGTTTTGCAGGGTAATTTAAATTTCACTTTGTCTCAGACTAATCATTTCTTGCAGGAGAAGGACTTCCTGGAGAAAGAGTGGTCCGAGCGCCCGAAAGGGATCCGAGCGCCCGGAGTACAAAAATTATCCATTGCGTCACCTCTGTTAGAGTGTATACTAAAAGCCTAGCTTTTGGTATAAATATTTATCTAGAAATAAGAATCACATTGGTCAAAAATCTACATTTATGATAAATGTAGTTGTTCAATTAATTTATATTGTAGATAACATGGTGTGTGGTGTCACACACAGAGGATCATGTTATCAGTACCTTATAAATTATAAACAGTAACTCACGACCATAATGGAAAGGAACAAACCATTGGAAGGTCGTAGTGTAATTAGGTATTAGTTTATCTTAACTATATAATTACACTAGTACACTTAGAGTGTATTGAGTAGGACCATTTGAGGTCGTTTCTTTTATACTGGCTTTATAAAGAAACAAAGACCTCGGTTATTATGGAAGTGTGTACTCTTAATCCTAATATAATAACAAGCACATATATTTGATATTTATTTCTTTAATTTATCAATGGGTGAGATTTAGTTCGATAAATCAATAAGCCCGATAAGTTGGGAAATGATATCACTTATAGTGTGTGTTGTTGATTATAGAAGGAAACTGTGTCCTAGAGATACTAGGTTGATAATGTCCTCAAGAGGAGCTCATAAAGATTGTCATGTTAAACCCTGCAGGTGGACTTAGTTCGACATGATAATAAGGATGAGTGGTACTACTCTTGGACTTAGATATTAATTAAATGAGTTGTCAGTAACTCACTTAATTAGTGGACATTCGATATCTTAAACACAGGGAGACTAACACGCTCATAATAAGAAGGAGCCCAAAATGTAATTTGGGATTTGTGCGGTAGTTCAATAATAGTTCTCTAGTGGAATGAATTATTATTGATAAAATTAAGTTGTGTGTTCGGGGCGAACACGGGATGCTTAATTTTATCGGGAGACCAAAACCAATTCCTCCTCTCGGTCCCTATCGTAGCCTCTAGTATATAGAGATTTATACCCACCGCATACCCACCTTCTTACCCATCCAATGGGGCCGGCCAAGCTAGCTTGGAACCCAAGCTAGGGCCGGCCAAGACCAAGTGGATGAGTTAAGTTGGTGGCCGGCCAAAGCTTGGGTCCCAAGCTTAGTTGGCCGGCCACTAGAATATTAAAAAGGATTATTATTAAAATTATTTCTTATGTGGATATCATGTTTTTAAAAGAGAGTTTAAAAATTAAAAATTTCCTTTTATAGCTTTCTACAAAAGATTAAGAGAAGAGATTAATCTCTTTCCTTATTTGTAGTTTAAAAGGATGGTTTTAATTTTTGGTAAAAACTTTTCTTATTTGTAAATCATCTATATGTTTAAAAGAGAGTTTAAAATTTGAAATCTTTCCTTATTTGTTGATTAAAGGAGGATTTTAAATTTTAAGAAAACTTTCCCTTTTAAACATGTTCATGATTTAAAAGAAAGTTTAAAAATTAAATATTCTCTTTTATAAGTTTCTACAAGAGATTAAGAAAAGATTTGATATCTTTCCTTATTTGTAGATTAAAAGAGATTTTAATTTTTAGAGATAACTTTCTTTTTATCCACATGTTTAAAAGAAAGATTTTAATTTATTAAATTTCCTTTTTATAAACCAATCATGAAGGGATAAAAATTATTGAGAAATTCCGGAAGCAAATAAGGAAGTTTTAATTGGTGTTTAAAATTTTATTTGCTTGGAGTTTTTTATTGTGGCCGGCCATTATAAAATTGAGAAAGGAAATTATTTTTAATTAAATAAATTTTCCTTTTCAATGGCAAAAGAATTAAGGAAGTTTTATTAAAATTTCCTTATTTGCCAAGATCAAGGATTATAAAAGAGGGGTAGAGGAGGCTTCATGGCTAACGAATCTATTCTATTTTTCTCCCTCTTTTCTTCTTGTGTGGCCGGCCCTTTCTCCTTCTTCTCTTTTGGTGGCCGAACCATACATCTCTTGGAGCTCTTGTTGGTGGCCGGACCTAGGAAGGAGAAGAAGAAAAGGAGGAAGCCTCATCTTGAAGATCCCTTGGAGTATTGGTGGTGATCAAGTTCTTCTTCCTTGGAGGTGGTTCTTCTTGTGGCCGAACCTTGCTTGGAGAAGAAGAAGGTGCGTGGTGGTTCTCGTCTCGGAAAATCGTCGCTCACACGACGTCCGGGATAAGAAGAGGAATACGGTAGAAGATCAAGAGGTTTTTCTAAAAGGTATAACTAGTAATTTTTCTTTCCGCATCATACTAGTTATTTTTGGAAATAATACTAAATACAAGAGGCTTACGTTCTAGTGTTTCGAATATGGTTTTTCGAAATTGTGTTCTTTTGTTTCTTTCTTTTCCTTGTGATTTGATTGTTCTCTTTGGTTAACCTAAAGTTATTTTAGGAAATTAAATATTAGCTTTCCATAAAAGGTTTTGTCTAGTCGGTGGTGGTTGCTCCCATATCCAAGAAGGCCATGTGCCTCGCCACGTCAGTACTGGGAACCAATTATGGAAATTAATATTTAATGGAATTAATAACTTAAGGTGACTTGGGTCGAACGTGTTAAGTTCCGCAGGAGATCCAAGTCAAAACCTAAAAGAACAAATAGATTAAGTTTTGGATCAAACGTGTTAAGTTCCAGCGATCCAAAATTTAATTTAAAAGAACACATGGTAGCTAGGAAAAGGTTCAGACCTTTGTACAAAATTTTTGCATGGAACCTCTAGGTTTTCCGAGTAGCAACCAACAATTGGTATCGAGCTAGGGTTTTGCCTCTGTGTATTTGGTATTAGTTTAATTATGCACATGTCATACATAATTTAGGCAGGTTAATAGTAGGATGTGCTAACTTTGTGGATGCAGGATCCAACTATTATGGCTTATAGTTATTATGTGTGTGATTGGACCCTTGGACATGTCAAGGGCATTTATATGTGTGTGCATGATTGTATTAAAATACAGCAGGAGCTGTATTTAGTTTTATTAGGATTTTATTTTTGATCTAGATACATGTACATTCCTTTTATGGAATATAGGATCAAAAATGTAAAATTCTATTTATGTCGCGGATCGAATCTTGCAAAGCGTGGAACCTTCTATGGACCAGAGGCGCAGCGGAACTAGGAGCAAGATGGATGCGACAGCTAGACCCACAAATATGGCAGCAGCTTGGGATGACAACACACGGAAGACAACTAGAGATAAAAGCCATAATAGTTGAAAATTAGATTTTCTATTTATTGCTTTTATATTGTGTTGTGTGTGCATGTTAGTTTACAAGTTTAGTAGGCTAGCATAGTTAAAATTCCTCATTAATAAATAACTAAGTGGGAGAGGGATTTTTAAGTAAATCCCATGGTCTCCATTACTGGTTTGTAAGTGATGCAAACAAGCTTGCGCGTTGGCTCTGAGTGCCTTCCTCCATAACGGATGAGCTAGTTTGTAGATCACTAGAACAGACTTCCATTTTTGGATGACTATAGGAAGTTAATTAAGAGCGTGTGATCTTCCCCAACGGAAGGGGCATAATCTTATTAATGGACTTAGTGTCAAGTAATGGTATACACTTAGACACATCTAATAGTATCCTCCCCATCGGAGTCACTGCTATTATTTGTGTGACCAAATGAAACCAACTATTAATTTGTCATAAAACTAGGTTGACAAGATAATAAAATTAAAGGGTTAAAACCCTTCTTACAAATGATTAATTTTGTATACGTCCACACTAACGTGGCATACAAAATTAACGGTGTTTGAGATAATTTTATTTGTCATAAAGTTACGTTGACAAGATAGTTAATGGGTAAAAACCCTCCTCTTACAAATGTTGATTTTGTATACGTCCACACTAACGTGGCATGCAAAATTCACGGTGTTTTGAGGTGTTGGTAAATTTAAATAATATTGTTAGAGGAATCAATATTATTTTAAATTTAGAGTCTTGACCAAATATTTGATTAAAGATAGACCAACTATTAATTTTATTCGTCATAAAGAAAGGATGACGAGATAATAAAATTAAATGATAAAATTTCTTTTTTGAATTTGTATACGTCCACACTAACGTGGCATACAAAATTCATGGGAATTTTTAAGGAGTTGGTCTTAACCAAATATTTTTGTGATTCTTAGGATAATGGTCAATCCCTAGCTGATATACTTAGTGGTCCCAATTATAATTGATTGGAAATAGGATTTGGACATTAAGGTAGACTGTCCTCTTAGAACTAAGAACAATATATGTGTATTTTATTCATTAGTTGAAACATGTTTAGTGGAGTTATCTACCGGTACCTGGTGTGTAGATATGGGAGCCACTGATTCATTGCAGGGTTCCAGGAAACCCGACAACTAAATGAAAATAAAAAACACCGTCCACATGGGCACTACTGCAAAAGTAGCAGCTATTGCAGTGGGAGAGGTTTATTCTCTAATAGGAATAAAATTTGGATTATTAGTAATTGTCTTTATGTACTAAGTTTAGGAAGAACCTGATTTCAGTTTCTAAACTATTATAGAATAGATATTGTGTCTATTTTGATAACAAAGCTGTTATCAAGAAAAATAGACAAGTTATCGATTCTGGTATGTTGGTTGACAATTTATAATCCAATAACTCCCACGATGTAATAAATGGAAATTATAACACATCTTCTAACTTTAAGAGGAAGCAACCTTCGGAGATGAACCAATTATATCTTTGGCATCTAAAGCTAGGTTATATTAACTTAAGTAGGATTCATTGGTAGCTGATGAACTTTTGGGTTCATTAGTAGTGGAAATCTTTCCAACCTACGAGTTTTACTTGGAAGGAAAAATAACCAAGAAGCTTTTAAGTCAAAGGGGTATGGAGCCAAAGATATGATGGAATTGGTTCATTCTGATTTGTGTGATCCTATGACTATCCAGGCAAGAGGTAGTATCGAATATTTCATCTATTTTATAGATAACTATTCAAGATATAAATACATTTATTTAATGTGCCGCAAGACTAAGTACTTTGATTAGTTCAAAGAGTACAAGGCTGATGCGGAGAAATGTTAAAGTAAAAGTATTAAGTCACTATGGTAAGATCGTAGTGGCAAGTACCTCTTAGGATAATTTGGGAGTCACTTATCAGAAGTCGGGACTCAATCCTAACTAACTGCACCTGGTACACCCCAACAGGATGGTGTAGTAGAAAGAAGGTATAAGGCTCTTATGGAATAATTAGATCGATGATGAGTTATTACCAAATTTGTTTTAAGGATATACACTAGAAACAGAAGTGAACATAATACCTTCTAAAGTCAGAACTCTCTACTCCCATAGAATTGCAGAATGGGCATAAGCCTAGTATATTCGGATTTGGGTGGTCTAGCACATAAGAGACACTGATAAGTTGGGCAGGAGTTCACTTGTTTGTGAGTTATCCTAGAGAAACAAAAGTAGGTTTATAGTCTTAAAAATCAGAAGGTCATTATCAATGACCGATTTTTAGAATAGGACTATGTAATAAACCACATGCCCATAAGTAAATTTGTTCTTAAGGAAATAATAAAGGACATGTCTAATCTAGTACCAACTGTACAAGATGAAATATCACAAGAAACTGCAACACGTATCATAAAAGATACACAATTACAGATAGTGCCTCTTCGTAGTGGGAGGGTTGACAAGCAACCTAAGAGATTCATGTTTTGGGAGAGTCTTTGGACTTGATCCCAAATGAACATGAGCCTGATCCCGGACATATGATGAAGCACTCCAAGATAAAGATTCAGCATCTTGGCAAAGAGTAATGAATAACAGAATTAGAATATATATATTCTAATAAAATCTGGAAGCTTGTAGAACCACCAAATGGTGTAAAAGCCTTTGGGTGTAAAAAGGTCTATAATAGGAAAAGAGGGATAGACAGGAAAGGTAGAAACTTTCAAAAGCAAGGCTTGATGAAAAAGGAAACTTTTTCACTGGTAGCCATGTTTAAGTCTATCCAGATTCTTTTATCTATTTGGCAAGTGGATGTCAAGACAGCATTCCTTAATGGAAGTCTTGAAGATAGCATCCACATAAAGCAAACCAGAAGGGTTCATTATAAAGGGCTAAGAGCATCTTGTGTGAAAGCTCAATCAGTCTATGGACTGAGGCAAAGCTTCAAGGTCTTGGAACATCCAGTTTATCAAAGTAATCCAGATCTTTGGATTTATTGAGTAAACAGATAAGTCTTGTGTATACAAATGGTGTGATGGAAACGTGGTGGTGTTTCTTGTACTATACGTAGATAACAATTTTGGTAGTTGGAAACAATATCAAAATGTTGTCAGAAGTAAGGGTATGGTTGTCCGAATAATTCGATATAAAGGACTTGGGAGAATGTATATATTTTTGTGATCAAAGTAATAAGGGATCGCAAGAAAAATATATATAGATATATCCCGAGTTTAATATATCGAAAAAATCCTTACTCGTTTTTAGCATGCAAAACTCCTAGAAAGGTTTCTTACCTTTTAAGAATGGAGTGTTTTTATCTAAAGAGATGTCTTCGATGACATCAAAGGAGATTGAGGACATGTAGGTAGTTCTTTATGCTTCGGCAGTTAGACAACCTAATGTATGCTATGCACGAGATCAGAAATCTGTTTTGCCAAGGGCATAGTTAGCAGATATCAAAGTAACCCTAGACAAGGACATTGGACTGCAGTAAAGCATATAAGTACCTTAGAGGCACTAGAGATTATATGCTAGTTTACAAGGCAGTTATTTTGGTCCCTGTGGGTTGCATGGATTTTAACTTCCAATCGGATAGGGACAATATTAAGTCAACCTCGGGGTTTTGTGTTTACTTTAGGAGGTAAAGTCATAACTATGGAAGAGTGATAAGCATAGGTGTTTATCTGGACTCCACCATAGAAGCTTAGTATATGGCAAGCCTCTAAGGTAGCCATAAAAGCTGAATGACTCAATAACCTCAAGATAGATTTAGATATGATTTCTGGTTTGTCCAAAGATTATTACAATTTATTGTAATAATGTTGGTGCAGTAACAAACTCGAAGAAACCATAAGTCTATAAGGCAAGTAAACACAATAGAGCGCAAGTACCACCCAATACGAGAAATCGTATAAACGAGGAGAAGTTGTTGCCGCCTAGATTGCATCAGATGATAACCTAAGGTCCTTAAGGCAAGAGCTTTTGAAAGGCATGGGAATCAGATGTATGGCAGCAGATATGGCAGCTTAGTCTTTTAGTATAAGTGGGAGATTGTTAGAGTGTATACTAAAAGCCTAGCTTTTGGTATAAATATTTATCTAGAAATAAGAATCACATTGGTCAAAATCTACATTTATGATAAATGAAGTTGTTCAATTAATTTATATTGTAGATAACATGGTGTGTGGTGTCACACACAGAGGATCATGTTATCAGTACCTTATAAATTATAAACAGTAACTCACGACCATAATGGAAAGGAACAAACCATTGGAAGGTCGTAGTGTAATTAGGTATTAGTTTATCTTAACTATATAATTACACTAGTACACTTAGAGTGTATTGAGTAGGACCATTTGAGGTCGTTTCTTTTATACTGGCTTTATAAAGAAACAAAGACCTCGGTTATTATGGAAGTGTGTACTCTTAATCCTAATATAATAACAAGCACATATATTTGATATTTATTTCTTTAATTTATCAATGGGTGAGATTTAGTTCGATAAATCAATAAGCCCGATAAGTTGGGAAATGATATCACTTATAGTGTGTGTTGTTGATTATAGAAGGAAACTGTGTCCTAGAGATACTAGGTTGATAATGTCCTCAAGAGGAGCTCATAAAGATTGTCATGTTAAACCCTGCAGGTGGACTTAGTTCGACATGATAATAAGGATGAGTGGTACTACTCTTGGACTTAGATATTAATTAAATGAGTTGTCAGTAACTCACTTAATTAGTGGACATTCGATATCTTAAACACAGGGAGACTAACACACTCATAATAAGAAGGAGCCCAAAATGTAATTTGGGATTGGTGCGGTAGTTCAATAATAGTTCTCTAGTGGAATGAATTATTATTGATAAAATTAAGTTGTGTGTTCGGGGCGAACACGGGATGCTTAATTTTATCGGGAGACCAAAACCAATTCCTCCTCTCGGTCCCTATCGTAGCCTCTAGTATATAGAGATTTATACCCACCGCATACCCACCTTCTTACCCATCCAATGGGGCCGGCCAAGCTAGCTTGGAACCCAAGCTAGGGCCGGCCAAGACCAAGTGGATGAGTTAAGTTGGTGGCCGGCCAAAGCTTGGGTCCCAAGCTTAGTTGGCCGGCCACTAGAATATTAAAAAGGATTATTATTAAAATTATTTCTTATGTGGATATCATGTTTTTAAAAGAGAGTTTAAAAATTAAAAATTTCCTTTTATAGCTTTCTACAAAAGATTAAGAGAAGAGATTAATCTCTTTCCTTATTTGTAGTTTAAAAGGATGGTTTTAATTTTTGGTAAAAACTTTTCTTATTTGTAAATCATCTATATGTTTAAAAGAGAGTTTAAAATTTGAAATCTTTCCTTATTTGTTGATTAAAGGAGGATTTTAAATTTTAATAAAACTTTCCCTTTTAAACATGTTCATGATTTAAAAGAAAGTTTAAAAATTAAATATTCTCTTTTATAAGTTTCTACAAGAGATTAAGAAAAGATTTGATATCTTTCCTTATTTGTAGATTAAAAGAGATTTTAATTTTTAGAGATAACTTTCTTTTTATCCACATGTTTAAAAGAAAGATTTTAATTTATTAAATTTCCTTTTTATAAACCAATCATGAAGGGATAAAAATTATTGAGAAATTCCGGAAGCAAATAAGGAAGTTTTAATTGGTGTTTAAAATTTTATTTGCTTGGAGTTTTTTATTGTGGCCGGCCATTATAAAATTGAGAAAAGAAATTATTTTTAATTAAATAAATTTTCCTTTTCAATGGCAAAAGAATTAAGGAAGTTTTTATTAAAATTTCCTTATTTGCCAAGATCAAGGATTATAAAAGAGGGGGTAGAGGAGGCTTCATGGCTAACGAATCTATTCTATTTTTCTCTCCCTCTTTTCTTCTTCTTGTGGCCGGCCCTAGCCTTTCTCCCTTCTTCTCTTTTGGTGGCCGAACCATACATCTCTTGGAGCTCTTGTTGGTGGCCGGACCTAGGAAGGAGAAGAAGAAAAGGAGGAAGCCTCATCTTGAAGATCCCTTGGAGTATTGGTGGTGATCAAGTTCTTCTTCCTTGGAGGTGGTTCTTCTTGTGGCCGAACCTTGCTTGGAGAAGAAGAAGGTGCGTGGTGGTTCTCGTCTCGGAAAATCGTCGCTCACACGACGTCCGGGATAAGAAGAGGAATACGGTAGAAGATCAAGAGGTTTTTCTAAAAGGTATAACTAGTAATTTTTCTTTCCGCATCATACTAGTTATTTTTGGAAATAATACTAAATACAAGAGGCTTACGTTCTAGTGTTTCGAATATGGTTTTCCGAAATTGTGTTCTTTGTTTCTTTCTTTTCCTTGTGATTTGATTGTTCTCTTTGGTTAACCTAAAGTTATTTTAGGAAATTAAATATTAGCTTTCCATAAAAGGTTTTGTCTAGTCGGTGGTGGTTGCTCCCATATCCAAGAAGGCCATGTGCCTCGCCACGTCAGTACTGGGAACCAATTATGGAAATTAATATTTAATGGAATTAATAACTTAAGGTGACTTGGGTCGAACGTGTTAAGTTCCGCAGGAGATCCAAGTCAAAACCTAAAAGAACAAATAGATTAAGTTTTGGATTAAACGTGTTAAGTTCCGCAGGCGATCCAAAATTTAATTTAAAAGAACACATGGTAGCTAGGAAAAGGTTCAGACCTTTGTACAAAATTTTTGTACAGTGGAACCTCTAGGTTTTCCGAGTAGCAACCAACAACCTCGACACGTGGAGCTCCCCTGGTTGGCTCGGGTACTTCATTTTAGGGTGCCCTGAAGGGCTGTGGGCGCCCCCAACCTCCTATATAAGGAGGGTCAAGGCTGGAGCTAAATCGACAACGACAAGATCTTTCATTGATTGCTTTGTCGTGCTCCTACGACGCTGCGATCGACAACGTGCCATTTTTATTTTTCTGTTCTATTGTCGGTATTCCTTTTTCCTACATTTCTTGTACTTTAATCTTGTAATTATATCTTCGAACTGTTAGTGGATTGCCCAATAAAAGCACTCAATGAGTGTGGGCCTTGGAGTATGGGCCTAGAAATTATTACTGGCAACTTCCCACTTTGACACTAGTGTCAACCTTGCTTGATGATATACAGAAAGGGCAGGATGAAGATCATAATATTCAGAAGATCAAACAGGGAATACAAGAAGGAGAAAATGGGGAGTTTCGAATATCAGACCGTGGGATGCTATATTATGGAAATCGTCTTTGTGTCCCTAATCAAGAAGAGCTGTGGAATAAAAATCTAGATGAAGCCCATAGAACACTCTATGCGATGCATCCTGGTTCCACCAAGATGTACCAAGATTTAAAGGAACGCTTCTGGTGGTCTGAAATGAAGAGAGATATTGTTAGATACATCAGTACCTGTTTGACGTGTCAATGGGTTAAAGCAGAACATTAGAGACCAGGCAGAGTTCTGCAGCCTATCCAGATCCCAGAGTGAAAGTGGAAGGATATATCTATGGATTTTATAGTAGGATTACCCAGAACTATGAACGGTTATGATGCTATCTGGGTAATAATAGATAGATTGACCAAGTCTACTCATTTCCTAGTAATCAGAACATCCTACTCTATTGAGCAGTTAGCACAATTGTATGTGAAAGAGGTTATTAGATTGCATGGAGTTCCCAAAACTATAATTTCTGATAGAGATTGTCGCTTTACTTCATACTTCTGGGAGTGTGTTCATAGAGCTCTTGGTACTAAGCTGCGGTTTAGCACTGCATTTCATCCTCAAACAGACGGACAAATAGAATGGGTCAACCAAGTTTTGGAGGATATGCTACGGGCTTGTGCCTTAGATTTCAAAGGGAGCTGGTGTCGATACCTATGCTTAGTAGAGTTTGCATACAATAATAGCTGTAAAATACCGAAAATAGGCGAATATTAATAAGGAAATTTTCTGAAATTTTTGGAAATTTTTCGGGAATTTTTCAGAGCTCGTACGGACGAGTTAACGGGGATAAAATGGGGCCCGGAAAAGCCTGTTTAGGTTACCCCATTTAAGCGAGGAAATATTATTTGCTTAAATTCCGTTTTCTATTTTTCTTTTGCTATTTCTTTTGTTTTTATTCCTCGCCGAAACCACCCTCCCCGCGGGCCCTCTTCTCTTGCGCCCGACGGCTTGCCCTAACCGCCCTCTTCTCCTCCGCCTGAAGCCAGGCCGCCGGCGACGAGAGCCTCCCTTTCGTCTCTTCTCCTCTGCGCGCCGGCACCGACTTCTTTTTCCCTGTGCCTTAGCCGCCAGCCACCGAGACCCCCTTCTTTTCTTCCTCGCCGAGCGACGACGATTTCTTCCTCTCTGCCGAGGCTATGTTGTTGCCGTCCACTGCGGAATCATACCCGACGGTGCCGACACCCCCAGGTGCTCTGCCCTAGCATCGGCAGACGACCTTCCCTCCTCTGCCCGAGCCGATCCTCTTTCCTTGCCCCGTGCCCTAGCCGGATCTTGGAGGTAAGCAGCGTACCGTGAGGATTGTTGAGGTAAACTGGTTGTGGAGTCTTCTTCCGGCAGCAACCAACCATGGTTGAGGGTCATCGGGAAGTGGACTTTGGTGTTCCTCTAGACCATACGGGAGGAAGACTCCAGCAGGGAAGTTTGGTTCCGGTGGTGTTTCTTGCCGGCAGCACTTAAACCAGCATCATCAGTGGTTTGGTTGGGAAGGGACTGCTGATACAAAGGTGGGATAAGCTTCTCCGGATCTTGGCAGTAAGTTCTAAAGGATTTGAGCATTGTTGAGGCATCGAAAAATTTGGGTAAGGATTTTTGTTAACGTCAACAGTGATATGGATTGAGGTAAACTACTATAAGGTTTTCTATTTAGTTGGATTTGGAATTTGTTTTCCAATTGGCAGTGAACGGTCTGAAGTTGCTGGATTCCGGTCTTTCCGTTGTGAATCGGGTCCGTTGCCATCACAGACGACTGAAGGAGAGTTAGAGGTAAGGTTTATGGTTTTGATCTTTGTGGTAGATTATTGCTAGTTGTGTTAGCAATAATTATTGATTTATGTTTTAGTTTAATTGATGAGGTTAGGTTGATTATGATTTAGGGTTTTGCCCTAAATAGTTTCAAGGGTTTTATTTAGCAATTCAATTGAATTTTAGCTAAATAAAAATGTACCTATTGGAATTTATTTAATGGTATGATTAGGGTTTATCCTAATCTAGAGTTAGAGGTTTTATTTAGCTATTTATGAGAATTTTAGCTAAATAAAATATATTTATGTTGGTGATACAGGACTTTGACACGAGACGAGTATCTCGACGTTGTATTTGGATCAGATTGGACCTTTTCGATTGGAGGCGGGTACTTTTGACTTATGTCATTTGATATACATTGTAGTGAATTTAACAAGTTGCATTAATTATGTCCTTTATTTGTTTCGGTTAGTCACTACCCAATATCTGATACATGATTGATTGATTACTTGATTTGCATCCCATGTATACTTTATTTGTTTATACATGCTTATAGGGGGTAGTGATATACCATGCTTCACCATGTTCAGGACCTAGGTTTTTATACCTTCTGTGTACCTTTGATTCGATATGATTCGTTGACTTAGGGTGCACTTTTCTATATATATGGATTAGGTCAGGATGTTTTTATGGTTATTGCCATTCACCATTTGCATGATTGCATGCTGTGCGATAGTCCGCTCCACTATTGTTGAGCACATCGCCAGTTACATGGATCTGCACACACCACCACTCATGGGTTAGTGGTCGATTCAGGCAGAGTGTGTTGCAGCAGGGACTCTGTTAGGCACCGTTGGTCCGCTCATGGGTAGTGTGACACAACGTGTTATCCGGTAGGGATTCCTCCCCGTCATCGTGTACCGGGAGTTGAGAGCATTGCGCTCCCCCATTTATGATTTGGGGTAGGAGGATAGGTGTACTCCGACAGCATCCCGTCCACTCGGTCACTCATCAGGAGCAGTGACAACAGAGTGCACGGTTGTCACAGCCCTACCCACTCAGCCTCACTATTGTGTGAGATGGTTGACTGGCGTCAGGGGTGACCAGGACGCATCATTGGCATCATATGCATGATGCATTTATTGTTTGTGTTTGTGGTTGCTGCATTTATATGCTGCATATTGTTTGGATACCTATGTTTGACATGCATACAGAATTTCTATATCACTCAAACTGTTTGACCTTATACTCAGGTCCTGGTTACTACAGTTTCTCTCCTGTTTACCTCAGTTTGGCATTTATCTTTATTTCATCAGGAGACTGTACGCATGATTAGTGCTAGGTGTTATTTCCCTACTTTGTATATCAGTTGTACCTGCTGAGTGTTGGACTCACCCCGCCTCCATTGTTGTTATATTTCAGGATGATGCTGTCAGGAGAGAGTTCCAGTTGCTAGTCCCCTGCAGACCACCAGCTGTAGTTGTCTTTTGGTTTTGTTTTGTTTCTTATTTGACTATGTTTTGGACTTAGTCTTGTGTTGGTTTTACTTATGGATTGTGTATGGATTCTTATCGTTGATGGTTTTGGTATGAGTTGGTTTTATTCTACTACATGCCTGCCTGGACGACAGAAGAGGTGAGTTCGTCGGATTTGAGCTTTACGAGTGTAGTGGAGTAGGGTTGATTTCGAGTCAGGGTATTATCTTTCTGTTTACTTATATAAACTGCGTGGTGATGGTTTATTTTTTTATTATTCTAGGCCCATTTGGCTGAGGTATTTAGTGCTTATAGAAAAGTTTCAGATTGTCCACCGTACAGGGGAGATGCTGCCGAAATTTTCTCGGACAGGGACTCCTCTAGCGGCGTGACAATTTAGTGGTATCAGAGCTTAGGTTTTACGATCTTTGTTTTCTTATTTTGGATAGTTGGTATAACCTGATACCAATTGATATGGTATCAGAGCGCCAAAGTTTGGCGATATTTGTTTGATTTTCGTGTTACGGATTTTCGAGATTTGGCTGATACCAATTTATTGGTATCAGAGTGGGTTATGATACCTGCTTTTGGTATTCTGGATTTTTGGATTAGCCCAAGTTT
The DNA here is from genome assembly GCF_018446385.1 of Zingiber officinale. Taxonomy (NCBI): domain Eukaryota; kingdom Viridiplantae; phylum Streptophyta; class Magnoliopsida; order Zingiberales; family Zingiberaceae; genus Zingiber; species Zingiber officinale. Next base: position 59,048,541 of record NC_055995.1, on the reverse strand, counting down.
GCGAGGTAAACTGGGTAGTTATTTGGATTGCACGGATTTTCCATTATGTATATATTTTGGACTTCCGTTTCGGATTTATATAGATTTCCGGTGATTTTTATGATCGGAAATTTTGAGGTCAAGTTGGGGACTGGACAGCGACGGAACATCTCCGGACGGCATATAGGTATAATGTTTAATTTTATAGTTTATGACAGGTATTAGCATTCTTTATTTAGTACCTGTCCGGACGACATATTACTTGTGATGGGTTAGCCATTGAGGATGGTTGACCTTAATAGAGATAAAGGATTATAATTTCTGGTGATTTTTCTTATCATACCATCAGTAGTGTTAGCTTCTGTTATACTCGTAGGAGATTGAGGCACATACTAGCCTCTGCTATTGTTAGCTGGGTAGTGGATGATACCTACATATTCTTGTTGACTTAGCCAGGAGAGTTTTATACTCATATCTTTTGGATATTAGGGTACCAGGTACGATGGAAATTGATCATTGGGGGTTACCATGTTTGATCATTGTTGAGAATGGTTTGAGGTTGAGGGATATTGTGAGATCAGATATTATGATATGTTGATTTCTAATGATTTATGAGAGTAAATGTTATGTGGTTGTCTGATGATCAATTACTAGATATTTGTTTTGATGATCTATTAGTGGATAACTATTTTGATGATTTATATTTGGGTTGTCATTGATGGTGACATAGTGAGTGTCATTTATGATATTCACAGGTTTGATGATTATGGTTGGTGATCAGATTATAAATTGGGTGCTGGAGAGTTTACGGTTGAATGTGCCTATGAGATTTTAATAAATTTGGTTGGTTATGGATAGTTAACAGGATGAAAAAAAAAAATTTGATATATGCTTCCTCTGATATGGGACTATGTGGATAAATAATGATTGATGTTTTGAATGCTAACTTGCCCTCATGGGGAGTAGAGATTTATTCATCTGATATAGTGTGGGCTGATGTTTTTGAGGATGAAGATGAGAGTGTCTTGATGTTCCTAAATTCTGACTTTTTCTTTTGGGTCGTACACATTTATACATATGATATTATGTGGTTGGATATACTTTAGTTGCTTGTGGAGGATTAAGGTATTCTTGATTAGTTAGTAGATGAATGATTTAGTTTTGTTGGTTGATCAGTAAAGGATTGCCATGATCTATTTTTAGAGGTTCGAACTTTTAGCTTATTTGTGCTTAGTTATGTATCTAGAGCACCTTTGAGTACATGTTTTGTACTGACGTGGGAAGGACTGATTTAGTCAGAAATCATTTTTCAGCTTGGATAGTTTATAAAGGATCGATGTATCCTATTCCATGAAGACTTTGACCGTGGACTGTATATATCTGGTGGGATAACTTAGAGGGTGCGTTGGGATATGTGACCCCGCTGGTGTAAGGAAGTGTAGAGCTAATTGCTTAACACTTATGGGATACAATCGTTACTAGTGTAAACTGGGAGAGTACATTTGGATTTATGATGATAAAATTTTTCCCATTGGATATAGTCTTGGTAGTGTATGACATTGACTGGCAATGTTATACCACGGTGTGTATATTTTTCTTGTCCGATACCATTTCCTTTGAACCTAGAGCAGGGTTGTTACTGGATGATTAGGCTGCTTTATTTTGGGTTGCCTTTGATTGATGTATTCATGCTTGATACATATGCATGAATTTTGTTTAGATATACCGGTAACCCATGAGTGTTGGTAGCATAAGGTTGGTCTCTTTGATTGAGCTGGTATGCTGATTTTGCATGTATATCATGATTGTTTTGGGTTGTAGGAGTCCTGTGGTAGACTGTCCATTTGCAAGTAGTATATGTATCCATGTTCTGATATGCTTTGAAGGTTCCTTGTGGATTATAGATATGTAGTTGGGTGTATGTATCTGAAGGTATTATTGAAGATATCTTGTTGATTAAATCCGAGATGTAGTATAAGTACATCGGTGGTGTTTTGATGGAGGCATTTTGTCGATTTAATCTGAGTTGTGATATGTACATATGTGTTTGGTGTGGTATCTGAGGTATCTTTTTGATTATGTTTGATATGTGAGTGCACCTGGGTTTAGTATGCTTTATTGGAAGTATATGTTGGTTATACTCTTGGCATAGGTGTATATATGCCATGTGAGGTTGTTTGAGGTGTATTGTCGATTATACCTATGTTGATATATGCACACGGGTTTGGTATACATTGTTGGAGGTAGCACGATGATTTATGCCTATGTTGTGAGTATGTTTGGTGTGTACTAATTGGAGAATTATGCCGATCATACATATGTTGTGTGTGCATGTGTGCCAGGTGTATGGTGGGTAGCATCATGATGATTCTACCTATGTTGAATGTAGAATGCTGAGTGTCTACATTATGTTATTGGTTGTATAACCCTGTCAACTAATTCTCCTATTAGTGGGTGACCAACCCACTAGGATGATGATAGAGTTGACTATGGATTTGATTTGTTTACTAGGTTGTTTATACCTTTGGCTGCCCACAGTGATATGTGGTCGAGTGATCTCGTGCAGCCTTTAGTTGGATAGTTAGGTGCCTTGGACACTTATGGATCGTTTGTGGTGGAGCGGAGCTCCCACATATATATATTTCGGATTGCTTGTAGCGGAGCATTGCTCCCATATCTATTGCAGATACATGTTATGGATTATTTGTAGTGGAGTGTTACTCCTACATATTGAGGATTTCTTGTGGTAGAGCGTTGCTCCCCCATATGTGGTATTTTCTGTGATGGAGCGTTGCTCTCACACTGGAGGATCTATGCTTAGGTGATTTTTATCGATGGTGATCATATTTCAGACTTATTGTCAGAGATCTTATGGTTAGAAATGTCTGTGATATGGACATTATGTGTCATGACTTTACCATTAGGGTTTAGGAAGCCTTAGATTTTTTCAGAGACTGGATGATTTTGGTATTCCCAGGATGTTTGGATCGGTTTCCATTGTCTTTGTTGATGATGTTGTGATTTATTTTGGATCCACGGTGAGTCACGCACATCATCTTTGCATAGTTCTAGAGATGTTTCGATGGAAACGTCTAGATGTGAATATCAGTAGTGCGTATTTTGATTGTCTTCTGTGAGATGTTTGTGACACACGGTCACCAGTAGGAGTATACCGTGGTTCCACAGGAGATCGAGGTTGTTACCGTTGGAAGTAGACGGAGTCTATAGAAGAGGCTCATAACTTTCTTTGTTTGACTCGATATTTCCGGAGATACGTTGAGGGTTTCTCACGGATTGCTATGCCACTTACACGCCTGACCATGAAAGGCATGAAGTTTATTTAGACTGAGGATTTCAAGACCAGCTTCTAGGAGCTGAAGCGGAGATTCGTGTCGGCTCCAGTTTTGATTTTACCTTCTGGAGAGGATGAATTTGTCCTCTACACCGACGCGTCTCTACAGGGTATGAGTGCTATTCTGATGCAGCACGGTAGAATATTCTTATATGCTTCTCGATAGTTGAGGGAGCCTGAGAAGAAAATACTCAGTTCATGATCTGGAGTTTGCCGCTATTATTTTTGCCCTGAAGATTTGGCGGCAGTACCTGTATGATATTACATTGAGATTCTCACTGACCATCGGAGTCTCAAATATCTGTTCACTCAGAAGGAACTTAATCTTCGACCGAGGAGATAGATGGAGTTCCTGAAGGATTATGATTGTACCATTAGCTATCACCTGGGAAAAGCTAATGTGGTTGCCGATGCACTTAGCTAGAGGTCCAGAGGGACTTTAGCTTGCCACCGAGTTGTGGTCACATATTTGATTCAGGATTTCTCTGAGTTAGACATTGAGGAGAAGGGACAGACAGAGCAGGGTATTCTTGTTACGATGGTTGCTCAGTCGTCGATCAGGAAGAGAATCCGAGAGACCCAGTTGTTGAGACCTCATGGAGCTCAACGTGAGGCAAAGTGGTCCATATTATCAGCAGAGGATGTCAGAGGCATAAGACTGCCAGAAGTGTTATGCTGACCGGAGTCGGAGACCCTTAGAGTTCTCCATTTGCGACCAGGTATTTCTGCGAGTTTCACCCACGAAAGGGGTGAAGAGATTGGCCTCAGAGGTAAGCTAGCTCCGCGATACATTGAACCTTTCCAGATCTCGGAAAGGATTGGAGCAGTAGCTTATCGGTTGGCACTATTGCCGTCCTTGGCAGGCGTTCACGCCGTATTCCATGTATCTATGCTGAGGAGATACGTACCCGATCTGATACATGTGTTGATAGATAATCTCAGTTCTCCTTTCAGCCTGACGTCACCTATGAGGAGGTTCCGGTATGGATTCTAGACTGGAAAGAGCGTCAGTTGCGGAATAAGACTATCCGGCTGGTTAAAGTCAGATGGCAGCATCATTCGGACGAGGAGGCTACTTGGGAGCTCGAGGATACGATCCGAGCTCGATATCCCCATTTTTTTTTTTCATGAGGTATGTGATTTAATTCACCGTTCAGCATTTATACTCGTTACCGGTTATTAGTACTTGCTGATGGTAGATACTGAAATTTGGGGACCAAATTTTTATTAGTGGGGGAGAATGTAAAATACCGAAAATAGGCAAATATTAATAAGGAAATTTTCTGAAATTTTTGGAAATTTTTCGGGAATTTTTCAGAGCTCGTACGGACGAGTTAACGGGGATAAAATGGGGCCCGGAAAAGCCTGTTTAGGTTACCCCATTTAAGAGAGGAAATATTATTTGCTTAAATTCTGTTTTCTATTTTTCTTTTGCTATTTCTTTTGTTTTTATTCCTCGCCGAAACCACCCTCCCCGCACGCCCTCTTCTCTTGCGCCCGACGGCTTGCCCTAACCGCCCTCTTCTCCTCCGCTCGAAGCCAGGCCGCCGGCGACGAGAGCCTCCCTTTCGTCTCTTCACCTCTGCGCGCCGGCGATTTCTTCCTCTCTGCCGAGGCTGTGTTGCTGCCGTCCACTGCGGAATCATACTCGACGGTGCTGACACCCCCAGGTGCTCTGCCCTAGCGCCGGCAGATGACCTTCCCTCCTCTGCCCGAGCCGATCCTCTTTCCTTGCCCCGTGCCCTAGCCGGATCTTGGAGGTAAGCAGCGTACCGTGAGGATTGTTGAGGTAAACTGGTGGTGGAGTCTTCTTCCGGCAGCAACCAACCATGGTTGAGGGTCATCGGGAAGTGGACTTTGGTGTTCCTCTAGACCATACGGGAGGAAGACTCCAGCAGGGAAGTTTGGTTCCGGTGGTGTTTCTTGCCGGCAGCACTTAAACCAGCATCATCAGTGGTTTGGTTGGGAAGGGACTGCTGATACAAAGGTGGGATAAGCTTCTCCGGATCTTGGCAGTAAGTTCTACAGGATTTGAGCAGTGTTGAGGCATCGGAAAATTTGGGTAAGGATTTTTGTTAACGTCAACAGTGATATGGATTGAGGTATACTACTATAAGGTTTTCTATTTAGTTGGATTTGGAATTTGTTTTCCAATTGGCAGTGAACGGTCTAAAGTTGCTGGATTCCGGTCTTTCCGTTGTGAATCGGGTCCGTTGCCATCACAGACGACTGAAGGAGAGTTAGAGGTAAGGTTTATAGTTTTGATCTTTGTTGTAGATTATTGCTAGTTGTGTTAGCAATAATTATTTATTTATGTTTTAGTTTAATTGATGAGGTTAGGTTGATTATGATTTAGGGTTTTGCCCTAAATAGTTTCAAGGGTTTTATTTAGCAATTCAATTGAATTTTAGCTAAATAAAAATGTACCTATTGGAATTTATTTAATGGTATGATTAGGGTTTATCCTAATCTAGAGTTAGAGGTTTTATTTAGCTATTTATGTTAATTTTAGCTAAATAAAATATATTTATGTTGGTGATACAGGACTTTGACACGAGACGAGTATCTCGACGTTGTATTTGGATCAGATTGGACCTTTTCGATTGGAGGCGGGTACTTTTGACTTATGTCATTTGATATACATTGTAGTGAATTTAACAAGTTGCATTAATTATGTCCTTTATTTGTTTCGGTTAGTCACTACCCAATATCTGATACATGATTGATTGATTGCTTGATTTGCATCCCATGTATACTTTATTTGTTTATACATGCTTATAGGGGGTAGTGATATACCATGCTTCACCATGTTCAGGACGTAGGTTTTTATACCTTCTGTGTACCTTTGATTCGATATGATTCGTTGACCTAGGGTGCACTTTTCTATATATATGGATTAGGTCAGGATGTTTTTATGGTTATTGCCATGCACCATTTGCATGATTGCATGCTGTGCGATAGTCCGCTCCATTATTGTTGAGCACATCGCCAGTTACATGGATCTGCACACACCACCACTCATGGGTTAGTGGTCGATTCAAGCAGAGTGTGTTGCAGCAGGGACTCTGTTAGGCACCGTTGGTCCGCTCATGGGTAGTGTGACACAACGTGTTATCCGGTAGGGATTCCTCCCCGTCATCGTGTACCGGGAGTTGAGAGCATTGCGCTCCCCCATTTATGATTTGGGGTAGGAGGATAGGTGTACTCCGACAGCATCCCGTCCACTCGGTCACTCATCAAGAGCAGTGACGACAGAGTGCACGGTTGTCACAACCCTACCCACTCGGCCTCACTATTGTGTGAGATGGTTGACTGGCGTCAGGGGTGACCAGGGCGCATCATTGGCATCATATGCATGATGCATTTATTGTTTGTGTTTGTGGTTGCTGCATTTATATGCTGCATATTGTTTGGATATCTATGTTTGACATGCATACAGGATTTCTATATCACTCGGACTGTTTGACCTTATACTCAGGTCCTGGTTAGTACAGTTTCTCTCCTGTTTACCTCAGTTTGACATTTATCTTTATTTCATCAGGAGACTGTACGCATGATTAGTGCTAGGTGTTATTTCCCTACTTTGTATATTAGTTGTACCTGCTGAGTGTTGGACTCACCCCGCCTCCATTGTTGTTATATTTCAGGATGATGCTGTCAGGAGAGAGTTCTAGTTGCTAGTCCCCTGCAGACCACCAGCTGTAGTTGTCTTTTGGTTTTGTTTTGTTTCTTATTTGACTATGTTTTGGACTTAGTCTTGTGTTGGTTTTACTTATGGATTGTGTATGGATTCTTATCGTTGATGGTTTTGGTATGAGTTGGTTTTATTCTACTACATGCCTGCCTAGACGGCAGAAGAGGTGAGTTCGTCGGATTTGAGCTTTACGAGTGTAGTGGAGTAGGGTTGATTTCGAGTCAGGGTATTATCTTTCTGTTTATTTATATAAACTGTGTGGTGATGGTTTATTTTGTTGTTATTATTCCAGCCGCATGTGGCTGAGGTATTTAGTGCTTGTAGAAAAGTTTCAGATTGTCCACCGTACAGGGGAGATGCTGCCGAAATTTTCTCGGACAGGGACTCCTCTGGGGCGTGACAATAGCTATCAAGCTACTTTCGGAATAACACCCTACGAGGCTCTATATGGGAGGAGATGTAGATCTCCTATCTGTTGGTATGAAGATGGTGAAAAGAAAGAAATGGGACTTTAGACAGACCTCATCAAAGACACCACCAAAGCTATTCAGAACATCCGTCAGAGAATAGAAACTGCTAAGAGCCGGGAGAAGAGTTATACGGATGTGCGTTGTAGACCGCTAGAATTTGAGGTTGGGGATTCAGTATTCCTCAAACTAGCTCCTATGAAAGGAGTAATGAGGTTTGGGAAGAAAGGATAGTTGAGTCCACGATATGTGGGGCCATATTTGATCACCAAAAGAGTTGGCAAGGTAGCTTATGAGTTGGAACTATCTCAGGAAATGTCAGCTGTTCATAATGTATTTCATGTCTCAATGCTGAAGAAGCATGTTCCCGATGCAAACCAAGTGATTGAACCACAGACAGTACAAGTTCAAGAGGATCTCAGTTATGAAAGTCGACCTATTTAGATAATAGATCGAGAAATTAAGAAACTAAGAAACAAAGAGATATCATTAGTAAAAGTGCTGTGGCAAAGTCAATAGTATGAAGAAGCAACATGAGAACGCGAGGATGATATGAAACAGAAGTATCCACAATTGTTCTAAGTTTAAGGACGAACTTTTTATAAGGTATGAGGGATTGTAACACCCATAAATTTCCTCTATTTAAATAAAGAAAAAAGAAGTAGAGAAGAGAAAAAGAAATAAAAATACAATCATAAATGGCCCGGGCTAGGGTTGAACCCTAGACCTCTTACTTGGAATTAGTTTAAGTAGCCATTAGGTGGTGGTAAAGCATCACATTGGCAATAGGAAATAATTCTTTATATGCAGATTTTGTGGGAAGAGATGTTTCAACTTCCACTTAGTATAAAAGGGGATGGATGAGAGAAAACCCTAGTTTTCATCTTCTCTTCCTTTCCCTAGCCGAAATTCTCTTCTACCCCCTTTTCAAGTTTCGGCCAAGGAACCCTAAAGCTTCAATTCTTAAGGTTTTCAAGGGGAGAATCTAAGGGGAGGATTCTCCCAAGGAAGTGGTACACGCGGGAAGGTGTATTCGGAGGGTGAGGCATACAAGAGAGGTCGTTCTCCCTAACCCTTATGGTGTAAGAGTAAGAAATAGCAAAAAGGATGTAAGTACTTATCACTTGCGGTATAAGTTGCTTTGTCGATGCATGTTGTAGTATGTTTCTATGTAAGTTAAAAGAATATTCATGCCCTGATATGTTTTATGTATGTTAAAGGTGATAGATGTTATGATTGCAAGATGCCCTCTAAAGGTTGGGATTAAGAGCACGTTTAGAGTATTTGATTTGCTTCCCATTAAGTTTTGGGACTAAAAAGCATAATCAAGTGCCCCAAGGTGCTTCCCTATAAGTGTCAGGGATTAAGTGCACACAAGGTGTTTGTTGAAATGACAAATTAGTGCAAGTATAAGAAAGAAGTATTAAAAAAAAAGTATTTTACTTTAAGATGGCATGTATTGGACACAAGGTCCATGGGTGGGCTCCTAGATCGCCCCTAGGCCCTTAGATCGCCTAGTAGTACCTTAATAGGTTTGGGATTAGCTACCTCAGATCTTAATAAGGATGCGCGCAAAGTGGTACGATGCCGGGCCCAAAGCAAGTTGATTATTATTTTCACTAGTACGTAATATGAAGTTTTCCCAAGTTCATTGTTTATTTAAGTTAAGACATTCTTAAGTTTGGGAATTAGAGACTATAAGGTGCAGTTTTGATGAACTCTATTGTATGGCAAGGTTTATGGTTTTCATTACTTGTTTTCAATACAAGATGGTTTTATGTTGACATCTCATGATAATCCTATTTTAAATATGTTGATGTTTGCATGATGAGTCTATTTGAAAATACATGCCATGTATATATTTCCAAATTATGGGTTTTAGCATGAGTAATTATTGAGTGCATGTTTTGTGTTCCTTCAAGCAGTTTTACAAAGCATGTCTTCCCTTTTTAATGTATTGTTTTGTGAGTAGATGGTACTTACTAAGCATTGGCTTATAGATTACTTTTCCTTATACTGTAGAGAAAGGTAAAGGAAAGCTCGAGTAAGGAGGGGCAGCAGGAGCAATGTTTGCTGGTGTGTGTGACGGAACAGTGGGAAGTGATCTTGGAACTTGCTAGTGCATGGAATATGTTAGATTTTGGTACTGATGGACCTATTGTCTTATTCTGCTTAGAATAAAAAAATGATAATAAGAGTCGTGTATGATGAAATTGACAGTTTGTTAATAATTAGCATGTCAAAAACTCTTCCTAAAGAAATGGGAGGGAATAGTAAGCCAAGAGGGAGTACAAAGGGGAGAACCAACCTCCTTTGTAGTGCTGTGTGTGACCCCTGCACGACCCGTGACATGGTCGTGTGGATTCACACGGCCAGCACCTGGCCCCTCTCGGCTTGGATGACATGGCCGTGTGAAATCACACGGCTATCACCAGCTCCTTCTCGGCCAAGGCGTCATGGCCGTGTAGCTTTACACGACCGTGCACCTCTCCAAGTCGGTCGTAGTGACACGGCCGTGTGACTTCATATGGTCGCGCATCACTTTTGGTCTCGGTCAAGGTAACATGGTCGTGTGAAGCACACGGTCGTGCACATCTTCTCCTTGATTAAGATGACATGGTCATGTGGATTCACACGGCCAAGCACCCCTTCGTCACAGCCGAGGTGACACGAACGTGTGAGCCACACGGTCGTGCCCCTCTTCTTCACTGCCAGGTGACACGACCGTGTGGAAGCCACACGGCCATGCCCTGCTCCAGCAGGGAAAGCCTTAGATGACCGTGTGGCACACACGGTCGTGCCCTAACTTAGGTCTGGTAAGGCCACACGGTTGGTCATCATCACATGGCCATAGCATGCCCTTCACGGGTAGGGCCACAGGGCTGGTTAGGGTCACCTGGTCCAGACCCCTTCGCAACTATAGAGTACCTCTCAGCTCTGCTTCACTCCAAACCATGGTTTAACAGTTGAAACAAGTTCAGACTAGATTTCTAAATCGAGCGATGTCCAAATAACAATGTCCTTTATAAGGTATGAAAAGAGTAGCGTTTGTGCCTTAGGTTAGGAATAAGAAGAGCGGTCGTTACAGGGGTGATCTAGGAGCCCACCCATGGACCTTGTGTCCAATACATACCAATTAAAAGTAAAATACTTTCTTTTAAATACTGCTTTCTTATACTTGAACTTACTTGTCATTTAAACAAGCACCTTATGTGCGCTTAATCCCTCACCCTTATAGGGAAGCCCTTTAGGGCACTTGATTATGCTTCTTAGTCCCAAAACTTTATGGAAAGCAAATCAAGATACTCTAACATTGCTCTTAATCCCAAACTTGGAGGGCATCTTATATATCATAGCATCTATCTTTTCTTAACATGCAATATACATCTCATAACCTGTATCTTCCTTTACATGCTTAAAACGTATCAATATATGTAACATTGAAGCAACTTATACTGCAGGTGAGAGATACTTACATCCTTTCGCTATTTCTTACAATTATTTCACTAGGGCTTTGGGGAGAATAAGTCTCCCTTGTATGCCTTGGCCTTCGGATTTCTCTTCACCCGTGTACCAATCCTCAGAAGAAAAATCCTCCTCTTAGATTCTCCTCTTGAAAAGCTTCAAAGGATGGAACCCTAAGGTTCCTGGCCGAAAACTTGCAAGGAGAAGAAAGGATTTCGGCTAGGTATAGGAGAAGGGAAGATGAAAATTAGGTTTTCATCCCTTCTTTTCCCTTTTATACTAAGAGGAAGTTGAAGCATCTCTTCACTCTGAATCTACATATAATGAATTGTTTCCTACTACTCATGTGATGCTTTACCACCACCCTAATGGCTACTTAAACTAAACTCAAGTAAGAGGTCTAGGGTTCAATCCTAGCCCGGACCATTTATGATAATATATATTTTTAATTTATTTTTCTCTTCTTCTACTTCTTTTTGCACTATTTAAATAGAGGAAAATTTAGGGGTGTTACAATTCCCCATAATTTATAAAAAGGTCATCCTCGAACTTAGAATAATTGTGGATACTTCTGTCTCATATAGTCCTCGCGTTCCCATGTTGCCTCTTCATATTGTTAACTTTGCCACAGCACTTTGACTAATGGTATCTCTTGGTTCCTCAGCTTCTTTACTTCTCGATCTATTATCTGAATAGGTTGACTTTCATAACTGAGATCCCCTCGAACTTGTACCTTCTGTGGTTCAATCACTTGGTTTGCATCAGGAACATGCTTCTTCAGCATTGAGACATGAAAGACGTTATGAATGGCTAACATTTCCTGCGTAGTTACAGCTCATTGGCTACCTTGCCAACCCTTCAAGTGATCCGGTATGGCCCCACATAATGTGGACTCAACTTTCCTTTCTTTCCAAACCGCATCACTCTTTTCATAGGAGCTACTTTGAGGAACACTGAGTCCCCAACCTCAAATTCCAGTAGTTTTTGGCGCACGTCCGCAAAGCTCTTCTGCCGGCTCTGAGCAGTTTCTATTTTCTGACGAATATTCTGAATGGCTTTGGTGGTGTCCTCGATAAGGTCCATCTGGAGTCCCATTTATTTCCTTTCACCACCTTTATACCAAAAGATAGGAGATCTACATCTCCTCCCATATAAAGGCTCGTAAGGTGTCATTCCGATAGTAACTTGATAGTTATTATTGTATGTGAACTCTGCTAAGCATAGGTATCGACACCAGCTTCCTTTGAAATCTAAGGCACAAGCCCGTAGCATATCCTCCAAAACTTGCTTCACTCGTTCTGTTTGCCTATCAGTTTGAGGATGAAATGCAGTGCTAAACCGCAGCTTAGTGCCAAGAGATCTCTGAACACACTCCTAGAAGTGTGAAGTAAAACGACCATCTCTATCAGAAATTATAGTTTTGGGAACTTCATGCAATCTGATAACCTCTTTCACATACAAATATGCTAACTGCTTAATAGAGTAGGATATTCTGATAGCTAGAAAATGAGCAGATTTGGCTAATTTGTCCACTATTACCCAGATAGCATCATAACCATTCGTGGTTCTAGGTAGTCCTACTATAAAGTCCATAGATATATCTTCCCACTTCCACTCCGGAATCTAGATAGGCTGCAGAACTCCGCCTGGTCTTTGATATTCTACTTTAACCCGTTGACACGTCAGACAGGTACTGACATATCTTGCAACATCTCTTTTCATTCAGACAATTAGAAGCATCCCTTTATATCTTGGTATAACCACAATGCATCGCGTAGGGTGTTCAATGGGCTTCTTCTAGAATTTTCCTTCGCAGTTCTTCTTGATTAGGGGCATAGAGACGATTACCATAATATAGTATCCCACTGTCTGATACTCGGAACTCTCCATTTTCTCCTTCCTGTATTCCTTGCTTGATCTTCTGAATATTAGAATCTTCATCCTGCCCCTTCTGTATATCTTCAATCAGGGTTGACACTAATGTCAAGGTGGAGAGCTGCCCGGTAATAATTTCTAGCCCAAAGTTTACTAGTTCCTTCTGTAGAGGTTGTGACATAGAAGATAAGGACAATAATGTTACGCAAGATTTTCTACTTAGCGCATCTGCCACTTTATTCGGCTTCCTTGGGTGGTAAAGGATTTCACAGTCGTATTCTTTGACTAGCTCAGCCATCTCCACTGTCTCATGTTCAGATCTTTCTGAGTGAAGAAATACTTCAGACTCTGGTGATATGTGTAAATCTTGCACTAAGCTCCGTATAAATAATGCCTCCAGACTTTGAGAGCGAGGACTACTGCTACTAACTCAAGGTCATGAGTAGGATAGTTCTTCTTATAATCTTTGAGTTGTCTCAAGGCATAGGCAATGACTCTGCCATTCTACATAAGCATAACTCCGAGTCCCAATTTAGAAGCGTCGCTGTAAACATCAAAGCTCTCACCATTTTCTGGAAGAGTCAGGATTGGAGTACTAGTCAGTCTCTTTTTTAGTTCAATGAAACTCTTCTCACAATCCTCAGTCCACTCAAATTTTTTATTCTTTCTGGTAAGTATTGTCAACGGAGAGGCAATCCTTGAGAAGTTCTCTACAAATTTCCTATAGTAGTCTGTTAGCCAAGGAAACTCCTGATTTCACTAACATTCTTGGGTCTATTCCAGTTACTCACATCTTCTATTTTTGTCGGGTCTACCATAACCCCATTTTTGGAAATAATGTGACCCAGAAAGGACACTTGATCGAGCCAAAACTCGCACTTAGAGAACTTCGCGCACAACTATCTCTGCTGAAGAATCTATAATACTATCTTCAGATGTTCAGCATGTTCTTCATGAGTTCTGGAGTATATAAGAATATCATCTATGAAGACAATCACAAACTTTTCCAAATACTCCTTGAACACTCTGTTCATCAGGTCCATAAACGTAGCAGCAGCGTTCGTCACTCCAAAAGGCATGACTACGAACTCGTAGTGTCCATACCTCGTCCGGAATGCAGTCTTTAGTACATCATCTGCCTTCACTTTCAATTGATGATATCAACCACAAGTCTATCTTGGAAAAGACTTTGGCTCCCTTTAACTGATCAAAAGATCATCAATTCTCGGTAAGGGATACTGTTTCTTGATTGTTACTTTATTCAGCACTGGGTAATCCACACACAATCGCATGGACCCATCCTTCTTCATTACGAACAACACTAGAGCTCCCCATGGTGAGTGACTAGGGTGAATGAAGCCCTTGTCAAGTAGCTCCTGTAACTGTCCCTGAAGTTCTTTCAATTCTGTCGGAGCCATGCGATAGGGTGCTTTGGAGATTGGATGCATACCAGGATGAGTTCAATCTCAAATTCAAGTTCCCTATCCGGAGCTAAGCCTAGCAATTCATCTGGAAACACTTCTGAGTAATCACATACGACTCTGACTTCTTCTAGCTTTTGAGCTCTTTCCTGTTGGATATTAACCACATGCGCGAGAAATCCAGCACATCCATCGACTAACAGTTTCTGAACTTTCAGGGTCGGTAAAAATTTCTAGGTTCTCTTCTTTGATTCTCCGATGAACTCAAACTTAGACTCTGCCTCAGGTTGAAATAGGACTCTTCACTTACGACACTCGATGGAAGCACCATACTTGCTCAAAAAGTCCATCCCAAAAATAACATCATAATCAGACATGTTCAGCATTATCAGATCGTTGTACAGTTCTCTATCTGAAATTTTAACTGGCACAGCTCGTAGCTAGTGTGTAGATGTCATTATCTCTCCCAAGGGTAGTGTTATTAAGAACTGTCCACTTAGGACCTCCGGAGGTATACATATTCTTTCAGCAAATGCTATGGAGACAAACGAATGGGTTGCCCCAATATCAAATAGAATAGTTGCATATTGTTTAAAAATGTCTATCTAACCTATGACAACGGTGGAGGCATTTGCTACCTCCTCTCTGGTAAGGGAGAAGACTCGAGCATTTGTAGAACTTGGTGGAGCCTCCAGTCTGCCTTGGCTAATATGAGGACCCTCCAACACAACCTGTATCTGGTGTAGCTATGCCTGCTTGCCTCCATATTACACAGGTTGTGCGGGAGGTACGTTGATCTTGGTCAGGCAATTCTTGGCCATATGCCCCTCTTGACCACATGTATAACAGCCACTAGTGCCCTTACGACAGATTCCAGGATGCATCTTTCCGCACGTGGAACATGTAGTATACGTAGGCTGCTTGCTTACATATCCTCCCTTCTTATTACTCCACTGCTTCCTCTTGGAGCTCCCCTTCCAGTTTCACCCATGACTCTGGGGCTTCTGTGTTGGGTTTTTCAGGCCGCGAAAACCGCTTTTTCGCGTCGCGAAAACCCCGAAACCCCCATGCCATCGGATCCGTGCGAAGTAAAACTTTCGAAAAACATTACGAGTACGAGTTTTATGCTAGTTCTAAACTAGGAGAAGGAATTACCCTTGATGCGAAGCCCTTCGCGTATCCCGCTCTTCCAAGTGATGCCGAATCTCGAGGTTGTCAAGTGTACAACCCTCTAGAAATATCCACATGAACAAATAGGTGGAGAAAACCTAACACAAAGGTGTGTTAGCACCTTGGTAAGGTTCGGCCAAGAGAGGAGAGGGAGAAAGGTTGAGAGCTTGAGGAAGAAGATGGGAGTTTCAAAAACAAAATGAAACTTTCCCCTTGAATGAAAGAGGCCGGCCACTTTTTGAGTGGTTTGTAACCTCCATGGGATGCCAAGAGTCACAACTCTTGGTAACTCCCATGAGGTGGCATCCCACTTAAGCAACCATGATGATGTGGAGCATCATCATTGGCCCACTTAATGCTAACTCACCAATGAGGTGGCAAATGGTCAAGTCAAACTTGACCCTTCATCTTCCTCTCAAGTCAAGTCAAACTTGACCACTTCTTGCCCATGGTTGATCAAATCTAACCATTGGTTCAAGTCAATTTTAATTTAATGAATCTTTATTCATTGAATTAAATTAATTAAATGAGTCTAAGTCCAAATTAGACTCACTTAACACATGAACCAAATTGAGTCCAACTCAATTAGCTCAATTTGGATTACTCTTAATCCAATTTAGTTCATCACATGAACCTAATCCTTTAGGTTCATCAAATGACCTAATCTCCATCTAATTGACCTTTGTGTGTGACCCTATAGGTTCTTGTAACGTTGGCAATGCTCCTAAACCCATTTAGAAGCATAAGTAATGAGCAGTATCTAGCAACACATCATTACTACCCAAGTAACAAGAATGTTGAGATCCAACATCACCTTGTGACTATTAATTGTGACTCTTCACAATATATGACAATGTCCTTCTATACTAGACATCTAGATTGATCAATGTGAGGCATAGACCGTGTCATCCTCTAATCAATCTAAATCTTGAACTCCAAGTAGACTCACTCAATCAAATGAGCTCAATATCTCATATTGACTCATTTGGGCATGACCATGCACTTCGTGGTCTCTCTATCAAGAATATCGATGTCACTCCCGTCATATAGGAGGGATAGATCCCATCTACATCACTAACATCCCTCTGCATAATTCGTTACATACCTAGTAATCGCCTTTATAGTCCACCCAGTTACGGGTGACGTTTGACGAAGCCAAAGTACGTAACTCCTTATGTAGGGAACCATGGTGACTTCAGGTCCAAGGACTAGTAGTCATACTAATAGCCACATGAGAAAGTATATGACACTCATATAACGATCCATGATACTTTCTTATGGCGGGTCATTCAGTATATATTCTCCAATGCATACCCATGTGTCAACTTGATATCTCCATATCCATGACTTGTGAGATCAAGTCATCGAGTTGACCTACATGCTAGTCTCGTCGCATTAACATTGTCCCTGAATGTTAATATTCGACTAGGAATGATTAAGAGCAGTGTTCCCTATATCATCTCACTATCGGTTCAACTAACCGATTGATATTGGTAAGAACCTTCTACTCAAGGACGCTATTATATTCAGTTTATTTGGCACCAATACAAGTAAGTATAATAACGCAAAACAAATCCCTTTATTTATATAAGAATATGATACAACAAGTCCATAATACAATCATCAAATGATTGGCTCTAGGGCTCTAACTAACATTCTGCGTGCCAGAACTTCCTTGACTTGTATTCTCTATCAGTACTAGCTTCT
The DNA here is from genome assembly GCF_018446385.1 of Zingiber officinale. Taxonomy (NCBI): domain Eukaryota; kingdom Viridiplantae; phylum Streptophyta; class Magnoliopsida; order Zingiberales; family Zingiberaceae; genus Zingiber; species Zingiber officinale. The sequence goes on along the minus strand of NC_055995.1, from coordinate 59,031,411 downwards.
GCTGCTTGATACTATTCAGGTAATGCTCCATGATTAGAGCACTACTAATCAGCTCTTCGGCAGTCTGAGGTCTATTAATTATGCCAGCTACATTCAGAGCTATCTCTGGCCTTAGCATCTTGAGCATTAATCTTACCCTTTCTCTTTCTGTGCTGACCAACTCTGGACATAGGCGAGCCAACCTATTGAATTTCTTCATGGTTTCATCTACTGATAAACTTCCTTGTCGAAATTCCATGAACTCTTCGAAAAACTCCGTCTCGAAATCATACCAGGTCATTTGATCCGCTTTCCATTTTGCCTTTACCCGATCCCACCACATTCTTGCATCACCTGTGAGGCAGAAAGAGGCACACTTAATCTTTTCTACCTCCAGCCAGTCCAGTAGCTCCATTATACTCTCCAGGGTTTTGAACCATGCCTGAGCATCCCATGGTTCATTAGTGCTAGAAAAATTCTTTGGTTTCAGTTTTTGCCACTGGATGAGGTATGCTTCTTGCCTCACTCCCTTTGCTGGGGCTATAGGTGTAACTGATGGAACTTCAACCATAATAAGTGCCACCATATTGGCCTCTGGTGGAACTAGAGGAGGAGCCTGCTGGTTAGCAGTCAGGGTCGCAATAACTTGCTGCTGCTCCACCAATTGTCTCTGTAGCTGGGCTACTACTTCCATAAGGTTGGGTTGTGGTGCAGACTCATTTTCCACTGGTAGAGGTTCATTAACTCTTGGCTGCCTAGCCGGCCGTCCTCTAGCCATTCTACATATCATAAACCAGACCAGTGAGACATACTTCAACCCATCCTCATTCCTTCATACTATAATTCATGTATATACAAACAATTTTTATTAATCATAACAGAGATAAATGCATCAAATTGCAGAGGGCACTTTCTTACATGGAAGCTACAGGATCAATGCTCGATGTGTGTGTGATGAAAAGATGGAACTTGGCTCTGATACCAATCTGTAACGCCCGCACTTCTTAACCCTGACCAAAGCCATAGATGTTACTCCTTTTTAGTACCTACTAAAACATTGTCATCTGCACACAACTCGGTCTAGAGATCTACTCTGAACTTGTTTCAATTGTTTAATCATGTTTTGGAGTGATGCGGAGCTTGAGATGAAGTCTCGTACTACTAGAGGACTTGGGTCGTGTGGCCCTGACCGACCATGTAGCCTTACCCGAGAAGGAGCTAGTCGTGGTCGTGTGATGAGGACTGGCCATGTAACCTCACCAGACCAGAATCTGGGCACGACCATGTGTGCCACACGGTCGTGTAAGGCCCTCCCTGCTGGAGCAAGGCACAGTCATGTATACCACACGACCATGTAAGGCCCTCCCTGCTGGAGCAAGGCACGACCGTGTGTGCCACACGGGTGTGTATTCTAGCCAAAGAAGGAGAGGTGAACGACCGTGTGTCTTCACATGGCCGTGTCGCCTGGGCCGAGACAAAAAGGGTGCACGGTCGTGTGAATCCACACGGCCGTGTCACTCTGGCTGACAGGAAGAGGTGCACGACCATGTGAAACCACACGGCTGTGTCACCTTGGCCGAGAGCAAGAGGTGCGCGACCGTGTAAATCTACACGGTCGTGTCACCATGGCCGATAGGGGGAGGACCGTGGTTGTGTGAATCCACACGGTTGTGTCACGGACCGTGTGGGGGTCACACCAAGCCTTACAAAAGAGGTTCTTCTCCCCTTTGTACTCATCTTTGGACTACCATTCTACCCCTTTACTTGAGGAAGAGTCTTTGTCACACTAATTACTAGTAACCTGTAAATTTTACATAAGTTTCATGCATAACCAAATGGTAGGAAACACATTAACACCAAGTCTTAACACATTCCAGGATCTTCTTCCACGGTTCCGTCACACACACACCCACCAAGCACTGCCCCTGCTGCCCCCTTTTACTCGAGCTTTCCTTTACCTTTATTTGCAGTATAAGGAATGTAAATCTGTAAGCGAATGCTTAGTAAGTACCATCTACTCACAAAACAATGCATTAAATGGGGAAACATGCTTTTCAAAATTGTTTGAAAGAAAACACCAAACATGCATTTGACAATCCTCATGCTAAAACACATAATCCTAACATCTGTACATGACATACATTTTTAAATAATTGATCATGTAAAACACCACTTAAAAAAAACCATGCTAGTAATGTATACAGGTAATGGAAAAAAAAATATAACGAAATAGAAGTCTTACCATACTATAGAGTTCATCAAGGCTGCACCTTATAACTAAAGTCTTCGAATTAGGGATGCTCTCACTTAAGCAACCAATGAACTTTGAGAACTTTACATTACATACTAGTGAAAATAATAATCAACTTGCTTTGGGCCCCGACATTGTAACACTTTGCGTGCATCCCTAATAAGATCCGAGGTAGCTAATCCCGAACCTATTAGGGTACTGCTAGGCGATCTAGGAGCCTAGGGGCGATCTATGAGCCCACCCATGGACCTTGTGGCCAGTACATGTCAATTAAAAGTAAAATACTTTCTTTTAAATACTGCTTTCTTATACTTGCACTTACTTGTAATTTAAACATGTACCTTATGTGCGCTTAATCCCTCACCCTTATAGGGAAGCCCTTTAGGGCACTTGATTATACTTCTTAGTCCCAAAACTTTATGGAAAGCAAATCAAGATACTCTAACATTGCTCTTAATCCCAAACTTGGAGGGCATCTTATATATCATAGCATCTATCTTTTCTTAACATGCAATATACATCTCATAACCTGCATCTTCCTTTACATGCTTAAAACGTATCAATATATGTAACATCTAAGCAACTTATACTGCAGGTGAGAGATACTTACATCCTTTTGCTATTTCTTACAATTATTTCACTAGGGCTTTGGGGAGAATAAGTCTCCCTTGTATGCCTTGGCCTCCGAATTTCTCATCACCCGCGTACCAATCCTTGGAAGAAAAATCCTCCTCTTAGATTCTCCTCTTGAAAAGCTTCAAAGGATGGAACCCTAAGGTTCTTGGCCGAAAACTTGCAAGGAGAAGAAAGGATTTCGGCTAGGTATAGGAGAAGGGAAGATGAAAATTAGGTTTTCATCCCTTCTTTTCACTTTTATACTAAGAGGAAGTTGAAGCATCTCTTCACTCCGAATCTACATATAATGAATTGTTTCCTACTACTCATGTGATGCTTTACCACCACCCTAATGGCTACTTAAACCAAACTCAAGTAAGAGGTCTAGGGTTCAATCCTAGCCCGGACCCATTTATGATAATATATATATATATATATATATATATATATATATATATATATATATATATATATATATATATTTCTTTTTCTCTTCTTCTACTTCTTTTTTCTCTATTTAAATAGAGGAAAATTTTGGGGTGTTACAAATTTTAAGTTTTTAATTAAGTTTTCATTTAACTTTAAATTTGGTTTAATTTATTTAAGGTATTAAAAATTATTTATTAATTTTGAATTAAATTTTATTTAGTTTTATTTTTATATTATTTATTGATTATGTATTAACTTTTAATTTTGTTTTGAATTAAAGTTTAGACTTTTAGTTAATTGATCAATTTTAGATTTGATTAAGCAATGTGATCATTTTAGTTAAAATTTCTTTGAGATTGAGTAATTATTAATTTTAGATTAATTATTGATATTGAATTCATTAAGTTGATTAATATAGTTTATTAATTGATTAAGTTTAACTAGATTAATTGATTAATTAATAATTAATTTAGTTTGAATTTAAAGTTGATTTTAAAGTTTGTCTTTATTTAAGTTCTAAATAAGTTATTGTTTATTTACTTTAAGTTTTAAGTGATTTTAATTTTGTATTACATTTTATGTTTTAATTTATTATAGTTTTAATTAAATTTTAATTATTTTTGATTAATTTATATTTAAAGTTTTAACTTTTATAGTTACTTCAACTAAGTTTAAATTAAGTTAATTATATTAAAATTATTAAGAATTTTAAAAAGATTATTCAACCCATTTTAGATTCAAGCTTAGCCTTGGGTTAATTAAGCAAGTTTCCTAAGGATAAGTTTTTAGTTCAGTGGCGATGCATATGATTTTCTAGTTTATCAACGGTGGACCACTTGATAAATACTTTCCAATATATTCCTACCCAAAAAACTGAATACTAAGTTTTTGCCTAACTAGCCCATGTTTGACTGGGTAACTTTGATCAGAACCACTAAGTCTAGTGCACTAAGTAGAATACACAAGATTCAGCCTTGACATGCCTTTTGTAACGACCACACCTCCCTACTACTACTCTCTAGAGGTGGACGCTACTTAACTACTGACTCTACTTAACCGGTAAGATCGAAACCACGAGGAGTCTCTACCGAAAAATTTTGGCAACATCTCCCCTGTACCGGTGACCATAAACTGAGATACATATATAGTATACATCATCCACAGGTGGCTAGAACATATATCATGTTAGCTAGAGCCCTAGAGCCAATCATTTGATGATTGTATTTTGAACTTATTATATCATATTCTATATAAATAAAGGCATTTGGATTTTGGTTATTATACTTACTTGTATTGGTGCCAAATAAACTAAGTATAATAATGTCCTTGAGTAGATGGTTTTCACCTATATCAATTGGTTAGTTGAACCGATAGTGAGATGATATAGGGAACACTACTCTTAATCATTCCTAGTCGTGCATTAACATTCAGGGACAATGTTAATGCAATAAGACTAGCATGTAGGTCAACTCGATGACTTGATCTCACAAGTCATGGATATGGAGATATCAAGTTGACACATGGGTATGCATTGGAGAATGTATACTGAATGACCCGCTATGAGAAAGTATCATGGATCGTTATATGAGTGTCATATACTTTCTCATGTGACTATTAGTATGACTATGTTGGATCGAGACGCGCTAGAGGGGGGGGGGTGAATAGCGCTCGTGGCTAAATTTTACGTTTATCGGAATCGTGAAAATATCGGAGTTAAAACACGCAGCGGAAAGTAAACAAACACACAAAGAGACAAGCTTTTTACTTCTTTCGGAGCCTAAGGCGACTCCTACTCGAAGGCCCGCGATCCTTGATCGCTTCCGGTGGGCAACAACTATAATCACGATAGAAATTACAAATTACACTGAAAGTATTGAAGTAAACTTGTACCGACAACTTAAGAAAGAAGAAGATTTAAGCTCCGGGTCGTCGGAATGTCGCAGCAGCACTTCGGAATGACTTTGTTAGCAGCACGTTGAAGAAGGAAAGCCCAGAACTTGATACCTTGAGATGCTGGTCGAAACCCCCTTATAAAGGGTGTTTAAGGCGCCTTGAAGCCTGTTCAAGGCGCCTCCATGCTGCCGAGTCTTCCGCGTGGATCAGATCTGAACTGGTCGAACTTCATCCCTTGGAGGCGCCTTATACCCTGCTCAAGGTGCCTTCCAAGGCGCCTTATACTCCCTTCAAGGCGCCTTCGATGAACTTTCGCAGCCAGCTCAGCTTTTGCACCCGAGGCGCCTCCAAGCTCCATGGAGGCGCCTCGGACACTGTTCATCCGAGGCTTTAGGTTGCTCCTTTGCACCTGCAAGATACATTAGTCCCAAACAATATCCTGCAACACAAAGTTAGCACAATAAACATGATAAATGAAGTATAGACAGTCTCCGGACTGTCCGAGTCTAACTTCAGGTTTCCGACCGGAAACCCTAGGTCGACCCGACGCCTACTGTTCCCTCTACAGGGAACGCGTCCTCACCTACTCCACTCAGGAGATTTACCTGTTGCCAGTCGATCCTCCAGATCGACTGGACTTTTGCTCAGCACTCGATGCTTCCGGACTTTCTGCTGGACATCTGCTTCCCCGGCTAGTCCAGTCTTTCACCTGGTTCGCAACACCAGGACTTTCCACCTAGGGTTACCGCCCCCTAGGACTTTTGCCTGAAGACATCGACCTACCAAGACTTTCCGCATAGGGTTACCACCCCCTATGACCTAGGGTTACCACTCCCTAGGGTTTTACCTTTTGCCTAACCGCAGCTAGGACTTTCCTGAAATTCTTAAGTAGACTTGTTAGACTACAAAACATCTTAACTTTGAATTCTTTGCCATTATCAAAACACGAGTTCGATCGTCGGATGCTTTCCGCACCAACAATCTCCCCCTTTTTGATTATAGCAACTCAAATTCAAAGTTAAGTAAATAAACGAATAGATAGACATTTTTAGCACAGGCAAATCTGCTAAGTATAGATGAACAAGGTAACTAAAGCAAGTTTGCCCTATATAGATAGACATTTTTAGCACAGGTAAATCTGCTAAGTATAGATGAAAAAGGTAACTAAAGCAAGTTTGCCCTATATGCTCCCCCTTAACTTTTGCTCCCCCTAATTTTTTTAATTTTAACTTGAATTTATGTTCACATATTTACTTTTGCTTTTGCTACTCTCCCCCTTTGCCAAAACTCAAAAATGGGCAATTATAGATATTTGATTGAGGTGTACACAATTAAGGTCAACAGTTTAGCTATGTTCAATAGGGTTTGAAAGTTAAGGTCAATTGGAACTTAGTTTAAGTTTTAGGATAAGGTTATTTATTTATTTAAGTTTAGTTGGTCCTTAGGTCCAAGCATAAGTCATGTTTACTAGATTGATTTACTAGGTATCAGAGCCATAAAGAACAAAATATGCTTAAAAAAAATGAGTGTTCTTTACCAACTGTCTAACCTTTAGTTACTTGCTGATTGTCTACAGGACAGTAGCTTTCACTAGGTTAGTCAAGTTAAATTATTTTGGTCCAGATAGACTTGACTAGAGCTGGAGAATTTAACTTGATTAATGTTTATTGCATATTTAACGCCTAAACTCATATTGATGCACATATATAAGCATTCTTGAGTCCAGGCTATACCCTATGCATCTCACGCCGTTCTATGTTTGTCAATCACAATCAAGGTAAACCTAGGTGCTTGTGAGATGCTCTGGCTTAATTCTAGGGGAACATGATATCTAGGGGGAAAACCTAGGTTAATTCCAGAATTTTAAAATCTAGGAAAAAATTGAAGTTTTGAAAACTGTTTTTCCTAGAATTTGAAAAAATAATAGAAATAATGGTAAGACATCTATTCTACCCAACACATTCCTATTTGCCTTCTAAGTCCACTGAACTCAAGTTCAGGTAAGGGTTTTGTAAAGATGTCAGCTAGGTTTGATTTGGACTCAACATGGTTGAGTGTAATTTCACCTTTAGCTACATGATCCCTTACAAAGTGGTGTTTTACCTCTATATGTTTTGTTCTAGAATGGTGAATAGGATTTTTGGTCAGATTAATCGAGCTGATATTATCAATAAAGATTTTAGTATTTTTATAGTCTAGTTGATAGTCTTTTAGTGTATGCATCATCCATAACAATTGAGATGCACATTCTCCTAGAGCTATGTATTCAGCTTCTGTAGTGGATAAAGCAACACAATGTTGCTTTCTGCTTGACCAACTTACTAGGCACTGACCTAGAATTTGACAACTACCACTTGTACTTTTCCTATCTAACTTGCACCCAGCATAGTCTGAATCAGAATATCCATAAAGGTCAAAGGTGCAAGTTCTTGGATACCAAAGTCCTACATTTAGAGTTCCTTTAATATATCTAAGTATTCTTTTAACATATGTTAGGTGTGACTCTTTTGCACATGATTGGTATCTTGCACACATACCTACTGCAAACAGTATGTCAGGTCGACTTGCAGTTAGATAAAGTAAACTACCTATGACACTTCTATAGTATTTTGGGTCTACAGATTTTCCTTCAGGGTCAGAGTCAATGTTTATGTTGGTTGCCATTGGAGTATTTATAATTTTTGAATTTTCCATGCTGAATTTTTTGATTAACTCCTTAGCATATTTAGTTTGATAAATGTAGATTCCATCTTTGGTTTGTTTTATTTGTAAGCTTAAGAAAAAGTTGAGTTCTCCGACCATGCTCATTTCAAATTCACTTTCCATTAATTTAACAAATTCTTTTAAAAATTTTGAATTAGTTGAACCAAAGATTATGTCATCAACATAGATTTGGGCTATAAAGATGTCTTTTCCTATAATTTTCACGAACAAAGTAGGATCGATTTGTCCTTGGTTAAAATCTTTGGATATTAAGTAATTAGATAATCTTTCATACCATGCTCTAGGGGCTTGTTTTAGTCCATATAGTGCCTTTTTTAATTTAAATACGTGATTGGGGTAGTCTATGTCTTCAAAACCTGGAGGTTGGCTTACGTAGACTTCTTCTTTGATAAAACCATTTAAAAAGGCTGACTTAACGTCCATTTGGTATAATTTGAATCCTTTATTGGCTGCATAGGCTAATAACATCCTAATGGACTCGAGTCTAGCTACTGGAGCATAGGTTTCATCATAGTCTAAGCCTTCGACTTGACTAAACCCTTTGGCTACTAACCTTGCCTTGTTTCTTACTATATTACCGTGATCATCCAACTTGTTCCTAAAAACCCATTTAGTATCTATTATTGATTTATCTATTGGTTTAGGTACAAGGTCCCAGACTTGGTTTCTCTCAAATTAGGCTAATTCTTCCTGCATTGCAATGATCCAGTCTGGATCAGGCAGGGCTTCTTCTATAGTTTTAGGTTCAATTTTAGAAATTAGAGCAATCTGACTAAGGTTTCTATAGGACGATCTAGTTCTGACTCCTAGGTTTGGATCACCCAAAATTTGGTCAGGTGGGTGAGAGGTGCTAATTCTAGTTGGTCTTATCTGTGAGTCAGAAACTGGTTCTTCTGACTCATTAAGATTAGGTTGGATTTCATCATCATCTACAGCTCTTGGATTAGTGTCAATATTTGTATTAGGTAAGTTGTTTTCTTCATCAAATATTACATTAGTTGTTTCTTCAACTTTCAAGGTATTTTGATTATATACTCTAAAGGCTCTACTGGTAGAGGAGTATCCTAAGAATATTCCTTGGTTAGATTTGGGTGTAAATTTTACTAAGTAATCTTTAGTATTTAAAATGTGAACTTTACACCCAAATACCTTTAGATAGTTTAGATTGGGAATTTTATTATAGTAGAGTTCATATGCTGTTTTATTGTGAAATTTATTAATTAAAATTCTGTTTTGAATGTAATTTACAGTATTTATCGCTTCAGCCCAAAATTGATGATTTAAGTGATATTCATTTAACATAGTTCTAGCTGCTTCTTGTAATGTTCTATTTTTACGTTCCACTAGTCCATTTTGTTGGAGGGTTCTAGGACATGAAAATTCATGTTGGTATCCATTTATTTTATAAAATTGGGTGAACTTATGATTTTCAAATTCCCCTCCGTGATCACTTCTTATTCTTTTAATTTTAGTATCTTTTTCATTTTCCGTTAAGTTGCAAAAATTACTAAATATTTCATAGGTTTTATCTTTTGTTTTTAGAAATTTTACCCAAGTGTACCTAGAGTAGTCATCAATTATTACTAAGCAATATTGGTTCTTGTTTAGTGATTTGGCTCCATGTGAATCAAATAGATCAAGGTGAAGGAGCTCAAGTATGGTGTTGGATCTTTCTAGGTTAGTTGACTTGTGGGTTGACTTGGTTTGTTTTCCTTTTTGACATGCATCACAGATTGAATTTTCAATAAATTTTAATTTGGGCAACCCTCTAACTAGACCATTTTGACTTATTTTTGAAATAAGTCTTGTGTGTGTGTGACCCAGCCTTCTGTGCCACAGTTGGGTTTCCTCTTGTTGTGTCAGGAGACACTTTATTGAGGATATTGATAAATCAATTGTGTAGATGTTATTTTTCCTAAGTCCCTTAAGTTTAATTTCTGGATTTTCAATATTTTTAACTAGACATCCAGATTTATCGAAATTAACTAGGTATCCGCTGTCACACAATTGACTTATACTTAGTAAATTAAAGTTAAAACTTTCAACCAATAAAACATTTCGAATAATGAAATCGGAACTAAGTTCAATATTACCTTTTCCGATTACTTTAAGTTTACCGTTGTTGCCGAATGCAACTGATCCTAGACTCTTGTACTTGAGTTTGGTAAACTTCAACTTATCTCCAGTTATATGTCTGGAGCATCCACTATCCAACATCCATTGATCCAATTCCTACACATGAAGTAGTTGAATTGGTTTCTTATTAATGGATTAAAGATAGCGTGATTGAAGCAGATTCCTTAAATTTTCTATTTTATTGTATTTAAGATAATTTAATAAACACTTATGTCTATTAAATTTTGAAGTTTTAGTTTAAAATAATTCTGAAATTTAAGTTTTTAAAATAATGAATTATTTAAGTTTTTAAAATAATTTTTTAAGTTTAAAATAATTTTGAAATTTAAGTTTTTGAAGTAATTTTAAGTTAAAATAATTTTAAAATTTAAGTTTAAAATAATTTTGAAATTTAAGTTTTTGAAATTTTAAGTTAAAATAATTTTGAAATTTAAGTTTAAAATAATTTTGAAATTTAAGTTTAAAATAATTTTGAAATTTAAGTTTTTGAAATTTTAAGTTAAAATAATTTTGAAATTTAAGTTTAAAATAATTTTGAAATTTAAGTTTTTAAAATAATTTTGAAATTTAAGTTTTTTTTTTTAAAAATAATTTTGAAATTTAAGTTTTTTTTTAAAAATAATTTTGAAATTTAAGTTTTTAAAATAATTTTGAAATTTAAGTTTTTTTAAAATAATTTTGAAATTTAAGTTTAAAATAATTTTGAATTTTAAGTTTAAAATAATTTTGAATTAATTATCAGTTTGGTTTTAATTACTTAGTCATCTCACCCGATCTAAATTTTCAATCAGGGAATCCTATAATTATTGTGAGATGAATTGAGGTTCAATTTAAGGGTTTGGTTTAGTCTTGTGTTAGATTCAGGTTTAGCTTTGGGTTCAACAAGTAAGCATTCTTTGGATAAACTTCTGGGCTATGGTGAGTTACAAGGAACTCATTAAAGTAACCATGCCTTCGAGGTTTTCCAAATAGTCCTACCCATTGAACTTAATACTAAAACTTAGTCTAACTAGTTAGGATCCATTTAAGGGTAGCTTCGGTCAGTTCCACTTGACCAAATGCACCAGGTCGAAGCCATATCTTCCTAGACATGCGATGCCCAATCTTCCCTAACGTACTATCATCCAAAAACTTCACCAGTACTGTGGTTCAAGTTAAACTTATCCCGTTTTAATCTAACCTTAATTACCCTGCCGGGTAATCTATTCTTGTTTTACCCATTCCGAGTAAATTAGGTTCAGTTACCCTGTCGGGTAGTTCAGTTGGAGGTGCCAGCTAGTTTGGATCCTCCATCTACTTTTCATTTTCATAATTTTGACTTGTTGAATTTTGAATTTGTAATTTAATTTTGAATTTTTAATTTAATTTTGAATTTTTAATTTAATTTCGAATTTTAAATTTTGAATTTGAATTTTAAATTTGTAATTTAATTTTGAATTTGATTTTTAATTTTAAATATTGAATTTGTAATTGAAGTTTTAATTTAATTTCGAATTTTAAATTTTGAATTTGTAATTTAATTTTGAATTTTTAATTTAATTTCGAATTTTAAATTTTGAATTTGATTTTTAATTTTAAATTTTGAATTTGTAATTTAATTTTAATTTTGAATTTTGAATTAAGATCGTTTTCATTTTAGTTTTCCCTGGATCACGACCTCGATATGGTCTGTCGAGGTAGTATATTTGATCCTTCGGAACCCAGTATTGGCCAAGTCCAATTTGATTTATCAATTTGGACTTGGGGACCCATGCTTGGACTGATTTACTACTTTGTTTGTTTATTAAGGATAAATAAGATTTATATTTCTTTTTACTTTTATATCCTAGCCCAGTTCTATTGTAAACGGCTCTTTGTGTCCCAAGAATTAGATCCAAATTCTTGGAGCCCAGAGAGAACTTTTCTAAAGTAATTTTTAAATCTTTTAACTGATTTTTCAGATTTGAATTTTCTTTCTCAAGTTGTTGTACTTGAGTTGAATCTTCAGTTAAAGATTTTGAGTTGGTTACTCCTTTAAGAATGGTTACTTCTTTTAAAAGTGACTTAATTTTAAAATTTGACTTGGCTAATTTGCGAAGTAAATAATTGACTAAATTATTAAGCCTAGGAATACTTACAGCGGAGTCTGGCCCTTCGGAAATGGATGCGGATCCGTGGCTTTGCTCGGAGTCGGCTTCTGACTCGCTCTCGTCCCGGGCCATCAATGCGAGTAAACTCGTTTGGTCGAGTTCGTCGTCTTCGTCCTCCGAAGAGGATTCGTCCCAGGTTGCCTTTAGGACTTTCCTTCTTCTTTGCTTCTTGGCTTCCTTTTGATTGGGGCAGTTGGCTTTTATATGCCCCTTTTGGTTGCACCCGTAGCAAGTGACTTCGAACTTTGTCTTTGAGTTCTGTTGAGCCTCCTTGGATTGAACTGCCTTCTTCAGATCTTTCTTGTTGAAGCCCTTCTTCTTCTTGTAGAGTTTCTTTACAAGATTCACAAATTCGCTGGCCAGTTCATCTTCTGAATCTTCTGAATCGGGTTCGTCTTCTGATTCCGATTCAACTTTTCACCGTCCTCTTGATTCCCGTGTTCGACTCGTTCCTGCAACCAAAGCAATCCCTTTCTCGGATGGCTGTGCATTAGTTTGTTCATGGAGTTCAAATTCACTAAATAATTCGTCTAATTTTAAGGAGGACAAATCCTTAGAGACTTTATAGGCATCTACCATTGATGCCCATAATGTACTCCTAGGGAATGAGTTAAGGGCATACCTTATTATATCTCTGTTTTCTACCTTCTGCCGATTCCATGTAGAGAATTCAGGATATCTTGAATTCGGGCGTGCAAAGAGCTTGCCATCTCGCCTTCCTGCATTTTCAAATTGTATAGTTTATTTAGTAACAAATCACGCTTACTTACCTTGGTTTCCGAGGTGCCTTCGTGAAGTTCGATCAGTTTCTCCCATAGCTCTTTTGTGGAGGAGAATGGACCGACTCTGTTGAGCTCTTCTTTGGTAAGACCGCACAGGATGGTGCAGGTAGCTTTGGCGTCGGCTTCCACTTTTTTGATAAAAGCGGGCTCCCAGTTCTCATAGGATGTAGGCTTACCGTCTGTACCAGTTGGTAGTTGCAGTCCTGTTTTGACGATCATCCAGGTGTCGAACTGGATCTTTAGATAAATCTCCATTCGCCCCTTCCAATATCCGAAGTCTTCTCCGGAAAATAATGGGGGACGAACGGTGCTAAATCCTTCTTGTTGGGCCATTTAGATCTACAAAAAAATAGAAACAACAAGATCTATTCCAAGACTAAGTCTTGGATTAGTAGTGCGGGAGGAAGAAAAAAAAATAACAGGCTCAAGTGGTATTGACCAACTTTGAGCAGAAAATCGATTCATAAAAAGAAATTAGAATATAGCTATGAGGCTGAATTCTAATTGACTCCAAACAAAACCACGAAAAAAAAACTGTTTTGAATGGTGGTTGCACCGATTCAAAACAACCCCGCTCAGATACCAATTGTTGGATCGAGACGCCCTAGAGGGGGGGGGGGGTGAATAGCGCTCGTGGCTAAATTTTACGTTTATCGGAATCGTGAAAATATCAGAGTTAAAACACGCAGCGGAAAGTAAATAAACACATAAAGAGACAAGCTTTTTTACTTCGTTCGGAGCCTAAGGCGACTCCTACTCGAAGGCCCGCGATCCTTGATCGCTTCCGGTGGGCAACAACTATAATCACGATAGAAATTACAAATTACACTGAAAGTATTGAAGTAAACTTGTACCGACAACATAAGAAAGAAGAAGATTGAAGCTCCGGGTCGTCGGAATGTCGCAGCAGCACTTCGGAATGACTTTGTTAGCAGCACGTTGAAGAAGGAAAGCTCAGAACTTGATACCTTGAGATGCTGGTCGAAACCCCCTTATAAAGGGTGTTTAAGGCGCCTTGAAGCCTGTTCAAGGCGCCTCCATGCTGCCGAGTCTTCCGCGTGGATCAGATCTGAACTGGTCGAACTTCATCCCTTGGAGGCGCCTTATACCCTGCTCAAGGCGCCTTCCAAGGCGCCTTATACTCCCTTCAAGGCGCCTTCGATGAACTTTCGCAGCCAACTCAGCTTTTGCACCCGAGGCGCCTCCAAGCTCCATGGAGGCGCCTCGGACACTGTTCATCCGAGGCTTTAGGTTGCTCCTTTGCACCTGCAAGATATGTTAGTCCCAAACAATATCCTGCAACACAAAGTTAGCACAATAAACATGATAAATGAAGTATAGATAGTCTCCGGACTGTCCGAGTCTGACTTCGGGTTTCCGACCGGAAACCCTAGGTCGACCCGATGCCTACTGTTCCCTCTACGAGGAACGCGTCCTCACCTACTCCACTAAGGAGATTTACCTGTTGCCAGTCGATCCTCCAGATCGACTGGACTTTTGCTCAGCACTCGATGCTTCCGGACTTTCTGCTGGACATCCGCTTCCCCGGCTAGTCCAGTCTTTCACCTGGTTCGCAACACCAGGACTTTCCACCTAGGGTTACCGCCCCCTAGGACTTTTTCCTGAAGACATCGACCTACCAAGACTTTCCGCATAGGGTTACCACCCCCTATGACCTAGGGTTACCACTCCCTAGGGTTTTACCTTTTGCCTAATCGCAGCTAGGACTTTCCTGAAATACTTAAGTAGACTTGTTAGACTACAAAACATCTTAACTTTGAATTCTTTTCCATTATCAAAACACGAGTTCGATCGTCGGATGCTTCCCGCACCAACAGACTATTGGTCCTTAGACCTAAAGTCACCATGGTTCCCTACATAAGGAGTTATGTACTTTGGTTTCGTCAAACATCACCCGTAATTGGGTGGACTATAAAGGCGATTACTAGGTATGTAACAAATTATGCGGAGGGATATGAGTGATGTAGATGAGATCTATCCCTCCTATATAACGGGAGATACATCGGTATTCTTGATAGAGTGAGACCACGAAGTGCATGGCCATGCCCAAATGAATCAACATGAGATGTTGAGCTCATTTGATCGAGTGAGTCTACTTGGAGTTCAAGATTTAGATTGATTAGAGGATGACACGGTCTATGCCTCACATTGATCAATCTAGATGTCTAGGATAGAAGGACACTTGTCATATTTTGTGAGGAGTCACAATTAGTAGTCACAAGGTGATGTCGGATCTCGACAATCTTGTAACTTGGGTAGTAATGATGTGTTGCTAGATACCGCTCATTACTTATGCTCCTAAATGGGTTTAGGACATTGCCAACGTTACAAGAACCTATAGGGTCACAGACTTAGGACAATTAGATGGAGATTATGTTTATATGATGAACCAAGAGGATTAGATTCATTTGATGAATCAAATTGGATTAAGAGTAATACTAATTGAGCTAACTTGAGTTCGACTCAAGTTGATTCATGTGTTCAATGAGTCTAATTTAGATTTTGACTCATTGAATCAATTTAATTAAATGAATTAGATTCATTATATTAAGTTGGCTTGAATCAAATGGTTGGATTCGATCAATCATGGAAGAGATTTGGTCAAGTTTGACTTGACTTGAGAGGAAGATTAAAAGTCAAGTTTGACTTGACTTTATGCCACCTCATTGGTGAGTTGGCATTGATGTGGACCAATGATGTTACTCCACATCATCATGGGTGCCACATCATGGAAGTTACAAAGTCATTCTCTTTAATGAATTCATATTAATTGCAATTAATGCAATTAATTTGGGAGTTTCACAATGGAGAGTGGCCGACCACTTTTGGTTTGAATGAGAATTCATTTTTCATTTCAAGTGTGTATCTTCTACCTTCTTCCTCTCAAGCTCTCCCTCTCCTCCTCAACTTGGCCGAACCATACATAGGTGCTAGCACACCTTTTGTGTGGTTTTCTCCACCTACGTATTCGTGTGGATACTTCTAGAGGAGTATCTATCTTGATACTCTTGAGATCCGGCACCGTTTGGACGAGCGGGAACGCGAAGGGCTTCGCTTCAAAGGTATAAAAGTTTTTCTTCATGTAGATCTAGGAGTAGATCTAAGTTGTAAACTCGTACTCATAAATTTTTTTCTATACTCTTCGCACGAGATCCGTTGGCTAGGGTGATTTGGGGTTTCCGCGACGCGAAAAAGCGGTTTTCGCGACTCGAAAAACCCAACAGTGGTATTAGAGCCACGTGCGTAGCTTGTACGAGTTTAGTTTTTATTTTTATGAAAAATAAACATTCTGTGAATTTCTGTAAATTTATGATTTTATGGTATTTTATGGGTATTTTTCTCGTAGAAGCGAAGCACAAGTGTCTAGGCACTTGTAGGCTTCGGCTACCGGGAAGAAATTTCAAAAAACGGCTTTGTTTCGACCCAAAACTTTTTGGGACAGCGGGCTAAGGCGCTCTTGGATCGCTTAGGAGCAACTAGAAATGGTTAGATCGCGGGTAGGGGTACTGCCCCTAAGCCCGCAAGGGGATTTGCTCCGCCATTGCGTCCGAAATCGTTAATCGGGACCGCCGGGAAAAATTTACTCATAAAATCTGTAAAATTATGAAAAAAATTATAGAAAAATTATAGAAATATATAATTTTGAATTATATATTAATTTTGTGATAGTCATGGCCCAAATGACCCAAATTAGATTTGGATATTGTGTTGTAATTCATAATACGGCTTGCGTGCCGTTATGTGTTGTGCGTGCTTGTATTTTTATTTTTTTTTTTATTTTTCGCGACCTGCGCATCGTGCCTTCCTTTTATTCTGGTTGTAATTAGATTTAGACTCGAATGTAACTCGAGTTTCAAAAATTGTAATGTACAAATTTGGAGCTGTGGAAGGTCCACTTGAGACGGAGTTACGAGGAAGGCGCGAGCAACACAAGGTGGTCAAAAGGAAGGCGCTTGAGAAGTTGACCTTAGGTTGACCATCCGATCTTCTCATTGGCTTGAGAAGATCGTAGTAGGGCCATGACTAATCACAAAACTTAGTTAATTACTTGTGTATATGATGCATGTTTAATTAAGTAATTAATTAGTGTCTAGCGATTAAGATTAGATCTAAATCGTGCACACGATGCACCCTTACGATTAGATTAGATCTACATCGTGTACAAGATGCACTCTATCGAATAGATTAGATCTATCGTGTATTTGATACACATCGACATTTAGATTAGATCTAAATTACATCAACTCTAATGCCTAACATGTCGTGATACCTACCACTACCTCGATCGCATGCTGTTGTTGAATCTGCCAAAGCAGAGCAACACATACTATCTTGGTAGGGTACGGAGGGACAATCTTGGTCCCGCCTATCAATGCATGGGTGAATACAAACTCAATTAGATTGAGTATTCCTAGTTTACTCGGTTGGATCGAATACAACTATAGGCATTCTTCCAATGGTTGGAAAGGTAGGACAAAATCATGTTTATATTAATTCTCGGGCGTATTAGCCAAAGCTAACTCAAGTTTTAATATAAATGCGGATTTTATCCTATAAACAAGAGTTGCATAGAGATGTAATTGGTAATCGTTACCTACCGATCATACTAAGTCTTGGGCGTATTAGCCAAAGCTAACTCAAGGGTTAGTATGATGTGGATCTTGTCCCACATGAATTATAGAATTCAGTGGGAGCATCATTTAGTTAAAGGCCTAATTAAATGATTAAGAATATGATATTTATTTTTGCATTTATTTCTGTTGTAGATTACCATGACGTCGAATATGAACACCTTCTCTCTGCGATCTGTCCTTAAGAAGGACAAGCTCAACGGAGCAAATTTCCTGGACTGGTACAGGAATCTGAGAATAGTTCTCACCCAAGAACGTAAACTGTACGTTCTGGAGCAGCCCATTCCGGAGGCTCCTCCTGCCACTGCCACGTGAGCAGACCGAGATGCTTACAAGAAGCATCAAGATGACACATTAGATGTGTCCTGTCTTATGCTCGCGACCATGAACTCTGAGCTTCAGAAGCAACATGAGTTGATGGGCGCTTACAATATGGTTGAACATCTTTGTCACCTATATCAAGGACAAGCAAGGCACTGGAAGAGGAACTCCAAAGAATACCTGGAAGATCTTACGAAGAAGAGAAATAAGATTTCTACTTCAGGTATACATGTTATAGAAGTCAACCTCTCTATTTCTTCATCGTGGGTATTAGATACTGGATGTGCTTCGCACATTTGTATTAATGTACAAGCGCTGAGAAATAGCAAGACATTGACGAAGGGTGAGATAGACCTACGAGTAGGCAATGGAGCACGGGTTGCTGCTATTTTCGTTTATAATAAAGAACAAATGTTGTTCCGTCTATTTAAACGAAATGTTCTATTGTAGTGCACCTCTGATAAACGGACTCTATATTCTAGACCTTGAGAGTCCTATCTATAACATTAGTACCAAGAGGTTCAAGTCAAGTGACATGAACCAAACCTATCTCTGGCACTGTCGCTTTGGTCATATAAATGACAAGCGTTTATCCCAGCTCCATAAGGATGGTTTGCTGGACTCATTTGATTTTGAATCTTATGAGACGTGTGAGTCATGCCTACTAGGCAAGATGACCAAGACTCCCTTTAGTGGGCACAGCGAAAGAGCGATTGATTTGTTAGGACTCATACATAGTGATGTATGTGGCCCTTTCAATGTAACTGCTAGAGGCGGTTATAGGTACTTCATCACATTTACTGATGACTTCAGTAGATATGGTTATGTGTACTTGATGACACATAAGTCTGAATCCTTTAAAAAGTTCAAAGAATTCAAGAATAAAGTACAGAACCAGCTTGGCAAGAGTATTAAGATACTTCGATCCGATCGAGGTGGAGAATACCTTAGCCATGAGTTCCGTGACTACCTAGCTGAGTGTGGGATTCTATCCCAACTCACTCCCCCTGGAACACCACAGTGGAATGGTGTATCTGAAAGGAAGAATCATACCCTATTAGATATGGTGCGATCTATGATGAGGCACACAGATCTTCCGACATACCTTTGGGGTTATGCTCTAGACACGGCAGATTTTATACTCAACCGAGTTCCATCCAAGGCCGTGATAAAGACACCATATAGGATATGGACTAGGAGAGATGCCCAGGTGTCTTTCATGAAGATTTGAGGTTGTGAGGCTTACGTTAGACGTCAAGTCTCAGACAAATTAGGACCCAAATTTGACAAGTGCTATTTCATTGGATATCCCAAGGAAACTAAGGGATATTACTTCTACATTCCCAGTCAGCACAAGGTAGTTGTGGAAAAGATTGGGGTCTTTCTAGAAAGGGACTTTGTTTCTAGAAAGACTAGTGGGAGCGCATTCGATCTTGAAGAAGTTCAAGATGCGAACAATAGCACTGATGCCTCGATGGAAATTGAATTGGAACCACAAAGTGTTGTGGATGATGATGTTCCACAAAGAGTTGAGGAACAACAATTAGTTCAAGTAGACATACCTCTTCGCAGGTCTGATAGGGTACGTCGTCAGCCTGAGAGATACTCATTTCTCTTGTCTGACCATGATGACGTTATGCTCATAGAGGATGAGCCTACCACCTATCTGGAAGCTGTGATGAGACCAGATTCCGAGAAATGGCTAGAAGTCATGAGATCTGAGATGGAATCCATGTACACCAACCAAGTATGGACTTTGGTTGATCCACCTGAAGGGGTAAAATCCATTGGGTGCAAGTGGGTCTTTAAGAGAAAGACTGACATGGATGGACTTATCTATAAGGGTCGCTTGGTAGCTAAAGGTTTCAAGCAGATTCATGGTATTGACTATGATGAAACCTTTTCTCCAGTTGCGATATTTAAGTCCATTCGGATCATGCTTGCTATTGCAGCCTACCATGACTATGAGATATGGCAGATGAATGTCAAAATCGCGTTTCTGAATGGAAAACTACTCGAGGATGTGTACATGACACAACCTGAGGGTTTTGTAGATCCACAGCATACTAGCAGAGTATGCAAGCTGCATAGGTCCATTTATGGACTAAAGCAAGCTTCTCGAAGCTGGAATCTTCGATTCGATGATGCAATCAAACAGTTTGGTTTCATCAAGAATGAAGATGAACCTTGTGTCTACAAGAAGGTTGTAGGGGACATAGTTGTCTTCCTGATATTGTATGTGGATGACATACTGCTCATTGGGAAGGACATCCCTATGCTTCAGTCTGTCAAGACATGGCTAGGGAGTTGCTTCTCAATGAAGGACTTAGGTGAGGCATCCCGCATTCTAGGGATACAGATCTATAGAGATAGATCTAAGAGATTGATTGGCCTAAGTCAGAGTACATACATTGACAAGGTATTCCTTCGGTTTGCCATGCAGAAATCCAAGAAGGGATTTCTGCCGATGTCACATGGCATGAGTCTTTCGAAGACTCAAGGTCCCTCTTCTAGAGAGGAGAGAGACCGCATGGATCAGATCCCTTATGCTTCAACCATAGGATCGATCATGTATGCCATGCTATGTACTCGACCTGATGTCTCGTATGCTTTGAGCATGACGAGCAGATACCAGTCAGATCCAGGTGAAAGTAACTGGATAGCGGTCAAGAATATTCTTAAGTACTTAAGAATGACTAAAGAATATTTCTTGATATATGGAGGCAATGATGAGCTAGCTGTAAAGGGTTACAGTGATGCTAGCTTCCAGACTGACCAGGATGATTATAGATCGCAGTCGGGGTTCATATTTTGCATTAATGGTGGTGTTGTCAGCTCGAAGAGTTCGAAGTAGGATACAGTAGCTGATTCTACAACAGAAGCCGAGTACATTGCTGCATCAGAGGCAGCAAAGGAGGCAGTTTGGATCCGCAAGTTTATCACTGAACTTGGGGTGGTTCCTAGCATTGCTGACCCCATTGAGCTCTATTATGACAACAATGGAGCTATAGCACAGACGAAGGAACCTTGCTCACACCAGCGTACCAAACACATACTACGGCGCTTCCATCTCATTCGAGAGATCATCGAGAGAGGAGATGTGAAGATTTGCAGAGTACCTACATAGGCTAACATCGCAGATCCCTTGACCAAGGCTTTGGCACAGAAGAAGCATGATGGTCACACTAAGTCATTTGGGCTTAGAGCCTACACTGATTGGCACTAGTGCTAGTGGGAGATTGTTAGCTAGATCCCTAGAGTCAATCATTTGATGATTGTATTTTGGACTTATTGTATCATATTCTATATAAATAAAGGCATTTGGATTTTGGTTATTATACTTACTTGTATTGGTGCCAAATAAACTAAGTATAATAATGTCCTTGAGTAGATGGTTTTCACCTATATCAATCGGTTAGTTGAACCGATAGTGAGATGATATAGGGAACACTACTCTTAATCATTCCTAGTCGTGTATTAACATTCAGGGACAATGTTAATGCAATAAGACTAGCATGTAGGTCAACTCGATGACTTGATCTCACAAGTCATGGATATGGAGATATCAAGTTGACACATGGGTATGCATTGGAGAATGTATACTGAATGACCCGCCATGAGAAAGTATCATGGATCGTTATATAAGTGTCATATACTTTCTCATGTGACTATTAATATGACTATTGGTCCTTAGACCTGAAGTCACCATGGTTCCCTACATAAGGAGTTATGTACTTTGATTTCGTCAAACGCCACCCGTAACTGGGTGGACTATAAAAGCGATTACTGGGTATGTAACAAATTATGCGGAGGGATGTGAGTGATGTAGATGGGATCTATCCCTCCTATATGACGGGAGAGACATCGGTATTCTTGATAGAGTGAGACCACGAAGTGCATGGCCATGCCCAAATGAGTCAACATGAGATGTTGAGCTCATTTGATCGAGTGAGTCTACTTGGAGTTCAAGATTTAGATTGATTAGAGTATGACACGGTCTATGCCTCACATTGATCAATCTAGATGTCTAGGATAGAAGGACACTTGTCATATTTTGTGAGGAGTCACAATTAGTAGTCACAAGGTGATGTCGGATCTCGACATTCTTGTAACTTGGGTAGTAATGATGTGTTGCTAGATACCGCTCATTACTTATGCTCCTAAATGGGTTTAGGGCATTGCCAACGTTACAAGAACCTATAGGGTCACACACTTAGGACAATTAGATGGAGATTAGGTTTATATGATGAACCAAGAGGATTAGATTCATTTGATGAATCAAATTGGATTAAGAGTAATCCTAATTGAGCTAACTTGAGTTCGACTCAAGTTGATTCATGTGTTCAATGAGTCTAATTTAGATTTTGACTCATTGAATCAATTTAATTAAATGAATTAGATTCATTATATTAAGTTGGCTTGAATCAAATGGTTGGATTCGATCAACCATGGAAGAGATTTGGTCAAGTTTGACTTGACTTGAGAGGAAGATTAAAAGTCAAGTTTGACTTGACTTTATGCCACCTCATTGGTGAGTTGGCATTGATGTGGACCAATGATGTTACTCCACATCAAAATGGGTGCCACCTCATGGAAGTTACAAAGTCATTCTCTTTAATGACTTCATATTAATTGCAATTAATGTAATTAATTTGGGAGTTTCACAATGGAGAGTGGACGGCCACTTTTGGTTTGAATGAGAATTCATTTTTCATTTCAAGTGTGTATCTTCTACCTTCTTCCTCTCAAGCTCTCCTTCTCCTCCTCAACTTGGCCGAACCATACATAGGTGCTAGCACACCTTTTGTGTGGTTTTCTCCACCTACGTGTTCGTGTGGATACTTCTAGAGGAGTATCTATCTTGATACTCTTGAGATCCGGCACCGTTTGGACGAGCGGGAACGCGAAGGGCTTCGCTTCAAAGGTATAAAAGTTTTTCTTCATGTAGATCTAGGAGTTGATCTAAGTTGTAAACTCGTACTCGTAAATTTTGTTCTATACTCTTCGGACGAGATCCGTTGGCTAGGGTGATTCGGTGTTTCCGCGACGCGAAAAAGCGGTTTTCGCGGCCCGAAAAACCCAACATATCAAACACCCACACAATTTAATAAGTGTCAAACACCAAAATATACCTACTTACTAAACAGAACTCATCTTAACATCCAATCTAAAATAAGAATAAACTCGAATGACATGGAGTATAAAATACAATCTCAAATGTTTACAATCTCAATAAATCTTATCCACTAAAACACGGAAACTCAATAACATCCCAAGTCTCTCCCATAGTCATGGCATCACACACCATCCACACCTCCTTGTCGCCTTCCTTTATCTGCAGTAGAGTAGCTCCGGATCCTTGTTTTGATTGCTTGCCTAAGATGTACGTTTGGACGGGTCTTGATTTGAGTTCTCGTGATGTCCTGCCTTCTTTTGAGAAGTTTTCTAATTTTTCCCAAATGGATTTGGGTGTTTCAGGGTAATCTGATTTCATCTAGCAAGTATATTCTTCTAGAAATATGAGTGGGTGTGATCCTAGTATGGTTGAAGGACGAATTGGGGACTACTGTTAGGGCACCATAGTTTGTGTTACAATCTTGTTTCCTTTGATTTCTGTGTTGTGAATTTGGATGAAATGTTTCGACTATGGTGTTTTCATGGCTTCCTTGAAATGGATTTGTGTTCATAGAATCAGGTTCTTGAGTGCTGCAACCGTGGTGTTGTTTGGCTTTGGTATTTCAACCATGAAGTTTTCCTTACACTAATGGTTGGTTGAATCATGGTAAGTAGAGATGTGGATTGGTGGTGTTATTATGAATTTTCTGCAAACTTGCTGTGATTTGAGGATTTTAGCTTTCCGAATCATGTGGGATTTAAGATGGTGTGGTGTAATGTACTGGTCTTCAAAGTGGTGTCAGTTTGATGAATTGAATTGGAGTGGTTGCCTGGCTGAGTTACATAGTACTCCATGCGTGAGCTTGATGGCTGAAGGGAATGATTATGTGGCTTAGTGCATGTGTGGTGTTGATTCTGGGATGCAGTCTTGCTCGGTGCAGGTTGTGGAGGTTGTTAGCAGAAGTAGGTAGTTAGATTTCTTGTTGATTGGAACTTTTCCTTTAAGTATCTAGTTTCTTTCAGCAAGTTAGATCCTTTGTTTCTTTAGCAATGCAGATTTTATTTAATTGCTATTTTCATTGAGCATGTATTGTTTTGCTTAAACTTCTAGTTTTAGTTTGTTGAGTACCCAGTTTAAGTTTGTTATGTGTATAAGCATTAGTGCAGATTTTAATTAAGCTTATAGTGCAGATTTTAATTAAGTTTATAGTGCAGATTTTTGGTGGAACTTGTATTGTAGATTTTTGGTGGAATTTATAGTGCAGATTTTAATTAAGCCTATAGTGTAGATTTTAATTAAGCTTATAGTGCAGATTTTTATGTAAGCTTATAGTGCAGATTTTAATTAAGCTTATAGTACAGATTTTAATTAAGTTTATAGTGCAGATTTTTGATGGAATTTATAGTGCAGATTTTAATTAAGCCTATAGTGCAGATTTTAATTAAGCTTATAGTGCAGATTTTTATGTAAGCTTATAGTGCAGATTTTAATTAAGCTCATAGTGCATATTTTAATTAAGTTTATAATGTTGATTTTTTGTGGAATTTGTAGTGCAGATTTTTGGTGGAATTTTTTTAGTGCAGATTTTTTGTGGAACTTGTAGTGCAGATTTTTGGTGGAACTTATAGTGCAATTTAAAAAAAAAAGATTATAGTGCAGTTTGGTTAAGTATTATAGTGCAGAATTTATGTTTGCATAATATGCAGAAATAGTGTAGCATAGAATGCAGAATTTTGATTAGTATAGTATGCAGAATTTTGATTAGCATAGTATGCAGATTTTTGTTTATGCATTTCAAAGTTAGAATTTGTTTAAACATTTCAGTTTTTAAAGAAGCATTCTTTTATTAGAGGTATTAACAAGTATAAGAAAGATAAAGAAAAGAAAGAAAAAGGCCAAGACCTTAAGTAGATCCCAAAGTCAAGACTTTAGGGATTTTTGCACACAAGGTGCTCGTTAAAATGTCAAGGCATTTAAAGAAGAAGTAATTAAGATAAATCAGCTTATGAATTAGTATTTTACTTTTATCAGTGGCACTGTGCTGGACTCTTAGTTGTCCTTGGGTTGGGCTTCCATAGTCGTCCCTAGGTTTAGATAACCTAGTAAACCCTACTAGATTCGGGACTAGCTACCTCGGGTCTAGTTAGGGATGCGCGCATAGCAAGTACAGTTGTCGGGCCCATCAGCAGCATGATTATTATTTTTATCTATTATGAAAATAGTTTTCAAAACATCATAAATCAGTTACGTGAATACAGTTCAGATTCGACACTAGCCTAGCATCAGTTTAGCTTAGCTTATGTATCAGTTCAGTTAAACTTATTATTTTGAAGTATTAAAGTATAAGTTTTAAACAAGTGAAATAAAAGAATAAGTTTTAAACAAGTGAAATAAAAGAATAAGTTTAGAACAAATGAAATAAGTTTCACTTTGTTTTCAAATCAGCAAGTTTAGTTTTCTTTTATGCTAGCATGTTATTTAAATTAGCTTACTGTTATTTGCTAGTAGGTGAGCATGAGCAGCTTTACATGTTTAGCATTTCAATTTGTTATGATTCCTTTACTATTAGATGAGCATGAGTAGTTTTCAGTAAGCATTCAGTTAGTTTATGTTATAGATATATGTACATGCATATCGAGATTTTGTGAGTTAGATAGCGCTTACTAAGCAATTTTGCTTATAGATTGCATTTCCTCTTACTGCAGATAAAGGAAAGGAAAAACTATAGTCAAGGAAGGCGACAAGGAGGTGCGGATGGATGTGTGATGCCTGGACTATAGAAGCCTTGGGATTTAGCATAAGAATTTATTAAGATCGTCATGTATTTAGAATTCTTTATTTAAATTGTTATGCACATTAGATCTATTATCTGAGTTGTATAATGGTTGCATGCATGTTTAGATTAATACGTATATTTCAGCATGATTAGATTGATGTATAGTTTTAGTTATGAACATAAGTCTGAGTAGTATGTATAGATGAGTCATTTAGTCTTCCGCTGCTAGTTAATTGTATGTTTTGAGTTCTCTGAGAGTTTTAGGAATTACTATCAACATGTGTGCAATGTTAGTTAAGATAAGTTAGTAGTCCAATAGCGCTCCGCCCTCGCAGACTAGTAGCGAGGAGGGTGGGGTGTTACACCTTTGACAAAGTTTCCTTGACGTACTATCATCCCAATCCATTCCAATGCTATGTTATTAGGGTTTGGTTAATCTTTTTTTTAACTAAATCATTCTAAACTAAACAAAAAGTAAACTAATCCTAAGTGTGCAAAGTAGGTTAATCAAGTTAATTGAACAGTCTTTCTATTTGCTCCCCCTGAGTCATAGCATAGATATGGTCTATCTAAGTAATGAATTTGACTCTTAGGGATCAAATTGTGATTTGGTTTGGATTTGTAACTTAGATCTAGATTTTGATTAAGGTTTCAGTTGATTTGATCAATTTTAGTAATATTTGAATTATTTAAAAAAAATTTAATTAAATTATTTTTGTTAAGTAATGTTAATGTAGGATTTTCTTGCCTTTTAAATTCATTATACACTCTAAACAAGAAAGATCTAAAGCATACAAATTTTCATGTAAAATAAATTTATTTACCTTAATTGCTCCCCATAAGTCCTTGGGTCTTCTCTCTGGGCATTGAGATTTGTAATGTCCCATTCTTTTGCACTTGGAGCATTCGATCTGGTCCTTCATTTTATAGACTCCAAACATCAGTTCCTCCTTTGCCTTTAGTTGTGTAGAATAGTTCTTTGGACATTTGCTTTTGTAGTGCCCTTTTTCACTGCACTTAAAACATGTTATGTGATCTTTAAATTTTATATTCACAATGTTACCTTTTGAATCCTTGTTAGGATTCTCCCCCTTGACTGTTGCCATCTCGGATTTGGTCTTGGACACCTATTTTGACTCGAGTTCGAATTCATCAGCTTCTTCCTCAACGATTAGTGCCATGAAGTTGATTTGGACTTGCTCTTCTGTATCTGACTCTAAGGATAGCTCTCAAGATTCGAACTCACTTTTTCCTTGATCTTCTAACCTCGACAAAGTCTCGTGAAGCTCAATCAATTTGGTCCATAGCTCGAATATGTTCTTGGAATATTCTAATCGACACAAAATTTTATTAGTCAAAACACTAATTAATATATCTATTGTCTTTGTGTTTGCTTCTGAGTTTTGAGAAGGTTGTCTCGGTGCAATCCAGTTGTCAAAATTGTTGCTTCCTACAAAACATTCCATCATTCGCTTCCAAGAATTGAAATAGTCTTGATCGTACGGTGGAGGTTCATAGATGTTTCTCCCTTCTAGATAGGAAGTCGACATCCTTTCAAGAAAAAGATAGAAAATAAATTTCCAAGACTTTCATCTTGGGATTAGCAGTGCAGGATAAAGAATAAAAAAATATTACTTAAGTATTAAATAAAACATTTTTAAATAAAAAGAAAAAGTTTTTAAAATTGCTCGAAAAACGGTTAAGTAATTTCAGAGCTACCAGACTCCGATATCAATTGTAGGATTGAGAAAGTGTGATAGAAGTGGGGGATATCACTTTAAAAAAAACTCTTTTCTTTTTAAGGTTTAAACCAAAGTGGTGCAGCGAAAAGTAAAGAACGAGTTTCGGTTAGTTGGTTTGGAGACTAGGTCGACTCCTACTCCAAGACCCATGATCCTTGATCACACTGTTGGGCAATTCACTATAATTCTTCTTTACTAAACCTTCAGAAAGAAGAAATTCGACAATGAGTAATATAAGATAGTAACAACCTATTGTCTTATTGAAACTAAGTACAATGCAAACAATATAAAATTATATCGACAGTAGATGAAAGTTGAAGCTCGGTCGGCACTTGATTAATGTAGTTGCTTGCTTGAAGATGAAGCACAAAGTAGCAGTATGAGAAGCTTTGCACAAAGATGAACTGGTGAATGGAATCGTTGTTGAGCCTCGGACCTTGAGATCTTTTTATAAGAATGGTCAACGTTCGATCGACTGATCCTTGGGTTGGGTCGATCGAACCCGCTCCCTACCTTCTTCATGGAGATCTGATCCTCAGGCATTAATAATGTAATGGTTCGATCGACCGATTGCCCAGTTTGGAAGACCGAATGGTGATCTTTCCCCATTTGTCAAGATTCATTATTAATGCGCCTTTAATGCGATCATCATTCAGTCGACCGATCCTCTAATTCGGTCGACTGATCTGGCTAGCTTCCATCTTTACTTCTGATCGATTTGTACTGTGCCACTTCATCAAGGTTCAGTCGATCAATCCTTTGGTTTGGTTAGCCGATCAAGCTTCTATCAGAATGTACTCTGCTTTGGTCTGAACTGATCTCTAGTCTAAGTCAAGCTGGTTCAGTCGACCAATCTCTATGTTCGGTCAATCGATCAGGCTGAACCTGCAATACATAGTTAAACAAAATATTCCTGCAACACAAAGGTTACCACAGTAATATATATAATGCAAGAGTAGTGTTGGACAGTAGAACTATCTTGATCTCAACTTGAAAACCTTCCCAGTTTCTACAGTTGGATCAGCAACCTAGGGTTTGTTTCCTTTCGGAACATGACCTCACTGTCGCTCCTCCAGTTTCTTACCTCAACCTATCTGCCAAACCTTGGTCCTCCAAACATGTTTGGACTTTGCCGTTTAGTATTGGATCAGCCACCCAGGACATTCCCTTGATCTTCGACCTCCAAACCTATCGAGTTTCTCTACCAAGTGTCGAGTCCTTTCGACCCACCTGGACTTTTCGCCTAGCTTCCATGATCTACTAAGTCTTTCCCTGCCTAGCCTCCAACTAGGACTTTCTCGGTTGAGTAAACAACCTGTACACTTGGTCAACTTGTTAAATCACAACAAGACTTAACTTAAACCTTTGACAACATCAAAACTTAGGTTTAATTCTGGTGCACTCTGCACCAACACAATCTCCCCCATTTTAATGTTTGACAAATATGTTTAAGTTAGGGGTAATTAGATTTTTGACTTAAACCCTTTTTCTCCCCCTTTTGTCACTCATCAAAAAGAATCTTTCATAAAATATCTTTGATTTCTATGGTATTTCCTAAGTTTTGCACCAACAATAATGAAATACCGTTTTAAAAGCATTCTCAAGGTATTGCTTAAGATATTCCCTTACCCTTTTGAAAGACAAATAATAAGATGAATTTAGGGTTTCATGAATCAAACATTTGTTAATAATTTCAAATATTTTGCAATATCATTTTCAAATACTTTCAAGAGACTTTTGAAAACAATTTTCAAAATATTTCCAAGCTAATTTCAAAATTGTTTCAATATTTTTGCAAAACCAATTAATGTTTTCAAAATTTTTTAAGTAATTTTGTAACTGTTATTTTCAAAAATGTTTGATAAGCTTTTAAGAGTTCTCAAAAATAATTTTTTAAAAAGATTTACAAAGAATTTTTATCATGCATCTTTTTCAAATAGTTTTTCAAAGGAATTTTTAAAGTATTTTTCAAAAAGATATTTCATTGCTTAAAATATTTTTTCAAAACTAACATGCTTCCAAAATAATTTTTCAAGTAATTTTGTAAGAGTGATTTTTTAAAATATATTTTCAAACTATTTTTATCAAATATATTTTCAAAGATTTTTTCAAAATAATTTTCAAAACATGTTTTCTAAAGTATGATTTTGAAGAAAATGTTTTCA
The DNA here is from genome assembly GCF_018446385.1 of Zingiber officinale. Taxonomy (NCBI): domain Eukaryota; kingdom Viridiplantae; phylum Streptophyta; class Magnoliopsida; order Zingiberales; family Zingiberaceae; genus Zingiber; species Zingiber officinale. The sequence continues at coordinate 59,001,701 of NC_055995.1, read as the reverse complement.
AATGAGAATGCTTGAACTCAAAATTTTTCAAAACCTTTTTAAAGATATATTTTCAAAAATATTTCATTTTGAAACTCTTTTTAAAATATATCTTTCAATATAGATCTCCCCCTTAACCAGACACTCCTTTGGATATCCTTATTACCCATAAGGAGATATTCTTATACGTGTGTAAGGGTCATAGTTGACTTAAACATCTAAAGACTTAAGTGGTGATCAGTAATATATAATACACCCAATCAATCATCAAACACACTTTTGAAAATATATTTATAAGTTTTTAAAAACCTTTTCAAAAATATTATTAATTGACTTTAGCATCTCACCAATTTGAAATTTTCAAATATAGTAATCCTATAGTTGTGTGAGATGACTTTATTGATTTTGAGTTATAATTTGAATTGAGTTAAAAATTGAATTTGAATTAAACCTGGATTATTTAAAATTAAGATTAAGTTAATGGTTACTGTTAGAATGTATACTAAAAGCCTAGCTTTTGGTATAAAACATTTATCTAGAAATAAGAATAACATTGGTCAAATGTCTACATTTGTGATAAATGTAGTTGTTCAATTAATTTATATTGTAGATAACATGGTGTGTGGTGTCACACACAGAAGATCATGTTATCAGTACCTTATAAATTATAAACAGTAGCTCACGACCATGATGGAAAGGAACATACCATTGGAAGGTCATAGTGTAATTAGGTGTTAGTTTATCTTAACTATATAATTACACTAGTACACTAAGAGTGTATTGAGTAGGACCATTAGAGGTCGTTTCTTTTATACTGACTTTATAAAGGAACAAAGACCTCAGTTATTATGGAAGTGTGTGCTCTTAATCTTAATATAATAACAAGCACATATATTTGATATTTATTTCTTTAATTTATCAATGGGTGAGATTTAGTTCAATGAATCAATAAGCCTGATAAGTTGGGAAATGATATCACTTATAGTGTGTGTTGTTGATTATAGAAGGAAACTGTGTCCTAGTAATCTAGGTTGAGAATGTCCCCAAGAGGAGCTCATAAGGATTGTCATGTTAAACCCTGCAGGTGGACTTAGTCCGACATGACGATGAAGTTGAGTGATACTACTCTTGGAGCTAGATATTAATTAAGTGAGTTGTCAGTAACTTACTTAATCAGTGGACATTTATTATCTTAAACACAGGGAGACTAACACACTCATGATAAGAAGGAGCCCAAAATGTAATTTGGGATTGGTGCGGTAGTTCAATAATAGTTCTCTAGTGGAATGAATTATTATTGATAAAATTAAGTTGTGTGTTCGGGGCGAGCACGGGATGCTTAATTTTATCGGGAGACCAAAACCAATTCCTCCTCTCGGTCCCTATCGTAGCCTCTAGTATATAGAGATTTATACCCACCGCATAATCACTTTCTTACCCATCCAATGGGGCCGGCCAAGCTAGCTTGGAACCCAAGCTAGGGCCGGCCAAGACCAAGTGGATGAGCCATGTAGGTGGCCGGTCAAAGCTTGGGTCCCAAGCTTAGGTGGCCGGCCACTAGAATATTAAAAGGGATTTTTATTAAAATTATTTCTTATGTGGATATCATGATTTTAAAAGAGAGTTTAAAAATTAAAAATTTCTTTTTATAGCTTTCTACAAAAGATTAAGAGAAGAGATTAATCTCTTTCCTTATTTGTAGATTAAAAGGATGATTTTAATTTTTGGTAAAAACTTTCCTTATTTGTAAATCATCTACATGTTTAAAAGAGAGTTTAAAATTTGAAATCTTTCCTTATTTATTGATTAAAAGGTGGATTTTAAATTTTAAGAAAACTTTCCTTTTTAACCATGTTCATGATTTAAAAGAGAGTTTAAAAATTAAATATTCTCTTTTATAAGTTTCTACAAAAGATTAAGAAAAGATTTGATATTTTTCCTTATTTGTAGATTAAAAGATATTTTAATTTATAGAGATAAATTTCTTTTTATCCACATGATTAAAAGAAAGATTTTAATTTATTAAATTTTCTTTTTATAAACCAATCATGAAGGGATAAAATTATTGGAGAAATTTTTATAAATTTCCGGAAGCAAATAAGGAAGTTTTAATTGGTGTTGAAAATTTTATTTGCTTGGAGATATTATTTGTTATGGCCGGCCATTGTAATTTGAAAAGAGAAAATTATTTTAATTAAATAAATTTTCCTTTTGAATGGCAAAAGAATTAAGGAAGTTTTTATTAAATTTTCCTTATTTGCCAAGACCAAGTATTATAAAAGAGGGGGTAGAGGAGGCTTCAAGGCTAAGGACTCTATTCTATTTTTCTCCCTCTTTTCCTTGGTGTGGTGGCTAGCGCTTCCCTTTCTCTTCTCTCCTCTTGTTGTGGCCGAAATCTATCATCTCTTGGAGCTTGGAGGATGTGGCCGGATCAAGGAAGGCGAAGAATGAGAGAAAGCATGCATCCCTTGGAGCTTGGTTGGTGGAAAATTCTTCATCCTTTGGAAGTTCTTGTGCTTGGCCGAAACTTGAAGGAAGAAGGAAGAAGGTGCCTAGGTGGTTCTCATCTTGGAAGATCGTTGCCCACACAACGTCCGAGGTTAGAAGAGGAATACGGTAGAAGATCAAGAGGTCTTTCTAAAAGGTATAACTAGTAATTTTTCTTTCCGCATCATACTAGTTATTTTTGGAAATAATACTAAATACAAGAGGCATACGATTCTAGTGTTTCGAATTTATTTTCGATATAGTGTTCTTTTTTTTTTCTTTTCCTTGTGATTTGATTGTTCTTTTCGGTTGACCTAAAGTTATTTTAGGAAATTAAATATTAGCTTTCCTTAAAAGGTTTTGTCTAGTCGGTGGTGGTTGCTCCCATATCCAAGAAGGCCATGTGCCTCGCCACGTCATTACTGGGAACCAATTTTGGAAATTAATATTTAATGAAATTAATAACTTGGTGATTTGGATCAAACGTGTTAAGTTCCGCAGGCGATCCAAAATTTAATTTAAAAGAACACATGGTAGCTAGGAAAATGTTCAGACCTTTGTACAAAATTTTTGTACAGTGGAACCTCTAGGTTTTCCGAGTAGCAACCAACAATTACATTATTATTTTGTGAATTAACTAAATTAATATTCTTTATTAATTTATCAACTTATGTTTAGTTTATAAGTTTTAAGGTTAATTGTTAAAGATAATTAATTAAGTAAGAATTAATTTAAGGTTAATTAAGTTGATTTATATTTTAATGATTATTAATTGTTTTAAGAATTAATTTTAAATTAATTTTAATTATTATAGTAAATTTATATAGGATGATTTTTAGATTAATAATTATTTTTAATTTATTATTAATTAATTAAGGATTAAAAATTTACTTTATAATTGTGAGATTGTTTATTTCAATTAAGATTGATTATTATTTTAATTGTTGATTAAAGTTTAATAATTAATTAGTTATGGTTTAATTGATTATGAGTTATTAATTAAGAATTAATTAGTTTCCTACGAATTAATTAGGTAAAGATTTAATAATTAGTTTTATTAATTTTGAAATTTTAATTTTATTTATGGTTAAAGTACCTTATTTGTTGATTAAAATTAAGATTTCAAGTTGAAATTCATTAAGGATTAATTACTTGTTTTAAGTTAAATTTTAATGATTAATTTAATTAGGTTAAACTTATTTAAGTAATTAATTTAGTTTTAATTTAAAGTTGATTTAGTTTTCCATTAAATTACACTTGAGTTAATTTAATTTAATTTTATGTTTTAATTAATTAATTAAGTTTTAATTTTAGTTTTAATTAAGTTATTAGGTTAAGTTATCTTTTAATTAATGTTTAAATTAACTTTAAATTAAGTTAGTTTAAAATTTTTAATTTTAGTTAAGTATTTAATTAAGTTATAATTAATTTTAATTAGGTTTAATTTGTTTAAAAAATATTTAGTAATTTCAAATTAAATTTTATTTATTATATTATTTATTAATTATGAATTAGCTTTTAATTGGATTTTGAATTAAGATTTAGGACTTTTTGGTTAACTAATCACTTTTAGATTTTATTAAACAATATGATTGTTTGATTAAAGTTTATATTATTTTAATTGATTTATCAATTTATCAAAAAGGTTGTTTAACCCATGTTAGATCCAAACTTAGCTTTGGGTTGTTATGCCCCGAGTGTATGGTTGTCTAACGAAAATTGGACAACACCTCCCGTGTAGCAGTCACAAATGAATAGTATATATTGCCCCAAGGCTACACACAAACCATCAATAACCCACACGGCTGGATATAAAATACATCCATGCACACTACAAGAAAATTGAGATTTTACAACACTTAAAAGACAACGCTTTTTTTAAAAAGCATTGTCTTTTTTTTTAACAACGCTTTTAGTGAAAAGCGTTGTCTATTTCTTTATTTTCTTACTAATAGACAATGTTTTTTTTAAAATCATTGTCTATTAGTGTTTTTTATGGGTCAAAGATAACGCTTCTTAAAAAGCGTTGTCTATTAGTATTTTTTTTAGTCTCTACGACAACGATTTTTTAAAAGTGTTGTCTATTGTCAAGTTCTCTTCTAAATCTAGAATGATACAAATCGTTGGATTAAGCAAAGAGTAGAAAAACCCCTAGATTTCACTCGCACCCACCTATCTCCAAATACCTCCCGGACCCCTCTCACGCCCGAGTAGGTTTCACTCTACGAACTCCTCCTCCTCTCACGCCCATCCAACTCCTCCTCTCATGCCCTCTTCGTCCAACTCCTCTACAGCAAAGCCCTCTTCGGCGAACCCCTCTCCGCGAACCTCTCCTCCGAACTCCTCTCCATCAGGACCACGAGCAAAATTTCCTCACCTTATTCCTTCACCTCTTCATCAAATAGCAAATGCCCTAATCTCTTCGCCTCTGTTGCCTCATTCATGCTTCCTTCACACTGCTTTTCTTTCTTAAACCCAAACACATTAAAACCATGACATGCGACGACAGCAACAGCCAATAGCCATCTAGGGTTTTAGGAACTTGCAGGGTGCTCATGGCGACAGCCAAGGGTGGGTCGAAGGAAGAATCAGCGAAGGCGGTGGCCAAGGGGGCGGTGAAGCCCAAGGGGGCCTTTCATCGGCCGCTGCCTTTGTCTCCAGCGATGAGCAAATTCCTCAGCATCCCAGAAATCACACTGGTGGATGCCATCAAAAAGATCTGGGAGCACATCAAAGAAAACCAGCTCCAGGTTGGAACCCCACTTTCTCCTTTGCTAATACTTTCGTCAATATATCTAGGGTTATGGGAAATCATACTCATGCATTTGTGCTTTTTTCACTTTTTATGAATCTTATCGTTCCAGGATTGTTAGGGTTATATCTCACTATTCTGGCTAAAGTCCTTGGTAAAACTAATTATGGTATGGTATGCTAAATGTTGTTGCCATCAAGTGATCACTCTAGTTTTTGTAATTTTTGCTTTGTGCTTTTAGTTCTCATTACGAATTTTATCATCAGTTGATTCCTACTCGATTGTGTTGGGGTTGCAAGGTTGCAAACATAGTCCCACATTGAAAACACATGGGAAAGATCATGGGTATAAGAGAAAGATATCTCCATTGGTATGAGGTCTTTTGGGTAGAGTCCAAAAGCAAAACCATGAGGGCTTAGGCCCAAAGTGGACAATATCATGTCATTGTGGAGATATCTAAATTCTTTTCGATCTAACAGATTGATGGTCTATGATGAAGTGATTGAATCTGTATAATTTTATTATCTAGTTCTTATTTTTTGGGAGGTTTAGGGCTAGTTCGTAATACCATTAGTTTTTTCCTGCGCTCTCATAGTTAAAGAAATGCTATGAGATTCACTACGATCATAGTCCATCTTATTATCCTTTTTAGCCAATGCTACTTTCACTCTGCAATATGTTGGGTTATACATTGTGTTGTTTTAGTTGAGCCTAGCTTTAAGTGATTACAAAGAAATGTTATGAGATTCTCTCGAATTGATGGAGAAAATAAATAAAATCTCACTCAAACACTAGGCAAGAACCATTGCCAAACATAATGTTGATCTTTTTGTAATTCTTTTTTCCATGGAAATGGAACTAGATCAGATAGTGTGGATTCTTATTTCTGTTAATTACTTCGATGAATCATAAATGGAAGGGAAGCTATAGGAGAACTATCATAATTCTATCCATACTTTTTCCTTATATTTTTCACCTCTTTACTAGCTATTAGATATGTTCTTTAAGGATCTGATTATTTGGATGGAAGATAGAACAAAAACGATCTTTGTTCATTTATGTGCCACTTTTAGTCTGATACTCTTAGAACCAATTGATTTTTTTATTCATGCATAGGGTGAGTGTTGTTTTTCCCCCTAAGAATACAAGTTCAATGTCTAGATCTGTGCTCTTAATTTTAGACTCAATGAGACTTTCTTTTCCTTTCCTATACATCAATCGAATTCTATACTCGCACCTAGGGTAGAGTGTTATTCTAATAATTCAGTCTCATATTCTTGGTTTAGTTGGAACATTCTCCTTTGGTATTGAAATATTTTGTTATACTATTTTCAACTCATACAAGAAACTGAACCATGTTATATAACTAGAAAGATTGGAATCATGAAGTGTATGCCAAGAGTTTCCTTTCACTCACTATCGATGGGGTCTACGTGAAAAAAGAAGCTTGTAGCAACAATAAAGTAGCAAAGTATCAACATTAAGCCTTTGAAGTAGTTTGTAGTGCCCTCCTGAAAAAGAAAAACAACCATTATTTGACGAAAAATTGGTATTGTACTCTTACTATTATGAAAATGTGACAGAAATGACTAGAATAATTTTACCGAATTCAAAAGCTTTAAACAAAGTGTGAGAAGATGCATATATTGACTAATGAGCAAAGCCAACCTCAAAAGTCAAGTCTTGAGACCTTACCATATGTTTAGAACAATTTGCATTGCTGGATGGCTGGCGAGCATAGCTAATGAATGTACTAGAATGTGTTTTATGCTATACGACTTACCAAACAAAGAATGATATGCAATGAGTGACAAATAATATAGTCTGTAGATGTATCTTACTGTTGCTTTTTCAATAGACGAGGACTACTTTTTATCTAGTCAAACATTTGACAATGAGAAGGAATTTCAATAATGCGAGAAGAATATATATCTATGTGATTTATAGCATTAATATGCCTGTTAAAGAAATGTAGCCAGTAAAATATAAAACCAATCCAAGATATCATTCTAGGTTCTATGTATAAAATCATGTGTGGCTTTGGTTGCCTTTTTTCTTATTAGATCAAAAACTTAATATAGGAAGTATTTGTATTTATATTCGCTGGAAATTATTAAAAATGATTTTAATTCTTTTTTGCATATTCATCAGGATATCATCACTGAGAATGATCATTTAACAAACATATTTGTTTAGCCAAATACTTTCTTATTCTTGAAAAGCATAAAGATCCCATGCATGAGAACAATGAACCTTATTGTCTGGTTATCTTTTGCAGATTTGTTCATCATGATAAGTTATTCCATTTGTTAAGTATGACAAAAAGCTAGCGAAGTACCTTTGTGGGCACTGGGTGCACTAATTTACCTGCCATAGATCCATTTCTTTCTTCTGTCTTTCTCAATCCAAATTTTCTCATTACTGTATGGTGTGAACTGTGACATTTATTTCCAACTTTAAGAGTGAAAATTTCTTTTGCATAATACTGATGGTATTATTTTCTGTGGCAGATACACAGTGGTAGGTGTTTTGTCCTTGTCTCAAGCCAACAATCCTTTTTGATCAATGTATCTAGAAGAAGTAAGCATGCAGATCATTGTCTTCGAGGTCGGCTAGCTATTTTGTGCTTTTGTTTGTTTTAAATTCGAATGTCACTATCTACTTTGAAACAGAACTATTTAGTCTTTTTGTATAGTTGAATTCTCTTGTAAATACTAATACTTTGTAGTTGAATTCTATTATTTTGGTACTAGTTTAAAGTCATTAGCCGAGCTAATTAATGTTATTTTATATGTCAAATTTGAGTCTATACATGGTAAAAAAAAATTAATAGTTTTGTAAATATAAAAAATGATTTTGTAAATAGAGTTTTTTTAATTTTTTTTTATTTTAAAAAGACAACGCTTTTAAAGCATTGCACAAGTGTTGTCTTTGCTTAAAACAACAACGCTTTTAAAGCGTTGTAATAATGTTGTTTTTGCAAAAAAAAAGACAACGCTTTTAAAGCGTTGCAAAAGTGTTGTCTTTGCCAAAAACAACAACGCTATTAAAGCGTTGCAATAATGATATTTTTGCAAAAAATACACAACGCTTTTAAAGTGTTGCAATAGCGTTGTCTTTGCTATAAATGACAACACTTTTAAAGCGTTGTCGTTGAGCGAACTTTTAACAACAGTGCTTTTAACAATGCTTTTTCACCAATATAGACAACGCTTTTAAAGCGTTGTCTATTAGCTTTTTTCTTATAGTGGCAGTTATATACACTGCCCACACGACTTGAACAAAAAGAACATAACTACGCAGTTATATAGTAAGTAGCCCACACGGCCATAACAAAGCATAGTAGAAGTCACAAATTATCAAAGGCAAACCCACAATACAACTAATTGCGAGACGGCACGGCTTGACACCACAACATCAAATCAAATAAAAGAAACCACAAAGCTAAACTCCAAACAAAAGATATATATACACAAACAAGTCTAAAGCAAATAACACGAACGAAAACAATAACAAAAGAAGTCACTCGATGTGACATGGGACTAGCGGACAAGATCTCCAGGCACTCCATAAATCCTTTACCTACCTCTTGGTAAAAGAAAACCATTTTATGGGGTGATGAGTGCTGGGATTCAGTGGGTAATAGATAGATAGTGTATGAACATAATAAAGAACTAGAGATACAAAGGTATACAGTCTCATAGGAAAAATAATAGATACTATAGTGATATCATTAAAAATGTCCATACCTGAAACCATATCCTAGGCTAGTAATAGAAGGTCAAGAATAGTAAAGATCTGCTACAATACTGTTCATAACTACAAGGATAACATGTGACGTATATACATACTACTGACAAGAAAGCCAATGTCTAAACACTTGCAACAGGTATATAACTCAACATATGTAAGCATATCACATGAATATAATAAAACAACTATATAAATAATCAATCAACAGGTATAATAATAACAGCGTATGAACGGATGGTCACCCTACTCACCCCTCTACACCATGACTCTTGTATAGTCGAGAGGCCAGATCGATGACAACTGTACAACACTCAAAGGCATTCACTACTCTCGAGTGACGGAGTGGACAGGTGCTAAGTAGCTAGCTAGCTACATAGTGAAGGGGGTCCCTGCTACTCACAATTCCAACTACCATTACTCATGAGTGGCCGAGTGGGGCACGACAGAACAACCGACATCTGCTCTAGCTACCATTACCCATTAGTGGCCGAACGGGCGACTCTGGCCAATGACCCTCTCAACTATGAGGGAGACATGGTCGTCGGCATGCATCCAATGACATGATGTGCAAGATGCAACAGTCATCAGATATATAAACAAAAATCATGTATGCTACATGAAGCCAGCATGCTCAACAAGGTATATGAATAAACAGAAAATCAAATCAAGTAAGCATAGTATCTAGTATCTACTAAATATCATGGATGACAAACAAGAGACTGTATAGGTACGGATTTGATCAGCTTAAAGATGATGTGGATAAGTAAAAAGCTCACAAAAAATACTAGTGTAGCTCATGCACTAAGGTCAAAAAATTAAAGAATCAAGGTAAGAAGTACTCACCTTTATATGTCAATCGTGCTAAACAATCCTTACATCGAAATGCTCATCTCGAATCAGGGTCCTTTAACCAATAGTACAGCTTAGCTAATTATATATGCAACAAATAGGTAAATCCAAAACCCAAACTAATTAGGGGACCCCTAATCGATCAAATCAGATCTATCCCTAATTAATTTATATAACAATATGTTTTCTAACAAGTCAACACTTACTTTTCTCTACTCTATCACATATCAACATTAGCCATCTGTTAATTAATTTAATGATTAAATCAAACTCATAATGAATCAATTCTAATAGCTCACCAAAATCTAAAGACACGTATGTAGACACTCGACTGGAGAAGCTATTACCAAAAATTATAGCCGAAGGTGAAGCAACTGCCCTCTGTGTCAAGAACTCCAAATCTGTACTTACTGGCTAGAATTCAGCAAGGTTGTAGTGCTATCGATTGGTTCTGCAACTCATATGTAGATCAAATGCCAACGATTAGATGGGAAGAAAATGGAAATAGAGATGCTGACCATGACTCTTGTGGACCAAGTAGGGAGTATGATGGTTGAAATTCCAAATTCGGCGAAGGGAAATATACATCAGTGGAAGAGGGATTAGAGATTCACCAATGATAGCTCCATGAGTGGCAGCAACTACAGTTCTGCTAGAGTCCTCACACATGAAAAAGGATAGACAACGATCCCCCCCTTCTAGTGACGGCGACACCTGGCGATAGGACAACCTCGACGGTGATCAAAGCCAAACGACTGGTGACCAAGGCAATGAATCGACCGAGTAGGGCAACACAACGAGACTGGGAACTAGGGGAAAAAAGAAGTCCGGTCGATGGTGGGTCATATGGCACCACTCGATTGGAGGGGAAGAAGGAAGAGGCGTCAGGGAGATGGGTGGTGTCGGGCTGTGGAGCCGGAGAGGAGGGCGTTCAAGTGGTGGCACTCTCACTGGTCGCCGGCATTGCTCGTGGTAGTCGACATGGCGATGGCCAGCAATAGCCGGCGATGATGATCAATGCGACGCAGCATTAGGGATAGGAGAAGGCGAAAGGAAATCAGCGAGTAAAGATAAGAATGAGTAGTGACCTAGGTTTTTAACATATATATACTTAGGATTTAATAATTATATGCTTAGATTAATTAATTCAATCAACTCCCACTTAAATGGTTATTCTAAACAGGCTTCCTCATAGTCCAATAATTGATCCCCTTAAAAAGTGTAATACAGACTCCGTTTAAATCTCAAAAAATTTCTAAAAATTTCCAAAAAATCCAATAAGATTATTATGATTTAGAGTATCTTTCATTCTCTCCTACTAATAAAATTTGGTCACCAAATTTACTGCTCAACTCAAGGATCTTCATTTAAGGGTAACAACTAACCAGTAAACCCATATACTACTCCATCATAGTATCATCAGTAAATCGCTTACTATGTGGGCTTAAATGTTCCCTCATAGAACTACACTATGATCCACTTCTAAGTAGACAGTGATAACTCTATGGGTTATGAGTTCACCAAGCTTCCGTTACTCTCACATTATTATCTAACCAACCGTGATAAAAATCCACAAGACATAAATGGTCTTCATCACTACCTCTAAAATCCAAAATGCTTGTTATCTGTAGATCCTTTAACGTCTATATAATGCGCTCAGTCTATCCATTTATCTGAGGGTGGAAAGATGTACTAAAACAAAGCTCTATACTCATGGTCTGCTATAAAATCTTCCAAAACCGTGATGTGAATCGAGGATCTCCATCCAATATAATACTCAGAGATATACCATGAGATCGGGTAATCTCTCTATAGTGTAACCCACTAAGCGATCCAAAGGGTCCACCCTATAGATTGGTAGAAAGTGAACAAATCTAATCAACCAATCAATGATTACCCAAATCATATTATATCCTCTCTATGTCCTGGATAATCTCACAACAAAGTCCACCATAACATGCTTTTATTTTCCATTCCAATATCTGAATCTACTAAAACAACCCTGCTATTCTCCGATGTTCAGCTTCCACTTGCTAACATACTAGATATCAAGCTATAAAATTTGTGATATCTTTCATGTCGTTCCATCAATAGGAACGCTCCAAGTATCTATACATTATGGTACCACCCAAATGTATCGTAAATCCCGAACGATGTGCTTTCTGTAGTAACTCCTCCTGGGCAAGAAGTGACTCAGGATCACACATCTCCCAAGGAAATAAAGAATCTCATTCTCATCACATGAGAATTTTGTCTACTAGCATGAGACTGCTCCGCTCATGCCATCTCAAAATTCGTCTACACCAAAAAGTAAAACTAAGACCGATGCAGTGATCAGCTTTTCATTTCAGCTTCTGGAACTGTTCTCTCAATTCTTTGTCTAGGAAAATTTCATTCCTTTCCTAGACAGTCCAGTCAATGATATAACAATACTAGAGAAACCGTCAACCAAACTCCGGTAATATCCCACCAGACCAAGGAAAATTACGAGTCTCCTGTAGACTTCGGCTACTCCTAACTGGTAATAGCCTCTATCTCCTGTGGATCCACTGACATGCCCCTGCCTGAGACAATGTCTCCATAGAATTCTCACAGAAGATAGCCCAACATGTGTATTTACTAAACTTTGCATAAAGATGTTCTCGTCAAAGCATCTCCAGAATTATACGAGAATATTGTTAGTGATCCACCTCGGATCAGGAATATATCACAATATTATTAATGAACACAATATCAACTTATCAAAATGCCCTAAGAATACCAAATTCATCGAGTCCATGAAAACATCTAAGACATTGTAAGCCTAAATGGTAAAGCCATAATATAGATACAACAAATACACTCAACCATAAGATCACTGACAACAAGTCTGTAATCTGATCATCAACTACAAATCACTAAATCAATAAATATCAAGACATACTACTCCTCACTACAAGAAAATCCTCATTCAACAACACTCAAACGACAACGCTTTTATACCCAATCGTTGTTTTTTTACCTTTTAACAATGGTTTTAACAAAAACCGTTATCTTTTAGGAAATTTTTTGGCTTATGACAACGGTTTTTAAAAACCATTGTCTATTTATGCTTTTTTTGGGGCTTCGACAATGGTTTTTAAAGGCTACAACAACGATTTTTGAAAACCGTTGTCTATGTGCGCTTTTTTTGGGGTTACGACAACACTTTTTAAAAATCATTTTCTATTAAGTGTTCTTGAATACCATTATTTTTTCCCTCGCCGTTTTTTTCCCTTCTCCATTTTTTGCTGTCGAGTTTTTCTTTCCCTCTCCCCGAAATTTTTTGCCGCCGCGTCTCCCTTCTCCTTCGCCTTCTCAAACCCTAAGCATTTCCATCCACGTTCTCTTCACATTTTTCTTTCTTTATCTCTTCACGCTGTCAAACCCCCTCTATGTCAGTGATCCCCTCTTCGTGAACTCCTCTCCGCCTAACCGCTCCTCTGAACTCCTTTCCGCATAACCCTTTTAAGTTGAACCCTTCTTTCGCTGAACATCTCCGCCAAACCACTCACCTTTATTCCCTCTTCATAGCAGGCTGACCTAGTGCTCTTCGTTACCTCTTCGTAGCAGTCTGACTAGGAGAGGGAATAAGCAACCCCTTCTACAGCCATGTTCACCTTCTCAGATCCAAGCAAGCAACCCCTTCTCTTAGCTTATCAAATCATTGAAAGACATGGAAGATTATGTTAGGACCGAAAAGTAGCTAGAGGGGGGGTGAATAGCTTCGCGTGTGCTCGTCGTGCTTCGTTGCTTGTTTCTTCAAAGTGATGCGCAGCGGAATACAAAGAAACAAACTACAACAATGCTAACAATAGGATTTTACTTGGTATCCACCTCACAAGAGGTGACTAGTCCAAGGATCCACGCACACACATACACCTCCACTAATAAACACTCCTTTTCGGTAACTACCGAAGGCGGAGAAGCCCTACAAGACTCTCAATACAAGTAGAAGAAAGGGTAGTAAAGAATAAGCAAAAGCTTACAAGAGATGCAGTAAAAACCCTAGCTTCTTCTTCTTCTCGTTGCAACTCACCTCTTGACTTGGATGAACCTCCAAGAACCTTCAATAACTGGCGGTGAGGAGCTTAGAGAGTGCTGGGGAGGAGCTGTGATGAATCTGGAATGAATCGGTGAAGTTCTGCTGAAGGAATCGCACGCCAACAACTATAAACGACGCCAACGGTCGAATCCCAATCAATTGGATTGCTCCCAATCGATTGGGGAGGCTTTGGATCTATCCACGGATCGATCCAGAGCGCCTCTGTGCTCTGAAAAAATGTCTGGATCGATCCACGGATCAATCCAGCGCTTATCGCGCGAAGCAGCAGCGTCCCAATCGATCCACTGATCGATTGAGACCTCTGGATCGATCCACTGATCGATCCGGAAGCTTTCTGTTCGCTGGGAAAAACCTGGATCGATCCACTGATTGATCCGGAGGCCTGGATCGATCCACTGATCGATCCAGAGGCTTTCTGTTCGCTGGGAAAAGCCTGGATAGATCCACTGATTGATCCACTGATCAATCCACTGATCAATCCACTGATTGATTCAGCTCTTGGTTTTTACCCAAAACCAAGTCCCAAGCCTCCCAAACCAACATCCGGTCAACCATGACTTGTTGGTACATAAAACCTAGCATCGGGTCACCCTTGACCAGCTAGGACTCTCTCACCAAGTGTCCGGTCAATCTCTTTAACCCACTTGGACTTTTTTCTTCTTGCCAAGTATCCGGTCAATCCCTTTGACCTACTTGGTCTTTTCTTCCTTGTGCCAAGTATCCGATCAATCCCTTTGACCTACTTGGACTTTTCACAAAATGTCTGGTCAACCTTGACCCATCTGGATTTCCCTTGTCTAGCTTCACTCACCAGGACTTTCATACTGCCTAGCTTCACTCACTAGGACTTTCTCTTCTGCCTGGCTTCACTCACCAGGACTTTCATACTGCCTAGCTTCACTCACTAGGACTTTCTCTTCTGCCTGGCTTCACTCACCAGGACTTTCCAACTGCCTAGCTTCACTCACCAGGACTTTCACCTAGCTTCACTCACTAGGACTTTCCTCGTCAAGTATCCAGTCAACTTTGACCTACTTGACTCTTCTTCATCCACACTGATCAGTCCCTGATCAGACTCTTCCCACATAGACAACTGCACCTACATTGTCCATGTGTCTACCTTTATTGTCAAACATCGAAACCATGACCAAGACTCAAGTTTGGTCAACTAGGTCAACCTTGACCTGACGGATATTGCACCAACAATCTCCCCCTTTTTGATGTTTGACAATACCACATGTTGAGTTAGGAAATTAGACTAATCCCATAGCCTCAACTCCCTTCATGTCAATATATGAATCCATAAGTTAAGCCCTTCATTCTCCCCCTAAGAGGGCAAACTCCCTCTAGGTAATGAAGTCCTAACTTACTCCCTTTCATTCTCCCCCTATTGGCACACATCAAACCATGCCTCATTTTTGGGCACACATCAACAAATCACTTGTTGAAAACTCTCCCCCTGAAGAGTTGCTCATCGTTGTTCACAACTTCACTCGTTGTGATCAACACGATAATGAAGATATTATACCCTTCATTATCCTTAACCCTACATTCTCCCCCAATGTAGGCAAATGCCCATCCTTGAGCATTATCCACTGGAAACCACTTGAACAATGAGGATATCCACTCCCCATTAAGGTTCAAACGCTCAACCTTTAGCATGTTCTTAACGGAAGGTTAACCACCTTCCAAGGTTCATGAAAAATAATTTTCATGTCTTTAAAGAGTCTCTCCCCCTAAAGACATGGTGGTAACTTCTGTCATTGCACCAACAATGACTTGGAATCCCTAAAACTTTAGGAAACCCAATTTTAGAAGTTTTGAGGTTCAAATATTCAAAATTTGAAATAAACCTCAACCTAAACTTCAACTTAGCCTTCCTTAACCAATCCATCCTTATTTTCCACACGAAAACACCCTTTTTATGTATACAAATGTATTTTGAGGGGTTAGGAATGGTTACCTAGACTAAAATAGGTTCAAAATGCTGAAAATAAGCTTTCCCAGCCAAAATCAGCATCTTCAATCGATTGGAGTTGGGTTCCAATCGATTGAACCTTGCTGAATCGATCCACTGATCGATTCAGTCTTCTTGGATCGATCGGCTGATCGATCCAGCGAGCTTCTGCTTGCGAGAAATGCCTTCTCAATCGATCGGCTGATCGATTGAGGCACTCCAATCGATCCACTGATCGATTGAAGGCCTGAAATTGCTGAAATTCAATTTCAGCCAATTTCAGAAACCCCTAGAAAATTCTACAAAATTTCAAAAATCGTAAAAATTTGTGTAGACATTATTTAGGGTATACTTTATCATGGAAAAATAGTTTTCTAAGAAAATACTTCATATTTTCAAAGATTGACACAAACTTGAAAACTTGCAAAAACTTTAGTGTTTTCTTCAAGTTTGTGTCTAACTATTCAATGATGATTACTATCAAAAGATAGCCTTCACCAAGGTTTTCCAAAAGCATTTTAAAACATTTTCAAAACCAATATCCCACCATGTTCCTTGGACTTAATGCACATGACTTGTACATTAGCTTTCCCAATGATGGGAAAACACATAACTATGTGTTTTGATGAACCTAAAACTCAAAAGAATGCACTAAATCAACATCTTGAGTTTTGTTCATCTTCCTAACATCTCACTTGTACCTAATGTGCACTAAAACACATAAAAGTCACCTTATAGTCCTTGTCAGATGTGAGATTTTGGTTTTGCCCTATACTAGGGATCATGCATATATATCTAGGCATTTTAGAGATATTAGACATCCACCTAGGATGTCACTTGTTAATAAGTATTGTTAAATGCCATTTGTCCCTAATTACAAGGAATTAAGCTTAATGCATGAATATATTATGGCATACATAAAAAGGAAATAATTTTTCAAACGAAAATATCCTATAACTACATGATGTATGAATGTCATGACATGATATTTTTGGATTTTTTATAATAAAACATGAATGCAAAAATAGACATGATGTCATGACATATGATGGGCAAACAATCATGGCAAGGTTTAGCATAAATAAAATATGCCTAGATTGCCTATCTAAGTATCCTTAACCACTTAGCTATCTCCACTTGTTTTAACTTAAAATGTTAAACCTAGATTGCCCTAAATGCCAAAACCTAAATTGTCATTTCTATTTATCTTGATTTGTTTATGCCACTTAAAAATTAAGCATATCCTCAAATGTTGGCATATTCCATTTTTTTTCCTCAAGAGTAAGCACATAAATCAAGGCCCGGAGTGCCTTAAACTCTTAAGAGAATACTAAAATCCCAACTTGGTATTTCTCTAGATTTTCCCAATTTATGCCATTAAAGATAAAATCAATTTTTCCACCATTAGGCATATTTTACTCTTTCAAAGAGTAAATAATAATTCCATTTCATTTTCAAAGGTTAACAAAAACCTTGAAAATGCTCCTTGAGTGTCAAATTCCTCAAAGTTGGATTAACTACCCTTCTAATCGGAGTTGACACTCTCTAACCCATTTATGGGGTAGAGAAGATGCTCCTAGGAACCCAACACCTATTGGTGCTCCTTGGATGCTCTAGGTACTCACTAGGGATAACTTCCCTA
The DNA here is from genome assembly GCF_018446385.1 of Zingiber officinale. Classification (NCBI taxonomy): domain Eukaryota; kingdom Viridiplantae; phylum Streptophyta; class Magnoliopsida; order Zingiberales; family Zingiberaceae; genus Zingiber; species Zingiber officinale. Next base: position 58,984,198 of record NC_055995.1, on the reverse strand, counting down.
GATACCTTCCTAGTGACCTTGTTTGGCTTCTTGGAAGCCTTGGTCACATTTTCTAGGTCAACTCTAGGGATAGCCTCCCTTGTGACCTTCTTTGTGACTTTCTTAGACTTCTTAGAAGTCTTAGTCACATTTGTTGCAAAAATACTCTTAGGGATAACTTTCCTTGTATTTTTAGCTTGACCACTAGGCCTAGGGTTGGTTCCATAACTATATGGAACCCTATGGTAAGAGATTACATCCTTCTTAGCCTTTGGTTTGTATCCCAAACCCCTATGGCCATTAGATGACCTTTGTGCTCCTAGACCTAGGCTATGCTCATTTTGCCCTTTTAGGATATTTTCCATCCTTTATAGGGTCTTTTCCATTTTATCAAGCCTTGACCTCAAGACTTGATTTTCTATCACTAAGTCCTTAGTTTTTGGTTTTCCATTAAATTTATGAGCATTTTTATTTCTAGGCTTGTAGCTAAGGTCCTTAGTGTGATTGCCTAGATTTTTATCTACCTTCCTAATCCTAGGTGTGGTAGCAACTTGACCCAATCTCTACCATGGTTGATCTAATCCAACCATTTGATTCGAGCCAACTTAATATAATGAATCTAATTCATTAAATTAAATTGATTTAATAAGTCATAATCTAAATTAGACTCATTAAATACTTGAATCAACTTGAGTCAAACTCAAGTTAGCCCAATTAGGATTACTCTTAATCCAATTTGATTCATCAAATGAATCTAATCCTCTTGGTTCATCATATGAACCTAATCTCCATCTAATTGTCCTAAGTGTGTGACCCTATAGGTTCTTGTAATGTTGGCAATGCCCTAAACCCATTTAGGAGCATAAGTAATGAGCGGTATCTAGCAACACATCATTACTACCCAAGTTACAAGAATGTCAAGATCCGACATTACCTTGTGACTACTAATTGTGACTCCTCACAATATGTGACATTGTCCTTCTATCCTAGACATCTAGATTGATCAATGTGAGGCATAGACCGTGTCATCCTCTAATCAATCTAAATCTTGAACTCCAAGTAGATTCACTTGATCAAATGAGCTCAACATCTAATGTTGACTCATTTGGGCATGGACATGCACTTAGTGGTCTCACTCTATCAAGAATAGCGATGTCGCTCCCGTCATATGGGAGGGATAGATCTCATCTACATCACTCACATCCCTCTGCATAATTCATTACATACCCAGTAATCGCCTTTATAGTCCACCCAGTTACGGGTGACGTTTGACGAAACTAAAGTACATAACTCCTTATGTAGGGATCCATGGTGACTTCAGGTCTAAGGACTAATAGTCATACTAATAGCCACATGAGAAAGTATATGACACTCATATAACGATCCATGATACTTTCTTATGACGGGTCATTCAGTATACATTCTCCAATGTATACCCATGTGTCAGCTTGATATCTCTATATCCATGACTTGTGAGATCAAGTCATCGAACTGACCTACATGCTAGTCTTATTGCATTAACATTGTCCCTGAATGTTAATACTCGACTAGGAATGATTTAGAGTAGTGTTCCCTATATCATCTCACTATCGATTCAACTAATCGATTGATATAGGTATGAACCCTCTACTCAAGGACGCTATTATACTTAGTCTATTTGGCACTAATACAAATAAGTATAATAACCAAACAAATGCCTTTATTAATATACAAGAATATGATATACATGAGTCCATACAATCATCAAATGATTGGCTCTATGGCTCTAACTAACAATCTCCCACTAGCACTAGTGCCAATCAGTATAGGCTCTATGGCCTAATGACCTAGTGTGACCATCATGCTTCCTCTGTGCCAAAGCCTTGGTCAAGGGATCTGCGATGTTAGCCTCTGTAGGTACTCTGCAAATCTTCACATCTCCTCTATCGATAATCTCTTGAATGAGATGGAAGCGTCGTAGTATGTGCTTGGTCCGCTGGTGTGAGCGAGGTTCCTTCGCCTGTGCTATAGCTCCATTGTTGTCACAATAGAGCTCAACTGGGTCAGCGATGCTAGGAACCACCCCAAGTTCAGTGATGAACTTGCGGATCCAAACTGCCTCCTTTGCTGCCTCTGATGCAGCAATATACTCGGCTTCTGTTGTAGAATCAGCTACTGTATCCTGCTTCGAACTCTTCCAGCTGACAGCACCACCATTAATGCAAAATACGAACCCCGTGTTAGTTAGAGCCCTAGAGTCAATCATTTGATGATTGTATGGACTCATGTATATCATATTCTTGTATATTAATAAAGGCATTTGTTTGGTTATTATACTTATTTATATTAGTGCCAAATAGACTAAGTGTAATAGCGTCCTTGAGTAGAAGGTTCATACCTATATCAATCGATTAGTTGAATCGATAGTGAGATGATATAGGGAACACTACTCTAAATCATTCCTAGTCGAGTATTAGCATTCAGGGACAATGTTAATACAATAAGACTAGCATGTAGGTCAGCTTGATGACTTGATCTCACAAGTCATGGATATAGAGATATCAAGCTGACACATGGGTATGCATTAGAGAATGTATACTGAATGACCCGCCATGAGAAAGTATCATGGATCGTTATATGAGTGTCATATACTTTCTCATGTGGAGTTCAAGATTTAGATTGATTAGAGGATGACACGGTCTATGCCTCATATTGATCAATCTAGATATCTAGGATAGAAGGACACTTGTCATTATTTTGTGAGTAGTCACAATTGGTAGTCACAAGGTGATGTCGGATCTCGACATTCTTGTAACTTGGGTAGTAATGATGTGTTGCTAGATACCGCTCATTACTTATGCTCCTAAATGGGTTTAGGGCATTGCCAACGTTACAAGAACCTATAGGGTCACACACTTAGGATAATTAGGTGGAGATTAGGTTCATATGATGAACCAAGAGGATTAGATTCATTTGATGAATGAAATTGGATTAAGAGTAATCCTAATTTGGCTAACTTGAGTTCGACTCAAGTTGATTCATGTGTTAAATGAGTCTAATTTAGATTTTGACTCATTGAATCAATTTAATTTAATGAATTAGATTCATTATATTAAGTTGGCTCGAATCAAATGGTTGGATTAGATCCACCATGGTAGAGATTGAGTCAAGTTTGACTTGACTTGAGAAGGAAGACCAAAGGTCAATTTTGACTTGACCTTTTGCCACCTCATTGGTGAGTTGGCATTAGGTGGACCAATAATGATGTTCCACATCATCATGGGTGCCACCTCATGGAAGTGACAAAGCCACTCTCTTAATGGTTTCATATTAATTACAATTAATGTAATTAATGTGATTTTATGGTTTCATATTAATTGCAATTAATGTAATTAATGTGAATTTTGAAATGTGGCCGGCCACTTTGTTTTGGGTGAAGAAATTCATTTTTCATTCACTTGTGTGTATCTTCCTCCTTCTCCCTCTCAAGCTCTCCCTCTCCCTCTCCTCCCTTGGCCGAACCACATAGGTGCTAGCACACCTTGGTTTTTGGTCATTTTCATCTAGTGTGTCCGTGTGGATACTTCTAGAGGACCGGCGCTTGACGGTCTTGAGATCCGGCATTATTTGGACGAGCGGGAACGCGAAGGGCATCGCATCAAAGGTATAAATGGTTTATCCTTATGTAGATCTACTGTAGATTAAAGTTTTTCAAACTCGTACTCGTATTTTTGTTCGGTTTTACCTTGCACGAGATCCGTGGCTTGGGCGATTCGGGGTTTCCGCGACGCGAAAAGCGATTTTCGCGGCCCGAAAAACCCAACACCCCGACTGTGATCTATAGTCATCCTGGTCGGTCTGGAAGCTAGCATCACTGTAACCCTTTACAGCTAGCTCATCATTGCCTCCATATATCAAGAAATATTCTTTAGTTCTTCTTAAGTACTTAAGAATATTCTTGACCGCTATCCAGTGACTTTCACCTGGATCTGACTGGTATCTGCTCGTCATGCTCAAAGCATACGAGACATCTGGTCGAGTACATAGCATGGCGTACATGATTGATCCTATGGCTGAGGCATAAGGGATCTGATCCATGCAGTCTCTCTCCTCTCTAGAAGAGGGACTTTGAGTCTTCGAAAGACTCACGCCATGTGACATCGGCAGAAATCCCTTCTTGGAGTTCTGCATGGCAAACCGAAGGAGTACCTTGTCAATGTATGTACTCTGACTTAGGCCAAGCAATCTCTTAGATCTATCTCTATAGATCTGTATCCCTAGAATGCGGGATGCCTCACCTAAGTCCTTCATTGAGAAGCAACTCCCTAGCCAGGTCTTGACAGACTGAAGCATAGGGATGTCCTTCCCAATGAGTAGTATGTCATCCACATATAATATGAGGAAGACAACTATGTCCCCTACAACCTTCTTGTAGACACAAGGCTCATCTTCGTTCTTGATGAAACCAAACTGTTTGATCGCATCATCGAATCGAAGATTCCAGCTCCGAGAAGCTTGCTTTAGTCCATAAATGGACCTATGCAACTTGCATACTCTACTAGTATGCTGTGGATCTACAAAACCCTCAGGTTGTGTCATGTACACATCCTCGAGTAGGTTTCCATTCAGAAACGCGGTTTTGACATCCATCTGCCATATCTCATAGTCATGGTAGGCTGCAATAGCAAGCATGATCCGAATGGACTTAAACATCGCCACTGGAGAAAAGGTTTCATCATAGTCAATACCATGAATCTGCTTGAAACCTTTAGCTACCAAGTGACCCTTATAGATAAGTCCATCCATGTCAGTCTTTCTCTTAAAGACCCACTTGCACCCAATGGGTTTTACCCCTTCAGGTGGATCAACCAAAGTCCATACTTGGTTGGTGTACATGGATTCTATCTCGGATCTCATGGCTTCTAGCCATTTCTCAGAATCTGGTCTCATCACAGCTTCTTGATAGGTGGTAGGCTCATCCTCTAGGAGCACAATGTCATCATGGTCAGACAAGAGAAATGAGTATCTCTCAGGCTGACGACGTACCCTATCAGACCTGCGAAGAGGTATGTCTACATGAACCGGTTGTTGTTCCTCAACTCCTTGTGGAACAACATCATCCACAACACTTTGTGGTTCCAGTTCAATTTCCATCGTGGCATGAGTGCTATTGTTCGCATCTTGAATTTCTTCAAGATCGAACGCACTCCCACTAGTCTTTCTAGAAACAAAGTCCCTTTCTAGAAAGACCCCAGTCTTTGCCACAAATACCTTGTGCTGACTGGGAATGTAGAAGTAATATCCCTTAGTTTCCTTGGGATATCCGATGAAATAGCACTTGTCGGATTTGGGTCCTAATTTGTCTGAGACTTGACGTCGTACGTAAGCCTCACAACCCCAAATCCTCATGAAAGACACCTGGGAATCTCTCCCAGTCCATATCCTATATGGTGTCTTTATCACGGCCTTTGATGGAACTCGGTTGAGTATGAAAGCTGTCATGTCTAGAGCATATCCCCATAGATATGTCGGAAGATCTGTGTGACTCATCATAGATCGTACCATATCTAATAAGGTACGATTCCTCCTTTCGGATACACCATTCCACTGTGGTGTTCCAAGAGGAGTGAGTTGAGATAAAATCCCACACTCAGCTAAGTAGTCACGAAACTCATGGCTTAAGTATTCACCACCTCGATCTGATCGAAGTACCTTAATACTCTTGCCAAGCTGGTTCTGTACTTCATTCTTGAATTCTTTGAACTTTTCAAAGGATTCAGACTTATGTGTCATCAAGTACACATAACCATATCTACTGAAATCATCAGTAAATGTGATGAAGTACCTATAACCGCCTCTAGCAGCAACATTGAAAGGGCCACATACATCACTATGTATGAGTCCTAACAAATCAGTTGCTCTCTCGCTATGCCCACTAAAGGGGGTCTTGGTCATCTTGCCTCGTAGGCATGACTCGCATATCTCATATGATTCAAAATCAAATGAGTCCAGCAAACCATCCTTATGGAGCTGGGATAAGCGCTTGTCATTTATATGACCTAAGCGACAGTGCCAGAGGTAGGTTTGGTTCATGTCATTTGACTTGAACCTCTTGGTACTAATGTTATAGATAGGGCTCTCAAGGTCTAGAATATAGAGTCCGGTTACTAGAGGTGCACTACAATAGAACATATCTTTTAAATATAACAACATTTGTCTTTTATTATAAAAGAGTATCCTTTCTTGTCTAAAAAGAAACTGAAACTATGTTCTTAGTAAGAGCAGGCACATAACAACAATCATCTAAATCTAGTACAAGCCCAGGGGGAGAGATAGATGATAAGTTCCTCCAGCAATAGCAGAACCCGTGCTCCATTGCCTACCGTAGGTCCACCTCGCCCTTTGCCAATGCTCGCTATTTCTCAATGCATGCACATCAGGACAAATGTGAGAAGCACATCCGATTATCTAATACCCATGATGTAGAAATAGATAGATTGACTTCTATAACATATATACCAAGTGGAAGTCTCACTGCTTCTTCTTGAGATCCTCCAAGTATACCTTGCGTTCCTCTTCCAGTGCCGGTCGACCGCAATGGAAGCAGGTATCCTTGGCGACCCCTCCTTTAGGCTTCAGTGCCTTGCCTTTGCCCTTGGTTTGGGACTTTCCCTTACCTTTGGGCTTGCCCTTGCCCTTGTGCTTCTGGACCATCAGAATGGGCTTAACCTTCTTAAGGTTAATCTCAGCAGTTCGTAACATACTAAGTAGCTCGGGCAGTGGCTTGTCAATCTCGTTCATGTTATAGTTGAGAACGAATTGACTATAGCTATCTGGCAAGGACTGCAAGATCAAGTTAGTGGCCAGCTCTTGGCCAAGTGGGAACCCCAGTCTTTGTAGGTTCTCTATGTACCCAATCATCTTGAGTACATAAGGACCTACAGGAGACCCGTCTGACATCTTGCACTGAAACAGTGCCTTCGAGATCTCTAATCTCTCATGCCTCGCTTGTCCCTGATATAGTTGGCGAAGATGCTCGACCATATCAAAAGCGCCCATCAACTCATGTTGCTTCTGAAGCTCTGAGTTCATGGTCGCGAGCATTAGACAGGACACATCTAATGCGTCGTCTTGATTCTTCTTGTAAGCATCTTTGTCGGCTCGCGGGGCATTGGCAGGAGGAGCCTCTGGAATGGGCTGCTCCAGAACGTAAAACTTACGCTCCTGGGTGAGAACTATTCTCAAGTTCCTGTACCAGTCCAGGAAATTCGCTCCGTTGAGCTTGTCCTTCTCAAGGACAGATCGCAGGGAGAAGGAATTCGTGTTCGACGTCATGGTTATCTACAACAGAAAAATTTGCAGAAATAAATATCATATTCTTTAAAAATCATTTAATTAGGCCTTTTAATTAAATGATGCTCCCACTGAATTTTATAATTCTTGTGGGACAAGATCCACATCATACTAACCCTTGAGTTAGCTTTGGCTAATACGCCCAAGGCTTAGTATGATCGGTAGGTAACGATTACCAATTACATCTCTATGCAACTCTTGTTTATAGAATCAATATCCGCATTTATATTAAAACTCGAGTTAAATTTGGCTAATACGCCCGAGAGTTAATATAGATGTGATATTGATCTATCTTTCCAACTATTGGAAGAATGCCTATAGTTGACTCGATCCAACCGAGTAACTATGAATACTCAATCTAATTGAGTTTGTATTCACCCATGCGTTGATAGACGGGACCAAGATTGTCCCTCCGTATCCTACCAAGATAATATGTATTGCTCTGCTTTGGCAGATTCAACAATACATATGATCGAGGTAGTGATAGGTATCACGGCACGGTTAGGCATTAGAGTTGAGTCGATTGAGATCTAATCTAATCGAGAAGGGATGCATCTTGTGCACGACTTAGATCTAATCTAATCGCAAGGGTGCATCATGTGCACGACTTAGATCTAATCTAATCATTAAGGCACTAATTAATTAATTAACTATTAAACATGCATCAGATACATAATAATTAATTAATTAATCTATTTGTGATTTAGTCATGGCCCTACTACGATCTTCTCAAGACAATGAGAAGATCAAATGGTCAACCTAGGGTCAACAGCTTCTCCAAGCTCCTCCCTTTGACCACCTTGTGTTGCTCGTGCCCGCCTCGGAACTCCGTCTAGTGTGGACCCTCCACCGCTCCAATTTGTACATTACAATTTGAAACTCGAGTTACATTCGAGTCTAAATCTAATTTACAACAAGAATAAAAGACGAGGCACGACGCGCAGGTCGCGAATAATAAAATAAATACAACACGCGAAAACACATCACGGTACGCAGGCCGTATTATGAATTACAACACAACCAATCATATTGGGTTTTGGGCCATGAATATCACAAAATTAATATATAATTCAAAATTATATATTTTCTTATTTTCTGTAATTTTAAAAATAATTTTTTTACAATTTTACAAGTAAAATTTCCTGGCGGTCCCGGTTAGCGGTTTCGGGCGCAATTGCGGAACGGATCCCCTTGCGGGGCCAGGGGCAGCGCCCCTACCCGCGATCTAACCATCGCGAGGGTCCCATTGCGATCCAACAGCGCCTAAACCCGCTGTCCCAAAACGATTTGGGCCGAGACATTACCGTTTCGGAAAAATCTTCCCGACGGGTTCGTTTTTAGCGATTTCGGGTGCGATCGCGGAGCAAATCCCCTTGCGGGGTTAGGGGCAGCGCCCCTACCCATGATCTAAACATCGTGAGTTGCTCCGTTGCGATCTAAAGGCACCCGAGTCCGCTGTCCCAAAAGATTTTGGGTTGAAACGAAGCCGTTTGGGAAAATTCTTCCCGATAGCCGAAGCCTACAAGTGCCGAGACACTTGTGCTTCGCCTATAAGGAAAAATTACCCATAAAAACATAAAAATTGAATTTTTACAGAAAATCACAGAAGCTTTTTGTTTTCCAAAAACCAAAAACTAACTCGTACAAGTCTTTGCACGTGGCTCTGATACCACTGTTGGGTTCTTGACCGCTTTTTCGCGTCGCGGAAACCCCGAAGGACCCAAAGCCGTAGATCCGTGCAAAGATTCGTATACAAAATTCGAAAAACTATTTCTTGTACGAGTTCAAAACTGATCTACTACTTAGATCTACGAGGAAAAAGTGTTTACCCTTGATGCGCGCCCTACGCGAATCCCGCTCTTCCAAGGTGTTGCCGGATCTCAAGACCGTCAAGCGCCGGTCCTCTAGAAGTATCCACACGGACAACTTAGGTGGAGAAAACCTCACACAAAGGTGTGCTAGCACCTTGGTAAGGTTCGGCCAAGTAAGGAGGAGAGGGAGAGGGAGAGCTTGAGAGGAAGGAGGAAGAAGATGCACCACTTGAATGAAAATCAAATTCCCATTCACTCACAAAGTGGCCGGCCACTTTCTCCACAAGAGTAACTCCCCATTAAATGCAATTAATGTGGAGTTAATAAGAAAATGGCTTTGTAACTTCCATGAGGTGGCACACCATGATGATGTGGAACATCATCATTGGTCCACCTAATGCCAACTCACCAATGAGGTGGCAAAAGGTCAAGTCAAATTGACCTTTGGTCTTCCTTCTCTAGTCAAGTCCAACTTGACTCAATCTCTACCATGGTTGATCTAATCCAACCATTTGATTCGAGCCAACTTAATATAATGAATCTAATTCATTAAATTAAATTGATTTAATAAGTCATAATCTAAATTAGACTCATTAAATACTTGAATCAACTTGAGTCTAACTCAAGTTAGCCCAATTAGGATTACTCTTAATCCAATTTGATTCATCAAATGAATCTAATCCTCTTGGTTCATCATATGAACCTAATCTCTATCTAATTGTCCTAAGTGTGTGACCCTATAGGTTCTTGTAACGTTGGCAATGCCCTAAACCCATTTAGGAGCATAAGTAATGAGCGGTATCTAGCAACACATCATTACTACCCAAGTTACAAGAATGTCAAGATCCGACATTACCTTGTGACTACTAATTGTGACTCCTCACAATATGTGACATTGTCCTTCTATCCTAGACATCTAGATTGATCAATGTGAGGCATAGACCGTGTCATCCTCTAATCAATCTAAATCTTGAACTCCATGTAGACTCACTTGATCAAATGAGCTCAACATCTAATGTTGACTCATTTGGGCATGGCCATGCACTTAGTGGTCTCACTCTATCAAGAATAGCGATGTCGCTCCCGTCATATGGGAGGGATAGATCCCATCTACATCACTCACATCCCTCTGCATAATTCATTACATACCCAGTAATCGCCTTTATAGTCCACCCAGTTACGGGTGACGTTTGACAAAACTAAAGTACATAACTCCTTATGTACGGGTCCATGGTGACTTCAGGTCTAAGGACTAATAGTCATACTAATAGCCACATGAGAAAGTATATGACACTCATATAACGATCCATGATACTTTCTCATGGCGGGTCATTCAGTATACATTCTCCAATGTATACCCATGTGTCAGCTTGATATCTCTATATCCATGACTTGTGAGATCAAGTCATCGAACTGACCTACATGCTAGTCTTATTGCATTAACATTGTCCCTGAATGTTAATACTCGACTAGGAATGATTTAGAGTAGTGTTCCCTATATCATCTCACTATCGATTCAACTAATCGATTGATATAGGTATGAACCTTCTACTCAAGGACGCTATTATACTTAGTCTATTTGGCACTAATACAAATAAGTATAGTAACCAAACAAATGTCTTTATTAATATACAATAATATGATATACATGAGTCCATACAATCATCAAATGATTGGCTCTAGGGCTCTAACTAACATAAGCTACATTATTTTCCTTAATTTTACCATGCTCTCTATTCTTATGGTAAATAGCATTAAAATGATATAAGTTAGAACTAGCATACTTTTTACCATAATGTAAAGGGGTAGGCTCAATAAAAGTTACCTTCCTTTTTACCTTAGAGGCTCCCCCTTGACTTGAGCTTCCTCCTTGAGCCTTGACCATCTTCTTCCCCTTAGGGCATTGACTCCGGTAATGCCCCTTTTGATTGCAAGAGAAGCACACAATGTGCTCCTTGCTCTTCATTGTTCCGAGGATGGTCTCCTTTGGCTTCTCCTTGCCCTTAGGTGCCACTTGGCCCTTCTTCTTGGCCAATTTAGGGCACTTGCTTTTGTAGTGCCCATGTTCCCTACATTCAAAACATATAATATGATTCTTATTATTAATTGAACTATTTATACCTTCTTGTGTTGGGGTGGCACTTGCTCCTCCATTTGATATGAATGTAGAGGCTTCCTCTTGATCCGAAATTGATTTCCCTCCAATTGATTTATCTTGACTTGTGGAGGTGGAAGCTTCTTCATCCTCTTCTTCTCTTGACCCGGATGTGGAGGATTCTCCTTCTTCTTTATCCTCTTGTACATGAAACAATAAATATGCTCCTTCCTTGCTCTTTTGATTACACTCCCTTGAGAATGAAGCTTCTTGGATTTCCTCTTCTTCGGAAGTTGAGCATCTCTCAACTTCGGAGTCCTCCTCTTGATCTTGCTCCAATGAGTCACCCTCTTTGGATTCTTCTTGGTTAGGTACAGTGGAGGGGATCTCATGAGCCTTTTCCAATTTGCTCCATAGCTCTTTGGCATCTTCAACATCTCCAATTTTCTCCAAGATGTTGCTCGGCAATAGATTGACCAAAAGCTTGGTCACTTTGCCATTTGCCTCACATCATTGGATTTGTTCTTGGCTCCATTTGCTCCTTTTGAGAACTTTGCCCTTTGAATTCCTTGGAGCCTTAAAACCTTCCATTAGAGCAAACCATTGCTCTATCTCCATCATCAAGAAATTTTCAATTCTTGATCTCCAAGAATCGAAGCTTGTGGATGTGTATGGAGGAGCCACCCTTGTATCAAATCCAAGTCTATCTTGGAATTGCATCTTGAAGTTGAGCTTCTTGAATTCTTTTACTTTGATGAATTTGCTCCAACTTCTTCACCCTCTATCTTTGCTTGTTATGTTTGCCCCTTCCGGCAGTGATTCCGGTGAAGAGCAACCTTGCTCTGATACCACTTGTTAGGACCGAAAAGTAGCTAGAGGGGGGGGGGGGGGGGGGGGGGAATAGCTTCGCATGTGCTCGTCGTGCTTCGTTGCTTATTTCTTCAAAGTGATGCGCAGCGGAATACAAAGAAACAAACTACAACATTGCTAACAATAGGATTTTACTTGGTATCCACCTCACAAGAGGTGACTAGTCCAAGGATCCACGCACACACACACACCTCCACTAATAAACACTCCTTTTCGGTAACTACCGAAGGCGGAGAAGCCCTACAAGACTCTCAATACAAGTAGAAGAAAGGGTAGTAAAGAATAAGCAAAAGCTTACAAGAGATGCAGTAAAAACCCTAGCTTCTTCTTCTTCTTATTGCAACTTGCCTCTTGACTTGGATGAACCTCCAAGAACCTTCAACAATTGGCGGTGAGGAGCTTAGAGAGTGCTGGGGGAGGAGCTGTGATGAATCTGGAATGAATCGGTGAAGTTCTGCTGAAGGAATCGCACGCCAACAGCTATAAACGACGCCAACGGTCGAATCCCAATCGATTGGATTGCTCCCAATCGATTGGGGAGGCTTTGGATCGATCCACGGATCGATCCAGAGCGCCTTTGTGCTCTGAAAAAATGTCTGGATCGATCCACGGATCAATCCAGCGCTTATCGCGCGAAGCAGCAGCGTCCCAATCGATCCACTGATCGATTGAGACCTCTGGATCGATCCACTGATCGATCCGGAAGCTTTCTGTTCGCTGGGAAAAACCTGGATCGATCCACTGATCGATCCAGAGGCTTTCTGTTCGCTGGGAAAAGCCTGGATCGATCCACTGATCGATCCACTGATCAATCCACTGATCAATCCACTGATTGATTCAGCTCTTGGTTTTTACCCAAAACCAAGTCCCAAGCCTCCCAAACCAACATCCGGTCAACCATGACTTGTTGGTACATAAAACCTAGCATCCGGTCACCCTTGACCAGCTAGGACTCTCTCATCAAGTGTCCGATCAATCTCTTTAACCCACTTGGACTTTTTTCTTCTTGCCAAGTATCCGGTCAATCCCTTTGACCTACTTGGTCTTTTCTTCCTTGTGCCAAGTATCCGATCAATCCCTTTGACCTACTTGGACTTTTCACCAAATGTCTAGTCAACCTTGACCAATCTGGATTTCCCTTGCTTGGCTTCACTCACTAGGACTTTCATACTGCCTAGCTTCACTCATTAGGACTTTCTCTTCTGCCTGGCTTCACTCACCAGGACTTTCATACTGTCTAGCTTCACTCACTAGGACTTTCTCTTCTGCCTGGCTTCACTCACCAGGACTTTCCAACTGCCTGGCTTCACTCATCAGGACTTTCACCTAGCTTCACTCACTAGGACTTTCCTCGTCAAGTATCCAGTCAACTTTGACCTACTTGACTCTTCTTCATCCACACTGATCACTCCCTAATCAGACTCTTCCCACATAAACAACTGCACCTACATTGTCCATGTGTCTACCTGTATTGTCAAACATCGAAACCATGACCAAGACTCAAGCTTGGTCAACTAGGTCAACCTTGACCTGACAGATATTGCACCAACAGATTAGGATGCTAATCTATGGTTTTGGTATTACAAATGCAAGTGGATGTGTCTATCCTGCAACTTCTAGGTAACCATTTTTTTGTGAGAAAAGCTTATAGAGGTTAAAATTTTATACCTTTAGATTGTCACGTTGATTCAAGATGTTCATAACTACTGTGGTAAAAGTGCATATGAAGATGTTGATGAAACTCAAGATGATAAGGTGTGCATTGGATTACTCTTTTCCAGTTGATAAAGTTTCTATATAAAGTGCATTTATTTTTTTTCTCAATAAGAGCCTTGGTCGGTCAAGAGTGTAAGCATTGTTGCTTGAGATAAATTTCTATATCTCCTTATGATGAAGGTATTTTATTAAGTTATACTGCTAACAACCTAATTTCTTTTGTGCTCTATCTTTCCTTTGGATGTAGATTGATGAAGAGGAATTCAAGGAGGAGCAAAATTCTGTTGCATGTCTTATTCACATGTTGTATAATGATGACTTAGAGGAAATGTTGAAGGTAGATCTAGTGAAGTTATGCATTCCAACGACTGTATTCTGTTTATTGACAATCTCTTGGTTGTTTGAACTACTGCAATTTTTGTTTCTTTCATTTTCTTTTTGAGGATTCTGTATCATCCTTTCTTTCTTTCTGTGAAAGGGAAAAATATTTTAGAGGACCAGACAATATTCTAGATCTAGAGAAATTAAAGGTCCACCATATAAAATATACTCAATGTCATTTAAATGGAGTTCTAGGAAACCTTGTATGCCTCTGCACATTCTAGAGTTTCAAGAAATCTTTTTTTACTAAACTCCATTTCCATTTTTTTTATATATAGCCTATATAATTGGCCAATTTCACTTATTGGCCAATTATTAGATGTCGTACTGGACAATTTCACTTATTGTGAAAAGAAAGGAATATGTAGCAGGAGGGTAAGTAAAAGATATGGTAGACATAATCATGATAGCAGTGACTAATGAACTTTATATTGGGCATGCTTGCTTAGGGTTTAGAAAGTTGGCTAATAGTTCCATACCAAACTATATTATGTAGATCTACTCGTGTAGTTCCATACCTGTCTGGACTTGCATTTTTATACTACCTAAACTTGAGCCTGATAAGTATTTGCTGTCGAATTTGTTTAAATCTATCTCAGGTTCTTATTTCTTTTACCTAAATCCTACAAAAATATGGCAAATAGTTTCTAAACCTTTTGATTACAGACATAAATGTATACAAGGTTAGCTGTAAATTTCAAACATGAACTTGATCTAAATCTGATTTGTTTATACAATGTCACTATCGAAACCTGGCCCAAATCCAAGTCCAAATATTTATTAAGATGTGCATTTCTATGAGGAATGAGACCATAATTGATCGGATAAGTAATCGATTGTTGAAGCACACTGATTGGGAGTCAAAAAAGGGCAACATAAAGACAAGTGATGCTTTGAAAAGCACATGCAGGTGGTATACAGTCAACCCATTGCCTAGTGCTAAGTGATATGTTTAGGAATTTGCAGAAGTATTTGTGGTTTGTGGTCGATATTAAATATTAAAAGTAGTTAGGACTTTTTCATAACTAAGAAGATAAGTTAAAAAAGACAGCACACAGATGAGTCGAGGAAGTAGTTAGCTCTTGTTTGAAGGTGTGTTTTCTTAATCTTTAGTAATTTGCTAATATTTCAATAACAATGGACATTATGCAAACCAAGTCAATTAGTGCATCTAGACTGATTTATAGTACTAGGTTAATGGATTTTATTATGTTCAAAACAGTCTAACCTTTGTTTGCAATTTATTTCTTAGAATCTGAAATTGTTAACTTTAGGAATGACTTGGCATACTAAACTAGTTTTTGAAAATTAAGCAATATTCAAATGTGTTTTGAATTATTAATTGATAGTATAGTGTCTTGATCTCTTCTAAAGCTATTTTGATATGGTTGCAGATACAACGTAGCAATCAAATGTGCAACTATTACTCCAGGTTAAGAAAGCTACATGGATCTGATGCATTGTGGATTACAATAGAATCTGTGATCATTAAATTTGAATAATTTTGAATATTTACAGATGAAGCTTGGGTTAAGTAGTTCAACCTAAAAGCAATGTGGAAAGCCCTAATGGGACAATCAGGAATATTTTGAATGGTTAAACTGCTTGAATAACATTTTTTATTTATTTTGCAATGCATAAGTTATATTTTACTGTGAGATACTATTAATTTAATCATGGTTGTGAAAGTTAGTCACCGTATACCCCAACTGGATATGCACATGCATAAACCATTCCATTTTTTCTCATAAAATTAGTTTGTAGGTACAATTCTAGCTGATGACTCATGATCAGGTCCTAACATATATTCTCCTAGGAAACATCATGATTATTAAAATGTTAGCGAGTATGACATCTGGGTAGAACATCTTTTTTATTATTATTCTTATTCTGAAATGCAGGAAGTGATTCTAACATCTTATGATTTTGAGATATTCAACCATATATATCATTTGCTGGTAAACACATTACTGTAAGACTAACATTTTTGTGATGATTATCAGTTAAGATTATAGTGAATATACATTTAGATAGTAGTGATTATCAGTTTAAAAAGTCTTATTCTAGACTGCACAAAGTGATTAACAGTTTAGATGGTTTAATGAATTAGTTTGTTCTTGCTTTTTTATAGAAATAAAGTAATGTTGAAACTGGTTTTGTATACTACTTTGTGGTTTTCATGCAAACTGCACATCCGTAAGATTTGAGATCTTACTTAAGTATTGAATTTTTGCAAATATATATGATATGTTAACGTGTGAAGTAATGATGGATCATTAATATTATGTAGACAAAAGGTACATGACTTCCTCTATGATTCCTTCTTTTGTTGCTGCTGTTAGCTATTCTAACTGCTTGCTATGACTGTAACTATATTTTTTTACAATAAAATGGAGAAAACATGGTTTGCAAGTCTCTGAAATTCTACATTCGATGATCAGTATGTAGAAAAGGGATCAGAGAAAGCATGGTTATGGTCTGCTTCTGTATAAACTTAACATGTTGTAAAAACATATGTGTATTTATTATTCTTTTAGAACAAGTTGTTTCATACATATAATAGTATATTTTTTTGATATCTATAGGTTGTTGATCTCCTGGTGCCTTATCAAAGGGGTGGAAAGATTGGCCTTTTTGATGGAGCTGGTGTAGGGAAGAAAGGATTTATTATGGAACTGATGATCAATAATATTGGAAAAGGTTGATATGAAAGAATCAGCAAGTGAGAAAAAGGAGTTCAATAAAATCCTACAAGTTGAAGATTGTGATGGGACTTGGGTTGATAATAATTAAGTGCAATCCTACATGGCATGAACCACCATCACAAGTTTTTAGTCTTTTTGCAATCGTTCATTAGTTGTAAATGGAGCTTATTTGTTTATTTGTATTGAGATAAATTTTATTTGAACATTAGACATGTTTCTTCTTTTGTGATTGTAATTCTTGTATAAGTAACATTTTGAATGACATTGATGTGGGGAATATTCTTTCTTTTATGATTATGATTCTTTATTATATATTTATATTGAAATATGATATATTGCTATTAAAAGATAATAATTTAAAAGACAACGGTTTAAAACTGTTATTGTTATCTATCACCCTCAAAGACAATGGTTAAAAATCATTCTCGTAGCCCCAAAAACGGTTGTAACTGGTAAAAAATGCTCTAAACAACAACGGTTTTAAATCGTTGTCTTTTCATTCAAAGACAACGGTTTAAAACCATTGCAAAACTGTTGTCTTTTCATTCAAAGACAACGGTTTAAAATCGTTGTTGTAGCCTCCACTTTTAACAACACTGCCAATTACAACGGTTTTAAAGACCTTACGACAACGGTTTTTAACCATTGTCTTTTAATGTTTTTGTTGTAGTGCCTCATGTCACTATCAACATCAAATACCAAATAGTAGACCATCAAAACAAATATCTACTAATAAATCATTAAAAAAACACATATCACAACATCTGATCTCACAATATCGACCAATCTCAAATCATCCTAAACATCAATGAAACTTGTTAATTTCTCAGTGACCAATTCTCATTATGGTCTACTATCAAGATATAGAAATATATCATCATCCTACCTAAGTTGTATGACTACTTAAGTCCAAAGGATATCCCTTGACTTCCTGATCGATAATTAACAACTCTCTAAGTGATAGAGATGTGATAAATCCAAAAGATATGAGTATAAAAAACTCTACTAATTCTATCCAAAAATATCCAATGAGTATGTTAAATCCCATCCTTCAGATACTCAAATATCCATAGTAAAGGAATGACAATGTAAAGTCCAAAGGGTCTTTCAACCTCCTACTGAAAGTCATCCCATCAGAGAATATAACCACAAATCTCATAATCATACTCGTACAAAGTCCACCGATAACTATTGATAAAAAGTTGAACACTCTGATCTAAAATATAAAGTTTAAGACCCTTAGTAAATGATTATGTGGTCAAGGTCTTGAGCTACTTTTGGAGACAATAATAGTTGAGTCGGCTAACCATTGTCTTAGAACACATTATACTACGAGTGCTCCAACTAAGGTTCAGGGACCTCGAGTGTCACGCCCCAGAGGAGTCTCTGTCCGAAGAAATTTCGGCAGCATCTCCCCTGTATGGCGGACAATCTGAAACTTTTCTACATGCACTATATACCTCAGCCACATGCGGCTGGAATAATAACAATAAAAGAAAACAAACACCACGCAGTTAATATCAAATTCAGCCTCTGGCTCAAAGCAGCCCACTCGGCTGTACCAAAACCAAAACACAAAACTGCTAGCCGGCTAGGCTTACACAACCAATAACAAATACAAAACACCACATAACAACATCAACACTCCAAAAACAAAACCGGAGTATAGAGCTAAACAAACTGATACATAAACAAACAAAACATACGTGAAACCGATATGTCTTCTGATGTGACGTGGGGACCAGCAGACAGGATGCTCCAAGCGACAATAACCTGGTACCTGAAAAATATAGTATCAACGGGGGTAAGTTCAACAACTCAGCGAATACCAATGGACATGAGTAGTAAGATATATCTAACAGCAACAAACATGGAATATAACTTCCTAATCATATATAGGGAATACGCAAAACTGAAAGGTAATCTGTACTCACCAGAACTCCTATCCGGACAAAAGGGTCGTCAAACCAAAAGTGTCAATAATCCTGAGGTCAAAAGTATGTATCCAACCAAAATGCACAACCAAATGCAGCAAACACAATCATAAAATATAAATGCATCAATGCATATGATGCTAATGATGCGTCTGGTCACCCCTGACGCTATCACACACAAATGGTGAGACCGAGTGGGTAGGGTCTGACAACCGTGCACTCTGTCGTCACTACTCCCGACGAGTGACCGAGTGGACGGGATCTTGTCGGAGTACTCCTGTCTGTGACCCCAAATCATAAATGGGGAGCTCAATGCTCTCATCTCCGTACAAGATGACGGGGAGGACATCTCTCTACCACGCTGAGTCACCGACCAACGGAGCCAAACAACCGGCTACTACTCTGCTACACTAAATGCCGTGAGCCAAACAGAGGCGGCTGGCTACCACTGGGTCATATAACCAGCAGCCAATGAGAACCGCCACACACACGATATACCACTAAACCATGAGTGGGGGTGTGCGCAGTATGTAATGGCGATGGGCTCAACCATAGTGGAGCCGATAACGCAAGATGCAATCATGATGCATGTCACTATGCATAACAAAAACTGATCAACATAACCATATCCATATATACAAAATGGGTACTGTAAAAGCGATGGTCACATACCAAAATCTATAGTACACAGGTCAGATAGAATATCAAAAAAACCTATATCCTGAACATAATAAGTATGGAATATCCTGATCAGCATAGAAAAATCCATACATACATAATATGGGTACCACAGTATCAGTAGGTCAATCCACGGATCTAGGGCATACAAGTCCTCTATGGTATAGCAACCTAGAACCTAAACATATCTCCTTCCATAACATATGTACTAACAATATGCACATATCAAGAATCAAGGTCTAGGTACACGAATCATATATGATGTACAAATAGAGATACACAAGTCAGGTATGGTATAAAAAACCTAGGTATCAGATAATCTAGATACACCTGCCAGAAATAAAAATCCAGAACCTAGTCCTAACCTCAGTAAAACATGGTATGTCACTTATTCTAGAAACTAAGATACTCATGGTAATACAGTACTCATGGCAATAAGTCACATGATATAAGCACGGATACGTCACAGGCGATAAACCTAACATGCTATGGATATCAAACAGTGACATACCAAAGACAAACATGTTCATTGTTTGTAGCTATAAAGTACTATGCATATCCAAATGACGATATCATAAAAGATAAGTCAAGAGGTACCCGCCTCCAATAAGAAAGGTCCAATCCAGTCAAATCCAACGTCGAGATGCCCGTCTCGTGTCAAAGTCCTTAATCCACGGCCCAAAAAGGTTGCTGCCAGAAAGGAAACGCTGCCAGAATCTACTTCTCGGCTCTTATCGAAAAATGTTGTCCACCAAACCAAATATCCTTAAGTTAGCAGCAAATCCTAGATCAATCACAACAATCAAATTTAGTTACGATTTACCCTAATCAACAATAACATAAACATAATCCACAATCCAACTCATACCAAATTCAACCCAACTTCGATCAGGGTATTGCTGTCGAGGAACCAATGGCTGCTATGAAGTTACCATAAACAATCCCAATTAGCACAATCAATTCTTACTATTATTAAACCCCAAAACACTACAACCTTACCTAAATCCGAAGCCTCAGCAGTGTTCCACTGTCGGACAATTTGCCTTTGCCAGAGATGGAAGAACCTCGCTGTGGGGAAAAGGCAGTGGCGTTGGTTGGTGGATCGGTGATCACCGAGTGCTGATCTCGGATTGCTCTATCAGAGATCAGTGTGGCAAAGCCCTTACCAGCGTAGGAAACAGAGGCTAGGCAGGCTTGGACACACGGTGCCGGAAAGATCAGTGAAAGGGCATCTGCCGAACAGAACTCAACAAATAGGACTGGTGGCGCCGAGGAGATAGGTGTCGTCGGAAACCCTAGATCGGAAAATACCTTAGGGAAACCACTAGTGTGTCCCCGTCGCCGGCTCGGGTGCTCGATGCTAAGTTCCCTGTGGCCGGCGGCACTTGGCAGAGGCGAAGAGAGTGACCGCCGGCACTAAGACAGAGAGGAACAGGAGGTTCCTCGGCGACAGAGGATAGGGAAGAAGAGGAGAAGATCGAGTTCAGGAGAGGAAACCGGCGCGAGGAAGAAGGAGACAAAGAACGGCGGAGAAGGAAGTTAGGGATTCTGTGTCGCGGGGAAAAAAATATCGGGAGAGGGAAGCAGCGTGGGAGAGGAGAAGAAAATAAAAAGAAAAGATATATAAAAGAAAAAGGAAATGATTTAAAGAAAATAAATATTTCCTCTTTAAAATATGGTAGCCCAAACAGGCCTTCCCGGATCCTATTTTTATTCCCGTACACTCGTACATACGGTCTCCGAAAAATTCCCAAAAAATCTCCAAAAATTCCGAAAAATTCTCTTATTAATATTTGCCATTTTTTCGGTATTTTACATTCTTCCCCACTAATAAAAATTTGGTCCCCAAATTTCGTTACCTACCATCAGCAAATACTAACAACAGGTAACGAGTATAAATGCTGAACGGTAAATAAAATCACTTATCTCAAATGAAAAATGGGGTATCGAGCTCGGATAGTATCCTCGAGCTCCCAAGTAACCTCCTCGTCCAAATGATACTGTCATCCGACTTTAACCAGTCGGATAGTCTTGTTCCGCAACTGACGCTCTTCCCGGTCTAGAATCCGTACCAGAACCTCCTCATAGGTAACGTCAGGCTGAATAGGAACTGAAATATCTGTCAACAAATCGGTCGAGTCGGATATATACCTCCTCAGCATAGACACATGGAATACGTCGTGAACACCTGACAGGAAAGATGGTAGTGTCAGACGATAAGCTACCGCTCCAATCCTCTCCAAGATCTTGAAAGGTCCAATGTATCGCGGAGCTAGCTTACCTTGGGGCCAAATCTCTTCACTCCTTTCGTGGGTGAAACTCGAAGAAATACATGGTTGCCAATAGAGAACGCTAGGGGTCTGCGTCTCCGATCAGCATAACACTTCTGGCGATCCTGTGCCTCTAACATTCTCCGTCAGATAGTACGGACCAACTCTGCGTCATGCTGAGCTCTATGAGGTCCCAACAACTGGGCCTCCCCAACCTCATCCCAGAGGATGGGTGTCCAAACAAGGCCTACTATATAACGCTTCAAACAACGTCATCCGGATAGCCAAAAGAAAGCTGTCGTTGTAGGCGAACTCTACAAATGGCAGATGGTCCTCCCAACTGCCTCCAAAATCCAACACACACAATCTCAGCAAATCCTCTAGAGTCTGAAAGGTCCGCTCTGACTGTCCATCTGTCTGCGGATGGAAAACTGTACTGTAACAGAGCTCAGTGCCAAAAGGCTGCTATAGACTATGCCAGAAATGAGACGTGAACTGAAGGCCTCTATCCGAAATAATAGTCAACGGAACATCACGTGATCTGATGATCTCCCGGCAAAATAGATCTACCAATCAATCCAGGAAATCAATCTTCCGGATCGCTAACGAGTGCCCGGATTTGGTTAATTGATCAACAATTACCCAAATCGCGTCATGGTCTCGTTATGTCCTCGGCAAACTCACCACAAAGTCCATAGTAATATGTTCTCATTTCCACTCGGAAATAGGAATCCGCTGAAATAAAACGGCAGGTCTCTGGTGCTCAGCCTTCACCTACGGACAGACAAGACATCTAGCTACGATACATACGGGTTTCGCCTGGGTGGATCACAAATCGAGAGCGGTGAGCCTCCTGAAGTAGCTCCTGTAAGACCGGATGAAATGGAGATACGCATAAGCGACCTCGGAAATATATAACCACTGCTTCATCTCGGTTAAACTCGGCCTGCTACCCGGAAACTATCTGGCTACAAAATAAACTGCAAATACGGATCAGCAGCCTAGGGCTCTCGGATCCTCGTCCTGATCAACGACTGAGCAACCATGGTATCCAGAGTACCCTGCTATGTCTGTCCTTACCCCTCAAGGCCCAACTCGGAGAAACCTTGAATCAAGTCTGTGACCACAACTCGGTGGCAAGCTAAAGTCCCTCTGAACTTCCTGCTAAGTGCATCGGCAACCACATTAGCTTTTCCCCATGTGTGATAGCTAATGGTACAATCAAAATCCTTCAGGAACTTCATCCACCTCCTCTGTCTGAGATTAGGTTCCTTCTAAGTAAAACAGATATTTGAGACTCTTAAGGTCAGTGAGAATCTCAAATGTAACGTCATATAAATAATGTCGTCAAATCTTCATGGCAAAAATAATGCCGACAAGCTTCAGATCATGTACAGGGTAGTTCTTCTCATGCTTCTTCAACCAACGAGAAGCATAGGAGACTACTCTATCGTGCTGCATCAAAACAGCGTCCAAACCCTGAATAGATGCGTCGGTGTAGAGGACAAATCCGTCCTCCCCAGAAGATGAAATCCAAAAATCGAAGCTGACACTAGTATCCGCTTCAGCTCCTAGAAGCTGGTCTTGCAATCCTCAGTCCAAGTAAACTTCACGCCTTTCATGGTCACGCGTGAAAGTAGCATAGTTATGCGGAAGAAACCCTCGACGAAAGGTCTGTAATATCCTGCGAGTCACAAAAGACTGCGGATCTCCTACACTGATTTCGGCTGCTCCTAACGGTAACAACCTCTATCTCCTGTGGAACCACGGTACACTCCTACTGGTGACCGTGTATCCCAAACATCATAACAAAAGGCAATCCAAACCAGCACTACTGATAATCACATATAGATGTTCTCGTCGAATCATCTCTAGATCTATGCAAAGGTAGTGTACGTGACTCACCTCGGACCCGAAATAGATCACCACATCGTCAACAAAGACAATGGAAACCAATCTAAACATCCTAGGAATACCCATATCATCGAGTCCATGATAACATCTAGGGCACCGTAAGCACTAATGGTAAAACCAAGACACATAATGTCTGTATCACAGACATTCCTAACAATAAGATCCTCAACAATAAACAGATCTAATCACCAACGATATATAATCATCAAAGAATAGAACCTCCAGTGTGAAAGCAATGCTCTATCACACGAAATACCACATAGGTGGGAGCAACGCTCTACCACAAACAATCCGTAATATATGGGAGCAATGCTCCACCACAAACAAACAATAATATGTGGGAGTTACACTCCACCACAAACGATCCATAACCTGTGGGAGCAACGCTCTATCATAAACAATACATAAGTGTCCAAGGCACCTAACTATCTAGCTAGAGACTGCACGAGATCTCTCTATCACAAATCACTGTGGGTAGCCTAGGGTATAACAACCCAGTAAGCAAATCAAATCTATAGTCAACTCTATCAACATCGTAGTGGGTCACCCGCTGATAAGAAAATGGGTTGACAAGGTAGTCCAACAAATGACATAATGCAGACACTCCACATCCTGCATTCAATATAAGTAGAATCCTCATGATACTACCAACAATACACCTGGCACACGTGCACACACAACATAGGTATAATCGACATAATCCTCCAATTATTGTACACTAAACATATACACAACTCAGGTATATTCAGTATAATACCTCCAACATCACATACCGTACACGTGTGCTTAAATCAACATAGGTATAATCGACAATATACCTCCAATAATACTCACCCTTTATATATACATACACCTTGAGTATGATCAACATAATACTTCCAATAAAGTCTAATTGACACAAGTGTATCCACAAATCAAATATAATCAACAAGATACCTCGAATATTACATCCAACACGTTTGCATCTAACATAACACCGATTTAATCAACATGATACCTTCCATAATACAATCAGCATAAGCTCAATGATGCAATCGGTCAATCTACCACAGGACTCCTACAACACATAACAATCATATCTACACACCACATAAATATGCATAATCAACATATTTTAAATCCAATCTACCACACAAACCCTACGCCACCTTCTAAGTTATCCTACAAGGTACTTACAGTCTAAATTTAAAGTATCCACAGAATAGGATAAATCAATCCTCTAAAGACTGACCAAACCAACAACGATATACGGCTAATTCAGTCTTTTCCCACGTCAGTAACAGTCATGTACTCCAATGTGCTCATAATATCCAACTAAGCACGAAAAATCAAAAGATTCGAACCTCTAAAAATAGAGTATAATTGTCCTCTACTGATCAAACCAACAAAACTAAATCAATCATCTTCTAACTAATCAAGAATACCTTAATCCTCCACAAGCAACTAAGGTATTTCAATACACGACTACCCAAATCAACAAGTGTAAATCAGACTTCTACTGACCAATCTAACAAGAGTAAACCAATATTTACTGATGAAATTAACTGAGGTAATATGGTATTCTACTAGCTAAGTCAGCATGAATATATAGATACTATTCACTATCCAGCTAATAATAGCAGAGGCTGGTATGTGCCTCGATCTTCTAATCAACTAATAATAACAGAAGCTAAAAACTACTGGTGTATGATATAATAAATCACCAGAAACTGTAACCCTTAACCTCTATCAAGGTCGATCATCATCAGTGGTTTACCTAATGCATAAAACGTATGATATATCAACTAGACAGGTCCTAGTAAAGAGTGCTAATACATGTCATAAACTGTAATACTCAACAGTACATATACTAACAGAAAGGTATATACTAACATACCTCCTATAGCTTGGAGATGTCCTGCTGCTGCCAGGTCCCAAAACCCGAAAAGTCACATCGAGAAGACCAAAACAGAAAATCCGAAACACCGGAAAAATAAGACTCGTAAGCCAATCTCTGATACCAAATAAATTGGTATCAGATAAATCTCGAAAATCCAAAACACATAGCAAGTATCGTAACCTGGCTCTGATACCACTAAATTGTCACGCCCCAGAGGAGTCTCTGTCGGAAGAAATTTCGGCAGCATCTCCCCTGTATGGCGGACAATCTGAAACTTTTCTACATGCACTATATACCTCAGCCACATGCGGCTGGAATAATAACAATAAAAGAAAACAAACACCACGCAGTTAATATCAAATTCAGCCTCTGGCTGACACAACCACGCAGTTAAAAATAAAGCAGCCCACTCGGCTGTACCAAAACACAAAACTGCTAGCCGGCTAGGCTTACACAACCAATAACAAATACAAAACACCACATAACAACATCAACACTCCAAAAACAAAACCGGAGTATAGAGCTAAACAAACTGATACATAAACAAACAAAACATACGTGAAACCGATATGTCTTCTGATGTGACGTGGGGACCAGCAGACAGGATGCTCCAAGCGACACCATAAATAACCTGGTACCTGAAAAATATAGTATCAACGGGGGTAAGTTCAACAACTCAGCGAATACCAATGGACATGAGTAGTAAGATATATCTAACAGCAACAAACATGGAATATAACTTCCTAATCATATATAGGGAATACGCAAAACTGAAAGGTAACTGAGGAAGCTGTACTCACCAGGAACTCCTATCCAGACAAAAATGGTCGTCAAACCAAAAGTGTCAATAATCCTGTATGCAGGTCAAAAGTATGTATCCAACCAAAATGCAGCAACCAAATGCAGCAAACACAATCATAAAAATATAAATGCATCAATGCATATGATGCTAATGATGCGTCCTGGTCACCCAGTCGATCATCTAACACACAAATGGTGAGACCGAGTGGGTAGGGCTTGACACCCTGCACTCTGTCGTCACTACTCTGACGAGTGACCGAGTGGAGCTGTCGGAGTACTCCCGTCCTGTGACCCCAAATCATAAATGGGGGAGCTCAATGCTCTCATCTCCCGGTACAAGATGACGGGGAGGACATCTCACCTGACCAACGGAGCCAAACAGAGTCCACCGTCTGCCGGCTACTACGCTGCTACACTAAATGCCAGCGGAGCCAAACAGAGCGGAACTGACTGCCGGCTACCACGCTGGGTCATATAACCAACGGAGCCAAACAGCAGAACCGCCACACACCTGCCTGATATACCACTAAACCATGAGTGGGGGTGTGTGCAGTACATGTAACTGGCGATGGGCTCAACCATAGTGGAGCCGACAATCGCACAGTATGCAATCATGATGCATGTCACTATGCATAACAAAAACTGATCAACATAACCATATCCATATATACAAAATGGGTACTGTAAAAGCGATGGTCACATACCAAAATCTATAGTACACAGGTCAGATAGAATATCAAAAAAACCTATATCCTGAACATAATAAGTATGGAATATCCTGATCAGCATAGAAAAATCCATACATACATAATATGGGTACCACAGTATCAGTAGGTCAATCCACGGATCTAGGGCATACAAGTCCTCTATGGTATAGCAACCTAGAACCTAAACATATCTCCTTCCATAACATATGTACTAACAATATGCACATATCAAGAATCAAGGTCTAGGTACACGAATCATATATGATGTACAAATAGAGATACACAAGTCAGGTATGGTATAAAAAACCTAGGTATCAGATAATCTAGATACACCTGCCAGAAATAAAAATCCAGAACCTAGTCCTAACCTCAGTAAAACATGGTATGTCACTTATTCTAGAAACTAAGATACTCATGGTAATACAGTACTCATGGCAATAAGTCACATGATATAAGCACGGATACGTCACAGGCGATAAACCTAACATGCTATGGATATCAAACAGTGACATACCAAAGACAAACATGTTCATTGTTTGCAGCTATAAAGTACTATGCATATCCAAATGACAATATCATAAAAGATAAGTCAAGAGGTACCCGCCTCCAATAAGAAAGGTCCAATCCAGTCAAATCCAACGTCGAGATGCCCGTCTCGTGTCAAAGTCCTTAATCCACGGCCCAAAAAGGTTGCTGCCAGAAAGGAAACGCTGCCAGAATCTACTTCTCGGCTCTTATCGAAAAATGTTGTCCACCAAACCAAATATCCTTAAGTTAGCAGCAAATCCTAGATCAATCACAACAATCAAATTTAGTTACGATTTACCCTAATCAACAATAACATAAACATAATCCACAATCCAACTCATACCAAATTCAACCCAACTTCGATCAGGGTATTGCTGTCGAGGAACCAATGGCTGCTATGAAGTTACCATAAACAATCCCAATTAGCACAATCAATTCTTACTATTATTAAACCCCAAAACACTACAACCTTACCTAAATCCGAAGCCTCAGCAGTGTTCCACTGTCGGACAATTTGCCTTTGCCAGAGATGGAAGAACCTCGCTGTGGGGAAAAGGCAGTGGCGTTGGTTGGTGGATCGGTGATCACCGAGTGCTGATCTCGGATTGCTCTATCAGAGATCAGTGTGGCAAAGCCCTTACCAGCGTAGGAAACAGAGGCTAGGCAGGCTTGGACACACGGTGCCGGAAAGATCAGTGAAAGGGCATCTGCCGAACAGAACTCAACAAATAGGACTGGTGGCGCCGAGGAGATAGGTGTCGTCGGAAACCCTAGATCGGAAAATACCTTAGGGAAACCACTAGTGTGTCCCCGTCGCCGGCTCGGGTGCTCGATGCTAAGTTCCCTGTGGCCGGCGGCACTTGGCAGAGGCGAAGAGAGTGACCGCCGGCACTAAGACAGAGAGGAACAGGAGGTTCCTCGGCGACAGAGGATAGGGAAGAAGAGGAGAAGATCGAGTTCAGGAGAGGAAACCGGCGCGAGGAAGAAGGAGACAAAGAACGGCGGAGAAGGAAGTTAGGGATTCTGTGTCGCGGGGAAAAAAATATCGGGAGAGGGAAGCAGCGTGGGAGAGGAGAAGAAAATAAAAAGAAAAGATATATAAAAGAAAAAGGAAATGATTTAAAGAAAATAAATATTTCCTCTTTAAAATAGGGTAGCCCAAACAGGCCTTCCCGGACCCTATTTTTATCCCCGTAAACTCGTCCATACGGTCTCCGAAAAATTTCCAAAAAATCTCCAAAAATTTCGAAAAATTCTCTTATTAATATTTGCCATTTTTTCGGTATTTTACATCTAGTGATAAGCCATGTACATAATAACAAAGGAGCTCTATCACTAGATAGTTGGTCGGTATAACTGTCAATCGACGCTTTGCTCCTCGAAGATCATCATCTTATATTTCCACTCAATAACAGTGGAATTTCATAGGTGTTAATCAACTAACACCCACCTCTTCTGCATTATTGTGAGTTGTATAACTCTAGGTATCATAAAGGTCATCTAACCATATCCGATCAGTCCATGAGTCAGGATCTCCCATGGAACAATGTTAGGAGAGTTGATTGTCCATCGCCTTATAAACTATTATACAACGATTCCTCCTTTTCTGGTTCAAGAACTCGTGATAAGATATACAGAAGGAGGTAGAGAAATACTATCTCTCTAGAGTATCTCAGAATCATCAACAAGAAATGCTCTGCTCCTATAAGTCACCTTCTGCATTTTACTTCACATGGTACCTGGTCATGTAAAGTATAAGCAGCAACCTTCATCCTTTCCACACTAGTACATATCATATATCTAAATGTACTCTCCAATTTATACATCCTATAATAGTTGTATCTCCAAGTGTTAAGCAACTAGCTCTACACTTTTCCACAGTATGTATCTTCTAGATTATCCTGCCAGGTACATATAGTCCATGGTCAAAGTCCCCATGGAATAGGATACATTGATCCTCTACAAACTAGTCGAGCCAACAATGGTATACAACTAATTCAGTCCATTCTATGTCTGTACAAGTCATGTACTCCAATGTACCTTCCAGGTTATCTAACCAAATACAAATAATCCAAAGGTCAGAATCTCCATGAAATAGAGTAAGTCAGTCCCCTACTGATCAAACTAATAAGAGTAAATCAGTCCTCTATTAACTGAACCAACAAGAATGAATCAGTCCTCTACTGACCAAACCAAGAAAAATGAATCAGTCCTCTACTGAACAAACCAACAAAATAAATTGGTCCTCTACTGACTGATCCAACACAAGTAAATTGATACTCTACTAACTGAGCCAACATGATATTTAGTAGATATTATCCACTAACCAACTAATAATAGCATAAACTAGTAATGCTAGTGATATGGTATTAGAAATCCCATGAGACTATAATCCCTAATCTCTAGAAGGAACTGATAGACCTAAACAGTGGTTGATCCAACACATGTCATACATGCTACAAATAACTAAACAATTGGTGCAAGTTGCAACAGAATCAAACCTGAGTTTTGATGTTGTCAAAGGTTCAAATTAAGTCTTGTTGTGATCTAACAAGTTAACTAAGTGTGCAGGTTGTTTAGTCATCCGAGAAAGACCTAGTTAGAGGCTAGGCAAGAAAAACCTTAGTAGATTGTGGTACCCAGGTAGAAAGACTAAGTGGGTCGAGAGGACCCAACACTTGGCAGTGAGATTGAGAGGTCTGAAGGATCGAAGATCGAGAGAAAGTCCTAGCGAGCCGATCAAGGCTAAGTGAAAAGTCCAAACAGATTTCGACAATCAATGTTTGGCAGGTAATTTGAGGTAAACAACTGGAGGAGCGATAGTGAAGTTGAGTTCCTGAAGGGAACAACCTAAGGTCGCTGATCCAACTGAAGAAATCAGGAAGACTTCTAAGTTGAGATCAAGACAGTTAAACTGTTTATTTTTTTACTCATGCATTAGATGTATTATTACTATACTAACATCTATTTTGTAGGATTATTGTCTAACACTATTTTATAGGTTCGGCATAATTGGTCAACCGATCCGGAGGATCGATCGATCTAACCGAAGGATCGGTCGACCGAACAAAGCTAACTTGGAGCAGGTATAATTCTAGACTAAAATAGAGTTCGATCAAAGTTTGATCGGTTGACCGAACCAGATCATCGATCGACCAAACCCTGATGATTCAGCACATTTCAGATTGATCAGAAGTAGAAGGAAAACATGCTAATCGGTTAACCAAACACATGGATCGGTCGATCGAACAATTATCTCATCAATGCAGCATTAAGTGCACATTGATAACCATGATTTTACTGTATTATTTTGATTCATATATGCATGGTTTGATGTTGAATTCATAGGTTTAAATCATGGTTACATCACATTTTATGTATTGTCTTTATTTTTGGACTTAATTGTAAATTATCTTATTTTTGGTGTTATTTAATGCTAATATTTGATTCTTATTTTGTAGGCATCAAAGGATCTTGGATTTGGATCTATTCGAACCGAATTTGTGCTCGAATCAGAGTAAGATCAAGCTGCGGAGCATTATGGACCGTTCATCGAAGATTGGACAGATATGAACCATCCAATAAAGATCTGGTCGATCCGACCTAAGGGAGAGTAGATCCAGACCCTTGATCAAGATCAACACCTTCGGATAGGATTTTAAGTGACTTTCCACCGTTGATCAAGCTCCAAATCAATTTCAATCGCCCGTTCAGATCTGGATCAGATTTAAAACAGAGAAGCTATAGTATCATTCTTCGTCGATCTCCATACCGCTGTTCTTCGCGTCGCACGAGTGCCACCGATGATTCTGACCGCGATTCTTTCTTCGATCATCCTATCAAGCTTCAACCTCGGTGGAGAGCTTCTCAGCTGTTTCATCCCGATCTTCTGTTGGGATTTTCAGGCCACAAAAACCTCTTTTCGCGTCGCGGAAACCCCGAATCTCCCTAACCAACGGATCCGTGCGAAGAATAAAATTTTTTGAAAAACTACGAGTACGAGTTTACCTAGATCTACACTTAGATCTACAAGGGAAAAAGGTTATACCTTTGAAGCGAAGCCCTTCACGTTCCCGCTCATCCAAATGGTGTCGGATCTCGAAGTTGTCAACATAGACAACTCTCTATATGTATCCACACAAACAACTCAATGGAGAGAGAGCCTTAGAGTGTGCTAGCACTTCAAAGGGTCTCGGCAATGGTAGAGGAGGAGAGGGAGAGGGAGAGCTTGAGGAAGAGAATGAAGTGAATGTGCCTTGAATCAAAAATTCATTCCATCCCCTCACAATAGTGGCCGGCCACTTACAAAAAGGTGTAACCCTCATTTCCACATTAAGTGCAATTAATGTGGAGCCATTAAAGTGAAGAATTGTAACCTCCATCAGGTGGAATCTCACTTAA
The DNA here is from genome assembly GCF_018446385.1 of Zingiber officinale. Lineage (NCBI taxonomy): Eukaryota > Viridiplantae > Streptophyta > Magnoliopsida > Zingiberales > Zingiberaceae > Zingiber > Zingiber officinale. Next base: position 58,952,197 of record NC_055995.1, on the reverse strand, counting down.
GTAACCATGATAATGTGGAGCATCATCATTGGTCCACATCTTGCCAACTCACTAATGATGTGGCAAAAAGTCAAGTCAAACTTGACTTTTCCTCTTCCTCACAAGTCAAGTCAAACTTGACTTAATCTCTCTCATGGTTGATCAAATCCAACCATTTAATTCAAGACAATTTAATATAATGAATCTATTCATTTAATTAAATTGATTCAATGAGTCATAATCTAAATTAGACTCATTGAACACATGAATCAACTTGAGTCCAACTCAATTAGCCCAATTAGGATTACTCTTAATCCAATTTGATTCATCAAATGAATCTAATCCTCTTGGTTCATCATATGAACCTAATCTCCATCTAATTGTCCTTAGTGTGTGACCCTATAGGTTCTTGTAACGTTGGCAATGCCCTAAACCCATTTAGGAGCATAAGTAATGAGCGGTATCTAGCAACACATCATTACTACCCAAGTTACAAGAATGTTGAGATCCAACATCACCTTGTGACTACTAATTGTGACTCCTCACAAAATATGACAAGTGTCCTTCTATCCTAAACATCTAGATTGATCAATGTGAGGCATAGACCGTGTCATCCTCTGATCAATCTAAATCCTGAACTCCAAGTAGACTCACTAAATCAAATGAGCTCAATATCTCATATTGACTCATTTTGTCGTGACCATGCACTTCGTGGTCTCACTCTATCAAGAATATCGATGTCTCTCCTGTCATATAGGAGGGATAGATCCCATCTACATCACTCACATCCCTCCGCATAATTTGTTACATACCCAGTAATCGCCTTTATAGTCCACCCAATTACGGGTGATGTTTGACGAAACCAAAGTACATAACTCCTTATGTAGGGAACAATGGTGACTTTAGGTCTTAGGACTAGTAGTCATACTAATAGCCACATGAGAAAGTATATGACACTCATATAACGATCCATGATACTTTCTCATGGCGGGTCATTCAGTATACATTTTCTAATGTATACCCATGTGTCAACTTGATATCTCTATATCCATGACTTGGGAGATCAAGTTATCGAGTTGACCTACATGCTAGTCTTATTGCATTAACATTGTCCCTGAATGTTAATACTCGACTAGGAATGATTAAGAGTAGTGTTCCCTATATCATCTCACTATCGGTTCAACTAACCGATTGATATAGGTGAGAACCTTCTACTCAAGGACGCTATTATACTTAGTTTATTTGGCACCAATACAAGTAAGTATAATAACCAAAACAAATGCCTTTTATTTATATAGAATATGATACAACAAGTCCATAATACAATCATCAAATGATTGGCTCTAGGGCTCTAGCTAACAATCTCCCACTAGCACTAGTGCCAATCAGTGTAGGCTCTAAGCCCCAATGACCTAGTGTGACCATCATGCTTCCTTTGTGCCAAAGCCTTGGTAAAGGGATCTGCGATGGTAGCCTCTGTGGGTACTCTGCAAATTTTCACATCTCCTCTCTCAATAATCTCTCGAATGAGATGGAAGCGCCGTAGTATGTGTTTGGTCCGTTGGTGTGAGTGAGGTTCCTTCGCCTGTGCTATAGCTCCATTGTTGTCACAATAGAGCTGAATAGGGTCAGCAATGCTAGGAACCACCCCAAGTTCAGTGACGAACTTGCGAATCCAAACTGCCTCCTTTGCTGCCTCTGATGCAGCAATATACTCGGCCATTGTCGTAGAATCAGCTATTGTGTCCTGCTTCGAACTCTTCCAGCTCACAACACCACCATTTATGCAAAACATGAACCCTGACTGCGATCGATAATCATCCTGGTCGGTCTGGAAGCTAGCATCACTGTAACCCTTTACAGCTAGCTCATCATCGCCTCCATATATCAAGAAATATTCTTTAGACCTTCTTAAGTACTTAAGAATTTTTTGACCGCTATCCAGTGACTTTCACCTGGATCTGACTGGTATCTGCTCGTCATGCTCAAAGCATACGAGACATCAGGTCGAGTACATAGCATGGCGTACATGATAGATCTTATGGCTGAAGCATAAGGGATCTGATCCATGCAGTCTCTCTCCTCTCTAGATGAGGAACCCTGAGTCTTCGAAAGACTCACGTCATGTGACATCAGCAGAAATCCCTTCTTGGAGTTCTGCATGGCAAACCGAAGGAGTATCTTGTCAATATATATACTCTGACTTAGGCCAAGCAATCTCTTAGATCTATCTCTATAGATCTGTATCCCTAGAATGCGGGATGCTTCACCTAAGTCCTTCATTGAGAAACATGTCCCTAGCCAAGTCTTGACAGACTGTAGCAAAGGGATGTCTTTCCCAATGAGCAGTATGTCATCCACAAACAATATGAGGAAGACAACTATGTCCCCTACAACCTTCTTGTAGACACAAGGTTCATCTTCATTCTTGATGAAACCAAACTGTTTGATTGCATCATCGAATCGAAGATTCCAGCTCTGAGAAGCTTGCTTTAGTCCATAAATGGACCTATGCAGCTTGCATACTCTGCTAGTATGCTTTGGATTTACAAAACCCTCAGGTTGTGTCATGTACACATCCTCGAGTATGTTTCCATTTAGAAACGCGGTTTTGACATCCATCTGCCAGATCTCGTAATCGTGGTAAGCTGCAATAGCAAGCATGATCCGAATGGACTTAAACATCACTACTGGTGAAAAGGTTTCATCATAGTCAATACCATGAATCTGCTTGAAACCTGTAACGACCACCCTCCTTACTACTACTCTAAGGGTGACCGCTACTGTTTCTACTAACTTCACGTAACCGGTACTACTTACTCTAATACTAGAGATACTTTAAACTATTGGGAACATATCAGAACATGCCTCCAAATAGCAGCATATGATTTCTTGACACTTTTTTTTTTTTTACAGAGTCAGACATGCAATTAAATAAGACCACAAGTAAGCATAGCATACGGACATATATAGCTTATATACTTCTACTGCCCAATCAAGTAAAACATGCCTACTGTACCTAAATAAGCATAGCTACTTGACTATTGATCATATGTAGAACATGCCTCCATATCTATTAAAGAATGTAGTGATTCATTTTGAGATTTTAAAACTACGGTACTTAAGTTTCAAGGCAACAACATAAAAAGGAAAATCTGTATTGCATGCTGCAATTGTAATGGGAAGAAAATTCCAGCAACTTTCAAATTTCCTACTTGCATACTACTGGTTACGCATCAGATTTCTGCTATACAAGATTCGCATGCATTTATAACAGATTTCAAAGAGACTCAACTTCAGCAATTACCAGTCCGAATTAAAATCAAGCAGTACCAAGAAACGTTTCAGCAATACAAGGTAACCAATCAATTTACTGAAATAAAACTTGCTGATCACGGAAACTGATCTTACTACAGAAATTCCATGCTATAATAGAATCTAAAGCAACTGAACATACCGTTTCACACTTCTAACTATGATTGCAAGCTGAGAATCAGATATGAACTTCTTATATAAAAAAATCAAACTCGGACAAACAACTAGCATGTCAACAAAGAAACTAGCTTGCATGGCAGTGACTAACAGAATTCTCGAAAACAAAACAATCCCAGCATTATTTAATCTGGACAGTCCGGCGGTAAGGAAGGAAACATCCAAGCCATAACAAATGAACAACCGAAACAAAGCCGAATACCGTTAAGGACACCTCTAATCAGCAAAACAGAAGGAGCAAGAATCTGTATTTCTCTAAATTCTCCTAATTATTTAAGAAGAAAACTAATTAAATTAATTTGCAGAAATTTCTTAGCAAGGTCCCAAGCTTCCATATCAGCCACCACACACACCATCGACGCCTCCTTGCCGCCTTCCTTTATATCACTTTAGCTTTTCCTTTATCTTTATCTACATCTGCAGTAGGAGGAAAGTAGTATCTATAAGGTAAAAGCTTAGTAAGTGCTATCTACTCACAAAAACTCGTTAAGAAATGCATGTGCATAAAAGAAAGCAGGAAATGCATATTCCACATGAAAGTAGCAACTAACACTAAATCATGCATCTCTAAAAGGAAACAATAGATTTAACTTGCCAACATTGCAACTTAGATGAAAGAAACTGTTCCATTTGTTCCCCAACTTATACTCTTATACTTTAAAATAATAATCAACTTCTCTTGGGCCCGGCATTGTACCACTTTGCGCGCATTCTTAATAAGAATCGAGGTAGCTAATCCCGAAACTTACTAAGATACTTCTAGGCCTTGTGCCTAGGGGCATCTTGGAGCCCATCCCTTGGACCTTGTGTCCGGTACATGCCCTTTAAAAGTAAAATACTTTTTTTATCTTTAAATACTTCTTATAATAAAATGCCTTGGCATTTATTTAAGCACTTAGTGTGCTTTGATTCTAAATTCTGGAATTCAGGATCAATTTGTGGCCTTGGTCTTGCTTTGCTTGTACTTCTCACATATATACATTATGCAAGAGATTCTAAAACCATATGCCACTGATATATATCTGTATATATTCAAAACAAAACTCAACAGTAATTAAAAGACTACGTGGTCATAGGAATAAATTTGGTAAGGCCCACGACAGCAACAGATTCCAAATAGCAAGCTTGTAAAACTAATTTATTTTTTGAATCTTAACAATTCTTTAATCATGCTGTGACTGGAAGGAAGCATAACTACTTAGACATGCTTGAAATATAAGGTAAATACATCTAAATAAGCATGTTGTAACAATCAAGGAAAACCATCAAAAATTCTGTCTGTGCTCTTAAAAAAAAACAACAAAAGGACTTGAACCAAAGCTCAAACCAAATTGCTAGAGCAAAGGTTGAAATCTAGACAATATGCTAGGATGAAGGGATGCTCTTGTTCATTACACAACAACAAAAATGCAAACAAAACCCCGAAAGCTACTCCTACCGCAGGTGAGAAGCACTTACTTTGGGTTCTTGGACTTACAACCGAAGAGAATGGGCTGCTAGGGTTCGGAGAAGTTGTTTCCTCAACGATCTCTTGGTATCTACTTGTTCTTCTCGACGAGGGGATCACGAAGGTGTGGAGATCTCGTCAGAAAAAGTCCTCGCCGGCCGCTGGAGACGAGCCCTAGAAGGTGCTGCGTTTTCGCCCGAGCAGGAGTCGGCGCCGTCGCGTGAGAAGAGGAGAAATTTCGAGAGAAAATTTTTAGGTTTTCCTCTCTTAACTTCACCTCTTTTTATAACCTAGGGTTATTTTATTAAATACTATACCTTAAATATTTGTCCGTTCTTTCCTTAATTAACAATAGCCGCTGGCACAGTTGGTTTGATGCGTTCTGCTTAAGGCGCGGCTCGCAGGTTCGAGTCTCGGCTGCAATTATTTTTTTCTTCCTATTTATTCTCTATTCATTAACTACTGCTTAAATATTATTCACTCCATATAAGGTTAACAAAATCGTGTAGCTCAGCTGGTTGGGCCGATTTTTGCTTGGGTCAGTCCGACCCGAGGTCGTGGGTTCGAACCTCGCCTTCAACGGTTTTTGTCAAACTTTCTTTCTTTTTTTTTTGTAAACATACTAAACGACTTCCAAAAATTACGTAAAAATACTCTAAAAATTTCCAAAAATCTCTAGAATATTTTAAAAGCATTTCCAAATATTTTTATGGACATTTGGAACTCGAAATAAGGAGAATTGTGTCGTTACAATTCCCCATACCTTATAAAAAGTTCGTCCTCGAACTTAGAATAGTTCTGGATATTTCTGTCTCATACTGTCCTCCCGCTCCCAAGTGACTTCCTCATGCTTCTGGTTCTGCCAGACGACCTTCACTAGTGGTACTTCTTTGCTTCTTAGTCTCTTGACTGCTCTGTCCACTATCTGTGTAGGTCTACTCTCATAACTAAGATCCTCTTGGATCTGTACTAACTGAGGCTCAATCACTTGGCTAGGGTCATGGAGGCACTTCTTTAACATGGAGACATGAAACACATTGTGTATTGCTGACATGTCTTGTGGTAAATTCAGCTTGTAAGATACTTTTCCAATCCTTTCTGTAATTGGATAGGGTCCTACATAGCGAGGACTTAATTTGCCCTTCTTGCCAAATCTCATCACTCCCTTCATAGGAGCAACCTTGAGAAAAACTGAATCTCCTACTTGAAATTCCAATGGCCTACGGCGTGTGTCAGCATAACTCTTCTGTCTACTCTAGGCAGTCTCAATTCTCTGTCTGATTTTCTGGATCGCCTGAGTGGTTTCTTCTATCAGCTTTGTCTGAATGCCCAGCTCTACTTCTATTTCCTTTCTTTCACCTGCTTCTTGCCAGCATATAGGTGATCTGCACTTTCTGCCATACAACGCCTCATATGGTGCTATCTTGATGGTAGCCTGATAGCTATTGTTGTAGGCAAACTGAGCTAAGCACAGATACTTGCACCAACTGCCTTTAAAATCTAGTGCACAAGCCCTGAGCATATCTTCTAGGATCTGGTTTACTCGCTCTGTCTGTCCATCACTCTGAGGATGGAAGGCTGTGCTGAACTTGAGTTTGGTGCCTAATGCATTCTGGACACACTCCCAAAAGTAAGAGGTGAAGCGTCCATCTCTATCAGAAACAATAGATTTGGGAATTCCATGAAGTCTGATCACCTCCTTAACATATAACTGTGCCAACTGCTCTATAGAGTGGGACACCTTGATGGCTAGAAAATGGTCAGACTTGGTCAATCTATCCACTATTACCCATATTGCATCATATCCATTCATAGTTCTTGGGAGACCTGTTATAAAGTCCATGGATATGTCTTCCCACTTCCACTCTGGTATTGAAAGAGGTTGTAGCATCCCTCCTGGTCTCTGGTGTTCTGCTTTGACTCTCTGGCATGTCAGGCAGGTACTGACATATTTTGCTACATCTCTTTTGAGTCCAGACCACCAGAACCTCTGTTTCAGATCTTGATACATCTTGGTGGAACCAGGATGCATAGAGTACGGTGTACTGTGAGCTTCTTCTAAAATTTTCTTTCTCAGCTCTTCATCATTGGGAACACAAAGGCAACTTCCCTGATAAAGAATTCCACTGTCTGATACTTGAAATTCAGAATTTTCTTCTTCTTGTATCCCTTGCTTGATCTTTTGGATATCTAGATCTTCACTTTGCTTCTTCTGTATATCCTCAAGTAGGGTTGACTCTAGAGTCAATGCAGAGAGTTGCCCATAAATAATTTCAAGTCCGAAATCTGACAACTCCTTCTGTAGTGGCAGGGCTAATGATGACAAGGACATTAGGGATGCACTGGATTTTCTACTTAGTGCATCTGCCACTTTATTAGCTTTACCTGGGTGGTAGAGGATTTCACAGTCATAATCTTTGACCAACTCTAGCCACCTGCGCTGTCTCATGTTTAAGTCCTTCTGAGTGAAGAAGTACTTAAGACTCTGATGGTCTTTGAAGATTCTGCACTGGACTCCATACAAGTAGTGTCGCCAGAGTTTCAGTGCAAAGACTACAGCTACCAGCTCTAGATTATGAGTGGGATAGTTCTTCTCGTAGTCTTTGAGTTGTCTGGAAGCATAAGCTATAACTTTTCCTTCCTGCATGAGTACAGCTCCTAAGCCCATCTTGGAAGCATCACTGTAGATGTCAAAACTCTTGTCACTCTCTAGAACAGTCAGTATGAGAGCACTGGTCAGTCTCTTCTTGAGTTCTTGAAAACTCTGTTCACATTTATCTGACCATTCAAACTTCTTGTTCTTCCTGGTGAGGGCTGTAAGTGAAGAGGCTATTCTGGAAAAGTCTTCCACGAATTTCCTGTAGTACCCAGCTAAACCAAGGAAGCTTCTGATCTCCCTGGCATTCTTGGGTCTCTTCCAGTTGCTAACCACTTCTACTTTGGCTGGATCCACTTGAATGCCTTCTTTAGAAACGATGTGACCTAGAAACGCCACCTGCTCCAACCAGAACTCGCACTTTGAGAATTTAGCATAGAGCTGCTTTTGTTGAAGGGTCTGCAGGACTATTCTCAAGTGCGTGTCATGCTCCTCTGAAGTTCTGGAATAGACTAGAATGTCGTCGATGAACACAATGACAAACTTGTCAAGGTATTCTCTGAACACTCTATTCATCAAGTCCATGAAGACTGCAGGTGCATTAGTCACACCAAAAGGCATGACTACGAATTCGTAGTGTCCGTATCAGGTTCTGGGTATATCACTCTCCTTCACTTTCAACTGATGGTACCCAGAGTGCAGATCTATCTTGGAGAACACTGTTGCCCTTTCAATTGATCAAATAAATCATCGATCCTGGGCAGTGGATACTTGTTCTTGATGGTCACTTGATTCAGAGCTCTATAATCTATGCACATCCGCATAGATCCATCCTTCTTCTTGACAAACAACACAGGAGCTCCCCATGGTGAGTGACTAGGGCGAATGAAGCCTTTGTCAAGCAGCTCCTGAAGTTGTTCTTGCAACTCTTTCAACTCTGCTGGAGACATACGGTATGGAGCTTTTGAAATTGGACCGGTACCAGGAACCAGTTCAAGCTCAAACTCCACTTCCCTATGGGGAGGTAGTCCAGGTAGCTCTTCTGGGAATACCTCTGGATACTCACAGACTACCCGAACTTCCTCTTGCTTGGGTCTTTCCTCTTCTTCTGTACTCACAATGGATATAAGAAAACCAGCACATCCTTTAGCTAACATCTGGTGAGCTGTGAGGGAAGAGAGGAATTTCTGGGTCTTCCTCTTTGGCACTCCTGTAAATTCAAAGGATGATTCACCTTCTGGACTAAAGATTACTTTCCTTCTGCGGTAGTCCACTGAAGCACTGTACTTGCTGAGGAAATCCATGCCAAAAATGATATCGAAATCCTGTATAGCGAGGATTACTAGGTTAACACATAGCTCTCGGTCTGAAATTCTGACTGGTACAGACCGAAGCCACTGACTGGATTCCATGACTTCCCCAGAAGGTAGGGTTGTCAGGAACCTGGAATTCATGCTTTCTATAGGTACCTATAATTCTTTGGCAAAAGGTATGGATACAAAAGAATGGGTCGCCCCAGTATCAAATAGTGCAGTAGCTATACGCTGGAAAATAACTACTTGACCTGTTACGACCGTGGAGGCACTAACAGCTTCCTCTTTAGTAAGGGAGAATACTCTGGCATTGGCTGGAACTGGTGGAGCTTCCAACCTTCCTTGACTGATCTGAGGTCCATCCAGAGTTGCAGGCATATAATGTAGTTGAGACTTGGCTCCATATTGTATTGGCTGTGGCTGAGGTGTTTTGAACTTGTTAGGACACGCTTTAGCCATGTGTCCTTCCTGACCACAAGAATAACATCCAGTCTTACCCAAAAGACAGGCTCCTGGATGTGTTCTCGAGCAGGGAGGGAAATTAGTCTGCTTGTTTTCCGGTCCTCCCTTCTGGTTACTCCCTGAATTCCACTGCTTTCTTTTAGTACCCTTGCCTTTCCAGTTCTGATTATTTAACTGGGATTTCTGACTTCCCCCAGTCTTGGTTTCTATCTTGATTGGCTTGTGCTGCTCTCGTTGTGCCTTCATGCTGTTCAGGTAATGCTCAGCTACTAAGGCTCTACTAACCAACTCTTCTCCAGTCAGGGGCTGATAAGCTCCACTACTCACATTAAGTGATATCACAGGCTTCAGCATTCTGAGCATTAGTCTAACTCGCTCCTTCTCTGTACTTACTAGTTCTGGGCAGAGACGAGCTAGCCTGTTGAATCTTTTAACTGCTTCCTCCACTGTTAGATCACCCTGTCTGAACTCCATAAACTCCTCGTAGTGCTTATTGGTGATCCTTTGGCGGAAGAACTCGTCGTAGAACTCTGTCTCAAAATCAATCCACCTCATCTGATTGACTGCCCTCTTGCTTTTGACTCTCTCCCACCACATGCGTGCGTCTCCAGTCAGGCAGAAGGAGGCACACTTGACCTTCTCGACTTCTGGCTAGTCAAGAAGCTCCATGGTGCTCTCCAATGTTTTGAACCAAGTCTGGACATCCCAGGGCTCAATCGTGCCTGAGAAGCTCTCTAGTTTCAATTTCAGCCACTGTATGAGGTAGGCTTCTTGTCTCTGGGATGCTGTGATGACTCCCTGGGTAGCTGGTGGAACCTCAGTTACCACTGGAGTCTCCACAGTTACTGTTGGAGGAGTGGGAGGGACTGGCTGCTGATTCGCCATCAGATTGACTATCACTTGCTGCTGCTCTGCCACTTGTCTCTGAAGTTGAGCAACAACTTCAGAGAGATTCGGTTCAGCTACTCTGGGCTCTTCATTCTCCTGTGCTCGGTCCCCAGTACGAGCGGTACGGGGACGTCCTCTTCTTGACATCTAGTTAAACAAATAAGAAGATTTGATAATTCTCTATCCTTTCTAAACATACACATATGTATATGAACAAGGAAATTTATCTTACTTTAGCACTTATAAACAATCACTCCATACTGCAATTAATAATAAAGGAAAGCAATAAAGAAAGAACTTAAATACTTTCTTACTTGAAGACGGCAAGGCTGATGCTGATGTGTGTGTGATGCTGGAGAATGGGAACTGCTCTGATACCAACTGTAACGACCACCCTCCTTACTACTACTCTAAGGGTGACCGCTACTGTTTCTACTAACTTCACGTAACTGGTACTACTTACTCTAATACTAGAGATACTTTAAACTATTGGGAACATATCAGAACATGCCTCCAAATAGCAGCATATGATTTCTTGACACTTTTTTTTTTTTTTACAGAGTCAGACATGCAATTAAATAAGACCACAAGTAAGCATAACATACGGACATATATAGCTTATATACTTCTACTGCCCAATCAAGTAAAACATGCCTACTGTACCTAAATAAGCATAGCTACTTGACTAATGATCATATGTAGAACATGCCTCCATATCTATTAAAGAATGTAGTGATTCATTCTGAGATTTTAAAACTACGGTACTTAAGTTTCAAGGCAACAACATAAAAAGGAAAATCTGTATTGCATGCTGCAATTGTAATGGGAAGAAAATTCCAGCAACTTTCAAATTTCCTACTTGCATACTACTGGTTACGCATCAGATTTCTGCTATACAAGATTCGCATGCATTTATAACAGATTTCAAAGAGACTCAACTTCAGCAATTACCAGTCCGAATTAAAATCAAGCAGTACCAAGAAACGTTTCAGCAATACAAGGTAACCAATCAATTTACTGAAATAAAACTTGCTGATCACGGAAACTGATCTTACTGCAGAAATTCCATGCTATAATAGAATCTAAAGCAACTGAACATACCGTTTCACTCTTCTAACTGTGATTGCAAGCTGAGAATCAGATATGAACTTCTTATATAAAAAAATCAAACTCGGACAAACAATGAGCATGTCAACAAAGAAACTAGCATGCATGGCAGTGACTAACAAAATTCTCGAAAACAAAACAATCCCAGCATTATTTAATCTGGACAGTCCGGCGGTAAGGAAGGAAACATCCAAGCCATAACAAATGAACAACCGAAACAAAGCCGAATACCATTAAGGACACCTCTAATCAGCAAAACAGAAGGAGCAAGAATCTGTATTTCTCTAAATTCTCCTAATTATTTAAGAAGAAAACTAATTAAATTAATTTGCAAAAATTTCTTAGCAAGGTCCCAAGCTTCCATATCAGACACCACACACACCATCGACGCCTCCTTGCCGCCTTCCTTTATATCACTTTAGCTTTTCCTTTATCTTTATCTACATCTGCAGTAGGAGGAAAGTAGTATCTATAAGCTAAAAGCTTAGTAAGTGCTATCTACTCACAAAAACTCGTTAAGAAATGCATGTGCATAAAAGAAAGCAGGAAATGCATATTCCACATGAAAGTAGCAACTAACACTAAATCATGCATCTCTAAAAGGAAACAATAGATTTAACTTGCCAACATTGCAACTTAGATGAAAGAAACTGTTCCATTTGTTCCCCAACTTATACTCTTATACTTTAAAATAATAATCAACTTCTCTTGGGCCCGGCATTGTACCACTTTACGCGCATTTTTAATAAGAATCGAGGTAGCTAATCCCGAAACTTACTAAGATACTTCTAGGCCTTGTGCCTAGGGGCATCTTGGAGCCCATCCCTTGGACCTTGTGTCCGGTACATGCCCTTTAAAAGTAAAATACTTTTTTTTATCTTTAAATACTTCTTATAATAAAATGCCTTGGCATTTATTTAAGCACTTAGTGTGCCTTGATTCTAAATTCTTGAATTCAGGATCAATTTGTGACCTTGGTCTTGCTTTGCTTGTACTTCTCACATATATACATTATGTAAGAGATTCTAAAACCATATGCCACTGATATATATCTGTATATATTCAAAACAAAACTCAACAATAATTAAAAGACTACGTGGTCATAGGAATAAATTTGGTCAGGCCCACGGCAGCAACAGATTCCAAATAGCAAGCTTGTAAAACTAATTTATTTTTTAAATCTTAACAATTCTTTAATCATGCCGTGACTGGAAGGAAGCATAACTACTTAGACATGCTTGAAATGTAAGGTAAATAAATCTAAATAAGCATGATGTAACAATCAAGGAAAACCATCAAAAATTATGTCTGTGCTCTTAAAAAAAAACAACAAAAGGACTTGAACCAAAGCTCAAACCGAATTGCTAGATCAAAGGTTGAAATCTAGACAATATGCTAGGATGAAGGGATGCTCTTGTTCATTACACAACAACAAAAATGCAAACAAAACCCCGAAAGCTACTCCTACCGCAGGTGAGAAGCACTTACTTTGGGTTCTTGGACTTACAACCGAAGAGAAAGGGCTGCTAGGGTTCGGAGAAGTTGTTTCCTCAACGATCTCTTGGTATCTACTTGTTCTTCTCGACGAGGGGATCACGAAGGTGTGGAGATCTCGTCGAAAAAAGTCCTCGCCGGCCGCTGGAGACGAGCCCTAGAAGGTGTTGCGTTTTCGCCCGAGCTGGAGTCGGCGCCGTCGCGTGAGAAGAGGAGAAATTTCGAGAGAAAATTTTTAGGTTTTCCTCTCTTAACTTAACCTCTTTTTATAACCTAGGGTTATTTTATTAAATACTATACCTTAAATATTTGTCCGTTCTTTCCTTAATTAACAATAGCCGTTGGCACAGTTGGTTGGCTGCGTTCTGCTTAAGGCGTGGCTCGCAGGTTCGAGTCTCGGCTGCAATTATTTTTTCTTCCTATTTATTCTCTATTCATTAACTACTTCTAAAATATTATTCACTCCATATAAGGTTAACAAAATCGTGTAGCTCAGTTGGTTAGGCTGATTTTTGCTTGGGTCAGTCCGACCCGAGGTCGTGGGTTCGAACCTCGCCTTCAACAGTTTTTGTCAAACTTTCTTTCTTTTTTTTTGTAAACATACTAAACGACTTCTAAAAATTACGTAAAAATACTCTAAAAATTTCCAAAAATCTCTAGAATATTTTAAAAGTATTTCCAAATATTTTTATGGACATTTGGAACTCGAAATAAGGAAAATTGGGTCGTTACAAAACCTTTAGCTACCAAGCGACCCTTATAGATAAGTTCATCCATGTCAGTCTTTCTCTTAAAGACCCACTTACACCCTATGGGTTTTACCCCTTCAGGTGGATCAACCAAAGTCCATACTTGGTTGGTGTACATGGATTCCATTTTGGATCTCATGGCTTCTAGCCATTTCTCAGAATCTGGTCTCATCACAGCTTCCTGATAGGTGATAGGCTCATCCTCTATGAGCACAATGTCATCATGGTCAGACAAGAGAAATGAGTATCTCTCAGGCTGACGACGTACCCTATCAGACCTGCGAAGAGGTATGTCTACTTGAACTGGTTGTTGTTCCTCAACTCTTTGTGGAACAACATCATCCATAACACTTTGTGGTTCCAGTTCAACTTCCATCGAGGCTTCAGTGCTAGGATCCGCATCTTGAACTTCTTCAAGATCGAATGTACTCCCACTAGTCTTTCTAGAAATAAAGTCTCTTTCTAGAAAGACTCCAGTCTTTGCCACAACTATCTTGTGCTGACTGGGAATGTAGAAGTAATATCCCTTAGTTTCCTTGGGATATCCTATAAAGTAGCACTTGGCGGATTTGGGTCCTAATTTATCTGAGACTTGACGTCTAACGTAGGCCTCACATCCCCAAATCCTCATGAAAGACACTTAGGCATCTCTCCCAGTCCATATCCTATATGGTGTCTTTATCACGGCCTTGGATGGAACTCGGTTGAGTATAAAAGCTGCAGTGTCTAGAGCATAGCCCTAAAGGAATGTCGGAAGATCTGTGTGACTCATCATAGATCGTACCATATCTAATAGGGTACGATTCCTCCTTTCGGATACACCATTCCACTGTGGTGTTCCAGGAGGAGTGAGTTGGGATAGAATCCCACACTCAGCTAGATAGTCACGAAACTCATGGCTAAGGTATTCTCCATCTCGATCTGATCGAAGTATCTTAATACTCTTGCCAAGCTGGTTCTGTACTTCATTCTTGAATTCTTTGAACTTTTCAAAGGATTCAGATTTATGTGTCATCAAGTACACATAACCATATGTACTGAAGTCATCAGTAAATGTGATGAAGTACCTATAACCGCCTCTAGCAGCGACATTGAAAGGGCCACATACATCACTATGTATAAGTCCTAACAAATCAGTCGCTTTTTTGCTGTGCCCACTAAAAGGAGTCTTGGTCATCTTGCCTAGTAGGCATGACTCGCACGTCTCATAAGATTCAAAATCAAATGAGTCCAGCAAACCATCCTTATGGAGCTGGGATAAGCGCTTGTCATTTATATGACCTAAGCGACAGTGCCAGAGATAGGTTTGGTTCAGGTCATTTGACTTGAACCTCTTAGTATTTATGTTATAGATAGGGCTTTCAAGGTCTAGAATATAGAGTCCGTTTATCAGAGGTGCACTACAATAGAACATATCATTTAAATAGACGGAACAACATTTGTTCTTTATTGTAAACGAGAAACCTTTCTTGTCCAAACAAGAAACTAATATAATGTTCTTAGTTAATGCAGGCACATAACAACAATCGACTAAATCTAGTACAAGCCCAGAGGGCAGAGATAGAAAGTAAGTCCCTACAGCAACAGCAGCAACCCGTGCTCCATTGTCTACTCGTAGGTCCACCTCGCCCTTTGTCAATGCCCTGCTATTTCTCAGTGCCTGCACATCAGTACAAATGTGAGAAGCACATCCAGTATCTAATACCCATGATGTAGAAATAGATAGATTGACTTCTATAACATATATACCTGAAGTGGAAGTCTCACTTCGCTTCTTCTTAAGATCCTCCAAGTATACCTTGCAGTTCCTCTTCCAGTTTGACCGCAGTGGAAGCAGGTAGCATCCTTGGCGACCCCTCCTTTAGGCTTCAGTGCCTTGCCTTTGCCCTTGGCTTGGGACTTTCCCTTGCCTTTGGGCTTGCCCTTGCCCTTATGTTTCTGAACCATCAGAACAGTGTTGGGCTTAGCCTTCTTAAGGTTCAGCTCAGCAGTTCTCAACATGCTAAGCAGCTCAGGCAGTGGCTTGTCAATCTCATTCATGTTGTAGTTTAGAACGAACTGACTATAGCTATCCGGCAAGGATTGCAAGATCAGGTCAGTGGCCAGCTCTTGGCCAAGTGGGAACCCCAACCTTTATAGGTTCTCTATGTACCCAATCATTTTGAGTACATATGGGCCTACAGGAGCCCCATCTGACATCTTGCACTGAAACAGTGCCCTTGAGATCTCAAATCTCTCATGCCTCGCTTGACCTTGATACAGTTGACAAAGATGTTCAACCATATCGTAAGCGCCCATTAACTCGTGTTGCTTCTGAAGCTCAGAGTTCATGGTCGTGAACATTAGACAAGACACATCTAATGCGTCATCTTGATGCTTCTTGAAAGCATCTCGGTCAACTCGCGGGGCAGTGGCAGGAGGAGCCTTCGGAATGGGCTGCTCCAGAACGTACAGTTTACGTTCTTGGGTGAGAACTATTCTCGAGTTCCTGTACCAGTCCAGGAAATTTGCTCCGTTGAGCTTGTCCTTCTCAAGAATAGATCGCAGGGAGAAAGTGTTCGTATTTGACATCATGGTTATCTACAACAGAAAAATACAGAAAATAAATATCATATTCTTTAAATCATTTAATTAGGCCTTTAATTAAATGATGCTCCCACTGAATTCTATAATTCATGTGGGACAAGATCCATATCATACTAACCCTTGAGTTAGCTTTGCCTAATATGCCCAAGACTTAGTATGATCGGTAGGTAACTAATTACCAATTACATCTTTATGCAACTCTTATTTATAAGATCAAAATCCGCATTTATATTAAAACTCGAGTTAGCTTTGGCTAATACGCCCAAGAGTTAATATAAACGTGATTTTGACCTATCTACCAACCATTGGATAATGCCTATAGTTAAACTCGATCCAATTGAGTTAACTAGTTACTCAATCTAATTGAGTTGTACTCACCCATGCGTTGATAGGCGGGACAAAGATTGTCCTTCCGTACCCTACCAAGATAGTATGTGTTGCTCTGCTTTGGCAGATTCAACAACAACATGCGATCGAGGTAGTGGTAGGTATCACGGCATGGTAAGCATTACGAGTTATCATGATTTAGATCTAATCTAAACGATGATGCGTATCATATACTCGATAGATCTAATCTAATCGAAGGGTGCATCATGTGCACGACTTAGATCTAATCTAATCGTTAGGCACTAATTAATTACTTAATTAACTAGCATGCATCACATACACACAAAAGCAATTAATTAAATAATTTTGTGATTATGTCATGGCCCTACTACAATCTTCTCAAGCAAATGAGAAGATCGAATGGTCAACCTAAGGTCAACAGCTTCTCAAGCGCCTTCCTTTTGCCCACCTTGTGTTGCTCGCGCCTTCCTCGTAACTCCGTCTTGAGTGGACCTTCCACCGCTTCAAAATTTACATTACATTTTGAAACTCGAGTTACATTCGAGTCTAAATCTAATTTACAACCAGAATATAAATAGGGAGGCACGACGCGCAGGTCGCGTATCAAATACAGCACACACAAACACATGACGGCACGCAGGCCGTATTATAAATTACAACACAAATCCAATCATATTGGGTCTTTTTGGGCCATGACTATCATAAAAATAATATATAATTCTAAATTAGATATTTTTCATAATTTTCTGTAATATTTCATAATTTTTACAATTTTTATGAGTAAATTTTTCCCGGCGGTCCCGATTAGCGATTTCGGGCGCAATCGCGGAGCAAATCCCCTTGCGGGGTTAGGGGCAGTACCCCTACCCGCGATCTAACCATCGCGAGTTGCTCCTAAGCAATCCTACAGTGCCTTAGCCCGCTGTCCCAAAAAGTTTTGGGTCGAAACATTGTCGTAACGAAAAAATCTTCTCGGTAGTCGAAGCCTACAAGTGTCTAAATACTTGTGCTTCGCTTCTACGAGAAAAATACCCTTTAAAACTATAAAAATCATGAAATTACAGAAATTCACAGAATGTTTATTTTTCATAAAAACCAAAATAAACTCGTACACGCCTTCGCACGTGGCTCTGATACCACTGTTGGGATTTTCGGGCCGCGAAAACCGCTTTTCGTGTCGCGGAAACCCCGAATCTCCCTAGCCAACGGATCCGTGCGAAGAATAAAATTTTTCAAAAAACTACGAGTACGAGTTTACCTAGATCTACACTTAGATCTACAAGGGAAAAAGGTTATACCTTTGAAGCGAAGCCCTTCGCCTTCCCGCTCGTCCAAATGGTGCCGGATCTCGAAGTTGTCAACGTAGACAACTCTCTATATGTATTCACACAAACAACTCAATGTTGAGAGAGCCTTAGAGTGTGCTAGCACTCCAAAGGGTCTCGGCAATGGTAGAGGAGGAGAGGGAGAGGGAGAGCTTGAGGAAGAGAATGAAGTGAATGTGCCTTGAATCAAAAATTCATTCCATCCCCTCACAATAGTGGCCGGCCACTTTCAAAAAGGTGCAACCCTCATTTCCACATTAAGTGCAATTAATGTAGAGCCATTAAAGTGAAGAATTGTAACCTCCATGAGGTGGCATCTCACTTAAGTAACCATGATGATGTGGAGCATCATTATTGGTCCACATCTTCCCAACTCACTAATGATGTGGCAAAAAGTCAAGTCAAACTTAACTTTTCCTCTTCCTCACAAGTCAAGTCAAACTTGACTTAATCTCTCTCATGGTTGATCTAATCCAACCATTTAATTCAAGCCAATTTAATATAATGAATCTAATTCATTTAATTAAATTGATTCAATGAGTCATAATCTAAATTAGACTCATTGAACACATGAATCAACTTGAGTCCAACTCAATTAGCCTAATTAGGATTACTCTTAATCCAATTTGATTCATCAAATGAATCTAATCCTCTTGGTTCATCATATGAACCTAATCTCCATCTAATTGTCCTTAGTGTGTGACCCTATAGGTTCTTGTAACGTTGGCAATGCCCTAAACCCATTTAGGAGCATAAGTAATGAGCGGTATCTAGCATCACATCATTACTACCCAAGTTACAAGAATGTTGAGATCCAACATCACCTTGTGACTACTAATTGTGACTCCTCACAAAATATGACAAGTGTCCTTCTCTCCTAGACATCTAGATTGATCAATGTGAGGCATAAACCGTGTCATCCTCTGATCAATCTAAATCCTGAACTCCAAGTAGACTCACTAAATCAAATGAGCTCAATATCTCATATTGACTCATTTGAGCATGGTCATGCACTTCGTGGTCTCACTCTATCAAGAATACCGATGTCTCTCCCGTCATATAGGAGGGATAGATTCCATCTACATCACTCACATCCCTCCGCATAATTTGTTACATACCTAGTAATCGCCTTTATAGTCCACCCAGTTACGGGTGACGTTTGACGAAACCAAAGTACATAACTCCTTATGTAGGGAACAATGGTGACTTCAGGTCTAAGAACTAGTAGTCATACTAATAGCCACATGAGAAAGTATATGACACTCATATAAAGATCCATGATACTTTCTCATGGCGGGTCATTCAGTATACATTCTCTAATGTATACACATGTGTCAACTTGATATCTCTATATCCATGACTTGTGAGATCAAGTCATTGAGTTGACCTACATGCTAGTCTTATTGCATTAACATTGTCCCTGAATGTTAATACTCGACTAGGAATGATTAAGAGTAGTGTTTCCTATATCATCTCACTATCGGTTCAACTATCCGATTGATATAGGTGAGAACCTTCAACTCAAGGACGCTATTATACTTAGTTTATTTGGCACGAATACAAGTAAGTATAATAACAAAATAAAATGCCTTTTATTTATATAGAATATGATACAACAAGTCTATAATACTATCATCAAATGATTGGCTCTAGGGCTCTAGCTAACATCTTCTAGAGCCATCGAAGGGTGTTCCCTCTGGTGGAATTTGGCTCTCGAATCTTCTCTGTTCTAGCACGATTTGGAGGTGTTCATCCAATCGGCGACTCCGATTCACATCAGTGACTATCGGGGATGATTCTCCAGTGTTCCTGAGCTCCATCCGACAGCATTCCATCATCCGCAGCTTCCATTCAGATCTAGAGATCAGATTTATAGATTTCGAGCCATTCTTGGGTTTAGGGTTGTTCTAGCTCATCGGAGGTGGTCCGCCGGCATTGTTGAGCATACCTTGAACTGAGACGTAGCTGAGGTTCTTCATTGAAGTCCAGAGTTGGGTGTTCTTGACTTTGGCACTCTTGAGTGACGACAAGAGTGTGAAGATTGATAGATTGGTTGTGAGAATGGACTGGTTTACCTTTTATTTCCTTTATTTAATGTTTTATAACTTGGCATAGATTTCTTTTATGTTTGTTATGTTTTTATGCAAGTAATTTAGCATTTCTTTGTTTGTTGAAGTTTAATTCATGTTTAGTAGTTGTAATTTCATTGATATAATTTAGTTTAATTCCTGTTTAATGCTTAGTTAATTGTTTAATGTTTAATTTCTAAGTTAGGGTTTTAATTGTGCTTTAGATCAGATTTAATTATGTATCGTTATTTCATATTTAGTTTAAGTGTGTTAACGATTTAATCAAAACGTAGGGTGATAATGCGTTATGGTTTGATTGTTGGCACCTAGTTAGAGTTTCTCTATGCATTAGATTAGTTCTTATTTTCTGTGCTTTTCATTTGTTAGATTTAGATCCAAAGCTTAAACCCCCATTTTCATGTTAAAAACCCCAAAAATAGGAATAAAATACAATCCTAGATTACATCCTACCGTGGGTTCCTCGAGGTTCAATCCTTGGCTCGTTATTACAACATGATTGTGTAGATAAAGGGTTCAGTGAATATACATTGTTAATTTGATTTATGAGTGTGACAGACTTGTTACCAAATTTTGGCGTCGTTGCCGAGGAAAATATGCAATGTTTGGTAATTTTAAGACTGTTTTTATTTTGGAAAACCTAGAAATTTTGTAGTTTTGATTGCTTTCATGATTATATATCCGTGTGTTTGCTTTTTTTTGTTCCTGAGTCTTCTGATTTTATTTGCTAGTGTTTCAATGTAAGAACAGGAAATTCTTTTTACCATGGATCCATATTATCATCATTTTAGAGATTGGAGTCAGAGTTATTATTATCAGCCTCAGACTGGGATTTATGCGCCTGAATATTAGTATGAGGATGTACAAGAACAATTTGCAGATTCAATATGGAAATGTAATGAAATTATGCAACAAATGAGTGAGCATCAAGAGCAACAATTTACGAGGATACAAAATATTCAGAGTCAGTTAGATCAAATTGCATCATCCATCAATCAGTTGCAAGCACAGAACTCCAGGAGAAAGATGGAAAGTAGTGATTCTGTCAGGCCTGACCCTACTTCCATTTATTCATAAGAATTTTCTAGTATTATTTGTGATGATGATGTAGTTGTTCAAATTTTTTATTCTACTAATAGTGTTGATTTAGATGATGTGAATGATGCAGGTATTAATGTAGAAGATTATTAAGTGTAGGGGAATGCTTACTGGAAGCAATACCCCAAGGATTACCTGAATTTGAGGATGTAAGTGTAGGGACTTGTGCTATGGAGCGAAGCACCCAAGAATTACTACATGAAGCTGAACATTCACCAGAACTAGAGTCTGAGCATTTACTTGATGAGGAAGAGGTAACAATCACCACTCCAGGTACCTTTCAACACGATAAGGTAAGTATTTCTTGTGATTTTTGAGAAAATTCCATAAAGGTACCAATTGTTGATTTTATTAGATGTGAATCAATTCATGATAAATTTTCTACCCACACTAATATTCTCCTATTTTTTTCTTATTCCGTATGTGTGTGGGATGTGTTTCCTTTTAATGATGTTGTAGGAGAACATAAACTTCCGAAGTGGGTGCTTAAACTGAACCGACTTAGACCTCCAGAAAGAATTTTGGAAGGAAAAATGATTAATAAGAAGAATTTGAGTGGAACCACAATTACTCCACTATCGGGGTGGCTTCTTCATTTGAACCTTCATCAACCACCGGGAATTAAAGGGGAGTTGATTTTAATTTAGCTTTCTTTTGCATTTTAATTCATGTCTTGTTAATAAATTCTTTATACGTTTCTTTAGTTGCATACTTTGCAATTGCATTTTGTTTTTACATTTTGCATTTTATTTCCACATTTGCTTTCATACTTTGCATTTTGTTTAGTACATGACATGTCATTTGAATAAAATTCTCCATGAATTTTTCTAGTGATAATTTTAAGATGTTAAAGGTCTCTTAAATTTGATCATCAATTTTAGGTCATGTGACATGATTGGATACTCTACGTACATGATTTTGGTTAAAATGGTAGTGGATTCCATGTTGATCAATTTAGCTTGATTACATGAAAATACCTAGAGAGGACCACTTTAAGCCTATACACTATTATTTTATCCTTATATGGCATGCACTTACAACCATTGAAACTCTATAACTTGCTTAATTTCTTTTCAAAGTCACAATAGCATATGTGTGCATGGAAATGAAGGATTTTTGTCATTTTTGTTCCATCATGATTTCCCATTTCTTTCTCTACAATTTTCTTGAAACATTCTTATCTAGCATTCTAATTCTTAATTCTCTTTGCTTGTCATATTACTTTTATTTCGTTGAGAGTTTTGGATTAATTGCTTGATGAGTTAGCTTGACTAGATGAACAAAGAATTAAGTGTGGGGGAGAATTGTATATGCTTAAGATTCTTGAGGTTTCTTACTTTAAATGGTTTGGAAATTCTGAAATTGAGAATCCAAGTTGATGGATACATTGTTTGAAGTTTTGAAATGCTGGAATCTAAACATTCTTTTGGTGTTGCTGCCATGAGGTGTGCTATAACCTTTAAGAAGAATGTGTTTAACAATAGGAATGAAGATTAGCATTGCTACTGTACTATTTTCAGAACAAGCAATTGCTGTAACAGAAACTATAAATTGCTAAGCTGTAGAATCATTACTGCATTTAGTCCTAACCTTGCTATTACAATTCTACACAACAACAATTCTGAACCCAGCAATGGCTTGTTCTGAAAAGAAGTTGTCTGCTATTAAATTTCAGCAATTTTGTTTGCTAAACTTTGCTTGTTATAAACAGTTACAAGATCCTGAAATCTGAAGTGGAAGAGGTTTATTGAGAAAGACAGAAAATTACAAAATGCAGTAATGAGAATCTACAAAAAATTGAGGTTGTAGTAATATGTAAATGAAGAGCATAGTGTCAATGTTGTGTCAAAGATGCATGCTCTTTTCAACCAGCAGCAACATGAAGTTTAACCTCTATCATTTCAGTGACAAAGTGTGGTTTTCTTTTAAAGGAAGCTTTGCCCTCTCGTTAACAATTAGAAGTGATGAAGTGCAAAAATGTAATGGTGTAAAATTTTCTCTTATCAGGAGCAAGAAACTGAAACTGTAACACAAAGGAAAGGCTGTGGAAATCTGCAGAATTGTAGTGCAGAGTTGAAAAATCTGTATCAATTTTGTATCAAGATTTGGAAGCAATATCCAAATGAGTGGAAGCTTAATTGAAATCTAAGAGTATGTTTGAAACAAATGGTATGCGTACCTTTCATGGCATGTGCAAGATAAGGAAGGATGACTTCAGAAACTCATTCTAGACATAAAAATAATGCCAGAAAAGTGAACTTCTGTAGTTATTGAATATGATCACAATGGACTTTAATGGGGAATTCATTTGGTGATTATTATTCCATTTATGAAGTACTTGAACATAGTATCTTTTGCTAGGGAAAGTTGAAGGAAAGGGCAGCGATTGGTATTTTTAACAGTGGTGAAAATGCTTAAAATCGAATTCAGTTTACATGTGTATCAAGTGTGTGTAACTTTTTCATTGTAAGCCTTTAAAGCTTTGGGAATTCGTTGAAACTTTTGAATTCCTAGCAGAAATTTGTGTTTAATTCCTTTCCATACTCTACAAATTTGTTGGATAGAATGCTGATAGCATTAAAGTGCAGAATTGTGAAGTTGCAGTCAGCTATTTATTGATGCACTAAAGCTGGAACAAGATGGAAATTAAGCTATCTTTTGACTTAAATGATTGTTAAGTTCTTTGTGAATAAATTGTTGAAGCTTGAAGTGAGAAAGCAACGACATTAGGTTAGGATACTAAGTTAAAAAGCTGAAATTCAGAATTCTGAGAGATAAATGCAGAACTATTAAATGCTGTGAAGTTGAAGTTGAGAGCTATTGGAGTATCAAAAAGTCAGGAATGATATCAAGGAGAAGAAAAGCTTACATGAAGCTTTGTAATGTGAAGAAACAAATGGAATGTTGGCGTCAATAGCTTCTAACAAGATTCATTTTAACACTGCAAAGATGGAATGGCTATGACACTGGATAGTAATTGGAAAGCTAAAATTGGTTGAATGATAAGAATGAGAGAAGACAGTAATGTTGAGAAGTGATGTTCAATCCAAGAAATGGAATGTCAGATCGGGATTAGAACAAATGAAATTAGAAGGAAATGTTTGCTGCAAGGATAGGAATGAACATAGTGCAGAATTCAGAAATGCAGAAACAACAGCACAAGAGATATGGCGGTTGTGTGCCAAATTAGGAAATGGATTGTGACCATTTGGAGATGTTGAAACTTGTAAGTTTCTCAATTATGCAATGTAAAGGGCCATAAGAAATAAGATGAAGAAGTATTGAGATTTGTTGTGATTGAACAAAGCAAGTTGATACAAAGTCAAAACTCTCTATAAGGATCCAGAATGTTGCTACTGTCGTTGCATGAAACTTGTTTGGTTCCCCACCTATATAGCATGAACATATCCTTCAAGCTATCTGATATCAAATAAGATTCCGGAATTCAACCGTGCATTCTGAATTTGTTCTATAGAGGTGTTTTCCTCAGCATTGACATTCTGTCTTCCGAATTCAGATTTTGTTTTTGAATTGGCTTATTTTTTGAAGTTGCTGAACAGCTGAAATGATTTTGCGTGTTTACCCAATTGTATCCAATAGCAAACCAGAGTGATGAGCTCAAAACTAAAACTGAAGCCAATTCTGCAGTTGGTCAAGTTGGTGTCAATATCTGTGGACAGCCTTCACATCAAACTAAGCTATGGAATTCTGTTTTTATCCTTGCAAAGATGCTGTGAAGAAGTTTGGAGATGAAAATTGAATCCCTAGAAACTGACCAAGAACTGAATTACGGAAGCTGTTGAAGATTGCAGCAGTGGACTTTTACAGCAACAAGGAGCTTGGAATTATGAATCACTGCCAGTTTGTGCTGAGCTTCCTATCAAGAATTGAATCAACACCAAATTGCATTTGCTGTGGAAATTAGAATTTGACTCCTATAAAGTCTCATTGCCAGATTTAAATGTGCAAGAAACAAAAGTTATGAAAACTTTGGAAAACTGCAAGATGAAATTTATTGCTGCATTACTTCTATCACCCACTATTCTGCAACAGATTGCTGAGCTGAATTTTATACTTAACTGTACATCTGAAAATATGTACTCTGAAAAACTATGAGTTGTAGAAATAGGTTTAAATTGCTAGTTTTGAAGCTGTTTTGATTGAAGCTGAATTCTGTGAACAAGACTGCTAAAGGTGTTCAATGATGATCAATTTGGTTTTCTACCAATACAATAGAATTGCACATCTATGGCCGAGTGGAATTGAGTGTTAGTTGTAAAAGCAAGAGAAGAAAAAGGTTTTGATTTATGGAACTCATATTGCTTTAATTCTGAAACTGAAAACTGAGTTACAAATTTCAGAATTCAGTAGTGGATTCTGACTTTGATTTGTGAAGCTATCGATCTTTGATTATTATTTGATGCTCTACCTTTTTCAAGTCTTTCATGTGCAAAATTTTGAGGCTACAAGAAATTGAAATTCTGTTATTAAACTTGGGAAACATCTAGCTGAAATCAGATTTCCGGAGTTTGCGCATTATCTGTAATTTTGTGAGACAATAACCTATGAAACTTGATTTCAAAGATGGACGAAGCTGAAGAATTTGAAGTGAGTAGGATGCAAGGAGGTGCACAGCAGAAGTTGCAACAGAATTCAGAATAGAATCATGTTATGCTATTAAGTTCTTGAAACCTCTTTGTACTCGAATGCTATAGTGTGTTGCAATTTCATAAATGGTTTCTGAAATTCTGTTCGGAAATCTGCTGCTGATTTTAGAATTGCAGCTGGTTTTAGATTTTGTTGCTGGAAATAATTACATTGAATGCTATGATCCAAGTTACTTTTCATTTTTCTGATCAATGGGATTTCAAGTGGAAATGTTATAAGATATCACTCTATGCTTAACCATCCATGATTTGAATTGATGTCACCTGGAGTTGTGAATTTTGAACTAAAGTTCAGTAACCGAGATGGAACTACATTCTGGATTCAGAAATTTAGAGATCTACAGACCCAACTGTGATACACAAGCTGACAACCTAAGTTGATATTCTTAATAGGATTTTGATACTTTGGTTGTAACACCCCAAATTTCATTATTTGGAGTTCTAAAATTGCTTATAAATATTTAGAAATGCTTTAGGAATATTCTAGAGATTTTTCATAATTTTTAGAGTATTTTTATGAAATTTTCGGAGTTCGTTTGGTATTTTTACCAAAAGAAAAAAGTTGCAAAAAAAAAGAGGTCCGACCGAGGTTCGAACCTGCGACCTCCGACCCGATCCAAGACTTAAGTGAAGCACGATAGCCAAGCGCTCAAGCAGGTGTTTCATGATCAAAGTGATGGCAAAATAAATTTAAGTAATAATCAAAACCGAGAATACCCATTGGTATAAAAAGGAATCGGGTTATTTCCTCACGACCAAAACCCTCTCATCCTCTCCTCTCTCGCGTGCGACGGCGCTGCTCGGGCGAAATGAAGCCGAAGCTAGGGCTTCATCTCCGGCGGCCGACCAAGGGATAATTCCATGAGCTCTTCACAGATTCAAGACCCTCTTGTCGAGGAGAACCCGTAGGCACGAAGAAGAGGCTGAGATTTCAAGCCTCTGAAACCCTAGAAGCTTCCCTTCTCGGCTGTAAGTTCAAGAACACATAGGTAAGTGCTCTCGCCAGCAGTAGGAGTAGTTTTCGGATCTTTGTTTCCTTCTTTAGTTTGAGTTTTTTTTCAACAGACAATTAATAGAAGTCTAATTCCAATAAGTTTAGACTTTCTTTTGTTATTTATGGGGTACGACCCACCCCTTACCCTTAGCACGTTAGTTGAGTTTTCTTGCTTCTGGATTGTGCATGTTAGTATTTCAGTTTTTAGTTTTGTTACTGATTTAGGGAGCATAAACAGCCTGTGTTTTAAGTATACCATGTTGGTTTGCTCTGTTACTGCAATGAATAAGAATAGCTTTATTTGAACCATTCCGTTTAGACCCTTTCTGCTTTCCAATTAGCATGGACAACCTTACCTACGCTCCAGCATGCAGTTTTAGATGTTCCTTTAGCATCCCAGTTTGCTTGTTTTTAGTTCGTGTTGAGTGATTGAGCATGAACAGATCACATATTTGAGTAGTTATAAGTAAGAAAAGACTAAGGATTTAATTTAATCCCAAATTCCAGAATTTGAGATCAAACATACACCAAGTATTTGAAGAAATGTCGAGGCACTTCATTTTAGGAGTATTTAAAGATAATATGTATTTTATTTGAAAAGGCTAGTACCCGACTTCTGAGGTTGTCGTTAAATAAATCCAGGTGACCAATTCCAAGGTCTTGGCCCTGGTAAGACCAAGGTCTTTACTCTCGTAGGACTGGTGGCTCGCTACCTCAGTTTCTATTAGGGAGCACGCAATGGTACTAAGCCTGGGCCTAAGAGATTATTATTTTGAAGTATATGAGTATAAGTTGGGGAATAAATGAAATAAGCTTCACATAGGTTTAAAAACCAGCAAGTTTAGCTCTTTTATTCTAGCATACTGTTTAGACTTTCTTACTGCTATTTGCAAGCATGAGCAGCCTTACATGTTTAGCATTTCAGTCTGTTTTGATTCCTCTGTTAGCTTGACAGGTATGACAAGCCAGTCCTTTAGCTTTGCAGTATTGATTTCTTTGATTTCGGTTCCTTTGCTATTAGATGAGCATAAGCAGCTTTTCTTTTAAAGTATTCAGTTTCTAGATTCCCTTTTGTACACATGCATATCCGAGTTTTGCGAGTTAGATAGCACTTACTAAGCATCCGCTTATAGTTGCATTTCCTCTTACTGTAGATAAAGGAAAAGGAAAGCTACAGTGAAGGAAGGCGATAAGGAGGTGTGGGATGGATGTGTGATGTCTGGACTATGGAAGCCTTGGGACCTTGCTAAAGAATTTATTAAGATTAATTCCTTATTTAAGTTGATAAGAAAATTTTGGAATCATATTTTCTATTTCGTGTTGTTAGGGGATTCATTGATGGGTTAACTATTTTCCTTATTGTTAGCTAAGGTTGCCTGGAAATTTTGATATGATACAGTCATTACACTTGGATTGCATGCATTAGTTGCTGTAAGTTACATGTTACGTTCTTATTTTCCGGAGCAGTTAAAGGGGGTTAAGTGTTACTATCTTTAGAGTAAGCAATATCAGTTAAGTAGAATGAGTAGTTAAGTAGCGTCCACCCTTAGAGAGTAATAGTAAGGAGGGTGGTCGCCACAGGCTGGTATCAGAGCAGTCCCCATTCTCCAGTATCACACACACATCAGCATCAGCCTTGCCATCTTCAAGTAAGAAAGTACTTAATTTTTTGTATTTATTATGTCTTTCCTTATTAATTGCAGTATAGAGAAATCCTTAGAAGTATTTGCTTATATGTGTTTAAGTATGATAAAAGTTCTTGTTTTTGTTTCCTTTCTATGTTTATATATATATATATATATATATATATATATATATATATATATATGTCTAGAGAGTAGAGGGACGATTTCAAGTTTTCTCTCTCTGCATGACTAGAAGGCAAGAAGAGGGTGCCCCCGTACCGCTTGTACTGTGGACCGAGCTCAGGAGAACGAAGAGCCCAAAACAACTGAGCCTAATCTCTCTAAAGTTTTTGCTCAACTCCAGAGACAAGTAGCAGAGCAGCAACAAGTAATCACCAATCTGATGGCAAATCAGCAGCCAGTTCCTCCTCCTCCCCCAACTATCAATGTGGAGACCCCAGTGGTGGCTGAGGTTCCACCAGCTATCCTAGAAGGCGCCACGGCACCTAAACGACAAGAAGCATACCTGATACAGTGGCTGAAGTTGAAGCCAGAAAGTTTCTCAGACACGACTGAGCCATGGGATGCCTAGGCTTGGTTCACGACACTGGAGAGCACAATGGAGCTTCTTGATGGGTCAGAAGTCGAGAAAGTCAAGGGTGCCTCCTTCTGCCTATCTGGAGATGCTCATATGTGGTGGGAGAGAGTTAAGAGCAAGAGAGCAACCAACCAGATGAGCTAGGTTAACTTTGAGACAGAGTTTTACGAAGAATTCTTCTGCCAACGGATCACCAATAAACATTATGAGGAGTTTATAGAATTCAGACAAGGTGACCTACCAGTAGAAGAAGCAGTCAAAAGATTCAACAGGCTAGCTCGGCTCTGCCCAGAGTTAGTGAGTGCAGAGAAGGAACGAGTCAGACTGATGCTCCGAAAGCTGAGACCAGAAATAGCACTTAATGTGAGTAGTGGAACTCACTGGCCACAGACTGGTGAAGAGCTGGTCAGTAGAACATTAGTCGCTAAGCACTATTTGAACAGCATCAAGGCACAACAAAAGGAAGTCAGGGAGTCAGAAACCCCAGGCCAATCAAGATAGAGGACAAGACAGCAGGGAGTCAGAAACCCCAGGCAAGTAAGCAGAACTGGAAGGGCAAGGATAACAAAAGGAAATGATGGAATACAGGAGGCAGCCAAAAGGGAGGTCCAGTAGACAAGCAGGCCAAGTTCCCTCCCTGCCCTAAATGTGGGAGACTACATCCAGGAGCCTATCTTTTGGGTATGACTGGATGTTATTCGTGTGGTCAAGAAGGACACCTGGCTAAGGCATGTCCTAACAAGCTCAAAGCACCTCAGCAACAGGCAGAGCCATACGGGAGCAAGCCTCAGGTACACTACATGTCTGCAACTCTGGACAGACCTCAGCTCAGTCAAGGAAGGTTGGAACCCCCACTAATTCCAGCTAGTGCCAGAGTATTCTCCCTCACTAAAGAGGAGGTTGCTAGTGCCTCCACGGTCGTAACAGGTCAAGTAGTTATTTTTCAGCATTTAACTACTGCACTATTTGATACTGGGGTGACCCATTCCTTTATATCAGTACCCTTTGCCAAAGAATTTAAGGTGCCTACAGAGAGCATGAACTCCAAGTTCTTGACAACCCAACCAGTGGCTTCGGGCTGTACCAGTCAGAATTTCAGACCGAGAGCTATATGTTAATTTAGTAGTCCTTGCGATGCAGGATTTCGACGTTATTCTGGATATGGATTTCCTCAGCAAGTACAGTGGTTCGGTGGACTGCCACAGAAGGAAAGTGATTTTCAGACCAGAAGGTGAACCATCCTTTGACTTCACGGGAGTCCCAAAGAGAAAGACCCAGAAATTCCTCTCTTCTCTAACAGCTCACCAGATGTTAGCTAAAGGGTGTGCTAGTTTTCTTGCATACATTGTGAATGCAGAAGAAAAGAAGGGACTCAAGAAGGAGGATGTTCGGGTAGTTTGTGAGTATCTAGAGGTATTTCCAGAAAAGCTACCTGGACTACCTCCTAACAGAGAAGTGGAGTTCGAAATTGAGTTGGTTCCTAGTACCGGTTCAATTTCAAAAGCTCCGTACCGAATGTCTCCAGCAGAGCTGAAAGAGCTACAAGAACAACTCCAGGAGCTGCTTGACAAAGGTTTCATCTGCCCTAGTCATTCACCATGGGGAGCTCCAGTGTTATTCGTTAAAAAGAAAGATGGATCTATTCGGATGTGCATAGACTATAGAGCGCTGAACAAAGTAACAGTTAAGAACAAGTACCCTCTTCCCAGAATAGATGATCTATTTGATCAGCTAAAGGGGGCAACAGTGTTCTCTAAGATTGACCTGCGCTCTGGGTACCATCAGTTTAAAGTAAAAGAAAGTGATATACCCAGAACAGCTTTCAGGACCAGATATGGACACTACGAGTTTGTGGTCATGACGTTTGGTGTCTCTAATGCGCCTGCAGTCTTCATGGACTTAATGAACAGAGTGATCAGAGAATACCTTGACAAATTTGTCATCGTGTTCATCGACGACATTCTGATCTATTCGAGAACCCCAGAGGAGCATGACACGCACTTGAGAATCGTACTGCAGACCTTACAACAAAAATAGCTTTATACCAAATTCTCAAAGTGCGAGTTCTGGTTAGAGCATGTGGCATTTCTAGGTCACATCATTTCTAAAGAAGGCATCCAGGTGGATCCTGCCAAAATATAGGCGGTCAACAACTGGTGTAAACCCAAGAACGCTAGGGAAATCAGAAGCTTCCTTGGTCTAGCTGGGTATTACAGGAAATTCGTGGAGGACTTTTCCAAGATAGCCTCTCCACTAACAGCCCTAACTAGGAAGAACATGAAGTTTGAATGGTCAGACAAATGTGAGCAAAGTTTCCAAGCATTGAAGAAAAGACTGACCAATACTCTCATTCTGACTATTCCAGAGAGTGACAAGAGTTTTGATATATACAGTGATGCTTCCAAGATGGGCCTTGGGGTTGTTCTCATGCAAGAGGGGAAGGTTATAGCTTATGCTTCCAGACAACTCAAAGACTATGAGAAGAACTACCCCACTCATGTTCTTGAGCTGGCAGCTGTGGTCTTTGTACTAAAACTCTAGCGACATTATTTGTATGGAGTCCAGTGTAGAATCTTCACCGACCATCAGAGCTTGAAATATTTCTTTACCCAGAGAGACTTAAACATGAGACAGTGCAGGTGGCTAGAGTTGGTTAAAGATTATGACTGTGAAATCCTCTACCACCCAGGTAAAGCTAACAAAGTGGCGGATGCACTAAGCCAAAAATCCAGTGCAACCCTGATGCCCTTGTCATCACTAGCACTGCCACTGCAGAAGGAATTGTCAGACTTTGGAGTTGAAATTATTTATTGGCAACTCTCTGCATTGACCTTGGATTCAACCCTACTTGAGGATATACAGAGAAAGCAAAGTGAAGATCCAGATATCCAGAAGATCAAGCAAGGGATACCAAAAGAAGAAAATTCAGAGTTTTGGGTATCAGATAGTGGAATCCTCTATCAGGGGAGCCGCCTTTGTGTCCCCAACGATGAGGAATTAAGAAGGAAGATTCTAGAAGAAGCTCATAGTACACCGTACTCCATGCATCCTGGTTCCACCAAGATGTATCAAGATTTGAAACAGAGATTCTGGTGGTCTGGACTCAAGAGAGATGTTTCAAAATATGTCAGTACCTGCCTGACATGCCAGAGAGTAAAAGCAGAGAACCAGAGACCAGGAGGAGTCCTACAGCCTCTCTCAATACTAGAGTCAAAGTGGGAAGAAATATCCATGGACTTTATAACAGGTCTTCCAAGGACTACTAATGGGTAAAATGCGATTTGGGTGATAGTGGATAGGTTGACAAAGTCTGCCCATTTTCTAGCCATCAAGGTGTCCCACTCTATAGAGCAGTTGGCATAGCTATATGTTAAGGAAGTGATCAGACTTCATGGAGTTCCGAAGTCGATTGTTTCTGATAGGGATTGGCGTTTCACCTCCCATTTTTGGGAGTGTGTTCAGAATGCATTAGGCACCAAACTCAAGTTTAGCACAGCCTTCCATCCCCAGACTGATGGACAGACAGAGCGAGTAAATCAGATTTTAGAAGACATGCTCCGGGCTTGTGCATTAGATTTTAAGGGCAGTTGGTGCAAGTATCTGTGTTTAGCTGAATTCGCCTACAACAATAGCTACCAGGACACTATCAAGATGGCACCATACGAGGTACTGTATGGCCGAAAGTGCAGATCACCCATTTGCTGGCAAGAAGTAGGTGAAAGGAAAGAAATGGAAGTGGAGTTGGGAATTCAGACAGAGATGATAGATGAGACCACTCAGGCTATCCAGAAGATCAGACAGAGAATTGAGACTGCCCAGAGCAGATAGAAAAGTTATACTGACACACGCCGTAGGCCACTTGAGTTCTAAGTAGGGGATTTAGTCTTTCTCAAGGTCGCTCCTATGAAGGGAGTGATGAGATTTGGCAAAAAGGGCAAGTTAAGTCCTTGCTACGTAGGACCCTACCTGATCACAGAGAGGATTGAGAAGGTAGCTTACAAGCTGGACTTACCTCAAGACATGTCAGCAATACACAATGTATTTCATGTCTCCATGCTAAAGAAGTGCCTCTACGACCCTAGCAAAGTGATTCAGCCTCAGTCAGTGCAGATCCAGGAGGATCTTAGCTATGAGAGCAGACCTACACAGATAGTGGACAGAGGAGTTAAGAGACTAAGAAACAGAGAAGTGCCACTAGTGAAAGTCATCTGGCATAACCAGAAGCACGAGGAAGTTACTTGGGAGCGCGAGGACAGCATGAGACAGAAATATTCAGAATTATTCTAAGTTCGAGGATGAACTTTTTATAAGGTACGGAGAATTGTAACACCCCAAATTTCATTGTTTGGAGTTCTAAAAGTGGTTATAAATATTTTAAAATGCTTTAGGAATATTCTAGAGATTTTTAAGAATTTTTAGAGTATTTTTATAAAATTTTCGGAGTTCGTTTGGTATTTTTTCCAAAAGAAAGAAGTTGCAAAAAATAAAGAGGTCCGGCCAAGGTTCGAACCCACGACCTCTAACCCAATCCAAGACTTAAGCGAAGCATGATAGCCAAGCGCTCAAGCAAGTGTTTCGTGATCAAAGTGATGGCGAAATAAATTTAAGTAATAACCGAAACCGAGAATACCCATTGGTATAAAAAGGAATCGGGTTATTTCCTCATGACCAAAACCCTCTCATCCTCTCCTCTCTCGCGTGCGACGGTGCTACTCAGGCGAAAACGAAGCCGAAGCTAGGGCTTCGTCTCCGGCGGCCGGCCAAGGGGTAATTCCGTGAGCTCTTCACAGATTCGAGACTCTCTCGTCGAGGAGAACCCGTAGGCACGAAGAAGAGGCCAAGATTTCAAGCCTCTGAAACCCTAGAAGCTTCTCTTCTCGGCTGTAAGTTCAAGAACACATAGGTAAGTGCTCTCGCCTGTAGTAGGAGTAGTTTTCGGATCTTTGTTTCCTTCTTTAGTTTGAGCTTTTCAACAGACAATTAATAGAAGTCTAATTCCAGTAAGTTTATATTTTCTTTTGCTATTTATGGGGTACGAACCACCCCTTACCCTTAGCACGTTAGTTGAGTTTTCCTTCTTCTTGATTGTTGTTGGGTTTTTCGGGCCGCAAAAACTATTTTTTTGCATTGCGAAAACCCCGAAATTCCCATGCCGCCGGATCCGTGCGAAGATTAAAATTTCATAAAAACTTTCACGTACGGGTTTTCTAAGCCTAGATCTACTTTAGATCTACAAGATAAAAATTTACCCTTGATGCGAAGCCCTTCGCTTAATCCCGCTCGTCCAAGGTTCACTTGATCTCGAGAGTATCAAAGTAGATACTCCTCTATGTGTATCCATACAAGCAAGAGATGGAAAAACCTAACAAAAAGGTGTGCTAGCACCTTTGAAAGGTTTGGCCAAAGAGGAGGAGAGAGAGATAGGTTCAGAGTTTGAGGAAGAAGGAGGAGGTTTCTACACAAAATGAAACTTACACTTGAATTGATGTGGCGGGCCACATTAAGAGGGATTATAACCTCCTGGAATGCCAAGAGTCACAACTCTTGGTAACTCCCATGAGGTGGCATCCCACTTAAGCAACCATGATGATGTGGAGCATCATCATTGGCCCACTCTTTGCCAACTCACCAATGAGGCGGCAAATGGTCAAGTCAAACTTAACCCTTCATCTTCCTCTCAAGTCAAACTTGACCACTTCTCTCCCTTGGTTGATCTAATCTGACCATTGATTCAAGTCAATTTTAATTTAATGAATCTCTATTCATTGAATTAAATTAATTAAATGAGTCTAAGTCCAAATTAGACTCACTTAACACATGAACCAAATTGAGTTCAACTCAATTAGCTCAATTTGGATTACTCTTAATCCAATTTGGTTCATCACATGAACCTAATCCTTTAGGTTCATCAAATGAACCTAATCTCCATCTAATTGCCCTTTGTGTGTGACCCTATAGGTTCTTGTAACGTTGGCAATGCTCTAAACCCATTTAGAAGCATAAATAATGAGCGGTATCTAGCAACACATCATTACTACCCAAGTTACAAGAATGTTGAGATGCAACATCACCTTGTGACTACTAATTGTGACTCCTCACAATATATGACAAGTGTCCTTCTATCCTTGACATCTAGATTGATCAATGTGAGGCAGAGACCATGTCATCCTCTAATCAATCTAAATCTTGAATCCCAAGTAGACTCACTCAATCAAATGAGCTCAACATCTCATATTGACTCATTTGGGCATGGCCATGCACTTAGTGGTTGTTGGCGCAGCGTAGACCGGCAAGAAGGGGTGAATTGTTGTAAACAAAAATGAAACTACCCTCCTCGGATTTCAACTCAGAATTAAATGCAGTAGTAAAATAATAAAGACAGAAAATAAAAGCAGAAACAGAAGTTTAACCTAGTTACAACCAAGAGGGTTGTTAATCCAGTGCAGTGAAAAGCGCACTAAGAAAATTCTCCTTCTCTGAAGGCAAAGAAGCCTTTTACACTCTAATTGCTCAGAACTACTGCTAGGAATTGCTTACAGATTGATTGCTTGAGTTGTTGTTTAATTCCTAGCTCCAGGGGCCTTTATATAGCTCCTGGAAAGTCTATCCCGAGGGTCCAAGGCGCCTCCAACAAGGTTCAAGGTGCCTCCAGCTCGGTCAGCGGATAAAACTTTATCCGCACGCAAACGGTCAAAACTGACCAGTTGAGGGCACCTTCAACAGGGTTGAAGGAGCCTTCAAGGGCGCCTTCCAGGGCACCTTCCAGGGCACCTTCCAGGGCGCCTTCAAGGGCGCCTCCAAGCTGGTAGACTATTTCCAGCTTGGTTTCTTCAGCTTCCGACGCTCCATTCTTTTGGGTGATTGCGGCCAACCGAAATAGGGCTCACCCGAACCCAATTCCTGGCCTTCTCCTCGAGCAGCCTTCCGTCCCGGCTTAACGTCCCTCGAACGCCGCGCACGCTCTTCACGCCACCGGAGTACTCTTCCGCAGCTCTCTCGTCCTTCGGACGCACCGAGCCCGTCGGCTCCCTTCCCGTACCGTCCTTCTCGCTAGCTGCGTCTTCCGCTCGATTTCCTGTGTTCCTAAGCTCCTGTACACTCAGACACAGGGATCAAACACAGCAGAACCTAACCAACTTGGTTGATCACATTAAAACTACCACGGGGTCCAACAATCTCCCCCTTTTTGATGTGCATCAACCCAAGTTCAAGTAAGGGTTAAAAATAGACATAAACAGTAATTTTAAAGAAAAAAATTACTAAGTTAAGAATAATTTTTGCAATTAGTAAAATTGCAACACTTTTTTAAAAAATTTAAGTTTTCTCTAACTCCCCCTAAACTTGTACTTCTCTTCTCTCTCCCCCTTTGATCACAGCAAAAATGGGGTCTGAAGAATATTCAAGTTAGATTGAAGTTTTTGAAAATTTTCTAAGTTAAAAATGAATTTTTGAAAAAATTCCTAAGTTATAACAAATTTTTAAAAAAAATCTAAGTAAAAAAAATCCTAAATAAATGTTCAAATGTTTTTAAAAAAATTCTAAGTCAAGTGAATGAACTTTTAGAATTTTCCAGAAGAAAATTATTAACCCAAAAAGTTAAGTTAGAATTTTTTTTTTTAATTTCTAATGAATTTTTGTTTATTTTAACAAATATTTGATAAACTTTCAAAGCATTATTTAATTCTTGTTTAATGCTTTTTCAGAAAGTTAATTAAACATTTTCTTTCAATATTTTAGCTTCCAGGTCGTGGCGAGGTACTAGGCCTTCTTGGTTATTAGAGTAAGAACCACTTCCTTAGACAAAGTTTCCATAAAGAATTTTAATGTTTAATTTTCTCACTGTAAGCTTTTAATTTTTGAAAAATTAATTAAGCACAGATTTTGGAACCCAATAGAGGTTCCTTCCTACAGGATTATTCAAAAATCTAGGGGGTACATAGTTTCTTGGTATTTTTCTAAGTTGACCTTGATGCTTCCTTATATACCAATTTAATTTACCATAAATTCTTATCTTTGACTTTGGAAATTTCTTTAAGCATGCATCATTTTTCAATTTCTAATTTTAAAATTTCATTTTCTGATTTCAATTTTTCATTTTATTTTTCTAATTTATCTAATTCTCTAGAAAGCGATTTAATAAATCGAAATGACTGAGACGGGGTTAGATTGCGTACCTTACTTACCTGATCTGGTGATGCTCCGCCTTCACTACTGCTTTCTTCTTCTGATGTTCCTCCTCCTTCATCGATGCTCATCTCTGAGCTTAAGTCTTCTTTCGGTTGATGGTTCGCCAATAGTGCTAACCCCGAGAATTCTTCGATGTCCGACTCAGAGGTTGACGAATCTGACCAAGTAGCCTTCAGATTCTTGTGCTTGGAGGGTTCTGGTTTCTTGTATTTTGGCTTTTCCTTTTCGTTCTCCTTTCTCTTCAATTTTGGGCAGTCCTCCTTGATGTGCCCTTCTTCATTGCAGTTATAGCAACGAACCGTCCTCTTGTTTCGATGATGCCTCTGCGATTTAAATTTATTAGAACTGAAAAACTTATTGAAGCGTCTTACCAGTAGTGCCGCTTCGGATTCGTCGACTGAGGTTTCGGAGTCAGAACCATTTACTTTTGCCTTTAGAGCTATGTTCTGACTGGTCTTCTCTACTCCATTTGGCTCTGAAACTCGAGATTCGTGAAGTTTAAAAGTCGAAAATAATTGTTCTAACGTACTTACCTCGAGGTCCTTAGAGATTGTTAGTTAGATCCCTAGAGCCAATCATTTGATGATTGTATGGACTCATTGTATCATATTCTTGTATATTAATAAAGGCATTTGGATTTTGGTTATTATACTTACTTGTATTGGTGCCAAATAAACTAAGTATAATAATGTCCTTGAGTAGATGGTTCTCACCTATATCAATCGGTTAGTTGAACCGA
The DNA here is from genome assembly GCF_018446385.1 of Zingiber officinale. Classification (NCBI taxonomy): domain Eukaryota; kingdom Viridiplantae; phylum Streptophyta; class Magnoliopsida; order Zingiberales; family Zingiberaceae; genus Zingiber; species Zingiber officinale. Next base: position 58,914,416 of record NC_055995.1, on the reverse strand, counting down.
TAGTGAGATGATATAGGGAACACTACTCTTAATCATTCCCAGTCGAGTATTAACATTCAGGGACAATGTTAATGCAATAAGACTAGCATGTAGGTCAACTCGATGACTTGATCTCACAAGTCATGGATATAGAGATATCAAGTTGACACATGGGTATACATTAGAGAATGTATACTGAATGACCCGCCATGAGAAAGTATCATGGATCGTTATATGAGTGTCATATACTTTCTCATGTGGCTATTAGTATGACTACTAGTCCTTAGACCTGAAGTCACCATAGATCCCTACATAAGGAGTTATGTACTTTGGTTTCGTCAAACGTCACCCGTAATTGGGTGGACTATAAAGGCGATTACTGGGTATATAACGAATTATGCAGAGGGATGTGAGTGATGTAGATGGGATCTATCCCTCCCATATGACGGGAACGACATCGGTATTCTTGATAGAGTGAGACCACGAAGTGCATGGTCATGCCCAAATGAGTCAATATAGGATATTGAGCTCATTTGATTTAGTGAGTCTACTTGGAGTTCAAGATTTAGATTGGTCAGAGGATGACACGGTCTATGCCTCACTTTGATCAATCTAGATGTCTAGGATAGAATGACACTTGTCATATATTGTGAGGAGTCACAATTAGTAGTCACAAGGTGATGTCGGATCTCGACATTCTTGTAACTTGGGTAGTAATGATGTGTTGCTAGATACCGCTCATTACTTATGCTCCTAAATGGGTTTAGGGCATTGCCAACGTTACAAGAACCATAGGGTCACACACTTAGGACAATTAGATGGAGATTAGGTTCATATGATGAACCAAGAGGATTAGATTCATTTGATGAATCAAATTGGATTAAGAGTAATCCTAATTGGGCTAACTTGAGTTCGACTCAAGTTGATTCATGTGTTCAATGAGTCTAATTTAGATTTTGACTCATTGAATCAATTTAATTAAATGAATTAGATTCATTATATTAAGTTGGCTTGAATCAATTAATGGTTAGATTAGATCAGCCATGGAAGAGATTGGGTCAAGTTTGACTTGACTTAAGAAGGAAGACCAAAGGTTAATTTTGACTTGACCTTTTGCCACCTCATTGGTGAGTTGGCATAAGGTGGACCAATGATGATGTTCCACATCATCATGGTGTGCCACCTCATGGGAGTTACTAGTGAATGCCACCTCATGGAGGTTACATTCTCTCCTTGATGAAAACTTAATGCATTAATGAGGGGAGTTACAATAGAGAGTGGCCGGCCACTTTTGATTGAATGAGAAATTCAATTTGCTCATTCAAGTGATTACTCCTTCTTCTTCCTCAAGCTCTCCCTCTCCCTCTCCTCCTTGCTTGGCAGAATCTTACCAAGGTGCTAGCACACCTTTGTGTGAGGTTTTCTCCACCTACGTGTCCGTGTGGATACTTCTAGAGGACCGACGCTTGACGGTCTAGAGATCCGGCAATTCCTTGGACGAGCGGGAACGCGAAAGGGCACGCTTCAAGGTATACTTCTTAACACATAGATCTAGAAGTAGATCTAGATATTTAAAAACTCGTACTCGTAATTTTCGTTCGGTTTTCTTTGCACGGATCTACGGCTTTGGGTGATTCGGGGTTTCTGCGACGCGAAAAGCAGTTTTCGCGGCCCGAAAAACCCAACAGTGGTATCAGAGCCACGTGCAAGGCTTGTACGAGTTTAATTTTTGGTTTTATTAAAACTAAACCTTCTGTGATTTTCGGTAAAAATTTAGTTTTTTATGTTTTTATGGGTAATTTTTCCCTAGAAGCGAAGCACAAGTATCTCGGCACTTGTAGGCTTCGGCTACCAGGAAGTTTTTCCTTAAACGGCTTCGTTTTGCCCCAAATCCGTTTGGGACAGCGGGCTTGGGTGCCATTAGATCGCAAAGGAGCAACTCACGATAGTTAGATCGTGGGTAGGGGGTACTGCCCCTAACCCCGCAAGGGGATTTGCTCCGCGATTGCACTCGAAATCGCTAAAAACGAACCTGCCGGGAAGATTTTTCCGAAACGACAATGTCTCGACCCAAATCGTTTTGGGACAGCGAGTTTGGGCGCTGTTGGATCGCAAAGAAAGCCTCGCGATGGTTAGATTGCGGGTAGGGGCGCTGCCCCTGGCCCCGCAAGGGGATCCGTTCCGCGATTGCGCCCGAAACCGCTAAACGGGACCGCCGGGAAATTTTACTCGTAAAAATTGTAAAAAATTAATTTTAAAATTATAGAAAATTATGAAAATATATAATTTTGAATTATATATTAATTTTGTGATAGTCATGGCCCAAAAACCCAATATGATTGGATTGTGTTGTAATTCATAATACGGCCTGCGTGTCGTTATGTGTTTACGAGTGTTGTATGTTTTTATTTTTCCGCGACCTGCGCGTCGTGCCTTTCTCATATATTTTGGTTGTAAATTAGATTTAGACTCGAATGTAACTCGAGTTTCAAATTGTAATGTACAAATTGGAGCGGTGGAGGGTCCACACGAGACGGAGTTCCGAGGCAGGCACGAGCAACACAAGGTGGTCAAAGGGAGGAGCTTGGAGAAGCTGTTGACCCTAGGTTGACCATTCGATCTTCTCATTGGCTTGAGAAGATCATAGTGGGGCCATGACTAAATCACAAATAGATTAATTAGTTAATTGCTTATGTATATGATGCATGTTTAATAAGTAATTAATTAATTAGTGCCTTACGATTAGATTAGATCTATGTCGTGCACATGATGCACCCTTGCGATTAGATTAGATCTAAGTCGTGCACAAGATGCATCCTTTTCGATTAGATTAGATCTCGATCGAACCAACTCTAATGCCTAACCGTGCCGTGATACCTATCACTACCTTGATCACATGTATTGTTGAATCTGCCAAAGCAGAGCAATACATATTATCTTGGTAGGGTACGGAGGGACAATCTTGGTCCCGCCTATCAACGCATGGGTGAATACAAACTCAATTAGATTGAGTATTCCTAGTTACTCGGTTGGATCGAGTAAATTATAGGCATTCTTCCAATAGTTGGAAAGGTAGGACAAAATCACGTTTATATTAACTCTCGGGCGTATTAGCCAAAGCTAACTCGAGTTTTAATATAAATATGGATCTTGATCCTATAAACAAGAGTTGCATAGAGATGTAATTGGTAATCGTTACCTACCGATCATACTGAGCCTTGGGCGTATTAGCCAAAGCTAACTCAAGGGTTAGTATGATATGGATCTTGTCCCACAAGAATTATAGTATTTAGTGGGAACATCATTTAGTTAAAGGCCTAATTAAATGATTTTAAAAGAATATGATATTTATTTCTTCAAATTTTCTGTTGTAGATAACCATGGCGTCGAACACGAATTCCTTCTCCCTGCGATCTGTCCTTGAGAAGGACAAGCTCAACGGAGCAAATTTCCTGGACTGGTACAGGAACTTGAGAATAGTTCTCACCCAGGAACGTAAACTGTACGTTCTGGAGCAGCCCATTCTGGAGGCTCCTCCTGCCAATGCCCCGCGAGCAGACAAAGATGCTTACAAGAAGCATCAAGACGACGCATTAGATGTGTCTTGTCTAATGCTCGTGACCATGAACTGTGAGCTTCAGAAGCAACACGAGTTGATGGGCGCTTACGATATGGTTGAGCATCTTCGCCAACTATATCAGGGACAAGCGAGGCATGAGAGATTTGAGATCTCTAAGGCACTGTTTCAGTGCAAGATGTTAGACGGGGCTCCCGTAGGTCCTTATGTACTCAAGATGATTGGGTACATAGAGAACCTACAAAGACTGGGGTTCCCACTTGGCCAAGAGCTGGCCACTGACTTAATCTTGCAATCCTTGCCGGATAGCTATAGTCAATTCGTTCTGAACTATAACATGAATGAGATTGACAAGCCACTGCCCGAGCTCCTTAGTATGTTACAAACTGCTGAGGTTAACCTTAAGAAGGTTAAGCCCATTCTGATGGTCCAGAAGCACAAGGGCAAAGGCAAGCCCAAAGGCAAGGGAAAGTCCCAAGCCAAGGGCAAAGGCAAAGCACTGATGCCTAAAGGAGGGGTCGCCAAGAATGCTACCTGCTTCCACTGCGGTCAAACCGGGCACTGGAAGAGGAACTGCAAGGTATACTTGGAGGATCTTAAGAAGAAGCGAAGTGAGACGTCCACTTCAGGTATATATGTTATAGAAGTCAATCTATCTATTTCTACATCATGGGTATTAGATACTGGATGTGCTTCTCACATTTGTACTGATGTGCAGGCGCTGAGAAATAGCAGGGCATTGACAAAGGGCGAGGTGGACCTACGAGTAGGCAATGGAGCATGGGTTGCTGCTGTTGTTGTAGGGACTTACTGTTTATCTCTGCCCTCTGGGTTTGTACTAGAGTTAGTCGATTGTTGTTATGTGCCTGCATTAACTAAGAACATTATATCAGTTTCTTGTTTGGACAAGAAAGGTTTCTCGTTTACTATAAAGAACAAATGTTGTTCCGTCTACTTAAACGATATGTTCTATTGTAGTGCACCTCTGATAAACGGACTCTATATTCTATACCTTGAAAGCCCTATCTATAACGTAAATACCAAGAGGTTCAAGTCTAATGACATGAACCAAACCTACCTTTGGCACTGTCGCTTAGGTCATATAAATGACAAGCGCTTATCCCAACTCCATAAGGATGGTTTGTTGGACTCATTTGATTTTGAATCATATGCGATATGCGAGTCATGTCTACGAGGCAAGATGACCAAGACTCCCTTTAGTGGACACAACGAGAGAGCAACTAATTTGTTAGGACTCATACATAGTGATGTATGTGGCCCTTTCTCATGTGGCCTCATACTTCTAGAGGACCGACGCTTGACGGTCTAGAGATCCGGCAATTCCTTGGACGAGCGGGAACGCGAAAGGGCACGCTTCAAGGTATACTTCTTAACACATAGATCTAGGAGTAGATCTAGATATTTAAAAACTCGTACTCGTAATTTTCGTTCGGTTTTCCATGCACGGATCTACGGCTTTGGGTGATTCGGGGTTTCCGCGACACGAAAAGCGGTTTTCGCGGCCCGAAAAACCCAACAGAGATGTAGTACGCATCTACTAAGGAGGCCCACTCTGGAGTTCTCGGGAAGGCATTGAGCGCGTATCGGATAGAATCCCGGTTGGTTACCTCTTCTCCAAGGTTCGTTAGTTGCGTTATCAGCTCCTTGATTCTCCCTTGGAGTTGCGCTACCTTCTCACCTTAGTTCATCCGGAGGTTCGTTAACTGGTTCCGGAGGATGTCGCGCTTCGCTAGCTTCTCTAGCTTCTCTAGCTTCGCTTCGGAAGTACCTTCGTGAAGCTCCAGGAATTTTTCCCTGAGATCTTTCGTTGAGTCGTAGCTTCCGATCCGATTTACCTCCTGCGGCGGTAGAACCCTGAGTAGGTGGAACTCAGCCTTTCCGTTGGCGACGAAATCTGCTTGCTCCTTTTTCGTCCAGGTATTTTCCTCCTTATCTTTTGGAACTGCATAGCCATATTTCATTATTAACAGAATGTCAAATTCGATTTTAAAAAATACCTCCATTTTGCGCTTCCATGTGGCGAAGTCTCCGTCGAACTTCGGGGGATGAATGTTCGCTCCGGCCATCGTCTTGATCGTAGTGCTTCAGTTGGCGGTTAGTCCTTCTGAGGCGATCAGGCTCTGATACACTTGTTGGCGCAGCGTAGAACGGCAAGAGGGGGGTGAATTGCTGTAAACAAAAATGAAACTACCCTCCTCGGATTTCAACTCAGAATTAAATGCAGTAGTAAAATAATAAAGACAGAAAATAAAAGCAGAAACAGAAGTTTAACCTGGTTACAACCAAGAGGGTTGTTAATCCAGGGCAGTGAAAAGCGCACTAAGAAAATTCTCCTTCTCTGAAGGCGGAGAAGCATTTTACACTCTAATTGCTCAGAACTACTGCTAGGAATTGCTTACAGATTGATTGCTTGAGTTGTTGTTTTGCTCCAGGGGCCTTTATATAGCTCCTGGAAAGTCTATCCTGAGGGTCTAAGGCGCCTCCAACAAGGTTCAAGGTGCCTCCAGCTCGGTCAGCGGATAAAACTTTATCCGCACATAAACGGTCAAAACTGACCTGTTGAGGGCGCCTTCAAGGGCGCCTCCAAGCTGGTAGACTAATTTCCAGCTTGGTTCCTTCAGCTTCCGACGCTCCGTTCTTTTGGGTGATTGCGGCCAACCGGAATAGGGCTCACCCGAACCTAATTCCTGGCCTTCTCCTCGAGCAGCCTTCCGTCCCGGCTTAACGTCCCTCGAACGTCGTGCATGCTCTTCACGCCCACCGGAGTACTCTTCCGCAGCTCTCTCGTCCTTCGGACGCACCGAGCTTGTCGGCTCCCTTCCCGTGCCATCCTTCTCGCTAGCTGCGTCTTCCACTCGACTTCCTGTGTTCCTAAGCTCCTGCACACTCAGACACAGGGATCAAACACAGTAGGACCTATCCAACTTGGTTGATCACATCAAAACTACCATGGGGTCTAACAGTAGTCTCACTCTATCAAGAATATCGATGTCACTCCCGTCATATAGGAGGGATAGATCCCATCTACATCACTCACATCCCTCCTCATAATTTGTTACATACCCAGTAATCGCCTTTATAGTCCACCCAGTTACGGGTGACGTTTGACGAAGCCAAAGTATGCAACTCCTTATGTAGGGAACCATGGTGACTTCAGGTCCAAGGACTAGTAGTCAAACTAATAGCCATATGAGAAAGTATATGACACTCATATAATGATCCATGATACTTTCTCATGGCAGGTCATTCAATATACATTCTCCAATGCATACCCATGTGTCAACTTGATATCTCCATATCCATGCAAGTCTCATCGCATTAACATTGTCCCTGAATGCTAATACTTGACTAGGAATGATTAAGAGTAGTGTTCCCTATATCATCTCACTATCGATTCAACTAACTGATTGATATAGGTAAGAACCTTCTACTCAAGGATGCTATTATACTTAGTTATTTGGCACCAATACAAGTAAGCATAATAACCATAAACAAATGTCTTTATATATATAAGAATATGATACAACGAGTCCATACAATAATCATCAAATGATTGGCTCTAGGGCTCTAACTAACAATCTCCCACTAGCACTAGTGTCAATCAGTATAGGCTCTAAGGCCCAATGACCTAGTGTGACCATCATGCTTTCTCTGTGCCAAACCCTTGGTCAAGGGATCTGCGATGTTAGCCTCAGTGGGTACTCTGCAAATCTTCACATCTCCTCTATCGATGATCTCTCAAATGAGATGGAAGCGCCGTAGTATGTGTTTGGTCCGCTGGTGTGAGCGAGGTTCCTTGGCCTATGCTATTGCTCCATTGTTGTCACAATAGAGCTCTATGGGATCAGCTATGCTAGGAACCACCCCAAGCTCAGTAATGAACTTGCAGATCCAAACTGCCTCCTTTGCTACTTCTGATGTAGCAATATACTCGGCCTCTGTTGTAGAATCAGCTACTGTGTCTTGCTTCGAACTCTTCCAGCTCACAGCACCACCATTTATGCAAAACACGAACCCTGACTGCGATCGATAATTATCCTGATCAATTTGGAAGCTAGCATCACTGTAACCCTTTACAGCTAGCTCGTCATCGCCTCCATATATCAAGAAATATTCTTTAGTCCTTCTCAAGTACTTAAGAATATTCTTGACTACTATCCAGTGACTTTCACCTGGATCTGACTGGTATCTGCTCGTCATGCTTAAAGCATATGAGACATCAGGATGAGTATATAGCATAGCGTACATGATAGATCCTATGGCTGAAGCATAAGGGATCTGATCCATGCGGTCTCTCTCCTCTCTAGAAGAGGGACCTTGAGTCTTCGAAAGACTCACACCATGTGACATCGACAGAAATCCCTTCTTGGAGTTCTGCATGGCAAACCGAAGTAATACCTTGTCAATGTATGTACTCTGACCTAGGCCAAGCAATCTCTTAAATCTATCTCTATAGATCTGTATGCCAAGAATGCGGAATGCTTCACCTATGTCCTTCATTGAGAAACAAGTCCCTAGCCAAGTCTTGACAGATTGCAGCAAAGGGATGTCTTTCCCAATGAGTAGAATGTCATCCATATTGCATCATCGAATCGAAGATTCCAGCTCCGAGAAGCTTGCTTTAGTCCATAAATGGACCTATGCAGCTTGCATACTCTGCCAGTATGCTGTGGATCTACAAAACTCTCAGGTTGTGTCATGTACACATCCTCGAGCAAGTTTTCATTCAGAAATACAGTTTTGACATCCATCTGTCAGATCTCATAATCGTGGTACACTGCAATAGCAAGCATGATCCGAATGGATTTAAACATCGCTACTGGAGAAAAGGTTTCATCATAGTCAATACCATGAATTTGCTTGAAACCTTTAGCTACCAAGCGACCCTTATAAATAAGTCCATCCATGTTAGTCTTTCTCTTAAAGACCCACTTACACCCAATGGGTTTAACCCCTTCAGGTGGATCAACCAAAGTCCATACTTGGTTAGTGTACATGGATTCCATCTCGGATCTCATGGCCTTTAGCCATTTCTCAGAATCTGGTCTCATCACAGCTTCCTAATAGGAGGTAGGCTCATCCTCAATGAGCACAACGTCATCATGGTCAGACAAGAGAAATGAGTATCTCTCAGGCTGACGACGTACCCTATCAGACCTGCGAAGAGGTAGGTCTACTTGAACTGGTTGTTGTTCCTCAACTCCTTGTGGAACAACATCATCCACAACACTTTATAGTTCCAGTTCAACTTCCATCAAGACTTTAGTGCTATGGTCCACATCTTGAACTTCTTCAAAATCAAACGTACTCCCACTAGTTTTTCTAGAAACAAAGTCCCTTTCTAGAAATACCCCAGTCTTAGCCACAACTATCTTGTGTTGACTAGGAATATAGAAGTAATATCCCTTCGTTTCCTTGGGATATCCAATAAAATAGCACTTATCAAATTTGGGTCATAATTTTTCCGAGACTTAAAGTCGAACGTAAGTTTCATAACCCCAAATCCTCATAAAAGACACCTGGGCATCTCTCCCAGTCCATATCCTATATGGTGTCTTTATCACAGCCTTGGATGGAACACGGTTAAGTGTGAAGGTTGTTGTGTCTAGAGCATATCCCCAAAAAGATATAGGAAGATTAGTGTGACTCATCATAAGTCGTACCATATCTAATAGGGTATGATTCCTCCTTTCGGATACACCATTCCACTATGGTGTCCCAGGAGGAGTGAGTTGGGATAGAATCCCACACTCAGCTAGATAATCACGAAACTCATGGCTAAGGTATTCTCCACCTCGATCTGATCGAAGTATCTTAATACTCTTGCCAAGCTGGTTCTGTACTTCATTCTTGAATTCTTTGAACTTGTCAAAGGATTCAGATTTATGTGTCATCAAGTACACATAACCATATCTACTGAAGTCATCAGTAAATGTGATGAAGTACCTATAACCGCCTCTAGCAGCAACATTGAAAGGGCCACATACATCACTATGTATAAGTCCTAATAAGTCAGTCGCTCTTTTGCTGTGTCCACTAAAAGGAGTCTTGGTCATCTTGCCCAGTAGGCATGACTCGCATGTCTCATATGATTCAAAATCAAATGAGTCCAGCAAACCATCTTTATAGAGCTGGGATAAGCGATTCTCATTTATATGACCTAAGTGACAATGCCAGAGATAGGTTTGGTTCATATCATTTGACTTGAACCTTTTGGTACTTATGTTATAGATGGGGTTCTCTAAGTCTAGAATATAGAGTCCGTTCATCAGAGGTGCACTACAATAGAACATATCGTTTAAGTAAACAGAACAACATTTGTTCTTTATTATAAACGAAAAACCTTTCTTGTCTAAACAAGAAACTGAAATGATGTTCTTAGTGAGAGCAGGCACATAACAACATTCATGTAATTCTAGTACAAGCCCAGAGGGCAGAGATAGATAGTAAGTTCCTACAGCAACAGCAGCAACCCGCGCTCCATTGCCTACCCGTAGGTCCACCTCTCCTTTCGTCAATGCCCTGCTATTTCTCAGCGCCTACATATTAGTACAAATGTGAGAAGCACATCCGGTATCTAATACCCATGATGAAGAAATAGATGGATTGACTTCTATAACATAGATACCTGAAGTGGAAGTCTCACTTCTCTTCTTCTTAAGATCTTTCAGGTAAACTTTGCAGTTCCTCTTCCAGTGCCCGGTCTGACCGCAGTGGAAGCAGGTAGCATCCTTGGCAACCCCTCCTTTGGGTTTCAGTGCCTTGCCTTTGCCCTTGGCTTGGGACTTTCCCTTGTCTTTGGGCTTGCCCTTGCCCTTGTGTTTCTAAACCATCAGAATAGAGTTGGGCTTAACCTTCTTATGGTTGAGCTCAGCAGTTCTTAACATGCTAAGCAGCTCGGGCAGTGGTTTGTCAATTTCGTTCATGTTATAATTTAGAACGAATTGACTATAGCTATCTGGCAAGGATTGCAAGATCAGGTCAGTGGCTAGCTCTTGGCCAAGCGGGAATCCCAACCTCTGTAGGTTTTCTATGTACCCAATCATCTTGAGTACAAATGGGCCTACGGGAGTCCCATCTTGCATCTTGCACTGAAACAGTGCCTTAGAGATCTCGAATCTCTCATGCCTCGCTTGTCCTTGATATAGTTGACACAGATGTTCAACCATATCATAAGCACCCATCAACTCATGTTCCTTTTGAAGCTCAGAGTTCATGGTCGCGAGCATTAGACAAGACACATCTAATGCGTCATCTTGATACTTCTTGTAAGTATCTCAATCAGCTCGCGTGGCAGTGGCAGGAGGTGCCTCAGGAATGGGCTGCTCCAGGACGTACAGTTTTCGTTCCTATGTGAGAACGATTCTCAGGTTCCTGTACCAGTCCAGGAAATTAGCTCCGTTGAGCTTGTCCTTCTCAATGACGGAACGCAGGGAGAAAGAGTTCATATTTAACGTCATGGTTATCTACAACAGAAAAATATAGAAAAATAAATATCAGATTCTATTAATCATCTAATTAGGCCTTTAATTAAATGATGCTCCCACTGAATTATAGAATTCATGTGGGACAAGATCCACATCATACTATGCCCTAAGTTAGCTTTGGCTAAATCGCCCAAGACTTAGTATGATTGGTAGGTAACTAATTACCAATTACATCTCTATGCAACTCTTGTTTATAGGATCAAGATCCACATTTATATTAAAACTCGAGTTAGCTTTGGCTAATACGCCCAAGATTTAATATAAACGTGATTTTGACCTATCTACCAACCATTGAAAATGCCTATAGTTAAACTCGATCCAATTGAGTTAACTAGTTACTCAATCTAATTGAGTTGTACTCACCCATGCGTTGATAGGCGGGACCAAGATTGTCCCTCCGTACCCTACCAAGATAATATGTGTTGCTCTGCTTTGGCAGATTCAACGACAACATGTGATCGAGGTAGTGATAGGTATCACGGCATGGTAGGCATTACGAGTTAACGCGATTGAGATCTAATCTAATCGACGAGGTGTATCATATACATGATTTAGATCTAATCTAATCATTAGGGTACATCATGTACACAATTTAGATCTAATCTAATCGTCGAGGTGTATCATATACGCGATTTAGATCTAATCTAATCGTTAAGGCGCTAATTAATTACTATTCTAGCATGCATCACATATACACACACAAGCAATTAATTAAATATTTTATGATTAGTCATGGCCCTAATACGATCTTCTCAAGCCAATGAGAAGATCGGATGGTCAACCTAAGGTCAACAGCTTCTCAAGCTCCTTCCTTTGACCACCTTGTGTTGCTCGCGCCCTCCTCGTAACTCCGTCTCGAGTGGACCTTCCACCACTCCATTTTGTACATTACAAAAGTGAAACTCAAGTTACATTCGAGTCTAAACTATTTACTACAGGAATAAATAAATAGAAAGGCATGATGTGCAGGTCGCGTATCAAATATACAACACGCACAATCACATGACGGCACGCAGGCCGTATTATGAATTACAACACACAATATCCAATCAAACTGGGTCTTTTGGGCCATGACCATCACAAAATAATACATAATTCTAAATTATGTATTTTCTATAAATTTCTATAATTTTTCTTACAATTTTTACAATTTTTATGAGTAAAAATTTCCAGCGGTCCCGATTAGCGATTTTCGGGCGCAATCGCGAAACAAAGCCCCTTGCGGGGTCAGGGGCAGCACCCCTACCCACGATATAATCATCGCGAGTGTTCCTGAGCGATCCTACAATGCCTTAGTCCGCTGTCCCAAAACGATTTGGGGTGAAACCTTGCCGTTTCGGAAATATTTTCTCGGTAGTCGAAGCCTACAAGTGTCTAAACACTTGTGCTTTGCTTCTACGAGAAAATAGCCCATAAAATCTATAAAAATCATAAAAACACATAAACTTACAGATCTATAGAATTTCATAAAATTCAAAATAAAACTCATACACAATTCACATGTGGCTCTGATACCACTGTTGGATTTTTCGGGCCGTAAAAACCATTTTTTTGTGTTGCGAAAAACTCGAAATTCCCATGCCACCGGATCCGTGCGAAGATTAAAATTTCGTAAAAACTTTCACGTACGAGTTTTCTAAGCCTAGATCTACTTTAGATCTACAAGATAAGAATTTACCCTTGATGTGAAGCCCTTCGCTTAATCCCGCTCGTCCAAGGTTCGCCGGATCTCGAGAGTATCAAAGTAGATGCTCCTCTATGTGTATCCACACAAGAAAGAGATGGAAAAACCTAATAAAAAGGTGTGCTAGCACCTTTGAAAGGTTTGGCCAAAGAGGAGGAGAGGGAGATAGGTTGAGAGCTTGAGGAAGAAGAAGGAGGTTTCAACACAAAATGAAACTTACACTTGAATTGATGTGGCCGGCCACATTAAGAGGGATTATAACCTCCATGGAATGCCAAGAGTAACAACTCTTGGTAACTCCCATGAGGTGGCATCCCACTTAAGCAACCATGATGATGTGGAGCATCATCATTGGCCCACTCTTTGCCAACTCACCAATGAAGCGGCAAATGGTCAAGTCAAACTTGACCCTTCATCTTCCTCTCAAGTCAAGTCAAACTTGACCACTTCTCTCCCTTGGTTGATCTAATCTAACCATTTGTTCAAGTTAATTTTAATTTAATGAATCTCTATTCATTGAATTAAATTAATTAAATGAATCTAAGTCCAAATTAGACTCACTTAACATATGAACCAAAGTGAGTCCAACTCAATTAGCTCAATTTGGATTACTCTTAATCCAATTTGGTTCACCACATGAACCTAATCCTTTAGGTTCATCAAATGAACCTAATCTCCATCTAATTTTCCTTTGTGTGTGACCCTAGAGATTCTTGTAACGTTGGCAATGCTCCTAAACCCATTTAGAAGCATAAGTAACGAGCGGTATCAAGCAACACATCATTACTACCCAAGTCATACTAATAGACACATGAGAAAGTATATGACACTCATATAATGATCCATGATACTTTCTCATGGCGGGTCATTCAGTATACATTCTCCAATGCATACTCATGTGTCAACTTGATATCTCCATATTCATGACTTGTGAGATCAAGTCATCGAGTTGACCTACATGCTAGTCTCATCGCATTAACATTGTCCCTGAATGCTAATACTTGACTAGGAATGATTAAGAGTAGTGTTCCCTATATCATCTCACTATCGATTCAACTAACCGATTGATATAGGTAAGAACCTTCTACTCAAGGACGCTATTATACTTAGTTATTTGGCACTAATACAAGTAAGCATAATAACCATAAACACATGCCTTTATATATATAAGAATATGATACAACGAGTCCATATAAAAATCATCAAATGATTGGCTCTAGGGCTCTAACTAACAATTGTGTATGTTAGTATTTCAGTTTTTAGTTTTGTTACTGATTTAGGGAGCATAAATAGCCAGTGTTTTAAGTATACCATGTTGGTTTGCTCTGTTAGTGCAATGAATAAGAACAGCTTTATTTGAACCATGCCGTTTAGACCCTTTTTGCTTTCCAATTAGCACGGACAACCTTACCTACGCTCCAGCATGCAGTTTTAGATGTTCCTTTAGCATCCCAGTTTGCTTGTTTTTAGTTCGTGTTGAGTGATTGAGCATGAACAGATCACATATTTGACTAGTTATAAGTAAGAAAAGACCAAGGATTTAATTTATTCCCAAATTATAGAATTTGAGATCAAACATACACCAAGTGTTTGAAGAAATGCTGAGGCACTTCATTTTAGGAGTATTTAAAGATAATATGTATTTTATTTGAAAAGGCTAGTACCCGACTTCCGAGGTTGTCGTTAAATAAATCCAGGTGACCAATTCCAAGGTCTTGGCCCTAGTAAGACCAAGGTCTTTACCCTCGTAGGACTGGTGGCTCGCTACCTCCGTTTCTATTAGGGAGCGCGCAATGGTACTAAGCCTGGGCCTAAGAGATTATTATTTTGAAGTATAAGATTATAAGTTTGGGAATAAATGAAATAAGCTTCACATAGGTTTAAAAACCAGCAAGTTTAGCTCTTTTATTCTAGCATACTGTTTAGACTTTCTTACTGCTATTTGCAAGCATGAGCAGCCTTACATGTTTAACATTTCAGTCTGTTTTGATTCCTCTGTTAGCTTGACAGATATGACCAGCCGGTCCTTTAGCTTTGCAGTATTGATTTCTTTGATTTCGGCTCCTTTGCTATTAGATGTGCATGAGCAGCTTTTCTTTTAAAGCATTCAGTTTCTAGATTCCCTTTTGTACACATACATATCCGAGTTTTGCGAGTTAGATAGCACTTACTAAGCATCCGCTTATAGTTGCATTTCCTCTTACTGCAGATAAAGGAAAAGGAAAGCTACAGTGAAGGAAGGTGACAAGGAGGTGTGGGATGGATGTGTGATGTCTGGACTATGGAAGCCTTGGGACCTTGCTAAAGAATTTATTAAGATTAATTCCTTATTTAAGTTGATAAGAAAATTTTGGAATCGGATTTTCTATTTCGTGCTGCTAGGGGATTCATTGATGGGTTAACTATTTTCCTTATTGTTAGCTAAGGTTGCCTGGAAATTTTGATATGATACAGTTGTTAGGATGTATACTAAAAGTCTAGCTTTTGGTATAAACATTTATTTAGAAATAAGAATCACATTGGTCAAATGTCTACATTTATGATAAATGTAGTTGTTCAATTAATTTATATTGTAGATAACATGGTGTGTGGTGTCACACACAGAAGATCTTGTTATCAGTACCTTATAAATTATAAACAGTAGTTCATGACCAAGATGGAAAGGAACAAACCATTGGAAGGTCGTAGTGTAATTAGGTATTAGTTTATCTTAACTATATAATTACACTAGTACACTTAGAGTGTATTGAGTAGGACCATTAGAGGTCGTTTCTTTTATACTGACCTTATAAAGGAACAAAGACCTCAGTTATTATGGAAGTGTATGCTCTTAATCATAATATAATAACAAACACATATATTTGATATTTATTTCTTTAATTTATCAATGGGTGAGATTTAGTTCGATAAATCAATAAGCCCGATAAGTTGGGAAATGATATCACTTATAGTGTGTGCTGTTGATTATAGAAGGAAACTGTGTCCTAGTAATCTAGGTTGAGAATGTCCCCAAGAGGAGCTCATATGGATTGTCATGTTAAACCCTGCAGGTGGACTTAGTCCGACATGACGATAAGGTTGAGTGGTACTACTCTTGGAGTAAGATATTAATTAAATGAGTTGTCAGTAACTCACTTAATTAGTGGACATTCGACATCTTAAACACAGGGAGACTAACACACTCATAATAAGAAGGAGCCCAAAATTTAATTTGGGATTGGTGCGGTAGTTCAATAATAGTTCTCTAGTGGAATGAATTATTATTGATAAAATTAAGTTGTATGTTCGGGGCGAACACGGGATGCTTAATTTTATCGGGAGACCAAAATCAATTCCTCCTCTTGGTCCCTACCGTAGCCTCTTGTATATAGAGATTTATACCCACCACATACCCATCTTCTTACCCATCCAATGGGGTCGGCCAAGCTAGCTTGGAACCCAAGCTAGGGCCGGCCAAGACCAAGTGGATGAGCCAAGTTGGTGGCTGGCCAAAGCTTGGGTCCCAAGCTTAGGTGGCCGACCACTAGAATATTAAAAGGGAGTTTTATTAAAATTATTTCTTATGTGGATATCATGATTTTAAAAGAGAGTTTAAAAATTAAAAATTTCCTTTTATAGCTTTCTACAAAAGATTAAGAGAAGAGATTAATCTCTTTCCTTATTTGTAGATTAAAAGGATGATTTTAATTTTTGGTAAAAACTTTCCTTATTTGTAAATCATCTACATGTTTAAAAGAGAGTTTAAAATTTGAAATATTTCCTTATTTGTTGATTAAAAGGTGGATTTTAAATTTTAAGGAAACTTTCCTTTTTAATCATGTTCATGATTTAAAAGAGAGTTTAAAAATTAAATATTCTCTTTTATAAGTTTCTACAAGAGATTAAGAAAAGATTTGATATCTTTCCTTATTTGTAGATTAAAAGAGATTTTAATTTTTAGAGATAACTTTCTTTTTATCCACATGTTTAAAAGAAAGATTTTAATTTATTAAATTTCCTTTTTATAAACCAATCATGAAGGGATAAAATTATTGGAGAAATTTTTATAAATTTCTAGAAACAAATTAGGAAGTTTTAATTCTTGTTTAATTAAAACTCTCCTTGATTTGGGGAAATAAGTGGCCGGCCATGTTATAATGAAAAGAAAAATTATTTTTAATTAAATAAATTTTTCCTTTTCATGGCAAAAGAATTAAGGAAGTTTTTATTTAAATTTCCTTATTTGCCAAGATCAAGGATTATAAAAGAGGGGGTAGAGGAGGCTTTATAAAAACACAACTCTATTATTTTTCTCCCTCTTTTATTCCTTGGTGTGGCCGGCCCTTCCCTATATCTTCTCTCCATCTTTGTGGCCAAAACCTTCTTTTCTCTTGGAGATCAAGTGGTGGACGGATCTTAGCTTGGAGAAGAAGGAGAGAAAGCTTGCATCCCTTGGAGCTTGGTTGGTGGAAAAGGATCTTCTTCCTTTGAAAGTCTTGATTGGCCGAAACTTGAAGGAAAGAAGAAGAAGGTGGTTTGGTGGTTCTCGTCTCGGAAGATCGTTGCCCACACAACATCCTGGATTAGAAGAGGAATACGGTAGAAGATCAAGAGGTCTTTCTAAAAGGTATAACTAGTATTTTTCCTTTCCGCATCATACTAGTTATTTTTGGAAATAATACCAAATACAAGAGGCATGCGATTCTAGTATTTCAAATTTATTTTCGATGTTGTGTTTTTTGTTTTTTTCTTTTCCTTGTGATTTGATTGTTCCTTTCGGTTAACCTAAAGTTATTTTAGGAAATTAAATATTAGCTTTCCTTAAAAGGTTTTGTCTAGTCGGTGGTGGTTGCTCCCATATCCAAGAAGGTCATGTGCCTCGCCACGTCAGTACTTGGAACCAATTATGGAAATTAATATTTAATGGAATTAATAACTTAGGTGATTTGGATCAAACGTGTTAAGTTCCGCAGGAGATCCAAGTCAAAACCTAAAAGAACAAATAGATTAAACTTTGGATCAAACGTGTTAAGTTCCGCAGGTGATCCAAGTTTAATTTAAAAGAACACATGGTAGCTAGGAAAAGGTTCAGACCTTTGTACAAAATTTTTGTACAGTGGAACCATTAGGTTTTCCGAGTAGCAACCAACAACAGTCATTACACTTGAATTGCATGCATTAGTTGCTGTAAGTTACATGTTATGTTCTTATTTCCAGAGCAGTTAAAGGGGGTTAAGTGTCACTATCTTTAAAGTAAGCAATATCAGTTATGTAGAATGAGTAGTTAAGTAGCGTCCACCCATAGAGAGTAGTAATAAGGAGGATGGTCGGCACATTGGTTCTGATTTTGTTGACTGTTGTTGCATCTGATTGACCAGCAATGTTTTTCTGTAGAAATTCAGTTCTGAATTTTAAGTATCAATTTGGTTGTTGAAATATCAGGATGTAATTTGATTGTTGAAATTTCATTGAGTCAAAATTCATCGAATCCTGGAGAATTCAGTTAGATTGCTTTCAAGTTGTTGCTGATTTTCAGATTCCATAATCTAAACTCAAATTTTCTGCAACATTTGATTCTATTTCTTCAGATATGGAACTCATGTAAAATTTATTCTGTTTCTAACCAGCAAACCCTGTTGTTGATGATCCTATCTATTT
This sequence comes from Zingiber officinale, assembly GCF_018446385.1. Taxonomy (NCBI): domain Eukaryota; kingdom Viridiplantae; phylum Streptophyta; class Magnoliopsida; order Zingiberales; family Zingiberaceae; genus Zingiber; species Zingiber officinale. Next base: position 58,896,031 of record NC_055995.1, on the reverse strand, counting down.
AAATTCAATGAGAATATGTGTTGGATAACAGATTCAAGAGCTGCTGCATTATGAGAAATTTGTACTTGCAATTCACCACAGAAACAGAGGGAGAAAAAGAACATATTCTGCAGAATGCAGAATGAAAACAAGAAGTGTGTCTGTGTGTGTTTCAAGTAGTTGTGATGTGTTTCATTGCCCGAGACGGCCAATGTTTTAAGTGTGGGGGAGGGATTCCTTATTCATTAATTGATTTGAGATTATTTGGGTTTCCAAGTGATGGAATTAAAGTGGAAAACAGTGAAAGAAAAAAAAAACAGTGGCAAAACAAAAGAGTATAAAGGGTGGAGATAGAGTATCAAAATTTTTGGATAGCCATCAAATTGAAGGGGAGGTTAGCTTGATATTTTGAATGGGTAAGAATAAATGGTATTCATCTCTTTTCACAACAAATTGGTCAACTCATCAAGTATATTCCTCCAATACTCTCATTCTCTCATTTTCTTCATTAATGCCTTTTCTTTTGCCATTTCATTCACTTTAATTGTTCTTCTTGATTCCATTTCAATTCTTGTTGATAAAATCCTTTTGATTCATCTATGCTATGTTTATAGTGGTGGAGAATTAGAAAATAAGCAAGCTTATGGTAGTGAAATGTTGTGGGTTGCATTAAGTAAGCTCCACTTATATACATGATTGAGTGTGAGAGTTACAATAGGTAAATCCCTTGTGAGATTGCAACTTGCTTAATTTTTTCAATTGGAATGAAACTACCATACTTGTTGATTATTGTTTGGATTGTATTCATGATTGTTGTGATCTTTAGATGGTCTTAGTTAAATTCCTTTTATTATCTTCTAGGAATTGCTAGGGAATTTTTTATGGAGATGATATTTAGTTTTCTTTACTTGCACGGGACGTTCTGTGGGGAATTTGATAACCATGATTTTACTGTAACAACCCACCTTCCTTACTACTCTCTAAGGTGACCGTTACTTAACTATTAACTCTACTCACTAGTGTTACTTATGCTAATATTAGCAACACTTAAATTTGTCACGCCCCAGAGAAGTTCCTACCAAAAAATTTCGGCAGAGTCTCCCCTGTACCGGTGACAATAATCATCAATACATGCAAAATAAACCATCATCCACATGCGGCTGGTATATATATACTTCACAACCATGCAGTAATAAGGCACAACAACTTAAAAAAAAAGAAAAAAAAAACTATTCTAGCAATAGCAAATGAATAAATCTCCAACAGTGGGAAACAACCAAACTAACAATGCGGAATAGACTTAATTAGCAACATAAGAAAAAGGAAACAACTCTTAAACAATCTCAACTTCTCTAATAACATTAAAGAAGGACTCTAAACAACTTCTTAGCCAAGTCCCAAGGCTTCCATAGTTCAACATCACACACCATCCCCACCATCTTGTCGCCTTCTTCCTTATACTTTAGCTTTTCCTTTATCTGCAATAGGAGGAATGCAAACTATAAGCCAATGCTTAGTAAGCGCTATCTAACTCACAAAACTCGAAAGAGCATATAATATGAAGAATGCTAAAACTGAAATGCTAAAGAGAAAAGCTACTCATGCTCAACTAATAGTAAAACTCTGAAAATAATCTGCATACTCATGATACACAAGAATAAAGCTGCATGCTGAAAGGTAAAGCTAATCAAACAGGCTGAAATTCTAAACATGTAAAGCTACTCATGCTCTTCTAATAGAAAATAACAGTAAGCTAATCTAAATAATATGCTAGCACAAAAGAAAGCTAAACTTACTGATTTTAAAACAAAGTGAAACTTATTTCATTTGTTCTAAACTTATTCTTTTATCTCACTTGTTTAAAACTTATTCTTTTATACTTTTATACTTATGTGAAACTTATTTTACTTGTTCAAAAACTTATACTTATAATACTTCAAAATAGTAATCAACTTCTCTTGGGCCCAGACATAGTACCAAAGTGCGCTCCCTAATAGAAACTGGGGTAGCGACCCACCAGTCCTACGAGGGTAAAGACCTCAGTCTTACCAGGGCCAAGACCTCGGAATTGGTCACCTGGATTTGTTTAACGACAACCTCGGAAGTTGGGTACTAGCCTCTTTAAAAAGTAAAATACTTGTTATCTTAATTATTTCTTCTTTAAATGCCTTGGCATTTTAACAAGGACCTTGTGTGCCAAAATCCCTAAAGTCTTGACTTTGGGATCTACTTAAGGCCTTGGCCTTTTTCTTTCTTATACTTGTTAATACTTCTAAAAGAATACTTCTTTAAAAAAGAAACTGAAATATTTAAGCAAATTCTAACTTTGAAATGCTTAAACCAAAAATCTGCCTACTGTACTAATAAAATTCTGCATATTAATGCTCAACAGAAATCTGCACTAATACTTAATAAAATCTGCACACTGATGCTTAATAAAATCTGCACACTAATGCTTAATAAAATCTGCACTAAAATGCTAAATAAAACTGCATGCTTATAAACAAAATCGTTCATGAATATTGAGGTGGCAAGAAACTTAATTCTGAATGCTTGAAGTAAATAACATATATATATAGCTGCTCATGTTAATCTAATAGCATAGGAAAACTAGAAAGTATACCCATGCATATCTCGTGGCAAAGGAAACTGATCATGCTCAACACATAGCAAACAAAACTAGGAATTAAATCAATACTGCTCATGCTATAATCAATAGCAAATGAAAACTAAAGAAACTACTCATGTATATCTAGTAGTAAAGAAAACTGGTCATGCTCAACTCATGGCAAATAAAAGTTGCACGTGCTCAATAATAGCAAATGAAAACTAGAAAATCTGCCCAGGTATATCTAATAGCAAAGGAACCTAGGAATAAAGGAATCAATGCTGCACATACCCAACAGAATATCATGCTTACAAAATAACGAAGGGGCTGAATTTGCAATGCTATTAAACAGGGCTAATCATATTTATTAAATAGTAAAGAAACTAACACCTTGTACTTAGATTAAGGGTTGTTCGTGCCACTATACAGCACAAAGAGGGTCTAACCAGATATGCTAACTATAGGGTTGTTCTTGTCCAATGCAAAGCATAACCGAACCCAAGCATCCCTCTGTGCAGTGCTACGGTAAGGAAACAAAAGTATAACCCTTCGGCAGTAATCCACCAAAAACAGCACTACATGCTAAAAACTACCTTAAGGTCCATACAGAAGGCTAAATATAGGGTTGTTCTTTTCAGGTTTAATAGAAAACCCTATGGCAGAAAATGTTATAATCTACACGATAATATAAAACCACATGGATAAGGAATCTAATGGCAGAAGACAACTACATATCAAACCCAATATCAAAACCTAAGAAAATTCCCCTCTTGTATCCTTAATGAAACTCACGGCAGCAAACCCTAAGCAACAATCTGATTCTATACAGCCTTCCAAAAACAAAGGAAAGATTCAAAAACTCTTAGAAATCTTGAATTTCTGTACAGCATGTTCCAAAGCAACAAGACAAGAATCTGAAACCCCATTTCATGGTAGCAAACTCAAAACAGCAACCTTTACTACACGATTCAAAAAAAAGGAGAAGAAAAATCCAAAAACCACTCCTACCGCAGGTGAGAAGCTACTTACATTGGTTTCTTGGACTTACAACCGAAAAGAAGGGCTCTAGGGTTCCGGTTAACTCAAGCTCTCGGTCTCTTCTTGTGCTCATAGACTCTCCTCGACGAGAGGATCTCAAGGAGGTGGAGAAGACCCCTCGGATAACCTTGGCCGGCCATCGGAAGAAGCCCTAGCTTCCAGCTACTGCGGTTTCGCCCAAGGCGAGAAGCGCCGACGCGACAGGGAACGGTGAGGAAAGGTTTAGGTTTAGGTCACGGGAAATCAAGCCCTAAGTTCTCTTCTTATAACTCCCATATTTCTACTAACTACTATTGCTTATATATATTTTGCTTCCCTTCTTATTAATAACATCCACGTGAACACTTGGTCAGCCGCGCATTGCTTAAGGCTTGGCTCGTGGGTTCGAATCCTCAGCCGAGCATTTTATTCCCAATTGTTTTCTGCTATTAACTACTTATTAATTAAATACAATTCGACCTTTATTTGATCAGCAATACCTGCTTGCACACTTGGTCAGCCAGATTCATTACCTGCTTGCACACTTGGTCAGCCAGATTCGTTTAAGGGTTGGCTTAGCCGGAGGTCACGGGTTCGAATCTCGGCTTGGACATTTTTTTTGTCGAAACTTCTTTCGTTTAGTAAAAATACCAAACGACCTCCAAAAATTATATAAAAATACTCTAAAAATTTCTAAAAATCTCTAGAATATTTCTATAGCTTTTTTAAATTATTTTTGGGACTCAAAATGAGGAAATTTGGGTTGTTACATTTACTGTATTATTTTGATTCATATATGCATGGTTTAATGTTGAATTCATAGGTTTAAATCATGGTTATATCACATTTTATGCATTATCTTTATTTTTGGACTTAATTGCAAATTATCTTATTTTTGGTGTTATTTGATATAAAAATTTGATTCTTATTTTGTAGGCATCAAAGGATCTTGGATTTGGATCTATTCGAATCGAATTTGTGCTCGAATCGAAGTTTAAACGAGAAGATCAAGCTACGGAGCATTATGGACCGTTCATCGAAGATTGGACAAATCTGAACCATCCAGTGAAGATCTGGTCGATCTGACCAAAGGGAGAGTAGATCAAGATCAGCACCTTCGGATCAGATTTTAAGTGACTTTCTACCGTTGATCAAGCTCCAAATCAATTTCAGCCGCCCGTTCAGATCTGGATAAGATTTAAAACAGAGAAGTTATAGTATCATACTTCGTCGATCTCCACAGTGCTGTTCTTCGTGTCGCGCGAGCGCCACCGGCAATTCCGACCCCGATTCTTTCTCCGATCATCCTATCAAGCTTCAACCTCGGTGGAGAGCTTCTCGGCTTGTAACGACCCGACCCATTTGGCAGCCCATTTGGCGACCCTCGGGTCGTCGACCATCGACCGTGTAATTACTCACTAGGACTTTCCACCCCTGGCCAGTGGATTTTTACCTCCCCCAGGATTCGAACTCTAGACCTCCAGGCTTAAGTACTAGAGTTTATGAATCCTGGTAGCAAAGTGAGCATTTTATTGTAACAACCCGGCCCTTTGGCCTCTTGGGCGGCCCTTGCGGTGGCCCACTAGCAGCCCTTATGTCGTCGGCCCATTTGGCGACCTCTCATGTCATCGACCGACGACCCTTGGTCGTGCCGTTACTCACTAGGACTTTCCACCCCTGACTAGTGGATTTTTGCCTCCCCCAGGATTCGAACTCTAGACCTCCAAGCTTAAGTAATAGAGTTTATGAATCCTAGTAGCCAAGTGAGCAGCGCCTTTTATTGTAACGACCCGTCCCTTTGGCCTCTTCGGCGGCCCTTGCGGCGGCCCACTGGCGGCCCCTTATGTCGTCAACCCATTTGGCGACCTCTCATGTCGTTGACCGACGACCCTTGGCCGTGTCGTTACTCACTAGGTCTTTCCACCCCTGCCCAGTGGATTTTTGCCTTCCCCAGGATTCGAACTCTAGACCTAGAGTTCGAATCCTGGGGGAGGCAAAAATCCACTGGCTAGGGGTGGAAAGTCCTAGTGAGTAACGGCACAGCCAAGGTTCGTCGGTCGACGACATGAGAGGTCGCCAAATGGGCCGACGACATAAGGGCCGCTAGTGGGCCGTCGCAAGGGCCGCCCAAGAGGCCAAAGGGTCGGGTCGTTACACGGCTGTTTCACCCCGATCTTCTGGAACCATCGAAGGGTGTTCCCTCCGGTGGAATTTGGCTCTCGGATCTTCTCTGTTCCAGCGTGATTTGGAGGTGTTCCTCCAATCGGTGACTCTGATTCACATCAGCGACTATCGGCGGTGATTCTCCAGTGTTCCTGAGCTCCATCCGACAGCATACCATCATCCGCAGCTTCCATTCAGATCTAGATATCAGATTTGTAGATTTCGGGCCATTCTTGGGTTTAGGGTTGTTCTAGCTCGCCGGAGGTGGTCCGCCAGCATTATTGAGCATACCTTAAACTGAGACGCAGCTGAGGTTCTTCATTGAAGTCCAGAGTTGGGTGTTCTCAACTTTGGCACTCTTGAGCGATGGCAAGAGAGTGAAGATTGATAGATTGGTTGTGAGAATGGATTGGTTTACCTTTTATTTCCTTTATTTACTGTTTTGTATCTTAGCACAGATTTCCTTTATGTTTGTTATGTTTTTATGCAAGTAATTTAGCATTTCTTTGTTTGTTGAAGTTTAATTCATGTTTAGTAGTTGTAATTTCATTGATACAATTTAGTTTAATTATTGTTTGATGCTTAGTTAATTGTTTAATGTTTAATTTCTAAGTTAGGGTTTTAATTGTGCTTTAGATCAGATTTAATTGTGTATTGTTATTTCATATTTAGTTTAAGTGTGTTAACGATTTAATCAAAATGTAGGGTGACAATGCGTTATGGTTTGATTGTTGGGACCTAGTTAGATTTTCTCTATGCATTAGATTAGTTCTTATTTTCTGTGCTTTTCATTTGTTAGATTTAGATCCAAAGCTTAAACCCCCCATTTTCATGTTAAAGCCCCCAAAAATAGGAATAAAATACAATCCTAGATTACATCCTACCGTTGGTTCCTCGAGTTTCGATCCTGGGCTCGTTACGTTATTACAACATGATTGTGTAGATAAGGGGTTCAGTGAATATACATTGTTAATTTGATTTACGAGTGTGACAGACTTGTTTCCACACATCTCGGCAAATCTCGACGAACATGGAAGGACACTATTCATTCGACCGAAAAGAAGGATCAGTTGATCGAACCCTTAATGATCAGTTAATGCCGAAGATCGAATCAGCATTAGATCTTAGTGAGGATGGAAGGGAGTTGGTTCGGTCGACCGAACGTCGACGGTTCTTATAAAAGAGAGCTTGAGGTCCAAGGCTAAGTAACACTGTTTGGTTTGAAATTCATATCTATGCAAGCTTCTGCTGATCATGCTACTGCTCTACAACTCGCAAGCTACTCCATTCAGAAGTGCTGACCAAGCTCCGTCTTTTATTATTGTCAGTACATTTATTTAAACTTACATTTTACTTAAACTCTTACAAGATAATAGGGTGTTACTATCTTGCATATTGTACGCATTGCTTCTTTCCAAGGTTTTCGGAAAGAAGAGTTTTAGTGGATTCCCCATCGGTGCGATCAAGGATCGTGGGCCTTGGAGTAGGAGTCGACCTAGGCTTCGAACCAAGTAACCGAACTAAGTATTTTACATTTCGTTGCATATTCTGATTATTTTTTAAAATATGATAAGGAAAATTTTAAGCACGATATTCACCCCCCCCCCTTTATCGTACTATTCCAGTCCAACAATTGGTATCAGAGCCTCGTAGCTCTAAAAATACTTAACAATTTTTCAAAGCACTTTTAAAACTTATTCTTTTTACTTTTTCCTTTTCTTTTTTTAGAATTCTCTCTCTTATTTTTTCTGCACTGCTAATCCCAAGACGAGAGTCTTGGAAATATGTTTGTTATTTTCTTTGATACAAGAATGACAAATTCCTAACAAGAAGGATACAGCACGGTCTGACCTCCCCTTTTCAAAGGGGAAAACTTCAGTTATTGGAAGAACAGAATGGAGTGTTACCTTAAGTCTGATATCAAACTTTGGTTCACAATATTGAATGGCTACACACCTCCGATGAAAGATGGAATGTCACTAGAACCAGAAGGTTGGACTCCTCTAATGATCAAGAAGGCGCAACTAAACTACAAGGTGATCAACACTATTTAGTGCGGGCTTACAATGGAGGAGTTGAACCGAGTCGACCCCTACGACAATGCTAAAAAACTATGGGACTACCTGGTTAAGCTATATAAAGGGACTGATGAGTCCAAGGTAAGTAAAAGAGATCTTTTAATAAACAATTTATTTAACATTAAAATGCTCTCTAGAGAGACGATTTCACAACTACACGCTCGACTAAAAGACATCCTCAACAGCCTCCATCTCATCGAAAACAACCTGAAGAACCGCAATACTGTAAGGTATGCACTAAATGCATTTCTATGGAATGCTTTGTGGGCATCAATAGTGTATACTTACAAAGTTTCTAAAGATTTTTCAATTCTCAAACTAGATGAGTTATTTTGTGAATTAGAACTACACAAACTAACTAACTTGAGTCAAGTCGAGAAAGGAGTTGCTTTGTATGCAGGTCCGAGCAAAGAAATCAAATCAAGAACAAAGGTCGAATCAAAAAGTGAATCAGACTCCGACTCAAAAAATGAAGAAGAACTAGTCAACATGGTCCAGAGATTACTAATGTAACGACCCGCCGCCTACTAGCTGGGCTGCGAGGCCGGTCGCTACAGTTATGCTGTGCTGGACTATTAATGCGGAATGAAAACTGGCTAATTTAAAATTTTACTGAACTAAATGCTGTAAGGTTTAACTTAGTGTTCTGGGTGTACCTAGGAGTTGTACACATGTTAGGGAAGATAATCTATGCCTCTCGGATGGCCTGCTAGCTGTAATCAGGCACTTCAATCGACCCATAGATCGATTGGGCTGTCGGATCGATCCCGTGATCGATCCAGCTTGTTACTGGCACGGAAAAACTCTCTGGATCGGTCGGCAGACCGATCCATATGCTCCCTCGCCTCTGTATGCGGCTGGATCGGTCTACCGACCGATCCAGGAGTACCCTGATCGGTCGGCTTGACCGACGCAGTAGCTCACTGATCGGTCGGCTGACCGATCAGTTAACGTCGGTGCTCTCTGTTCGCACAATGGATCGGTCGGCTGACCGATCCATAACAGAGGCCAACGCTCTGTTCATGCATGGATCGGTCAGCTGACCGATCCAGCGGCACAACCCACTCCCTGATCGGTCTGTAGACCGATCAGAGTTCTAATTTCAGCCTGAAACTCTGATTTCAGTATGAAATTCTGATTTCAGCACTTGGGCATGCCAAAATCTCACACATGAGTTATACACTACATGAGAAACATTTTGATAACATAAAACTAGTATTCTAAACATAACATGACACATAGTTCACTGATTCATAGCATTACACAACTAAACGTGCATGAAAGTAAAACACTAAAGAGTTCTACGGTTTAAACTTGCTAAGTCCCCTAATAATCTTTTATTCCAGTTCCTGCCACACACACCATCTCTGCATTGGCCTCCAGCTTCCTCTGCTAGTCCATTTTCCTTTTACCTGTATCTGCAGTATAAGGAAAATAGTATCTGTAAGCTAAAAAGCTTAGTAAGAAACCATCTACCTCACTAAAATATGCATACAATGCAAATATGATTTTAAATCATGCTGTTTGAAAGGACATGCTAAGTATACTGAATAAATTAAACATGGCATGGCATATAAGCATACAATCATGGCATATCTAAAGCTGAACATGATATCAATCACATGGTATCAATGAAAAACTAAGCTGATACTAAAAACTGAACTACTGCTAGAACTGTACTGAATTCACGAACTAATTTGTGAAAGGTTGAAAACCATATACATATAGTAAGTGAAAATACTAAACATGCTGCTGATGGGCCCTGGCAACTGTACTCGTTGTGCGCGCATCCCTAACTAGACCCGGGATTGCAAGTTCCGAATCTAGTAGGGTTTACTAGGTTAGCTAAACCTAGGGACGACTATGGGAGCCCAACCTAATGGATATATAATCCAGTACAGTACCACTGAAAAGTAAAATACTGAAAAAGCTAATACTATTTTGCTGAATCTAGGTTATCTGAACCTAGAACTAGGTTGTCTGAACCTAGAGGCGACTGTGGGAGCCCACCCATTGGACCGTGGTCCCATATAAGCTAAAATAAACTGATTTACTGATTTAAATGCTTCTAATGCATTTAACTGAGCTATTAAAATGTCTAATTTGCATTTTAACTTAACTAGCTATTTTATCGAACACCTAGTGTGCCCCAACTCTCCCCTCTATTAGGGAGACCACTTCTAGGCACCCGACAACGTCTAGGAACCCCCACTGAAGAGGGAAAACGTGTCCGGCCCATCTAGAAGTACTCACTAATTCCCTAAATCTGCGAGGAGGGTAAAATTCATCCTATGCGTCGATAAAAACTGTATATAGCTAAACTAGAGCGTATAAAACCAAACGGAGCTACTTATACTACAGGTGAGGGGTTTCTTACCTCGTATATGAAGTTTCTTACGATTCTAATCGCTGAAATTCCGGTGGAGGTGACCCCTTCGATAAACTTCTCGCGTTTATGCGTTCCTCTCGCGAAGGAGTGCATCCTCGTGCCGGAGTTGTTGTCGGAAGGTGTCCTTGGGGCCCTAGGGAGAGAACCCTAGGTCTCCTTGTGGTTTATTTGGGCGCCGAGAGGAAGAGGGAGGAGAGGGCGGCGTGAGGTCTCAGTGAAGAGGAAAGTTGCCGAACCAAACTCCCAAAATAAACCAAACCAACTTATGTTTTCAATTTATATTAAGTGGGTAACTAGGCCCAACTCAAATATAAATATAAATGTTTCCCTTCTCTTTCAGCACGGCCCTGCTGGGTTCACCGGTTACTAAGGCTATCTAAAGGTTTAGCAGACCCGAGAGGTCCCGGGTTCGATTCCCGCTTAAACCATTTTACTTTTCTATTTATTTTTGCTACTTCCGATACTCCAAAAATTCTAGAAAAATATCTAATAATTCCAGAAAAATCATAGAATATTCCTAAAATAGTTTTGAGAATTTTCGAGCGTTACAATCCCCCATACCTTATAAAAAGTTCATCCTCGAACTTAGAATAATTCTGGGTACTTCTGTCTCATGCTGGCTTCTGTCTCCCAAGTTGCCTCTTCTGTTGTGTGACTGTGCCAAATGACTTTGACTAATGGTACTTCCTTGTTCCGTAATTTCTTAACTGCTCGGTCTGCTATCTGAATAGGCCGATTATCATAGCTGAGGTCTTCGCGGATCTGTACCGACTGGGGCTCAATCACCTGGGTGGCATCTGGGGTATGCTTCTTCAGCATAGAGACATGAAATACGTTGTGGACAGCTGACATTTCCTGGGGTAGCTCTAGCTCATATGCTACCTTGCCCACTCTTCTGCTGATAAGATATGGTCCCACATATCTGGGACTAAGTTTGCCCTTCTTCCCAAAACGCATCACTCCCTTCATGGGAGCTACTCTGAGGAACACTGTATCCCCGACTGAAAACTCTAAGGGTCTGCGCCGTGTATCAGCATAGCTTTCTCTATCCTCTGGCGGATCTGCTGCTGTGGTATCTGCTACTAGATCTGTCTGAAGTTCTAGTTCTTTCTGTTCACCACTCTCATACCAGCAGATTGGAGATCTACACCTCCGCCCATAGAGAGCCTCGTAAGGTGCCATGCCGATAGTGGCCTGATAGCTGTTGTTGTATGCAAATTCTGCTAAGCTCAGATATTTGCACCAACTTCCCTTGAAGTCTAGGGAAAACGCTCGGAGCATATCTTCGAGTACCTGATTTACTCGCTCCGTCTGACCATCTGTCTGAGGATGGAATGTTGTGCTGAACTTTAACTTAGTGCCCAACGCTGACTGTACACATTAATCTGCTGTCTCTGTCTGAAATGATGGTTCGTGGGACTCCATGTAGTCTGACGATCTCCTGGAGATACAACTGAGCTAGCTTCTCCATGGAGTAGGATATCTTGATAGCTAAGAAGTGGGCTGATTTAGTCAACCTGTCGATTATTACCCAGATGGCGTCAAAACCATTCGTGGTTCTAAGAAGTCCCACTATGAAATCCATAGAGATATCCTCCCACTTCCATTCTGGAATCTGTATAGGCTGCAGAACTCCTCCTGGTCCCTGATGTTCTGCCTTGACCCTCTGACAGGTGAGGCAGATGCTAACATATCTGGCGATGTCTCGCTTCATCCCGGGCCACCAAAAATGGTTCTTCAGGTCTTGATACATTTTGGTGGAACCTGGATGCATCGCATAGGGAGTCTTGTGAGCCTCATCTAAAATCTGTCTCCGTAGCTCCTCCTGATCTAGAACACAGAGTCTGTCACCAAAATACAGCACCCCGCTATCGGACACTCTGAATTCTCTACTTTCTGATTCTGCTAGCCCATGCTTGATTTTCTGAATTTCAGGGTCCTGCTCCTGAGCTGACTGAATATCCCCAAGCAAGGTAGACTCTAAGGTCATAGTAGAGAGCTGTCCAATGATGAGTTCAAGACCGAAATCTACGATCTCCTTCTGTAGGGGCGGTGACATGGCTGTAAGAGATAATAAGGTAGCACTGGATTTTCTGCTAAGTGCGTCGGCTACCTTATTGGCTTTCCCTGGATGGTAGAGGATGTCTATATCGTAGTCTTTGACCAGCTCAAGCCATCTGCGCTGTCGCATGTTCAGATCCTTCTGAGTGAAGAAGTACTTCAGACTCTGATGATCTGTATACACTCTGCACTGAGCTCCATATAAGTAATGTCTCCAAATTTTGAGAGCGAACACTACTGCTGCAAGCTCAAGGTCATGAGTAGGGTAATTCTTTTCATAATCCTTGAGTTGTCTGGAGGCATAGGCGATCACCTTGTCGTTTTGCATCAGCACTGCTCCCAGTCCCAACTTAGAGGCATCACTATAGATGTCAAAGTTGTTGGTGTTGTCTGGTAGAGCCAAAATGGGAGCACTGGTCAATCTCCTTTTTAGCTCGCTGAAGCTGTTCTCACAGTCCTCTGTCCACTGAAATTTCCTGTTCTTTCTGGTAAGAGCTGTCAGTGGGGAGGCTATCCTGGAGAAGTCCTCTACAAACTTTCTGTAATATCCTGCTAATCCCAGAAAGCTCCTGATTTCGCTGGCGTTCTTAGGTCTCTTCCAGTTACTTACTGCTTCTATCTTGCTGGGATCTACCATAATACCATCCTTTGAGATGATGTGACCCAGTAAGGACACCTGATCTAGCCAAAATTCACATTTCGTGAACTTGGCATATAGCTGGTTCTGCTGAAGGGTCTGCAATACTAGTTTCAGGTGCTCTGAGTGTTCTTCCTGAGTTCCTAAGTTGATAAGGATGTCATCGATAAACACAATAACAACCTTATCTAAATACTCCCTGAATACTCTGTTCATGAGGTCCATGAATGTAGCTGGAGCATTGGTCACGCCAAAGGGCATGACTACGAACTCGTAATGTCCGTATCTGGTTCTGAATGCTGTCTTGGGTATATCCCCTTCTTTAACCTTCACCTGATGATAACCTGATCTGAGATCTATCTTAGAGAACACTACTGCTCCCTTCAGCTGGTCGAACAGGTCATCGATTCTGGGAAGGGGATACCTGTTCTTGATCGTGACTTGGTTCAGTGATCTGTAGTCTATGCACAGTCGCATGCTTCCATCCTTCTTCTTCACGAACAATACAGGCGCTCCCCATGGTGAGTGACTCGGGCGTATGAAACTCTTCTCAAGCAGCTCCTGTAGTTGCTCCTGAAGTTCCTTCAGTTCTGCTGGAGCCATGCGATAAGGCGCTTTGGAGATAGGATTCGTACCGGGAATGAGCTCTATCTCAAAGTCAATCTCCCTGTCTGGTGCTAAGCCTGGTAACTCTTCAGGGAAGACTGCTGGGTAGTCACATACGACTCGAACCTCTGCTAGCTGTTAGGTCTTGTCCTGGCTGGCGTTGACTACATGTGCTAGGAATCCTGTACATCCTGAATCCAGTAGCTTCTGTGCTTTCATAGCTGAGAGAAACTTCTTGGCCTTTCTCTTTGGTTCTCCTCTGTATTCAAATTGCACTGCCGCTTTAGGTTAGAAGATGACTTTCTGTTTACGGCACTCTATGGTAGCACCGTATCTGATCAGAAAGTCCATTCCAAAGATAACATCATAGTCGGTCATCTCTAGCACTATCAGATCACAAAAGAGCTCTCTCTCTGCTATGATGACCGGCACTGCTCTGAGCCAGTGTGTGGATGCCATGATCTCTCCTGAAGGTAGTGCCGTCAAAAACTGACCACTGAGTACCTCTGAGGGTATTTCTAATTTTTTGGAGAACATCCTGGCTATATATGAATGGGTTGCCCCAGTATCAAATAGAACAGTAGCACTATACTGTAAAATGCTAATCTGACCTGTGACAACTGTCGAGGCATTGGCTACGTCCTCTCTGGTGAGTGAGTAGATCCTCGCATTCGCCATAGCTGGAGGGGCTTCTAATCTGCCCTGGCTGACAAGTGGACCTTCCAGAGCGGCCTGCATCTGATATAACTGAGCTGGCTGGCCTGCATACTGAATCTGCTGTGGCTGAGGAAGACCGGTCTTGTTCGGGCACTGCTTGGCCATGTGCCCTTCTTGTCCACATTCAAAGCATCCTCGTGTGCCCTTGCGACAAACCCCTGGGTGGAATTTCCCATAAGTAGCACACTTTGGATAACTGGGTCGCTTGCTAGATGGTCCTCCTTTTGGGTCACTCCCTGATTTGCGCTTGCTGTTGGAGTTCCCCTTCCAGTTAGAGTTGTGGCCTTGCTGTTTTTGAGTGTGAGAGTTTCCTTGGCCTTTGGACTCTGAGGAGGCTTGCTTCTGCGGCTTTATGTTGTTTTGGTAATGCTCTGTGGTCAAGGCACTGCTCACTAACTCCTCTGTGGTTTGTGGCCTATGTATGCCACCAGCCACGTTCACTGCTATCTCTGGCCTCAACATCTTGAGCATCAACCGGATTCGTTCCTTCTCTGTGCTGACTAGCTCTGGGCATAGACGAGTCAACCTGTTGAATTTCTTCACGGCTTCCTCAACTGAAAGGTTGCCCTGACGAAACTCAGTGAACTCGTCGTAGTGGCGGTTTGTAACCCGTATGTGAAAGAACCCCTCGAAGAATTCTTTCTCGAAGTCAGCCCATGACATCTGGTTCACTGGGTGCTTCGTTCTGATTCTTTCCCACCACATGCGTGCGTCTCCTGTCAGGCAGAAGGAGGCACACTTCACCTTCTCGGGTTCTGGCCAGTCCAGAAGCTCCATCGTGCTCTCCAGTGTTTTGAACCAGGCTTGTGCATCCCATGGTTCACTAGTGCCTGAGAAGTTCTCTGGCTTGACTCGCTGCCACTGGATCAGATAGGCTTCTTTTCTTGGCTCAGTTGCTGGGGTTGCTGGTGCTGTTGTCTTGGTCTTGGCGTTGTAAGGTGGTGGAACCTCTAAGACTTCGGAGTCGTCGGTTCCGGGTGACTGTGGGGGTACTCTGTTGATTAGCCTTTAAGGTGGCTATTTCCTATTGCTGCTGTAACTGAGCCACTAATGCTGTAAGGTCGGGAGGAGGCACTGAACTGCCTGCCTCTTACTGGGGCTCAGTAGCTAGTGCCCTTCTAGCTGGGCGTCCTCATGCCATTGCTAAAGACATAGAGGACAGAACATGAATAACTATTACAATCATAATTGTATAACTATCGTTATCATGTTATATACTATCACATACTATCATGCAGCAGTTTATCCATAAACATGATCTATAACAAGGAAACAGAAAGCATAAATAAAGTAGAGGTATTCTTACTTGGAAGCTGCAGGTTCAATGCTGATGTGTGTGTAGGAAGTATGGAACACTGCTCTGATACCACTCTGTAACGACCCGCCTCCTACTAGCTGGGCTGCGAGGCCGGTCCCTACAGTTATGCTGTGCT
This sequence comes from Zingiber officinale, assembly GCF_018446385.1. Classification (NCBI taxonomy): domain Eukaryota; kingdom Viridiplantae; phylum Streptophyta; class Magnoliopsida; order Zingiberales; family Zingiberaceae; genus Zingiber; species Zingiber officinale. Next base: position 58,880,343 of record NC_055995.1, on the reverse strand, counting down.
GGACTATTAATGCGGAATGAAAACTGGCTAATTTAAAATTTTACTGAACTAAATGCTGTAAGGTTTAACATAGTGTTCTGGGTGTACCTAGGAGTTGTACACATGTTAGGGAAGATAATCTATGCCTCTCGGATGGCCTGCTAGCTGTAATCAGGCACTTCAATCGACCCATAGATCTATTGGGCTGTCGGATCGATCCCGTGATCGATCCAGCTTGTTACTGGCACGGAAAAACTCTCTAGATCAATCGACAGACCGATCCATATGCTCCCTCGCCTCTGTATGCGGCTGGATCGGTCTACGGACCGATCCAGGAGTACCCTGATCGGTCGGCTTGACCGACCCAATAGCTCAATGATCGGTCGGCTGACCGATCAGTGAACGTCGGTGCTCTCTGTTCGCACAATGGATCGGTCGGCTGACCGATCCATAACAGAGGCCAACTCTCTGTTCGCGCATGGATCGGTCAGCTGACCGATCCAGCGGCACAACCCACTCCCTGATCGGTCTGTAGACCGATCAGAGTTTGATTTCAGCCTGAAACTCTGATTTCAGCCTGAAATTCTGATTTCAGCACTTGGGCGTGCCAAAATCTCACACATGAGTTATACACTACATGAGAAACATTCTGATAACATAAAACTAGTATTCTAAACTTAACATGACACATAGTTCACTGATTCATAGCATTACACAACTAAACGTGCATGAAAGTAAAACACTAAAGAGTTCTACGGTTTAAACTTGCTAAGTCCCCTAAGAATCTTTTATTCCAGTTCCTGCCACACACACCATCTCTGCATTGGCCTCCCGCTTCCTCTGCTAGTCTATTTTCCTTTTACCTGTATCTGCAGTATAAGGAAAATAGTATCTGTAAGCTAAAAAGCTTAGTAAGATACCATCTACCTCACTAAAACATGCATACGATGCAAATATGATTTTAAATCATGCTGTTTGAAAGGACATGCTAAGTATACAGAATAAACTAAACATGGCATAGAATATAAGCATACAATCATGGCATATCTAAAGATGAACATGATATCAATCACATGGTATCAATGAAAAACTAAGCTGATACTAAAAACTGAACTACTGTTAGAACTGTACTGAATTCACGAACTAATTTGTGAAAGGTTGAAAACCATATACATATAGTAAGTGAAAATACTAAACATGCTGCTGATGGGCCCTAGCAACTGTACTCGTTGTGCGCGCATCCCTAACTAGACCCGGGCTTGCAAGTTCCGAATCTAGTAGGGTTTACTAGGTTAGCTAAACCTAAGGACGACTATGGGAGCCCAACCCAATGGATATCTAATCCAGTACAGTGCCACTGAAAAGTAAAATACTGAAATAGCTAATACTATTTTGCTGAATCTAGGTTATCTGAACCTAGAACTAGGTTGTCTGAACCTAGAGGCGACTGTGGGAGCCCACCCATTGGACCGTGGTCCCATATAAGCTAAAATAAACTGATTTACTGATTTAAATGCTTCTAATGCATTTAACTGAGCTATTAAAATGCCTAATTTGCATTTTAACTTAACTAGCTATTTTATCGAACACCTAGTGTGCCCCAACTCTCCCCTCTATTAGGGAGACCACTTCTAGGCACCCGACAACGTCTAGGAACCCCCACTGAAGAGGGAATACGTGTCCGGCCCATCTAGAAGTACTCACTAAATCCCTAAATCTACGAGGAGGGTCAAATTCACCCTATGCGTCGATAAAAACTGCATATAGCTAAACTAGAGCGTATAAAACCAAACGGAGCTACTTATACTGCAGGTGAGGGGTTTCTTACATCGTATATGAAGTTTCTTACGATTCTAATCGCTGAAATTCCGGTGGAGGTGACCCCTTCGACAAACTTCTCGCGTTTATGCGTTCCTCTCGCGAAGGAGTGCGTCCTCGTGCCGGAGTTGTTGCCGGAAGGTGTCCTTGGGGCCCTAGGGAGAGAACCCTAGGTCTCCTTGTGGTTTGTTTGGGCGCCGAGAGGAAGAGGGAGGAGAGGGCGGCGTGAGGTCTCGGTGAAGAGGAAAGTTGCTGAACCAAACTCCCAAAATCATAGAATATTCCTAAAATAGTTTTGAGAATTTTCGGGCGTTACAACTAACAAAAAAGAAACTCAAAAGAAGCACCAAGAAGATACCACTCAACTAGATGCAAAACAAATCAGAAATGATTTGTTATGGATGCAACAAGAAGGGGCATCTCAAAAAGGAATGTCCAAATTGGAAGGAAGAAAGGCCTAAGTTAACAAGAAGAAAGAAAGTCGTCCAAGCGACATGGGATGAATCATTTTCCAAGGAATCCGATGCAGAAGAACCGAAGCATTCCAGCCATCTTTCCTTTATGGCAAGAAATGAAGAATCCAATTCCGAGGAAGAGTACGAGTCCAAAAACTACACCGAATCTGAGGTAGACATCGAGTCCGAGAGAAGCAATGGATCCGCATCCATTTTCAAAAGTCCAAATATGGTAACGATTTACTCAAAGTCAAATTTACTTAAAGTTGTTAAATGTTTATTTAAAAAATTATCAAAATTTGGAAAACAAAATAACTTGCTACTCAAGGAAATAGACCACCTTAAGAAGCAAGTTAACTTGAGTGACTCGACTAACCAAGTTCAAGTCGGAACTTCAACTCAAGTTGTAAAACTTGAGGAAGAAAATTTCGACTTAAAAGGTCAAGTCGAGCGACTTAAGAAAACATTGGAAAAGTTTGAACTGGGATCCAAGTGTCTAAATATGTTACTTGGATCACAACGAGTCGTGTACAACAAATTAGGACTTGGTTATAAACTAAATCAAACAAATAAACCATATCTATCCTTAATTAGTCAAAATGTTAAAAGTAAGTCCAAGCATGGGTTCCAATAAAATGTTTAATCAAACCAAATTTATACTTGATTCCTAGGGGTCAAATCCATTACTTAGATAGACTATATCTAAGCTATGACTCAGGGGGAGCAAGTAGAAAAATGGTTCAACCAACTTGATCAATCTATAAGCATGACTAGGAGTAGGTTTAGTTTACTTAGCTTAGAATGGTTAGTTATAAAGGTTTACCCAACCCTATAACATAGCACCGGAATGGATTGGGATGATAGTATGTCAAGGAAGCTTTGTCGAAAGCATGTCTAGGATGAATCTTGAGTATTCTACCTAGTGCACTAGACTTAGTAGATCTGACCGAAGCTATCCCAATCAAACATGAGCTAGTTAAACCAAAACCTAGTATTAAGTTTTTTGGGCAGAACTATTTTGGAAAGTATTCAACAAGTGGTCCACCATTGATACACAAGGTCATATGTCTCGCCACTTAACCCGAAAACTTATCCTTAAGAAACCTGCATAATTAACCCAAAGCTAAGTTTAAATCTAACATGTGTTCAATAACCTTTTTTGAAACTTAAAAAAAACTTAATTAAAAACTTATTTTAAACTTAATTAAAAACTTAATTTAAAATCATTTTAAAAACTTAATTTAAAATCATTTTAAAAACTTATTTAAAACGTAATTAAAACCTTAATTTAAACTAAATTAAAAACTTAATTTAAAATCATTTTAAAAACTTAATTTAAAATCATTTTAAAAACTTATTTAAAACTTAATTAAAACCTTATTTTAAAGTTAATTAAAAACTTAATTTAAAATCATTTAAAAAACTTATTTAGAACTTAATTAAAACCTTAGTTAAAACTTAATTAAAAACTTATTTAGAACTTAAGTAAAAATCTTTCTAAAACTTAATTAAAAATTATTTTTAAAACTTACTTAAAAATCATTTTAAAAACTTAATTAAAAATTATTTAAAACTAAATTAAAAATCATTCTAAAAACTTAATTAAAAATTATTTAAAACTTAATTAAAAATCATTTTAAAAATTAATTAAAATTTATTAAAAACTTAATTAAAAATTATTTTAAAACAAAATTAAAAAATTATTTTAAAACTTATTTTAAACTTATTTAAAACATAATTAAAAACTTATTTTAAACTTAATTAAAAACTTATTTTAAACTTAATTAAAAACTTATTTAAAACTTAATTAAAAATTATTTTTAAAACTTAATTAAAAATTACTTTAAAACTTAATTAAAATCTTCATTAAAAAATTATTTGAAAACGTAATTAAAAACTTATTTTCAAAACATAATTAAAAAATATTTTAAAACATAATTAAAATTTATTTTTAAAACTTAATTAAAAATTATTTTCAAACTTAATTAAAACCCCTAATTAAAAATTATTTTTAAAACTTAACTAACCATTTAAATAAAAATTATTTTAAAATTATTAAAAACATAAATAAAATTATTTTAAAACTTAATTAAAATTTATTTTAAAACATAATAAAAAAAAAATTTAACTTAACTAAAAATTATTTAAAAAGTTAATTAAAACTATTTTAAAAACTTAATTAAAAATATTTTTAAAACTTAATTCAAAATTATTTCAAAAACTTAATTAAAAATTATTTTAAAACTTAATTAAAAAAATTATTTAAAAATTAATTAAAAACTTTATTAAAAATTATTTTAAAACTTTACTAAAAATTATTTGAAATTTTATTTAAAAACATAATTAATAATTATTTTAAAACTTAATTAAAATCATTTTAAAACTTAATTAAAAAATTATTTTAAAAAAAACTTAATTAAAAAATATTTTTCAAATTATTTTAAATTTAAAATTATTATTATTTAAAAATTATTAAAATTATTAAAACTTAATTTAGACTTAAACATAATTAAAAATCATTTTAAAACTTAATTAAAAAATTATTTTAAAAAAGAACTTAATTAAAAATTATTTTTAAAATTATTTTAAACATAAAATTATTATTAATTAAAAATTATTAAAACTTAATTAAAATTATCTTAAAAATTATAAGCTTAAAACTCCATTATTTTAAAATTAACTTACAAATCAACACTATAACCAAATTCTTAAAATTTATCCCTCATACTTAAATTTATCCTTTACCCATACTTTGGTTTAACTCCTATATTATGTAGGAATCCAAAGCTCTGAATAAATAGATCTTTGACAGCGGTTGTTCCAGACATATGACTGGGGATCAACACAAATTTACCAATATCAAGTTCAAAAATCTAGGATTAGTTACCTTTGGAAACAATGATAAACGAAAGGTAATTGGTACAGGTGAAATTCAATTACAATCAAATATATCAATTAAAAGGGTTTTACTTATTGAACAATTTCATTAAATTTGCTTAGCATAAGTCAATTATGTGATTCAAGATTTAAAGTCAAATTTCTTCCTTTTGAATGTCAAATATGTTACAATGACTCGACTGATATATTGCTAAAAGGGTTCAGAGAAAAAAATATATACTCAATTAGTCTACCTAAAACATTACCCAAGTGTTTTTAACACATTATGAAGAAACATGGTTGTGGCATAGGAGATTAGCTCACACTCATATTAAGAAATTACTGAAATTAAACAAACATGGATTAGTTAAGGGTCTACCAAAATTAGGAAATCCTGAAAATAAGTTTTGTAACCCTTGTCAACAAGGAAAATAAATTAAATCAACTCATAAATTAACTAATCAAAATAGAACTAATAAAATACTTGAACTATTACATTTAGATTTATTTGACTCTCATGTAATAAAATCAGAGAATGGAAGTATTTACTGCTTAATAATTATAGATGACTACTCGAAATACACTTGGGTTAAGTTTTTATCTAGTAAAATTGAAACTTTCGAAACATTTAGAAATTTCTGCAAATAAATAGAAAATGATAAAGAAATCAAAATTAAGAAAATTAAAAGTGATAATGGAGGAGAGTTCAAGAATCATTATTTTACTAGTTTTTGCTTAGAAAATGGTTATCAACATGAATTTTCATGCCCGAAATCTTCACAACAAAATGAACTAGTAGAACGTAAGAATAGATCTTTACAGGAAGCTGCAAGAACAATGTTAAATGAATATAATTTACCTAAATACTTTTGGGTTGAAGCTGTTAATACAACTTGTTATGAACAAAATAGAATTATAATTAACAAAAGTCTAAATAAAACCTCTTATGAAGTTTATTTTAATAAAATTCCTAACATAAAATATTTTAAAGTATTTGGATGTAATGTGTATATTTTAAGCCTTAAAGATTACCTAGGAAAATTTACTTCAAAAACTCAACAAGGAATTTTTCTTGGTTATTCTTCTGTGAGTAGAGCCTATAGGGTTTACAATAAGTCCACCTTAAAAATTTAAGAAACTACCAATGTAACTTTTGATGAAAATAATATCATAACTATTAATCAACAAGGTTCCATTAATCAAGAAGAAGAAAAACAATTAACACAAATCAAACAACCTGATATTTTGTCACGCCCCCAGAGGAGTCCCTGCCAGACAAAAATCTGGCAGCATCTCCCTTGTACGGGTGACAATCTGAGACATACATACATACAAAATACATCAACCACATGCGGCTGGAATATATGTGCACAACCACGTAGTTAAATAATCAGCCCACTCAGCTGGAACAAGAATAAACACAACCACGCAATTATATATATACATTAAACAGCCTACTCGGTTGTACTAAAAACCAACACAGCAGAAAACCGACAACAGAAAGCCCATACAAAATAAATCAACACACTGCTAGCTGACTAGGCTTTATACAACAACACAAATAGAATCAAAACACCAAATACACCAAATACCGAATACAATTAAAACATAAACGAAAACCTGAAGTGATCTTCGGATATGACGTATGACCTGGCAAACAAGATACTCCAAGCGACATCTACTTGCTACCTGAAAACATAAAGGTATACATGAGGTGGTGAATATAGATAACTCAGCGGGTAATAGACAAGGTAGTGCATGGACATAAATAGCATGGAGATCAAAAGTATACAGTCTCAGTAGAGAATAAAGAATATGATCATACTAACATATCCAATAAACACAACTACCAATACTAGTCAATCTCACATGGTATAACAATCATATCTGACATACAAAAACTGCACATACTATAACTGACAAAATGATAAACATATACCCAATCTGGAAATGACACATGGTACAATGATCAGTAAACTCACCGGATCTGCAACAAACCAACTCATGACACCTGTGCAATATAAATACAACTGCATATACATATAAAATAAATGACATATATGCAGCATGGCAACATTGTTGGTTGCTACTAGAAATATCGTATCGGTTCCCCTGTATAAATATTTTGTACAAGTCCTGAACCTTTCCTAATAACCTATTATGTTCTTTAGAAATTAAATTTGGAATCGCAAACGGAACTTAACATTATTAATTCCAGATTCAACTTATTTGTTTTTAGTGGTTTAGACTTGGATCGCAAACAATGCTTAAGATTATTGATCCAAATCCATCCATGTTACAAATTTAATTAAATATTAATTTCAGAGATCGGCTTCCAGGTTAAACATGGCAAGGCACTAGGCCTTCTTGGGTATGGGAGCATCCACCACTTCCTAGACAAAGCCTTTCAATGAAATTTAATATTTAATTTCCTTATAGTAACCCTAGGTTTAACCAAAAAGAACAATCGAATCACAAGATCGAAAAAACAAAAGAAACACAACTTCGAATCACAAATCTGAAAATCTAGAATCACTAGCCTCTTGTGTTTGGTGTTTCAAAATCCATACAAAGAAAACTAGTATGATGCGGAATAGAATTACTAGTTATACCTTTCTTTGTAAGCAACAACCTCTTGATCTTCTATCGTATTCCTCTTCTTATCTTGGACGTCGTGTGGGCGACGATCTATTAGACCCCGTGGTTGTTTTGATGTGATCAATCAAGTTGGTTAGGTCCTGCTTTGTATTTGATCCCTATGTCTAAGTGTGCAGGAGTTTAGGTGAGCAGGAAGTCGAGCGGAAGACGTAGCTAGCGAGAAGGACGGCACGGGAAGGGAGCCGACGGGCTCGGTGTGTCCGAAGGACGAGAGAGCTGCGGAAGAGTACACCGGTGGGCGACAAGAACATGTGTGGCGTTCGAGGGATGTTAAGCCGGGTCGGAAGACTGCTCGAGGAGAAGGCCAGAAACAGGTTCGGGTGAGCCCTATTTCGGTTGGCCGGAATCATCCAAAAGGACGGAACTTCGGAAGTTGAAGCAAAGAAGAAAACAAGCTGAAAAGGCAGCTCAAGGCGCCTTCATCATGGCTTGAAGGTGCCTTAAAGGCTTGATGAAGGTGTCTTCATCTGGTCAAAATAACTGTTTGCGCTGGGGATAGAGTTCTATCCGGTCACTCCCTTGGAGGCGCCTTGGACCTCCGAGATAGAATTTCCAGAGGCTATATAAAGGCCCCTGGAGCTAGGAATTATTCATCAATTGTTCTTTCAACTCTCTAGTCATTCCTAGCAACTTGTCTGATCTTTCCATTGTGTAAAAGACTTCTCCGCCTTCAGAGAAGGAGATCTTTTCAGAGCGCTTTTCTTCTGCCTTGGATTAACAACCGTCTTGGTTGTAACCAAGTAAATCGTTGAGTCTGTTTCTTTGTTTATTTTACTATTGCTTATTATTTTGAGTTGAAAGTCTTGAGGAGGGTATTTTTTATTTTCAGAAGCAATTCACCCCCCATCTTGTCGGCCTCCGCTGCACCTACAATTAGTATCAGAGCTAGACCACCTCAGAAGGACTAACCGCCGACTGAAGCACGAAGATCAAGACGATGGCCGGAACAAGCATTCATCCCCCGAAGTTCGACAGAGACTTCACGACGTGGAAACGCCGGATGGAGGTATTTTTTAAAACCGACTTCGATATTTTACTAACTATGAAATATGGCTTTGAAGTTCCAAAAGACAAAGAAGAGCATCAGTGGAGCAAGAAGGAGCAAGCCGATTTTGTTGCCAACGGAAAGGCAGAGTTCCACCTGTTTAACGTGCTGCCACCACAAGAAGTAAGTCGGATCGGAAGCTATGACTCCGTGAAAGACCTCTGGGAAAAATTCCTGGAGCTTCACAAAGGTACATCCGAAGCGAAGCTTGCAAGACGCGATATCCTCCGGACTCAACTTACGAACATCCGGATGAACCAAGGTGAGAAGGTAGCGCAACTCCAAGCAAGGATTAAGGAGCTAATAACTCAACTAAGCAACCTTGGAGAAGAAGTAACAAATCGGGACTCGATCCGGTACGCGCTCAACGCCTTCCCCAGAACTCCAGAATGGGCGTCCTTAGTAGATGCATACTACATCTCTAAGGACTTCGAGGTAAGTACTTTAGAAAATTTATTTTCAACTTTTGAACTTCACGAATCTCGGATTGCAGAGCCCAATGAAGTGGAGAAAACAAGTCAGAACATTGCCTTAAAAGAAAAAAAAAAACTATTTTGACTCTGAAGCCTCGATTGACCAATCAGAAGTGACACTACTGGTAAAGCGTTTCAATAAGTTTTTTAATTCTAATAAATTTAGATCATAGACAAAGAGACATGAGCGAAAGAGAAGAATGGTTCATTGCTACAACTGTAACGAAGAAGGGCACATCAAAGATGACTTCCAAAAATTGAAGAAAAAGGGAAGAGTAAAGGAAAAGCGACAATCTTCCTCCAAACAGAAGAACCTGAAGGCCACTTGGTCAGATTCGTCTTCTTTCGAATCAGACGTCGAAGCCTTCTCGAGGTTAGTGCTAATGGCTAACCATCAGCTGAAAGAAGAGTCAAGCTCAGAGATGAGCATAGATGAAGGGGGAGGAACATCAGAGGAAGAAAGCTGCAGTGAAGGGGGAGCATCACCAAGTCAGGTAAGTAAGGTACGTAATCTAACCCCGACTCAGTCCTTTCAATTTATTAAGTCTCTTTCTAAAGATTTATTCAAATTAGAAAAAGAGAATGCTGACTTAAATAGAATTTTAGATAAATTAAAATCAAAAAATGATAATTTAAAATTAGAAATTGAAAATTTGAAAACTGATGCATGTTTTAAAACAAATGTTTTTCAAAAATCAAAACTTAGGATTTATGAAAAATTAAACTGGTATGTTAAATATCATCAAGGTCAACTTAGGAAAATTCCCAAGAATTATATGCCCCCTAAGTTTCTAATTAATCCAGTAGGAAGGAACCTCTATTGGGTTCCAAAAGACTTATTAGAATAAATTTCTTTTATTATTAAAGCTTCCATCAAGAAAATTAAACGTTAAAATTTCTCTATGAGGCTTTGTTTAAGGAAGTGGTTGTTGTTCCAATAACCAAGAAGGCCTAGCGCCTCGCCACGACCTAGAAGCTGAAATATTGAAATAAAATATTTAATTAACTTTCTGAAAAAACATTAAACAAGAATTAAATAATGCTTTGAAAGTTTTTCAAATATTGTCTTTGAAAATCTTCAAAATTTTTACTTAGAATTTTGTTAAGGTCATTTTACTTAGAAATTTTTTTAAAAATCCTAAAAATTCATTTTGCACAGAAATGTTTTTTAACTTAAGAATTTGCTATAAATTTTTTAATAAATATCATATTCTCTTATTATTACCCCATTTTTGCTATTATCAAAGGGGGAGAGAAACGTACAAGTTTAGGGGGAGAGAATTTTTTTTCAAAACTCTGAGTTTTAAAAATATTTTTGAAAAATTCTGTTTAAACTCTTAATTAAATAGTTATAATTTATTTTAATTGCAAATTTATACTTAAAAATGTTAGTTTAGTAATTTCTTTAAAATTACTATTTGTCTATTTTTTCCCTAACTTGAACTTGGGTTGATGCACATCAAAAAGGGGGAGATTGTTAGACCCCGTGGTTATTTTGATGTGATCAACCAAGTTGGTTAGGTCCTACTTTGTGTTTAATCCCTGTGTCTGAGTGTGTAGGAGCTTAGGAGCGCAGGAAGTCGAGCGGAAGACGCAGCTAGCGAGAAGGACGGCACGGGAAGGGAGCCGACGGGCTTAGTGTGTCCGAAGGATGAGAGAGCTGTGGAAGAGTACACCGGTGGGCGAGAAGAACGTGCACGGCATTCGAGGGACGTTAAGCTGGGTCGGAAGACTACTCGAGGAGAAGGCCGGAAACTGGTTCGGGTGAGCCCTATTTTGGTTGGCCGGAATCACCCAAAATGACGAAACTTCAGAAGTTGAAGCAAAGAAGAAAACGAGCTGGAAAGGCAGCTCAAGGCGCCTTCATCATGGCTTGAAGGTGCCTTCAAGGCTTGATGAAGGTGCCTTCATCTGGTCAAAATGACCGTTTGCGCTGCGGATAGAGTTCTATCCGATCACTCCCTTGGAGGCGCCTTGGACCTCCAAGATAGAATTTCCAAAGGCTATATAAAGGCCCCTGGAGCTAGGAATTATTCATCAATTGTTCTTTCAACTCTGTAGTTATTCCTAGCAACTCCTCTGAGCTTTCCATTGTGTAAAAGGCTTCTTCGCTTTCAGAGAAGGAGATCTTTTCAGAGCGCTTTTCTTCTGCCTTGGATTAACAACCGTCTTGGTTGTAACCAAGTAAATCGCTGAGTCTGTTTCTTTGTTTATTTTACTATTGCTTATTATTTTGAGTTGAAAGTCTTGAGGAGGGTATTTTTTATTTTCACAAGCAATTCACCCCCCTTTTGCCGGCCTTCGCTGCACCTATACGATCTACCAAGACGAGAACCACCACCACCTTCCTCCTTGCAAGTTTCGGCCACCAACCTTCAAGCTCCAAGGGATGCTAGAACAAAGCCTCCTTTCTCTCCTTCTTCTCCAAGAAAAATCCGGCCACCACAAGAGCTCCAAGAGAGGGTGCCACCGGCGACTAAAGAAGAAGAGAAAAGGAAGACTAGGGTCGGCCACAACAAGAAAGAGAAGAGAGGGAATAATAGATGTTAGGTTATGAGGTGAGGCACCTCTACCCTCTCTTTTATATTCCTTGGTCTGGCATATAAGGAAAGTTTTAATAAAACTTCCTTATTCTCCTTGCCAACAAAAGGAAAATTTAAACAGCAATTTCCTTTTTAAACTTCAATGGCCGACCACCACCTTGAGCTCCAAACAAGAAAAGTTTTAAACACAAAATTAAAGCTTCCTAATTTGTTTCCGGAAAGTTTTAAAATAAAATTTCTCTTTAAAAATTCCCTTCATGGTTGGTTATAAAAGGAAACTTTTAAAAATTAAAATCTCTCTATTAAAACATGTGGATGATTACAAAAAGGAAAGTTTTCTCAAAATTAAAATCTTCCTTTCAATCTACAGATAAGGAAAGATATCAAATCTTTTCTCTTAATCTTTTGTAGAAACTATAAAAGAAAATATTTAATTTTAAAACTCTCTTTTAAAATCATGAGGATGGTTACATAAAAGGAAAGTTTTCTCAAAAATTAAAATCTTCCTTTTAACTACAAATAAGGAAAGATATCAAACCTTTCTCTTAATCTTTTGTAGAAAACTATAAAAGGAAATATTTAAATTTTAAACTCTATTTTATAGCCATGGCTTCCACATAAGAAAAGATTTTAAAAAATAAAATCCTTTTATTTTATTTTATTTTGGTCGGCCCTCCTAGCTTGAGCTCCAAGCAAGGGTCGGCCACTACCTTGCACCCATTAGCCTTGTTTTTGGCCGGCCCTAGCTTGGGCTCCAAGCTTGCTTGGCCGACCACCTTAAGATGGGTAGAAAGTGTTGGAACCCCAAGGTTGTTTTGGTGTGATCAACAAGTTAAGTTAGGTCCTGTGTGTTTCTAACCTTGTGTCTAAGTGTGTAGGAGCTTAGGAGCACAACTACTCAAGCGGAAGACGCAGCTAGCGAGAAAGATGGCACACGGTGCATCCGAGGGACGAGGTGCTGCGGAAGAGTACCCCGGTGGACGAGAAGGAAACGTGCGATGGTTCCGAGGGACGAAAGCCGGAGCGGAAGATTGCTCGGGGAGCAAGAGGCACAGCTAGCGAGAAGGTCGGCACAGGGTGCGACCGAGGGATGAAGACTGCGGATGAGTACGCTGGTGGATGAGAAGGGAACACGCGGTGATTCCGAGGGACGAGAAGCCAGAGCGGAAGGCTGCTCAAGAAGACCGGAAGTTAGGATCGGTGAGCCCTATTCCGGATGGCAGAAATCACCTAAGCGAGCGGATCCGGAGCAGAAGACCCGGACCGAGGCGGGACTGAACCAGAGAAGAGGTCCTGGACAAAAAGTCAACTTCTATTGACTTTTTACTCCGGGGCGCCCGGAACCATTCCGGGCGCTCGGAGCAGTCCGAGCGCCCGGACCCGACTTTTGACCAGAATCAAGATTTGACTCGATCTGATCGCTGGGGGATAAAATTTATCCCCCCAGGGCGCCCAGAACCCTTCGGGGCGCCCCGACCAAGGCTATAAATATAGCCTTGGTCCAGAAGCTTAATAATGAACTCATTACTTGTAATTCCAACGCTTGTGTGCTTTAGAGTTGTAGTTAAAGCTTCTGTTTCTGCGCTTCAACGTTGTAAGAGGCTTCTCCGCCTGAAGGAGTTTTTAGTGCGCATAATCTTCCTTGGATTAACAACCACATCGATTGTAACCAAGTAAACACTCGTACCTCTTCCTTTATGTTTTATTTCTTTTATATTCTTATGCACGTGTTAGCTTAAAGAGTTCGAGGAAGGGTTGTTCATTTTTGATTTTACAGGACTATCCAACAACCCCCTCCTAGCCGACCGCAACGGTCCTACAAGTGGTATCAGAGCCGAGACGCTTCAAGAAGGACTAACTGCCGTCTAAAGCAACAAAATGATGGCCGGAGATAGCGTCTACCCACCTGCATTCGAGGGGGAGTTTGCTGTTTGGAAAGAAAAATTGAAGGTATATTTAAATTTAGATTTTGGTATTTCTTTAATATTGAAATATGGTTTCGAAGCACCAAAGACAACGAGTGGAGAAGAACTCGATAAACGCCTCTGGAACGAGAAGCAACGTAACGAGTATATGGCAAACGGTCGGGCAGAATTTCATCTTCTAACCATAATACCAGATGAAGATCTCGACAGAATCGGAGAATACAAAAGCGCAAAAGAACTTTGGGAAAAGTTCTTGAAGATTAATGAAGAATCAAAAGAAGTCAAAACTGAGACCAAGGAAATTGCCGACACAGCAATCATAGCGAAAGACCCACCTAAAGATGAAGAAAGCTCATCCGAGATGAGCATCGAGAAAGGGGGAGAGTCTCCAGAAGAAAGCAATTCAACAGGGGGAGAACCAACGGCCGACGAGGTAAGTAAGGTATGGCCTCAACCTTCTGAACAATTGATTAAAACAATTGAAAATTTGTTAGTTAGAGCCCTAGAGTCAATCATTTGATGATTGTATTATGGACTTATTGTATCATATTCTTATATAAATAAAGGCATGTGTTTTTGGTTATTATACTTACTTGTATTGGTGCCAAATAAACTAAGTATAATAGCATCCTTGAGTAGAAGGTTCTCACCTATATCAATCGGTTAGTTGAACCAATAGTGAGATGATATAGGGAACACTACTCTTAATCATTCCTAGTCGAGTATTAACATTCAGGGACAATGTTAATACAATAAGACTAGCATGTAGGTCAACTCGATGACTTGATCTCACAAGTCATGGATATAGAGATATCAAGTTGACACATGGGTATGCATTGGAGAATGTATACTGAATGACCTGCTATGAGAAAGTATCATGGATCGTTATATGAGTGTCATATACTTTCTCATGTGGCTATTAGTATGACTACTAGTCCTTAGACCTGAAGTCACCATGGTTCCCTACATAAGGAGTTATGTACTTTGGTTTCGTCAAACGTCACCCGTAACTGGGTGGACTATAAAGGCAATTACTGGGTATGTAACGAATTATACAGAGGGATGTGAGTGATGTAGATCGGATCTATCCCTCCTATATGACGGGGGCGACATCGATATTCTTGATAGGGTGAGACCACGAAGTGCATGGCCATGCCCAAATGAGTCAATATGAGATATTGAGCTCATTTGATTTAGTGAGTCTACTTGGAGTTCAATATTTAGATTGATTAGAGGATGACACGGTCTATGCCTCACATTGATCAATCTAGATGTCTAGGATAGAAGGACACTTGTCATATATTGTGAGGAGTCACAATTAGTAGTCACAAGGTGATGTTGGATCTCAACATTCTTGTAACTTGGGTAGTAATGATGTGTTGCTAGATACCGCTCATTACTTATGCTCCTAAATGGGTTTAGGGGCATTGCCAACGTTACAAGAACCTATAGGGTCACACACTAAGGACAATTAGATAGAGATTAGGTTCATATGATGAACCAAGAGGATTAGATTCATTTGATGAATCAAATTGGATTAAGAGTAATCCTAATTGGGCTAATTGAGTTGGACTCAAGTTGATTCATGTGTTCAATGAGTCTAATTTAGATTATGACTCATTGAATCAATTTAATTAAATGAATTAGATTCATTATATTAAATTGGCTTGAATTAAATGGTTGGATTAGATCAACCATGAGAGAGATTAAGTCAAGTTTGACTTGACTTGAGAGGAAGAGGAAGAGTCAAGTTTGACTTGACTTTATGCCACATCATTTGTGACTTGGCATTAAGTGGCCAATGATGATGTGCCACATCATCATGTTTGGCACATGTGTGTGCCACCTCATGGAGGTTACATATTCCCTCTTTAATGGCCATTTAATGCAAAATGGGGGTTACATTTGTGAAAATGGCCGGCCACTTTTGATGGGGGGAGAATGAATTTTTCATTCAATTGAATTCATTCTATCTTCTCCCTCCTTGAGTTCACTCCTTCTCCTCTCCCTCTCCTCCTTCTTGGCCGAACATCCTAGGTGGTAACACACCTTTGTTTGGTCTTCTCCATCTAGTGTGTTCATGTGGATACACATAGAGAGTTGTCTACCTTGACAACTAGAGATCCGGCATCTCTTTGGACGAGCGGGATACGAAAAGGGCACGCATCGAAGGTATAAAAGTTTTTCCCTTTGTAGATCTACTGTAGATCAAAGTTTTGTAAACTCATACTCGTATTTTATTTTATTTTTCTTTGGACGGATCCGGTGGCTGGGGCTTTCGGGGTTTCCGCGACGTGAAAACGCGGTTTTCGCGGCCCGAAAAACCCAACCAAATTTGCCTAAAGATTTTTGCGAATTAGAAATTGAATCGTCGAAAAAGTTTTTCGGATTAAGAAATCTATTGTCAAAAGAATCATCAAAAGATTTTTACAAATCAGAATTTTTGTTGTCAAAAAATTCTTGTGAAATATAAAATATTTTGTCGATTGAATTCTGCAATAAAAGACTTTTCTGAAAGAATTTTGCAAAGTAAAGACATTGCCGAAAGAATTTTTACAAATTATATTGTTGAAAAATTTTATTAAGTTAGAATTTATATTATCAAAATATTTTTGTGAATTAGGAATTCAAAAAACAATAGAAAATGACATGTCACAATTTGTACAAATTTTTACATGTTCAAATTTTCTTGCTTCAAATTTAAGAAATTATGATAAATTAAAATGGAAATTTAAAACTTTCTGATAAAAGCATTAGAATAAATAAATAAATAAATGTATAGAAATTTTTTTAATGTTATCAATTTTCTTAAATTTTCCTTGCATAAAGTTTTGGGCTTAGAAAGGTTTTTTCTTGATAGTGAAAACTTAGAAATTTTTCAAAAGTTATTTTTGACATAGAAATTTTTCCTTGACTTGAAAATATTTTCCAGAAAATCATTGAAATAGATTTTTATAATTTTTCTAAGTGTCAACCCTTAGATTTTTCTTGCAACCCCAATTTTTTATGTGATCAAAGGGGGAGAAAAAAAAGTATAAGTCCAGGGGGAGGTAGAAAAGGAGGTAGAAAATTAGAAAAATGAACATTGAATTTTTTTTAAAAATTTTAATTTTTTCTATCTAGTTGCACGTTATTGCAATATAAATTGTTTAATTTTCATGTCTTTTTTGACCCTAGCTTAACTTGGGTTGATCACATCAAAAAGGGGGAGATTGTTGGAACCCCAAGGTTGTTTTGGTGTGATCAACAAGTTAAGTTAGGTCCTGTGTGTTTCTAACCTTGTGTCTAAGTGTGCAGGAGCTTAGGAGCACAGGTACTCGAGTAGAAGACGCAGCTAGCGAGAAGGACGGCACGCGGTGCGTCCGAGGGATGAGGTACTACGGAAGAGTACCCCGGTGGACGAGAAGGAAGCGTGCGGTGGTTCCGAGGGACGAAAGCCGGAGCGGAAGATTGCTCGGGGAGCAAGAGATGCAACTAGCGAGAAGGTCGGCACGGGGTGCGACCGAGGGACGAAGACTGCAGATGAGTACGCTGGTGGACGAGAAGGGAACACGCGGTGATTCCGAGGGACGAGAAGCCGGAGCGGAAGGCTGCTCGAGATGACCGAATGTTGGGTTCGGGTGAGCCTTATTCCAGATGGCAGAAATCACCCAAGCGAGCGGATTCGGAGCAGAAGACCCGAACCGAGGCGGGACTGAACCAGAGAAGAGGTCCTGGACAAAAAGTCAACTACTGTTGACTTTTTGCTCCGGGGTGCCCGGAACCATTCTGGGCGCCCGGAGCAGTCCGGGGCGCTCGGAATGCTTCCGGGCGCCCGGACCTGACTTTTGACCAAGATCGAGATTTGACTTGATCTGATCGCTGGGGGATAAAGTTTATCCTCCCAGGACGCCCGGAACCCTTTGGGGTGCCCCGACCAGAAGCTTAATAACGAACTCATTACTTGTAATTCCAACGCTTGTGTGCTTTAGAGTTGTAGTTAAAGCTTCTGTTTCTGCGCTTCAACGTTGTAAGAGGCTTCTCCGCCTGAAGGAGTTTTTAGTGCTTAATCTTCCTTGGATTAACAAGCACATCGGTTGTAACCAAGTAAATACTTGTGCCTCTTCTTTTATGTTTTATTTCATTTATATTCTTATGCAAGTGTTAGCTTAAAGAGTTCGAGGAAGGGTTGTTCATTTTTTATTTTACAGGACTATCCAACAACCCCCTCCTAGCCGGCCGCAACGGTCCTAAAGAAAGTAGGTATTTGGTGGATATAAAAATTTATAAATAAGAGGCTACGATAGGGACCGAGAGGAATAATTGGTTTTGGTCTCCTGATGAAATTAAGCTTCCCGTGTTCGCCCTGAACACCCAACTTAATTTTATCAATAATAATTCATACCACTAAAGAATTATTATTGAACTACCGCACCAATCCCATATTACATTTTGGGCACCTTCTTATCATGAGTGTGTTAATCTCCCTGTGTTTAAGATGTCGAATGCCCACTAATTAAATGAGTTACTGACAACTTACTTTAATTAATATCTTAGTCCAAGAGTAGTACAACTCAACCTTATTATCATGTCGGACTAAGTCCACTTGCAGGGTTTACATGACAATCCTTATGAGCTCCTCCTAGGGACATTATCAACCTAGATTACTAGGACACAGTTTTCTTCTATAATCAACAACATACACTATAAATAATATCATTTCCCAACTTATCGG
Organism: Zingiber officinale; assembly: GCF_018446385.1. NCBI lineage: Eukaryota > Viridiplantae > Streptophyta > Magnoliopsida > Zingiberales > Zingiberaceae > Zingiber > Zingiber officinale. Next base: position 58,861,856 of record NC_055995.1, on the reverse strand, counting down.
ATCTATTGATTTATCAAACTAAATCTCACCCATTGATAAGTCAAAGAAATAAATATTAGATATATGTACTTGTTATTATATCAGGATTATGAGCACACACTTCCACAATAACAAAAGTCTTGTTCTTTTATTCAGTCAGTATAAAAAGAACTTATCTTAAATGGTCTAGCTCAATACACTCTGAGTGTACTTGTGTAATTTTATAGTCAAGATAAAATAATACCAAATTATACTACAACTATTCCAATGGTTTGTTCCTATCCATTTTAGTCGTGAGCAACTGTTTATAATTTATAAAGAACTGATAACATTATCTTCTGTGTGTGACATCACCTACCATGTTATCTACAATATAAATTAATTGAACAACTACACTTAGCATAAATGTAGACATTTGACCAATGTGATTCTTTATTAAATGTTTACAAAAAGCTAGGCTTTTAGTATACACTCTAACAATCTCCCACTTATACTAAAAAACTATGCTGCCATAAATACTGTCATACATCTGATTCTCATTCCTTCATCATGCCCATCAAAAGCTCTTGCCTTAAGGGCCTTAGAGAAAGGATCTTCCGGTTATCATCTGATGCAATCTCGACGACAACAACTTCTCATCATTATACGATGTCTTGTATTCGGTGGTACTTGTGCTCTATGTGTTTACTTACTTTATGGGCTTGTAGTTCCTTCAAGTTTGCTACTGCACCATTTATTATTACAATACATTGTAATAATTTTGGGCAAACCAGGAATCACATCTAAGTCCATCATGAAGTTTCTGAGCCATACAGCTTTTATGACTTCCTCAAAGGCTGCCATATACTTAGCTTCTATGGTGGAGTCCGAAAAAGCATCTCTGCTTAACACTCCTTCATTGTTATGGCTCTACCTCCTAAAGTAAACACAAACCCCGAGGTTGACTTACTATTTGTCCATATCTGATTGGAAGTCAGAATCCGTATAACCCACAGGGAGCAAATCATTTGCTTGGTAAACCAGCATATAATCTCTAGTCCTTCTCAGGTACTTCAATATATGCTTTACAGCAGTCCAATGTCCTTGTCCAGGGTTACTTTGATATCTGCTAACCATGCCCACGGTAAAACAGATATCTGGTATCGTGCATAGCATACATTAGGCTTCCTACAGTTGGAGCATAAGGAACTGCCTTTATGTCCTCTATATCTTTCGATGACTTCGAAGACATCTCTTTAGATAAAGCTACTCCATGTCTAAAAGGTAGAAAACCTTTCTTGGAATCTTGCATACTAAAACGAGTTAGGATTGTATCGATATATGAAGCTCGTGATAAGCACAACATTCTTTTCTTATTACTTTGATCCCGAGAATATGTGCACATTCACCCAAGTCCTTAATATCGAATTGCTTGGACAACCATACCCTTACTTCAGACAACGCTTTGATATTGTTTCCAACTATCAAAATGTCATCTACATATAATACAAGAAATATCATCACGTTTCCATCACACTTCTTGTATACACAAGACTCATCTGGACATTTAATAAATCCATATGACTGGATTACTTCATTAAATCGGATGTTCCAAGACCTTAAAGCTTGCTTCAGTCTATAAATAAACTGACTGAACTTACATACTAGATGTTCTTTGCCCTTTGCAATAAACCATTCTGGTTGCTACATATGGATGTCTTCTTCAAGACTTCCGTTAAAGAAAGTTGTCTTGATATCCATTTGCCAAACCTAATAGATAAGAGTATCCAGATAGACTTAAACATAGCTACTAGTGAAAAGATTTCCTCATAATCGATTCCCTCTTTCTGAGTATACCCCTTCGTTACAAGCCTTGCTTTGAAAGTTTTCACCTTCCCATCTATCCCTCTTTTCCTTTTGTAGATCCACTTACATCCAACGGCTTTTACACCATTTTGTGGTTCTACAAGCTCTCAGACCTTATTAGAATATAAAGATTCTATTTCAGAATTCATCGCTCTTTACCAAGATGCTGCATCTATATCTTAGAGTGCTTCGTTATATGTTTGGAGATCAGGTTCATGTTTACCTGGGATCAAGTCCGACGACTCTCCTAAAAACATGAATATCTCAGGTTGTCTCACAACCCTCCCTCTACGACGAGGCACTGTCTGTAACTGTGCATTATTTGTGTCACGTGTTGCAGTAACTAAGGTAAAAATAAAATTAGGTATATAATTTGATAATTTTAAAACTAGGGTCTTGATTTAAATATTTTGAAAACTTCCTATGTGCTTTTGTTTGATAAAAAGTTATTAAAGTCTAAGATGACATCTAGTTGATTCAGATAAGATTATACGATTACGTAGATAACAGACAACATGCTCAAGTAGAGCATCAGTCGCCATACATAATTACACAACTCCAAAGGACTTCACTACTGGACATCGGACGCCGATTATCTAATTCTTAACACCCTGCTAGTCGCCCGAAGGCCGATGAAGTAAGCTTTGGGGGCAGCCTCGAAGGAGGACCGTAGAATGATCTCGCCCGGCCTCCCAGGTGCCTTCATCATCTTCGGCGATATCCTCCAGCACGCCATGACCATCTTCCATGCCCCTTTAGCACACTCCCTGACTCCGACTACGAGAACCCGGAACAATTTTCTGACCGCCACGACGCAGTTGCGCAGGCACACGGCCAAAGCCCTGACGATGGCAACGAGCATAGTCACGCATGCGCGGACGAAGTAGGGGAGCAAGACCGGGCAAAGGATTAGGATGACGGCCATCGATAACTGGACCACAACAAACAAGGTGGGGCGGTAAGCGTGCTCTGGCGGCAGGACCTCTTCCAACTTGCTCACCAGGTAAGTGGTGATGTCTCTCCAGAGGCGAAGAATCCAAGAGAATTGGTCTACGAGGAGGTTGAGCAAGTATAGGATGGGGGCCTTGAAGCTGGCCATGGCCGCCTTGATTGCTTCCTCCGCTCTCTTGAAAAAAGAGGATATGGTATGCAGAAGCTGTTGAAAAAAGTGCAGAACGACGGCGATGAGGTTTGCCATGGCCCCCTTGACCTCCTCCTCCGCTCCCTTAAAAAAAGAGGATATGCTGTGCAAGAACTGTTGAAAGAAGTGCAGAACGACGACGATGAGGTTGGCCATTGCCCCCTTGACTGCCTCCTCCGCTCCCTTGACAAGAGAGGATATGCTGTGCAGAATCCGTTGAAAGAAGTGCAGAACGGCGACGATGAGGTTGGTCATGGCCCCCTTGATTGCTTCCTCCGCTCCCTTGAAAAAAGAGGAAATGCTGTGCAGAACGGCGGCGATGACGCTGACTATGGCCCCCTTGACTGCCTCCTCCGTTCCCTTGAAAAAAGAGGATATGCTATGCAAGAGCTGCTGAAAGAAGTGCAGGATGCCAGCGATGAGGCCGACGAAGAATCCATCCGCTTCAACTTCATCTCCACCTCCCCATAGCAGAGGATTCATTCGCTCAATCGATCTCATCGCCTTGGTGTGAGGAAGCAAGACAAGAAAAGAGAATCGGAGCAGCTCTTTTAAACCCTGCCTACTAGGCAAACTACACTATAGGAACAGCTCTTTTAATAATGGAGGCAAAGTGGTAATGAAAATAACGGAAGATGCTTCCCACAATGTTGACCCTTAAATCAAATCAAGAGTTGATGCCATTCGCCCATCTGAGTAGTCAAGTTGGTACTAGAAATTCGTCATTTAATTCTAAGATAGATGTAAATACTATTTCAGATCATCATGTTGTATCTTTTATTTAGAAAAATTACTCGGTTAAAATTAATAAGTCTTATAATTTATCTCTTTTTTAAATATATGTCACGCTGCATGACGTATGGAAAATTCATATTTTTTTAAAATAATAAAAATATAGTTTAAGAGACACTTTGTTTTAAAAACAATTCAAAAAGGTGTATTTTTTATCATCGAAATGGCATTCGATTAAAATCGTTTAACCGTAGATACTCCCAAAACCCAATTAAAAGATAAACCAAATTAGATCGGTTATCCAACCGATCCACTAGGCCAAAATTCTTATATAAATTATAAAATTTTAAAAATCAAAGATAGATTTTTAAAAGATAATGAAAAGTAAAATGATATAAACTTTATAATTTTAAAATTATGTTTTTAAGAATAATAAATATACATTTAAAAGAATTATAATAATTTCCCGTATATACATTCAGACCCATTTAAAATATATTAAAAAAAAACAAATTAGATTGGTTATTTATTCAATAAATTTTCAAATGGCCCATCTAAAATTTGAAATTACCCAAGAGGCACTTCTAAGCTTGAGAATGCCCCAAAGATTTACATTTTTTTTAGTTTTATCCCTCTACCAAAGTTAACTTTTTCTTCTCTTTCCTTTTTCATTTGTTTGTAACAACTTTTCTCTCAATATCACAACTTAATTATATCAACATCGTTGTTGTACTATTTTTTAAAAATCAACACCACAGGAGTGCTGGTGTTTAAAAACTAACACCACAGTGGTGTTGGTTTTTAAAAATCAGCACCACAGTAGTACTTGTGTATTAAGTTGTGATGTTGATTTTTTTTAAAAAAGCAAAGGACGTTTTTGAACTCCAGAGCATTATAAAAATCCACAAGAGTTGTAATGAATCCAATCGAAACTCTCTAGATCCATCAATGTATTTTGACTGAAATCTATTGATGGACCTATGAGATTTGAATTTTTAAAAAGTTGACATATAATATAATAGGATAGTACAGTGAAAATATTTATGATGTACATGCTTAGTTATGATATCCTTAAAATAAGTTATGTATATATGTTAATTGTTTTAAAATTATAAATTTTAAAATCTTCTGATCAATAGTGTAATGACTTCAAATTTATATCTATATCACATATAGACTCAGTGACATTTTAGAAACCTATAACACTTAAAATGTGTTTGATCGGAGTTTTTTAAGTCCATCAATATATTATGACCAAACCTATTGATAGATAGGGGATTTAGATTTCTGAAAAGTTAACATGTAATAGAAGAGAGTAGTATTATGAATATATTTATGATGTTCATGTCTACTTTTGATATTCTTACAATAAGTTATTGTATGCACCAAATATTTACTTTCAAAAATCATAACTTTTGATTCGGGTATCAGAATGAGACATTCTTTGGTTTGATTCGAAGCTCGTTCTGAAATCTACATTTATTACTGTGTAAAACCCATAACAATCCATTTTTATGCCCAAAAGATATCATTTAAAGTCTTTTCGGATCCATCAATGTGTTTTGAAAAATCTATTGATGGATATAAAGAGCGTTGATCGAACATATTACAAGTGCTATAGGTTTTTGAAATGACCCAGAGTCTATATATGCCTAGAGATATTAGTTTGAAGTCATTAACAGTCAAACTTTATGACAATTAATCTATACACATAACTTATCATAAGAATATTAGAATTAGATATGAATACTATAAATATCTTTATTGTATTATTCTCTTTCATTACATATCAAAAACTCAATGGTAGATTTAAAGAGTTTCGATTATATATATATATATATATATATATATATATATTATTTTTTTTAAAAAAAAAATCAATACCTTAACTTAACACATCAGAATTGTTGTGGTACTGATGTAATTAAACTATAATGTTTGTTTTTAAAAATAAGTATCAAGTAATTGTTAAGTGCACGTAAAAGAGAAAGAAAAATTTAATTTAATTTAAGAGGAAAGAAAAGTGAAAAGAAAATTAAAAAGTCACACTCTGGCCGGAATAAAATGATAAAGAGATGTGTCTTTTGGGCATTATCAACTTGTCAAACCTAGGTTTTTGAACAATTCCAAACCTTAGATAAGTTCATTGGAAAATTACCGTTATCTATCGGTTAAAACTTGTAAATAAGCTACAAATTATCACAAATAAAAAAGATTTTAAATTAATAATAAAATCATATAAGCTTTTCAAAATACCGTGCTTATGCGCATTAATGAAACTGTCCAGTAGCTATTTTTTAGTCCGATAAAGTTAAGGAAGAGCTAATATTTGATTTGGGATGATTTTTCAGAAAATATTTTAGATAAAATGACCTTTAAATATTCTCAAAGAAATATTCTTTTAACTTTATTTTTGAAAAAAGGTTCTACTTTAATTTGTGGATTTTTTTTTGCACAGTGTTTAATCGATTTGATAATTTTATCATGTGATCCAATTCAGTCAAGCCGTGCGGTCGCAGTGCTTAATGGAGAAGCAAAGTCAGATTGCGTGGCTCGGCTTAAATGATGTGCACTACATAAAGTTTAGAGAATAAGATGCGAACTCCAATAGCCCACTTCTTACTTTTTCATAGACACATCAGCAGATAGAAAATTAAGGAACTCGCCAAAAAAACCTCCGGAGATACTTAAAAAAAAAGTAAAATGATGTATAAGCTTTTCTAAACACCGTGTATATGGATTAACGGAAAAAAAAGGTCCGTTGTAAATAATGATAAATTTAGTGATTTTTATGTGATCGATTTTATAGAATTTTTTTTTATTGATGATCAAAATAAATCAAAAAATATTTGTGATGAATAATTTAAAAATTCAGTATTTTTTATTGTCTGTCCATTTAAAAGATGCAATAGTTGATTTGGAAAGATTTATCAAAAATAAAAATTTAGATAAAGTGACCTTTAAATATTTTCAAAGAAATATTCTTTAACTTTATTAAAACAGATGTGCTACTTTAATTTGTGGAGTTTTTAAAGTTAAATTGCGTGGTTCGTCTTAAAATATGTGCACTATGTAAAGTTTAGATCCCAAATCGACACCAGATGTGTTTTTAATAATATTTGTACGGAACAATTATAATGAATGACATAATCCTCACTTAGGGTTCTTAAATAAATAAATAAATAAGATAAGGAGAATATCTTTTTAACAGATAAGATTTTAGAATTTTTATGTTACCTTCATTTTCTTTGCAACACTCTCATTTTTAAACGTGAAAATGGCTCCATTTAATGGGCTAATACATAAATTAATAACACATAAAAATTATCATTAAAATTAAACAATCTAATACATTGTATTAAAGGGAATTTAAGTTTTGAATGCAAGTTGTATAGATAAATTTAATAACTTAGTTCATTAACATATATTTAATAGATTATGAATTTTTTAATGGATGGAAAATCTACTGTAACAAGAGAATACTAATTCAATTTGGGAGCTTCTTTTTCTTTTCTTCTGTTCCCCATTGATACAAGACTCTAATTGTCACATATTTCCTACATAAGACCTTCCGTTTCATGCATGATCTTTTGTAAGGATCTAGAGCGCTAAATACGCAGAAAGTGCAGCGAAAAAATTATCTAAATCCGATTCAGAAGATCCATGCGAAGGAAAATCATATACTAAGTGTGATAAAAGTTATACCTTTGTTGCATGCCCTTCACAATCCCGACAGTAACTTTTCATTGGATGCAAATCTCAGAGCGATCAAGTGTTTGCGCCTTTACGGTATTCACACGAGCATGCACTACAACAAAAATGACTTTTCGCAGCGTGCAAATTCGCTTTTCAGAGCACGCATTGCGCGCTACACAATTAAAAGCTGTTGAAAGTCATAAATTATCCACGGCGTGCTTTGCGCGTTGCGGAAAATATTATCCGTAGCGCGCAAAGCACGTCGCAGATAATAGTTTCCGCGACGTGCTTTGCGTGCTGCGGATAATATATTCTGCAGCATGCAAACGTATGCTGTTGATGGTCTTAACTATATCAAAAAAAATAATTTGATGAAAATAATAAACTAAAATTTTACAACAAATTTAGTGCAAATCAAATCCATACCAAATTAACAAAAGTCATAGCTTTTCATTATACCAAAAAAAACTAAAATATTTAAAACAAAATATGAAATCTCTAACAAACTATCAATTATATAACAACAATTAAACTTACAATCCAAACAAATTAGTATAATTTGTATCAATCACACAATACTATAAATTTAGATAACCATGCGACCGTGCTTCCTATTGCATCATCGATAAACTGCATTTCATCATTTGGTCGAATTAGGTCCACCTTTTCCACCAAAACCTTATCAACCCAAACTTTCCAACATGATCCACCAAGAATAACATGATGCACTTTTGTGTTTGGATATGTGGATGCAATTCGACCTTCTGCAACAGCTAATTCATCGACATACCAATGAAGCAGCTTACATTTGGTATTAGCACAGATATCTCCATAACTCACATTTCTCAAATTTGACTGTAAATAAATAATACAAAGTTATTAATTCAATCATCTATATTTTTGTAACAATTTTGTGATTTAGAAATACATAATTTATGATAATTACCTGGAAAACATGACCAAAACCACCATTTTTTGTTTGCACTAATATTGATATCACTATTGCTACCAAAATCATTCCCAATACCCCTACAAATGTCACCACTAGCAATCTAATTTTACAACCAAATAGTGTCAAACAATGTCGTCATGATAATTCAAAAGCATTTAAGTATACATATCAAACTTATTTTATATATGTTGTTTACTTACTAACCTGTTCCGAATGATTTTGTTGCCTCATACTTTGTAAAAACATGGACCTCATTTCTTGCATTTCTAGTTGATTTTGTTGCCTCATTTCTTGCATTTGTTGTTGAAAATTCTATACGATAGTTTGAAGTTGTTGAACCATTCGATTTTGTTGCACAGAAGCTCCAACTTTCGATGGTGTTACTCCAAAGCCCAATCCGTGCACTCTACCCCAAGCTTCCTTGCCAAACACAATGCTAATTGCATCATCAACAATATTAGTTGTGTTTTGAGATTCTAGTGGGCATTCTAGTATTTTTTTTCTGCAACAAAAAAAAACTTTTTGATCCACAGCATGAAAGCTTGACTGCTGGTGACACAAGGTATGAAAACTTTTTTATCCATAGCATGAAAGCTTGACTACTGGTGACACACCGTTCCATTTTATTTTTATAACTAGTATGATATAAGGTAAATTAAGCACTTGAAATAACTAGTGTGAATCCGGCAGGTAACTTACTGATTACAAACCAGGGGAAAACAACTGGTGACACAGGTATCACAACAAAGTATAAGATTTGCAATTTTTTGTATGCCATAATATTGTCATGGAATAAGATTCAAAGACATTTGGAAATTAAAACGGTTGATGGTATTAGGAAACATATGGAAAATATATGCTTAACAACAAAGACATTTCTTAAATTTGTGCATTCAGCTACAGCTAGTTGCATCAATTGAATTCAAATTGAATTTGGAAATTCCTTTCCCTTGACTGCTATTCTAGATAGTTTGTTTTGTTAAGGACATTCAAAATAACAGCGATTAATAAGTTTCGTTTCTTTTGAAAAAAATTACTAAGGTTGCACATGTAGTAGCTAATAGATGGACAGCCATGAAATTGAACACATGTACCAACTCACAAGTAAATAACAACTTGAACACATGTACAAGGAGGTATAGAAAAAATAGCTTGAACACATGTACCAACTCACAAGTATTAATATATGCATGTAGCACACAAGATCAGTTAATTCTAACCGAAAATGCTTTTTCTACGGTTTGAAAATTAAAATAGAGGGGAAAAGAATTGCAATGTGGAGTAGCGTAGTACATGGCATGCAGTTTATGTTGCAATATTCCCTGCCCCTGTAAAAAATTCAAATACGAAATGAGTGGTGAATTGATTAAATCAGGAGTTTATGTTTTTTCAACTAGAATTTATACTGCCATCGCTGATGAACTCTAAATTGATATTCAAGAATTTGAAATGCATGCACACAACAAAAGAAGTTGAATCTTTTGTAAATAAATTGTTGTTGTATTTTAAAGATGAGAAGATAAGTATAATGACTACACCATACATGTCAAGTGAATATCAAATAATTAACATCACAATTCAACTTGTGGGAAAATGAACAAGAAGTGCTAACACATGCATAGTGGAAAGAAAATTGAAATTTTTTTGGGTGTTATTGTTGGATCGAAAGCGCTAGAGGGGGGGGGGGTGAATAGCGCTCGTGGCTATTTCGTTCGATTCGAATTCGTAAAGCGTTCGAGTGTAATGCAGTGGGAATAACAATAAAAGCAAACACAAAAAGGGACCCAAGTGTTTTTACTTGGTTCAGAGCCTTAGACGACTCCTACTCCAAGGCCCTCGCTCGTTGAGCGATTACTGTGGGCAATTCACTATCAAATCGCAAATTCGATACAAGAAGAAATTACAATTGAAAGTACTAACAGTAACTTATACCGACAACACGAAGAGGAAAACTTGTAGCTTTGGGTTGTCGAAAACTCGTCGTAGCTTCGCCGGGTCATTTTTTAGCAGCACGTTGATGAATAACAGCTTTTTAATTGATGTCCTGAGCCTCTGCCTCGATCCCCCTTTTAAACAATGTTGGAGGCGCCTCCAAGCCTGTCCCAGGCGCCTCCAGGCCGCCGAGTCACACGCGTGGATCAGCTCTGATCTGGTCGCGCCTTATCTCATTGAAGATGCCTCAAGGCTGGTCCAAGGTGCCTCCAATGCCTGGTCCAAGGCGCCTTCAGCTTCCTCCGAGGCGCCTTCAGCTCCTCTGGACAGCTGGCTTCGGCTTGCACCCGAGGCGCCTCCAAGCCCCATGGAGGCGCCTCGGACACTATTCATCCGAGGTCAAATATGCTTCTTTGTTCCTACAAAATGTGTTAGTCACAAATACAAAACCCTACATAACAAAGTTAGCACAGACATATTATAAGTGATATAATCGACAGTCATCAGACTGTCCGGGTCTGACTTCGGATTTCCAACCGAAAACCCTAGGTCGACCTGACGCTTACTGTTCCCTCTATGGGGAACGCTCTCTCATCTACTCCACTCAGGAGATTTACCTGTTGCCAGTGCGATCCTCCAGATAGACTGGACTTTTGCTCAGCGTTCGAAGCTTCCGGACTTTCTGCTGGACTTCCGCTTCCCGGCCCGTCCAGTATTCCACCTGGTTCGCGACACCAAGACTTTCCACCTAGGGTTACCCCCCTAGGACTTTTGCCTGAAGCTCTCGACCCGCCAAGACTTTCCGCATAGGGTTACCACCCCCTATGACCTAGGGTTACCACCCTCTAGGGTTTTCCACCTGCCTAACCACAGCTAGGACTTTTGCCTAAGTACTACTTAGGACTTTCCTGCAAGCTCCATGAACTTGTTAGAACACAAGACTACTTAACTTTGAATCCTTTGCCATTATCAAAACTTGGGTTCGATCATCTGATGTTTCCCGCACCAACAATATCCCCATTTTTTATTATGGTAACTCAAATTCAAAATTAAGTAAAACAAAAAGCATAAATAAGCATAAGCATGCTTTTAAATAAGGAGTTAAAGCACAAGCATATGCATACTTAAGTACCAAGCTAAGTACAACCTAGAGAGAATTTAAAATTTTAAGTTTAACTTTAAAATTTACATAGTTAAGGCTCAATAAGAGAACTCTTATTCTTAATTTGAATTTTTTGTCCTACTCTCCCCCTTTGCCATATATCAAAAACTTTGTAGGAAAACTTTGAAAAAATGTTGAAGCCCAAAAATAACATTTAAATACCTGGCTTTTAAAACTTTGTAGGGAAAACTTTGTAGGAAAAAACTTAGTAAAATTTTCTAAGTGAAAAATAGTTTAAGTGCAAAACAGCTCTGTTTAGCCAAAATTTTGAAGACTTAAGCTTTTAAAGACTTGGTTTAAAGATTTTTTTATTAAAGAAAACACTTAACTTTAAAGAAAGGATTTTTGGCTAAGTTTAAGAACTTTTCAAATACTTAGCTTTTTATAATTAATTTTCATTGTAAAATTCTTAGCTGAATGTTTAAGGAGATAATTTTCTCTCGACTAAGCTAGTAAAAAGTTTATTTTGAAAAATAACTTTAGCCAATTTTGAAACTTAGTTGAAATCTTTGGGAAAATTTTCAAACTCTATTAGATAGATTTTCAAAGCTTTATTGGTAAATATTCTTTTAATTTTGAACAAGTTTTTTTTAAATAATAGTTTGAAAAGAACAAAATAAACTTCACTAAATTTTCAAAGGATTTTGAAAAAAAATATTAAGAAAGTTTGAAAAAATGAATAATGAATTCCAAAATACTTAACGGCCAAGGAGGAGCAAATAAGGTTAAACCTTAATGTCCAAGCATGAGTTGAGTTAATTTGATTGTAAATTAACTACGTTATTTTAGTAAGGTATCAGAGTCCTAATGTGCAAGTTGAGTAACCCTAACAAATCAAATACTTAATTACTTGACCACATGTCTAACCATCTAGCTACTAGCTGATTGTTTAGAGGACAACAACTTTCACTTAGTTAGTCAAGTTAAGTCAATAGATCCAGTTAGATTTTACTAGGGCTAGATGACTTGACTTGATTACTGTATATTAGGTATTTAACGCCCAGACTCATATTGATGCACAGATATAAGCATTCTTGAGTCCAGGTTGTACCCTATGCATCTCACACCATTCTAAGTTTTTCAAGCACAAACAAGGTAAGCCTAGGTGTTTGTGAGATGCTCTAGCTGAATTCTAGGGGAACATGATTTCTAAGGTAGAGCCTAGGCTAAGTCCAAAATTTGAAAATCTAGTAAAATTGGAATTTTGAAAACCAAAATTTTCCTAGAATTTAAAAATATAATTTTAAACTTAAGCAGATTTTGAAAACACGTAAAACATTTAAGAGTAAAGGTAGGAAACTGATTTGAAAATCAATACCTACTCTACCCAACACATTCCTATTTACCTTCTAAGTGCACTGAACTCAAGTTCAGGTAAGGGTTTTATGAAAATGTCAGTTATGTTTGATTTGGACTCAACATAGTTGAGTACAATTTCACCCTTGGCTACATGATCCCTTACAAAATGGTGTTTTACCTCTATGTGTTTAGTCCTTGAGTGGTGAATTAGATTTATGGTTAGATTAATTGAGCTCATATTGTCAATTAAAATTTTTGTATTTTTGTATTCTAGTTGATAGTCTTTTAATGTATGCATCATCCACAAGAGTTGAGAGGCATACTCTCCTAGGGCTATGTATTCAGCTTCAGTAGTGGATAGAGCAACACATTGTTGCTTTCTGCTTGACCAACTTACTAGGCACTGACCTAGAATTTGGCAGCTACCACTTGTACTTTTTCTGTCTAGTTTACACCCGCCATAGTCTGAATCAGAATAGCCAAAAATGTCAAAGGTGTAAGTTCTAGGGTACCAAAGTCCTACGTTTAGGGTATCTTTAATGTACCTAAGTATCCTTTTAACATATGTTAGGTGCGATTCTTTTGCACAAGATTGGTATCTTGCGCACATACCTACTGCAAATAATATATCAGGTCGACTTGCAATTAGGTAGAGTAGGCTACCTATTGCACTTCTATAGTACTTTGGGTCTACTAGTTTTCCTTCTAGGTCAGAGTCAATGTTGATGTTGGTTGCCATTAGAGTATTTATAATTTTTGAATTTTCCATGCCAAATTTTTTAATTAATTCCTAGCATATTTAGTTTGATAAATATAGATTCCATCTTTGGTTTGTTTGATTTGTAAGCCTAAGAAAAAGGTAAGTTCCCCAACCAAACTCATTTCAAATTCATTTTCCATTAGTTTAATAAATTCTTTTAAAAGTTTAGAGTTGGTTGAGCAAAAAATTATATCATCAACATAGATTTGGGCTATGAAGATGTCTTTTTCTACGATTTTTTCAAATAGGGTCGGATCTATTTGTCCTTGGTTAAAGCCTTTGGATATCAAGTGATTGGATAGCCGTTCATACCATGCTCTAGGTGCTTGCATTAATCCATATAATTGTTAGTTAGAGCCCTAGAGCCAATCATTTGATGATTGTTGTATGAACTCATTGTATCATATTCTTGTATATAAATAAAGGCATTTGTTTTTTGTTATTATACTTACTTGTATTGGTGCCAAATAACTAAGTATAATAGCGTCCTTGAGTAGAAAGTTCTTACCTATATCATCGATTGGTTGAATCAATAGTGAGATGATATAGGGAACACTACTCTTAATCATTCCTAGTCGAGTATTAATATTCAGGGACAATGTTAATGCGACGAGACTAGCATGTAGGTCAACTCGATGACTTGATCTCACAAGTCATGGATATGGAGATATCAAGTTGACACATGGGTATGCATTGAAGAATGTATACTGAATGACCCGCCATGAGAAAGTATCATGGATCGTTATATGAGTGACATATACTTTCTCATGTGGCTATTAGTATGACTACTAGTCCTTGGACCTGAAGTCACCATGGTTCCCTACATAAGGAGTTACGTACTTTGGCTTCGTCAAACGTCACCCGTAACTGGGTGGACTATAAAGGCGATTACTGGGTATGTAACAAATTATGCGGAGGGATGTGAGTGATGTAGATGGGATCTATCCCTCTTATATGATGGGAGTGACATCGATATTCTTGATAGAGTGAGACCACTAAGTGCATGATCATGCCCAAATGAGTCAATATGAGATATTGAGCTCATTTGATTGAGTGAGTCTATTTAGAGTTCAAGATTTAGATTGATTAGAGGATGACATGGTCTATGCCTCATATTGATCAATCTAGATGTCAAGGATAGAAGGGCACTTGTCATATATTGTGAAGAGTCACAATTAGTAGTCACAAGGTGATGTTGGATCTCAACATTCTTGTAACTTGGGTAGTAATGATGTGTTGCTAGATACCGCTCATTACTTATGCTTCTAAATAGGTTTAGGAGCATTGCCAACATTACAAGAACCTATAGGGTCACACACAAAGGACAATTAGATGGAGATTAGGTTCATTTGATGAACCTAAAGCATTAGGTTCATGTGATGAACCAAATTGGATTAAGAGTAATCCAAATTAGGCTAATTGAGTTGGACTCAATTTGGTTCATGTGTTAAGTGAGTCTAATTTGGACTTAGACTCATTTAATTAATTTAATTCAATGAATAGAGATTCATTAAATTAAAATTGATTTGAACCAATGGTTAGATTAGATCAACCAAGGGAGAGAAGTGGTCAAGTTTGACTTGACTTGAGAGGAAGATGAAGGGTCAAGTTTGACTTGACCATTTGCCACCTCATTGGTGAGTTGACATTAAGTGGGCTAATGATGATGTGTCACATCATCAAGATTAGCACATGTGTGTGCCACATCATGAGGGAGATCAAGAGTTGTGACTCTTGATATCCCATGGGGTTTAAAAACCCCTTCTTGAATGTGGCCGGCCTCTTTAGTGTGAGGAGTTTCATTTTTGTGTGGTAACTCCATCTTCTTCTTCCTCAAGCTCTTTCTTCTCCCTCTCCTCCACCTCCTTGGCTGAAACATCTAAGGGTGCTAGCACACCTTTTAGTTCCATCTTCTGTTCATGTGGATACACATAGAGAAGTATCTACTTTGATACTTTCGAGATCCGGCGAACCTTGGACGAGCGGGATTACGCGAAGGGCTTTGCATCAAGGGTAACCTCTTAATCTTGTAGATCTAAAGTAGATATAGGCATAGAAAACTCGTACGTGAAAGTTTTTCGTAATTTTATTTCTTCGTACGGATCCGTGGCATGGGGGTTTCCGCAACGCAAAAATGCCTTTATTTTTATAAGAATATGATACAATAAGTCCATAATACAATCATCAAATGATTGGCTCTAGGGCTCTAACTAACATCAAGACACTACAGTCTGATCGTGGTGGCGAATACATCTT
This sequence comes from Zingiber officinale, assembly GCF_018446385.1. NCBI lineage: Eukaryota > Viridiplantae > Streptophyta > Magnoliopsida > Zingiberales > Zingiberaceae > Zingiber > Zingiber officinale. Next base: position 58,846,102 of record NC_055995.1, on the reverse strand, counting down.
TGGAGAGTTTAGGAATTACTTATCAAAGGTCGGGATTCAATCCCAATTGTCTGCACCTGGTACACCCCAACAGAATGGTGTGGCAGAACGAAAGAATAGGACTCTTATGGAAATAGTTAGATCGATGATGAGTTATTAGAAATTACCAAATTCGTTTTGGGGATATGCTCTGGAAATAACATTGTATATTCTGAATATGGTACCTTCTAAATCAGTACCCTCTACTCCCACGGAATTGTGGAATGGGCTTAAGCCTAGTCTGAGTCATATTCGGATATGGGGTAGTCCAGCACATGTGCTGAAGGGAGATACTGACAAGTTAGAATCACGTACAGAAGTTTGTCTGTTTGTAGGATATCTTAAGGGAACGAAAGGTGGTTTATTTTATAATCCTAAATATCAGAAGATCATTGTTAACACCAATGCTCGATTTTTAGAGGAAGATTATGTAATGAACCATAAGCCCATAAGTGAAATTATTCTAGAAGAAATTAAAGAGGACAGGTCTAGTCTAGTACCGACAGTAAAGATGAAATATCACAAGAAACTGCAACATATGTCACAAATGATGCACAGTTACAGACAGTGTCTTGTCGTAGTGGGAGGGTTTTAAGGTACCTGAGAGATTCATGTTTTTGGGAGAGTCTTCAGACTTGATCCCTGTTGAACATGAACCTGATCCCCGAACATATGACGAAGTAATCCAAGATAAAGATGGTGTAACAACCCAAATTCCCTCATTACGAGTCATAATAGTGCTTAAAAATAGTTAGAAATGCATTAGAAATATTCTATAGAATTTTAGAAATTTTTAGAGTATTTTTATGCAATTTTTGGAGTTCGTTTGGTATTTTTACCAAAAGAAAACAAGTTGCAAAAATAAAGAGGTTGAGCCGAGGTTCAAACCGGAGACCTCCGGTTAAGCAAAGCCTTAAGTTGTCTCGGCTGACCAGGAACCCAGCAGGGCCATGCTGATTAAAGAAGGAGCGAAAATAATTTAAGCAATAGTTAGATAACAGAAATATTAGGTATTAAAAGGGATGAGTTAAGAGAGGAATGTAATTTAATTTCCGTGACCTAAACCCCTTCCCTTCTCCCGACGGCGCGGCGTCTCTATTGGGCGAAAACCAAAGAGAAGCAAGGGCTTCTCTCCGGCGACCGGTGTAGGGTGATCACCGAGAGGTTTCTCCACCATCGCGACCACCTTGTCGAGGAGAACAAGTGCAAGTGAAGAAGTTGCCGAGAGCTTGAGTTTCTCCGAAGCCCTAGAAGTTTTCTTCTCGATTGTAAGTCCAAGCACGAATGTAAGTGCTTCCTCACCTGCTGTAGAGTAGTTCTGGATTCATGTTAGCTTGTTTTTGATTTCGAAGCATGTTTTTAAGGAGGTTTGTTTTATTTAAGTTACTGTCGTGAATCTCAAAGAAAGGATATGAATTGTATAGATTTGTTTGTTTAGCATGTGGTTGGTTGCTTCGGATTTTGTAGTTGGAAATTCGAAATTTGGATTTCTTCAGATTTTGGAATATGCCGTGAGGAATTTTATATTGATAGGGATCTAGCTTCTTCTTGTTTTCGAATTTTGCTGTGAAGATTTTGGTTTAGGGCTTGCTGCCGTGAGACTCAAAGAAAGAATATGGAAGAGTTAGGTATGTTGAGCAATTTGATCCTTATAGTTTCCTTGTCGTGGCACTGAACAGGGGGACCAGTTGTGGGTTCGGTTGGTTTTTGAAGTTTGCTGCCATGAAACTTAATTCAAAATTTATTAGATTTGGATATAAACAGGTTTTAGTTTGGGAATTATGTGTAGCATTTAGTTCTCTTTTTGCTTCATTGCAGTGGCACAGTGTATGAGGAATGATTGTTGTAGCATTTTGTTTTCTTGTTGCTTCATTGCCGTGGCACAGTGTAGGAGGAATGATTTATGCAGAATTTTGTTAGCTTGATATGCAGAATTTTGTTTAGCACAGTATGCAAAATTTTGTTAGCAAAGTATACAAAATTTTGATTAGCATAGTATGCAGTTTTCTTTTGTTAAGCCTTGTATGCAGATTTTTGTTTAAGCATTTCAATGTTAGAATTTGATTAAACATTTCAGTTTTTTTAAAGAAGCATTCTTTTATTAGAAGTATTAACAAGTATAAGTATTTTACTTGAGAAGGTTAGTACCCGACTTCCGAGGTTGTCGTTAAACAAATCCAGGTGACCAATTCTGAAGTCTTGGCCCTGGTAAGACCAAGGTCTTTACCCTCGTAGGACTGGTGGCTCGCAACCTCAGCTCTATTAGGGAGCACGCAATGGTACTAAGCCTGGGCCCAAGAGATTAGTATTTTGAAGTATAAAAGTATAAGTTTTTAAACAAGTGGAATAAGCTTCACATAAGTTTAAAATTTAGCAAGTTTAGTTTCTTTTATGCTAGCATGTTATTTAAAATTTTCTTGCTGTTGTTTGCTATTAGATGAGCAGCTTTACATGTTTAGTATTTCAGTATATTCACATGCATATTCGAGTTTTGTGAGTTAGATAGCTCTTACTAAGCATTTTTACTTATAGTTGCATTTTCTCTTACTGCAGATAAAGGAAAGGAAAAGATATAGCGAAGGAAGGCGACAAAGAGGTGCGGATGGATGTGTGATGTTTGGACTATGGAAGCCTTGGGATTTAGTTTAATAATTCACTAAGACTTGTATTCAGAATATTGGAACCATTCTTTAATGTTGTTAGATTTGCATTGGATATTTTATGTTTAGAACTCTTTCTTTTAATTGCTATGCACATTGGTTTATTATCTGAGTTGTATCATTGTTGCATGCTTGTGTAGATTTATATATATAGTTTCTAGCATGTTCAGATTGATGTATAGTTTTAGTTGTGAACGTATGCTTGAGTAGTATGTTTTTCGCTGTTACATATTGTATGCTTTGAGTTTTGAGAGTTTTAAGCATAGATAATTTCATGTGAATAACTTTAGTTAAGTATAGTTAGTAGTCCAGTAGCGCTCCACCCTCACAGACTAGTAGGGAGGAGGGTGGGGTGTTACAAGTTGGTATCAGAGCAGTTCTCATTCTCCAGCATCACACACACATCAACATCAGCCTTGTCGTCTTCAAGGAAGAATGTATTTATACTTTCTTTTATGCTCTTCCTTTATTATTTATGTGCAGTATAAATAAATGTTTAGAAGTACTGCTCACCTGTAGTAAGAGGTGTTTTCCGTTGATTTCTCGTCATAGAAATATTGTATGCACAGATTTCTTTTGTGTTCTATGCATGATTGTGTGTTACCTAGTTAGTTTCACTTATAGATGCATATGGAAAAATACCCTATCAGTATTTTGAGTTTAAGAAAAGTATAAGAAAGATAAAGAAAAGAAAGAAAAAGGCCAAGGCCTTAAGTAGATCCCAAAGTCAAGACTTTAGAGATTTTGGCACACAAGGTGTTTGTTAAAATGCCAAGGCATTTAAAGAAGAAGTAATTAAGATATTTTACTTTGAAAGGCCAGAGATAGCACTTAATGTGAGTAGTGGAACTCACCGACCACAGACTGGTGAAGAGCTGGTCAGCAGGGCATTAGACGCTGAGCACTATCTGAACAGCATCAAGGCACAACAAACGTAACACAAGCCAGTCAAGATAGAGGACAAGACAGCAGGAACTCAGAAGCCCTAGGAAAGTAAGCAGAACTGGAAGGGCAAAGATAACAAAAGGAAATGATGGAATACAAGAGGCAGCCAAAAGGGAGGTCCAGTAGACAAGTAGGCCAAGTTCCCTCCCTGCCCTAAATGTGGGAGACTACATCCAGGAGCCTGTCTTTTGGGTAAGACTGGATGTTATTCGTGTGGTCAAGAAGGACATCTGGCTAAGGCATGTCCTAACAAGTTCAAAGCATCTCAGCAACAAGCAGCACAATACGGGTACAAGCCTCAGTTACACTACATGCCTGCAACTTTGGACGGACCTCAGCTTAGTCAAGGAAGATTGGAAGCCCCACCAGTTTCAACCGATGCCAGAGTATTCTCCCTCACTAAAGAGGAGGCTTCTAGTGCCTCTACGGTCGTAACAGGTCAAGTAGTTATTTTTCAGCATTTAGCTACTGCACTGTTTGATACTGGGGCGACCCATTCTTTTATATCAGTACTCTTTGCCAAAGAATTTCAGATGCCTACAGAGAGTATGAACTCTAAGTTTTTAACGACCCTACCTTCTGGGGAAGTCATGGAGTCCAACCAGTGGCTTCGGGCTGTACTAGTCAAAATTTTAGACCGAGAGCTATATGTTGATTTAGTAGTCCTTGCGATGCAAGATTTTGATGTTATTCTGGGTATGGATTTCCTCAGCAAGTACAGTGCTTCGGTGGACTGCCGCAGAAGGAAAGTGATTTTCAGTCCAGAAGGTGAACCATCCTTTGAGTTCACGAGAGTGCCGAAGAGGAAGACCCAGAAATTCCTCTCTTCCCTAACAGCTCACCAGATGTTAGCTAAAAGATGTACTGGTTTTCTTGCGTACATTGTGAATGCAGAAGAATAAGAAAGACCCAAGCAGGAAGATGTTCGGATAGTCTGTGAGTATCCAGAGGTATTTCCAGAAGAGCTACTTGGACTACCTCCCAATAGAGAAGTGGAGTTTGAAATTGAGTTGGTTCCTGGTACCGATCCAATTTCAAAAGCTCCATACCGGATGTCTCCAGCAGAGCTGAAAGAGCTACAAGAATAACTCCAGAAGCTGCTTGACAACGGTTTCATCCGTCCCAGTCACTCACCATGGGGAGCTCCGGTGTTGTTCGTTAAGAAAAAAGACGGATTTATACGAATGTGCATAGATTATAGAGCGCTAAACAAAGTGACAATTAAGAACAAGTACCCTCTTCCCAGAATAGATGATCTATTTGATCAGTTAAAGGGGGCAACAGTGTTCTCTAAGATAGACCTGCCCTCTGAATACCATCAGTTGAAAGTAAAAGAAAGTGATATATCCAGAACAGCTTTCAGGACCAGATATGGACACTACGAGTTTGTAGACATGCCTTTTGGTGTGACTAATGCACCTGCAGTCTTCATGGACTTAATGAACAGAGTGTTCAGAGAATACCTTGACAAATTTATCATCGTGTTCATCGATGACATTTTGATCTATTCAAGAACCCCAGAGGAGCATGACATGCACTTGAGAATCGTACTGCAGACCCTACAGCAAAAAAATAGCTTTATGCCAAATTCTCAAAGTGCGAGTTCTGGTTAGAGTAGGTGGCATTTCTAGGTCACATCATTTCTAAAGAAGGTATCCAAGTGGACCATGCCAAAATAGAGGCGGTCAACAACTGGTGTAGACCCAAGAACGCCAGGGAAATTAGAAGCTTCCTTGGTTTAGCTGGGTATTACAGGAAATTCGTTGAGGACTTTTCCAGGATAGCCTTTCCACTAACAACCCTAACTAGGAAGAACAAGAAGTTTGAATGGTCAGACAAATGTGAGCAAAGTTTCCAAGCATTGAAGAAGAGATTGACCAGTGCTCCCATCTTGACTGTTCCAGAGCGTGACAAGAGTTTCGACATATACAGTGATGCCTCCAAGATGGGCCTCGGAGATATTCTCATGCAAGAAGGGAAGGTTATAGCTTATGCTTCCAAACAACTCAAAGACTATGAGAAGAATTACCCCACTCATGATCTTGAGCTGGCAGCTGTGGTCTTTGCACTAATACTCTGGCGACATTATTTGTATGGAGTCCAGTGCAGAATCTTCACCGACCATCAGAGCTTGAAGTATTTCTTTACCCAGAAGGATTTAAACATGAGACAGTGTAGGTGGTTAGAGTTGGTTAAAGATTATGACTTTGAAATCCTCTACCACCCAAGTAAAGCTAACAAAGTGGCGGATGCACTAAGTCGAAAGTCCAGTGCAACTCTGATGCACTTGTCATCATTAGCACTGCCACTGCAGAAGGAACTGTTAGATTTTGGAGTTGAAATTATTTATGGGCAACTCTCTGCATTGACCATAGAGTCAACCTTGCTTGAGGATATACAAAGAAAGCAAAGTGAAGATCCAGATATCCAGAAGATCAAGCAAGGGATACAAAAAGAAGAAAATTCAGAGTTTCGAGTATCAGACAGTGGAATCCTTTATCAGGGGAGTCGTCTTTGTGTCCCCAATGATGAGGAATTAAGAAGGAAGATTCTGGAAGAAGCACATAGCACACCATATTCCATGCATCCTGGTTCCACCAAGATGTATCAAAATTTGAAACAAAGATTCTGGTGGTCTGGACTCAAGAGAGATGTTGCAAAATATGTCAGTACCTGCCTGACATGCCAGAGAGTCAAAGCAGAACACCAGAGACCAGGAGGAGTTCTACAGCCTCTTCTAATACCAGAGTGGAAGTGGGAAAAAATATCCGTAGATTTTATAATAGGTCTTCCAAGAACTACTAATGGATATGATGCGATATGGGTGATAGTGGACAGATTGACCTAGTCTGCCCATTTTCTAGTCATCAAGGTGTCCCACTCAATAGAGCAATTGGCACAGCTATATGTTAAGGAAGTGATCAGACTTCATGGAGTCCCGAAGTCGATTGTTTTTGATATGGATGGGCGCTTCACCTCTCATTTTTGGGAGTGTGTTCAAAATGCACTAGGCACCAAACTCAAGTTCAGCATAGTCTTTCATCCCCAGACTGATGGACAGACAGAATGAGTAAATCAGATTTTAGAAGACATGCTTAGGGCTTGTACATTAGATTTTAAGGGCAGTTGGTGCAAGTATCTGTACTTAGCTGAATTCACCTACAACAATAGCTACCAGGCCACTATCAAGATGGCACCTTATGAGGCACTGTATGGCCGAAAGTGTAGATCACCTATATGCTGGTTGGAGGCTGGAGAAAGAAAAGAGATGGAATCAGAATTGGGCAAGCAGACTGAGATGATAGAAGAAATCACACAGGCTATCCAGAAGATCAGACAGAGAATAGAGACGACCCAGAGTAGACAGAAAAGTTATGTTGACACACGCCGTAGGCCACTTGAATTCCTAGTAGGGGATTCAGTCTTTCTCAAAGTTGCTCCTATGAAGGGAGTGATGAGATTTGGCAAAAAGGGTAAGTTAAATCCCCGCTACGTAGGGTCATACCTGATCACATAAAGGATTGGGAAAGTAGCTTACAAGCTGGACTTACCACGAGACATATCAACAATACATAATGTATTTCATGCCTCTATGCTAAAGAAGTGTCTCCACGACCCTAGCCAAGTGATTCAGCCACAGTCAGTGAAGATCCAGGAAGATCTTAGCTATGAGAGCAGACCTACACCGATAGTGGATAGAGAAGCTAAGATACTAAGGAACAAAGAAGTACCACTAGTGAAGGTCATCTGGCAGAATCAGAAGCACAAGGAAACTACTTGGGAGCATGAGGACAGTATGAGACAGAAATATCTAGAATTATTCTAAGTTCGAGGACGAACTTTTTATAAGGTATGGGAAATTGTAACAACCCAAAATTTCTCATTACGAGTCCTAATAGTGCTTAAAAATATTTAGAAATGATTTAGAAATATTCTATAGAATTTTAAAAAATTTTAGAGTATTTTTATGCAATTTTCGGAATTCGTTTAATATTTTTACCAAAAGAAAACAAGTTGCAAAAATAAAGAGGTTGAGCCGAGGTTCGAACCGGAGATCTCCGGTTAAGCAAAGCCTTAAGTTGTCTCGGCTGACCAGGAACCCAGCAGGACCGTGCTGATTAAAGAAGGAATGAAAATAATTTAAGCAATAGTTAGATAACAGAAATATTAGGTATTAAAAGGGATGAGTTAAGAGAGGAATGTGATTTAATTTCCGTGACCTAAACCCCTTCCCTTCTCCCGACGGCGCGACGTCTCTGTTGGGCGAAAACCAAAGAGAAGCTAGGGCTTCTCTCCGACAACCGGTGTAGGGTGATCTCCGAGAGGTTTCTCCACCATCGCGACCACCTTGTCGAGGAGAACAAGTGGATGTGAAGAATGTGCCAAGAGCTTGAGTTTCTCCGAAGCCCTAGAAGTTTTCTTCTCGGTTGTAAGTCCAAACATGAATGTAAGTGCTTCCTCACCTGCAGTATAGTAGTTCCGAATTCATGTTAGCTTCTTGTTTTTGATTTCGAAGCATGTTTTTAAGGAGGTTTGTTTTATTTAAGTTGCTGCCGTGAATCTTAAAGAAAGGATATGAATTGTATAGATTTGTTTATTTAGCATGTGGTTGGTTGCTTTGGATTTTGTAGTTGGAAATTCGGAATTTGGATTTCTTCAGATTTTGGAATATGCCGTGAGGAATTTTGGATTGATAGGGATCTAGCTTCTTCTTGTTTTCGAATTTTGCTGTGAAGATTTTGGTTTAGGGCTTGTTTCCGTGAGACTCAAAGAAAGAATATGGAAGAGTTAGGTATGCTGAGCAATTTGATCCTTATAGTTTCCTTGTCGTGGCACTGAACAGGGGGAACAGTTGTGGGTTCGGTTGTTTTTTGAAGTTTGCTGCCATGAAACTTAATTCAAAATTTATTAGATTTGGATATGAACAGGTTTTAGTTTGGGAATTATGTGTAGCATTTAGTTCTCTTTTTGCTTCATTGTCGTGGCACAGTGTATGAGGAATGATTGTTGTAACATTTTGTTTTCTTGTTGCTTCATTGCCGTGGCACAGTGTAGGAGGAATGATTTATGCAGAATTTTGTTAGCTTGATATGCAGAATTTTATATAGCACAGTATGCAGAATTTTGTTAGCAAAGTATGCAGAATTTTGATTAGCATAGTATGCAGTTTTCTTTTGTTAAGCCTTGTATGTAGATTTTTGTTTAAGCATTTCAATGTTAGAATTTGTTTAAACATTTTAGTTTTTTTAAAGAAGCATTCTTTTATTAGAAGTATTAACAAGTATAAGTATTTTACTTGAGAAGGCTAGTACTCGACTTCCGAGGTTGTCATTAAACAAATCCAAGTGACCAATTCCGAGGTCTTAGCCCTAGTAAGACCAAGGTCTTTACCCTCGTAGGACTGGTGGCTCGCTACCTCACTTCTATTAGGGAGCGTGCAATGGTACTAAGACTGGGCCCAAGAGATTAGTATTTTGAAGTATAAAAGTATAAGTTTTTAAACAAGTGAAATAAGCTTCACATAAGTTTAAAATTTAGCAAGTTTAGTTTCTTTTATGCTAGCATGTTATTTAAAATTTTCTTGTTATTGTTTGCTATTAGATGAGCAACTTTACATGTTTAGTATTTCAGTATATTCACATGCATATTTGAGTTTTGTGAGTTAGATAGCTCTTACTAAGTATTTTTGCTTATAGTTGCATTTCCTCTTACTGCAGATAAAGGAAAGGAAAAGTTATAGCGAAGGAAGGCGACAAGGAGGTGCGGATGGATGTGTGATGTTTGGACTATGGAAGCCTTGGGATTTAGTTTAATAATTCACTAAGACTTGTATTCAGAATATTGGAACCATTCTTTCATGTTGTTAGATTTGCATTGGATATTTTATGTTTAGAACTCTTTCTTTTAATTGCTATGCACATTGGTTTATTATCTGAGTTGTATCATTGTTGCATGCTTGTGTAGATTTATATATATAGTTTCTAGCATGTTCAGATTGATTTATAGTTTTAGTTGTGAACGTATGCTTGAGTAGTATGTTTTCCGTTGTTACATATTGTATGCTTTGAGTTTTGAGAGTTTTAAGCATAGATAATTTCATGTGAACAACTTTAGTTAAGTATAGTTAGTAGTCCAGTAGCGCTCCACCCTCACATACTAGTAGGGAGGAGGGTGGGGTGTTACAGATGCAGTATCTTGGCAAAGAGCGATGAATTCTGAAATAGAATCTATGTATTCTAATAAGGTCTAGGAGCTTGTAGAACCACCAAATGGTGTAAAAGCCATTGGATGTAAGTGGATCTACAAAAGGAAAAGAGGGATAGATGAGAAGGTGGAAACCTTCAAAGCAAAGCTTGTTGCGAAGGGGTATACTCAGAAAGAGGGAATCGATTATGAGGAAACCTTTTCGCCAGTAGTTATGCTTAAGTCTATCTGGATACTCTTATCTATTGCCGCTCATATGGATTATGAGGTTTGGAAAATGGATGTCAAGACAGCTTTCCTTAACGGAAGTCTTGAAGAAAACATCAATATGAAGCAACCAGAGGGATTTATCGCAAAGGGCAAAGAGCATCTAGTTTGTAAGCTAAATTGGTCTATTTATGGACTGAAGCAAGCTTCAAGGTCTTGGAACATCCGGTTTAATAAAGTAATCCAGTCGTATGGATTTATTTAGTGTCCGGATGAGTCTTGTGTATACAAGAAGTGTGATGGAAACGTGGTGATATTTCTTGTATACGTAGATGACATTTTGTTAGTTGGATACAATATCAAAGTGTTGTCGGAAGTAAGGGTATGGTTGTCCAAGCAATTCGATATGAAGGACTTGGGAGAATGCGCACATATTATCGGGATCAAAGTAATAAGGGATCGTAAGAAAAGAATGTTGTGCTTATCCCAAGCTTCATATATCGATACAATCCTAGCTCATTTTAGCATGCAAGACTCCAAGAAATGTTTTTTTACCTTTTAGACATGGAGTATCTTTATCTAAAGAGATGTCTCCGAAAACATCAAACGAGATAGAAGAGCTAAAAGCAGTTTTTTATGCTTCAGCTGTAGGAAGCGTAATGTAAGCTATGTTATGCACGAGACCGGATATCTATTTTACCGTGGGCATGGTTAGCAGATATTAAAGTAACCCTGGACAAGGACATTGGACTGCTGTAAAACATATATTGAAGTACCTGAGAAGGACTAGAGATTATATGCTGGTTTACCAAGCAGATGATTTGCTCCCTGTGGGTTACATGGATTTTAACTTCCAATCAGATAGGGACAATAGTAAGTCTATATCAGGCTATGTGTTTACTTTAGGAGGTGGAGCCATAGCATGAAGGAGTGTTAAGGAGAAATGTGTTTCAGACTCAACTATGGAAGCTGAGTATGTGGAAGCCTCCGAGATAGCCAAAGAAGCTATATGGCTTAGGAACTTCCTAATGGACTTAGATGTGATTCCTGGTTTGTCCAAAATCATCACAATTTATTGTGATAATAGCGTTGCAATAGCAAACTTGAAGGAACCATGAGCCCATAAGGCGAGTAAACACATAGAGCGCAAATACCACCTGATACAAGACATCGTAAAGCGAGGAGAAGTTGTTGTCCCCAAGATTACATCATCAGATAACCTGGCAGATCCTTTCATGAAGGCCCTTCCGGCGAAAGCTTTTGATCGGCATGTTGAGGGGATGAGGATCAAATGTATGGCAGCGTTTACGACTGTTGGTTGCTACTCGGAAAACCTAGAGGTTCCACTGTACAAAAATTTTGTACAAAGGTCTGAACCTTTTCCTAGCTACCATGTGTTCTTTTAAATTAAATTTTGGATCGCCTGCGGAACTTAACACGTTTGATCCAAAACTTAATCTATTTATTCTTTTAGGTTTTGACTTGGATCTCTTGCGGAACTTAACACGTTTGATCCAAATCACCTAAGTTATTAATTCCATTAAATATTAATTTCCAAAATTGGTTCCCAGTACTGACGTGGCGAGGCACATGACCTTCTTGGATATGGGAGCAACCACCACCGACTAGACAAAACCTTTTAAGGAAAACTAATATTTAATTTCCTAAAATAACTTTAGGTCAACCGAAAAGAACAATCAAATCATAAGGAAAAAAAAACAAAAGAACACTATATCGAAAACAAATTCGAAACACTAGAATCGTATGCCTCTTGTATTTAGTATTATTTCCAAAAATAACTAGTATGATGCGGAAAGAAAAATTACTAGTTATACCTTTTAGAAAAACCTCTTGATCTTCTACGGTATCCCTCTTCTAACCTCGGACGTTGTGTGGGCAACGATCTTCCGAGATGAGAACCACCTAAGAACCTTCTTCTCCTTTCTTCAAATTTCGGCCAAGCACAAAGCTTCCAAAAGATGAAGGTCTTTTCCACCAACCAAGCTCCAAGGGATGTAAGCTTTCTCTCCTTCTTCCTCAAGCTAGATCCGGCCACCAATTAAAACTTCATGAGCATGAAGAGGTTCGGCCACAAAGAGAAGAAGAAGAGAAGAAGGAAGGGCCGGCCACACCACCAAGGAAAAGAGGGAGAAAAATAGAATAGATTCGTTAGCCTTGAAGCCTCCTCTACCCCCTCTTTTATAATCCTTGATCTTGGCAAATAAGGAAATTTTAATAAAAACTTCCTTAATTCTTTTTCCATTGAAAAGGAAAATTTATTTAATTAAAAATAATTTTCTTTCTCAATTTTATTTGGCCGGCCATATAAAAGCTACAAATAAGGAGAGTTTTAATTAATTAAAACTTCCTAATTTGTCTCCAGAAATTTATAAAAAATTTCTCCAATAATTTTAATCCCTTTATGATTGGTTTATAAAAAGGAAATTTAATAAATTAAAATCTTTCTTTTAAACATGTGGATAAAAATAAAGTTATCTCTAAAAATTAAAATCTCTTTTAATCTACAAATAAGGAAAGATATCAAATCTTTTCTTAATCTTTTGTAGAAACTTATAAAAGAGAATATTTAATTTTAAACTCTCTTTTAAATCATGAACATGGTTAAAAGGAAAGTTTTCTTAAAATTTAAAATCCTTTAATCAACAAATAAGGAAAGATTCCAAATTTTAAACTCTCTTTTAAACATGTTAGATGATTTACAAATAAGGAAAGTTTTTACCAAACATTAAAACCATCCTTTTAAACTACAAATAAGTAAAGAGATTAATCTCTTCTCTTAATCTTTTGTAGAAAGCTATAAAAGGAAATTTTAATTTTTAAACTCTCTTTAAAATCATGATATCCACATCAGAAATAATTTTAATAAAAATCCTTTTAATATTCTAGTGGCCGGCCACCTAAGCTTGGGACCCAAGCTTTGGCCGGCCACCTACATGGCTCATCCACTTGGTCTTGGCCGGCCCTAGCTTGGGTTCCAAGCTAGCTTGGCCGGCCCCATTGGATGGGTAAGAAGGTGGGTATGCGGTGGGTATAAATCTCTATATACTAGAGGCTACGATAGGGACCGAGAGGAGGAATTGGTTTTGGTCTCCTGATAAAATTAAGCATCCCGTGTTCGCCCCGAACACACAACTTAATTTTATCAATAATAATTCATTCCACTAGAGAATTATTATTGAACTACCGCACCAATCCCAAATTACATTTTGGGCTCCTTCTTATTATGAGTGTGTTAGTCTCCCTGTGTTTAAGATAACAAATGTCCACTAATTAAGTAAGTTACTGACAACTCACTTAATTAATATCTAGCTCCAAGAGTAGTACCACTCAACTTCATCATCATGTCGGACTAAGTCCACCTGCAGGGTTTAACATGACAATCCTTATGAGCTCCTCTTGGGGACATTCTCAACCTAGATTACTAGGACAAAGTTTCCTTCTATAATCAACAACACACACTATAAGTGATATCATTTCCCAACTTATCGGGCTTATTGATTCATCGAACTAAATCTCACCCATCGATAAATTAAAGAAATAAATATCAAATATATGTGCTTGTTATTATATTAGGATTAAGAGCACACACTTCCATAATAACTGAGGTCTTTGTTCCTTCATAAAGTCAGTATAAAAGGAACAACCTCAAATGGTCCTACTCAATACACTCTAAGTGTACTAGTGTAATTATATAGTTAAGATAAACTAATACCTAATTACACTACGACCTTCCAATGGTTTGTTCCTTTCCATCTTGGTTGTGAGCTACTGTTTATAATTTATAAGGAACCAATAACATGATCTTCTGTGTGTGACACCATACACCATGTTATCTACAATATAAATTAATTGAGCAACTACATTTATCATAAATGTAGACATTTGACTAATGTGATTCTTATTTCTAGATAAATATTTATACCAAAAGCTAGGCTTTTAGTATACACTCTAACAATCTCCCACTTATACTAAAAGACTAAGCTGCCATATCTGCTGCCATACATCTGATTCCCATGCCTTTCAAAAAGCTCTTGCCTTAAGGACATTAGGTTATCATCTGATGCAATCTTGGCGGCAACAACTTCTCCTCGTTATACAATTTCTCGTATTGGGTAGTACTTGCGCTCTATTGTGTTTACTTGCCTTATAGACTCATGGTTTCTTCGAGTTTGTTACTGCACCATTATTATTACAATAAGTTGTAATAATCTTTGGACAAACTAGAAATCATATCTAAGTCTATCTTGAGGTAATTAAGTCATTCAGCTTTTATGGCTACCTCAGAGGCTTGCCATATACTCAGCTTCTATGGTGGAGTCCAGAAAAACACCTATGCTTATCACTCTTCCATAGTTATGACTTTTGCTCCTAAAGTAAACACAAAACCCCGAGGTCGACTTATTATTGTCCCTATCCGATTGGAAGTCAAAATCCGTGTAACCCACAGGGACCAAATTAACTGCCTTGTAAGCTAGCATATAATCTCTAGCGCCTCTAAGGTACTTTAATATATGCTTTACTGCAGTCCAATGTCCTTGTCTAGGGTTACTTTTATATCTGCTAACTATGCCCTTGGCAAAACAGATTTCTGATATCGTGCATAGCATACATTAGGTTGTCTAACTGCCGAAGCATAAAGAACTGCCTACATGTCCTCAATCTCCTTTGATGTCATCGGAGACATCTCTTTAGATAAAGACACTCCATGCTTAAAAGGTAAGAAACCTTTCGAGGAGTTTTGCATGCTTAAAACGAGCAAGGATTTTCCGATGTATCAAGCTTGGGATAAGTAAAATATATTTTTTCTTTCGATACCTTATTACTTTGATCTCAAAAATATATACATTCTCCCAAGTCCTTTATATCAAATTATTTGGACAACCATACCCTTACTTCTGACAATATTTTGATATTGTTTCCAACTACCAAAAATGTTATCTACGTATAGTACAAGAAATACCACCACGTTTCCATCACACCTTTTGTATACACAAGACTTATCCGTTTACTCAATAAATCCATAGGTCTGGATTACTTTGATAAACCGGATGTTCCAAGACCTTGAAGCTTTGCCTCAGTCCATAGACTGATTGAGCTTGCACACAAGATGCTCTTAGCCCTTTGCAATGAACCCTTCTGGTTGCTTTATATGGATGCTTTCATCAAGACTTCCATTAAGGAATGTTGTCTTGACATCCACTTGCCAAATAGATAAAAGAATCCGGATAGACTTAAGCATGGCTACCAGTGAAAAAGTTTCCTTTTTCATCAAGCCTTGCTTTGAAAGTTACTACCTTCCTTTCTATCCCTCTTTTCCTATTATAGACCTTTTTACACCCAAAGGCTTTTACACCATTTGGTGGTTCTACAAGCTTCCAGATTTTATTAGAATATATATATTCTAATTCTGTTATTCATTACTCTTTGCCAAGATGTTGCATCTTTATCTTGGAGTGTTTTGTCATATGTTCGGAGATCAGGTTCATGTCCTCCAGGGATCGAGTCCAAAAACTCTCCCAAAACATGAATCTTTTTAGGTTGCCTAACAACCCTCCCACTATGACAAGGCACTTTCTGCAATTGTGTATCATTTGTGATATGTGTTGCAGTTTCCTTGTGGTATCTCATCTTGTACAGTTGGTACTATATTAGACATGTCTTTTATTATTTCCTTAAGAACAAATTTTCTTATGGGCACATGGTTTATTACATAGTCCTTTTCTAAAAATCAGTTATTGATGCTAACAATGACCTTCTGATTTTTAAAACTATAAACCTACTTTCATTTTTCTAGGATAACCCACAAACAAGTGAATTCCTGTCCAACTTATCATTGTCTCTCTTCTGCATATGTGCTAGACTACCCGAATCCGAATATGCTTCGAAATAGGCTTACGCCTATTCAACAATTCTATATAAGTAGAGAGTTATGACTTTAGAAGGTACTATATTCACTCCCGTTTCCAGAGTATATCCTTAAAATGATTTTGATAATATTCTTAATAACTCATCAATCTACTTATTTCCATAAGAGTCATATATCTTCCTTTTCCTACACCATTCTGTTGGAGTGTACCAGGTGCAGTTAGTTTGGATTGAATCCCTACTTCTGATAAATGACTCCTAATTCTCCCAAGAGGTACTTGCCACTACGATCTTATCGTAGTGTCTTGATACTTTTACTTTGTCGTTTCTCCACATCAGCCTCGTACTCTTTGAACTAATCAAAGCACTTAGACTTGCGGCACATCAAGTAAATATATCCGTATCTCAAATAGTTGTCTATAAAATAGATAAAAAAATTTGAAACAACCTCTTGCCTGGATGCTCATAGGATCACACAAATCAGAATGAACCAATTCCAATATATCTTTGACTCCATACCCCTTAGACTTAAAAGCTTCTTGGTTATTTTTTTATTCCAAGTAAGACTCGTAGGTTGGAAAGATTTCCACTACTAATGAACCCAAAAGTTCATCAGCTACCAATGAATCCTACTCAAGTTAATATAACCTAGCCTTAGAAGCCAAAGATATAATTGGTTCATTTTCGAAGGTTACTTTCTCTTAAAGTTAGAAGATGTGTTACTAATTTCCATTTGTTGCATCGTGAGAGTTATTGGATTTATAAATTGCCAACCAACGTACCAGAACAGATAACTTCCCTCTTTTTCTTAATAACAACTTTGTTATTAAAAGAGGCAGAATATCAAGTTCTTTGAATAGTTTAGAAACTGAAAACTAGTTCTTTCTAAACTTGGTGCGTAAAGACAATTACTCAAAAATCCATGTTTTATTCTTATCAAAAGATAAACATCTCCCACTACAACAGCTACCATTTTTACAGTAGTGCCCATGTAGACAGTGTTTTAATTTTCATTTAGTTGCTGGGTTTCCTGGAACCCTGCAATGAATTGCGGACATGATTAATGGCATCTGTATCTACACTCCAGGTTCTGGTAGATAACACCACTAAACATGTTTCAACTAATGAATTAAATACACCTATATTGTTCTTAGTTCTAAGAAGACAGTTTACCTTAATGTCCAAGTCCTATTTCCAATCATTACAATTGGGATTACTAAGTCTTTCTTATAGTATGACTACTAGGGGATTGACAAACATTTTAAATCCTAAGAATCACAAAAATACTTGGTCAAGATCAACTCCTTAAAAATCCCCATGAATTTTGTATGCCACGATAGTGTGGACGTATACAAAATCGAAGAGGAGATTTTATTCATTAATTTTATTATCTCGTCAACTTTACTTTATGACGAATAAAATTAATAGTTGATCTGTTTTTGATCAAATATTTGGTCAAAAACTTTTGAATTTTAAAAAATATTGATTCCTCAAACAATATTATTTAAATTCACCAACACCTCAAACACCGTGAATTTTGCATGCCACGTTAGTGTGGACGTATACAAATTCAACATTTGTAAAAGGAGGGTTTTAACCCATTAATTTTATTATCTTGTCAACCTAATTTTTTTTTACAAATAAAATTAATAGTTGGTATCATTTGGTCACACAAATAATAGCAGTGACTCCGATGGGGAGGATACTATTAGATGTGTCTAAGTGTATACCATTACTTGACACTAAGTCCATTAATAAGATTATGCCCCTTCCGTTGGGGAAGATCACACGCTCTTAATTAACTTCCTATAGTCATCCAAAAATGGAAGTCTGTTCTAGTGATCCACAAACAAGCTCATCCGTTATGGAGGAAGGCACTCAGAGTCAACGCGCAAGCTTGTTTGCATCACTTACAAACCAGTAATGGCGACCATGAGATTTACTTAAAAATCCCTCTCCCACTTAGTTATTTATAAATGAGGAATTATAACTATGCTAGCCTACTAACATGCACACACAGCACAATATAAAAGCAATAAATAGAAAATCTAATTTTCAACTATTATGGCTTTTATCTCTTGTTGTCCTCCGTGTGTTGTCATTCCAAGCTGCTGCCATATTTGGCCACTGCCATCGGGTCTAGCTGTCGCATCCATCTTGCTCCTAGTTCCGCTGCGCCTCTGGTCCTTAGAAGGTTCCACGCTTTGCAAGATTCGATCCGCGACATAAATAGAATTTTACATTTTTGATCCTATATTCCTCGAAGGAATGTACATGTAAACTAGATCGAACATAAAATAAAATTTACATCCATCGATCCTATATTCCATAAAAGGAATATACATGTAACTAGATCAAAAATAAAATCCAAATAAAACTAAATACAGCTCCTGCTGTATTTTATAATACAATCATGCACACACAATAAAATGCCCTTGACATGTCCAAGGGTCCAATCACACACATAATAACTATAAGCCATAATAGTTGGATTCTGCATTCACAAAGTTAGCACATCCTACTATTAACCTGCATAAATTATGTATGACATGTGCATAATTAAACTAATACCAAATACACAGAGGCAAAACCCTAGCTCTGATACCAATTGTTGGTTGCTACTCAGAAAACCTAGAGGTTCCACTGTACAAAAATTTTGTACAAAGGTCTGAACCTTTTCCTAGCTACCATGTGTTCTTTTAAATTAAATTTTGGATCGCCTGCGGAACTTAACACGTTTGATCCAAAACTTAATCTATTTGTTCTTTTAGGTTTTGACTTGGATCTCCTGCGGAACTTAACACGCTTGATCCAAATCACCTAAGTTATTAATTCCATTAAATATTAATTTCCAAAATTGGTTCCCAGTACTGACGTGGCGAGGCACATGACCTTCTTGGATATGGGAGCAACCACCACCGACTAGACAAAACCTTTTAAGGAAAGCTAATATTTAATATCCTAAAATAACTTTAGGTCAACTGAAAAGAACAATCAAATCACAAGGAAAAGAAAAACAAAAGAACACTATATCGAAAACAAATTCGAAACACTAGAATCGTATGCCTCTTGTATTTAGTATTATTTCCAAAAATAACTAGTATGATGCGGAAAGAAAAATTACTAGTTATACCTTTTAGAAAGACCTCTTGATCTTCTACCGTATCCCTCTTCTAACCTCGGACGTTGTGTGGGCAACGATCTTCCGAGATGAGAACCACCTAAGCATCTTCTTCTCCTTTCTTCAAATTTCGGCCAAGCACAAAGCTTCCAAAAGATGAAGGTCTTTTCCACCAACCAAGCTCCAAGGGATGTAAGCTTTCTCTCCTTCTTCCTCAAGCTAGATCCGGCCACCAATTAAAACTCCATGAGCATGAAGAGGTTCGGCCACAAAAAGAAGAAGAAGAGAAGAAGGAAGGGTCGGCCACACCACCAAGGAAAAGAGGGAGAAAATAGAATAGATTCGTTAGCCTTGAAGCCTCCTCTACCCCCTCTTTTATAATCCTTGATCTTGGCAAATAAGGAAATTTTAATAAAAACTTCCTTAATTCTTTTGCCGTTGAAAAGGAAAATTTATTTAATTAAAAATAATTTTCTTTCTCAATTTTATTTGGCCGGCCACATAAAAGCTACAAACAAGGAGAGTTTTAATTAATTAAAACTTCCTAATTTGTCTCCAGAAATTTATAAAAATTTCTCCAATAATTTTAATCCCTTTATGATTGGTTTATAAAAAGGAAATTTAATAAATTAAAATCTTTCTTTTAAACATGTGGATAAAAAGAAAGTTATCTCTATAAATTAAAATCTCTTTTAATCTACAAATAAGGAAAGATATCAAATCTTTTCTTAATCTTTTGTAGAAACTTATAAAAGAGAATATTTAATTTTAAACTCTCTTTTAAATCATGAACATGATTAAAAAGGAAAGTTTTCTTAAAATTTAAAATCCCCTTTAATCAACAAATAAGGAAAGATTTCAAATTTTAAACTCTCTTTTAAACATGTTAGATGATTTACAAATAAGGAAAGTTTTTACCAAAAATTAAAACCATCCTTTTAAACTACAAATAAGGAAAGAGATTAATCTCTTCTCTTAATCTTTTGTAGAAAGCTATAAAAGGAAATTTTTAATTTTTAAACTCTCTTTTAAAATCATGATATCCACATAAGAAATAATTTTAATAAAAATCCTTTTTAATATTCTAGTGGCCGGCCACCTAAGCTTGGGACCCATGCTTTGGCCGGCCACCTACATGACTCATCCACTTGGTCTTGGCCGGCCCTAGCTTGGGTTCCAAGCTAGCTTGGCCGGCCCCATTGGATGGGTAAGAAGGTGGGTATGCGGTGGGTATAAATCTCTATATACTAGAGGCTACGATAGGGACCGAGAGGAGGAATTGGTTTTGGTCTCCCGATAAAATTAAGCATCCCGTGCTCGCCCCGAACACACAACTTAATTTTATCAATAATAATTCATTCCACTAGAGAATTATTATTGAACTACCGCACCAATCCCAAATTACATTTTGGGCTCCTTCTTATTATGAGTGTGTTAGTCTCCCTGTGTTTAAGATAACAAATGTCCACTAATTAAGTAAGTTACTGACAACTCACTTAATTAATATCTAGCTCCAAGAGTAGTACCACTCAACTTCATCATCATGTCGGACTAAGTCCACCTGCAGGGTTTAACATGACAATCCTTATGAGCTCCTCTTGGGGACATTCTCAACCTAGATTACTAGGACAAAGTTTCCTTCTATAATCAACAACACACACTATAAGTGATATCATTTCCCAACTTATCGGGCTTATTGATTCATCGAACTAAATCTCACCCATCGATAAATTAAAGAAATAAATATCAAATATATGTGCTTGTTATTATATTAGGATTAAGAGCACACACTTCCATAATAACTGAGGTCTTTGTTCCTTCATAAAGTCAGTATAAAAGGAACGACCTCAAATGGTCCTACTCAATACACTCTAAGTGTACTAGTGTAATTATATAGTTAAGATAAACTAATACCTAATTACACTACGACCTTCCAATGGTTTGTTCCTTTCCATCTTGGTTGTGAGCTACTGTTTATAATTTATAAGGAACCAATAACATGATCTTCTGTGTGTGACACCACACACCATGTTATCTACAATATAAATTAATTGAGCAACTACATTTATCATAAATGTAGACATTTGACCAATGTGATTCTTATTTCTAGATAAATATTTATACCAAAAGCTAGGTTTTTAGTATACACTCTAACAATCTCCCACTTATACTAAAAGATTAAGCTGCCATATCTGCTGCCATACATCTGATTCCCCCTTCAAATGCTCTTCAAAAGCTAAGGACATTAGGTTATCATCTGATGCAATCTCGGCGGCAACAACTTCTCCTCGTTATACAATTTCTCGTATTGGGTAGTACTTGCGCTCTATTGTGTTTACTTGCCTTATAGACTCATGGTTTCTTCGAGTTTGTTACTGCACCATTATTATTACAATAAATTGTAATAATCTTTGGACAAACTAGAAATCATATCTAAGTCTATCTTGAGGTAATTAAGTCATTCAGCTTTTATGGCTACCTCAGAGGCTTGCCATATACTCAGCTTCTATGGTGGAGTCCAGAAAAACACCTATGCTTATCACTCTTCCATAGTTATGACTTTTCCTCCTAAAGTAAACACAAAACCCCGAGGTCGACTTATTATTGTCCCTATCCGATTGGAAGTCAAAATCCGTGTAACCCACAGGGACCAAATTAACTGCCTTGTAAGCTAGCATATAATCTCTAGCGCCTCTAAGGTACTTTAATATATGCTTTACTGCAGTCCAATGTCCTTGTCTAGGGTTACTTTGATATCTGCTAACTATGCCCTTGGCAAAACAGATTTCTGTTCTCGGGTTGTCTAACTGTCGAAGCATAAAGAACTGCCTACATGTCCTCAATCTCCTTTGATGTCATCGGAGACATCTCTTTAGATAAAGACACTCCATGCTTAAAAGGTAAGAAACCTTTCGAGGAGTTTTGCATGCTTAAAACGAGCAAGGATTTTCCGATGTATCAAGCTTGGGATAAGTAAAATATATTTTTTCTTTCGATCCCTTATTACTTTGATCTCAAAAATATATACATTCTCCCAAGTCCTTTATATCAAATTATTTGGACAACCATACCCTTACTTCTGACAACATTTTGATATTGTTTCCAACTACCAAAAATGTTATCTACGTATAGTACAAGAAATACCACCACGTTTCCATCACACCTTTTGTATACACAAGACTTATCCGTTTACTCAATAAATCCATAGGTCTGGATTACTTTGATAAACTGGATGTTCCAAGACCTTGAAGCTTTGCCTCAGTCCATAGACTGATTGAGCTTGCACACAAGATGCTCTTAGCCCTTTGCAATGAACCCTTCTGGTTGCTTTATATGGATGCTTTCATCAAGACTTCCATTAAGGAATGCTGTCTTGACATCCACTTGCCAAATAGATAAAAGAATCCGGATAGACTTAAGCATGGCTACCAGTGAAAAAGTTTCCTTTTTCATCAAGCCTTGCTTTGAAAGTTACTACCTTCCTTTCTATCCCTCTTTTCCTATTATAGACCTTTTTACACCCAAAGGCTTTTACACCATTTGGTGGTTCTACAAGCTTCCAGATTTTATTAGAATACATATATTCTAATTCTGTTATTCATTACTCTTTGCCAAGATGTTGCATCTTTATCTTGGAGTGTTTTGTCATATGTCCGGAGATCAGGTTCATGTCCTCCAGGGATCGAGTCCAAAAACTCTCCCAAAACATGAATCTTTTTAGGTTGCCTAACAACCCTCCCACTACGACAAGGCACTTTCTGCAATTGTGTATCATTTGTGATACGTGTTGTAGTTTCCTTGTGGTATCTCATCTTGTACAGTTGGTACTAGATTAGACATGCCTTTTATTATTTCCTTAAGAACAAATTTTCTTATGGGCACATGGTTTATTACATAGTCATTTTCTAAAAATCAGTCATTGATCCTAACAATGACCTTCTGATTTTTAAAACTATAAACCTACTTTCATTTTACTAGGATAACCCACAAACAAGTGAATTCCTGTCCAACTTATCATTGTCTCTCTTCTGCATATGTGCTGGACTACCCGAATCCGAATATGCTTCGAAATAGGCTTACGCCTATTCAGCAATTCTATATGAGTAGAGAGTTCTGACTTTAGAAGGTACTATATTCACTTCCGTTTCCAGAGTATATCCTTAAAATGATTTTGATAATATTCTTAATAACTCATCAATCTACTTATTTCCATAAGAGTCATATACCTTCCTTTTCCTACACCATTCTGTTGGAGTGTACCAGGTGCAGTTAGTTTGGATTGAATCCCTACTTCTGATAAATGACTCCTAATTCTCCCAAGAGGTACTTGCCACTACGATCTTACCGTAGTGTCTTGATACTTTTACTTTGTCGTTTCTCCACATCAGCCTCGTACTCTTTGAACTAATCAAAGCACTTAGACTTGCGGCACATCAAGTAAATATATCCGTATCTCAAATAGTTGTCTATAAAATAGATAAAAAAATTTGAAACAACCTCTTGCCTGGATGCTCATAGGATCACACAAATCAGAATGAACCAATTCCAATATATCTTTGACTCCATACCCCTTAGACTTAAAAGCTTCTTGGTTATTTTTTTATTCCAAGTAAGACTCGTAGGTTGGAAAGATTTCCACTACTAATGAACCCAAAAGTTCATCAGCTACCAATGAATCCTACTCAAGTTAATATAACCTAGCCTTAGAAGCCAAAGATATAATTGGTTCATTTTCGAAGGTTACTTTCTCTTAAAGTTAGAAGATGTGTTACTAATTTCCATTTGTTGCATCGTGAGAGTTATTGGATTTATAAATTGCCAACCAACGTACCAGAACATATAACTTCCCTCTTTTTCTTAATAACAACTTTGTTATTAAAAGAGGCAGAATATCAAGTTCTTTGAATAGTTTAGAAACTGAAAACTAGTTCTTTCTAAACTTGGTGCGTAAAGACAATTACTCAAAAATCCATGTTTTATTCTTATCAAAAGATAAACATCTCCCATTACAACAGCTACCATTTTTACAGTAGTGCCCATGTAGACAGTGTTTTAATTTTCATTTAGTTGCTGGGTTTCCTGGAACCCTGCAATGAATTGCGGACATGATTGATGGCATCTGTATCTACACTCCAGGTTCTGGTAGATAACACCACTAAACATGTTTCAACTAATGAATTAAATACACCTATATTGTTCTTAATTCTAAGAAGACAGTTTACCTTAATGTCCAAGTCCTATTTCCAATCATTACAATTGGGATTACTAAGTCTTTCTTATAGTATGACTACTAGGGGATTGATAAACATTTTAAATCCTAAGAATCACAAAAATACTTGGTCAAGATCAACTTCTTAAAAATCCCCATGAATTTTGTATGCCACGATAGTGTGGACGTATACAAAATCGAAGAGGAGATTTTATTCATTAATTTTATTATCTCGTCAACTTTACTTTATGACGAATAAAATTAATAGTTGATCTGTCTTTGATCAAATATTTGGTCAAAAACTTTTGAATTTTAAAAAATATTGATTCCTCAAACAATATTATTTAAATTCACCAACACCTCAAACACCGTGAATTTTGCATGCCACGTTAGTGTGGACGTATACAAATTCAACATTTGTAAAAGGAGGGTTTTAACCCATTAATTTTATTATCTTGTCAACCTAATTTTTTTTTACAAATAAAATTAATAGTTGGTATCATTTGGTCACACAAATAATAGCAGTGACTCCGATGGGGAGGATACTATTAGATGTGTCTAAGTGTATACCATTACTTGACACTAAGTCCATTAATAAGATTATGCCCCTTCCGTTGGGGAAGATCACACGCTCTTAATTAACTTCCTATAGTCATCCAAAAATGGAAGTCTGTTCTAGTGATCCACAAACAAGCTCATCCGTTATGGAGGAAGGCACTCAGAGTCAACGCGCAAGCTTGTTTGCATCACTTACAAACCAGTAATGGCGACCATGGGATTTACTTAAAAATCCCTCTCCCACTTAGTTATTTATAAATGAGGAATTATAACTATGCTAGCCTACTAACATGCACACACAGCACAATATAAAAGCAATAAATAGAAAATCTAATTTTCAACTATTATGGCTTTTATCTCTTGTTGTCCTCCGTGTGTTGTCATTCCAAGCTGCTGCCATATTTGGCCACTGCCATCGGGTCTAGCTGTCGCATCCATCTTGCTCCTAGTTCCGCTGCGCCTCTGGTCCTTAGAAGGTTCCACGCTTTGCAAGATTCGATCCGCGACATAAATAGAATTTTACATTTTTGATCCTATATTCCTCGAAGGAATGTACATATAAACTAGATCGAACATAAAATAAAATTTACATCCATCGATCCTATATTCCATAAAAGGAATATACATGTAACTAGATCAAAAATAAAATCCAAATAAAACTAAATACAGCTCCTGCTGTATTTTATAATACAATCATGCACACACAATAAATGCCCTTGACATGTCCAAGGGTCCAATCACACACATAATAACTATAAGCCATAATAGTTGGATCCTGCATCCACAAAGTTAGCACATCCTACTATTAACCTGCCTAAATTATGTATGACATGTGCATAATTAAACTAATACCAAATACACAGAGGCAAAACCCTAGCTCTGATACAAATTGTTGGTTGCTACTCGGAAAACCTAGAGGTTCCACTGTACAAAAATTTTGTACAAAGGTCTGAACCTTTTCCTAGCTACCATGTGTTCTTTTAAATTAAATTTTGGATCGCCTGCGGAACTTAACACGTTTGATCCAAAACTTAATCTATTTATTCTTTTAGGTTTTGACTTGGATCTCTTGCGGAACTTAACACGTTTGATCCAAATCACCTAAGTTATTAATTCCATTAAATATTAATTTCCAAAATTGGTTCCCAGTACTGACGTGGCGAGGCACATGACCTTCTTGGATATGGGAGCAACCACCACCGACTAGACAAAACCTTTTAAGGAAAACTAATATTTAATTTCCTAAAATAACTTTAGGTCAACCGAAAAGAACAATCAAATCATAAGGAAAAAAAAACAAAAGAACACTATATCGAAAACAAATTCGAAACACTAGAATCGTATGCCTCTTGTATTTAGTATTATTTCCAAAAATAACTAGTATGATGCGGAAAGAAAAATTACTAGTTATACCTTTTAGAAAAACCTCTTGATCTTCTACGGTATCCCTCTTCTAACCTCGGACGTTGTGTGGGCAACGATCTTCCGAGATGAGAACCACCTAAGAACCTTCTTCTCCTTTCTTCAAATTTCGGCCAAGCACAAAGCTTCCAAAAGATGAAGGTCTTTTCCACCAACCAAGCTCCAAGGGATGTAAGCTTTCTCTCCTTCTTCCTCAAGCTAGATCCGGCCACCAATTAAAACTTCATGAGCATGAAGAGGTTCGGCCACAAAGAGAAGAAGAAGAGAAGAAGGAAGGGCCGGCCACACCACCAAGAAAAGAGGGAGAAAAATAGAATAGATTCGTTAGCCTTGAAGCCTCCTCTACCCCCTCTTTTATAATCCTTGATCTTGGCAAATAAGGAAATTTTAATAAAAACTTCCTTAATTCTTTTTCCATTGAAAAGGAAAATTTATTTAATTAAAAATAATTTTCTTTCTCAATTTTATTTGGCCGGCCATATAAAAGCTACAAACAAGGAGAGTTTTAATTAATTAAAACTTCCTAATTTGTCTCCAGAAATTTATAAAAAATTTCTCCAATAATTTTAATCCCTTTATGATTGGTTTATAAAAAGGAAATTTAATAAATTAAAATCTTTCTTTTAAACATGTGGATAAAAATAAAGTTATCTCTAAAAATTAAAATCTCTTTTAATCTACAAATAAGGAAAGATATCAAATCTTTTCTTAATCTTTTGTAGAAACTTATAAAAGAGAATATTTAATTTTAAACTCTCTTTTAAATCATGAACATGGTTAAAAAGGAAAGTTTTCTTAAAATTTAAAATCCCCTTTAATCAACAAATAAGGAAAGATTCCAAATTTTAAACTCTCTTTTAAACATGTTAGATGATTTACAAATAAGGAAAGTTTTTACCAAACATTAAAACCATCCTTTTAAACTACAAATAAGGAAAGAGATTAATCTCTTCTCTTAATCTTTTGTAGAAAGCTATAAAAGGAAATTTTTAATTTTTAAACTCTCTTTTAAAATCATGATATCCACATAAGAAATAATTTTAATAAAATCCTTTTTAATATTCTAGTGGCCGACCACCTAAGCTTGGGACCCAAGCTTTGGCCGGCCACCTACATGGCTCATCCACTTGGTCTTGGCCGGCCCTAGCTTGGGTTCCAAGCTAGCTTGGCCGGCCCCATTGGATGGGTAAGAAGGTGGGTATGCGGTGGGTATAAATCTCTATATACTAGAGGCTACGATAGGGACCGAGAGGAGGAATTGGTTTTGGTCTCCCGATAAAATTAAGCATCCCGTGCTCGCCCCGAACACACAACTTAATTTTATCAATAATAATTCATTCCACTAGAGAATTATTATTGAACTACCGCACCAATCCCAAATTACATTTTGGGCTCCTTCTTATTATGAGTGTGTTAGTCTCCCTGTGTTTAAGATAACAAATGTCCACTAATTAAGTAAGTTACTGACAACTCACTTAATTAATATCTAGCTCCAAGAGTAGTACCACTCAACCTCATCGTCATATCGGACTAAATCCACCTGCAGAGTTTAACATGACAATCCTTATGAGCTCCTCTTGGGGACATTCTCAACCTAGATTACTAGGACATAGTTTCCTTCTATAATCAACAACACACACTATAAGTAATATCATTTCCCAACTTATCGGGCTTATTGATTTATCAAGCTAAATCTCACCCATTGATAAGTCAAAGAAATAAATACTAAATATATGTGCTTGTTATTATATTAGGATTAAGAGCACACACTTCCATAATAACTGAGGTCTTTGTTCCTTCATAAAGTCAGTATAAAAGGAACGACCTCAAATGGTCCTACTCAATACACTCTAAGTGTACTAGTGTAATTATATAGTTAAGATAAACTAATACCTAATTACACTACGACCTTCCAATGGTTTGTTCCTTTCCATCTTGGTTGTGAGCTACTGTTTATAATTTATAAGGAACCAATAACATGATATTCTGTGCGTGACACCACACACCATGTTATCTACAATATAAATTAATTGAGCAACTACATTTATCATAAATGTAGACATTTGACCAATGTGATTCTTATTTCTAGATAAATATTTATACCAAAAGCTAGGCTTTTAGTATACACTCTAACAACGACATCATAGTCTTTTAGTATAAGTGGGAGATGTTGGGTTATTCAGGCCGCAAAAACCATTTTTTCGCGTCGCGAAAACCCCGAAACCCCCATGCCACCGGATCCGTGCGAAGTAAAATAAAACAAAATTTACGAGTACGACTTTCTTACATTTAGATCTACATTAGGAGAAGATCTTTACCCTTGGTGCGAAACCCTTCGCGTATCCCGCTCTTCCAAGTGATGCCGGATCTCGAGGTTGTCATGTCTACAACCCTCTAGAAGTATCCACACGAACAAACTAGGTGGAGAAACCCTAACACAAAGGTGTGCTAGCACCTTGGTAAGGTTTGGCCAAGAGAGGAGAGGGAGAAAGGTTGAGAGCTTGAGGAAGAAGATGAGTTAAATGAGCCTTGAATATAATGAAAAATCAAATTTTCATTCACTACAAAAGTGGCCGGCCACATTAAGGAGTGTAACTTCTTTTCATTAAATGTGGAGGCCATTAAAGATGGGACTTGTAACCTCCATCAGGTGGCACACACATGTGCCAACTATGATGATGTGGCACATCATCATTAGTCCTCCTAATGCCAACTCACAAATGAGGTGGCAAATAGTCAAGTCAAACTTGACTCTTCCTCTTCCTCTCAAGTCAAGTCAAACTTGACTTAATCTCTCTCATGGTTGATCTAATCCAACCATTTAATTCAAGCTAATTTAATATAATGAATCTAATTCATTTAATTAAATTGATTCAATGAGTCATAATCTAAATTAGACTCATTGAACAAATGAATCAACTTGAGTCCAACTCAATTAACCCAATTAGGATTACTTTTAATCCAATTTGATTCAACACTTGAATCTTATCCTCTTTGTTCATCATATGAACCTAATCTCCATCTAATTATCCTTAGTGTGTGACCCTATAGGTTCTTGTAACGTTGGCAATGCCCCTAAACCCATTTAGGAGCATAAGTAATGAGCGATATCTAGCAACACATCATTACTACCCAAGTTACAAGAATGTTGAGATCCAACATCACCTTGTGACTACTAATTGTGACTCCTCACAATATATGACAACTGTCCTTCTATCCTAGACATCTAGATTGATCAATGTGAGGCATAGACCGTGTCATCCTCTGACCAATCTAAATCTTGAACTCCAAGTATACTCACTAAATCAAATGAGCTCAATATCTCATATTGACTCATTTGGGCATGGCCATGCACTTCGTGGTCTTACTCTATCAAGAATATCGATGTCTCTCCCGTCATATAGGAGGGATAGATCCCATCTACATCACTCACATCCCTCTGCATAATTCGTTACATACCCAGTAATCGCCTTTATAGTCCACCCAGTTACGGGTGGCGTTTGACGAAACCAAAGTACATAACTCCTTATGTAGGGAACCATGGTGACTTCAGGTCTAAGGACTAGTAGTCATACTAATAGTCACATGAGAAAGTATATGGCACTCATATAACGATCTATGATACTTTCTCATAGCGGGTCATTCAGTATACATTCTCCAATGCATACCCATGTGTCAACTTGATATCTCTATATCCCTGACTTGTGAGATCAAGTCATCGAGTTGACCTACATGCTAGTCTTATTGCATTAACATTGCCCCTGAATGTTAATACTTGACTAGTAATGATTAAGAGTAGTATTCCCTATATCATCTCACTATCGGTTCAACTAACCAATTGATATAGGTAATAACCTTCTACTCAAGGACGCTATTATACTCAGTTTATTTGGCACAAATACAAGTAAGTATAATAACCAAAAACAAATGCCTTTATTTATATAAGAATATGATACAACAAGTCCATAATGCAATCATCAAATGATTGGCTCTAAGGCTCTAACTAACAGGAGATTGTTAGAGTGTATACTAAAAGCCTAACTTTTTGTAAACATTTATTTTTGAAATAAAAAATTACATTGGCCAAATGTATACATTTATATGCTAAGTGTAGTTGTTCAATTAATTTATATTGTAGATAATATGATGTGTGGAGCCACACACAGAAGATCAGATTATCAGTTCCTTATAAATTATAAATAGTAGCTCACGACTAAGATGAATAGGAACAAACCATTGGAATAGTCGTAGTGTAATTTGATATTAGTTTATCTTGACTATAAAATTATACTAGTACACTCTGAGTGTATTGAGCAGGACCATTTAAGGTTGTTTCTTTTTATACTGACTGCATAAAAAAATAAGACCTTTGTTATTATGGAAGTGTGTGTTCTTAATCCTGATATAATAACAAGCACATATATTTAGTATTTATTTATTTAATTTAACAGTGGGTGAGATTTAGTTCGATAAATCAATAGACCCGATAAGTTGGAAAATAATATTATTTATAGTGTGTGTTGTTGATTATAGAAGGAAATTATGTCCTATAATCTAGGTTGATGATGCCCCCAATAGGAGCTCATAAGGATTGTCATGTAAACCCTGCAGGTGGACTTAGTCCGACATGACAATGAAGTTGAGTGGTACTACTCTTGGAGCTAGATATTAATTAAGTGAGTTGTCAGTAATTCATTTAATTAGTGGACATTCTATATCTTAAACACAAGGAGACTAACACACTCATGATAAGAAGGAGCCCATATAGTAATATGGGATTGATGTGGTAGTTCAATGATAGCTCTTTAGTGGTATGAGTTATTATTGATGAACTTGAGTTGGGTGTTCGGGGTGAACACGGGAAGCTCAGGTTCATCGGAAGACCATAACCAATTCCTCCTCTCGATCCCTATTATAGCCTCTTATATGAAGCCTTATATCCACCCGAAGCTTATCCTCTTAGCCCATGCTAGGGGACGACCCCTATCCTTGCTTGGAGCCCAAGCAAGGGGCCAGCCAAGCCAAGCTTGGTGCTTGAGCTAGGGTCGGCCAAGCCTTGCTTGGTGCCCAAGCAAGGGGCCGACCAAGTGTGAAAGGGAAGAGGGATTTTATTTAAAATAAAATTTGATAAAATCTTTCCTTTTATGTTTTCATCCACATGGTTTTAAAAGAGAGTTTTAAATTTTAAAATCTTTCCTTTTATAGATTTTCTACAAAGGATTAAAAGAGAGATTAGATATCTTTCCTTATTTGTAGTTACCTATAATGTGAAAAAAAGATTTTAATTTTTTGACAAAACTTTCCTTTTTTGTAACCATGATATAAAAGGAGTTTTATTTTTAAATCTTATCTTTTATAGATATCCATAAAAGGATTTAAAAGAGAGAGATTTTAATTTATAAAACATTCCTCTTATAGCTAACCACAAAAGGGATATTTTAAAAGAAAGATTTTAATTTTTGTTTAAAATCTTTCCTTGTTTGGTTTTACAAGAGGTGGTCGGTCAATATAGAGTAATTAAAGGAAGTTTTATTTTTGTTATAAAACTTTCCTTTTTTAGATTCGCCAAGGATTATAAAAGAGCGGGGGAGGGTACCTTCATGAGACACAACTCTATTCTATTGTTCCTCTCTCTTTTTCTTTTGGTGGCCGACCCTCTCCCTTTCTCTCTTCTCCTTTGATTTCCACTTTGCGGCCGGCGACATCTATTCTTCTAGGAGTATTGGTGGCCGGTTATTAGGAGGAGAAGAAGAAGAGAAAGGAGGCTCTCTTGTCTAGATCCCTTTGGTGGCTGAAGCTTGGAGAAAGAGAAGAAGGCTTAGGTGGATTTCTTCTTGGTAGATCGTCGCCCACACAACATCCAAGAGAAGGAGAGAAATATAATAGAAGATCAAGAGGTTTTGTTTACAAAGAAAGGTATAACTAGTTGTCTTGTTCCGCATCATACTAGTTTTTCTTTGTATGGATTTTGAAAAACCAAAGACAAGAGGCTAACGATTCTAGGCAATCAATTTTATGTTTCGATTTTGTGTTTCTTTTGATTTTGGAACTTGTGATTCCATTTTTCTTATTGGTTAAACCTAGGGTTACTATAAGGAGATTAAATATTGAACTTCGTTGAAAGGCTTTGTCTAGAAGTGGTGGATGATCTCATACCCAACAAGGCCTAGTGCCTCGCCATGTTTAACCTGGAAGCCGATCTCTGAAATAAATATTTAATCGAATTTGTAACATAGGTGGATTTAAATTAATAATGTTAAGCATTGTTTGTGATCCATGTCTAAACCTTTAAGAACAGATAAGTTGAATTTGGAATCAATAATGTTAAGTTCTGTTTGCGATTCCAAATTTAATTTCTAAAAGAACACAATAGGTTGTTAGTAAAGGTTGAGGACTTGTACAAAATTTTTGTACAGGGGAACTAGTATGATATTCCGGGTAGCAACCAACACTCCCTTGGTGGGCAACGACTTGAAGAAGAGGAAGAAGAGGAAGAGAAGGAAGAAGATTAGAAGGTGTCCCATCCTGGAGCCTTCTTTTGTAGCCGGCGGTTTGGAAACTAAGAAGAGAAGGAAGGTGATGTTGTCTTGGTAGATCGTCACTCACATGACGCCCAAGAAGAGAAGAGGAATACGGCAGAAGATCAAGAGGTCTTTAGCTACAAAGAAAAGGTACAACTATTTCTTTAATTCCGCTGCGTAATTAGTTAGTTTTCTTTGTATTATTTTTTTGGAATACCAACACAAGAGGCCAGCGATCTTGTACTTCGATCAAGGTGTGCTTTGATCATTCAAGAACTTGCTTGATTGATCAAACACATGTTTGATCGAACTTGCGGGTTGCTAGGAATAGTTCTATACTTGTATAATTTTTGTACGGGGAAATTTAAACAGAACGAAATTCCAACACCTTCATTTAGCAGCCAGCACATTACTACCTATGTCTGCACACACAGATTCAATGGCCGGAATGACAGTACATCGAGTCGGCAGGGCTGGGATGGTTGTGGAGTGGCACAGATGGAGGTTGAGGGGGAGAGTAGCAAAGGGTTGCACCTCTTGTCACTGCTGTGATATAGGACATGGCTGTAGTTGCACAAGTGAACTGGCCTACCAATCCTCTTCAATGGTGTTGCCATGAACTTCAATGTGTGAGAGAGAGATGGTGGTGAAGAGTGGATCATGGCTAGCCTGCAAGATGATGCTCTTGACCATCAGAGTGAGGAGGAGTCGGTGTCGGCGTAAAGAGTAGTTGATGTCGGCGTTGGTGAGGAGAATAGGAGATGAAAAGGAAAGGGGCGGAAGGGAATCAGAGCATCGTCAGCGGGGACTTGAGGGTAGCCGACGTGTCAGTCAGCTTCTGCTCGGGCGTAGAAGGCGCCATCTTGGCCGAACCCACAACGGCTGCTCTGGTGGCAAGCAAGATCGGGGCCCTAGCGAGATTGGGATGGAGTCGGGCAACAAGAAATGAGGATCGAGAGTAAACTTAGGTTTAGATGATTTATAGTTAGGTTAGATAAATAAACCTTATGTTTGATTAAATCAATCAACTTCTAAATAAATAAATATTCGAAACAGACTTTCTCTAAGTATAATCGATTCATCCTCTTAAATATGTCATATACACTTCATTTAAATATCAAAATTTTTTAAAAAATTTCTAAAAAAAAATTATAAGGTTATTTCTCAAATAATGCTTATTATTTTATTATTATTTATTGTTATATCTTACAACACGTAAATAAGTAAATGTTAAACTAGAATTTTAGCGGAAAACGCTAGAAGAGAAAGTTTTAGAATTTGTAGAATAAAGATAGCATATATAAAATTTAAGTTTAATAATATTAGATATAATGAGACAATTATTAAGATAAAAAATGATGAGTTATCTGGAACCAAGAGTTTTAAATATTTAGAATTATTTTTATAAATCGACGGAGGGATTGAGAGAGATGTCTTACATAGAATATAGGCAGAAAAGTTGAAATGGTGGAAAGCGTCAGGTGTTTTATGTAATCGTAAACTATATCTCTAAAACTTAAAGGAAAGTTCTATAAAATCGTAGTAAAAATTATTATGTTATATGAAACTAAATGTTGGATTATGACTCGAGCACATGAGCAGAAAGTTGTAGATATGATGATGTTATAAGATGGATGTGCAGTGTGGACATACGAGGATGGACAGAATAAAAAATAAGAGCATTAGAGAAAAATTTGGAGTTATATTTATTGATGGAAAACTCCGAGAGAACGTTAACATGATACGAGCATATATTTTGATGATCAATAAATGTTCCAGTTAAGCGATGTAAATCTATGATAAATACGTATATTAAACGAGAAAGTGAAAGATTAAAAAAGACTTGATTAGTAAAAATAAAATAAAATAAAATATATTTAAATATAGATATGATATAATAGAAAATAAAATTTAATGACATAAAAATATACATTTAGTTGAACATAACAAATGAGGTAAGACTTAAGACTTAAGTTTATGTAGGAGCATTTACCCTTTCATATGAATTAAAATAATATCATATACAAATAATAAATATTATAAAAACGTGTCTTACGTCTTTCGAATGAATTTATTCATTACTCTGTATAAAAGGATAGGCTCAAGCTAAAATTCAATATCGTAGTGTTCTAAACTTCGTTGTTTCTTTCTCCTGCTTCAATTCAAACTTTTAACAACAAATTAAGTCCACTAAAAAGAATACCAAACCACCTTAAATCTGTAACAGAGAAATTAACAAATTTCATCAATTCTTCTAGTCGTCGGACGACAACAAGGAATCCTCCCGGCGAGGCCTCGGAGCCGACGGCGAGACCTCCCCACCGGGCGGCATGTCAGAAAGCAAGGCTTGCAAGCGGCGGACGCTGACAGAGCGCGCTGGTCGGAAGCTCAGGCTCCTCCTCAACCCTTCGGCGGAGAAGACGGTGGAGGACTTTGAGAGGATGAGATAGACGAGAGCTTGGATCAGAGCAAACAGCGCCACCTTTGTCAACATGTCGGAGTCGGAGAAGAAGCCGTCCATCATTTTCACTAATTCGTCGGGCTTAATCAACGGAGAGAGAGAGATTGTCAAGATAAGATTAGCAGAACTCGTTATATAGACGGCAGTTTGCTTGCGCGGCAGTCTAAGCTTCGACTGACACGTCAATATTGGTGTTCTAGATTAGGAAGCGCACCAGAAAGAGCCGCCATCCGTAAACGATGTCGGCGGACTTGGTTAAGTCGCGTGGCGGTGGATGGAAATTAAAACGTGCACTGCATTCGCCACAGGAACGTGTTCACCTGTCGATTTGGTAATAATTGACTCGTGATTGCGTGGAGATTTCGCTTGGTCGCGCTGGTGTTTAGAAACGGCGATTACGGAATTACATAACATTTTTATTAATATCTAAAATCACATATTATGTTTATATATTTATCAAATTATACATTTTTTAAAAAATATTTATCTATGTATACACATTTATTTGACCCGACATTTAAAATCTTAAAAAAACAGATCACATTAAATTAGATTTTTAAAATACTATTTCTCATTTTGCAAAACCTCACCAAGAATTAAATATGGGATGCCATCAATATTAAAGGACATAATTCTCATGAATATAATAGTCTTAATTAAGATCCAATTTGATAAGTTTAGTTTAAGTCTATCAATAAGTTTTTATTAAAACTCATCAATCGTCAAAACTCATTGATGATCTTAGACACATTCGAAACAATCAAAACCAATACATTTTTAGCAACTTTCCGAGTCTCATCATGCACTCAAACATTAATTTCATAATCTATGTGTTTATAAATTTAGACTGCCTAGAATTATTTTGACATAACTCATTATTATATTTAAGTTTATCATATTCACTCAACACAATATCAATGTTTTTCTAAAACTCTCGACTCTGAATTTACTTAAAATTTTAAAATTTAGATATTATACAACCATTAGTGAGTTTTAACCAAAACTCACTAATGACTATATCCACATTGAAATTAATCCAAACTAACATTGATGCACTCTTTTGAACCTCTTGAGTCACACTATGATCAAAATTTCATATTTTGGAGTATGTATGGTCATTAGTGACTTTTAACCCTACAATGTTCAAATTTTAGGCATGGTTAGGATTAAGAGAGTTGGAGAGCACATTGATGCTATTGTTGAGTAAATATTATAGGGGTTTTCGGACCGTAAAAATCGCTTTTTGCGTTGCGGAAACCCCGAAATCCCCGCCACCGGATCCGTGAGAAGAATAAAATTTCATATACATGTTTTCTACTCCTAGATCTACACTAGATCTACAAGATCAGAGGATATACCTTTGAAGCGAAGCCCTTCGCGTAATCCCGCTCGTCCTAGGTTCGCCGGATCTCGAGAGTATCAAGGTAGATACTCCTCTATGCGTATCCACACGAACAAATCGATGGAGGAGAAACTTTAGAGTGTGCTAGCACTCTATGAAGTTTCGGCCAAGGGTGGAGGAGAGGGAGAGAAGGAAGATCTTAAGGAAGAAGAAGATGGAGTTACCACACAAAATGAAACTCCTCACAAGCACTAAAGTAGCCGGCCACTTTTCATGAGGAGTTATATACTCCATGGAATTTCAAGAGTCAAAAACTCTTGATCTCCCTCATGAGGTGGCACACACATATGCTAGTCTTGATGATGTGGCACATCACCATTAGCCACTTAATGCCAACTCACCAATGAGGTGACAAATGGTCAAGTCAAACTTGAACCTTCATCTTCCTCTCAAGTCAAGTCAAACTTGACCACTTCTCTCCCTTGGTTGATCTAATATAACCATTGGTTCAAGTCAATTTTAATTTAATGAATCTGTATTCATTGAATTAAATTAATTAAATGAGTCTAAGTCCAAATTAGACTCACTTAACACATGAACCAAATTGAGTCCAACTTAATTAGCCTAATTTGAATTACTCTTAATCCAATTTGGTTCATCACATGAACCTAATCCTTTAGGTTCATCAAATGAACCTAATCTCCATCTAATTGTCCTTTGTGTGTGACCCTATAGGTTCTTATAACGTTGGCAATATTCCTAAACCCATTTAGAAGCATAAGTAATGAGTGGTATCTAGCAACACATCATTACTACCCAAGTTATAAGAATGTTGAGATCCAACATCACCTTGTGACTACTAATTGTGACTCCCCACAATATATGACAATATCCTTCTATCCTAGACATCTTGATTGATCAATGTGAGGCATAGACCGTGTCATCCTCTAATCAATCTAAATCTTGAACTCCAAGTAGACTCACTCAATCAAATGAGCTCAATATCTTATATTGACTCATTTGGGTATGGTCATGCACTTCGTGGTCTCACTCTATCAAGAATATCGATGTCACTCCCGTCATATAGGAGGGATAGATCCCATCTACATCACTCACATACCTCTGCATAATTCGTTACATACCCAGTAATCGCCTTTATAGTCCACCTAGTTACGGGTGACGTTTGACGAATCTAAAGTACGTAACTCCTTATGTAGGGAACCATGGTGACTTCAGGTCTAAGGACTAGTAGTCATACTAATAGCCACATGAGAAAGTATATGACACTCATATAATGATCCATGATACTTTCTCATAGCGGGTCATTCAGTATACATTCTCCAATGCATACCCATGTGTCAACTTGATATCTCCATATCCATGACTTGTGTGATCAAGTCATCGAGTTAACCTACATGCTAGTCTCATCGCATTAACATTGTCCCTGAATGTTAATACTCGACTAGGAATGATTAAGAGTAGTGTTCCCTATATCATCTCACTATAGATTCAACCAATCGATTGATATAGGTAAGAACCTTCTACTCAAGGACGTTATTATACTTAGTTATTTGGCACCAATACAAGTAAGTATAATAACCAAAAAATAAATGCCTTTATTTATATACAAGAATATGATATAACGAGTCCATACAACAATCATCAAATGATTGGCTCTAGGGCTCTAACTAACAAATATAATTATATGACTAAGTCCAATAGTAAATTTGTACCAAAATGATATAAAATTGTCTAAATTTTATAAGGTTTGAAGGCATAATGAGACTCAAGAGGCTCCTAGGAGTGCATTTGCTTCTAATTTAGATTAATTATGATATTCTTAAGACCATCAGTGAGTTTTAGCTAAACTCACTAATGGTTGTATAGTGTCCAAATTTTAAAATTTTGGATATAACTAGAGCAAGAGAGTTCCAAAAATACATTAGTGTTGTTGTTGAGTAAATATGACATGTCTAAATTCAACAATGAATTTATGCCAAAATTATTTAAAACTGTCTAGCTTTTTCTTTCTTGGTGGAGCAAACCTCTCATAATGCTCTCTTCCTCTTTACAAAATGAAACTTAGGGTTGGAGAGGAAGATAAGACTTGAAAGCTTTGAGGCAAAGACTATGAGTATTCAACAACAATGAGTAACCTCCTTCATGTCCCAAAGCTACTCTTAAATAAGAGAAGAGAGTTGAACAAAAGTTCAACTCATCTCGACACCAATCGACTGGTTCATACACCAGTTAACTGGTGTAACCATTAGACACAGCCAACGACACTCCGTAGAATCAGAGATTCTACCAACGACAATGTGCCAATCAACTGGTGTCAACACTAGTCGACTGATCTTCACAGCCGATGAGAACAGAGTCTTCTGTGCTCTTTGTGAATTTGGACCAGTCGACTTGTAACGCCCGCCCCTTTATACTACCACCACTCCTGCCTAGTGAGGGCGGGGTTACTTTCTTACCCTTAGACTTAGTAAATTTAAACATTCATACATACATACAGCGGAAGACATACCAAGCATATGAATATGAAATAACATGGTTCAACTTAAATAGTCATAGTATCCATTTCTAGCACATGCATAAGGAATCATAAAAGACATCACATAACATAACATATTATTATAAGTTCATTTCAGCAGGTCATTTTATTTCTTTAGCCAAGTCACCATCACACATCTCTTGCCCCTTCCCGCTGCTCCTCTAGTTTCTCCATTCTTTACCTTTAACTGTGGTACAAGGAAAAGTATTTGTAAGTACTCAAGGCTTAGTGAGATCCTTTCCTACTCACAAAAACCAACGAAATTATGCAACATCATCAAATCATACATTAGAGTAATTGATGCTCATCTCATCATGAAATTAAAACATATCATATCATGGCATGGATCTCAATAATAACATAACATAAGGTAGACAACATATTATGGCATAAATCTTATCATAATACATGTAACATCATATCCTAGCATGAATCACATCACAACATAAGAAATCATCATATCATGGTATAGTTCATATCATAGCATGGAGGCACTAACATAACATAAGAAAATCATCATATCATGGTATAGATCATATCATAACATAAGTGTACATCATAGCATGAGTAAATCATCATATCATGGTATAGATCATATCATAACATAAGTGTACATCATAGCATGAGTAAATCATCATATCATGGTATAGATCATATCATAACATAAGTGTACATCATAGCATAAGTAAATCATCATATCATGAGCATGGATGCAAGATGTCCTTTAAAACATGAGAAATGTCATGTACAATATGCCTTTCAAAACATGATTTATGTCATGGGTGGGATGTCTTAAAACAATATCATATAGTACTTGAAAATAATCTCAACATGAAAGGGGCCCTAGCTTAGTACCACATACATACATAATGCGCGCATCCTAAGTAGACCCAAGGTAGCTAGTCTTGAACCTACTAGGAAACTAGGCCCGTAGCTCGACCTAGGGGCACGTAAGGAGCCCACCCTTTACTAGGCCCGTAATTCGACCTAGGGGCGCATGAGGAGCCCACCCTTTTGGTACAAGCCATTCAAAGTAAAATACATGCCATATCATATCTCTATCATTTAA
This sequence comes from Zingiber officinale, assembly GCF_018446385.1. Lineage (NCBI taxonomy): Eukaryota > Viridiplantae > Streptophyta > Magnoliopsida > Zingiberales > Zingiberaceae > Zingiber > Zingiber officinale. Next base: position 58,805,922 of record NC_055995.1, on the reverse strand, counting down.
TAACATAATCATGTCGTTCATAGCATATCTTATTCATGTCATTCATAGCATATCATGTTCATGTCATTCATAGCATATCATGTTCATGTCATTCATAACATATCATATTCATGTCATTCATAGCATATCATAATCATGTCATTCATAGCATATCATGTTCATGTCCTTCATAGCATATCGTTGTCATTCGTAACATATCATATTCATGTCATTCATAAGGAATGCATAAATGGGTACATAGCCATGCATACCTAGGTACACAGCCATCATACTTGTCTTGGGCACATAGCCATCATATTTGGGCACATAGCTATTTTTAGATATCATTCTCATGCATGGTTCATAAGCATATTCAAATGAGCAATATGACACAAAAAGAAAACATAATCATGCATGGTTCACAAGTTAACTTCTTCTAATTCATGTCATGGCAAGGGAAGTACATATTGAGTCGTAACTTAGTCTAAATTCTCAACCCACTAAGGGTGGCCGAAACATGCATAGGCTCACTTAGGTTTCATGAAATCATACAAGCAAATGAACCCACATTCATTTCCATAACATTTAACATAGGGAACATCATAAGCATATGTGATTTTAAGTTCTATGCTTCCTAGGGTTTTAAACCCACCTTGGCCGAAACATACAAGGTTCCAACTAGGTTACATATAGCATGTAAGCATGTGATTCTAAATAAATTTTTCCATGCATTTATCATAGGCATTCACATGAGCATATTAGGTTAAAGTTCAAGCTTCCTAAGTTCTCCAATGAAAGTGGCCGAATGCCACCAAAGCATGGATTCTAGACATGTGGGTACTCATAAATTTCATAGCATACATGGAGAGAAACATAAACATGTTAGGGTTGAATTTAGGCTTGCCTAAGCCCTACATTTCATGGTGGCCGAATGTTTAACATGTGAAAAACATAACCCTAAGCAACTTGAAAACTCAAGTGCATAATGTTATCTTCATATCTTTTCATAAGGTAAAACATAAGCAAGCTAGATTTGAGGTTGAGCCTCACTAAGGTATTTAAATCCCTACATGGCCGAAACCTTGTGATAGGGTCCTCCTAGTTCTAAGCAACATACAAGTTATAAACAACAAGAGAACATTAACAACATATGGTGGAAAACTTCATACTTAATACCTCTTCTAGAATTTACAATCATGTGAGTACCTTATGAATTTCATAGCATATCATGGGGAGGAACATAAACATGTTAGGGTTGAATTTAGGCTTGTTTAAGCCTTACATTTCATGTTGGCCGAAAGTTTATCAAGTAAAACCTAACCCTAAACAACATGAATCCCAAGTGCTTTATGTCATTTTTCATATCTCTTCATAAAGAGAAACATAAGCAAGCTAAATTTGAGGTTTAACCTCCTTAAGGTATTAAGTCCCTTCATGGCTGAAACCTTAAAGTAGGGGTCTACTAGTTCTAAGCAACATACAAGTACAAACATCAAGAAAACATTCATATAACATCATAGAATAGGTCATAGACATGTTAGTTTTTAACTTGAGCTTTCCTAGGTTTTTAAACCTCTTCATGGACGAACCCTAAGGTAGGGTATTACCTAACCCTAAGCCTTATACAAGCATGAAATATCAAGGTTATATTCATAACATATCATGAGGAAAACTTAAACTTATGGATTTTGGTTTTTAAGCTTCCATAACTTCACAAGCATCATAACCGAAATTTCTAAAGGAGAGCTCTAGGTTAAAATTTCATATAAACTCAAACGAAAACCATAGAACCACTTGTACCACAGGTGAGAGGATACTCATATCCTCTTGCTTGGTCTTTTCCTAAGAGAAGGTACCCTTGGTGAAAAGAAAGAAGAGAGCTCCTCCTCCTAGTGCTCCTTTGTGTTTTTCTTGCTTGTGAGAGGTAGATCTTGAGGGTTCCTCCTTGTAGTTTGGTTTTCTTAGGGAGAAAACCTTAGTTAGATTTTTGGGAAAGAAAAGAGGGGGCTCTAGGTCACGGCAAGGTGAGGGAAGGGAGGAAAAAATGAAGTCTCTTCTTGATTTTTCCCTTTATGCTAGGTGGAAGTAAGAAGCAAAAAGAGGCTTTGCTTTCCCCTCTTCTTAACTCATCTTTTAGTCTCTTAATGATGAAGAAATGTCTTCATTCATCCCCCTAATTCCTCTCCTCTCCTTCTCTCTTGTTATCCACGAAAATGAAAAGAAGAAGAAGAAGACAATTTGCCTTTTTCTTGCTTTCTTCTCTTAATCATGGTCTTACCTTTATCTACAATATCCATCCTCTGTTTAACAATAACTCATGATGGTCTTGTGGTAATTCTATAATTCTTAGCTTAAGAAGGTTCAAGGTTCAATCTTTGACTAATTCTTTTTTTATATATATATATATATTTTTTTTTTCTATCTTATTTTCTTTTATTCTAAAAGAAATCTTCACCTACTTAGCTTAAGAAATTCGTGGGTGTTACACGACTAGTCCTAGTTCCAGTCGACTGGTACCATACATTCACTCACACTTTTCCTTTCTGGAGTCACCCTTGAAGTCATCTTCCTTGGCCTTTATCACTCAGATGCACCCAAGCCGACGGCTCCTCTCCGTGTCATTCTTCAAATTGCCTTGAAGTCCGCTTCCCTTATCTCCACTCTGTTCCTCGTCCGACGGTCCCTCAGATATCTTCCACACCATCCTTCACCAACTAAAGGATTTGAGCCTAGGATAAGCTTCCCAAACATGGCTGTACCAAGTTCCTTATGTGTTTCACCAAGTTCTGCAAGACTCAAACCTATATCAAACACATATGAAAGTTTTACTTAAACTCTTTAACACACACATCAAAACAATGATCAAACCTAGGTCGATTGCACTAACAATCTACCCTTTTTTGATGTGTAACAATATGTTTAAGTTAAATATAAATAACAACTTTGAAAATTACTAGAATAGTATAAACATGAAGCATAAAACCCAAGCTCCCCCTTAACATATGCTCTAATACTTAATTTTCAAGTTTTGTACAAATATAGAGAATTAAGTTTTTAACTTAAAATTTTCCATTTCTCACCCTTTGATATCATCAAAAAATATTGTACGAAATAATTACACATACTATGGCATCAAATTTTAGATGAAGTTAAAAAAAATAACTTCTGAAAGTGATAGAAAACATATAACAGTCAACTGGTTTCTGATGTAGTTGACTGGTACATAAGTATTTTGAATTTCAGCTTTTAAAAATGCATAAAAAATTCAAAAAAATTAGAAAGATCATGAAATTTTGAAAACATATTTATTTTAAGGTCCTCTATCAAGGAAAAAATATTTTCATGAAAATTCAAAGTATTTTTGAAATTTTGACAAAAATTAAAAAATATTGAAAACTACTCAAGTTTGTATAAATTTGAAACTTTGTTTTGTGTTCATATGTTTCAAAATAAGTGTACCACTATAAATAAAACATAGATCTTTTTCAAAACATTTAAAATGTCCAACTATGATCTATGGGAAAGATGTCCATTAATTAAACATTTGCTTTCCCCATAGTTAGTCTATAATCACTTAAATTTGATACATTTCATAATCCATCAAAATGCCTTAAGCACAAGTGAATTATGAATAACATCCGATCATCTCGCATCTATGTTTAGAAATACAATGCTCCCCCTTAAGGTATCAAGTCAATCATTTTCAAGAATTTAAATATGACTTAAATGGTTGGCTAACCGAAAAAATCCTCTAACCCTTGAGGATTAATTTTGGCACCTAATAGAAATTCTTTCTAATTGGGTTAACCAAATATTCCTTGGGGATCCATTTCCTATCTATGGTCTTTATTTTTTATTGCCCCCTAGCAAGTAAACAATGATAAGCTTTCTCATTTTTGGGTTCATTGTATCCTTACACCTTTTTTTTGAAGCTTACCCTTTGACTCCCAATAATCATGTTTAGGGTTTTGAAGCCAATCTCAAATTTTTCAAGGGCATTGATAAGGTATTCTACCTTTTTCTTTAAAGCCATATTTTCTTCTTCTAAACATGATGCATTTGAACTAGAAGAAGAATCATGCATATAATTATCCTTAAGAGTCATGGATTCTAATCTCTCTTCAAGCATGCTAATATCATGTTTTAAAGATTTGTTTTTATTTTTAGCCTTAAACAAATCCTCATTTGTACTTGAAATAATTTTAACTAAGACATGAGGAGGAAGATTGTATACCTCACTTACCGAGACGTCTGAATATGATGTTTGACCTACCCCTTCACTTAAGCTCCTTTCTTCTTCACTTTCAGATAAAGTGGAGGCTATGCCATCAACTCCCATTAAGGCAAAGTGGGATACATGATGTTCTTCTTCCTCCGATGATGATGGATCATCCCATGTTGTGAATAGACTTTTGACCTTCTTCCCCTTTTCTTTTGTCTTTTTCTTTTCTTCATTCTACTCTTTCTTTTTCTTCAAGAGAGGGCATTCATGCCTCATGTGCCCTTCTCCTTCGTAATTGTAGCACTTTACCTTCCTTCTTCTACTCTTGCCCCTTGAACTTCTCCTAGCATGTGATTTGTTAGAATTAAAATTTTTAAATGCTCTTCTCATTTTTCTTACCATATATGCCTCTTGATCGCTATCCATTGAGGCGTTGGATTCTTTGGAATCAAAGGATACTGGGGATGAAGACTTCTTCTTACCCTTTCCCTTGTTTGCCACAAGGGCTACTCCTCTTGATCTATGGGCTTCTCCATCCAAACCTTCAACTCGAGTTTTGTGAAGCTCCATTGTCGAGAAGAATTCATCTAGAGAAGATTTCTCTAGGTCTTTTGAAATTTAGAATGAATCTACAATGGGCATCCATGTAGTGGTTCTTGGGAGGCATTGAGAGCTTTCATCATCATGTCTCGATTTGAAAGTATCTCACCTACACTTGTTAGTCTATTAATAATTTCCTTAATTCTAGAATGTAAAATTGATATCTTTTCTCCTTTCTCAAGCTTGATATTATTGAGTTGAGATCGGAGGAGGTCTCTTCTTTCCAATTTATCTTCCGATGTCCTTTCATGTAGCTCAACCAAATTTTCCCATAAGTCATTGCCACTTATATAGTTTCCAATTCTTGTCACTTCTTGTTGGGGAAGCACATTTAGTAGATGATGTATTGCCTTTGAATTTGCTAAATATTCTACCCTTTGCTTCTTGGTTCATCCTTAGGCGCTTCAAAACCACTTCTCATGATTAGCATTATATCAAAATCCGTATCAAAAAATACTTCCATTATTTTCATCCACCAAGAGAAATCACCTTCAAATTTTGGTGGGTGAATGCTTGAACCAACCATTTTAATGAAGTGATCTTCTCGGCAATTAGTCCGTTGAAGGGCGTCATCACTCTGATATCACTTGTTGGGGATCGGTGGTTGGCTTGACGGGGGTTGGATAGACTAGGTCACCCCAATTGATTACCCCTCTACAAGAAGGTTAGTGTATAGAGGAATATACTAAAATTAATAAAAGCAATAATAATGAACACAAACTCTAACACGTTCGATGTAACATGGTTCAGAGATTGATTACTCCTACTCCATGGCTTGTCCTTGAGGTGGACAAACCCTTAATCATTCGGTGGATTAGTCCCCGACAATCTCCGTTAGAGCTTTGTCCTTCTCAGTGGAGCAAACCTCTCACAAATTTCTCTTCCACTTTACAAGATGAAACTTTGGTTTGGAGAGGAAGAGAAAACTTGGAAGCTTTGAGGCAAAGACTATGAGTATTCAACAATAAATAGTAACCTCCTTTATACCCCAAAGCTCCCCATAAATAAGAGGAGAGAGTTGAACAAAAGTTCAACTCATCTCGACACCAATCGACTGGTTCATACACTAGTCAATTAGTGTAGCCATTAGACATAACCAATGACACTTTGTAGAATCAGAGATTCTGCCAACGACCATCTGCTAGTTGACTAGTTTCAACACCAGTCGACTGATCTTCACAACCAATAGCATAGAGCCTTCTGTTCTCTTCGTGAATTTAGACCAATCGACTGGTCCTAATACCAGTCGATTGGTACCATACATTCACTCACACTTATCCTTTCCGGAGTCACCCTTAAAGCCATCTTCTGTTGGTTAGTCCTAGGAAAACGTACCGGCTCCACTGTACAAAATTTTTTTGTACAAGTGTCGAACCTTTCCTTTGTAATGACCCACCTTCCTTACTACTCTCTAAGGTGACCGTTACTTAACTATTAACTCTACTTACTAGTGTTACTTATGCTAATATTAGCAATACTCAACTTTGTCACGCCCCCAGAGAAGTTCCTTGTAACGACCCGACCCTCTTGGCCCATTTGGCGACCTCTCATGTCGTCGACCGTCAGCCCTTATGTCGTCGGCCCATTTGGCGATCTCTAATGTCGTCGACCGACGACCCTTGGCCGTGTCGTTACTCACTAGGACTTTCCACTCCTGGCAGTGGATTTTTGCCTCCCCTAGGATTCGAACTCTAAACCTCCAGGCTTAAGTATTAGAGTTTATGAATCCGCTCTGATACCAACCTGTAACGCCCGCCCTCCCTGCTAACCCTAAGGGACGGGGCTACGATACTCTACGTACGTATTACAGCGGAAGACTTAAAAATTATTTTTCTTAACTTATTTCAAACCGAACTACACTAACATGGTTTCATATCATGATAACAAAATCAATAAAAACTTAACATTAAGTCACCAATAGTGTATTACATTTCACAAAACCAAAGCATAGTTCTTAAAGGTTTTAAAGCAAGTTCTTAATTAGTTGCCTAGCCACCGCCACACACATCTTCGTTGCCCCTCCTGCTACTCCTTTAACTCATCCAGCTTTTTCCTTTATCTGTGGTACAAGGAAAGTAAGCTATGAACACTCATGGCTCAGTAAGTTCCTTTCCTACTCACTAAAACCAAAAATCAGCACATAATCAAGAATGTATCAACAAGTCATAATCTCAACTAATCATGGCATAACCTAGCATTCTATTCAAGCATATCACGCATCATAATATAATCACCACTAGTCATGGCATATCAAACATCATCATGGCCGAAACATATACCTAGTGCATTGCATAAAACATAGCTAGACATGGTATAACAACCAAGTATCATGGTATATCAAAGCATGGCCGAAACATGTATATCAAAGCATCATAACTATGGCCGAACATGTATATCAAAGCATCATAACTATGGCCGAACATGTACATCAAAGCATCATCATATCCATGGCCGAAATCTATATATCAAGCATCAACATATCCATGGCCGAAACATGTCTATAAGGTATAGCATGAACATAACATAATCATACCTTATCATGGCATATCATAATCAAGAGCATAGCATGAAACATAGCATAATCATAAGGTGTATGCAATATGATTTTGGAAAACATGTATCCGAAAAATATGTGTATGTCTCATGATCTTTAAAACCATTTTCTTTTACATATATATACTTGAAAGTAATCTCAACATAAGGGGGATCCCGGCTATGTACCACTTACATATTGCGCACAACCTTGTAGGTCCAAGGTAGCAAGTCTTGAACCCTACGAGGCAAACATACTAGGCCCTTAGTCCTAGGGGCACTTAGGAGCCCATCCCTAACGAGGTCCTTAGTCCCCGGGGCGCTTATGGAGCCCACCCTTGGTACAAGCCACTCACACATAAAGTAAAGTACATGTCATACATATCATGTATCATAAAAGCATGCATCACTTAGGCACATATCATATCATAAAGGTATGCATCACTTAGGCATACATCATGTCATAAAAGTATGCATCGCTTAGGCATACATCATATCATAAGGTATGCATCACTTAGGCATACATCACATCATAAAGGCATGCATCACTTAGGCATACATCATGTCATAACAATATGCATCACTTAGGCATAGATCATAAAAACATGCATATCTTAAGCATAAAGCATATCATCAAGCATGCATGATTTAACCACATAGCATATCATGAAAGCATGCATATTTTAAGCACTAAACATAGCATTAAAGCATGCATAATTTAACCACATATCGTAACATAAGCATGCATATTTTTAGCACAAAGCATATCATATCATAAAAGCATGCATATCATATCATAAGTCATAAATCACAAGCATACATATTAAGCATAAGGGTGTATCTTGTGATTATCCTATCATAGGAAACATGGTATCATATTCATCTTGGTTCTAAGCTTCCTAAACCCTTGTGGCCGAAACCCCTTTAGAGCTTAATTTAGGTTAAACACAACATCCAAGCATATGGCACCTAAATTATCATCATAACATTTTCATAGAAAGCATTATAAACATGATTAACTTAGTTTCTAAGTTCTTCAAGTCCCTAATTTCATGTGGCCGAAACCTTAAGGTGTGAAACAAGGTTCTATATGACATAAAAGCATGGACAACTTTAAATCATATTTATAACATTTTTACCAAGGAACAAGGTAAACACATTTGACACATTTGAATTAGTTCCTAAGTTCTTTAAGCCCTTAACATATGTCATGGCCGAAATTTAACAAGTTCTCATTAGGGCTACAAACAAGCATACAAGCATGTGAACTTGGACTAACCTTATGTATAAATTCATACAAGGCATCATACAATAGTTATGGCCGAAACATACCCTAGCATCATTTTAGGTCATAAAACAACATATAGCAATTGGACCTTGGCTTTCTACATATCATATTTCATGTAGAGTGACATGAGCATATTTAATTTAAGTCCTAGGGTCCCTAGGGCATCTAAACCTTCATGGCCGAGACTTACAATGGTCCATTTAGGTCATGGAAAAATTATACAAGCATGTGACACAAACAATAGGTTATCATATTTTCATAAGAAGCATTTTAACACCTTTGGTTTAAATTCTAAGGCCTCTAGGTCATTTAAACCCTACTTGGCTGAAACTCATCAGTGTTTAAACTTACTTCAAATAACATAAAAATATATGAATTCATACGAGTTTCATAGCATATGTAAAGACAAGCATAATGAGTATACATATGAATTGTGTCTTAGGCTTTCTAGGTTTCTTTTTCTCTTTTTCTTTTATTTTTTTCTCATGGCCGAAACCTACCATTCTTTAGCTAGGTTCTTAAGTGTCCTAAAGCATGAAAAACCTAAGTAAGTTTCATGGCAAAAGTTACTAAGAAACATATATACAAATTGGTTCATGAATAAGCTAGGACCCCTTGTAGTCATACATGTTATATGTCGTGCAACTAATTTTTCTACACCCTAATTAAGCATGAGGGCATTAAACAACTTTCATATCTAAACAGCACAGAGGTCTTGAGCATATTAAAATTTTGTTTAAGCTTTTCTAAGCTATCCATCTCATCATGGCCGAAAAACCCTAAGAAGGAGTTCATGAAATTCTAGCAATATTCAAGTATACAAATCCTTTAAGATCTTTGTATTCTATCACATGAGCATGGTTATTTAAATTTAAAGGTCTTCCTAACCCTAAACCCTTTCTTGACCGAATCATATGAGTGGGTTTTCTTTTAGTTTCAAAATATCTTCTAAGGAAGAAAAACTAATACATGATCCTTAATATTTCATAGGGAGACCCTTGTACTAGTTGGATAAAAAAATAAATTTCCCTAGCCTCTTAAGAATATTTTTGGCCGAAATTCTAGGGTTCAGTACTCCTCTGATCAAGCATCATATAGGTATAAAAGCATGAAGAAGAACACCTCTACATAGCATATAAAAATCTATCATGTAGTGAAGACTAGTTAAACATCATTAGATTTTTGAAAGCCCTTCTTGGCCGAATTTTCTCAAACTTGTTTCTAGGTTTTAAAATCTTTATAAAATCCGAAAAACACTTAAAACGCCTTGTACCACAGGTGAGGGGAAGCTTACATCCTTTTCGCTTGTGGATCTAAGGTATGGTGAAGAAAAAGTAGTCTCTTCTTCTAGTTCCTTTCCCTTGATTCCTTTGCTAAGTCCTCCTTGTATCTTAGGCTTTCTTAGGGAAAAACTTGGCTTTGGGGCCGAAGATGGAGGAGAGGGGGAACTGAGGTTTTGGTGAGGGAGAGGAGAGAATGAGAAAAATGAGAGAAAATAGAATTTTCCCTTTACATATTCTCTTTTATGTTAAGGGGAAAGAGGTAGCAAACTTAGTTTTTTTGCTTTCCTTCTCCCTTAGCCTTTTTTTTCTATTTTATTTTTATTTTTATTTATTTATTTATCCTCATCATTCATGGTGAAATAAGGGGGAATGAATCCCCTTAATTCTTCTTTAAATTTTCGGCAAAAGAAGAGAGAAAGAGGGAGAGAAAGGGAGGAAGGCAAGTTGCCTTTCTCTTGCTCTTTTCTTGTTTTCTTTTGGCTAGCTTTTACTCTTACCTTTATCATGAGTTTCCCTCCTTTGCTATCAATATCTTCTCTCTATCCCAATTGGTTTCTACTAATTACTTCTATGAATTATAATATAAGAGGTTCAAGGTTCAATCCTTGACCTTCACTTCTTTTTATTTCATTTTATTCCTTTTTGCCTCAACTCACTTCCTATTATTTTTCTAACTCTATGTGAAAATCAGTAATATACTTCGGATAATTGAAGTAAAAAGGTCAATTTATTACTTCACCACATAATTACCGAAGTCTATCACCGGTCCAAAACCGGTTTAAAATTGAACCGTTTTTGAAGTAAAAATGCTATATTACTTCATCGAAATCAGTAAAAGTACCGAAGTAATAAATGATATGTTACTTCATAAGTTATATTGATTAACGAAGTAAAATATGTATACGACTTCACAAGTTTTATATTATGATGGAGTAAATGTTTAATTTAACTTCTACATTATTTGGCTTGGATGAAGTATTTTGTATTATATTACTTCATTATAGTGTAGACATAATAGAGCATATTTTACTACAACCAAAATTTCAATTTAGCAAAGTAATTTATACAAACGACTTCATAAATTTTATCAGTGGTGAAGTAAATAGTTTTTTTAATTATGTCACTATTTAAATTTGTCAAAGTTTTTGTATTGTATTACTCCACCATTAATTCATAGTGTCGAAGTAATTGATCATAGTTACTACAATACAATCTTAAATGATAAAATTGTATATCATAATATTTTACAACACAATATTTTACCATCAAAATTGATCAAATATACCACAAATATCAATCAAATACAACCCAAAAGTATATTCATAAAAGATATGTTTAACCAACTTCACCCAAAACCTTTTGTATCTACAAATCTCTAAATATAACTCAAAAGTATATTCACAAAAGACAAGTTTGACCAACTTCACCCAAAAGCTTTTGTATCCACAAATCTTTAAATACAATAAAAAATTTATATCACAGCTTACACTTGGTCACCCACGTAGAAGTAGACGAATTCACTCTATTCACTTCTAGCTTCATCATACTGAGTTTGATTGCAATACTGTTTGATTTTTTTGATGCTACAAACTGAAACATTAACAAAGGTTTTAGGGTCAATGCAAAATGACTCAATATTTTATAAAAAAAAAAGAAATTCACCTTCCTCTTCAATAGTGGACCTTCCTAATGAAATTGAAAATGTAATGTAATTAGTTGCAATCCAAATAATAAGAATTATTAATTAATATCTAAATACATAACTACAATACATACCGTCAATTTTTTAAAACTTGATCTTTTTGAAATATCCCTTGATGCATTGTATATCTTGCCCCCACTACATTGTAAAAAATAGAAAGTTATTTTTTTTAACTTCTAATGAACTGAATGCATTCACAATCAGCATAATGTACTTCCTACTTGTTCTCAGTTCCTATTACTCAAAGAGTCCAATAAATATATCATATTCTTATCTTCATTAATTATAGTCAGGATCCAATGGTACCTGCACAAGTGAAAATATAACATTGACTAATACGTAGTAGGAATTGATAAATAATTAAAATCTTACCTAGTGTTGTATGAGATGCAAGACATATGCCTAAAGGACATATAACCTGGATGTCCTGCATATTATCAAACAAAGACATATGCCTAAAGGGTTAATTAATGACTGGATTGTGTCTAACCCACAAGGTAAAAATGCACTAGATTGATTCCACTCACAAAAAATGCAGGAGTGACCCAAAAAATGCTACACTGATACACATACAAGGTAAAACTAGAACATAACCAAAGGACTATGGCAACAACATTAATGACCTAAACATACTAGGTAATCATAATCATCATCATAAAACTTGAACAGTTTGTAATAATATCTATTAGCAAAAGTATCTAACATCAAATATTATCCAACTTCCAAATTCCAATGTATAAATCTGTTCTGCAAATTTAAAAAGCAATAATACAATAAAGAGATATTCATCAAATAGAAGCTCATCATCCATGAACTATATATTATCCAAATTGTCTTTAAACGTATAAATCAGTTATAAAGACTTAGAAATAAATAATATACTAATGAGATATTCATTAAATAGGAGCTCATTACTCACTAAAAAAAAACATAGACTTCAAGTTCACATAGATAAAAAACAATCATGTCGAAAGATAAAAAACATAGACTTCCATCTTAATTTTTATATGAAGAAGTCACTAACACAAAGAAAGAACCAAGCATAGAATAATAATATTTGACTCCTACCACTGGATCTGGGGCATCATCCTCCTTGCACATAACCCATGGTACACCAGTTCCCAACCCGACAACCATTTGTGCAGCCCAGTTTAAATATGCATGACCAATAATGGCAAATGCCTTACTTTTAGATCTGCATTCAAGACCCATGAAAATAAAACTTAGGAACATAATTTGACATTAAGTTACCACATTGAGGACACACAAGAAAAAACATGCTGAGAAAGGATGATTGGACCACCTTGAGAAGAAAAAAGTGATTCAGGCTTCATCATATCAACAATTTTCTTGGTGAAACCTTGCATAGTCATCTGTATAGAGCATGTATAGAGCATTTAATTATAGACTTGCAAGGCCTGCAACAAATCCAACAAGTAATGCCCTTTGAAACTTAAAATAAACAGGGAAGACTACATTGTTCTTGCATCAACAATCCAACACAAGAAGAATATAATATGAAAGAGTGGTTTAAGGAATTTACCTTGAAAGGTTCATTGTCTATTCTGAAGTTGATTCCAGAGACATATTTTAACCAAACTAGAAATCCTCTAAACAAATGGAGAAAACAAAAATGGGAAACATAACAGTTAGGATGAGTTATCCACATGAAGAATCTATGAGAGAAGTACCCAAAATTCCACTCAGCGCAGACATAAGGTCCAATTCAGAGGTGGACATACAGTCCCAACTTCTAGATTGTCTTGATAAACCTCACCAAATCATACCCTCCTTCGAAATTATACTGCCAAAAAAGAAAGAAAAACAAATTGCACTGACTCAAGGTGATCCATCTAAGAAATATACTTCTCCATCAAATCAAAGAACAAGAAGCAAAGAAAACAAGAAATTAGCAAGAAAAGTCAGGAAAATACACTGCCATGAGAAGGCTCATGGACATTCCAGAAGACGTAGGTCTATCTAACATCCAAGTCTTCATCCTTAGCTTTTTCTACAAGTTCTTCCCACATCTAACACGAAAAAAAACAACAATCAATGATGTGCATCTAAAATTAGGGTAAAACCCTCAAAAAGTGTCACCTACAAAACCAAAAGAAGATTAATAAAAGATAAGGGGATAAAAGAAAGAATTTTCATGAGAAAGTACTTCTAGGGTGCTCCTACGGTAGTGAATGGAGCTTGAGATGAGGATCTTTCTCTGGCCATTGATGACGATGGCCTTCACCCTCTGATGACACATTGCGCCGTGGGAAGGAGAAAAAGCAACAGGAGGAAGAAATGAAGTGCGGAGAGAAAATCTGGAGAGCTCTAGACTACCATTCTCAATCCCAGCCCACTCTTTGAGATCTCACACTCCCTCCCTCACTTCACTTTCCTCCTTGAAGAAAGCGAGCCCAAGCCAAGCCAAACCACAAAGGATTAAAAATTATATGAAGAAGTCACCTAATGATATCCTTGATGGCATAGTGACTTCCCTACCTCACTTCACTTCAATTCTTCGGCAACGCGACAGAGAGGAAGAACACTAATGGCGCGGCGGAGAGGAAAAGAAAGAAGGGGGTGGAGAGGGAAAAAATCTACCGTGCAGAGAGGAGAGGAAGTGAAGGCGTCTCAACGCGAAGGCTTTGCGTCGGGAAAAATGGAGAAGGCTGTCGTCGGGGAAAGCTTGCGTCGGGAAAAATGGAGAAGGCTGCCGTCGGGGAAAGCTTGCGTCGGGAAAAAACGCAAAGGAGAACAAGGCATTTGTGAATTGTTTCGGCGGAACTTAGGTTTTAGCAAATAGTTGGTGGCAAAAATAATAAATCGGTCCAAGTTGGATTAAAATTTTTAATCCAATTAAACTTATTACTTCACTTTTAAATATATAAATTTTATTTTATAATTTATTACTTCATCAAATATAAATTATGAAGTAAAATATCAAATAAAATTAGAAGTAAGATTTATATTTTTAAACCTGTGAAGTCTAAAATCATATTTACTACATTAAATTTATTACCGAAGTTAATTTTCATATATTACTTCGTAATTATTAATTGATGAAGTAAACAGTGGCGAAGTCTATTGTCCATTTTCTCATAGTGTAAGGCAAAATCCCACCTTCATATATTTATCTTACAAGCTTAGTGGGTATTACATTCCTACCGAGAAATTTCGGCAACATCTCCTCTGTACCGGTGACTATATGGAGCATACATACACCAAAGAAATAACATCACCACGCAGTTTAATAAAATCAGATCATGCAAGTAATGAATAGCGGAAACTTAATGAAATACAACTTCTAACTCCAAAATTTTCTTATCAACCTAAATAAAGAATTAATCTAAACAAATTCTTAAACTAAGTCCCAAGGCTTCTATAGTCCAGGCATCACACATCCGTCCGCACCTCCTTGTCGCCTTTCTTTGCTATAACTTTTCGTTTCCTTTATCTGCTGTAAGAGGAAATGCAAACTATAAGCAAAATTACTTAGTAAGCGCTATCTAACTCACAAAACTTGAATATGCATGTGAATATACTGAAATCTAAAAGCTGAATGCTCAAAAGGAAAACTACTCATGCTCATCTACAAGAAAAGAAACATACTGACATGCTAAACATGTAAAACAAATCTATACAATCATGCTAGCATAAAGAACTAAACTTGCTGAATTTAAAACTTATGTGAAGCTTATTTCTTTTGTTAAAAAAACTTATACTTTAATACTTCAAAATAATAATAAACTTTCTTCTTGGGCCCAGGCGTAGTACCATCTTATGCACGTTCCCTAATAGGTTGGGGTAGCGAGCCACCAATCCTAAAAGAGCAGACCTCGGTCGACCAGGGCCAAGACCTCGGAATTGGACACCTGGATTTGTTTAACGACAACCTCGGAAGTCGGGTACTAGCCTCTTAAAAAGTAAAATACTTGTTATCTTTTATTACTTCTAATATATAATGCCTCGGCATTTTAATAAGCACCTTGTGTGCCAAAATCCCTAAAGTCTCGACTTTGGGATCTACTTAAGGCCTTGGCCTTTCTCTTTCTTTTCTTTATCTTTCTTATACTTTGCTTAAGCTCGAAATACTGATAGGAAGAAAAAATCTGGAACTGAAATGCTTAATAAAACTGCGCTGAGATGCTAAATAAAACTGCATGCTTATAAATAAAACTGTTCATGCATATTGAGATAACAAGGAGCTTAAATCTGTATGCTTATTTAAATGGTAGCAAGGAAGCATATTTAAACCTCATACTAGAATAAAGAAACTCAAATCTGGATCCTAGAATGAGTGGTAACAAGGAAGCATATCTAAACCACATGTCAAAATTAAGAGACTTAAATCTGTACACTTGAATGAGTGTAGCAAGGAAACATAACCAAACCAAAAAAAAATGCATATCAATTCCTTATGCTCAATTATGTACACATGCATATCAATTCTCCATGCTATAAATACATTAAATCTGCACATATGCATCTCATCACCCGTACACGACAGTTATACAAAATGCAACTAGAGGAAGAATTTGCTACTAGTAACTAAAGAGGAAGTATCAATTCTTCATGCCCAATGCTACAAAGATTTACTACTGAGGACTAAAACATCAATTGTTCTTCATGCTATGTGCCACGGCAACAAAAGGAAAACAAAAGGTTGCTACTGTTTCAGTCCACGGCAAGGAAGTAAAAAGGAGAACTACAATACCACCCATAGCCATTCAAAACTAACCATTTTGTTATATCCCAAATCTCACAATTCTGCATCAAACTTCACGGCAGCAACATTCAAAACTAACCGAAACTTGAAAGGCTTAAAACGAACCGACTGTGCACATTGTGATAGCAACAAATAAAGACTATCTAAATATAAGGTGATGATTATAAGAGCTAGGGAGTTTAACTACATGCTTAGTTCATTCAAATCTCTTCTTATTCTCCTTATAAAACTCACGGCAGCATCTTAAAGACAAACCTCCTCCAGAACATGCTTTGAAATCAAAAACACGAGGCTAACAAGAATCCGAAGCTACTCTATTGCAGGTGAGGAAGCGCTTACCTTTGCGTTTTTGGGCTTACAACTGGAAAGAAAACCCCTAGGGTTTGCGGAAACTGCGAGCTTCGGCCCCTTCTTTTTGCTCACGGTTTCCTGTTGACGAGAGGATCGTGATGGTGGTGACAACCGCTCGGAGATCCCCCTTGGCCGATCGCCGGATAGAAACCTAACCGCGGCTCGTTTTCCGCCCGAGCTCTGCCGTCGCGAGCGAGAGAGAAGAAGAGAGGGAAAGGGTTTTCGGTCTGCCCAAATCCAATATCAACTTATCCCTTTTATAATTCAATATTCTATTAACTATCTTAAATAAATCCGCTACCTTTTCTAAATCGATCCGTCCGCTTGGATCGCCTGGCAAGCCGCATTTTGACCGGGTCAGAGGTCGCGAGATCGAATCTCGACCGAATCCTTTTTATTCCTATTTATTTTCTGTTTATTAACTATTTCTTTAATAAATTCCACTCTTCTTCTAATCAGCAACGCCCGCTTGGGCACTTGGTCAGCCGAGACAACTTAAGGCTTTGAACAACTTAAGGCTTGTTCTAACCTCGGCTTAATTTCTTTATTTTTTGTAACTTGTTTCTTTTGGTAAAAATTCCAAACGAACTCCAAAAATTACATAAAAATACTCTAAAAATTTCTAAAAATCTCTAGAATATTTCTAAAGCATTTCTAAATATTTTTAAGCACTATTAGGACTCGGAATGAGAAAATTTGGGTTGTTACATCCTTAAATAATCTATTGTATTTTTTAGAAGTTAAATTAGGAATCACAGACGGAACTTAACATCATTGATTCCAAATTTAACTTATCTGTTCTTAATGGTTTATATTTGAACCACAAGTGAAACTTAACACTATTGATTCAAATCTACCTATGTTATTAAATCCATTAAATATTAATTTCTAAAATTGGCTTCCAGGACTGCATGGCGAGGCACATAGCCTTCTTGGATATGGGAGCAACCACCACCGCCTAGACAAAGCCTTTTAAGGAAAGCTAATATTTAATTTCCTTAAATAACTCTAGGTTAACCAAAAAGAATAATCAAATCACAAATTCGAAAAATAAGAAAACACAAACTTGAAAAACTAATTCGAAAAACTAGATCTAATGCCTCTTGTATTTGGAATTCTTATAAAAAGAAATATCTAGCATGATACGGAAAACAATTGTTAATTATTCCTTGTCTTTGTAAACTAATGACCTGGAGATCTTCTACCGTATTCCTCGCCTCGCCTTGGACGTCGTGTGGGCGACAATCCTCCAAGATGAACAGCACCCAAAAGCTTCCTTCCTCCTCCTCTAAAATCCGGCCGCCACCACCACCAAGGAGAAGAGAGCAAAGGGAAAAGGAGAAGAGAGAGGGGCGACCACCACCAAGAGAGACTCCTCCAAGAGAATAAGAATTGTGTCTCATGAAGCCTCCTCACCCCTTCTTTTATAATACTTGCCCAAGACAAACAAGGGAAGAATTTTTACAAAAATTAAAATCTTCCAATAGTTTTTCCTTTTCCCTTTTAATTTTTCCTTTTCCCTTTTAATTTTTCCTTTTCTTTCCTCTTGATTGAATCAATCACCAAAAATAAATTTGATGATTTTATTTTTTTAAACATGGCCGGCCACCATGCTTGGGCACCAAGCAAGGGTGGCCGACCCCCATAAGCGGAAAGGAATATTTATTTTTTTATAAAATTTTACAAGAAGAAAAACTCTTATAAAATTTTACAAGATCTCTTTTCTAAAGTAGGAGTTAAAAAAGGAAAGTTCTAAAAATTAAAACCATGTTTTAAAATTTAAAACTTCTCTTATAAAATTTCCTTTTTTAACACGATGATAGAAAATTTAAAATTTAAAACTTATCTTCCTTTTTTTTTTAAACCATGAGGATGGTTAAAAAAGGAAAGTTTTAAAACTTTTAAAAATATCTATTAAAATATGTGGCCTAATTCAAATATGGAAAGTTTTAAAAATTAAAATCTCTCTTTTAAAACTTATAGTTTTCTACAAAGAGAAGATTTTAAAAATTCAAAACAACCCTCCTTGTTTGAATTATTGTGGATGACCCCTACTAGCTTGATTACCAAGCAATAGGGTCGGCCCATTGGAAGAGGATGTGGTCGGCCCTTGCTTGGTCACCAAGCATTGGACTGACCCCCTTCTTGGACATCAAGATGGGCTTATATTTGGATGGACTTGAGGCTATAATGAGGCTACGACAGGGACCTAGAGGAAAAATTGGTTTTGGCCTTCCGATGAGCTTGAGTATCCCATTCTCGCCCCGAACACACATCTCAAGTTCATCGATAATAACTCATTCCACTAGAGAGTTATTATCACACTACCGCACCAATCCCAAATTATATTATGGGCTCCTTGTTATCATGAGTGTGTTAGTCTCCCTATGTTTAAGATAACAAATGTCCACTAATTAAGTAAGTTATTGACAACTCACTTAATTAATATCTAGCTCCAAGAGTAGTACCACTCAACTTCATTGTCATGTCAGACTAAGTTCACCTACAGGGTTTAACATGCAATCCTTATTAGCTCCTCTTGGGGACATTTTCAACCTAGATAACTAGGACACAGATTCCTTCTATAATCAACAACACACACTATAAGTAATATCATTTCCCAACTTATCGGGCATATTGATTTATCGAGCTAAACCTCACCCTTTGATAAGTCAAAGAAATAAATATTAAATATATGTGCTTGTTATTATATTAGGATTAAGATCACACACTTCCATAATAACTAAGGTTTAGTTCTTTTATTAAGTCAGTACAAAAAGAATTTACCTAAATGGTCCTACTCAATACACTTAGAGTGTACCAGTGTAATTTATTAATCAAGATAAACTAATACTTAATTACACTACGACTATTCCGATTGTTTGTTCCTTTCCATCTTAGTTGTGAGCAACTGTTTATAATTTACAAAGAACCGTTAACATGATCTTCTGTGTGTGACACCACACACCATGTTGTCTACTATATAAATTAATTGAGAAATTACATTTAACAAATAAATATAGATATTGACCAATGTGATTCTTTTATTTTAACAATAAATGTTTACAAAAGATAGACTTTTAGTATACACTCCAACAATCTCCCACTTATACTAAAAGACTAAGCTGCCATATCTATTGCCATACATCTGATTCCCATCTCCTCCATATGCTGATCAAAAGCTTTCGCCTGAAGAGCCTTAGTGAAAGGATCTGCCAGGTTATCTGCTGATGCAATCTTGGTGACGACAACTTCTCCTCACTTGACGATGTCTCGTATCAAGTGGTACTTGCGCTCTATATGTTTACTTGCCTTATGGGCTCGTGGTTCCTTTGAGTTTGCAACTGCACCGCCATTATCACAATAAATTGTGATGATCTTGGGCAAACCAAGAATCACATCTAAGTCCATTAGAAAGTTCCTGAGCAATACAACTTCTTTGGCTGCCTCAGAGGCTGCCACATACTCAGCTTCCATGGTTGAGTCCAAGACGCATTTCTGCTTAACACTCCTCCATGCAATGGCTCCACCTCCTAGAGTAAACACATAGCCTGACGTAGACTTACTATTGTCCCTATCTGATTGGATGTCCGAATCCGTGTAACCTACAGGGAGCAAATTGTGTGCTTGGTAGATTAGCATATAATCTCTAGTCCTTCTCAGGTACTTTAATATATGCTTCACAGCAGTCCAATGTCGTTGTCCAGGGTTACTTTGATATCTACTAACCATGCCAACGGTAAAATAGATATCAGGTCTCGTACACAGCATTGCATACATAAGGCTTCCTACAGCCGAAGCATAAGGAATTGCCTTCATGTCCTCTATCTCCTTTGATGTCTTTGGAGACATCTCTTTAGATAAGGCTACTCCATGCCTAAAAGGTAAGAAACCTTTCTTGGAGTTTTGTATGCTAAAACGAGTAATGATTGTATCTATATATAAAGCTTGGGATAGACACAACATTCTTTTCTTGCGATCCCTTATAACTTTGATCCCAAGAATGTGTGCACATTCTCCTAAGTCCTTAATATCAAATTGTTTGGACAACCATATCCTTACGTCCGATAATACCTTGATATTGTTGCCAATTAACAAAATATCATCTACGTATAGTACAAGAAATACCACCACGTTTCTGTTACACTTCTTGTATACACAAGACTCATCCGGACATTGAATAAATCCATATGACTGGATTACTTCATTAAACCGGATGCTCCAAGATCTTGAAGCTTGCTTCAGTCCATAAATGGACCGATTGAGCTTGCACACTAGATGCTCTTTGCCTTTTTCAATGAATCCCTCTGGTTGCTTCATATGGATATTTTCTTCAAGACTTCCGTTAAGGAAAGCTGTCTTGACATCCATTTGCCAAATCTTAAAATCCATATGACCAGTAATGGATAAGAGTATCCGGATAGACTTTAGCATAACTACCGGCGAAAAAGTCTCCTCATAATCGATTCCCTCTTTCTGAGTATACCCTTTCGCAACAAGCCTTGCTTTGAAGGTTTCTACCTTCCCGTCTGTCCCTATTTTCCTTTTATAGATCCACTTGCATCCAACGGCTTTTACACCATCAAGTGGGTCTAGAAGCTCCCAGACCTTATTAGAATACATAGTGTAACGACCACCCTTCTTACTACTACTACTCTCTAAGGATGACCGTTACTTAACTACTAACTCTACTTAACCGGTATAATTAAAAATCACATGGAAACCCTACCGAAAAATTTCGGCAAAGTCTCCCCTGTACCGGTGACCATAATCAGCCACAAGCGGCTGGAACACATATCAATCAACCACGCAGTTAAATAAGTATCAAACACACAATTATCTACTTACTAAACTGAACTCATCCTACATGCAATCTAAACAGAATAAATCTCAAATGACATGAACTTAAAATACAACTCAAATGTTTACAATAACTAAAATGCGGAAACTAAAATTAAAACTTCTTTCCTAGTCCCAAGGCTTCCATAGTCCTGGCATCACACATCCATCCGCACCTCCTTGTCGCCTTCCTTTCTATATCTTTTCCTTTCCTGTATCTGCAGTAAGAGGAAGTGTAGTCTATAAGCAAAATTTGCTTAGTAAGCGCTATCTAACTCACAAAATCTCGATGTGCATGTATATAAAAAAAACTAAAACCGAATGCTCAAGGAAACCTACTCATGCTCATCTACTAGTGAAAGAAACATACTGAAAGGCTAAACATGTAAAGTAAATCTATACAATCATGCTAGCATAAAGGACTAAACTTATTGAATTCTAAACACCTTCTGAATCTTATTTCACTTGCTTAAAAACTTATTCTTTAATACTTTATGTTTATGTAAAACTTGCTTTACTTGTTCAAAACTTATACTTATAATACTTCAAAATAATAATCATCTTCTTCTTGGGCCCGGCAACTGTTCTTTCTATGCGCGCCTCCCCTGGCGGCCCATTTAGCGGCCCATTTGGCGACCCTATGGTCGTCGACCGTCGGCCGAGCCATTACTAGGTTATCTAAACCTAGGGACGACTATGGAGCCCAACCCAAGGACAGAGTACAGTGCCACTGATAAAAGTAAAATACTTGTTATCTTTTAATACTTCTATATAATGCCTCGGCATTTTCTTAAGCACCTTGTGTGCCAAAATCCCTAAAGTCTTGACTTTGGGATCTACTTAAGGCCTCGGCCTTTTTCTTTCTTTTCTTTATCTTTCTTATATTTTTCTTAAACTCTTAAAAAGAACATAGGCATGCTACAACATAATTAAATTAAAGGAAAGAAAATCTGACTTCTATAAGCATGCTATATCAGAGACAAATCAAAAGAAAGCATATCTAACTTCTTCAAACATGCTACAACAGATTTAAAACAAAGGAAAACAATTCTGAAATCTTTAAGCATGCTTCAACATAATCTAAACTGGTTTACTAAACTATAAACTCAAACCGAAAACTAATATATAGAATGAAAACTTAAATTTGAATCCGTACTGCTAAAGAAACTAAATAGTTTAAGCAAATCTACATCCTAAGCTTAACAAATCTGCACTATACTGCTTAATGAAATCTGTAAGAACAAAGTGGATGTTCTAAAATTTCATGGGAAAAACTAGTAACACATGCTCTACTGAATACTCCCAAAACTAAGGTTGTTCATGCTAAAAAAAACTAAACTAAACCTTGCTTAATGAAACTAAACTAAATCTGCACTTAATGAATATGAAATCTATTAGTGCATGATAAAATATATACTCCATCATTAATTGTTCCATAATTCCAAAACTCCTAAGAAGTTAGGTGAAGTATCTACATTAAATTTACTAATGCAACAACTTCACAGCATGCTTCAAAAATACAAGGAAGTACCAAATCAATCCGTGAATCAAAACCACACAGGTAAGCAAAACAATCACCAATTCTACACAACCTTTCTCGAATCTGAAACAAAGCAAAGAGAAAACTTGCAACATCCAAATTCTTATAGAAATCTATTAAAAATCCCCAACTGAATCAATAACATCGAGGAAGGCATAAATCAAACTGAGAACTTCATAGGAAAGGACTCAAATCATTTCTCGTTCCATCATTCGGCAACTCACAGCCCTAGGTTTCATCCAGAGCTTCGGGAACAAGAAAAAAAGGAACAAGAATTGAACTTCGAAGCTATCCTACCGCAGGTGAGTAAGCGACTTACCGTGATTTGCTTGGACTTACAACCGACGGGAAAAGAGAACTCTAAAGCTTCTAGGGTTCGGAGAAGGTGGAGATCTCGGCGATCCCTTCCTTTCCGCGTGTTCTCCTTGACGAGGAGAGCTCGGATGCGCAAGATTCGCCGGAAGAAGCCTTCGCCGGCCGCCGGAGAGAAGCTCCAAAGTTGCTGCGGTTCCGCCCGAAAAGAAGTCGCGCCGTCGCGGGAGAAGAGGAGAGGTTTAGGGCTCGGGAAGAAAAGAATATAACTTAACCCTCTCTTTAACTTGTCCTTTTATAACTAATACTTCTGTTACAGCTTAAGAATATTTCGCTTCCTTTTTATTACGAAATTCCGGTTGGATCACCTGGTCAGCAGCGTTTGATTAAATCAAACTGTTGCTGGTTCGATTCCCCCTGCAGCGCCCTTTTTCGTTTTAATTAATTTTGATTTCCGAACTACTGCTTAAGTATAATTCGACCCTTATTTGATTAAATAACAACTGCTAGCCCAGTTGGTCCGTTGGGCTTTGCTCGAAGCCGCAGGTCTGGGCTTCGATTCCCGTCCGTGCCCCTTTTTCTCCAATTTATTTTAAACGTTCCATCTACTGCATATATACATTTCGCTCCATATAAGATTAACAAAAATCGTGTAGCTCAGCTGGTTAGGCTGGTCTTGCTCGAAGTCATAGATTGCAAGTTCAAAACCTGACTTCAACATATTCCTTTTTTCTTTTTTTTTTTAAACTTCTCCCTCTTGGTAAAAATACCAAACGAACTCCAAAAATTGCATAAAAATACTCTATAAATTCCTAAAAATCTCTAGAATTTTTCTAAAATATTTCTAGATTTTAATAAGGTCTTTTGGGACTCCAAATCATGAAATTTGGGGTGTTACAATCCTCCCTACCTTATAAAAAGTTCGTCCTCGAACTTAGACTAATTCTGGATATTTCTATCTTATACTATCCTTTACTAGTGGTACCTTTTGTGTCTTAATCTCTTAACTTCTCGGTCCTCTATCATAACATCTAGTTATGCCAAGAATAATACTTGACATCTTCTCTATCCTTTCTAAACATACTTATGTACATGAATATAAGAGAAACAAAACTAAAATTGTCTCTATTCTTCCTAAGCATGTGTATCAAAACATAGAAAATTAAAATATGAACTTTCTTCTTTCCTAAGCACATATAAGCAGATACTCTATACTGCAAATAATAAAGAAAGCATAAAAGAAAAAGTTAAATACTTTCTTACTTGAAGACGGCAAGTGGTGCTGATGTGTGATCTGGAGAATGGGAACTGCTCGATACCAACTGTAACGACCACCCTTCTTACTACTACTACTCTAAGGATGACCGTTACTTAACTACTAACTCTACTTAACCGGTATAATTAAAAATCACATGGAAACCCTACCGAAAAATTTCGCAAAGTCTCCCTGTACGTGACCATAATCATTAATACATGACATAATATACACACCACAAGCGGCTGGAACACATGTCAATCAACCACGCAGTTAAATAAGTATCAAACACACAAATATCTACTTACTAAACTGAACTCATCCTACATGCAATCTAAACAGAATAATCTCAAATGACATGAACTTAAAATACAACTCAAATGTTTACAATAACTAAAATGCGGAAACTAAAATTAAAACTTCTTTCCTAGTCCCAAGGCTTCCATAGTCCTGGCATCACACATCCTTCGAACACCTCCTGGTCGCCTTCCTTTCTATATCTTTTCCCTTCCTGTATCTGCAGTAAGAGGAAGTGTAGTCTATAAGCAAAATGCTTTGTAAGCGCTATCTAACTCACAAAAACTCAATATGCATATGAATATACTGAAAACTAAAACTGAATGCTCAAAGGAAATCTACTCATGCTCATCTACTAGTGAAAGAAACATACTGAAAGGCTAAACATGTAAGGTAAATCTATACAATCATGCTAACATAAAAGGGAACTAAACTTGCTGATTCTAAAACAAAGTGAAACTTGATTCATTTGTTCTAAAATTATTCTTTTATTTCACTTGTTTAAAAACTTCTTCTTTAATACTTTTATACTGATGTAAAACTTACTTTACTTGTTCAAAAACTTATACTTATAATACTTCAAAATAATAATCAACTTCTTCTTGGGCCCGGCAACTGTGCTTTTTCTTTTGTAACGACCCGACCCATTCGGCGGCCCATTTGGCGGCCCATTTGGCGACCCTATGGTCGTCGACCGTCGACCGTCGGCCGAGCCGTTACTACTAGGTTATCTAAACCTAGGGACGACTATGGGAGCCCAGCCCAAGGACAGAGAGTCCAGTACAGTGCCACTGATAAAAGTAAAATACTTGTTATCTTTTAATACTTCTATATAATGCCTCGGCATTTTCTTAAGCACCTTGTGTGCCAAAATCCCTAAAGTCTTGACTTTGGGATATACTTAAGGCCTCGGCCTTTTTCTTTCTTTTCTTTATCTTTCTTATATTTTTCTTAAACTCTTAAAAAGAACATAGGCATGCTACAACATAATTAAATTAAAGGAAAGAAAATCTGACTTCTATAAGCATGCTAAATCAGAGACAAATCAAAAGAAAGCATATCTAACTTCTTCAAACATGCTACAACAGATTTAAAACAAAGGAAAACAATTCTGAAATCTTTAAGCATGCTTCAACATAATCTAAACTGGTTTACTAAACTATAAACTCAAACCGAAAACTAATATATAGAATGAAAACTTAAATTTGAATCCGTACTGCTAAAGAAACTAAATAGTTTAAGCAAATCTACATCCTAAGCTTAACAAATCTGCACTATACTGCTTAATGAAATCTGTAAGAACAAAGTGGATGTTCTAAAATTTCATGGGAAAAACTAGTAACACATGCTCTACTGAATACTCCCAAAACTAAGGTTGTTCATGCTAAAAACTAAACTAAACCTTGCTTAATGAAACTAAACTAAATCTGCACTTAATGAATATGAAATCTATTAGTGCATGATAAAATATATACTCCATCATTAATTGTTCCATAATTCCAAAACTCCTAAGAAGTTAGGTGAAGTATCTACATTAAATTTACTAATGCAACAACTTCACAGCATGCTTCAAAAATACAAGGAAGTACCAAATCAATCCGTGAATCAAAACCACACAGGTAAGCAAAACAATCACCAATTCTACACAACCTTTCTCGAATCTGAAACAAAGCAAAGAGAAAACTTGCAACATCCAAATTCTTATAGAAATCTATTAAAAATCCCCAACTGAATCAATAACATCGAGGAAGGCATAAATCAAACTGAGAACTTCATAGGAAAGGACTCAAATCATTTCTCGTTCCATCATTCGGCAACTCACAGCCCTAGGTTTCATCCAGAGCTTCGGGAACAAGAAAAAAAAGAACAAGAATTGAACTTCGAAGCTATCCTACCGCAGGTGAGTAAGCGACTTACCGTGATTTGCTTGGACTTACAACCGACGGGAAAAGAGAACTCTAAAGCTTCTAGGGTTCGGAGAAGGTGGAGATCTCGGCGATCCCTTCCTTTCCGCGTGTTCTCCTTGACGAGGAGAGCTCGGATGCGCAAGATTCGCCGGAAGAAGCCTTCGCCGGCCGCCGGAGAGAAGCTCCAAAGTTGCTGCGGTTCCGCCCGAAAAGAAGTCGCGCCGTCGCGGGAGAAGAGGAGAGGTTTAGGGCTCGGGAAGAAAAGAATATAACTTAACCCTCTCTTTAACTTGTCCTTTTATAACTAATACTTCTGTTACAGCTTAAGAATATTTCGCTTCCTTTTTATTACGAAATTCCGGTTGGATCACCTGGTCAGCAGCGTTTGATTAAATCAAACTGTTGCTGGTTCGATTCCCCCGCAGCGCCCTTTTTCGTTTTAATTAATTTTGATTTCCGAACTACTGCTTAAGTATAATTCGACCCTTATTTGATTAAATAACAACTGCTAGCCCAGTTGGTCCGTTGGGCTTTGCTCGAAGCCGCAGGTCTGGGCTTCGATTCCCGTCCGTGCCCATTTTCTCCAATTTATTTTAAACGTTCCATCTACTGCATATATACATTTCGCTCCATATAAGATTAACAAAAATCGTGTAGCTCAGCTGGTTAGGCTGGTCTTGCTCGAAGTCATAGATTGCAAGTTTAAAACCTGACTTCAACATATTCCTTTTTTCTTTTTTTTTTTAAACTTCTCCCTCTTGGTAAAAATACCAAACGAACTCCAAAAATTGCATAAAAATACTCTATAAATTCCTAAAAATCTCTAGAATTTTTCTAAAATATTTCTAGATTTTAATAAGGTCTTTTGGGACTCCAAATCATGAAATTTGGGGTGTTACAATCCTCCCTACCTTATAAAAAGTTCGTCCTCGAACTTAGACTAATTCTGGATATTTCTATCTTATACTATCCTTTACTAGTGGTACCTTTTTGTGTCTTAATCTCTTAACTTCTCGGTCCTCTATCATAACATCTAGTTATGCCAAGAATAATACTTGACATCTTCTCTATCCTTTCTAAACATACTTATGTACATGAATATAAGAGAAACAAAACTAAAATTGTCTCTATTCTTCCTAAGCATGTGTATCAAAACATAGAAAATTAAAATATGAACTTTATTCTTTCCTAAGCACATATAAGCAGATACTCTATACTGCAAATAATAAAGAAAGCATAAAAGAAAAGTTAAATACTTTCTTACTTGAAGACGGCAAGGCTGGTGCTGATGTGTGATGCTGGAGAATGGGAACTGCTCTGATACCAACTGTAACGACCACCCTTCTACACTACTACTACTCTCTAAGGATGACCGTTACTTAACTACTAACTCTACTTAACCGGTGTGATTAAAATCACATGGAAACCCTACCGAAAAATTCCGGCAGAGTCTCCCCTGTACCGGTGACCATAATCATTAATACATGACATAATATACACAGCCACAAGCGGCTGGAACACATATCAATCAACCACGCAGTTAAATAAGTATCAAACACACAATTATCTACTTACTAAACTGAACTCATCCTACATGCAATCTAAACAGAATAAATCTCAAATGACATGAACTTAAAATACAACTCAAATGTTTACAATAACTAAAATGCGGAAACTAAAATTAAAACTTCTTTCCTAGTCCCAAGGCTTCCATAGTCCTGGCATCACACATCCATCCGCACCTCCTTGTCGCCTTCCTTTCTATATCTTTTCCTTTCCTGTATCTGCAGTAAGAGGAAGTGTAGTCTATAAGCAAAATTTGCTTAGTAAGCGCTATCTAACTCACAAAATCTCGATATGCATAAGGATATACTGAAATCTAAAACTGAATGCTCAAGGGAAATCTACTCATGCTCATCTACTAGTGAAAGAAACATACTGAAAGGCTAAACATGTAAAGTAAATCTATACAATCATGCTAGCATAAAGGACTAAACTTACTGAATTCTAAACACCTTCTGAATCTTATTTCATTTGTTCTAACTTAATCTTTAATACTTTATGTTTATGAAAAACTTGCTTTACTTGTTCAAAAACTTATACTTATAATACTTCAAAATAATAATCATCTTCTTCTTGGGCCCGGCAACTGTGCTTTTTCTTTTGTAACGACCCGACCCATTCGGCGGCCCATTTGGCGGCCCATTTGGCGACCCTATGGTCGTCGACCGTCGACCGTCGGCCGAGCCGTTACTACTAGGTTATCTAAACCTAGGGACGACTATGGGAGCCCAGCCCAAGGACAGAGAGTCCAGTACAGTGCCACTGATAAAAGTAAAATACTTGTTATCTTTTAATACTTCTATATAATGCCTCGGCATTTTCTTAAGCACCTTGTGTGCCAAAATCCCTAAAGTCTTGACTTTGGGATATACTTAAGGCCTCGGCCTTTTTCTTTCTTTTCTTTATCTTTCTTATATTTTTCTTAAACTTTAAAAAGAACATAGGCATGCTACAACATAATTAAATTAAAGGAAAGAAAATCTGACTTCTATAAGCATGCTAAATCAGAGACAAATCAAAAGAAAGCATATCTAACTTCTTCAAACATGCTACAACAGATTTAAAACAAAGGAAAACAATTCTGAAATCTTTAAGCATGCTTCAACATAATCTAAACTGGTTTACTAAACTATAAACTCAAACCGAAAACTAATATATAGAATGAAAACTTAAATTTGAATCCGTACTGCTAAAGAAACTAAATAGTTTAAGCAAATCTACATCCTAAGCTTAACAAATCTGCACTATACTGCTTAATGAAATCTGTAAGAACAAAGTGGATGTTCTAAAATTTCATGGGAAAAACTAGTAACACATGCTCTACTGAATACTCCCAAAACTAAGGTTGTTCATGCTAAAAAAAACTAAACTAAACCTTGCTTAATGAAACTAAACTAAATCTGCACTTAATGAATATGAAATCTATTAGTGCATGATAAAATATATACTCCATCATTAATTGTTCCATAATTCCAAAACTCCTAAGAAGTTAGGTGAAGTATCTACATTAAATTTACTAATGCAACAACTTCACAGCATGCTTCAAAAATACAAGGAAGTACCAAATCAATCCGTGAATCAAAACCACACAGGTAAGCAAAACAATCACCAATTCTACACAACCTTTCTCGAATCTGAAACAAAGCAAAGAGAAAACTTGCAACATCCAAATTCTTATAGAAATCTATTAAAAATCCCCAACTGAATCAATAACATCGAGGAAGGCATAAATCAAACTGAGAACTTCATAGGAAAGGACTCAAATCATTTCTCGTTCCATCATTCGGCAACTCACAGCCCTAGGTTTCATCCAGAGCTTCGGGAACAAGAAAAAAAAGAACAAGAATTGAACTTCGAAGCTATCCTACCGCAGGTGAGTAAGCGACTTACCGTGATTTGCTTGGACTTACAACCGACGGGAAAAGAGAACTCTAAAGCTTCTAGGGTTCGGAGAAGGTGGAGATCTCGGCGATCCCTTCCTTTCCGCGTGTTCTCCTTGACGAGGAGAGCTCGGATGCGCAAGATTCGCCGGAAGAAGCCTTCGCCGGCCGCCGGAGAGAAGCTCCAAAGTTGCTGCGGTTCCGCCCGAAAAGAAGTCGCGCCGTCGCGGGAGAAGAGGAGAGGTTTAGGGCTCGGGAAGAAAAGAATATAACTTAACCCTCTCTTTAACTTGTCCTTTTATAACTAATACTTCTGTTACAGCTTAAGAATATTTCGCTTCCTTTTTATTACGAAATTCCGGTTGGATCACCTGGTCAGCAGCGTTTGATTAAATCAAACTGTTGCTGGTTCGATTCCCCCGCAGCGCCCTTTTTCGTTTTAATTAATTTTGATTTCCGAACTACTGCTTAAGTATAATTCGACCCTTATTTGATTAAATAACAACTGCTAGCCCAGTTGGTCCGTTGGGCTTTGCTCGAAGCCGCAGGTCTGGGCTTCGATTCCCGTCCGTGCCCCTTTTTCTCCAATTTATTTTAAACGTTCCATCTACTGCATATATACATTTCGCTCCATATAAGATTAACAAAAATCGTGTAGCTCAGCTGGTTAGGCTGGTCTTGCTCGAAGTCATAGATTGCAAGTTCAAAACCTGACTTCAACATATTCCTTTTTTCTTTTTTTTTTTAAACTTCTCCCTCTTGGTAAAAATACCAAACGAACTCCAAAAATTGCATAAAAATACTCTATAAATTCCTAAAAATCTCTAGAATTTTTCTAAAATATTTCTAGATTTTAATAAGGTCTTTTGGGACTCCAAATCATGAAATTTGGGGTGTTACAATCCTCCCTACCTTATAAAAAGTTCGTCCTCGAACTTAGACTAATTCTGGATATTTCTATCTTATACTATCCTTTACTAGTGGTACCTTTTTGTGTCTTAATCTCTTAACTTCTCGGTCCTCTATCATAACATCTAGTTATGCCAAGAATAATACTTGACATCTTCTCTATCCTTTCTAAACATACTTATGTACATGAATATAAGAGAAACAAAACTAAAATTGTCTCTATTCTTCCTAAGCATGTGTATCAAAACATAGAAAATTAAAATATGAACTTTCTTCTTTCCTAAGCACATATAAGCAGATACTCTATACTGCAAATAATAAAGAAAGCATAAAAGAAAAAGTTAAATACTTTCTTACTTGAAGACGGCAAGGCTGGTGCTGATGTGTGATGCTGGAGAATGGGAACTGCTCTGATACCAACTGTAACGACCACCCTTCTTACTACTACTACTCTCTAAGGATGACCGTTACTTAACTACTAACTCTACTTAACCGGTATAATTAAAAATCACATGGAAACCCTACCGAAAAATTTCGGCAAAGTCTCCCCTGTACCGGTGACCATAATCATTAATACATGACATAATATACACAGCCACAAGCGGCTGGAACACATATCAATCAACCACGCAGTTAAATAAGTATCAAACACACAATTATCTACTTACTAAACTGAACTCATCCTACATGCAATCTAAACAGAATAAATCTCAAATGACATGAACTTAAAATACAACTCAAATGTTTACAATAACTAAAATGCGGAAACTAAAATTAAAACTTCTTTCCTAGTCCCAAGGCTTCCATAGTCCTGGCATCACACATCCATCCGCACCTCCTTGTCGCCTTCCTTTCTATATCTTTTCCTTTCCTGTATCTGCAGTAAGAGGAAGTGTAGTCTATAAGCAAAATTTGCTTAGTAAGCGCTATCTAACTCACAAAATCTCGATATGCATGTATATAAATAAAAACATGCTAAAACTGAATGCTCAAGGGAAATCTACTCATGCTCATCTACTAGTGAAAGAAACATACTGAAAGGCTAAACATGTAAAGTAAATCTATACAATCATGCTAGCATAAAGGACTAAACTTACTGAATTCTAAACACCTTCTGAATCTTATTTCATTTGTTCTAACTTAATCTTTAATACTTTATGTTTATGAAAAACTTGCTTTACTTGTTCAAAAACTTATACTTATAATACTTCAAAATAATAATCATCTTCTTCTTGGGCCCGGCAACTGTGCTTTTTCTTTTGTAACGACCCGACCCATTTGGCGGCCCATTTGGCGACCCTATGGTCGTCGACCGTCGACCGTCGGCCGAGCCGTTACTACTAGGTTATCTAAACCTAGGGACGACTATGGGAGCCCAGCCCAAGGACAGAGAGTCCAGTACAGTGCCACTGATAAAAGTAAAATACTTGTTATCTTTTAATACTTCTATATAATGCCTCGGCATTTTCTTAAGCACCTTGTGTGCCAAAATCCCTAAAGTCTTGACTTTGGGATATACTTAAGGCCTCGGCCTTTTTCTTTCTTTTCTTTATCTTTCTTATATTTTTCTTAAACTCTTAAAAAGAACATAGGCATGCTACAACATAATTAAATTAAAGGAAAGAAAATCTGACTTCTATAAGCATGCTAAATCAGAGACAAATCAAAAGAAAGCATATCTAACTTCTTCAAACATGCTACAACAGATTTAAAACAAAGGAAAACAATTCTGAAATCTTTAAGCATGCTTCAACATAATCTAAACTGGTTTACTAAACTATAAACTCAAACCGAAAACTAATATATAGAATGAAAACTTAAATTTGAATCCGTACTGCTAAAGAAACTAAATAGTTTAAGCAAATCTACATCCTAAGCTTAACAAATCTGCACTATACTGCTTAATGAAATCTGTAAGAACAAAGTGGATGTTCTAAAATTTCATGGGAAAAACTAGTAACACATGCTCTACTGAATACTCCCAAAACTAAGGTTGTTCATGCTAAAAAAAACTAAACTAAACCTTGCTTAATGAAACTAAACTAAATCTGCACTTAATGAATATGAAATCTATTAGTGCATGATAAAATATATACTCCATCATTAATTGTTCCATAATTCCAAAACTCCTAAGAAGTTAGGTGAAGTATCTACATTAAATTTACTAATGCAACAACTTCACAGCATGCTTCAAAAATACAAGGAAGTACCAAATCAATCCGTGAATCAAAACCACACAGGTAAGCAAAACAATCACCAATTCTACACAACCTTTCTCGAATCTGAAACAAAGCAAAGAGAAAACTTGCAACATCCAAATTCTTATAGAAATCTATTAAAAATCCCCAACTGAATCAATAACATCGAGGAAGGCATAAATCAAACTGAGAACTTCATAGGAAAGGACTCAAATCATTTCTCGTTCCATCATTCGGCAACTCACAGCCCTAGGTTTCATCCAGAGCTTCGGGAACAAGAAAAAAAGGAACAAGAATTGAACTTCGAAGCTATCCTACCGCAGGTGAGTAAGCGACTTACCGTGATTTGCTTGGACTTACAACCGACGGGAAAAGAGAACTCTAAAGCTTCTAGGGTTCGGAGAAGGTGGAGATCTCGGCGATCCCTTCCTTTCCGCGTGTTCTCCTTGACGAGGAGAGCTCGGATGCGCAAGATTCGCCGGAAGAAGCCTTCGCCGGCCGCCGGAGAGAAGCTCCAAAGTTGCTGCGGTTCCGCCCGAAAAGAAGTCGCGCCGTCGCGGGAGAAGAGGAGAGGTTTAGGGCTCGGGAAGAAAAGAATATAACTTAACCCTCTCTTTAACTTGTCCTTTTATAACTAATACTTCTGTTACAGCTTAAGAATATTTCGCTTCCTTTTTATTACGAAATTCCCGTTGGATCACCTGGTCAGCAGCGTTTGATTAAATCAAACTGTTGCTGGTTCGATTCCCCCGCAGCGCCCTTTTTCGTTTTAATTAATTTTGATTTCCGAACTACTGCTTAAGTATAATTCGACCCTTATTTGATTAAATAACAACTGCTAGCCCAGTTGGTCCGTTGGGCTTTGCTCGAAGCCGCAGGTCTGGGCTTCGATTCCCGTCCGTGCCCCTTTTTCTCCAATTTATTTTAAACGTTCCATCTACTGCATATATACATTTCGCTCCATATAAGATTAACAAAAATCGTGTAGCTCAGCTGGTTAGGCTGGTCTTGCTCGAAGTCATAGATTGCAAGTTCAAAACCTGACTTCAACATATTCCTTTTTTCTTTTTTTTTTTAAACTTCTCCCTCTTGGTAAAAATACCAAACGAACTCTAAAAATTGCATAAAAATACTCTATAAATTCCTAAAAATCTCTAGAATTTTTCTAAAATATTTCTAGATTTTAATAAGGTCTTTTGGGACTCCAAATCATGAAATTTGGGGTGTTACACATAGACTCTATTTTA
This sequence comes from Zingiber officinale, assembly GCF_018446385.1. Lineage (NCBI taxonomy): Eukaryota > Viridiplantae > Streptophyta > Magnoliopsida > Zingiberales > Zingiberaceae > Zingiber > Zingiber officinale. The sequence goes on along the minus strand of NC_055995.1, from coordinate 58,771,292 downwards.
GAATTCATTGCCTTTTGCCAAGATACTGCATCTATATCTTGGAGTGCTTCGTCATATGTCCAGGGATCAGGTTCATGTTTACCCGGGATCAAGTCCGAAGACTCTCCCAAAAACATGAATCTCTCAGGTTGCCTTACAACCCTCCCACTACGACGAGGGACTGTCTCTGGTTGTGTATCATGTGTGACACATGTTGCAGTTTCTTGTGGTACTTCATCTTGTACTATTGGTATTAAAGTAAACGTGTCCTCTCTTATTTCTTCTAGAACTATTTCACTCATGGGCTTATGGTTCATTACATAATCTTCTTATAAAAATCGAGCATTGGTGCTAAAATGACCTTCTGATTTTTATGATTATAAAACAAACCCCCTTTCGTTCCTTTAGGATATCCCACAAACAGACAAACTTCTGTACGTGATTCCAACTTGTCAGTATCTCCCTTCAGCACATGTGCTGGACTACCCCATATCAGGATATGATTCAGACTAGGCTTTCGCCCATTCCATAATTCCATGGGAGTAGAAGGAACTATTTTAGAAGGGACCATATTTAGAATGTACACTGCTGTTTCCAGAGCATATCCCCAAAATAAATTTGGTAATTCTGAATAACTCATCATTGATCTAACCATTTCCATAAGAGTCCTATTCCTTCGTTCTGCCACACCATTCTATTGGGGTATACCAGGTGCAAATAATTAGGATTGAATCCCGACTTCTGATAAGTAATTCCTAAACTCTCCAAAGAGGTATTCGCCACCACGGTCAAACTGTAGTGTCTTGATACTTTTACGAAGACGTTTCTCCACATCAGCCCTATATTCTTTGAACTTGTCAAAGCATTCAGACTTGCAGTGCATTAGGTAAATGTATCCGTATCTTGAATAATCGTCTATAAAGGAGACGAAGTATTCATAACCACCTCTTGCCTGGATAGACATAGGACCACACAAATCAAAATGAACCAGTTCTAACGTATCTTTGGCTCTATACCCCTTGGCCTTAAAAGGTCTCTTGGTCATTTTACCTTCCAAGCAGGATTCACATGTTGGAAAGTTTTCCAACTCTAATGAACCCAAGAGTCCATCGGCTACAAGTCTTTGGATCCTACTTAAGTTAATATGACCAAGCCTTAGATGTCAAAGATACGTTTGGTTCATTTCCGAGGGTTCTTTTCTCTTATTAGAGTTAGAGATGTGTTATTAATTTTCATATTTTGCTTTGTGGGAGAAATTAGATTTAAAGTATATAAATTACCAACCAATGCACCAAAATAGATAATCACCTTATTTCTCTTTATAACCACATTGTTACTAAAGGAAACTGAATATCCATCCAAATACAGTTTAGAAACTGAAATTAAATTCTTTCTAAAACTGGGTACATAAAGACAATTTTTTAAAACCAAATTTCTATTCCTATCAAAAGATAAGTAGACATCTCCCATTGCAACAACCGCCACCTTAGTAGCATTGCCCATGTAGATAGTTATCTCTCCTTCAAATAGTCGTCGAGTTTCCTAGAACCCCTGCAAAGAATTGCAGACATGATTAGTGGCTCCCGTATCTACACTCCAAGTGATGGTAGATAACACCGCTAAACATGTTTCAACTACTAGAGCATGAGATATACCTTTATTGTTCTGATTCCTATGAGGACAGTCCGCCTTCTAATGTTCGACTGCTTGCAGATGAAGCACTTGCCCTTCGGCTTCTTCATTCCAGCTTTTTGTCCCTGAGGTTTATTCACTCTTTTTACTGAAAAGACCTGTTTCTTCTTCTTTTTGCCTTTCGGCTTAGAAGTAGAACCATTTTCAGCATAGTGAATCTGAGAACTTTTACGAAATATACCTTCTGCTGCCTACAGTTCTGTCAAAAGTTCCGCCAATGTATACTCTATTTTGTTCATGTTATAGTTCAGGCGGAACTGCTCAAACTTCTGGGTAGCGTTTGGAGAATTATATCGACCTGGGGTTCCCCATCGACTTCTCCTCCAAGAACTTGTATTTCGTTCAGATAGACCATCATTTTGAGGATATGATCCCTTACAGGTGTCCCCTCAGACATGGTGGCTATCATTAGCTTTCTCATTACCTCTTGCCTAGCAGTCCGACTCTGGTGCCCAAAGAGTTCTTTGAGATTGTTCATTATATCATAAGTTGTTGGTAAATCTTGATGCTGATGTTGCAATACATTTGACATTGAAGCCAAAATATAACACCGCACCATCTCATCAGCTTTTACCCATTTCTTATAATACTCAATCTCCTCTGGGGTAGAGTCTCCATCAGGTGCATCAAGGCAAGCCTCAGTCAGTACAAACTTATAGCTTTTAGCAGTAAAAACAATGTCCAGGTTCCTTTTCCAATCAATATAGTTATGACCAGTAAGTTTGTTCTCTTTCATTATAATGGCCGGTGGGTTGAAAGTCATCCTAAGAATCACAAAAATAAACTTTGGTCAAGACTCTAAATTTAGAATAATATTGATTCCTCAAACAATACTATTTTAAATTAACCAACACCTCAAATCACCGTGAAAATTGCATGCCACGTTAGTGTGAACGTATACAAATTCAACATTTATAAGAGGAGGGTGTGACCCATTAATTTTATTATCTTGTCATCCTAACTTTATGACAAATAAAATTAATAGTTGGTTTCACTTTGGTCACACAAAACAATAGCAGTGACTCCGTTGGGGAGGATACTATTGAATGCGTCTAAGTGTATACCATTACTTGATACTGAGTCCATTAAATAGGATTGTGCCTCTTCAGTTGGAGAAGATCACACGCTCCTAAATAATTTCCTATAACCATCCATAAAGGAAGTTTGATCTAGTGATCCGCAACAAACCCATCCATTGTGGAGGGAGGCACTCAGAGCCAACACGCAAGATTATTGTATCACTTACAAACCAGTAATGGAGACCATGAGATTTATTAAAATCCCTCTCCCACTTAGTTATTTAAAATGAGGATTTTAACCTATGCTAGCATGCATCACATGCACATAAATATCACAGTAATAAAAGCAATAAATTTGGAAATTTATTTTCCAACTATTATGGTCTTTTTCATCACTGTCTTCAGTATGCTCCAACCCTAGCTGCTGCCATCTTTAGCCACCGCCATCGGGTCGAGTTGTCACATCTATCTAGCTTTTTATTCCACTGCATCTTTGGTCCTCCAAAAGCACCACGCCTCACAAAGATACAATCCACGACAAATATAGAATTTTACATATTTTGATCCTATATTCCATAAAGGAATGTACATGTATTCTAGATCGAACAAAAATAAAATTCTAAAAATAATACAGCTCCTGCTGTATTTGATACATACAATCATGCACATAAAATAATGTCCTTGACATGTCCAAGGGTCCAATCACACACAATATCTAAATGTCATAATAGTTGGAGCCTGCAACCACAGAGTTAGCACATCCTACTATTATCCTGCCTAAATTATGTATGACATGTACATAATTAATTTGAAAACCAAAACACACAGAGGTAAACCCTAGCTCTGATACCAATTGTTAGTTAGTCCTAGGAAAACGTACCGGTTCCACTGTACAAAATTTTTTTATACAAGTGTCGAACCTTTCCTTAAATAACCTATTGTGTTCTTTAGAAGTTAAATTAGGAATCACAGACGGAACTTAACATCATTGATTCTAAATTTAACTTATCTATTCTTAATGGTTTAGATTTGAATCACAAGCGAAACTTAACAGTATTGATTAAAATCTACCTATGTTATTAATTCCATTAAATATTAATTTCCAAAATTGGCTTCCAGGACTACATGGCGAGGCACATGGCCTTCTTGGCTATGGGAGAACGACCACCGCCAAGACAAAACCTTTTAAGGAAAGCTAATATTTAATTTCCTTAAATAACTCTTGGTTAACCAAAAACAACAATCGAATCACAAATTCGAAAAAGAAGAAAATACAAACTCAAAAAACTAATTCGAAAAACTAGATCTAATGCCTCTTATGTTTGGAATTCTTACAAAAAGAAATAACTAGCATGATGCGGAAAACAATTGCTAATTATGCCTTCTCTTTGTAAACTAATGACCTCGGGATCTTCTGCGGTATTCCTCGCCTCACCTTGGACGTCGTGTGGGTGATGATCCTCCAAGATGAATACCACCCAAAAGCTTCCTTCCTCCTCCTCTAAAATCCGGCCACCACCACCACCAAGGAGAAGAGAGCAAAGGGAAAAGGAGAAGAGAGAGGGTCGACCACCACCAAGAGAGACTCTTCCAAGATAATAAGAATTGTGTCTCATGAAGCCTCCTCACCCCTTCTTTTATAATACTTGCCCAAGGCAAATAAGGGAAGAATTTTTACAAAAATTAAAATCTTCCAATAGTTTTCCCTTTTCCCTTTTAATTTTTCCTTTTCTTTCCTCTTGATTGAATCAATCACCAAAAATAAATTTGATGATTTTATTTTTTTAAACATGGCCGACCACCTTACTTGGGCACCAAGCAAGGGTGGCCGGCCCCCATAAGAGGAAAGGAATATTTATTTTTTTATAAAATTTTAAAAGAAGAAAAACTCTTATAAAATTTTACAAGCTCTCTTTCCTAAAGTAGGAGTTAAAAAAGGAAAGTTTTAAAAATTAAAACCATGTTTTAAAATTTAAAACTTCTCTTATAAAATTTCCTTTTTTAACATGATGATAGAAAATTTAAATTTTAAAACTTATCTTCCCTTTTTTTCTTAAACTATGAGGATGGTTAAAAAAATGAAAGTTTTAAAACTTTTAAAACTCTATTAAAACATGTGGCCTAATTCAAATAAGGAAAGTTTTAACAATTAAAATCTCTCTTTTAAAACTTATAGTTTTCTACGAAGAGAAGATTTTAAAATTTTAAAACAACCCTCCTTATTTGAATTATTGTGGTCGGCCCCTACTAGGTTGATTACCAAGCAATAGGCCGACCCCTTGGAAGAGGATGTGGCCGACCCTTGCTTGGTGACTAAGCATTGGGCCGGCCCCCTTCTTGGACACCAAGATGAGCTTATGTTTGGATGGACTTGAGGCTATAATGAGGCTACGACAGGGACCTAGAGGAAAAATTGGTTTTGGCCTTTCGATGAGCTTGAGTATCCCGTGCTCGCCCCGAACACACAACTCAAGTTCATCGATAATAACTCATTCCACTAGAGAGTTATTATCACATTACCACACCAATCCCAAATTACATTATGGGCTCCTTCTTATCATGAGTGTGTTAGTCTCCCTATGTTTAAGATAACAAATGTCCACTAATTAATTAAGTTACTGACAACTCACTTAATTAATATCTAGCTCCAAGAGTAGTACCACTCAATTTCATTGTCATGTCAGACTAAGTCCACCTGCAGGGTTTAACATGGCAATCCTTATGAGCTCCTCTTGGAGACATTTTCAACCTACATAACTAGGAAACCGATTCCTTCTATAATCAACAACACACACTATAAGTAATATCATTTCCCAACTTATCGGGCATATTGATTTATCGAGCTAAACCTCACCCTTTGATAAGTCAAAGAAATAAATATTAAATATATGTGCTTGTTATTATATTAGGATTAAGAGCACACACTTCCATAATAACTAAGGTTTAGTTCTTTTATTAAGTCAGTACAAAAAGAACTTACCTAAATATCCTACTCAATACACTTAGAGTGTACCAGTGTAATTTGTTAATCAAGATAAACTAATACTTAATTACACTACGACTATTCCGATGGTTTGTTCTTTCCATCTTAGTCGTGAGCAACTATTTATAATTTATAAAGAACCGTCAACATGATCTTTTGTGTGTGACACCACACACCATGTTGTCTACTATATAAATTAATTGAACAATTACATTTAATAAATAAATGTAAATATTGACCAATGTGATTCTTTTATTTCAAAAATAAATGTTTACAAAAGGTAGGATTTTAGTATACACTCTAACATCTTCCTCGTCCTTCGACCCTCAAATGCACCCGATCATGCAACTCCTCTCCGTGTCATTCTTCTTGTTGCCTTGAAGTCCACTTCCCTCAACTCTACTCCGTTCCTCATTCGGAGGTCCCTTGGATATCTTCCACACCATCCTTCACTGACTCAAGGATCCGAGCCCTAGGATGAACTTCCCAAACTTGGTCGCACCAAGTTCCTCATGTGTTTCACCAAGTCCTCCATGACTCAAACATATATCAAACACATATGAAAGTCTTACTTTAACTCTTTGACACACACATCAAAACAATAATTGTATCGATCAAACTAGGTCGATTACACCAACACTTAGATCCCTTCCAAGTGCCTGGATCATATTAGGGCACCTAGATCCATTCCAGGCACTTGGATGACCACTTTCAAGCTTTTATCTTTTGCATCACAGTGTTAGCACCGAAAACAAATGATATGGAAATACAATAGTTTGACAATCTTTGGATTGTATAATCCTGACTTTCAGATTTTATTGAAACCCTAGGTGGGACTGATGTCTACTGTTCCATCAACAGAGAATGCATCCTCACCTACTTTGTTGGTGTAGAGAGCACTAGATAATAAAACCTAGTTTTGATGTTAGCAAAGGTTTTAAAGTTAAGATTTCTTATTATCTAATGATGTTGATTAAGTGTGCAAAAAAGTCCTAGTTGAGGTTGCCAAAGAAGTCATGGTCAAGTGGATTGGGCATGAAGTCATCCTGGTCAAGGGATTGGGCTTGAAGTCCTGGTCAAGACGATTAGGCATGAAGTCTTAGCCAAGAGGATTAGGTATGAAGTCTTGGTCAAGGGATTGGTGATGTTCGTAGAATATATACACTGTTATACATGTTTTGACGTACATTTACTTATATTTAATAGGTATAATCTATGTTTATTGCATAGTATTTCATTATAATGTCATATTTTTACTTATTTTGTATGGAGATATACTTTTTGCTTGTTTTCAGGGATAAGATGTGCTTTTGGAGAAAAAATGACATTGGTAGATGATTTGGAGAACAAACAAAGAAAAAGGGCCTGATCATGTGGAATCCACACGACCGTGCCACATGCTCAGAGGAGGTGATGGTCATGACTGTGTAAACCCACATGGTCGTGCAACAAAGCAGAGCAACCAACCGCATGGTCATCTGGAATCCACATCGCTGTGCCAACTTCTAGAGCTGAAGTAGCACACGGCCGTGTGGAATCCACATTACCATGCCACTGGACCAGAGCCAAGGCAAGCTCGGCTATGTAGATTCCACAAGACCGTGTCTCCGAAAACAAGGGGTCGTGTCATGTCAAAAAAAAGGCTATGTAGAATCTGAGTAGACTGCAGACTTATTTTAAAACTACCATAAATTTATTGTCGGTTAGAGTTATGGGATGTTATTTATATCCAAACATAGATAAATTCAAGATATATAACTTTACTTTAGGTTCAACAGAGAGAGAAAAGGGTCTAGCCATGCTAAAAGGCACGGTCGATCCTCCAAACCATAGCTTCATCGGGACCTCTGCCAATACTGAAGACCAAACTTTGAACCACCATAACTTTCAGCTCGGTTGGATCTAGGACTCAATCCAAATATCAGATTATAGATAATTTCAAGGGATACAAATTTAGTTTAGGGTAAATTATGAGAAAATTGGATTTAAGGGGAAAAAAACTTTGTTTACTAGACCCCTTTAATCTTGGTGTTCCTGTGAAATTTGGAGGATGAATAAAAGGGTCAAGAACCTCATTCTTTAACTCATCTTAGATTTAGGACTTCATCCCTCTCCTTGGAGAAGGGTTCTCCCATTAGGGTGAAACTCTAAAGCTTTTATCCACCTCCATTCTTTGATGATTCGTCCATCCCTAGAGCAAGAAGTATAACGTAGAAGACTGGTGACACACCGATATGCATTCTCTTCTCTCTCAATCCATGTTTTGAGTTTTAGATGCTATACTTATTGTCTCTTGGTTATTTCTTCTTTGCTATTGAGTAGTTTCTCTAGATCTAAGATGTAAGAAGTAATTATAATGTGATGTGATGTATGAACTATATTTGAGTATTTTCTTATTCAATGAAGTGTTTATATTATGTTTTATGTGTCTTATGCCTTTTAAGTGTTTGATAAAATGTGTGAATGGTATAAATATGTAGATGTGAGGGGTTTGTTTCTATATTAAGGTTACTACTAGACTGGATAAATGGGGGTCCTTAGTGACAGAGGATACCCATTCAATTGGACATATTATGCCCTTAATGACAAAGAGCATCGATACTTACCCACTTTCTAGAGTCAAAAGATCTTAACATAGGGGCTAATCCTTATTAGGGCATTCTAATTGAAGTAGACTCTTTGGTGTGATTTTCTCAAGGTTATGTCAGACTTTGGTTTGAATCCCTATAAAAATTTAAACATATAGTTAAAGATATGAGCAATGCATAGGAGCATTAACTAACATCATGATGAAACTGAAATCTTAGCAATTATCCATCCCCAAATCCAACATCAGTTTCTTCTCTCTTCTCTCTCAACCTTTAGTTTCCAAACCTTTCAACCAATAATTTAAACATCTAGATAATTCACCGTGTGAAGTTAACTAATGCTTAATCAACAGTTCTTATGGAATCGATATTTTATTACTTGACGACACTCGTATACTTGCGGGCTCACATCAAGTTTTTGGTGTCGATGTGCATAGATTATATATGTTATTTTGTATTATTTAGCGCACATCTTTAAGTATTCATTGCCTATGATCTATGCTTTTACATCCTTTTCTATCATATTTTAGTATAATTACTTTTTTACATCTAGTGATCTGCTTGGTGTTTATATTCACTTTTAGAAGCATTTTGGAGTGAAGAACCAATCCAAAGAGGTAAAATAAGATTAATTGAAGAAGATCATGACTCAACCTTATCTACCCCAAAGAAAGAAAAGTAAGGATTAGAGTGGCCAAGTCATTTAAAATGCAAATTGGGTCTAGCCATGCCTTGAAGCATGGCTAGAAGTAGTGAAGGCAAGAGGTTGTGCCAAATGGCAAGGCTAGGAGTTTGCCCGTGCCTTTCTCTAGAGTGGGCATAACTATGGCCCTGCTCTGAGGCACAACCATGCCTCCGGAATTGCAAATTTAAAGATTTGACCATGCCAAATGGCATTGCCCAGAATAAAAAAGGTAGAGCAACCCTGCTTTGGCCATTCCAAAGGGCACGACCAAGCTTTGTGAATAGAGCCAAGTTGGCTTAGGCCGTGACATAAAGCATGACCATAGAGCTAGACAATGTTTTGGCTGTGCCAAATGGCATGGCCAAGCCATTTTACTAGAGACAAGTTGGCTCTGGCTGTGCCAAATGGCATGAGTAGGAATTTGAAGGGTTTTTGGCTATGTTCCAAGGCATGACCTGTTAGAGTGTATACTAAAAGCCTAGCTTTTTGTAAACATTTATTTTTGAAATAAAGAATCACATTGGTCAAATGTCTACGTTTATATGCTAAGTGTAGTTGTTCAATTAATTTATATTGTAGATAACATGGTGTGTGGTATCACACACCAAAGATCATGTTATCAGTTCCTTATAAATTATAAATAGTAGCTCACGACTAAGATGGATAGGAACAAACCATTGGAATAGTCGTAGTGTAATTTGGCATTAGTTTATCTTGACTATAAAATTACACTAGTACACTCTGAGTATATTTAGTAGTACTATTTGAGGTAGTTTCTTTTTATACTGACTATATAAAAGAACAATACCTCTATTATTATGGAAGTGTGTAATCTTAATCATGATATAAAAACAAGCACATATACTTAATATTTATTTCTTTAATTTATCAAAGGGTGTGATTTAGTTCATTAAATCAATAGGCCCGATAAGTTGGGAAATGATATTATTTATATGGTGTGTTGTTGATTATAGAATGAAATTGTGTCCTAGAAATCTAGGTTGATGATGTACCCTTGAGGAGCTCATAAGGATTGTCATGTAAACTCTATAGGTGGACTTAGTTCGGTATGACAATGAAGTTGAGTGGTACTACTCTTGGAACTAGATATTAATTAAGTGAGTTGTCAGTAACTCATTTAATTAGTGGACATTCTATATCTTAAACACAAGGAGACTAACACACTCATGATAAGAAGGAGCCCATATAGTAATATGGGATTGGTACGGTAGTTCAATAATAACTCTTTAGCGGTCTGAGTTATTATTGATGAACTCGAGTTGGGTATTCGGGGCGAACACGGGAAGCTCAAGTTCATCGGGAGACCAAAACCAATTCCTCCTCTCAGTTCTTGTCGTAGCCACTTATTTATAAAGTCTTATATTCACCTAAACCCAACTTCTTACCCACCTTAAGGTGGTCGGCCTAGCCTAGCTTGGAGCCCAAGCTAGGGTCGACCAAACCAAGGTTAGATGGGATCAAGTGGTGGCCGACCCTAGCTTGGAACCCAAGCTAAGGTGGTCGGCCACAATTAAAATAAAATGGATTTTAATTTTTTTTTAAATCTTTTCTTATGTGGAAGCCATGATTTAAAAGAGTGTTTTAAAATTAATTTTTTTTCCTTTTATAGTTTCTACAAAGGATTAAGAGAAAGGTTTGATATCTTTCTTTATTTGTAGTTAAAAGGAAGATTTTAATTTTGGAGAAAACTTTCCTTTTTGTAATCATCCACATGTTTTAATAGAGAGATTTTAATTTATAAAAGTTTTCTTTTATAACCAACCATGAAGGGAATTTTTAAAAGAGAAATTTTTATTTATAAAAAATGTCTGGAAACAAATGAGGAAGTTTTAATTTTGTGTTTAAAACTTTCCTTATTTGGAGGATTTGTAGGGGCCGACCACAAGATGGATAAAGAGGAAATTTAAATTAAATTTTCCTTATTAGCCATAGGCAAGGAAAATAAGGAAGTTCTAATTATATTTAAAACTTTCCTTATTTGCCAAGACAAGGAATATAAAAGCGAGGGTAGAGGTGCCTCACCTAACAACACATCTATTATTTCTCTCCTCTCTTCCTTGGTGGTGGCCGGCCCTCATCCTTCCTCTCCTCCTTTTCTTCTTCTTTGGTGGCCGGCGACATCAATCCCTTTGAGCTTTGTTTGTGGCAGGATTTAGCTTGGAGAAGAAGTAGAGAAAGGAGGCTTTATTTCTTAGCATCCCTTCGAGCTTGGTTGGTGGACAAAGTTCTTCATCTCAAGGAGATTGTTAGTGGCCGAAACTTGTAAGGAGAAGAAGGAGGCTTGGGTGGATTCTCATCTCGGTAGATCGTCACCCACACGACGTCCGAGATAAGAAGAGGAATACGATAGAAGATCGTGAGGTCTATAAGCTACAAAATGTATAACTAGTTATTAGTTTCTACATCATAACTAGTTTATTCTTTTCTTTAGATCTTGAAATGGCAAACACAAGAGGCTAATGATTCTAGGCTATCGAATTTATGTTTCGATTTTGTGTTTCTTTTGTTTTTCGATCTTGTGATTTGATTGTTCTTAATGGTTAAACCTAGGGTTACTATAAGGAGATTAAATATTGAAATTCGTTGAACGACTTTGTTTAGGAAGTGGTGGATGATCCCATACCCAAGAAGGCTTAGTGCCTCTCCATGTTTAACCTGGAAGCCGATCTCTGAAATAAATATTTAATCAAATTTGTAACACAGGTGGATTTGGATTAATAATGTTAAGCATCGTTTGTGATCCAAGTCTAAACCTCTAAGAATAGATAAGTTGAATTTGGAATCAATAATGTTAAGTTCTATTTGCGATTCTAAATTTAATTTCTAAAGAACATAATAGGTTGTTAGGAAAGGTTCATGACTTGTACAAAATTTTTGTACAGGGGAACTACTACGATATTCCGGGTAGCAACCATCATGGCCACCCCGTGCCCTCACCTCTATAAAAGGGGCACTTCATCACCTTACAAATGGAGGAAGATCCAAGGTGAGAAGGGACCATCTTGGTCAAATCCTCGCATCCGGGGACATCATCTGGGCGATCCGAGGCCATTCCACTGCTCCATCTGTTGGGACTTTCGGGTCGCAAAAACTACTTTTTGCATTGCGGAAACCCCAAAGTTCCATGCCACCGGATCCGTGCGAAGATTAAAATTTTTACGTACATGTTTTCTAATCCTAGATCTACACTAGATCTACATGGTAGAGAAGTTATACCTTTGATGCGAAGCCCTTCGCTTATCCCGCTCGTCCAAAATTTGTCGGATCTCAAGGGTGTCAAGTGAACACCCCTCTATGTGAATCCACACGAACAAAAGGTGGAGATGAAATCTTAGAGTGTGCTAGCACTCTTGAAAGTTTCGGCCAAGGTGGAGGAGAGGGAGAGAAGAAGAAGAGAGGAGGAAGAAGAAGGAGTAGTGAATGATCACACAAAACATTCAACACCACTTAAAGTGGTTGACCACTTCAAGAGGGGTTTTAAACTCCATGGAATACCAAGAGTCACAACTCTTGATCTCCCTCATGAGGTGGCACACACATGTACTATCCTTGATGATGTGGAACATCATAATTGGCCTACTCTATGCCAACTCACAAATGAGGTGGCATTGGTCAAGTCAAACTTGACCTTTCATCTTCCCTTCTCAAGTCAAGTCAAACTTGACCTCTTCTCTCCCATGGTTGATCAAATCTAATCATTTGATTTAAACCGATTTAATTTAATGAATCTATATCCATTGAATTAAATTGACTCAATGAATCCAAATCTAATTAGACTCATTTAACACATGAACCAAATTGAGTCCAACTCAATTAGTTTAATTAGGATTACTCTTAATCTAATTTGGTTCATCACATGAACCTAATCCTCTTGGTTCATCATATAAACCTAATCTCCATCTAATTGCCCTTTGTGTGTAACCCTATAGGTTTTTATAATGTTGGCAATGCTCCTAAACCCATTTAGAAGCATAAGTAATGAGCGGTATCTAGCAACACATCATTACTACCCATGTTACAAGAATGTTGAGATCCAATATCACCTTGTGACTACTAATTGTGACTTTTCACAATATATGACAATGTCCTTCTATCCTTGACATCTAGATTGATTAATTTAAGGCATAGACGGTGTCATCCTCTTATCAATCTAAATCTTGAACTCCAAGTAGACTCACTATAATCAAATGAGCTCAATATCTCATATTGACTCATTTAGGCATGCCCATGTACTTAGTGGTCTCACTCTATCAAGAATAATGATGCCACTCCCATTATATAGGAGGGATAGATCCCATCTACATCACTCACATCCCTCCGCATAATTTGTTACATACCCAGTAATCGCCTTTATAGTCCACCCAGTTACGGGTGACGTTTGACGAAGCAAAAGTATGCAACTCCTTATGTAGGGAACCATGGTGACTTCAGGTCCAAGAACTAATAGTCATACTAATAGCCACATGAGAAAGTATATGATACTCATATAACGATCCATGATACTTTCTCATGGCGGGTCATTTAGTATACATTCTCCAATGCATACCCATGTGTCAACTTGATATCTCTATATCCATGACTTGTGAAATCAAGTCATCGAATTGACCTACATGCTAGTCTCGTCGCATTAACATTGTCCCTGAATGTTAATACTTGACTAGGAATGATTAAGAGTAGTGTTCTCTATATCATCTCACTATAAGTTCAACCAACCGATTGATATAGATAACAACCTTCTACTCAAGGACGCTATTATACTTAGTTATTTGACACCAATACAAGTAAGTATAATAACCAAAACAAATGTCTTTATATACATAGGAATATGATACAATGAGTCCATACAAGTGTAACACCTATAGGATCTCTAATAATTTCATATGAATTTTGTCATGATTAGAATAGACCTTATGTGAATTTTCCCAAAAATAAGAGAAAATAGAATTAAAAAGAGGCATGACCAAGGTTTGAACCTTAGACCTCTTGTTAGATGCATGTATGTGATAACCAGTAGCCCCAGCAGGGGTGTGTGATAAGGCCTAAAATCTATATTAAATGTCACAAATAGGCTTATCAAATTATATAAATGTATATTCCACTGAACCCCTTAATTTTGCAATAACGTTGTAGTAACGAGCCCAGGATCGCTCTCAAGGAACCAACGATGATATGTAATCTAGGATTGTATTTTTATTCCTATTTTTGGGGTTTTCGATATAAAAATGGAGTTGGGGGTTTAAAAGCTTTAAATCTAAATCAAACAAAATTAAAGACCAGAAAATAAGAACTAATCTAATGCATAAAGTAAACCTAACTAGGTGTCACCGATTAGTCCAATACGCATTGTCACACTACGTAATGAATTTCATCAACAACACACTAAAACTAAGGTATGAAATAGCTGGACAATAATGAAACCTAATCTTAAGCAACAATTAAAATCTTAACTACAGAAACTAAACCATTCAACAGTGCTACAATTAAGCTAAAGCGGAATTAAGAACGATTTCAAACTCTATTGAAACTAAATTACCCAATGCACTTGAATTAAAACAATTAATCTAAAGAACTATGATTATTGAATCAAAACATAATAAACTGAAATGTAAATCTATCAATAGTAAAAAGAATACAAAAGTTAAACCCTAAACCATCTCTACACCAAATCAATTCTCACAGCAACTTCTCCTTGCCGTCACACAAGGAAACAACGGAGAACACTCCAACTGTAATCGGAGAAGACAATCTCAATAGCTACACTCAGCTCAACCTTTACCAGCACCATCGGAGACCACTCCAAACGGAACTAATGAAGATCGAAGCTGCCAAACTCTGGAAATCTGCAAGTCTGTGACTGCAACCTCAGATCTGAAATGGAGCTGATGGTGGATGGATTGTCGTCGGGAACGGTCCAAAAGCAGTGGAGGAACACCGCCAAAGCTCACGGATGGAATCGGAACCACGGATTGGAGGAACACCTCACAATCGACAGCGGCAGAAGCAAAGAGTTGCGGAGCAAAATTCTCGCCACAGGAACACCTTGAAGCGAGGTCAGATCTTCAGGAGATGGTAGCAAGCAGCTGAGAACGTCGTCGGCGATGAAGTTTGCTGGAAAATTGATCTAGAGATCGAGATGGGGTCGGAATCTCGGAGAATGCCGCGGGACGCGAAGAACGGCGCTGTGGAGAATCGACAAAGATGCTGGAACACTGTAGCTTCTCATTTAAACAGATCTGGATATGATCGGACGGCTGATATCATTCCGGGCTAAATCAACGGTAAAAAGTCATCCAAAATCTGATCCGAAGGTATTGATCTTGCTCTAGGGTCTGGATCTACCCTCCCGTAGGTCGGATCGATCAGATCATCTCTGGATGGCCCAGATCGGCCCAGCCTTCATTGAATGGCCCAAATTAATTCGGGCTGGATCAATGGCTGGATGAACTCAGATCTGGATCAAAACTTCCAGATCTTCATAAATAGCTTAGATCTGCTCCCCATTAAGTTGGATCGGCCAGATCTTCAACGGATGGTCCAGATCTGTCCTATTCTTGATGAACGACCCATAATGCTCCAAAGCTTGATCTTCTTGTTTGAACTCCGATTCGAGCCCAATTTCGGTCCAAATAGATCCAAATTCAAGATCCTTTGATGCCTACAAAATAAGAATCAAATATTAGCATCAAATAATATAAAAATAAAGTAATTTGCAATTAAGTCCAAAAATACACACAATGCATAAAATGTGATGTAACCATGATTTTAACCTATGAAATCTACATCAAACCATGCATATATGAATCAAAATAATGCAGTAAAATCATGGTTATCAAATCCCCCACACTTAGTCTTGAACGTCCCGTGAAAGTAAAGAAAACTAAAAATCGTCTCCACAGAAAATTCTCTAGCAATATCTAAAAGATAGTAAAAAGAATTTAACTAAGATCATCTTAAAAATCACTAACAATCATGAATACAATCCAAACAATAATCAGTAGGTATGGTAGTTTCAATCTAATTGAAAAATTAAGCAAGTTGCAATCTCACAAGGAATTTACCTATTCTATCTCTCACACTCAAAATTGCATATATGTGGAGCTCTCTCAATACAACTCACAACATTTCACTACCATAAGCTTGCTTATTTTCTAAATCTCCACCACTATAAACATAGCATACATGAATCAAAAGGAATTTATCATGAAGAATTGAATTGGAAGCAAGAAAGAACAATGAAAATGGATGAAATAGGCAAAAGAAAAGTATTTAATGAAGGAAATGAGAAGATGAGAGTATTGGAGGAATATACTTAATGAGTTGACCATTTTGATGTGAAAAGAAATGAATACCATTTGTTTTAACCAATTCAAAGTATCAAGCTACCCTCCCATTCAATTTGAATGCCAACATAGAATCTTGATACATTGTCTCCCTTTTGATACTCTCTTGAATGTGCCAATTTTCAAAAAAATTTCTTTCACTATTTTTCCACTTCAATTTCATCACTTGGAAACTAAAAACAATCTCTTGTCAACTTGCCAAGAAGAATCCCCTCCTCCACACTTAAACTTGGCCGTCTCGGGCAATAAAACACATCACACATTCACTTAATTGATACTAATCTTGCCACTGTTTTATCACTTTTCTGCTGCAGATTTTTGCTCTCTGTTTCTGTCATTAACAGATTCAATAAAGATGTGTCCACTGATACCTTTTCTCTTCTGTAGCTTAGGTCTGAAACTCCACTTCGAAATTTACAACAAGAAAGACAATTGTTTCCAAAAGAACAAAAATCAGAACCAAGAACAGAGATGCACTGATTCTGTTTTCTGAATTCATCTTCAACCTGTGGACTTCAAAGAAACACTAGCTCAAGTCATAATGAGTGAAGCTACTGGAATAATAGAAGTCCAATTTAAGTTGTTACTGAATATTAGCAGCAAGTGAACAGATTCATAAACCTTTTCCGAGAGCTGCATTTTCTCACTGCTACAGCTTATGCAATTCTGTTATGCAATTCACAGTTCAGTTTCAGAAATTGAATTTCAGAAAACTTTAGATTAAAACTTGAACGGTTTAGCTTAGGAGAAAGTTTCATTTGGCAATAGTGCATATTCTAGAACTAGAAGTTGATTATGCAAACAGATCGTGTCACTGAACAATGAAGCAGTAACTTCTGCTAGCAGGGCTAAATCTATTTCAAATTCTGATATAGCTCTTAATGTGCATCACCATTCAAGCAATAAAAATTAGGTTTCAAATTAGATAGAGTTCCAAAATCCGAAACAACTCAGCACTTCTTCAATAATGTTGCCAATATTAGTTACAAAATCTCTAAACTGGATATAATCTCTTGTTCCCGAGCAGAAAATGTGTTGAAAGGTTGGCACAATTGCATTACTACATTCCATCAATTTCTGAAATCAGATTTATTTATGGCTGTTGTCACTGAAATTTCATGCCTTGAGTCATAACAGTCTACCTCAGCATTTCTGTAAACATATCAGGTTATGAAAAGTACATGTTTCAAAATGGTTTTGATCATGACATCTATACCTTGATACTTATTCCAATTGCAGGATTCCAAATGCATGCAATTGCTGTACTTCAGTTTCAGAAATCAGCTCATTTCTGGAAATTCCAGCCTCTTCCAGACTTAAGTTTCAGAATTCAGTTTCAGAGGTAATGTCAAGAAATAAATTCAGAAATGAAACTGACTCAAAATCCTGGGTTTCAGATTTCAATCTCATGCTTGGAATTATAGATGTACCTCAGTCGACAATAGAAATAAGAGGTGCTTTTCTTAGTCTTACACTGTCCAGAAAATTGTATCACATATTGACACACAACATCTGAGTAATATTGATAGCAAAGGACACTCATCCTTAGAGTGGGATAAAGTCAGCCTCATGTCAACACAGATGAAGAGCCAAATCCAAGAAATAGATCAAAGCTTGACACACTAAACTGATACAATTCTGCATTTCTGTCGAATTCCAAACTTAAATTCCTGATTCCATAATCAGATTTAGTCCTTTACTGATTTTCTTCTTACTCTTTCATTTCTAGAAGTAAACACCACTTGATAATGAGATATAAGAATCTTGCTTAAATTTCTTCATGTTTAGAGAACTGCACAGAGAAATGGTACTCCACAGATTGTAATTGGCACAAAATAAACCATGTTGATACTCCACTTTCAGATTTTTTTTCTTGCAGTTTCTGCAGAATTTTTTTCTGTTTTTCTGTGGTTCTTTCTTCAGTTTAATGAAATTTCTGTATTCAACAATTTTTAGCTACAATCAGCAAGCACATTCTCATTTCAGCAAGGAATTCAGCAAGGATTCAATGGGGTTTGACTGCCAAAAGATTTGTAGTTAAAGAATTCAGATTCATTTCAGAGAACTCATGCTTTTCAGACTTCAGAAATACTGAATTATGCTTCTTTGATTTCACTTTCTTTTCTGTGTTTTTTTTTTTTTTTTTTTACATTTTGGACAGCATCAACCTTCATAAACTTTAGCACAACTGCAACTTAGTCTCATAGCTTCTGCAACCTGCAAATTCAGCTTCCATTCTGTTTCACTTCTTTGTTTCTTGTTCTTGACTGATACCATTCAAATATTCTTCAATGCGAAATGATAATAGAAAAAACAACTCAATTCTCTGAAATTCCTAGCATTTCTACAAACTTCCAGCTCTTTGAACCTCCTTACAACTGCTATTCTCTTGACTCCAAGTTCACTGCCAAGTCCATTAACCAAAGAATAGTCAAATACAATC
This sequence comes from Zingiber officinale, assembly GCF_018446385.1. Lineage (NCBI taxonomy): Eukaryota > Viridiplantae > Streptophyta > Magnoliopsida > Zingiberales > Zingiberaceae > Zingiber > Zingiber officinale. The sequence continues at coordinate 58,752,542 of NC_055995.1, read as the reverse complement.
CTTACTCACTCTCCTATTGCATTTCAAATTCAACACTACTTTCCAATTCTGAACCAATCTACTGTGTACAGATTTTCCAACCATCCAATAGTTACTATTCTCAAATTTTACAACAATTCCATCTTGCTTCTTGCATTTTGACACTTCAATCTTGAGAACTTGAATTCATAAACATACTGTTCACAAACACATCACCAATTTGTACAGCTAGTTGAATTCAAAAATGCAAGTTTAGATCCTGAAAGGTTTCCTTCAACAAGGACAAAATTTGAAAATACATCCATTTAACAAACTCACACTCAACACCTCCCCCACACTTCAATCTTTGTTCATCTAGTCAATCCAACTCATCAAGAATTCAACCAAAAATTCTAATGGAATGAAGGCAAGGCAAAGTGATCAAGGGTTAAAATGCTAGATAAGAATGTTTTAAGAAAATTGTGGAAAAGGAAATGGAAAATATGATGGAACAAAAATCCCCCCTCTAGCGCTTCTCGATCCAACAAGTACCACCGGCACCAGTACCACCCGTGGGCCCTGTCCCAAGGATCAGACAGGAGGCGTACCTGATTCAGTGGCAGAGACTGAAGCCGGAAACTTTCTCTGGTAACTGCGAACAATGGGATGCTCAAGCTTGGTTCAAGACTGTGGAGAGCATAGTAGAACTTCTGGATTGGTCGGAACATGAGAAAGTCAAGTGTGCATCATTCTACCTTACAGGTGATGCCAGAATGTGGTGGGACAGAGTCAAAGAAAAGAGACAAGTAAATCAAATGAGATGGATGGACTTCGAAACTGAGTTCTTCGAAGAATTCTTCCACATGCGTGTGACGAACAAGCACTACGACGAGTTCACAAAGTTCCGGCAAGGCGACCTATCAGTTAATGAAGCGGTGAAGAGATTCAACCGACTAGCGCGCCTATGCCCAGAGCTGGTCAGTACAGAAAGAGAAAGGGTCAGACTCATGCTGAAGATGCTCAGACCCGAGATAACTCTGAACATGGCCGGCGGAGTTAATAGACCGCAGACTGCAGAAGAGCTAATCAGCAGTGCCTTAATCACCGAACACTATCTGAAGGCACTGAACAAGGGCAAGAGTCAAGCCCAGTCAGGAGGATAGAAACCTCAAAATACCAGAGTCAACTAGAAAGGAAACCACAGTGGCAAGAGAAAGCAATGGAACGACTCTAAAGGTGGTCCAGCAAGCAAGCAACCCATGTTTCCTCAGTGCATCACATGTGGGAAGAAGCATCCAGGGATATGCCGGATAGGCACAAATAAGTGCTACAACTGTGGATTGGAAGGACATATGGCCAGAAACTGGCCTACTCAGGTTCAGACACCTCCTCAGCAGTATGTTCAGAACTGTGGTGCTCCCTCACAGCTACACCCGATGCAGGCTGTGATAGAAGGGCCTCAGATAAGCCAAGGGAGATTGGAAGCCCTACCAGTCGCAACGAATGCTAGGATTTTCTCCCTTACCAAGGAAGACATGGCGAATGATTCTACGGTTGTCACAGGTCAGATATTTATTTTCAGTCAGCATGCTACTGTATTATTTGATACTGGGGCAACACACTCGTTCATCTCTACACTTTTCACAAGAAAGATAGACATGCCACCTCAAGCCTTAGATTGCAAGTTCTTGATGACTCTGCCTTCGGAAGAAGTAATTCCATCTACTCATATGCTGCGAGCTGCACCCATCAGAATCGCAGACAGAGAACTCTACTGTGATTTGATAGTGCTCGACATGCAGGATTATGATCTTATATTGTGCATGGATTTCCTGAGCAAATACGGTGCTTCGATCGAGTGCCGAAAAAAAGAAAAGTGGTATTTCGGCCTGAAGCAGAGCCGATATTTGAGTTTATGGGAGAACCAAGGAAGGAGACTAAGGAATTCTTATCAGCCTTAAAGGCACAGAAAATGTTAGACAGCGGATGCACTGGGTTTCTACCATGTGTGGTTGATACAAGCCAAGCGGAGAATCAGAAACTGGAAGATGTCAGAATTGTATGCAACTACCCAGAGGTATTCCCCGATGAACTTCCAGGGTTAGCCCCCGATAGAGAAATTGAATTTGAGATCGAAGTGATTCCGGCCACTAAACCGATCTCTAAAGCACCTTACCGTATGGCGCCGACTGAATTAAAGGAACTTCAGGAATAGCTACGGGAGTTACTCGACAAGGGACTCATTCGGCCTAGTCTCTCTCCATGGGGTGCTCCGGTACTGTTCGTAAAGAAGAAGGATGGGTCCATGCGAATGTGTATAGACTACCGAGCGTTAAATAAAGTGACGATCAAGAACAGATATCCTCTTCCACGGATAGACGACCTGCTTGACCAATTGAAGGGTGCCACCGTCTTCTCTAAGATTGACCTGAGGTCTGGCTATCATCAAGTAAAAGTGAAACAGGATGATATACCGAAGACGGCTTTTCGAACAAGATACGGACACTATGAGTTCGTAGTTATGCCCTTCGGAGTGACGAATGCTCCTGCCTTGTTTATGGACCTGATGAATCGGGTATTCTCAGCATTTCTCGACAAATTTGTGATCGTCTTCATCGATGATATCCTCATCTATTCGAGAACCCAAGCGGAGCATGCCGAACACCTGAAAACTGTCTTGTGAATTCTTTAGGAGAAGCAACTATATGCGAAAATTTTCAAATGTGAGTTCTGGCTTGATCGAGTATCATTTTTGGGTCATGTTATCTCCAAAGATGGAGTGATGGTAGACCCAATCAAGATTGAAGCTATGAGTAACTGGAACAGGCCAAAGAATGCCAGTGAGATCAGAAGTTTTCTCGGGCTAGCAAGGCTATTACCAGAAATTCGTAGAGGGTTTCTCCAGAATTGCTGCCCCTATGACAGCTCTCACCAGGAAGAACAAGAAGTACGAATGGACAGACGATTGCGAGAAGAGTTTCACAGAATTGAAAAGGAGACTGACCAGTGCTCCAATTCTCACTCTTTCGAAAGGTAACGAAGGGTTCGATATGTATAGTGACGCTTCCAGATTTGGACTCGGAGCTGTACTCATGCAGAATGTCAAGGTCATTGCCTATGCCTCTAGGCAACTCAAAGAACATGAAAGAAATTGCCCCACTCATGATTTAGAGCTAGCAGCCGTGGTCTTTGCTTTCAAGATATGGAGGCATTATCTATATGGGGCTCAATGTAGGATTTATACAAACCACCAGAGTTTGAAATATTTTTTCACACAGAAGGAACTAAACATGAGACAACGCAGATGACTCGAACTAGTTAAGGACTATGATTGCGAGATTTTCTACCATCTGGAAAAGGCGAACAAAGTGGCCGATGCACTCAGCAGGAAGTCCTGAGCTACCCTTTATATGAGACAAAAGTACCCGGAGTTATTTTAAGTTCGAGGACGAACTTTTATGAGGTATGGGGGATTGTAACACCTATAGGATCTCTAATAATTTCATATGAATTTTATCATGATTAGAATAGACCTTATGTGAATTTTCCCAAAAATAAGAGAAAATAGAATTAAAAAGAGGCATGACCAAGGTTTGAACCTTGGACCTCTTGTTAGATACATGTATGTGATAACCAGTAGCCCCAACAGGGGTGTGCTGTTAGGAAAAGAAGGGAGATTATAGTTAAAGTGAAGACCCTTTCACTTAGAAGGAGACTTAGAAGGAAAAGTTTGAGTTGCCTTCTTCCTCCCTAATGAAAAAGATGAATTTGCTTTCTTCCTTCATTGAGCATAAATAAGAGAAAGAAAGGGAAAAATCCAAATTTTCTTCTTCCATCCTTCTCCTTTCTCCCTCCACTGAAACCTAAGCTCTCTCCTCATCATTGTGCCGAACTCAAGCCAAGGAATTCTTGTTAGAGTGTATACTAAAAGTCTAGCTTTTGGTATAAATATTTATCTAGAAATAAGAATCACATTGGTCAAATGTCTACATTTATGATAAATGTAGTTTCTCAATTAATTTATATTATAGATAACATGGTATGTGGTGTCACACACAAAAGATCATGTTATTGGTTCCTTATAAATTATAAACAGTAGCTCACGACCAAGATGGAAAGGAACAAACCATTGGAAGGTCGTAGTGTAATTAGGTATTAGTTTATCTTAACTATATAATTACACTAGTACACTTAGAGTGTATTGAGTAGGACCATTTGAGGTCGTTCCTTTTATACTGACTTTATGAAGGAACAAAGACCTCAGTTATTATGGAAGTGTGTGCTCATAATCCTAATATAATAACAAGCACATATATTTGATATTTATTTCTTTAATTTATCAATGAGTGAGATTTAGTTCGATGAATCAATAAGCCCGATAAGTTGGGAAATGATATCACTTATAGTGTGTGTTGATGATTATAGAAGGAAACTGTGTCTTAGTAATCTAGGTTGAGAATGTCCCCAAGAGGAGCTCATAAGAATTGCCATGTTAAACCCTGCAGGTGGACTTAGTTCGACATGATGATGAAGTTGAGTGGTACTACTCTTGGAGCTAGATATTAATTAAGTGAGTTGTCAGTAACTTACTTAATTAGTGGAAATTTGTTATCTTAAACACAGGGAGACTAACACACTCATAATAAGAAGGAGCCCAAAATGTAATTTGGGATTGGTGCGGTAGTTCAATAATAGTTCTCTAGTGGAATGAATTATTATTGATAAAATTAAGTTGTGTGTTCGGGGCGAACACGGGATGCTTAATTTTATCGGGAGACCAAAACCAATTCCTCCTCTCGGTCCCTATCGTAGCCTCTTAATTATAGAGTACTATACCCACCTATATCCACCTTCTTACCCATCCTATAGGGGGCCGGCCAAGCTAGCTTGGAGGCCAAGCTAGCTTGGAGGCCAAGCTAGCTTGGAGGCCAAGCTAGCTTGGAGGCCAAGCTAGCTTGGAGACCAAGCTAGGGCCGACCATGTTTTGGTTCATGGGTGAATTCATGTGGCCGGCCCTAGCTTGAACTCAAGCTTAGGTGGCCGGCCCTATTAAAATAAAAAGGAATTTTATTTTTAAAATTTTTCTTATGTGGATAACATGATTTAAAAGAGAGTTTAAAAATTTAAATCTTTCCTTTTATAAGATTCTACAAAAGATTAAGATAAGAGTTAAATCTCTTTCCTTATTTGTAGATTAAAAGGTTGATTTTAATTTTGGTAAAAACTTTCCTTTTAATCATGTTCATGATTTAAAAGAGAGTTTAAAAATTAAATATCTCTTTTATAAAGCTTCTACAAAGATTAAGAAAAGATTAGATATCTTTCCTTATTTGTAGATTGGAAGAGATTTTAATTTTAAAGATAACTTTCTTTTTATCCACATGTTTAAAAGAAATATTTTAATTTATAAAATTTCCTTTTTATTGACCATCATGAAGGGAAAAATTATTAGAGAAATTTTTTATAAAATTTCCGGAAACAAATTAGGAAAGTTTTAATTCTTGATTGAATTAAATTTCCTTTGCTTGGTTTAAAGTGGCCGGCCACATTGTTGATGAGAAAAAAATTATTTTTAATTAAATAAATTTTCCTTATCAATGGCAAAAGAATTAAGAAAATTTTTATTTAAATTTCCTTATTTGCCAAGGCCAAGGATTATAAAAGAGAGGGTAGAGGTGCCTTCATGGCTAACAACTCTATTATTTTTCCTCTCTCTTTTTCTTCCTTGGTGTGGCCGACCATCCTCTCCTCCTTTCTTCTCTTTGATGGCCGAACCTCATCCTTCTTGTGGAGACTCATATGGTGGCCGGATCAAGTTTAGAGAAGAAGAAGAAGAAGGAGAAAAAGAAAGCTTTGTTTCTAGCATCCCTTGGAGCATGGTGGTGGTGGCCTAACCTCTTCATCCTAGAAGAAGTTTTGATGGCCGAAACTTGCAAGGAAGAAGAAGGTGCTTGGTGGTTCTCATCTCGGAAGATCGTTGCCCACCCAACATCCGAGGTTAGAAGAGGAATACGGTAGAAGATCAAGAGATTTTTCTAAAAGGTATAACTAGTATTTTTCCTTTCCGCATCATACTAGTTATTTTTGGAAATAATACTAAATACAAGAGGCATACGATTCTAGAGTTTCGAATTTGTTTTCGATATAGTGTTCTTTTGTTTTTCTTTTCCTTGTGATTTGATTGTTCTTTTCGGTTAACCTAAAGTTATTTTAGGAAATTAAATATTAGCTTTCCATAAAAGGTTTTGTCTAGTCGGTGGTGGTTTCTCCCATATCCAAGAAGGCTATGTGCCTCGCCACGTCAGTACTGGGAACCAATTATGGAAATTAATATTTAATGGAATTAATAACTTAAGGTAACTTGGGTCGAACGTGTTAAGTTCCGCAGGAGATCCAAGTCAAAAACCTAAAAGAACAAATAGATTAAGTTTTGGATCAAACGTGTTAAGTTCCGCAGGCGATCCAAAATTTAATTTAAAAGAACACATGGTAGCTAGGAAAGGGTTCAGACCTTTGTACAAAATTTTTGTACAGTGGAACCTCTAGGTTTTCCGAGTAGCAACCAACAATTCTCCCTAGGAAAAAGCTTCACAAGCAAGGGTATTTTCATTAGTAAACCAAGCAAAAAGGATGTAAGTATTCCCTCACCTGTAGTACAAGTAGTTCTCGTACGTTTTATGTTTAAAAGTTGTTTGAAAAACTTAGGGATTTCCATGCATGTTTCGGCCAAGGATGAACATAAGGTTTAGAGCAAGGTTTTGAAATCTAATCATGCTTATTTATGCTCCTTCATGATGTATAATCTATTATATGTTGTTAGTTAAATTTTCATGCTACATGTTGTATAAACAAAACTTAGAACCTTACCTTAGGTTTCGGCCAAGGATGAACATAAGGCTTAGAGCAAGGTTTTGAAATCTAATCATGCTTGTTTATGCTCCATCATGATGTATGATCCCTTGTCCATGGTTAGTTTAAGTTTTCATGCTTTTTGTGGTAGTCAAAGTTTAAGATCCTTACCTTTAGGGGTCGGCCAAGATTAAATAGAAGGTTTAGGGAAAAGTTTTGAACCTAACTATGCATGTTTATGATTTCTCATGATGTATGATTCTTGATATATGGTTAGTTAAGTTTTCCATGCTTCATGTGGGGTTAAAAATAAAAAGAAAACCTAGAATCCTACCTCTAGGTTTCGGCTAGGTTAAGATTTAGGGTTATAGGAAGATCAAAACCCCAATCATATATGCTAATGATTTCTTATGATGTGATATGGATTTTATGCCATCATGCTATTTGTTATGTGCACTTACGTCATCATGTATGTTTTCTCTATGAAATGCTATGTGTTATGTGCACTTTATGCTACTATGTTATGCAAGGCTTATGTATGATTAAAAGCCTAAGAGATGTTTCCCTTAAGTTGGGACTAAGAGCACTCTTCATGATATGACAAGAATATGATATGCCATGATATGATAAGAACATGAAATGCTATGATATGAAACATGATATGTTATTTTACTTTGTATAGCTTATACCAGGGATGGGCTTCTAAGTTGCCCCTAGGTCGATGGTCTATGAAACAGGCCTAGTAAAAGGGATGGGCTCCTAAGTTGCCCCTAGGTCGATGGTCTATGAAACGGGCCTAACTCTAACTAACAATCTCCCACTAGCACTACTGCCAATCAGTGTAGGCTCTAAGGCCCAATGACCTAGTGTGACCATCATGCTTTCTCTGTGCCAAAGCCTTGGTCAAGGGATCACCGATGTTTGCCTCTGTGGGTACTCTGTAAATCTTCATATCTCCTCTATCAATGATCTCTCGAATGAGATGGAAGCGCCGTAGTATGTGTTTGGTCCGCTGGTGTGAGCGAGGTTCCTTAGCTTGTGCAATTGCTCCATTGTTGTCACAATAGAGCTCTATCGGATCGGCTATGCTAGGAACCACCCAAGCTTAGTAATGAACTTGCGGATCCAAACTACCTCCTTTGCTTCTTCTGATGCAACAATATACTCGGCCTCTGTTGTAGAATCAGCAACTGTGTCCTACTTCGAACTCTTCCAGGGCACAACACCACCATTCAAGCAAAACATAAACCCAGACTGCGATCTATAATCATCCTGGTCAGTTTGGAAGCTGGCATCACTGTAACCCTTTACAGCTAGTTCATCATCGCCTCTATATATCAAGAAATATTCTTTAGTCCTTCTTAAGTACATAAGAATATTTTTGACTGCTATCCAGTGACTTTCACCTGGATCTGACTGGTATCTGCTCGTCATGCTCAAAGCATACGAAACATCAGGACGAGTACATAGCATGGCGTACATGATAGATCCTATAGCTGAAGCATAAGGGATCTTATCCATGCGGTCTCTCTCCTCTCTAGAAGAGGGACTTTGAGTCTTTAAAAGACTCACACCATGTGACATTGGCAGAAAATCTTTCTTGGAATTCTGCATGGCAAACCGTAGTAATACCTTGTCAATGTATGCACTTTGACTTAGGCCAAGCAATCTCTTAGATCTATCTCTATAGATCTGTATGCCTAGAATACGGGCTACTTCACCTAAGTCCTTCATTGAGAAACTATTTCCTAGCCAAGTCTTTACAGACTGCAGCAAAGGGATGTCGTTCCCAATAAGTAGTATGTCATCCACATACAATACAAGGAAGACAACTATGTCCCTACAACTTTCTTGTAGACACAGGGTTCATCTTCATTTTGATGAAACCAAACTGTTTGATCGCATAATCGAATCGAAGATTCCATCTCTGAGAAGATTGCTTTAGTCCATAAATGGACTTATGCAGCTTGCATACTCAGCTAGTATGCTGTGGATCTACAAAACCCTCAGGTTGTATCATGTACACATCTTCGAGCAGGTTTTCATTCAGTAACATGGTTTTGACATCCATCTGCCAGATCTCATAATCGTGGTATGCTGCAATAGCAAGCATGATCTGAACGGACATAAACATCACTACTGGAGAAAAGATTTCATCATAGTCAATACCTTGAATTTGTTTGAAACCTTTACCTACCAGAAGACCCTTATATATCAGTCTATCCATGTCAGTCTTTCTCTTAAAGACCCACTTACACCCAATGGGTTTTATCCCTTCAGGTGGATCAACCAAAGTCCATACTTGGTTGGTATACATGGATTCCATTTCGGATCTCATGGCCTCTAACCATTTCTCAGAATCTGGTCTCATCATAGCTTCCTGATAAGAAGTAGGTTCATTCTCAATGAGCATAGCATCATCATGGTCAGACAAGAGAAATGAGTATCTCTCAGGCTGACGACGTACCCTATCAGACCTGCGAAGAGGTAGGTCTATTTGAACTGGTTGTTGTTTCTCAACTCCTTGTGGAACAATCTCATCGTCCACAACACTTTGTGGTTCCAGTTCAACATCCATCAAGGCTTCAGTGCTATGGTCCATATCCTGAACATCTTCAAGATTGAATGTACTCCCACTAGTTTTCTAGAAACAAAATCCCTTTCTAGAAATACCCAGTCTTAGCCACAACTACTTTGTGTTGACTGGGAATGTAGAAGTAATATCCCTTCGTTTCCTTGGGATATCCTATAAAATATCACTTATCGGATTTGGGTCCCAGTTTGTCTGAGACTTGATGTCGAACGTAAGCCTCACAACCCCAAATCCACATAAAAGATACCTGGGCATCTCTCCCAGTCCATATCCTATATGGTGTCTTTATCATAGCCTTGGATGGGACAAAGTTGAGTATGAAGGCTGCTGTGTCCAGAGCATAGCCCCAAAGAGATATAGGAAGATCTGTGTGAGTCATCATAGATCATACCATATCTAATAGTGTACGATTCCTCATTTCAGATACATCATTCCACTGTGGCGTTCCAGGAGGAGTAAGTTGGGATAGAATCCCACACTCAGCTAGATAGTCACGAAACTCATGGCTAAGGTATTCACCACCTCGATCTGATCGGAATATCTTAATACTCTTGCCAAGCTGGTTTTGTACTTCATTTTTGAATTCTTTGAACTTTTCAAAGGATTCTGACTTATGAGACATCATATACACATAACCATACCTACTGAAATTATCAGTAAATGTAATGAAGTACCTATAACCACCTCTGCAGCGACTTTGAAAGGGCCACATACATCACTATGTATAAGTCCTAACAAGTCAGTCGCTCTTTCGCTGTGTCCACTAAAGGGAGTCTTGGTCATCTTGCCTAGTAGGCATGACTCACATGTCTCATATGATTCAAAATCAAATGAGTCCAGCAAACCATCTTTATGGAGCTGGGATAAGCGTTTGCCATTTATATGACCTAAGCGACAGTGCCAGAGATAGGTTTGGTTCATTTCATTTGATTTGAACCTCTTGGTATTTATGTTATAGATGAGGTTCTCTAAGTCAAGAATATAGAGTCCATTCATCAGAGGTGCACTACAATAGAACATATCATTTAAATAAACTGAACAACATTTGTTCTTTATTATAAATGAAAAATCTTTCTTATCCAAACAAGAAACTGAAATTATGTTCTTAGTATGAGCAGGCACATAACAACATTCATCTAGTTCTAGTACAAGGCTAGAGGGCAGAGATAGATAGTAAGTCCCTACAGCAACAGCAGCAACCCGTGCTCCATTGCCTACTCGTAGGTCCACCTCGCCCTTCGTCAATGCCCTGCTATTTCTCAACGCCTGCACATTAGTACAAATGTGAGACGCACATCCGGTATCTAATACCCATGATGAAGAAATAGAGAGATTAACTTCTATAACATATATACCTGAAGTAGAAGTCTCACTTCTCTTCTTTTTAAGATCTTCCAGGTACAATTTACAGTTCCTCTTCCAGTGCCCGGTCTGACCGCAGTGGAAGCAGGTAGCATCCTTGGCAACCCCTCCTTTAGGTTTCAGTGCCTTGCCTTTGCCCTTGTCTTGGGACTTTCCCTTACCTTTAGGCTTGGCCTTGCCCTTATGTTTTTTACCATCAAAATGGAGTTAGGCTTAACCTTCTTAAGGTTGAGCTCAGTAGTTCTCAACATGCTAAGCAGCTCGGACAGTGACTTGTCAATTTTGTTCATGTTGTAATTCATGACAAATTGACTGTAGCTCTCCGGCAAGGATTGCAAGATCAAGTCAGTGGCTAGCTCTTAGCCAAGGGGAAATCCAAACCTTTATAGGTTTTCTATGTATCCAATCATCTTGAGTATATATGGACCTACCGGAGTCCCGTCTTGTATTTTGCACTGAAACAGTGCCTTAGAGATCTCGAATCTCTCATGCCAAGCTTGTCCTTGATATAGTTGATGAAGATGTTGAACCATATCATAAGCACCCATCAACTCGTGTTGCTTCTGAAGCTCAAAGTTCATGGTCACTAGCATGAGACAGGACACATCTAATGCATCATCTTGATGCTTCTTATAAGCGTCACGGTCAGCTCACATGGTAGTGGCAGGAGGTGCCTTGGGAATGGGCGTCTCTTGGACGTACAGTTTCCTTTCCTGAGTAAGAACAATTCTCAGGTTCCTGTACCAGTCCAGGAAATTAGCTCCATTGAGCTTGTCCTTATCAAGGATAGAACACAGGGAGAAGGTGTTCGTGTTTGACGACATAGCAATCTTCAATAGAAAATGCAGAAAATAAATATCATATTTCACTAATCATTTAATTAGACCTTTAACTAAATGATGCTCCCACTGAATTATAAAACTTTTATAGAATCAAGTCATGGATGTGGTCAAACCACACCTACTAGATTCTAACCAACTAGCTATAATTCTTGCGGGATAAGATCCACATCATACTATGCCTTGAGTTAGTTTTGGCTAAATCGCCCAAAACTTAGTATGATCGGTAGGTAACTAATTACATCTCTATGCAACTCTTGTTTATAGGATCAAGATCCGCATGTATATTAAAACTTGAGTTAGCTTTGGCTAAATCGCCCAAGAGTTAATATAAATGTGATTTTGACCTATCTACCAACCATTGGAAAATGCCTATAGTTAAACTCGATCCAATTGAGTTTAACTAGTTTTACTCAATCTGATTGAGTTTGTACTCACCCAGGTGTTGATAGGCGGGACCAAGATTGTCCCTCCGCACCCTACTAAGATAATATGCGTTGCTCTGCTTTGGAAGATTGAACAACAACATGTGATCGAGGTAATGATGGGTATCATGACATGGTAGGCATTTTGAGTTGACGCGATTAAGATCTAATCTAATAGTTGATGTGTATCATATACGCGATTAAGATTTAATCTAATCGTCAAGGCACTAATTAATTACTCTACTCTAGCATGCATCACATACACACACACAAGCAATTAATTAAACTGTGATTAGGTCATGACCCTACTACGATCTTCTCAAGCCAATGAGAAGATCGGACAGTCAACCTAAGGTCAACAGCTTCTCCAAGCTCCTCCCTTTGACTGCCATGTGTTGCTCCCACCCTCCTCGTAACTCCTCCTCGAGTGAACCTTCCACGCCTCCATTTTGTACATTACAAAGATGGAACTCGAGTTATATTCGAGTCTAAACTATTTTACGACAGGAAATAAAATAGAAAGGCACGATGCGCAGGTCGAGTATCACATACACAACACACACAATCACACAAAAATGACGCGCAGGCCATATTATGAATTACAACACATGTAACCAATCCAATTGGGGTTTTTTTGGGCCATGACCATCACAAATCATACATAATTCTAAATTATGTATTTTATATAAATTTCTGTAATTTTATTACTATTTTTATGATTTTATGAGTCGCAACTTCCCGGCGGTCCCGTTTAGCGTTTTTCGGGCACGATCGTAGGACAATGCCCCTTGCGGGGTTAGGGGCAGCATCCCTTCTCACAAAATGAGTCTCACGAGTGTCCCACGATGATCTTACAGTGCCTTTAGCCATTGTCCCAAAACATTTTGGGCGAGACCTTACCGTTACGGAAGGTGTTTCTCGGTAGTCGAAACCTACAAGTGTTCAAACATTTGTTGCTTCGCTTCCACGAGAAAAATACTCTTAAAAATCATAAAATTAATAAAATCACAGAAACTTACAGAACTATAATTTTTCATAAAAATTAAAATAAAAATAAGTACACGCTTCGCACATGGCTCTGATACCACTGTTGGGACTTTTGGGCCGCAAAAATCGCTTTTTGCGTTGCGAAAACCCCGAAGTTCCATGCCACCGGATCCGTGCGAAGATTAAAATTTTTGTGTACATGTTTTCTAATCCTAGATCTACACTAGATCTACATGGTAGAGAAGTTATACCTTTGATGCGAAGCCCTTCGCTTATCCCGCTCATCCAAAATTTGCCTGATCTCAAGGGTGTCAAGTGAACACCCCTCTATGTGTATCCACACGAACAAAAGGTGGAGAAGAAACCTTAGAGTGTGCTAGCACTCTTGAAGGTTTCGGCCAAGGTGGAGGAGAGGGAGAGAAGAAGATGAGAGGAGGAAGAAGGAGTAGTGAATGAGCACACAAAACATTCAACACCACTTAAAGTGGCCGACCACTTCAAGAGGGGTTTTTTAACTCCATGGAATACCAAGAGTCACAACTCTTGATCTCCCTCATGAGGTGGCACACACATGTACTATCCTTGATGATGTGGAACATCATCATTGGCCCACTCTATGCCAACTCACAAATAAGGTGGCATTGGTCAAGTCAAACTTGACCTCTTCTCTCCCATGGTTGATCAAATCTAACCATTTGATTCAAACTAATTTAATTTAATGAATTTATATCCATTGAATTAAATTAACTCAATGAATCCAAATCTAATTAGACTCATTTAACACATGAACCAAATTGAGTCCAACTCAATTAGTTTAATGAACCAAATTGAGTCCAACTCAATTAGTTTAATTAGGATTACTCTTAGGCTAGTTTGGTTGGGTGTAATGTAATCTAACTTGTAATGTAATTAAATTTGTAATGTAATGTAATATAATCTTGATTACATTACTATGTTTGGTAATGTAATGTATGTAATCTTTGATTACAAAGGTGATTACATTCTTTTGTATGGTGTCCATTTTTTTTATAAGGAATGTAATTCATATGATTATAAAATGACAAAAATATCCTGTGACCTCTATCGGCGATCGCCACAGCTCTGTCGGAGTTTACGGCAGCCATCGGCAACCAGCTACCGCCGCCACCGTCGGTCGCCGCAGCAGGCCACCGTCTTCGCCAATCGGCGGCGATGGGCAACGGCAGGCGGGCGACGACCAGCGAGCAACGGTGGTGGAGGCGGACGACGATCGGCGGCCGACGATCGACGGCCGGCAATTGACAGCGGCGGTGGCGGCCGATTGCCGGTGGCCGGCGGTGACCTGCGACAACTGACGGCCGACGACCGGCGGCGACTGGCGACGACCGACGGCCGGCGGCCGGCGGCCTGCGACCGGCGGCGGTCGGCCGACGACGAAGGTCGGCGACCGATGGCGGGCGGCGGTCGACAACAGACTAGGGGTATCTTCGACATTTAAACTTTGGTGAAACAATGACCTCGTAATGTAATCGGATTACATAGCATTTTCTTTGTAATCCAGATTACAAATCTTCACTACCTATTGTAATCCAGATTACATTACATTACAAGTTTTAAATCAAATCAAACAAAATAATCGACTTTGTAATGTAATCTGGATTACATTACAAGGTAGATTACATGCTACCAAACGCAGCCTTAATCCAATTTGGTTCATCACATGAACCTAATCCTCTTGGTTCATCATATGAACCTAATCTCCATCTAATTGCCCTTTGTGTGTGACCCTATAGGTTTTTGTAACGTTTGCATTGCTCCTAAACTCATTTAGAAGCATAAGTAATGAGTGGTATCTAGTAACACATCATTACTACCCAAGTTATAAGAATGTTAAGATCCAACATCACCTTGTGACTACTAATTGTGACTCTTCACAATATATGACAATGTCCTTCTATCCTTGACATCTAGATTGATCAATTTGAGGCATAGACGATGTCATCCTCTGATCAATCTAAATCTTGAACTCTAAGTAGACTCACTATAATCAAATGAGCTCAATATCTCATATTGACTCATTTGGACATGACCATGCACTAGTGGTCTCACTCTATCAAGAATAACGATGTCACTCCCATTATATAGGAGGGATAGATCCCATCTACATCACTCACTTCCCTCTGCATAATTTGTTACATACCCAGTAATCACCTTTATAGTCCACCCAGTTACGGGTGACGTTTGATGAAGCCAAAGTATGCAACTCTTTATGTAGGGAACCATGGTGACTTCAGGTCCAAGGACTAATAGTCATACTAATAGCCACATGAGAAAGTATATGACACTCATATAACGATCCATGATACTTTCTCATGGCGGGTCATTCAGTATACATTCTCTAATGCATACCCATGTGTCAACTTGATATCTCTATATCCATGACTTGTGAGATCAAGTCATCGAGTTGACCTACATGATAGTCTCGTCGCATTAACGTTGTCCCTGAATGTTAATACTTGACTAGGAATGATTAAGAGTAGTGTTCTCTATATCATCTCACTATGGATTCATCCAACCGATTGATATAGATAAGAACCCTCTACTCAAGGATGCTATTATACTTAGTTATTTGGTACCAATATAAGTAAGTATAATAACCAAAACAAATGTCTTATATACATAGGAATATGATACAATGAGTCCATACAACAATCATCATATGATTGGGTCTAGGGCTCTAACTAACACCATCCTCATCGACACTCCATAATCTTCATTTGAGGGTTTTACTCGACATCAAGGATAAATTTTT
Organism: Zingiber officinale; assembly: GCF_018446385.1. NCBI lineage: Eukaryota > Viridiplantae > Streptophyta > Magnoliopsida > Zingiberales > Zingiberaceae > Zingiber > Zingiber officinale. The sequence continues at coordinate 58,736,738 of NC_055995.1, read as the reverse complement.
CCTCCCCTTCTTTATGGTTATTGGCATTCTTATGGATTTGAGCTCTTAGATTGTAGATTTTCCAATTATGGAGTAGATTTCTATTGTTCTAGGATGTAGCAAGTAATTGTAATGTGTGGATATTGTAAACTCTATTAAATTTCCAATTTCCTTGTTTGATGAAGCTTGTATGGCACTTGTTCTATTTGATGAAATGCTGGCTAGTAGGCTTTCCCTATAAGCATGAATTTATCTATCTAAATTGCATTTATTGATGCGTAGATCTAATTTCTATGTTAGATTCATTATTGTATGTCTATGTTTAGGCGTGAACTTGAATTTTCATTAAATTGATGCATTGGTTGTTTCCTTTTGAGTGAACATTCCAATATAGCTAGGCATGATCTTAGGATACTTGTTTAACATTGAGTATGTAAGGTAACTATCCTTCTATATGCAACGTAACCTCCTAGGGGAGAACAATTCTATGCACGGATAAGTCTATCACTTGAGGTAATGGGCTTTCTCTAATCATATGCCATGTCAGTGATCTATATAATCTAAAGACGTACACCCAGGGGAGGCCTTGTGCAGGAGGTACTCTGTAACGCCCGCCCTCCCTGCTACCCTAAGGGACGGGGCTACGATACTCTACGTATAAATTTTTCCTTTTAAAACAGCGGAAGACTTAAAATAATTTTCATAGTTTTAATAAAACTTTTCTTTTAAATTTCTTTTGAACTATACTATCACATGGCATCAAAATCATAACATCAAATCCAGTGGAACCATAATGTCAAGCCACACATGTTTAGGTATCACAAGTCATAAAATACCAATGCATAGTTCTTTAAAGAAACTTTAAGCAGGTTCTTATTTATTTGGTTGCCTAGCCACTGCCACACACATCTTCATTGCCCCTCCTGCTGCTCCTCTAATTCATCCAGCTTTTTCCTTTATCTGTGGTACAAGGAAAGTAAGCTATGAGCACTCATGGCTCAGTAAGTTCCTTTCCTACTCACTAAAACCAACAATCAGCACATAATCAAGAATGCATCAACAAGTCATAATCTCAACTAATCATGGCATAACATAGCATTCTATTCAAGCATATCATGCATCATAATATAATCACAACTAGTCATAGCATATCAAGCATCACCATGGCCGAAACATATACATAGTGCATTGCATAAAACATAGCTAGACATGGCATAACAAACAAGTATTATGGTATATCAAAGCATGGCCGAAACATGTATATCAAAGCATCATACTATGGCCGAAACATGTACATCAAGGCATCATCATATCTATGGCCGAAATCTATATATCAAGCATCAACAAATCCATGGCCGAAACATGTCTATAAGGTATAGCATGAACATAACATAATCATACCTTATCATGGCATATCATAATCAAGAGCATAACATGAAACATAGCATAATCATAAGGTGTATGCAATATGATTTTGGAAAACATGTATCCGAAAAACATGTGTATGTCTCATGATCTTTAAAACCATTTTCTTTTACATATATATACTTGAAAGTAATCTCAACATAAGGGGGATCCCGGCTATGTACCACTTACATATTGCGCACAACCTTGTAGGTCCAAGGTAGCAAGTCTTGAACCCTACGAGGCAAACATACTAGGCCCTTAGTCCTAGGGGCACTTAGGAGCCCATCCCTAACGAGGTCCTTAGTCCCCGGGGCGCTTATGGAGCCCACCCTTGGTACAAGCCACTCACATATAAAGTAAAGTACATGTCATACATATCATGTATCATAAAAGCATGCATCACTTAGGCACACATCATATCGTAAAAGTATGCATCACTTAGGCATACATCATGTCATAAAAGTATGCATCACTTAGGCATACATCATATCATAAAAGTATGCATCACTTAGGCATACATCATGTCATAAAAGTATGCATCACTTAGGCATACATCTCATCATAAAGGCATGCATCACTTAGGCATACATCATGTCATAACAATATGCATCACTTAGGCATAGATCATAAAAACATGCATATCTTAAGCATAAAGCATATCATCAAGCATGCATGATTTAACCACATAGCATATCATGAAAGCATGCATATTTTAAGCACTAACCATGGCATCAAAGCATGCATAATTCAACCACATATCATAACATAAGCATGCATATTTTAAGCACAAAGCATATCATATCATAAAAGCATGCATATCATAAGTCATAAATCACAAGCATACATTTTAAGCATAAGGGTGTATCTTGTGATTATCCTATTATAGGAAACATGGTATCATATTTATCTTGGTTTTAAGCTTCCTAAACCCTTGTGGCCGAAACCCTTTAGAGCTCAATTTAGGTTAAACACAACATCCAAGCATGTGGCACCTAAATTATCATCATAACATTTTCATAGGAAGCATTATAAACATGATTAACTTAGTTTCTAAGTTCCTCAAGTCCCTAATTTCATATGGCCGAAACCTTAAGGTGTGAAACAAGGTTCCATATGACATAAAAGTATGGACAACTTTTAATCATATTTATAACATTTTTACCAAGGAACAAGTTAAACACATTTGACACATTGAATTAGTTCCTAAGTTCTTTAAGCCCTTAACATATGTCATGGCTGAAATTTAACAAGTTCTCATTAGGGCTACAAACAAGCATACAAGCATGTGAACTTGGACTGACATTATGTATAAATTCATACAAGGCATCATACAATAGTTATGGCCGAAACATACCCTAGCATCATTTTAGGTCATAAAACAACATATAGCAATTGAACCTTGGCTTTCTACTTATCATATTTCATGTAAAGTGGCATGAGCATATTTAATTTAAGTCCTAGGGTTTCTAGGGCATCTATTCCTTCATGACCGAAACATTCAAGGGTTCATTTAGGTCATGGAAAAATTATACAAGCATGTGAAACAATCAACACATTATCCTATTTTCATAAGAAGTACTTTTAACACATTTGGTTTCATTTCTAAGGCCTCTAGGTCTTTTAAACTGTAACGACCACCCTTCTTACTACTACTACTCTCTAAAGATGACCGTTACTTAACTACTAACTCTACTTAACCGGTATGATTAAATGGCACATGGAAACCCTACCGAAAAATTTCGGCAGAGTCTCCCCTGTACCGGTGACCAAATCTATAATACAAACATAGTATACGCAGCCACAGACGGCTGGAACACATTTTCCACAACCACACAGTAATAAAAATCACAATAAAAACAAAGAAACTACTCTAGCAATAGCAATGACTACAGCACTCCACAAATAATAAAAGAGACTAGCTAGACATGCGGAAATAAACTCAACTACAATCCCAAATGTAATACAACATTAACAGAGGACTAAAAGAAAGTCTAGACAATTTTGCCAGCTACTTCTGGATCTCTCCACAGTCCAGACATCACACACCTTCATCACCACCACCATCCTGTCGCCTTTCTTTCATATCTTAGCTTTTCCTTTATCTGCGGTAGGAGGAAAAAAAAACAAAAGATCTATAAGCGAAAACGCTTAGTAAGTACTAATCTATCTCACAAAAACATCGAAGTGCATAAAAAGAATGCAACAATACTAAAACTGAAATGCTAAAAGCAAAGCTGCATGTACTCATGGTATACAGAAATAAAACTGAATACTAAACATGTTCACTAACTGACAGGAAAGTAATGAAACAACTACTGTAAGCTTAGAATTAAAGAACTAAACTTTTATTGATTCTAAGCATAAAACTTGTTTCATTTTCTTATATCTTTATACCAGAAATTAATCTTTTAATTTCTCTTTCACTTTCTTCTTCTTGTTCTTCTTACTTTTCTTATACTAGAAATTAATCTTTTAATTTCTCTTTCATTTTCTTCTTCTTGTTCTTCTTTTCTTCTTTTCTTTGGCTAGAAATTAATCATTTAATTTCTCTTTCACTTTCTTCTTCTTGTTCTTCTTTTCTTCTTTTCTTTGGCTAGAAAATAATCTTTTAATTTCTCTTTCACTTACTTCTTCTTGTTCTTCTTTTCTTCTTTGGGCCCAGGCTTAGTACCATCTTTGTTTTACGCACTCTCTAATAGTGACTGGGGTAGCGAGCCTCCAGCCCTATGAGGATAAATACCTCGGTCTTACCAGGGCCAAGACCTCGGAATTGGTCACCTGGATTTGTTTAACGACAACCTCGGAAGTCGGGTACTAGCCTCTTACTTTAATTTACTTGTTATCTCTTTTTAACTAGACTTTAGTCTTTTTCTTTACTCATGCTTCTTATAATCCTTTATTAGAGTTTATTAGAATCCTATAGATATTTCTAACAAGTATAGGATTACAACTAACCAAGCATGCTATATAAAAATAACACAAGGGAAGCAGATCTGAACTCTCTAAGCATGTTATAAAATAAAGCAAAAGAAAGCTAATTTGGATTTCCTAAACATGCGGTGATAAAAGCAAAAGAAGCAAATTTGAACTTACTAATCATGCTATAAAATAGAGCAAAAGAAAGCTAATTTGTACTTCCTAAACATGCTGTAAAATAGAGCAAAAGAAAGCTAACTTGGACTTTCTAAACATGCTGTAAAATAGAGCAAAAGGAAGCTAACTTGGACTTTCTAAACATGCTGTAAAATATTGAAAAAGAAAGCTAACTTGGACTTTCTAAACATGTTGTAAAATAGAGCAAAAGAAAGCTAACTTGGACTTTCTAAACATGCTGTAAAACAACTAAAGGCTGAATTGAAATGCTAAATCAAGGAATCTGGAACACATGTTAGAGTAGCACTAAAAGCTAACTAACACTGAAGCTAAAAACAAAGGAACTAGTCACCAACTAAAAGCTAGGGTTCGGATGGAAGCAAACCTAAGCACAACTGAAAATTTAAAAGGAACAAGTTGTCAACTGATGCTAGTGTTCGGATTAAGGAGAAGGATCAAAGTCCATTCACTTGCATAGCACTAACGGAAAGGAACAGAACCGAATCAAGGAGCAACTCCAGCAATAATAAGAAGGAACAATTCTAGCTATAACAAAAGAATCCATCCAGTACAGCATTTCCGAATGCAAAATACGACCGCAAGTACAAGTAGGAAACATAAATCTGTACAGCATGCTTTAAATTCCAACATAAAGAATCTAACATCTCTAATAGGCAATTCGTACAAATGGAATGGAAGGGAAACCTTAGCAATTCGGCTAGGTCCACAGAGCATGGAGAGAAAAGCCCTAGTATATGATTTCACTCGGCACAACAAAATCCGAAAGCAAGGAAACGAAATCCAAAGATTCGGAGCAACTCCTACCATAGGTGAGTAGTACTTACCCTTGCTTGTATGACTTACAGCCGACGGAGGAACGGACCTAGGGTTCTAAGGCTTGGGATTCTCGGCCTCTTCTCCTGCCTGTGCGTTCGCCTTCCCGAGGGGAGCTTGGGTTTGTGTAGAACCCTTGAAGAAGAACGCTCGCCGGCCGTCGGAATGAAACCCTAAATTTGGCTTCGCCTTCGTCCAAGCAACGCCGCCGCTGTCGCACGTGAGAGAGGTGAGGAGAGAAAGAATTTCGAGAGGAATTGTTTTGGGTTTTGGAAAATCAAAACCTAATTCCCTTTCTTATACTCGAGTTATAATTAATTACTATCTATGCTTTAACTTTATTTCTCCCCATACTTAGTTAACAAAGCGTGCGCAGCCCAGTTGGTTGGCTATGTCCGGTTAGGTCGGTTCCAACCCGAGTTCATGGGTTCGAGCCTCGCCTTCAACTCTTTCTGTCAAAATTTCTTTTATTTTGTAAAAATACTAAACGACCTCCAAAAATTGCGTAAAAATACTCTAAAAATTTCTAAAAATCTCTAGAATATTTTAAAAGCATTTCCAAATATTTTTATAGACATTTGGAACTCGAAATAGGGAAAATTGGGTTGTTACAATCCCCCATACCTTATAAAAAGTTCGTCCTCGAACTTAGAATAGCTCTGGATACTTCTGTCTCATACTGTCCTCCTGCTCCCAAGTGATTTCCTCGTGCTTCTACGACCTTCACTAGTGGTACTTCTTTGTTTCTCAATCTCTTGACTGCTCTGTCCACTATCTGTGTAGGTCTGCTCTCATAACTAAGATCCTCTTGGATCTGCACTGACTGAGGCTGAATCACTTGGCTCGGGTCATGGAGACACTTCTTTAGCATGAAGACATGAAATACATTGTGTATTGCTGACATGTCTTGTGGTAAGTCCAGCCTGTAAGCTACTTTCCCAATCCTCTCTATGATCAGGTAAGGTCCTACATAGCGAGGACTTAATTTGCCCTTCTTGCCAAATCTCATCACTCCCTTCATAGGAGCGACCTTGAGGAAAACTGAATCTCCTACTTGGAATTCCAATGGCCTACGGCGTGTGTCAGCATAACTCTTCTGTCTGCTCTGGGCAGTCTCAATTCTCTGTCTGATCTTCTGAATAGCCTGAGTTGTCACATCTATCAGCTCTGTCTGAATGCCCAGCTCTACTTCCATCTCTTTTCTCTCTCCTGCTTCTTGCCAGCATATGGGTGATCTGCATTTCCTGCCATATAGTGCCTCATAAGGTGCCATCTTGATGGTGGCTTGATAGCTATTGTTGTAGGCGAATTCAGCTAAGCACAAACATTTGCACCAACTTCCCTTGAAATCCAGCGCACAAGCTCTGAGCATATCTTCTAAAATCTGATTTACTCGTTCTGTCTGCCCATCAGTCTGAGGATGGATGTGCTGAACTTGAGTTTGGTGCCTAGTGCATTCTGTACGCACTCCCAAAAGTGTGAAGTGAAGCGCTTATCTCTATCAGAAATGATAGATTTAGGAACTCCATGAAGTCTGACTACCTCTTTAACGTATAGCTGGGCCAACTGCTCTATAGAGTGGGACACCTTGATGGCTAGGAAGTGAGCAGACTTGGTCAATCGATCTACTATTACCCATATCGCATCATATCCATTGGTGGTTCTTGGAAGACCTATTATGAAGTCCATGGATATGTCTTCCCATTTCCATTCTGGTATTGGAAGAGGCTGAAGAACTCCTCCTGGTCTCTGGTGTTCTGCTTTGACTCTCTGGCATGTCAAGCAGATACTGACATACTTAGCTACATCTCTTTTGAGTCCTGACCACCAAAACCTCTGTTTCACATCTTGGTACATCTTGGAAGAACCAGGATGCATGGAATATGGTGTGCTGTGAGCTTCTTCTAAGATCTTCTTCCTCAGTTCTTCATCATGGGGCACGTAAATGCGACTCCCTTGATAAAGAATCCCGCTATCTGTTACTCGAAACTCTGGTTTGTCTTCTTTCTGAAATCCTTGCTTGATTTTCTGGATGTCTGGATCTTCACTTTGCTTTCTCTGTCCATCCTCAAGCAATGTGGACTCTAAGGTCAATGCAGAGAGTTGCCCTTCAATAATTTCAAGTCCAAAATCTGACAACTCCTTCTGCAGTGGCAGGGCTGATGATGACAAAGACATCAGGGATGCACTGGATTTTCTGCTGAGTGCATCTGCCACTTTGTTAGCTTTGCCTGGGTGGTAGAGGATTTCACAGTCGTAATCTTTGACCAACTCCAGCCACCTGCGCTGTCTCATGTTTAAGTACTTCTGAGTGAAGAAGTACTTAAGACTCTGATGATCTGTGAAGATTCTACACTGAACTCCATACAAATAATGTCGCCAGAGTTTAAGTGTAAAACCACAGCTGCCAGCTCAAGATCATGAGTAGGGTAGTTCTTCTCATAATCTTTGAGTTGTCTGGAAGCATAAGCTATGACTTTTCCTTCTTGCATGAGTACAGCTCCTAAGCTCATCTTGGAAGCATCACTGTAAATGTCGAAACTCTTGTCGCTCTGTGGAACAGTCAGAATAGGAGCACTGATCAATCTATTCTTTAGCTCTTGGAAGCTCTGCTCACATTTATCTGACCATTCGAATCTCTTGTTCTTTCTGGTGAGGGTTGTTAGTGGAGAAGCTATCCTGGAAAAGTCCTCCACGAATTTCCTGTAATACCCTGCTAAACCAAGGAAGCTTCTGATCTCTCTGACGTTCTTGGGTCGACACCAGTTGTTAACCGCTTCCACTTTGGCTGGATCCACTTGAATACCTTCTTTAGAAATTATGTGACCTTAAAACGCCACCTGATTTAACCAGAACTCGCATTTGGAGAATTTAGCATAAAGCTGCTTCTGCTGAAGAGTCTGCAGTACTATCCTCAAGTGCGTGTTATGCCCCTTTGGGGTCCTTGAATAGACCAGAATGTCATCGATGAATACAATGACAAATTTGTCAAGATATTCTCTGAACACTCTGTTTATTAAGTCCATGAAGACCGCAGGTGCATTGGTCACTCCAAAAGGCATGACCACAAACTCGTAGTGTCCATATCTGGTCCTGAACGCCGTTCTGGGTATATCTCCTTCTTTCACCTTCAGCTGATGGAACCCAGAGCGCAGGTCTATCTTTGAGAACACTGTTGCTCCTCTTAACTGATCAAATAAGTCATCGATCCTGGGAAGGGGGTACTTGTCCTTAACTGCTACTTTGCTCAGCGTTCTGAAATCTATGCACATTAGCACAGATCCGTCTTTCTTCTTAACGAACAACTCCTTCAGCTCTGCCGGAGACATGCGATACGGAGCTTTTGAAATTGGACCGGTTCCAGGAACCAATTCAATCTCAAATCCACTCATTTATTAGGAGGTAGTCCAGGTAGATCTGCTGGGAATACCTCGGGATATTCATAGACCACCCGAACCCCCTCTTTCTCACCTTCTTTCTGTTCTTCTGCACTTACTTGACTGGGGCTCCGGGCTCCCTACTATCTTGTCTTCTATCTTGGCTGGCTTGAACTCTATAAACTCCTCATAGTGCTTGTTGGTGATCCGTTGACGGAAGACTTCTTCGTAAAACTCTGTCTCGAAGTCAACCCAGCTCATCTGGTTGACTGCCCTCTTACTCTTAACTCGCTCCCACCACCTACAAGCATCTCCAGATAGGCAAAAAGAGGCACACTTACCCTTCTCGACTTCTGGTCAGTCAAGAAGCTCCATTGTGCTCTCAAGTGTCTTGAACCAAGCCTGGGCACCCCAGGGCTCAGTCGTGCCTGAGAATCTTTCTGGTTTCAGCTTCAGCCACTGGATGAGGTATGCTTCTTGTCTTCTAGGTGTTGTGGCGACTTCTAGGGCAACCGATAGGACTTTAGTCACCACTGGGGTCTCCACATTAATGATTGGGGGAGTGGGGAGGAGCTGGCTTCTGATTGGCCATTAGATTGATAATCACTTGCTGCTGCTCGCTACTTGTCTCTGGAGTTAGGCAACAACTTCAGAGAGATTGGGCTCAGTTGATCTAAGCTCTTCGTTCTCCTAATCTTGGTTCTCAGTACCATCGGTACGAGGACGTCCTCTTCTTGACATCAAGTCAGGCAGAGGAAAAGAAAACTTAAAATTATCACTATACTTTCTAGGTATATCTTACTTATACATGATTCTTGACTTTCAACACCTATGAGTAGGAACTTCTAAACATTTCTCTATCCTTTCTAAACATACATAAATATGAATAAAGAAAAGGGAAACTAAATCTTCTATCTTACTTTAGTACTAAAAAAAAACAAGTACTCTATACTGCAGTTAATAATAAGGAAAGCAGAATAAAGAAAGGATTTAAATACTTTCTTACTTGGAGACGGCAAGGATGATGCTGATGTGTGTGTGATGCTGGAGAATGGAAACTGCTCTGATACCAACTGTAACGACCACCCTTCTTACTACTACTACTCTCTAAAGATGACCGTTACTTAACTACTAACTCTACTTAACCGGTATGATTAAATAGCACATGGAAACCCTACAGAAAAATTTCGGCAGAGTCTCCCCTGTACCGGTGACCAAATCTATAATACAAACATAGTATACGCAGCCACAGACGGCTGGAACACATTTTCCACAACCACACAGTAATAAAAATCACAATAAAAACAAAGAAACTACTCTAGCAATAGCAATGACTACAGCACTCCACAAATAATAAAAGAGACTAGCTAGACATGCGGAAATAAACTCAACTACAATCCCAAATGTAATACAACATTAACAGAGGACTAAAAGAAAGTCTAGACAATTTTGCCAGCTACTTCTGGATCTCTCCACAGTCCAGACATCACACACCTTCATCACCACCACCATCCTGTCGCCTTTCTTTCATATCTTAGCTTTTCCTTTATCTGCGGTAGGAGGAAAAAAAAACAAAAGATCTATAAGCGAAAACGCTTAGTAATTACTAATCTATCTCACAAAAATATCGAAGTGCATAAAAAGAATGCAACAATACTAAAACTGAAATGCTAAAAGCAAAGCTGCATGCACTCATGGTATACAGAAATAAAACTGAATACTAAACATGTTCACTAACTGACAGGAAAGTAATGAAACAACTACTGTAAGCTTAGAATTAAAGAACTAAACTTTTATTGATTCTAAGCATAAAACTTGTTTCATTTTCTTATATCTTTATACCAGAAATTAATCTTTTAATTTCTCTTTCACTTTCTTCTTCTTGTTCTTCTTACTTTTCTTATACTAGAAATTAATCTTTTAATTTCTCTTTCACTTTCTTCTTCTTGTTCTTCTTTTCTTCTTTTCTTTGGCTAGAAATTAATCTTTTAATTTCTCTTTCACTTTCTTCTTCTTGTTCTTCTTTTCTTCTTTGGGCCCAGGCTTAGTACCATCTTTGTTTTGCGCGCTCTCTAATAGTGACTGGGGTAGCGAGCCTCCAGCCCTATGAGGATAAAGACCTCGGTCTTACCAGGGCCAAGACCTCAGAATTGGTCACCTGGATTTGTTTAACTACAACCTCGGAAGTCGGGTACTAGCCTCTTACTTTAATTTACTTGTTATCTCTTTTTAACTAGACTTTAGTCTTTTTCTTTACTCATGCTTCTTATAATCCTTTATTAGAGTTTATTAGAATCCTATAGATATTTCTAACAAGTATAGGATTACAACTAACCAAGCATGCTATATAAAAATAACACAAGGGAAGCAGATCTGAACTCTCTAAGCATGTTATAAAATACAGCAAAAGAAAGCTAATTTGGATTTCCTAAACATGCTGTGATAAAAGCAAAAGAAGCAAATTTGAACTTACTAATCATGCTATAAAATAGAGCAAAAGAAAGCTAATTTGTACTCCTAAACATGCTGTAAAATAGAGCAAAAAAAAGCTAACTTGGACTTTCTAAACATGCTGTAAAATAGAGCAAAAGGAAGCTAACTTGGACTTTCTAAACATTCTGTAAAATAGAGAAAAAGAAAGCTAACTTGGACTTTCTAAACATGTTGTAAAATAGAGCAAAAGAAAGCTAACTTGGACTTTCTAAACATGCTGTAAAACAACTAAAGGCTGAATTGAAATGCTAAATCAAGGAATCTGGAACACATGTTAGAGTAGCACTAAAAGCTAACTAACACTGAAGCTAAAAACAAAGGAACTAGTCACCAACTAAAAGCTAGGGTTCGGATGGAAGCAAACCTAAGCACAACTGAAAATTTAAAAGGAACAAGTTGTCAACTGATGCTAGTGTTCGGATTAAGGAGAAGGATCAAAGTCCATTCACTTGCATAGCACTAACGGAAAGGAACAGAACCGAATCAAGGAGCAACTCCAGCAATAATAAGAAGGAACAATTCTAGCTATAACAAAAGAATCCATCCAGTACAGCATTTCCGAATGCAAAATACGACCGCAAGTACAAGTAGGAAACATAAATCTGTACAGCATGCTTTAAATTCCAACATAAAGAATCTAACATCTCTAATAGGCAATTCATACAAATGGAATGGAAGGGAAACCTTAGCAATTCGGCTAGGTCCACAGAGCATGGAGAGAAAAGCCCTAGCATATGATTTCACTCGGCACAGCAAAATCCGAAAGCAAGGAAACGAAATCCAAAGATTCGGAGCAACTCCTACCATAGGTGAGTAGTACTTACCCTTGCTTGTATGACTTACAGCCGACGGAGGAACGGACCTAGGGTTCGAAGGCTTGGGATTCTCGGCCACTTCTCCTGCCTGTGCGTTCGCCTTGCCGAGGGGAGCTTGGGTTTGTGTAGAACCCTTGAAGAAGAACGCTCGCCGGCCGTCGGAATGAAACCCTAAATTCGGTTTCGCCTTCGTCCAAGCAACGCCGCCGCTGTCGCACGCGAGAGAGGTGAGGAGAGAAAGAATTTCGAGAGGAATTGTTTTGGGTTTTGGAAAATCAAAACCTAATTCCCTTTCTTATACTCGAGTTATAATTAATTACTATCTATGCTTTAACTTTATTTCTCCCCATACTTAGTTAACAAAGCGTGCGCTGCCCAGTTGGTTGGCTGTGTCCGGTTAGGTCGGGTCCAACCCGAGGTCATGGGTTCGAGCCTCGCCTTCAACTCTTTCTGTCAAAATTTCTTTTATTTTGTAAAAATATTAAACGACCTCCAAAAATTGCGTAAAAATACTCTAAAAATTTCTAAAAATCTCTAGAATATTTTAAAAGCATTTCCAAATATTTTTATGGACATTTGGAACTCGAAATAGGGAAAATTGGGTTGTTACATAAACCCTACTTGGCCGAAACTCACAGAATATAAACTTGCTTCAAATAGCCTAAAAGCATGAGAATTTATACAAGTTTCATAGCATGTATAAGGACAAGCATAATGAGTATACATATGAATTGTGTCTTAGGCTTTCTAGGTTTCTTTTTCTCTTTTTCTTTTATTTTTTTCTCATGGCCGAAACCTACCATTCCTTAGCTAGGTTTTTAAGTGGCCTAAAGCATGAAAAACCTATGTAAGTTTCATGGCAAAAGTTACTAAGAAACATATATACAATTTGGTTCATGAATAAGCTAGGACCCCTTGTGGTCATACATATTATATGTCATGCAACTAATTTTTCTACACCCTAATTAAGCACGAGGGCATTAAACAACTTTCATATCTAAATAGCACAGAGGTCTTGAGCATATTAAAATTTTGTTTAAGCTTTTCTAAGCTATCCATCTCATCATGGCCGAAAAACCCTAAGAAGGAGTTCATGAAATTCTAGCAATATTCAAGCATACAAATCCTTTAAGATCTTTGTATTCTATCACATGAGCATGGTTATTTAAATTTAAAGGTCTTCCTAACCCTAAACCCTTTCTTGACCGAATCATATGAGTGGGTTTTCTTTTAGTTTCAATATCTTCTAAGGAAGAAAAACTAATACATGATCCTTAATATTTCATAGGGAGAACCTTGTACTAGTTGGGTAAAACAATAAATTTCCCTAGCCTCTTAAGAATATTTTTGGCCGAAATTCTAGGGTTTAGTACTCCTCTGATCAAGCATCATATAGGTATAAAAACATGAAGAAGAACCCCTCTACATAGCATAGAAAAATCTATCATGTAGTGAAGACTAGTTTAAACATCATTAGATTTTTGAAAGTTCTTCTTGGCCAAATTTTCTCAAACTTGTTTCTAGGTTTTAAAATCCTCATAAAATCCGAAAAGCACATAAAAGCCTTGTACCACAGGTGAGGGGAAGCTTACATCCTTTTTCGCTTGTGGATCTAAGGTATGAAGAAGAAGAAGTAGCCTCTTCTTCTAGTTCCTTTCCCTTGATTCCTTTGCTAAGTCTTCCTTGTATCTTAGGCTTTCTTAGGGAAAAATTTGGCTTTGGGGCTGAAGATGGAGGAGAGGGGACTGTGGTGTTCTCGGTGAGGGAGAGGACGAATGAGAGAAAATGAGAAAAAAAATAGTTTTCTCTTTTCTTGCTCCCTTTTATGTTAAGGGGGAAGAGGTAGCAAACTTAGTTTTTGCTTTCCTTCTCCCTTAGCCCTTTTTTTCTATTTTATTTTTATTTTTATTTGTTTATTTATCCTCATCATTCATGGTGAAATAAGGGGGAATGAATCCCCTTAATTAATCTCTTTTATTTTCGGCAAAATCAAAGAGGAAGAGGGAGAGGAAGGGAGGAAGGCAAATTGCCTTTCTCTTGCTCTTTACTTGTTTCCTTTTGGCTAGCTTTTACTCTTACCTTTATCATGAGTTTCCCTCCTTTGCTATCAACATATTATTCCTATCCCAACTGGTTATTATCTATTAATTCTATGAAATATAATATAAGAGGTTCAAGGTTCAATCCTTGACCTTCACTTCTTTTTATTTTATTTTATTTCTTTTTGCTTCAACTCACTTCCTATTATTTTTCTAAGGCAAAATCCCACATTCATATATTTATCTTACAAGCTTAGTGGGTATTACATACTCTACTAAAAACCTGGACTCTCTAAGTTACTTCTTCACTTGATGACATACTTGGTTACTGGCAGGGGAAGTACTCCGATACACCATCCCTGGATGGTATTTGGTAGTAATTTAGACTATGCTACAAACACACAAGTGGAAAACTAGGAAAGGATGAATTCATAGCACTACATTCACCATGACAAAGAAATTCATGGCCTTTCTTGTCTGTTATTTTTCTCATCGTAGTTGAAAACCCAAAACCAACGATTATCGAATACTGTCTAGCTTAATTCAAAGTGTAAAACCCATTAGCATTTAATCCTCAGTCCTCGTGTGATCAAATTATATAAATTTTATTACTTGACAACAACCGAGCGATTGCGATGAGACACATCAAAGTTTTTGGCATCTTCGCTAGAGACTGAGTGTTTAAATCTAGTTAGTTTACATTAGAGTTTATCTAGACAATAGTTTTTTAGTTCTTTAATTCTTTAATTCTTTTATTTACTCTTTATCTTTTCCTTACTACATTTTAATTCAGCAATCTCTATTCTATAATTTATTTTCCTAAAAAATTAAAAACTATAAATTCTAGTTTGCTTCTTGCTTATATATGTTTGGAAATACTATAGATCTTTTGTCCGTTGATTCTAAGATCGATTGGGCATATCATCAAAGACTAAATCTGTAAAGGAACCAATAAGAACAAAAAATCATGGAGAATACACCTTTGAAAGATTATGCCGTGCCTTATGCAAGAGGGCTAAGATTCAGTATCTCTACGCCTACAGTTGAAGCAAATCACTTTGAATTAAAGTTGGATTTTATTTACATAGTTTAGCAACACCAATACGGAGGTGGTCCGATGGAAGATCCAAATCATCATCTGGATAATTTCAACGAATTATGTAGCACAATGCACAATAATGGAGTTCCTCAAGAAACCATTAGATTATTATTATTCAGGTTTTCTTTGAGGGACAGAGCTAAAACCTGGCTAAATTCCTTGCCTCTCAACACTATTACTTCTTGGGTCCAATGCGAGCAAGCTTTCCTAGAAAAATTCTTTCCAGGAAGAAAGACGGCACACCTACGTAATCTTATTGCAAGCTTCAAGCTAGCAAACTCCAAATTTCTCTATAAAGTTTAAGATAGATTTAAGGGAATGCTAAGACAATGCCCACAACATGGATTGGAAAAGTGGCTTGTGATCCACACTTTCTATAATGGTATTAATTATCAGACAAAGGTTTCCTTGGATTCTACTACTGGCGGTGCATTAATGAACAAGGGCCTAAATGAGGTAGAGTATATTATTGAGAGTGTGGCATAGAACTATCATCAATGGGTCTCAGAGAGAAGTTCAGGAGCAATTAAACTACCAAAAAAATACAATGTGGACACCCTTGACTTAGTCACTGCTGTTAGGACCAAAAGTGAGCTAGAGGGGGGGGGGGGGTGAATAGCTCGTCGCGTGCCCAGTGCTTGGCGTTGCTTGTTTCTTCAAGGATGCGCAGCGGAAATACAAAGAAACAAATACAAACACGCTAACACTTGGATTTTACTTGGTATCCACCTCCAAGGGAGGTGACTAATCCAAGGATCCACACAACGCACGCATCCTCCACTAATGAAACTCTCCTTTATGGTAACTATCAAGGGCGGAGAAGCCCTACAAGACTCAATACAAGAAGAAGAAAGGGTAGTAAAGAAATACAAGCTTACAAGCTTACAATGAGTGCACAAACCCTAACCCTAGTTTCTTCTTCTTGCTTTGATCCGCCTCTTGACTTGGAAGAGCCTCTAAGAACCTTCAAGAACTGGCGATCTCGAGCTTGAGAAGAGCTGTGGAGGAGCTAGTGAAGATCTGAAGTGAATCTGTGAAGAGATGCCGAAGACAACGCTCGCCTGCGGCTCAAAAATGACTCAACGGTCGGATCCCAATCGATTTGATTATTCCCAATCGACCGGGGAGGCTTTGGATCGATCCACGGATCGATCCTGAGCGCCTCTGTGCTCTGGAAAAATGCCTGGATCGATCAACGGATCGATCCAGCGCTTATCGCGCGAAGCAGCAGCGTCCCAATCGATCCACTGATCGATTGAGACCTCTGGATCGATCCACTGATCGATCCAGAGGCTTTCTGTTCGCTGGGAAAGATCTGGATCGATCCACTGATCGATCTAGAGTTTGGATCGATCGACTGATCGATCCAGCACTTGGTTTTTGCCCAAAACCAAGTCCCAAACCTCCCAAACCAACATTTGGTCAACCTTAACCTGTTGGTACGTCATGCCTAGCATCTAGTCACTCCCTTGACCTGCTAGGACTCCCTCACCAAGTGTCCGGTCAATCCCTTTGACCCACTTGAGCTTTTCTTTCACGCCAAGTATCCGGTCACTCTCTTGACCTACTTGGACTTTCACCTAGCTTCACTCACTAGGGTTTTCAATCTGCCTAGCTTCACTCACTAGGACTTTCACCTGGCTTCACTCACCAGGATTTTCCTTCTACCTGGCTTCACTCACCAGGACTTCCATACTGCCTAACTTCACTCACTAGGACTTTCACCTGGCTTCACTCACCAGGATTTCCATCTGCCTAGCTTCACTCACTAGGACTTTCACCTGGCTTCACTCACCAGGGTTTCCTTCCAGTCAGGTATACCTACTTGACTCTTCTTCATTCACACTGATCAGTCCCTGATCAGAATCTCCCCATATGAACAACTGCACCTGCATTGTCCATGTGTCTACATGTATTGTCAAACATCGAAACTATGACCAAGACTCAAGCTTGGTCAAACCAGTCAACCTTGACCTAAGGGATATTGCTCCAACAATCTCCCCCTTTTTGATGTTTGACAATACCTTTAAGTTTGGACCATTCTGAGTTAAGCTAATCCCATAGTCTTAACTCCATTCATGCCAAAGTATGAATGTTGGTTCCCTTCATTCTCCCCCTATGACCTCCCCCATTGGTAATGAAGGCCTAACTTAAACTACACATTCTCCCCCTATTGGCACACATCAACCCATCTTTGAGCACACATCAACCCGTGCCTCAATTTTGGACACACTTCAACAAATGCCCCATTGTTGAAAAACTCTCCCCCTGAAGAGTTGCTCATCGTTGTTCACAACTTCACTCGTTGTGACCAACACGATAATGAAGGACACATTCCCTTCATTCTCAAATAATGCTCACTTTGGAGCATTAACATGGTCTAATGACCCAAATGAAGGTCCCATACCCTTCATTTATCCTTAACCCTACATTCTTCCTCAATGTAGGCAAATGCCCTTCCTTGAGCATTATCCACTTAACGGAAGGTTAACCACCTTCCAAGGTTCATGAAAAATAATTTTCATACCTTTAAAGAGTCCCTCCCCCTAAAGACATGGTGGTAACTTCTGTCATTGCACCAACAATGATTTGGAATCCCTAATCCTTTAGGAAACCCAAATTTAGAAGCTTTGAGGTTCAAATATTCAAAATTTGAAACAAACCTCAACCTAAACTTCAACTTAGCCTTTCTTAACCAATCCATCCTTGTTTTCCACACGAAAACACCCTTTTTATGTATACAAATATATTTTGAGGGGTTAGGAATGGTTACCTAGACTAAAATAGGTTCAAAATGCTGAAAATAAGCTTTCCCAGCCAAAATCAGCAACTTGGATCGATTGGAGTTGGGTTCCAATCGATTGAACCTTTCTGAATCGATCCACTGATCTATTCAGACTTCCTGGATCGATCGGCTGATCGATCCAGCGAGTTTCTGCTCGCGGGAGACTTGCCTTCTGAATTGATCCACGGATCGATTCAGGCACTCCAATCGATCCATGGATCGATCGGAGCTCTGATAGTTGCTGAATTTCAAAATCAGCCAACTTCAGAAACCCCTATAAATTTCTACAAAAATCCAAAAATCATGAAATTTCGTGTAGGCATTATATAGGGCATATACTATCAAGGAAAAATAGATTTCTATGAAAATACTTCATATTTTCAAAGATTGACAGAAACTTGAAAACTTGCAAAAACTTTAGTGTTTTCTTCAAGTTTGTGTCTAACTATTCAATGATGATTACTATCAAAAGATAGCCTTCACCAAGGTTTTCCAAAAGCATTTTAAAAATATTTTCAAAACCAATATCCCACCATGTTCCTTGGGCTTAATGCACATGACTTGTACATTAGCTTTCCCAATGATGGGAAAACACATAACTATGTGTTTTGATGAACTTAAAACTCAAAAGAATGCACTAAATCAACATATTGAGTTTTGTTCATCATCCTAACATCTCACTTATATCTAATGTGCACTAAAACACATACAAGTCATCTTATAGGTCTTTGTGAGATGTGAGATTTTGGTTTTTCCCTATTCTAGGGATCATGCATATCTATCTAGGCATTTTAGAGATATTAGACATCCACCTAGGATGTCACTTGTTAATAAGTGTTGTTAAATGCCATTTGTCCTTAATTACAAGGAATTAAACTTAATGCATGATTAATGTTATGGCATACATCAAAAAGAAATAATTTTCAGAAGAAAATTTCCTATAACTATATGATGTATGTATGTCATGACATGGTATTTTTGAGTTTTTCATAATAAGTCATGAATGCACAAATAAAACATGATGTCATGGCATATAATGGGCAACCAAACATGGCAAGATTTAGCATAATTAAAATATACCTAGATTATCTATCTAAGTATCCTTAACCCTTAGCTAATCCTGAAGCATAAACATTAGATTGCCCAATTTCCTTAAGAAAATGCCAAAACCCAACTTGACATTTCTTTAATCTCTTGAATTAATTATGCCAATTAAAAATTTAAAACATTCCTTAAATATTGGCATATTTCATTTTTCCATAAGAATAATCACTTTAAAGTAAGGCTTAGATTTGCCTTAAATTCCTAAGACAATACCAAAGTCCCAATTTGGTATTTCTTAACACTTGATTTCTTGTGCCATTTAAAGTCATCTCAAATTTCTTCCTTTATAGCACATTTTACTCTTTCCAAGAGTAACAAATCATTTCATTTCATTTTCAAAGGTTAGCAAAAACCTTGAAAATGCTCCTTGAGTGTCAATTTCCTCAAAGTTGGGTTAACTACCCTTCTAATCGGAGTTGACACTCTCTAACCCATCTATGGGGTAGAGAAGATGCTCTTAGGAACCCAACACCTATTGGTGCTCCTTGGATGCTCTAGGTACTCACTAGGGATAACTTCCCTAGATGCCTTTCTAGTGACCTTATTGGGCTTCTTAGAAGTCTTGGTCACATTTCCTAGGTCAACTCTAGGGATAGCCTCCCTTGTGACCTTGTTAGTGACTTTCTTAGACTTCTTAGAAGTCTTAGTCACTTTGGTTGCAAAGATACTTCTAGGGATATCTTCCCTTGTATTTTTGGCTTGCCCACTAGACTTAGGGATTGTTCCATAACTATATGGAACCCTATGATAACTAGGCACATCCTTTTTGGCTTTGGGTTTGTATCCCAAACCTCTATGGCCATTGGATGACTTTTGTACCCCTAGACCTAGGCTATGCTCATTTTGCCCTTTTAGGATATTTTCCATCCTTTTTAGAGTCTTTTCCATTTTATCAAGCCTTGACCTCAAGACTTGATTTTCTATCACTAAGTCCTTAGTTTTTGGTTTTCCATTAAATTTATGAGCATTTTTATTTCTAGGCTTGTAGCTAAAATCCTTAGAGTTTTTGCCTAGACTTTTACCTACATTCCTAGCCCCTAGGTGTAGTGGTTTTAGCATGAAGAGCTATATGTTTTTCCTTAACGCTATCATGCTTCCTATTTTCATGGTAAATAGCATTAAAATGATATAAGTTAGAACTATCATGCTTTTTACCATAATTTAAAGGGGTAGACTCAATAAACGTTACCTTCTTCTTTACCTTGAAGGCTCCCCCTTGACTAGTGCCTCCTTGAGCCTTGACCATCTTCTTCCCCTTGGGGCATTGACTTCGGTAATGCCCTTTTTGTTGACACAATAAGCACACAATGTGCTCCTTGCTCTTCCTTGTCCCGGGTGTGGTCTCCTTGGGCTTCTCCTTGCCCTTTTGTGTCACTTGACCCTTCTTCTTGGCCAAGTTGGGACACTTGCTCTTGTAGTGCCCACTTTCCCTACACTCAAAACATATTATATGATTTTTATTTTTAATTGAAACATTTATACCTTCTTGTGTAGGGATGGCATTTTCTCCTTTTGATCCGGAGGTAGAAGCTTCCTCTTCATCCGAAGATATTCCTCCATTCGATTTTGCTTGACTTGCGGAGGTGGAAGCTTCTTCATCCTCATCTTCTCTTGACCCGGATGTGGAGGATTCTTCTTGCTCTTGCTCTGGTGTCAATGAAGATTGCTCCCCCTCAATCCTAGAGGTGGAGGCTTCACCTTCTTCTTCATCCTCTTGTACATGAAACAAGGAATATGCTCCTTCCTTGCTCTTTTGATTACACTCCTTTGAGGATGAAGCTTCTTGGACTTCCTTTTCTTCGGAAGTTGAGCATCTCTCAACTTCGGAGTCCTCCTCTTGGTCTTGCTCCAAAGAGTCACCCTCTCTGGATTCTTCTTGCACTTGTACAGTGGAGGGGATCTCTTCATGAAGCTTGGCCAATTTACTCCATAATTCCTTTGCATCTTCAAATTCTCCAATTTTGCAAAGGATGGTGCTTGGCAATAAATTTACCAAAAGCTTGGTCACTTTGTCATTGGCCTCGCACCTTTGGACTTGCTCCGAGCTCCATTTGCTTTTCTTGAGAAGCTTGCCCTTGGAGTTTGTTGGAGCCTTAAAGCCTTCCATTAGAGCAAACCATTGCTCTATCTCCATCATCAAGAAATTTTCAATTCTTGATCTCCAAGAATCGAAGCTTGTGGATGTGTATGGTGGAGACACCCTTGTATCAAATCCAAGTCCATCTTGGAATTGCATCTTGAAGTTGAGCTTCTTGAATCCTTTGACTTTGATGAATTTTCTCCAACTTCTTCACCCTCTAGCTTTGCTTGTTATTTTTGCCCCTTCCGACGGTGATTCCGGTGAAGAGCAACCTTGCTCTGATACCACTTGTTAGGACCAAAAGTGAGCTAGAGGGGGGGGGGGGGTGAATAGCTCGTCGCGTGCCCGGTGCTTGGCGTTGCTTGTTTCTTCAAGGATGCGCAGCGGAAATACAAAGAAACAAATACAAACACGCTAACACTTGGATTTTACTTGGTATCTACCTCCAAGGGAGGTGACTAATCCAAGGATCCACACAACGCACGCACCCTCCACTAATGAAACTCTCCTTTATGGTAACTACCAAGGGCGAAGAAGCCCTACAAGACTCAATACAAGAAGAAGAAAGGGTAGTAAAGAAATACAAGCTTACAAGCTTACAATGAGTGCACAAACCCTAACCCTAGTTTCTTCTTCTTGCTTTGATCCACCTCTTGACTTGGAAGAGCCTCCAAGAACCTTCAAGAACTGGCGATCTCGAGCTTGAGAAGAGCTGTGGAGGAGCTAGTGAAGATCTGAAGTGAATCTGTGAAGAGATGCCGAAGACAACGCTCGCCTGCGGCTCAAATACGACTCAACGGTCGGATTCCAATCGATTCGATTATTCCCAATCGATCGGGGAGGCTTTGGATCGATCCACGGATCGATCCAGAGCGCCTCTGTGCTCTGAAAAAACTCCTGGATCGATCCACGGATCGATCCAGCGCTTATCGCGCGAAGCAGCAGCGTCCCAATCGATCCACTGATCGATTGAGACCTCTGGATCGATCCACTGATCGATCCAGAGGCTTTCTGTTCGCTGGGAAAGATCTGGATCGATCCACTGATCGATCAAGAGCCTGGATTGATCCACTGATCGATCCAGAGCCTGGATCGATCCACTCATCGATCCAGCACTTGGTTTTTGCCCAAAACCAAGTCCCAAACCTCCCAAACCAACATCTGGTCAACCTTAACCTGTTGGTACGTCATGCCTAGCATCTAGTCACTCCCTTGACCTGCTAGGACTCCCTCACCAAGTGTCCGGTCAATCCCTTTGACCCACTTGGACTTTTCTTTCATGCCAAGTATCCGGTCACTCTCTTGACCTACTTGGACTTTCACCTAGCTTCACTCACTAGGGTTTTCAATCTGCCTACCTTCGGCCTGGCTTCACTCACCAGGACTTCCATACTGCCTAGCTTCACTCACTAGGACTTTAACCTGGCTTCACTCACCAGGATTTCCATCTTCCTAGCTTCACTCACTAGGACTTTCACCTGGCTTCACTCACCAGGGTTTCCTTCCAGTCAGGTATACCTACTTGACTCTTCTTCATTCACACTGATCAGTCACTGATCAGAATCTCCCCATATGAACAACTGCACCTGCATTGTCCATGTGTCTACATGTATTGTCAAACATCGAAACTATGACCAAGACTCAAGCTTAGTCAAACCAGTCAACCTTGACCTAAGGGATATTGCTCCAACAACTGCAAACCTTGATTCGTTATCAAAGCAATTTGAGAATATGAATACACGCCCTGTAAATGCAATTTCTGTAGCTTGTTAAGTAAGTGGAGCCTTAGAACATATAAAAGATTATTATCCTTTTGGAGCTATCAATATGTAAGTATCTCAAGTAGAACAATGTGATGCTATTGGAAACTATAATCGAAGGAAAAATAATTCTTACTCCAATACTTACAACCTAGGATGGAAACATCATCCCAACTCCTCGTATAAGAACTATCAAGAATTCGGGGCACAATCTGGACAACAGACAAATCCACAACCAAACCGATTTGAAAAGCTACTTGAGGAGATACTAGATAATCAGAATGAGATGAAGTCTAACATCAAGCACATGAATATCAGGTTAGACAACTTAGAGAAGTAGATAAATGCAAGGATGAACAACTAGGACAAATATATCAAAATTCTTGAAAATCAAGTTGCTAAAATAGCTAGTTCTTATCCCTCAAGAGTTCAAGGAAATTTCCTTGGTAAACTTGAACTAAACCCCATGGAGCATTACAAAGGAATTGAGCTAAGATGTGGACAGACCTTGGGTAGTCCCCAAGTGACCGGTACATTCAAAGATAGAATTAACATTAGTGCAGAGCCTGCTGGGTGCTACTTGAAATACCGTTCTGTTTCCCCTGTACAAAAAAAATTTGTACAAGCACAGAACTTTTCCTAGCATCCCATGTGCTCTTCAGAAGTTAAATTTGGATTGGAAATGAAACTTAACATTTTTACTCCAAGTTCGTTCTTCAAAGTTAAACTTGGATTGGAAACGAAACTTAACATTTTTATTCCAAGTTCAACCCTTGTGTTCTTCTAAAGTTAAACCATATTATAGAAGTTGATTAAATATTTATTTCAAGGATTGGCTTCCAAGTCATAGGTGAGGCACTAGGCCTTCTTGGTTATGGGATTATCCCCCACTTCCTAGACAAAGCCTTTCAAAGAAATTGAATATTTTAACTTCTCACAGTAACCTTTGGTTTAACTACATAGACCTCAATCAAAGCACAAGATCAAAACATAAATCGAAGTATAAAAATGAAAATACAAAATTGCTAGCTTCTTGTGTTGGTATTTCATGATCCATACAAAGAAAACAAAACTAGTTGAACTGTGGAATAAATAACTAGTTGTACCTTTCTTCGTAGACAAAGACCTCTTGATCTTTTGTCGTATTCCTCTCCTCTTCTTGGACGTCGTGTGGGCAACGATCTACCAAGACAAAAACACCCAAACCTTTTTTGTTTCCAAGCCGCCTACCACCAAAGGATGCAAAGAAAAGAACACCTCCTTCTTTTTCTTCTCCTCCAAACCGCCGGCCACCAAGGTGCTTCGTGTCTTCATTTTATTTTCCTCCAAGCTCCAGCCACCAAGAGAAGATGGGGTGCCAACCCTAGAGGGAAGAAAAGGGAAGAAGAAAAGAAGTGGGGCGCCAACCCTAGAGGAAAGAAAAGAAAGAATGGGGTGCCAACCTTAAGGGAAAGGAGAGTGTTTTTAGTTGTGGAGAGAAACTTATCAATTCTTAATTGAATTGTTAATTGTTGTGGCACAACCTTCTCTCCTTTTATAACCCTTTGCCCTAGATAAAAAAGGAGAAAAAGTAATAGATTTTTGTTTAGAAAAATTCTCTAGAAAAGAATTAAGATAATTCCTTTTAGAAAAATTTCTTAAGAAAGAATTAGTATAATTCTTTTTAGAAAATTTCTAAGAAAGAATCAACATAATTCTTTTTAGAAAAATCTCTAAGAAAGAATCAACATAATTCTTTTTAGAAAAATCTCTAGGAAAGAATTAACATAATTCTTTTTAGAAAAATTTCTTAAGAAAGAAATAATATAATTATTTTTAGAAAATTTCTAAGAAAGAATCAACGTAATTCTTTTTAAAAAAGAATCTCTAATTCCGTTGAGAAAAAATCTCCCCCTTTTTCTTCTTTTCTTTTTCTTTTCTTTTCTTTTCCTTTTGGTTTGGCTGGCCCCTTGCTTGGGCACCAAGCAAGGATATGACTGACCCCTTTCTTAGGTAGGAAGCAAAACCAAAATGGAAGAATGTGAGGCTTTATAGAGGCTACAACAGGGACCAAGAGGAGGAATTGGTTTTGGCCTCCTGATGGACTTGAGCTTCCTGTGTTCGATCCGAACACCCAACTCAAGTTCATCAATAATAACTCATACCACTAAAGAGTTATTATTGAACTACCGCACCAATCCCATATTACAATATGGGCTCCTTCTTATCATGAGTGTGTTAGTCTCCCTGTATTTAAGATATCGTATGTCCGTTAATTAAATAAGTTACTAACAACTCACTTAATTAACATCTAGCTCCAAAAGTAGTACCACTCAAACTTATTATCATGTCATACTAAGTTCACCTGCAGGGTTTACATGATAATCCTTATGAGCTCCTCAAGGGGGCATCATCTACTTAGATTACTAGGACAGAATTTCCTTTTATAATCAATAACACACCATATAAATAATATTATTTCCCAACTTATGGGGCCTATTGATTTAATTGAATAAATCTTACCCTTTGATAAATTAAAGAAATAAATACTAAGTATATGTGTTTATTATTATATCAAGATTAAGAGTACGCACATCCATAATAACAGAGGTTTTATTCTTTTATGTAGTCAGTATAAAAAGAAACAACCTCAAATGGTCCTACCCAATACACACATAGTGTACTAGTGTAATTTTATAGTCAACATAAACTAATACCAAATCACACTACAACCATTCCAATGGTTTGTCCCAATCCATCTTGGTTGTGAGCTACTATTTATAATTTATAAGGAACTGATAACATTATCTTCTGTGTGACACCACACACCATATTATCTACAATATAAATTAAATGGACACCTGCATTTAACTAAATGTAGACATTTGACCAATGTGATTTTCATTTCAAAATATATATTCATACAAAAAGCTAGGCTTTTAGTATACATCCTAATAGAGCCATCTTTTTCTCCTCCATTTCCAAAGCATGATGAGAAGGAAGATGAGATTACCATTGAGGTTGGAGAGCTCTCACTTGACATCAAACTTCATATAGTTCCATTCCCTCAAAGAATGCTCAGAGCACAGAAAGATGCAGAGTTTGAGAAATTCTTAAAAAAGATAAAAAAAAATTTGTATTGATATACCATTATTGGATGTGCTGCATCAAATGCCCAAATTTGTCAAATTTATGAAGGATATAATTTCAAACAAAAGAAAGAAGAATGAATTTGAGATAACAACCTTAATTAAGGAGGTTAGTGCATTGCTTCTAAATGCCTTGCCTCCTAAGCTCCAAGATCTTGGTAGTTTTTCAATATCGTACAAAATTAATGATAGTATGATTGACAAAGACTTTTATGACTTGTAAGCTAGTGTTAGTCTCATATTATTTTCCATTTGTAAGATGTTGGGTTTTAGTGATATGAAGCTAACTACTATTGCACTTCAATTACCAGACTCTACATTCAGATATCAATTGGGCATAATTGAAGATGTGAAGGTAGAAATAGGGAGTTTTATCATCCCTACAGATTTTATGGTCCTGAACATGGAAGAGGGACCAAATATCACTATAATTATTGGAAGACCTTTCCTTGCCATAACTGGAGCCAATATAAATGTGAAGAATCACATGCTATCACTAAGTTAGCAGGGAAGAACTTGTCTTCAATTTATCCCTAGTTTTACCTTATCCTTCTTTTGAAATAATTTCAAACTCCTCTCCAAGTACTTTGATGTTAATTGAAGATGGTTATAGGTTTAGAGAAGAAAAGCAAGAAAAATCTTTGTATCATTTGACAACACCTAGACATAACTATTAGTTCGGGAACACAAGATGTAGTTTTGGTAGGGAACCATCATGTATTGCTTCACCATCCTTCTAGATCACTATAATTGTAGAGTCTGGTGAGGGGGGACATATGCCCTAATGCTTATCCCAGTGTATGGACTATTCTAGCAGAAACTAAGGATCGATAGGTGCAATTGAGGGGGGGGGGGGGTAGTGAATAGCGCACGTTAAAAACTTTTCTTTTACTTGTAAAACAAATCAAAATAAGTAGCGGAAAACAAAATGAAAACAATACAGATGACAAAAGTTAGGTACATGGTCCAGAGCCTAGGTCGACTCTACTCCAAGACCTGCGATCCTTGATCGCACCATTGAGTAATCCACTAAAACTCTTCTTTTTAAAATATTCAGAAAGAAGTAGTGCGTACAATATAGAGAGTGTAAGATAGTAACAAACTACTATCTCTTAGATATTAAAATAATACAAGCATAAACAAAATGTTATACTGGCACTACATAGAAGATGAAGCTCGGTCGATACTTCTGGATGGAGCAGCTTGCTTGTGAAAGTGAAGCATAGAGTAGCAGAATGAATAGGAGCTTTGAACCACGTTGACTTGAAAATTGATTCTCACCTTGGACCTCGAGCTCTTCTTATATAAGCCTTGATTGGTCAATTGATAAACCGTTCGATCGACTAATCGTTTCGGTAAACCTAACCTCCTATCGGTTGACTGAACCTTGTTCTTTCCTTGTGTGATGAGATCCGATCTTCATGCATTTATGAGCTTTAACAGTTTAGTCGATCAATGACCATGTTCAGTTGACCGATCAGTCTTGTTTCTCTATTCGTCGAGATCCTCCATTAATGAGCTTTAACTACATTTAATGTTCGGTCGACTGATCCCTGGGTTCGGTTGTCTGATCGGTTGTCTTCCAAATTTGCTTCTGATCGATCTGATCTGTGCCATATTAAATAGGTTCAGTCGACCAATTTTCTTATTCGATCGACCGATCAGGCTTTGATCAGACTCTGCTTCGCTCTACTCTAGTCTGACTTCTTGTCTGAGTCAAACTAGTTCAGTTGACCGATCCTTGGGTTTGGTCGAATGATCAGGCCTATTCCTACAAAACAGAGTTAAATATAATATGCCCCTGCAAAATAAATGTTAGCACAATATAGTATAATGCATGGGTAGTAATTGACAGTAACACTGTCTTGATTTCAACTTGGAAACCATCTCGATTTCTTCAATTGGATCAGCGACCTAGGGTTTTCTCTTTCCCAGAACACGACCTCACTATCACTCCTCTACAGTTTACTTACCTCAACCTACTTTCCAAACATTTATCCTCTAGACATGTTTGAAATTTACCTCTTAGCATCGGATCAGCTTACCAGGACTTTCCCTCGATCTATGGTCCTCCAGACTTATCGAGCTTCCCTGCCATGTGTCGGGTTCTCTCGACCCACCTGGACTTCCTGCCTGGCTTCCATGATTTGAAAGACTTCCTTGATTGAGTAAACATCTTGTACATTAGTTAACTTGTTAGATCATGACATGACTTAACTTGAACCTTTGACAATATCAAAACTTAGGTTCAATTTTGGTGCACTCTGCACCAACAATCTCCTCCTATTTAATGTTTGGCAACCAAGGTTCACAGTTAAGTTAATAACATATGTAAAAATAAGTAAACAAATAATTTTTTTTACTTAACCATCCTCCTGAGTTTAATAACTCCCCTGAATTCACTATCTCCCTTTTGACACACATCAAAAATAGGAAAAACTAGTTTGAACCAATGAAGATGTTAAAAATATGGTTTTGAAAATAAGGATTGGTTAAAACATTTAAGCAAGATTCCAAGATATATACATTTAAAAAGTAGACTTTTGAAAACATATCTAAATATACATTATGAAGATAAATTTTGAAAAGAAGTTTGAAAATTTTGAAAGTAAAATAAAAATTTAAAAGTAAGTTTGAACATTTGTTAAAGTTAAATTTTTAAAAATTCATTTAGATAAATAATTTTGAAAAAAATTAAAAAATAATTTTGAATTTTTTTTAAGTTCTATATTTTAAAAATAATTTTGAAAATTTGATAAAGAGAAATTTGAAAATGATTTTGAAGAAATTTAGTAAAGATAAAAGTTGAATGGTTAGGTTGATTGCATATATATTGTCCCTTCTAAACCATTTAAGTCTTATGTTAGGATTGTTTGTATGCTTGATCAAGCATTCAGAGGATAATAACATAAACTTATAACTAGAATCACACAATAGACTAATGTTGAGTAAGTTAAATTTAAAATCATTAATAAGTAATACATTTTTAATAAAAAAATCAAATTTGTAACACCCGTAAATTTTCTTTCTTCCAAAAAAGAGCAAAGAGGAATAAAAGAAGAGAAAAAAATATATTTATTCATAAATGGTCGGGGCTAGGATTCGAACTCGAGACCTCTTAGTTGATATTCGTTTAAGTAGCCATTAGGTGGCGGTAAAGCATCACATGAGCAATATGAAACAATTTATTATATGTAGATTATATGTGAAGAGATGCTTCAATTTCCACTTAGTATAAAAGGGGATGGATGAGATCAAAACCTAAATTTCATCTTTCTCTTCTCCTCTAGCCGAAACTTCTTCTTCCTTCTTTCAAGTTTTGGCCAAGAATCCTAGGGCTCCAAGTCTTAAAGCTTTTCAAGGAGGGAATCTAAGGGGAGAGTTCCTCCCAAGGAGGTTGTACGTGTGGGCAAAGTTTTGGGGAATTAAGGCGTTCAAGAGGGAGGTTGTGTTCCCTACACCTTATCATAGTAAGACCTAGCGTGAGGATGTAATTACTACTCACCTGTAGTATAAGTTGTTCGATGATGCATCTTGTGTTATTGTTTTATTCATGTAAAGAAGATATCATGTTTTTACGCACGTAAGGAAGATGTTATGTTTATTCATGTTAAAGAAGATGAACATTATGATATGTATGATGCCCTCTAAAGTTTTTGGGACTAAGAGCATTTTTAGTGTGTCTTGAGTTGCTTCCTATTTAGTTTTGGGGCTAAGAAACGTATTCAAGTGCCCTAAAGTGCTTCCCTATAAGTGTAAGGTGATTAAGAACACATAAGGTGTTTGGTTAAATGGAAAGCAAGTCCAAGTACAAGAAATTAATAGTTAAAAGAAAGTATTTTACTTTAGAAAGGCATGTACTGGACACAAGGTCCATGGGTGGGCTCCTAGATCGCCCCTAGGCTCCTAGACTGTCTAGTAGTACCTTGATAGGTTCAGTATTAGCTATCTTGGATATTATTAAGGATGCGCGCAAAGTGGTACAATGGCGGGCCGAAAGCTAGATGATTATTATTTTCACTAATTATGTAATGTAGAGTTTTCAAACTTCATGGTTTGTCTTAGTGGAAGTTTCCTAAGTGGGGAATTTGAGTTATATTGTGTAGCATTGATGAACTCTATGATATGCCAAGAATCCTATGTTTCTTACATTACTAGCATGGTTTTTAAGTTGATGGTTTGCACGATAAACTGGTTTAAAAATACATGTCATGTACATATTTCCGAAATATGGTTTTAGTGTGAGTTACTGTCAAGTGCATGTTTGTGTTTTCCCTACGTAGTTTTTAAAGCATGCTTACATTGTGGCATTTTCCTCAAGTAGTTTTAAAAAGCATGTCCTCTTTTAATGTATCATTTTGTGAGTAGATGGTATTTACTAAGCATCCGCTTATAGATTTGCATTTCCTTATACTGCAGATAAAGGAAAAGGAAAGCTTGAGTAGGAGGAGGTAACAGGAGCAGTGTTTATGTGTGTGTGTGATGAAACAATGGAAGGAGATCGGAGAAGTTCTTATTATGGGGAACATGTTAGAACTTGAGTATTTTCTTCTCTCCGCTTTACATAAAATACTATCACTAGTTGTTTAGGATGAATTTATCAGGTTGGTAGGATTTAGTATAGCAAGGATAAGTGGAAAAGGGGAGAACAAGCTCTTTGGTAGGGCAAGGGGTGACCCTCCGCACGACCCGTGGCATGGCCATGCGGGTTCACACTGTTGGTTGCTACTCGGAATACTGTTCTAGTTCCCCTGTACAAAATTTTTTACAAGCATAGAACTATCCTAGCTACCCATGTGCTCTACTGAAGTTAAATTTGGATCACAAACGATGCTTAACATTATTAATCTGAATTGTCCTTCAGAAGTTAAACTTGGATTGGAAACGATAGTTAACATTTTTACTCCAAGTTTAACTGATGTGATCTTCCTAAGTTAAACCATATTACAGAAGTTAATCAAATATCTATTTCAAAGATCGGCTTCCAGGTTAAACATGGCGAGGCATTAGGACTTCTTGGGTATGGGATCATCCACCACTTCCTAGACAATACCTCACAAAGAAATCGGATATTTAACTTCTTACAGTAAACTGGATTTAACTATAGACACCTCAATAGAAGCACATTATCGAAACATGAAATCGAAAAATAAAATCGATAACAAAAATGATAACTTAAAATTGATAGCCTCTTGTGTTTGGTTTTTCAAGATCTATATAAAGAACATGAACTAGTTATGATGCGGAAACAAATAACTAGTTATACCTTTCTTTGTAGCTTAAAGACCTCTTGATCTTCTGTTGTATTCCTCTCATCCTCTTGGACGTCGTGTGGGCGACGATCTACCAAGATGGAATCCACTTGAACCACTTCTTCTCCTCCAAAACTCTCGAGCCACCAAGGGATGCTAAAATAGGAAATTTTCTTGCTCTTCTTCTCCTCCTAGTAACCGGCCACTTATGTGGTCCTTCTCCTTTCCTTCTTCTTCTCCAAGCTCCGGCCACTATGAGTAGATCAGGTGCTGGCCCTAGAGAGAAGAAAGGGAGGATGAAGAAAGGGTGCTGCCGGCCACAAGGGAAAGAAACCAAGGAGTAAGATGAGAAGCAAGGGCCGGCCACACCAAGGAAAAGAGAGGAACTAAGAGAGATCAATTCACCTACCATAAGACACCATCTACCTCTCTTTTATAATCCTTGGTCACGACAAAAAAGGAAAGTTTTAAACATAATTAAAAATTCCTTATTTGTGGTCTCCCATTTAAAAAAGGAAATTTTAACAACAAGTAAAATCTCTCTTTTCTAAATTTCCTATTATACATGGCAATAAAGGAAAGTTTTAAAATTAATCTCTCTCTTTTAAAACATGTAGACAACTACAAAAAAAAGCAAAGATTAATTAAAACTTCTCCTTTTTAAATCATGGTTATAAAAAGAGAAAGTTTTATCAAAAATTAAAATCTCTCTTTTAAAAATTATATATAACTATAAATAAGGAAAGATTTTAGCAAAATTAAAATATCTTTTTAATCCTTTGTAGATAGCTATAAAAGGAAAGATTTTAAAATTTTAAAAATCTTTTTTTAAAACCATGAGAATGGCTATAAAAGGAAATTAAAATCTTTCTTTTAACCATAAAAGGAAATATTTTAACAAAATAAAATTTCTCTTTTAACCATTGTAGATAACTACAAATAAGAAAAGATTCTAACGAAATTTTATTTTAAACAAAAATTCCTTTTCGCTTTACCTATGGCCGACCCCATGCTTGGTCACCAAGCATGGCTTGGCTGGCCACTACATGAGCTCCAAAATAATGCTTGGTCGACCCCCTTGCTCTAAGCAAGGATGTGTCCGGCCCATTACTTGGGAAGGAAGTAGACTTTGTGGATACAAGGATTTATAGCGGCTACAACAGGGACCGAGAGGAGACATTGGTTTTGGTGTCCCGATGAGCTTGAGCTTCCTGTGTTCGCCCTGAACACCCAACTCAAGTTCATCAATAATAACTCATACCACTAAAGAGTTATTATTGAACTACCGCACCAATCCTAAATTACATTATGGGCTCCTTCTTATTATAAGTGCATTAATCTCCCTATGTTTAAGATATTGAATGCCCACTAATTAAATGAGTTACTAATAACTCACTTAATTAATATCTAGATCCAAGAGTAGTACCACTCAACTTTATTTTCATGTCGGACTAAGTCCATCTGCAAGGTTTACATGACAATCCTTATGAGCTCCTCAAGGGGACATCATCAACCTAGATTACTAGGACACAGTTTCATTCTATAATCAACAACACACCATATAAATAATATCATTTCCCAACTTATCGGGCCTATTGATTTAACGAACTAAATCGCACCCTTTGATAAAATAAAGAAATAAATATTAAGTATATGTGATTGTTATTATATCAATATCATGATTAAGAGTACATCCTTCTATAATAACAGAGGTTTTGTTCTTTTATGTAGTTAGTATAAAAAGAAACTACCTCAAATGGTCCTACTCAATACACTTATAGTGTACTAGTGTAATTTTATAGTCAAGATAATCTAATACCAAATTACACTACAACCACTCCAATGGTTTGTCCCATTTCATCTTGGTTGTGAGCTACTATTTATAATTTATAAGGAACTGATAATATGATCTTCTGTGTGTCACCTCACACCATGTTATCTACAATATAAATTAAATGGACAACTACACTTAGCATAAATATAGATATTTGATCAATGTGATTCTTATAAATGTTTATACAAAAGCTAGGCTTTTAGTATACAGCCTAACACACACGACCTTCCACTGCCTGCTCTCGGCCAAGGTGACACGACTGTGTGGAAGCACATGGCCGTGCACTTCCTCCTCTTAGCCAAGGTGACACGGCTATGTGGAATCACACGGTCGTGCACCTCTTCCTCTCGACCACAGCTACATGGTCGTGTGCTTCCACATGGCCATGTCTCTCTTCCTCTCGGCCGAAGTGACACGGCCATGTGGGTTCACACAACTGTGCCCCTCCTCTCCTCTGCCAAGTGTCACGGTCGTGCGACCCTCACACGGTCGTGTCTTATGCCAACCGGGACTACACTACCTATTAGGGCCACACGTCCCAAACCTGTTAAAAGCTTTAGACTCCCTTTAGGCTCTGCTTGGCTCTAAGTCATGTCCCACCAGTCGTAATAAGTTAGAATAGATCTATGGACTAAACAGGATATAATAGGTAAGGATGTCGAAATTTAGATATACAGAAAAGGGTAACGTCTGTCCTGTAAGTTAAGGTTATAAGTAAGGGTGGGTCTTACAGTTTGGTATCAGAGCAAGTTCCATCCTTCCATCACACACCTCAAGCATTGTTCC
This sequence comes from Zingiber officinale, assembly GCF_018446385.1. Lineage (NCBI taxonomy): Eukaryota > Viridiplantae > Streptophyta > Magnoliopsida > Zingiberales > Zingiberaceae > Zingiber > Zingiber officinale. The sequence goes on along the minus strand of NC_055995.1, from coordinate 58,702,873 downwards.
TGTGGCTTCCAAGCAAGAAAGTATCGTTTTCATAACTTTTATGCATCTAGTTTCCGTTATGATTAGTAAGAAATGCTTGTTAGGATTTTGCATGCTTATACATGAAAGTGCTAAAAATAGCAAGTAAGAATGATGATGGGCGGCTACATTGTCTCACTGGTGGGTTTGTAAATATGTAGATGGCCAGAGGATGACCTGCTAGATAGCCAAGAGTTAATGAACCTCAACCAGAGACGAATGAGTTTGCACCACCGCCCAACCTTTTGGAACTAGTAACTCAGCTGCAGAGACAAGTGCCAGAGCAACAGCAGGTTATTGCCACCCTGACTACTAATCAGTAAGTTTCTCCGGTAGTCCCACAGGAAGCCAATGTGGTGGCACCTATTACGGCAGAAGTTCAATTAGTTACACCTGTAGCCCTAGCAAAGGTAGTGAGGCAAGAAGCGTACCTCATCCAGTGGCAGAAACTGAAACTAGAGAATTTCTTTGGCACCAATGAACCATGGGATGCCCAGGTATAGTTCAAAACCCTGGAGAGCATAATGCAGCTACTGACTGACCGGAAGTAGAAAATGTTAGAGTGTATACTAAAAGCCTAGCTTTTGTAAACATTTATTTTTGAAATAAAAGAATCACCTTGGTCAAATGTGTATATTTATTTGTTGAATATAGTTGTTCGATTAATTTATAAAGTAGATAACATGGTGTGTGGTATCACACACAGAAGATCATGTTATCAGCTCTTTATAAATTATAAACAGTTGCTCACGACTAAGATGGAAAGGAACAAACCATTAGTATAGTCGTAGTGTAATTAGGTATTAGTTTATCTTGACTAATAAATTACACTAGTACACTCTAAGTGTATTGAGTAGAACCATTTTAGATAAGTTCTTTTTATACTTACTTAAATAACTAAACCTTAGTTATTATGGAAGTGTGTACTCCTAATCCTAATATAATAACAAGCATATATATTTAGTATCTATTTCTTTAACTTATCAAAGGGTGAGATTTAGCTTGATAAATCAATAGGCCCGATAAGTTGGGAAATGATATTACTTATAGTGTGTGTTGTTGATTATAGAAGGAAATTGTGCCCTAGTAATCTAGGTTGAGAATGTCCCCAAGAGGAGCTCATAAGGATTGTCATGTTAAACCCTGCAGGTGGACTTAGTCCGACATGACAATGAAATTGAGTGGTATTACTCTTGGAGCTAGATATTAATTAAGTGAGTTGTCAGTAACTTACTTAATTAGTGGACATTCGTTATCTTAAACACAGGGAGACTAATACACTCATGATAAGGTAGTGTTCCTGAATGTTATACTTGACTAGGAATGATTAAGAGTAGTGTTCCCTATATCATCTCACTATCGATTCAACCAATCAATTGATATAGGTAAGAACCTTCTACTCAAGGACGCTATTATACTTAGTTATTTGGCACCAATACAAGTAAACATAATAACCATAAAAAAATGCCTTTATATACATAAGAAATATGATATAATGAGTCCATACAACAATCATCAAATGATTGGCTCTAGGGCTCTAACTAACAATCTCCCACTAGCACTAGTGCCAATAAGTGTAGGAGGCTCTAAGGCCTAATGACCTAGTGTGACCATCATGCTTTCTCTGTGCTAAAGCCTTGGTCAAGGGATCTACGATGTTAGCCTCAGTGGGTACTCTGCAAATCTTCACATCTCCTCAATCGATGATCTCTCAAAGGAGATGGAAGCGCCGTAGTATGTGTTTGGTCCACTGGTGTTAGCGAGGTTTCTTAGCCTGTGAAATTGCTCCATTGTTGTCACAATAGAGCTCTATGGGATCAGCTATGCTAGGAACCACCCCAAGTTCAGTAATGAACTTGCGGATCCAAACTGCCTCCTTTGCTGCTTCTGATGCAGCAATATACTCGGCTTCTATTGTAGAATCAGAGACTGTGTCCTGCTTCGAACTCTTCCAGCTCACAGCACCACCATTTATGCAAAACACGAACCCAGACTGCGATCGATAATCATCCTGGTCAATTTGGAAGCTAGTATCATTGTAACCATTTATAGTTAGCTCGTCATCACCTCCATATATCAAGAAATATTCTTTAGTCCTTCTCAAGTACTTAAGACTATTCTTGACCGTTATCCAGTGACTTTCACCTGGATCTGACTGGTATCTGCTCGTCATGCTCAAAACATACGAGACATCAGGACGAGTACATAGCATGGCGTACATGATAGATCTTATGGCTGAAGCATAAGGGATCTGATCCATGCGGTCTCACTCCTCTCTAGAAGAGGGACCTTGAGACTTCGAAAGACTCACACCATGTGACATCGGCAGAAATCCCTTCTTGGAGTTCTGCATAGAAAACCTGTTGGTTTTTTTGGGTCGCGAAAATCGCTTTTTCGCGTCGTGGAAACCCCGAAACCCCCGCCACCAGATCCGTGCGAAGATAAAACTTTCGAAAAACTTACGAGTACGAGTTTCTAAACCTCGATCTACAGTAGATCTACAAAGAATAAAAGTTATACCCTTGATGCGAAGCCCTTCGCAATCCCGCTCGTCCTCGGTTCTTCGGATCTCGAAAGTGTCAAAGTAGACACTTCTCTATGTGTATCCACACAAGCAAAAGATGGAGAAAAATCTCTAAGAATGTGCTAGCAACCTTAGAGATTAGTAATGGAGGAGAGGGAGAGCAAGAAGAAAGCTAGAGAGGAAGAAGATGGGAGTCACCACAAAAAAAAAAAAATGAAACTCACCATATGAAATCAAAGTGGACGGCCACTTTAGTGGAGGTTGTAACCTCCATGGGATACCAAGAGTCACAACTCTTGGTAACTCCCATGAGGTGGCATCTCACTTAAGTAACCATGATGATGTGGAGCATCATCATGGGCCCACTCAATGCCAACTCACCAATGAGGTGGCATAAAGTTAAGTCAAACTTGACTCTTCATCTTCCTCTCAAGTCAAGTCAAACTTGACCACTTCTCTCCCATGGTTGATCAAATCTAACCATTGGTTCAAATCAATTTTAATTTAATGAATCTCTATTCATTGAATTAAATTGATTCAATGAGTCTAAGTCCAAAGTAGACTCACTTAACACATGAACCAAATTGAGTCCAACTCAATTAGCATAATTTGGATTACTCTTAATCCAATTTGGTTCATCACATGAACCTAATCTTTTAGGTTTATCAAATGAACTTAATCTCCATCTAATTGCCCTTTGTGTGTGACCCTATAGGTTCTTATAACGTTGGCAATGCTCCTAAACCCATTTAGAAGCATAAGTAATGAGCGGTATCTAGCAACACATCATTACTACCCAAGTTATAAGAATGTTGAGATCCAACATCACCTTGTGACTACTAATTGTGACTCCTCACAATATATGACAAGTGTCCTTCTATCCAAGACATCCAGATTGATCAATGTGAGGCATAGACCGTGTCATCCTCTAATCAATCTAAATCTTGAACTCCAAGTAGACTCACTAAATCAAATGAGCTCAATATCTCATATCGACTCATTTGGGCATGGCCATGCACTTTGTGGTCTCACTCTATCAAGAATATCGATGTCACTCCCGTCATATAGGAGGGATAGATCCCATCTACATCACTCATATCCCATTGCATAATTCGTTACATATCCAGTAATCGCCTTTATAATCCACCCAGTTACGGGTGATGTTTGACGAAACCAAAGTACATAACTCCTTATGTAGGGATCATTGGTGACTTCAGGTCTAAGGACTAGTAGTCATATTAATAGCCACATGAGAAAGTATATGACACTGATATAACGATCCATGATACTTTCTCATGGCGGGTCATTCAGTATACATTCTCTAATGCATACCCATGTGTCAACTTGATATCTCTATATCCATGACTTGTGAGATAAAGTCATCGAGTTGACCTACATGCTAGTCTTATTGCATTAACATTGTACCTAAATGTTAATACTCGACTAGGAATGATTAAGAGTAGTGTTCGCTATATCATCTCACTATCGGTTCAACTAACCGATTGATATAGATGAGAACTTTCAACTCAAGGACGCTATTATACTTAGTTTATTTGGCACCAATACAAGTAAGTATAATAACCAAAACACATGCCTTTATTTATATAAGAATATGATACAATAAGTCCATAATACAATCATCAAATGATTGGCTCTAGGGCTCTAACTAACAATCTCCCACTAGCACTAGTGTCAATCAGTGTAGGCTCTAAGCCCCAATGACCAAGTGTGGCCATCATGCTTCCTCTGTGCCAAAGCCTTGGTCAAGGGATCTGCGATGTTAGCCTCTGTAGGTTCTCTGCATATCTTCGCATCTCCTCTCTCGATAATCTCTCGAATGAGATGGAAGCGCCGTAGTATGTGTTTGGTCCGCTGGTGTTAGCGAGGTTCCTTCGCCTGTGTTATAGCTCCATTGTTGTCACAATAGAGCTCAATAGGGTCAGCGATTCTGGGAACCACCCCAAGTTCAGTGATGAACTTACGGATCCAAACTGCCTCCTTTGCTGCATCTGATGCAGCAATGTACTCGGCCTCTGTCGTAGAATCAACTACTGTGTCCTGCTTCGAACTCTTCCAGCTCACAGCACCACCATTAATGCAAAATACGAACCCTGACTGCAATCGATAATCATCCTGGTCGGTCTGGAAGCTAGAATCACTGTAACCCTTTACAGCTAGCTCATCATTGCCTCCATATATCAAGAAATATTCTTTAGTCCTTCTTAAGTACTTAAGAATATTCTTGACCGCTATCCAGTGACTTTCACCTGGATCTAACTGGTATCTGCTCGTCATGCTCAAAGCATACGAGACATCAGGTCGAGTACATAGCATTGCTTACATGATCGATCGTATGGCTGAGGCATAAGGGATCTGATCCATGCGGTCTCTCTCCTCTCTAGAAGAGGGACCTTGAGTCTTCGAAAGACTCACGCCATGTGACATCGGCAGAAATCCCTTCTTGGAGTTCTGCATGGCAAACCGAAGGAGTACCTTGTCAATATATGTACTCTGACTTAGGCTAAGCAATCTCTTAGATCTATCTCTATAGATCTGTATCCCTAGAATTCGGGATGCCTCACCTAAGTCCTTCCCAAGGTCTTGACACACTGAAGCATAGGGATGTCCTTCCCAATGAGTAGTATGTCATCCACATACAATATGAGGAAGATAACTATATCCCCTACAATCTTCTTGTAGACACAACGTGTTGGTGCGGGTAGCACTAACGGTCTAACCAAGGTTTTGATGAATGACAAATGGGTTAAGTTAGTTGTGTTGTTGTCTGACACTTTTATCAAGTGTGCAGGAAAAGTCCAGCTAGGTCGACGGGCTGACCGGATAGCTGGCGAGAAGTCCAAGCGGGTCGACGGGCTGACCGGATGCTTAGCGAGAAGTCCAGCTAGGTCGACGGGCTGACCGGATAGCTGGCGAGAAGTCCAAGCGGGTCGACGGGCTGACCGGACGCTTGGCAAGAAGTCCAGACGGGTCGACGGGCTGACCGGACGTCTGGCAGGTAAGTGAGGTAAGTCACTGGAGGGGAGTGACTGCGAGGACGCGTTCCCGGGAAGGGAACATTAGGGGTCGATCCGGCTTAGATCCATTTCGGATATCTAAGTCGAGATCGTGACTAGATTCCGGTCTCGGAAAGACGGAATCTAAGTCATACTCTGGATGCTAATTTATAAACTGTGCATAAAAATGTGCTAACAAACTGTGCTGCAGGGTTTATTTGCCTCGGACTAACACTGTTTTGCAGGTAGGAAACAGTGGGGGTCCGGGCGCCCGGAATGGCTCCGGGCGCCAGGAAAGTCCGGGCGCCCGGAAGGGATCCGGGCGCCCGGAGGTAAATTTTATCCCCAGGACGACGTTGACACTTGGAGCATGCTGGTTGGGAGTGCTACGTCACATTCCAGGCGCCCGGAGGGGATCCAGGCGCCCGGAGCAGCATATAAAAGAAGCCCCAGGCATGAGCTTCAAAACACAAGTCTTCTGAGAACTCTGAGTCCAATCACTCTGCTGCTCTGCGCTCCAACGACGTTGACAAAGCTCCGACGACTCACTCCGGCTCTCCTTTTTAATTCATTGTTTGTCGGTTAGCTTTGATTTCTTTCTTTTCATTAGCAATATTTGTACGTAAATTGTAATTATCCGAATTGCTAGTGAATTGCCCAACGAAAGTACTCAAGGAGTACGGGCCTTCGAGTAGGAGTCGTCACAGGCTCCGAACGAAGTAAAAATCAACAGTGTTCATCTCTTTACTTCTTTACTTTTTCCGCTGCGTTTTAACTCGAGATTTTCGAATCGATATTCACCCCCCCCTCTATCGAATCTAACGGTCTTACAAGTGGTATCAGAGCAGGTACCGCTCTGATTTGGTGCAACCACCAATCAGACAGGGGGTGAAATCATTTCTTTTAACAATTCCAAACTGATATTATTATCTTTTTTGGAAGTTTTTTTTTTCATTGCATTTAAAATCAAAATTGGTACAACACCAACTTAGAGTTTCTATTTCTCCCGCACTGCTAATCCAAGACGAAGTCTTGGGATTTTTTTTCCAGTTAATTTAGTGTGTGCAGGATAAGATGTCTCAACAAGAAGGCTTCAGCACAGTACGTCCTCCCCTATTCAACGGGGATGACTTTTCGTACTGGAAGAGGAGAATGGAGGTCTACATGAAGACAGACTACGACCAATGGATGAGTGTCACAAAGGCTTACAAAATTCTAGTAGACAACTCCGGGAAAATAGTAGACCCTGAAGAATGGACAAATGATATAAAGAAAAAGGCATCAATTGAAAACAAAGCCATCAATACTCTACACTGCGGACTAACACGAGAAGAACTGAACCGGGTCGGACCACATGAAAACGCTAAGGAGCTTTGGGATAAACTGATCGAGCTGCACGAAGGAACAAGCGACGCAAAGGTAACAAAAAGAGATTTGCTGTTAAATAAAATTTTTAATATAAAAATGCAGGAAGGAGAAACGGCAAGTCAGCTCCACGCGAGGGTCAAAGATATCCTCAACGGTCTCCACGCGATAGGCCACCAAATGGAGAACCGAGACTTAATCAGGTACGCGTTAAATGCTTTTCCGTGAAACAATTTGTGGGCATCAATCGTAGATGCCTACAAAATTTCAAAAAATTTATCTAAATTAAAATTTGATGAACTCTTCTGTGAATTAGAACTTCATGAGCAAACTAACGCCGGGGTCGAGAAAGGTGTAGCTTTATTTGCAGGTTCCTCTAAAGAAAAGAAGAACAAACCCGAATCTGAAGAAGATTCCGATCAAGACTCTGAAGACGAAGAACACCTGGTGAACCTGGTAAGGAAAATGTTCACCAGGAAAAAGAGAAGCTTCAGCAAACAGGATCTTCAGAAGATCAGTTCGCCAGCCGACTCAAGAAATATCACATGTTTCGGATGTAACAAAAAGGGGCACTACAAGAACGAATGCCCAAGATTGAAACTTGACAAACCAAAGTCAACGAAGAAGAAAGCCCTCAAAGCAACATGGGACGATTCCTCCTCGGACGAATCGGAAGGAGAAAGGCAAAAGCACCAAAGTCACCTCGCGCTGATGGCTCGCGAAGCTGAAACGGAAGATGAATCAGAGGAATCGGAAGACGGGTCCGAACCCGAATCGAGCCACGAGTCCGCACTCGTTTCCGAAGGTTCCGAAGAGGTATACCTAAACTTAAACTGTAAATTCTTTAGAATTATCTCGTGTTTAAATAAAAAAGTAGTTAAATTGGAAAATGAAAATAAATCGCTTCTTGAGGAAAATCAAAACCTCAAGGAACAATTAAAAAATTCGAATCCAACTCAAGATCGAACACTTGAGGAGGAGAATTTATCATTAAAAAATGAAATTAATAAGTTAAAAGAATTGTTGGAAAAATTCACAACAAGATCTAAAAATTTAGATTTAATTCTAAATAACCAAAAGGCATGCTATAATAAAACCGGACTTGGATATAAGTCAAACTCAAACAAAACCTTTAAATCATTATTAACCCAACACAAAGCAACTAAACAAGCTTGGGTCCCGAAAGCGTGCTTAACCACGCAAGTAGGACTTAATCAATTCTATATACCTAAAGATAAAATACATTATATAAACTTGAATAAATCAGATCAAAAACTAAAATATAAATTTAACTTAAAATCAAAATTCAAAACTCAACAAAATTTAGATTATCACCAAGTTGATTATAACTATAAAAAGAATCGACACAAACCCAAAATCTAAATTAATGGCCAATAATTCAGGGGGAGGCTCCAGAATAGCTAGCACCTCCAAAACTAACATACCCGACAGGGTAACCCAAAACAAACTAACCCGACAGGGTAATTAGGATTAGTTAAAAAGAGACCAAGTTTAACTTGACTCATGGTACTGGTGAAGTTTTTGGATGATAGTACGTTAGGGAAGCTTGGGCATCGCATGTCTAGAAAGATATGGCTTCGATCTGGTGTATTTGGCCAAGTGGAACTGACCGAAGCTACCCTTAAACGAATCCTAACCAGTTAGACCAAGATTTAGTACTAAGTTCCGTGGATAGGACTATTCGGAAAACTTCGAAAGGTTGGTTACTTCTAATGATGTCCATGAGACTCACCAAGCTTAGAAGTTTATCCGAAGAATGCCAATTTGTGGAAACCAAAGCTAAGTCTGAATCTAACACTAGTTAAACCAAAACTCTATAATCAAACCAATTTCATCTCACAAAACCATAGGTTTCCCTGATTGATAATATAGATCGGCTGAGATGAATAAGACTTAAAAATTATCAAAATTTAATTTTAAAACTTAAATTAATTTCAAAATTTTAAAATTAAGATAGTTACTTAATGTTTGATTAAAAATTAATAAACTAAGACTAACATAAAAATCCTACTTGTTGTAGGAAACCAAGTGGATTTTGGACAGTGGTTGCTCCAAACATATGACTGGAGATCACACCAAGTTCACTCAATTAACCTACAAAAGCCTAGGAACAGTTGCCTTTGGAAACAACGGTAAACTCAAGGTAATTGGTATAGGTAATATTGAATTAAAAATAGATTTCATAATTACAAATGTTCTACTTGTTGAAAATTTTAAATACAATCTTCTGAGCATAAGTCAATTATGTGACACTAGGTATAAGGTAAAATTTCTATCCACAGAATGTTTGATCAAACATCTAGATAATCCAACTATAAGCCTAAAAGGCTTTAGAAAAGACAATATCTATGCCATTAACTTAACCACTTCTTCAGTCAAGTGTTATTTAACACAAAAAGAAGAAACCTGGCTATGGCATCGAAGAATGTCACACACACATTTCAGAAACATAAGTAAATTAAATGGTCTAGTTAGAGGCTTACCAAAATTACCTAACTTAGATTTAACAATATGTAATGCTTGTCAACAAGGCAAACAAACAAAATCTACCCACAAACCAATTAATGAATCCCAAACCAACTCAGTCCTAGAACTTTTGCACTTAGACCTATTTGACTCCCATGGAGTTAAATCAATAAATGGAAGTCTATACTGTTTAGTTATAATAGATGACTATTCTAGGTTCACTTGGGTCAAATTCTTAAAAAATAAAGATGAAACCTTTGAAATTTTTTCAAATTTCTGCAAACAAATTGAAAATGAAAAAGGCATAAAAATTAAAAGAATCAGAAGTGATAATGGAGGAGAATTTAAAAATCATAATTTTGATAAACTTTGCCTTGAAAATGGCTACCATCATGAATTTTCTTGCCCTAAGACTCCCCAACAAAATGGAATTGTAGAAAGGAAAAATAGAACTTTACTTGAAGCATCTAGAACTATGCTAAATGAATACAACTTACCTAAATATTTTTGGGCAGAAGCTGTTAGTACAGCCTGCTATGTACAAAACCGAACAACACTAAACAAAAACCACAATAAAACATTTTTTGAAATATTTTACAACAAACAACCTAATGTAAAACACTTTAAGGTATTTGGTTGCCCAGCCTTTATCCTAAATACTAGAGAACACTTAGGCAAATTCACTTCCAAAATAGAAAATGGAATTTTTCTAGGGTACTCTCTGAATAGCAGAGGCTACAGAATTTATAATAAAGTTACCTTAAGAATTGAGGAAACCACCAATGTAAAATTCAAAGAATCCAATCAAAACTAAGAACAAACCCAACCTCTACCAGTTGACCCTGTTCACGAACATATCAATTCTGAAGGAACAAACCAAACCCAAAATTATGAAGAAGAAGAACAACTACAAGAAAGTCAACCTTCTAGAACCATAAGAGTCAACCCAAACCATCCTACTGATCAAATAATTGGTGACCCAGACCTTAGGGTCCAAACCAGGTCATCTTTCAGAAACCTAAGTCAAATCTCATTAATCTCAAATATTGAACCCAAAACTGTAGCTGAATCCCTACTTGACCCAGACTGGGTCATAGCTATGCAAGAAGAATTAGCTCAATTTGAGCGCAATGAAGTTTGGGACCTAGTACCTCCACCTAACGATAAGAAAATAATAGAAACCAAATGGGTATTTAGAAACAAGTTAAGTGAAACTGGAGAAATTACTAGAAACAAGGCCAGGTTAGTTGCCAAAGGGTTCAGTCAAGTTGAAGGACTTGACTATGATGAAACTTATGCCCCGGTAGCTAGACTAGAGTCCATTAGAATGTTACTAAGCTATGCAGCCCATAAAGGATTCAAACTATACCAAATGGATGTCAAGTCTGCCTTTCTTAATGGATTAATAAAAGAAGAAGTTTATGTAGGTCAGCCACCTGGTTTTGAAAGCCTAGAACACCCTGATTATGTCTACAAATTAAAAAAGGCATTATATGGACTTAAACAGGCACCTAGGGCATGGTATGAAAGACTAACCTCTTACTTAATCTTTAAAGGGTTCAACCAAGGTCAAGTTGACCCAACACTATTTGTGAAATCAATAAAAGAAGATATTTTTATAGCTCAAATTTATGTAGATGATATCATCTTTGGTTCAACAAACTCAGAGTTTTTAAATGAATTTACAAACCTAATGGAACACGAATTCGAAATGAGTCTGGTAGGAAAATTAACTTATTTTCTAGGATTACAAGTCAAACAAACAAATGAAGGAAATTATATCTATCAACAAAAATATACTAAGGAGTTACTTAGAAAATTTGGAATGGAAAATACTAAAGAAATAAAAACACCTATGGCTGTAAACACAATCCTAGATGATGATCCTAATGGGAAATCTGTAGACTTAAAACATTATCGGAGCGCAATAGGTAGTCAACTTTACTTAACTGCAAGCCGACCTGACATTTTATTTGCAGTTAGTATGTGTGCTCGATACCAAACCTGTGCTAAAGAATCTCATTTGACTCAAGTCAAAATAATCTTTAGATACCTCAAGGGAACCACAAATGTAGGAATTTGGTATCCTAGGACCAACAACTTTGAATTAATAGGATATTCTGACTCAGATTATGCCAGATGCAAATTAGACCGCAAAAGCACAAGTGGTGGATGCCAACTACTTGGTCCATCCCTTGTCAGCTGGTTTAGTAGAAAGCAACACTGTGTTGCACTATCCACAACTGAGTCAGAATACATAGCTATAGGCGAATGTGTTGCACAATTATTATGGATGATGCATACTCTAAAAGATTTCAACTTAAATATCACAAATGTAAAAGTATTAATTGACAATATAAGTTCAATTAACTTAACCAAGAATCCTGTGCATCATTCAAGAACCAAACATATTGAAATTAGGCACCACTTTATCAGGGATCATGTTACTAAAGGTGATATTGAACTCAAGTACATTGAGTCTAAATCAAATTTAGCTGACATTTTTACAAAACCACTCCCTGAAAGTGAATTTAGCAACTTACGACGACAATTAGGGATGTGCTCAATAGTCTAGGAAATTTCAAAAAATACTTTCAAAAATGATTTTATCAAATTATAGGTTAAACTTGTTTGTTTTCAAAACTTTCCATTTTTAGATTTTCAAAAACAGTTTTGGCCTTAGACTAGGTTTACATCCTTAGAAAGCATGTACCCATAGGACTAGTTTTTGAGCATCTCACCAACACCCTAGGGTTACCTTGCTTGTGTTTGACAAACATAGAAAGGGGTGAGATGCATAGGCCAACTGTCTAGACTTAAGATGCTTATTTCAGTGCATCAACATAAGTTTGGACGTTAAATACAATTCAGATATTAATCAGATTAAAGTTCATCAGTCAAGTCAAACACTGACTGATTATAATTTCCTTAATCTGACTAACCTAGTGAAAGCTACTATCTTTTGATAGTTAGTTAGTACCTAACTGGTTAGACAGCTGGTTAGAATTAAGTATCAATTTCAGGGGGAGAAATAAAACTACTTTAGTTTTCCAAATTGAATTTTAAACTTAATTTTGAAAATCAAAGTTTAAAAATAACTTGTTTAAAATTGTGAAATTCTTTTACCTCACAAACTTTTTATCCATTTTTCCTAGTTTTTGAAAACTGACCTTTTCAAGTATTTCAAACCATGGTTTTGAATCTAACACTTTTACACTTTGAAAATTTGATTTTAGAAAATAAATTTTACAAACACATTCTAAAAATATGATCTTACTTTTACCAAACTCCTCTGAAAACTGAAAGTAAAGATTTAAATTTAATTTAACTTTACCTTGAAAAATGGTACTGAATCTAGTCCTTAAAACTTGAGTTTGACAATTTAATTTCAAAGCTAAATTTTACAAACTAAGCTTCTCAAAATCATTTTCTTTGATTTTGAAAATTGAATCTTTTACAAACTTAGTGTTGAAAAATAAATCAGTTTTGAAAAATATATTTTCTCAAACTTGTTTTGGAAATTTGGTTTGAAACATTAGACCTTATACACTTATGAATGAAAATTAGACAATCTACACTTAGCAATTTTTTCAAAAGCTAAAGAACAAATGCGTTAAACAAGTTTTTTTAAAACTCCCCCAAAGTCAAATTGATTTTTCTTGGATTTAAAGAGTGTACTTTTATCCTTGAATTTTGAACCAAACTCAGTTATTTTTCATGATTAGGTAACTTAAACACTATGCTTATTTACCCTTGTTCTTTTTTGATGAATGCCAAAGGGGGAGGAGGGTTAGGTGGTTAAGTTAGCTAAACCAATTTGAAAACTCAAACTAACTTTAAAACCACACAAATACATGTTGTTTCGTACATATGCTTTCACTAACTTAACCAGGTTGTCATTCCATCAAAAAGGGGGAGATTGTTGGTGCGGGTAGCACTAACGGTCTAACCCAGGTTTTGATGAATGACAAATGGGTTAAGTTAGTTGTGTTGTTGTCTGACACTTTTATCAAGTGTGCAGGAAAAGTCCAGCTAGGTCGACGGGCTGACCGGATAGCTGGCGAGAAGTCCAAGCGGGTCGACGGGCTGACCGGACGCTTGGCGAGAAGTCCAGCTAGGTCGACGGGCTGACCGGATAGCTGGCGAGAAGTCCAAGCGGGTCGACGGGCTGACCGGACGCTTGGCAAGAAGTCCAGACGGGTCGACGGGCTGACCGGACGTCTGGCAGGTAAGTAAGGTAAGTCACTGGAAGGGAGTGACTGTGAGGACGCGTTCCCGGGAAGGGAACATTAGGCGTCGATCCGGCTTAAATCTATTTCAGATATCTAAGTCGAGATCGTGCCTAGATTCCAGTCTCGGAAAGACGGAATCTAAGTCATACTCTTTACGTTGAACTAATAAACTGTGCTAACACTTTGTTTTGCAGGAAATTCATTATATTTGCCTCGGACTAACCTTGTCTTGCAGGAGAAGGACTGGTCCCGGAGGCAAATTTTATCCCCAGGACGACGTTGACACTTGGAGCATGCTGGTTGGGAGTGCTACGTCACATTCCAGGCGCCCGGAGGGGATCCAGGCGCCCGGAGCAGCATATAAAAGAAGCCCCAGGCAGGAGCTTCAAAACACAAGTCTTTTGAGAACTCTGAGTCCAATCACTCTGCTGCTCTGCGCTCCAACGACGTTAACAAAGCTCCGACGACTCACTCCGGCTCTCCTTTTTAATTCATTATTTGTCGGTTAGCTTTGATTTCTTTCTTTTCATTAGCAATATTTGTACGTAAATTGTAATTATCCGAATTGCTAGTGAATTGCCCAACGAAAGTACTCAAGGAGTACGGGCCTTCGAGTAGGAGTCGTCACAGGCTCCGAACGAAGTAAAAATCAACAGTGTTCATCTCTTTACTTCTTTACTTTTTCCGCTGTGTTTTAACTCGAGATTTTCGAATCGATATTCACCCCCCCTCTATCGAATCTAACGGTCTTACACAACGCTCATCTTCATTCTTGATGAAACCAAACTGTTTGATTGCATCATCGAATCAAAGATTCCATCTCCGAGAAGCTTGCTTTAGTCCATAAATGGACCTATGCAGCTTGCATACTCTGCTAGTATGTTGTGGATCTACAAAACCCTCAGTTGTGTCATGTACACATCCTCGAGTAGGTTTCCATTCAGAAACGCGGTCTTGACATCCATCTGCCATATCTCATAGTCATGGTATGCTGTAATAGCAAGCATGATCCGAATGGACTTAAACATCACTACTAGAGAAAAGTTTCATCAAAGTCAATACCATGAATCTGCTTGAAACCTTTAGCTACCATGCGACCCTTATAGATAAGTCCATCTATGTCAGTCTTTCTCTTAAAGATCCACTTACACCCTATGGGTTTTACCCCTTTAGGTGGATCAACCAAAGTTCATACTTGGTTGGTGTACATGGATTCCATTTCGGATCTCATGGCCTCTAGCCATTTCTCGGAATCTAGTCTCATCACAACTTCCTGATAGGTGGTAGGCTCATTCTCTATGAGCATAACGTCATCATGGTCAGACAAGAGAAATGAGTATCACTCAGGCTGACGACGTACCCTATCAGACCTGCGAAGAGGTAGGTCTACTTGAACTGGTTGTTGTTCCTCAACTCCTTGTGGAACAACATCATCCACAACACTTTGTGGTTCTAGTTCAACTTCCATCGTGTCTTCAGTGCTAAGGTTCGCATCTTGAACTGCTTCAAGATCGAACGTGCTCCCACTAGTCTTTCTAGAAACAAAGTCCGTTTCTAGAAAGACCCCAGTCTTTGCCACAACTACCTTGTGATGACTGGGAATGTAGAAGTAATATCCCTTAGTTTCCTTGGGATATCCAATGAAATAGCATGTAACGCCCCGCCCCTGCTGCTAAGGCGACAGGGGTTACCTTGTCACACATACATACTTAACACAGCGGAAGTCTTACTTAGAGAATTAAAAAAAAACCTTTTCTTACTTAAAAATCACAATAGACATAAAAGATCCACATAGCATACCTATCATAAATTTTTTGGGCCTTAATACCCAAACACATACTTAAGGTCATGGAGTCATAAAGTAAAAACATCAACAAGGCAAATTTCTTATTAAACAAAAGCAAATCATTTCTTTTAGCCAGTCCACTACCGCACACATCCTTCTAGCCCCTCCTGCTGCTCCCCTAGTACATCCATTCCTTGCCTTTATCTGTGGTACAAGAAAGTAAGTTGTGAGCACTCATGGCTCAGTAAGTTCCTTTCCTACTCACAAAAACTGACAAGCATATTAAAATCACAAGTCATATGCATAAAGGCAATTGTATCATGTCAAGAGCATATCATGGCATATCTTAACATAACATAAAGTATCATGGCATAACATAACATGATCATCAAACGTATCCGGTCATAGCATAACATCATCATAACTAGCATGGCATAATCATAAAGTATAAGCATGGTAAATCCCTAAACATATATCATGCAACATATGCAACATGTCTTTTGAAAACTTATACAATATATACTTAAACATAATCTCAACATGATTAGGGCCCCGGCTTGTACCACATGCATAAATGCGCGCGTCCTATGTAGGTCCAAGGTAGCAAGTCTTGAACCCTACAAGGCATACATACTAGGCCCGTTTCTTAGTACATCGACCTAGGGGCACTTAGGAGCCCATCCCTAACGAGGCCCGTTTCTTAGTCCATCGACCCCGGGGCGCTTATGGAGCCCACCCGTGGTACAAGCCATACATAAAGTAAAGTAGCATGACTTACATATCATAGTTTTTATCATTTCATGCATATCATATTTCTTAACATATCATAAAACATGCATATTTGGGCACACAACACATGCATGAATCATAACATACATCATGAACATATCACTTATCATAAAGCATGCATATTTGGGCACACCGCACATGCATGAATCATAGGCTTGCATAACGAACGTATCATTTTATCATGTCATAAAGTAAGCATGTTTGAGCACATAGCACATACATGGGTCATAAGCATACATGAAAGAACATAACACATATCATAAAAAGACATAACCATTCATGGAATCATTTAATATCATCTCTCCATAGCATGTGAGGTATATCTAGTCACTAAACCCATATGGCCGAAAGTCATGAAAGGTCCACATGATCTCTAGACCACATACAAACATAAAAACCTCATGGTATCTTCACATACTAACATAAGAAAGGTCATAAGCATGTTAACCTAAATTTTAAGCCCTCCTAGGTTTCCAATTATTTCATGGCCGAAACCTTTCATGAAGAGAAATCAAGTTCTAAGCAACAAGCAAACATGTAAACCCTAAACTCATATCATATCATATTTCATAGGGAACTACTTAAGCATATTTAGTTTGGGTTCTAAGTTTCTTAAGCTCCTAATCTTATCATGGCCGAACCCTAGCTTGTCTCATTCTAGGTTACAAGTAGCATGGAAGTGTTGAACCTTAAGCCAACATGTTATACATTTTCATGAGGAACAACATAAGCATGCTTGTTTAAAATTTCAAACTTCCTAGACCCCTTAACTCAAGGTGGCCGAAACCTATAACTCATGGAACTATGTTTTTAATGGCATAAGAGCATGGTAACCACACTACATTTCATAGTACTTATCACAAGAAACATCATGAACATATGTAAGTTGGTTTCAAAATTTCTCTAGGCCTTACTCTAGTCTTGGCCGAAACCTATCAAGTATGAACTAAATTTCTAGTGGCATAAAAGCATGGAAAACACAACTACCTTTCATAGTACTTACCACAAGAAACATCATGAACATATATAAGTTGGTTTCTAAGTTTTCCTAGGCCTTTAATCCAAAAGTGGCCGAAACATATGAGCTTGGTTTTGTTTTTCATATGGCCTAAAAGCATGGAAACCCTACACAATTTTTCATGGCATCATAACAAGGAACAACATGAGTAAACTTAGTTAAAAAAAATCTACACATCCTAGCCTTAAAACTTGGTGTGGCCGAAAGTTTTATATAACCAAAATTCTATGTAACAAGCAACCATAAAATCATCAACTAGTTTCATATTGTTTAATCAAGAAGTCATGAGCCTCCTAGCCTTGGTTTCAACTTTCCTAGACATTCAAATCTCATCATAACCGAACCTTCATAGGCATGGAATAAGATTCATAACTAACATACAATCATGTCATAACATTTAGCTTCATATCTTGTCTTAGGAAAAATCTTAACATGCTTAGTCTTAGTTTTAAAACTCTTCAAGGCCTTTACTTCTTATATGGCCGAATATTCATGAGCATGGAAATGGAGTTTCAAAAAACATACAAGTAAGAGAAAAGGTTAACAACATCATTATCATAGGGTACATAACAAAAGAATAAGGAAACATGCTTAGTTTGAGTCTTAACTTACCTAGTCTTCTTGTTCATGCTTGGCCGAGAGTCTAAGGCTTATGGATCTAGTTTTTCATTATTTATTCTAGCATGGAAAACTTAGATTAACCTCTTACATAAAAGACATGTCACAAGAAAAATAGTAAGCATATCTAATTACAACTTTCTTAGACTCTTCTTCTTGTTTTTGGCCTAATTTTCTCAAAGCAAGTCCTAGGTTTTTTAAGCGATCTATCTCCATGGAAAAAAACGTATAAACTATTGTACCACAGGTGAGGGGAAGCTTACCTAGTGTTCACTTGTTAATCTTTAAAGAATTGGTACCCTTGGTGAAGAGGAAGAAGGGAGCTTCTTCTTCTAACACTCCTCTTGATTTTTATCTTGCTTGGAAGGGTACACCTTGAAGGCTCCTTCTTGTAGTTTAGTTTTCTCTTAGAGAGAAACTTAAACTTGGCTTGTGGAGATGAGGGAGGAGGCTTCTAGTCTCGGCAAGGGTGAGGGAGAAGGAAAAAAATGAAATCCTTTAGTTCCTTTCCTTTTTATGCTAAGTGGGTGGAAGTTACAAAGGTGAACTTTGCTTCCTCTCCTCCTTAATACATGCATGTATTTTTCTAATGAGAATATGTCTTCATCCCTTCCCCTTAACTCTTCTCTTCATTATCCCCTTAAACCCCACGAAAATAGAGAAGAAAAAGGGAGAAAGACAACTTGTCTTTTGTTACTCCTTTTCTTAACCAAGAGGTAAACAAGAGGAAGAAGGCTACTTGATTTTCTCTTGTTTCCTCACTAAATTTTTATCTTTACTTTTAACTACAATTCACATCATTTGCCATTCACATATTATTCATTATCCTAGTGGTTATCATACATAGTTTTATTTCTATCCTTTGTGAGAGGTTCAAGGTTCAAACCTTCACCTCTTCTTTTTTTTTTATTTCTTCTTTTGATTTTTTTTACCTCTATGTTCTAAAGCAACTAACCCCCATATACTTATCTTATAATTTTGTGGGTGTTACATAGCACTTGTCAGATTTGGGTCCTAATTTGTCTGAGACTTGACGTCGAACGTAAGCCTCAAAACCCCAAATCCTCATGAAAGACACCTGGGCATCTCTCCCAGCCCATATCCTATATGATGTCTTTATCACGGCCTTGGATGGAACTCGGTTGAGTATAAAAGCTGCCGTGTCTAGAGAATAGCCACAAAGGTATGTCGGAAGATTTTTGTGACTCATCATAGATCGTACCATATCTAATAGGGTACGATTCCTCCTTTCGGATACACCATTCCACTGTAGTGTTCCAGGAGAAGTGAGTTGGGATAAAATCCCACACTCAGCTAGATAGTCACGAAACTCATGGCTAAGGTATTCTCCACCTAGATCTGATAGAAGTATCTTAATACTCTTGCCAAGCTGGTTCTGTACTTCATTCTTGAATTCTTTGAACTTTTCAAAGGATTCTGACTTATGTGTCATCAAGTACACATAACCATATCTACTGAAGTCATAAGTAAATGTGATGAAGTACCTATAACCGCTCTAGCAACGACATTGAAAGGCACATACATCACTATGTATGAGTCCTAACAAATCAGTCGCTCTTTCGCTGTGCCCACTAAATGGAGTCTTGGTCATCTTACCTAGTAGGTATGACTCACACGTCTCATAAGATTCAAAATCAAATGAGTCTAGCAAACCATCTTTATGGAGCTGGGATAGGCATTTGTTATTTATATGACCTAAGCGACAGTGCCAGATATAGGTTTGGTTCAAGTCATTTGACTTGAACCTCTTGGTATTTATGTTATAGATAGAGTTCTCAAGGTTTAGAATATAGAGTCCGTTTATCAGAGGTGCACTACAATAGAACATTTCATTTAAATAAACTGAACAACATTTGTTCTTTATAATAAATGAAAACTCTTTCTTGTCCAAACAAGACTCTGATATAATGTTCTTAGTCAAGGCAGGTACATATCAACATTCATCTAATTCTAGTACAAGCCCAGAGGGTAGAGATAGATAGTAAGTTCCTACAGCAACAATAGCAACCCGTGCTCTATTGCCTACTCGTAGGTCTATCTCGTCCTTCGTCAATACTCTGCTATTTCTCAGCGCTAATACATTAGTATAAATGTGAGAAGCACATCCGGTATCTAATACCCACGATGAAGAAATAGAGAGGTTGACTTCTATAACATTTATACCTGAAGTAGAAATCTTATTTCTCTTCTTCTTAAGATCTTCCAGGTATCCTATGCAGTTCCTCTTCCAGTGCGCTGCTTGTCCTCTATACAGTTGACAAAGATGTTCAACCATATCATAAGCGCCCATTAACTCGTGTTGCTTCTAAAGCTCAGAGTTCATGGTCGCGAGCATAAGACAGGACACATCTAATGCGTCATCTTGATACTTCTTGTAAGCATCTCGGTCAGTTCACATGGCAGTGGCAGGAGGAGCCTCCGGAATGGGCTGCTCCAGAACGTACAGTTTACGTTCTTGGGTGAGAACTATTCTCAAGTTCCTGTACCAGTCCAGGAAATTTGCTTCGTTGAGCTTGTCCTTCTCAAGGACAGAATGCAGGGAGAAAGATTTCGTATTCGATGTCATGGTTATCTACAACAGAAAAATGCAGAAAAAAAATATCATATTCTTTTAAATCATTTAATTAGGCCTTTAACTAAATGATGCTCCCACTGAATTTTATAATTCATGTGGGACAAGATCCACATTATACTAACCCTTGAGTTAGCTTTGGCTAATATGCCCAAGATTTAGTATGATCGATAGGTAACGATTTACCAATTACATCTCTATGCAACTCTTGTTTATAGGATCATTACCCGCAGTTATATTAAAACTTGTGTTAGCTTTGGCTAATATGCCCAAGAATTAATATAAATGTGATTTATGTCCTATCTTTCCAACCGTTGGAAGAATGTCTATAGTTGTACTCGATCCAACCGAGTTAACTAGGAATACTCAATCTAATTGAGTTTGTACTTGCCCATACGTTGATAAGCGGGACCAAGATTGTCCCTCCGTACCCTACCAAGATAATATGTGTTGCTCTGCTTTGGCAGATTCAACAACACATGTGATCGAGGTAGTGATAGGTATCACGGCACGGTAGGCATTTGAGTTGACATGATTTAGATCTAATCTAATCAATGATGTGTATCATATACTCGATTTAGATCTAATCTAATCGTCGAGATGTATCATATACGCGATTGATCGAATCGAATCGTTAAGGCGCTAATTAACTACTTTACTAGCATGCATCAAATACACACACACAAGTAATTAATTATACTATTTGTGATTAGTCATGGCCCTACTACGATCTTATCAAGCCAATGAGAAGATTGGATGGTCAACCTAGGGTCCATAGCTTCTCAAGCTCCTCCCTTTGACCACCTTGTGTTGCTCACGCCCTCCTCGTAACTCCGTCTCGAGTGGACCTTCCACGGCTCCAATTTTGTACATTACAATTTTAAAACTCGAGTTAAATTCGAGTCTAAACTAATTTACAACAAGAATAAATAGAGAAAGGCACGACGCCAGGTCGCGTATCAAAAATACAGCACACACAATCACATGACGGCACGCAGGCCGTATTATAAATTACAACACAAAATATACCAATCCAATTGGGTCTTTTGGGCCATGAATATAAAAAATTATACATAATTCTAAATTATGAATTTTCTATAATTTTATGTAATTTTAATACCAATATTTACAATTTTTACAAGTAAAAATTCCCAGTGGTCCCGTTTAGCGATTTTCGGGCGCAATAGCGGACTGAATCCCCTTGCGGGGCCAGGGGCAGCGCCCCTACCCGCGATCTAACCATCGCGAGGGTTCCTTAGCGATCCTACAGCGCCTTAGCCCACTGTCCCAAAAAGTTTTGGGGCGAAACCTTGCCGTTTCGGAAAAATCTTCTCGGTAGTCGAAGCCTACAAGTGTCGAAACACTTGTGCTTCGCTTCTACGAGAAAATTACTCATAAAAATCCACAAAAACTTAAATTTACAGAAAATCACAGAAGCTATATTTTTCATAAAAATCAAAAATAAACTCGTACAAGTCTTCGCACGTGGCTCTGACACCACTGTTGGGTTTTTCGGGCCGCGAAAATCGCTTTTTCAAGTCGCGGAAACCCCGAAACCCCCGCCACCGGATCCGTGCGAAGATAAAACTTTCGAAAAACTTACGAGTATGAGTTTCTAAACCTCGATCTACAGTAGATCTACAAAGAAGAAAGGTTATACCCTAGATGCAAAGCCCTTCGCAATCCCGCTCGTCCTCGGTTCGCCGGATCTCGAAAGTGTCAAAGTAGACACTTCTCTATGTGTATCCACACAAGCAAGAGATGGAGAAAAATCTCTAAGGATGTGCTAGCAACCTTAGAGATCAGTAATGGAGGAGAGAGAGAGCAAGAAGAAAGCTAGAGAGGAAGAAGATGGGAGTTACCACAAAAAAAAAAATGAAACTCACCATATGAAATCAAAGTGGCCGGCCACTTTAGTGGAGGTTGTAACCTCCATGGGATACCAAGAGTCACAACTCTTGGTAACTCCCATGAGGTGGCATCTCACTTAAGTAACCATGATGATGTGGAACATCATCATTGGCCCACTCAATGCCAACTCACCAATGAGGTGGCATAAAGTCAAGTCAAACTTGACTCTTCATCTTCCTCTCAAGTCAAGTCAAACTTGACCACTTCTCTCACATGGTTGATCAAATCTAACCATTGGTTCAAGTCAATTTTAATTTAATGAATCTCTATTCATTGAATTAAATTGATTCAATGAGTCTAAGTCTAAATTAGACTCACTTAACACATGAACCAAATTGAGTCCAACTCAATTAACATAATTTGGATTACTCTTAATCCAATTTGGTTCATCACATGAACCTAATGCTTTAGGTTCATCAAATGAACTTAATTTCCATCTAATTGCCCTTTGTGTGTGACCGTATAGGTTCTTATAACGTTGGCAATGCTCCTAAACCCATTTAGGAGCATAAGTAATGAGCGGTATCTAGCAACACATCATTACTACCCAAGTTATAAGAATGTTGAGATCCAACATCACCTTGTGACTACTAATTGTGACTCCTCACAATATATGACAAGTGTCCTTCTATCCAAGACATCCAGATTGATCAATGTGAGGCATAGACCGTGTCATCCTCTAATCAATCTAAATCTTGAACTCCAAGTAGACTCACTAAATCAAATGAGCTCAATATCTCATATTGACTCATTTGGGCATGGCCATGCACTTCGTGGTCTCACTCTATCAAGAATATCGATGTCGCTCTCGTCATATAGGAGGGATAGATCCCATCTATATCACTCACATCCCTCTGCATAATTCGTTACATACCCAGTAATCGCCTTTATGGTCCACCCAGTTACGGGTGACGTTTGACGAAACCAAAGTACATAACTCCTTATGTAGGGATCCATGGTGACTTCAGGTCTAAGGACTAGTAGTCATACTAATAGCCACATGAGAAAGTATATGACACTCATATAACGATCCATGATATTTTCTCATGGCGGGTCATTCAGTATACATTCTCCAATGCATACCCATGTGTCAACTAGATATCTCCATATCCATGACTTGTGAGATAAAGTCATCGAGTTGACCTACATGCTAGTCTTATTGCATTAACATTGTCCCTGAATGTTAATACTCGACTAGAAATGATTAAGAGTAGTGTTCCCTATATCATCTCACTATCGGTTCAACTAACCGATTGATATTGGTGAGAACCTTCTACTCAAGGACGCTATTATACTTAGTTTATTTGGCACAAATACAAGTAAGTATAATAACCAAAACACATGCTTTTATTTATATAAGAATATGATACAATAAGTCCATAATACAATCATCAAATGATTGACTCTAGGGCTCTAACTAACAAAACCGTAGTAGTATCTTGTCAATGTATGTAGTCTGACTTAGGCCAAGCAATCTCTTAGATCTATCTCTATAGATCTGTATGCCTAGAATGCGGGATGCTTCACCTAAGTCCTTCATTGAGAAACAAGTCCCTAGCCAAGTCTTGATAGACTACAGCAAAGGGATGTCTTTCCCAATTAGTAGTATGTCATCCACATACAATATAAGGAAGACAACTGTACTCCCAACAAGCTTCTTGTAGACACAAGGTTCATCTTCATTCTTAATGAAACCAAACTGTTTGATTGAATCATTGAATCGAAGATTCCAGCTCCGAGAAGCTTGCTTTAGACTATAAATGGACCTATGCAGCTTGCATACTCGGCCAGTATGCTGCGGATCTACAAAACCCTCAGGTTGTGTCATATACACATCCTCGAGCAGGTTTCCATTCAAAAACACGGTTTTGACATCCATCTGCCAGATCTCATAATCGTGGTATGCTGCAATAGCAAGCATGATCCGAATGTATTTAAACATCGCTACTGGAGAAAAGGTTTCATCATAGTCAATACCATGAATTTGCTTAAAACCTTTAACTACCAAGCGACCCTTATAAATAAATCCATCCATGTCAATCTTTCTCTTAAAGACCCACTTACACCCAATGAGTTTGACCCCTTCAGGTGGATCAACCAAAGTCCATACTTGGTTAGTGTACATGGATTCCATCTTGGTTCTCATGGCCTCTAGCCATTTCTCAGAATATGGTCTCATCACAGCTTCCTGATAGGAGGTAGGCTCATCCTCAATGAGCACAACGTCATCATGGTTAGACAAGAGAAATGAGTATCTCACAGGCTGACGACGTACCCTATCAGATCTGCGAAGAGGTAGGTCTACTTGAACTGGTTGTGGTTTCTCAACTCCTTGCGGAACAATATCATCCACCACATTTTGTGGTTCCAGTTCAACTTCCATCGAGGCTTCAGTGCTATGGTCCACATCTTGAACTTCTTCAAGATTGAACGTATTCCACTAGTCTTTCTAGAAACAAAATCTCTTTCTAGAAATACCCCAGTCTTAGCCACAACTATTTTGTTTTGACTAGGAATGTAGTAGTAATATCCCTTTGTTTCCTTGGGATATCCAATAAAATAGCACTTATCGGATTTAGGTCCTAATTTGTCCGAAACTTGACGTCGAACGTAAGCCTCACAATCCCAAATCCTCATAAAAGACACCTAGGCATCTCTCCGAGTCCATATCCTATATGGTGTCTTTATTATAGCCTTAGATGGAACTCGGTTGAGAATGAAGGCTGCTGTGTCTAGAGCATAGCCCCAAAGATACATGGGAAGATCTGTGTGACTCATCATAGACCGTACCATATCTAATAAGGTGTGATTCCTCCTTTTGGATACACCATTCCACTGAGGTGTTCCAGAAGAAGTGAGTTGAGATAGAATCCTACACTCAGCTAGATAGTCACGAAACTCATGGCTAAGGTATTCACCACCTCGATCTGATCGAAGTATCTTAATACTCTTGCCAAGCTGGTTTTGTACTTCATTCTTGAATTCCTTGAACTTTTCAAAGGATTCTGACTTATGTGTCATCATATACACATAACCATATCTACTGAAATCATCAGTAAATGTAATGAAGTACCTATAACCACCCCTAGCAGCGACATTGAAAGGTCCACATACATCACTATGTATAAGTCCTAACAAGTCAGTCGCTCTTTCGCTGTGTCCACTAAAGGGAGTCTTGGTTATCTTGCCCAGTAGGCATGACTCGCATGTCTCATAAGATTTGAAATCAAATGAGTCCAGGAAACCATCTTTATGGAACTGGGATAAGCGTTTGTCATTTATATGACCTAAGCGACAGTGCCAGATATAGGTTTGGTTCATGTCATTTGACTTGAACCTCTTGGTACTTATGTTATAGATAGGGTTTTCAAGTTTTAGAATATAGAGTCCATTCATCAGAGGTGCACTACAATAGAACATATCATTTAAATAAATTGAACAACATTTGTTCTCTATTATAAATGAAAAGCCTTTCTGGTCTAAACAAGAAACTGATATGATGTTCTTAGTCAAAGTAGGCACATAACAACAATCATCCAATTTTAGTACAAGCCCAGAGGGCAGAGATAGAGAATAAGTTCCTACAGTAACAGCAGCAACCCGTGCACCATTGCCGATTCGTAAGTCCACCTCTCCCTTCGTCAATGCCCTGCTATTTCTCAACGCCTGCACATTAGTACAAATGTGAGAAGCACATCCGGTATCTAATACCCATGATGAAGAAATAGATAGATTGACTTCTATAACATATATACCTGAAGTGGAAGTCTCACTTCTCTTCTTTTTAAGATCTTCCAGGTACACTTTGTAGTTCCTCTTCCAGTGCCCGGTCTGACCGCAGTGGAAGCAAGTAGCATCCTTGGCAACCCCTCCTTTGGGTTTCAGTGCCTTGCCTTTGCCCTTGGCTTGGGACTTTCCCTTACCTTTGTGCTTTCCCTTGCACTTATGCTTTTGTACCATCAAAATGGAATTGGGCTTAACCTTCTTAAGGTTGAGCTCAGCAGTTCTTAACATGCTACGTAGCTCAGGCAGTGGCTTGTCAATTTCGTTTATGTTATAATTTAGAACGAATTGACTATAGCTATCTAGTAAGGATTGCAAGATCAAGTCAGTGGCCAGCTCTGGGCCAAGCGGGAATCCCAACCTCTGTAGGTTTTCTATGTACCCAATCATTTTGAGTACATATGGGCCTACGGGAGTCCCATCTTGCATCTTGCACTGAAATAGTGCCTTACAGATCTTGAATCTCTCGTGCCTCGCTTGTCCTTGATATAGTTGACGAAGATGTTCAACTATATCATAAGCGCCAATCAACTCATGTTGCTTCTGAAGCTCAGAGTTCATGGTCGTGAGTATAAGACATGACACATCTAATGAGTCATCTTGATGCTTCTTGTAAGCATCGCGATCAGCTCACGTGGCAGTGGCAGGAGGTGCCTCGGGAATGGGCTGCTCCAGGACGTATAGTTTTCTTTCATGAGTGAGAACTATTCTCAGATTTCTGTACTAGTTCAGGAAGTTAGCTCCATTGAGCTTGTCCTTATCGAGGTCAAAACACATGGAGAAGGAGTTCGTGTTTGACAACATGACAATCTATAACAGAAAAATGCAGAAAAATAAATATTATATTCCAATTAATCATCATATTAGGCCTTTAATTAAATGATACTCCCACTGAATTCTATAATTCAAGTGGGACAAGATCCACATCATACTACGCCTTGAGTTAGCTTTGGCTAAATCGCCCAAGACCTAGTATGATCGGTAGATAACTAATTACCAATTACATCTCTATGCAACTCTTGTTTATAGGATCAAGATCCGCATGTATATTAAAACTTTAGTTAGCTTTGGCTAAATCGCCCAAGAATTAATATAAATATGATTTTGACCTATCTACCAACCATTGGAAAATGCCTATAGTTAAACTCGATCCAATTGAGTTAACTAGTTATTCAATCTAATTGAGTTGTACTCACCCATGCGTTGATAGGCGGGACCAAAATTATCCATCCGCACCCTACCAAGATAATATGCGTTGCTCTGCTTTGGCAGATTCAACAACAACATGTGATCAAGGTAGTGATGGGTATCACGGCATGGTAGGCGTTTCGAGTTGACGTGATTGAGATCTAATCTAATTGACGATGTGTATCATATACGCGATTCAGATCTAATCTAATCGTGGAGGTGCATCATGTACGCTATTTAGATCTAATCTAATCGTTAAGACACTAATTAATTACTATTCTAGCATGCATCACATACACACACACAAGCAATTAATTAAATTTTATGATTAGTCATGGCCCTACTACGATCTTCTCAAGCCAATGAGAAGATCGGATGGTCAACCTAGGGTCAACAACTTCTCCAAGCTCCTCCCTTTGACCGTCATGTGTTGCTCGCACCCTCCTTGTAACTCCGTCTCGAGTGGACCTTCCACCACTCCAATTTTGTACATTACAAAAGGTGAAACTCGAGTTACATTCGAGTCTAAAAAATATTTTATAATAGGAATATAAATAGAAGGGCATGACACGCAGGTCGCGAATCAAGTACAACACACGCAAACACACAAAATGGCGCGCAGACCATATTATGAATTACAACACATATTTCCAATCAAATTGGGTTCTTTGGACCATGTCCATCATAAAATGATACATAATTCTAAATTATGTGATTTTCATAAATTTCTGTAATTTTTCTAATATTTTAACGATTTTATGAGTCACAACTTCTCGGTGGTCCCGATTAGCGATTTTCGGGCGCAATCGCGGAACGAAGCCCCTTGCGGGGTTAGGGGCAGCACCCCTACTCACGATATAACCATTGCGAGTGTTCCTAAGAGATCCTATAGCGCCTTAGCCCTCTGTCCCAAAATATTTTGGGCGAGACCTTACCGATTCGGAAGGTGTTTCTCGGCAGTCGAAGCTTACAAGTGTTCAAACACTTGTTGCTTCGCTTCTACGAGAAAAATACCCATAAAATACATAAAAATCATAAATTTACAGAAAGTTACAGAACTGATATTTTTCATAAAAATACAAATAAAACACGTACATGCTTCGCACGTGGCTCTGATACCACTGTTGGGATTTTCGAGCCGCAAAAATCGCTTTTTACGTTGCGGAAACCCCGATTCCCATGCCACCGGATCCGTGCGAAGTTATTAAATTTTGTAAAAACTTCGTGTACATGTTTTCTAGCCTATATCTACACTAGATCTACAAGGAAGAGTCTTAAACATTTGTAGCGAAGCCCTTCGCGTATCCCGCTCGTCCAAGGTTCGCCGGATCTCAAGGTTGTCAAGTGTACAACCCTCTATGCGTATCCACACGAACAAATCGATGGAGAGAACCTCTAAAGATGTGCTAGCAACCTTAGAGGATCAGCAATGGTGGAGGAGAGGGAGAGAAGAAAGGTAGAGAGGAAGAAGAAAGAGGTTACACTACACAAAATGAAACTCCCACAATGACATAAAGTGGTCGGCCACATTGAAATGAGGTTATATACCTCCATGGGGTATCAAGAGTCACAACTCTTGATCTCCCTCATGATGTGGTACACACACATAAGTGGCCTTGATGATGTGGCACATCTTCATTAGTCCACTTAATACCAACTCACAAATGAGGTGGCAATGGTCAAGTCAAACTTGACCTTTCATCTTCCTCTCAAGTCAAGTCAAACTTGACCACTTCTCTCCCATGGTTGATCAAATCTAACCATTGGTTCAAGTCAATTTTAATTTAATGAATCTCTATTCATTGAATTAAATTGGCTCAATGAGTTTAAGTCCAAATTAGACTCATTTAACACATGAACCAAATTGAGTCCAACTCAAATAGTTTATTTTGGATTACTCTTAATCCAATTTGGTTCATCACATGAACCTAATCCTCTTGGTTCATCAAATGAACCTAGTCTCCATCTAATTGCCCTTTGTGTGTGACCCTATAGGTTCTTGTAACATTGGCATGTTAACTAGAGCCCTAGAGCCAATCATTTGATGATTGCATTTTAGACTTATTGTATCATATTCTATATAAATAAAGGCATTTGGATTTTGGTTATTATACTTACTTGTATTGGTACCAAATAAACTAAGTATAATAATGTCCTTGAGTAGACGGTTCTCACCTATATCAATCGGTTAGTTGAACCGATAGTGAGATGATATAGGGAACACTACTCTTAATCATTCCTAGTCGAGTATTAACATTCAGGGACAATGTTAATGCAATAAGACTAGCATGTAGGTCAACTCGATGACTTGATCTCACAAGTCATGGATATAGAGATATCAAGTTGACACATGGGTATACATTAGAGAATGTATACTGAATGACCCGTCATGAGAAAGTATCATGGATCGTTATATGAGTGTCATATAATTTCTCATGTGGCTATTAGTATGACTACTAGTCCTTAGACCTGAAGTTACCATAGATTCCTACATAAGGAGTTATGTACTTTGGTTTCGTCAAACGTCACCCGTAACTGGGTGGACTATAAAGGTGATTACTGGATATATAACAAATTATGCAGAGGGATGTGAGTGATGTAGATGGGATCTATCCCTCCTATATGACGGGAGAAACATCGGTATTCTTGATAGAGTAAGACCATGAAGTGCATGGCCATGCCCAAATGAGTCAATATAGGATATTGAGCTCATTTGATTTAGTGAGTCTACTTGGAGTTCAAGATTTAAAATGGTCAGAGGATGACATGGTCTATGCCTCACATTGACCAATCTAGATGTCTAGGATAGAAGGACACTTGTCATATATTGTGAGGAGTCACAATTAGTAGTCACAAGGTGATGTTGGATCTCAACATTCTTGTAACTTGGGTAGTAATGATGTGTTGCTAGATACCGCTCATTACTTATGCTCCTAAATGGGTTTAGGGCATTGCCAACGTTACAAGAACCTATAGGGTCACACACTAAGGATAATTAGATGGAGATTAGGTTCATATGATGAACCAAGAGGATTAAATTCATTTGATGAATCAAATTGGATTAAGAGTAATCCTAATTGGGCTAACTTGAGTTGGACTCAAGTGGATTTATGTATTCAATGAGTCTAATTTAGATTATGACTCATTAAATCAACTTAATTTAATGAATTAGATTCATTATATTAAGTTGCTTGAATCAAATGGTTAGATTAGATCAACCATGGAAGAGATTTGTTCAAGTTTGACTTGACTTGAGAGGAAGATAAAAAGTCAAGTATGACTTGACTTTATGCCACCTCATTGGTGAGTTGGCATTGATGTGGACCAATGATGTTATTCCACATCATCATGGGTGCCACCTCATGAAAGTTACAAAGTCATTTTCTTTAATAGCTTCACATTAATATCACTTAATGCAATTTTTGGGAGTTACACTTTGAAAGTGGCCGGCCACTTTTGAATGGGAATGGTATTGAGTTTTCCTCATTCAAGTGCATTATTCCTTCTTCTTCCTCTTGGAGCTCTCTCCCTCTCCCTCTCCTCCTCAACTTGGCCGAACCACACATAGGTGCTAGCACACCTCTTTGTGTGTTTTTCTCCACCTACGAGTCCGTGTGGATACTTCTAGAGGAGTATCTATCTTGATACTCTTGAGATCCGGCATTTTGAACGAGCGGGATACGCAAAGGGCACGCACCGAAGGTATAACTCTTTTCATGTAGATCTAGGAGTAGATCTAAGTAGAAACTCGTACTCGTAATTTTGTTTTGAAATCTTTTCTTCGCACGAGATCCGTTGGCTAGGGTGATTCGGGGTTTCCGCGACGCGAAAACGCGGTTTTCGCGACCCAGAAACCCAGCAGTGGTATCAGAGCCACGTGCGAAGCGAGTACGAGTTTAGCTTCATATTTTTATGAAAAATATAGATCTATAAACTTTCTGTAAATTCATGTTTTTATAGTTTTAATGGGTAATTTTCTCGTAGAAGCGAAGCACAAGTGTTTCGGCACTTGTAGGCTTCCGCTACCGGGAAGATATTTCTAAAACGGCTTGGTTTCGTCCCAAATATTTTTGGGACAGCGGACTAAGGCGCTATTAGATCATAGAGGAACCCTCGCGATGGTTAGATCGCGGGTAGGGGCGCAGCCCCTGGCCCCGCAAGGGGATTCGTTCCGCGATTGCGCCCAAAAACCGCTAAACGGAACCGGCGGGAATTTTGTACCTGTAAAAATTGTAAAAAATTATAAAAAAAATTACAGAAAATTATGAAAAATATATAATTTAGAATTATATATTAATTTTGTGATAGTCATTGCCCAAAGACCCAATTTGATTGGATAATCTGTGTTGTAATTCATAATACGGCTGCGCGCCGTGATGTGATGTGCGTGTTGTACTTTTTTTTTTCCTTTCTTCGCGACCTGCGCGTCGTGCCTTTCTTTTATTCTGGTTGTAAATTAGATTTAGACTCAAATTTAACTCGAGTTTCAAAATTGTAATGTAAATTTTGAAGCGGTGGAAGGTCCACACGAGACGGAGTTACGAGGAGGGCGCGAGCAACACGAGGTGGTCAAAGGAAGGAGCTTGAGAAGCTATTGACCTTAGGTTGACCATCCGATCTTCTCATTGGCTTGAGAAGATCGTAGTAGGGCCATGACACAATCACAAAATAATTTAATTAATTTCTTATATGTATGTGATGCATGTTTAATTAAGTAGTTAATTAGTGCCTAGCGATTAGATTAGATCTAAACCGTGCACATGATGCACCCCACGATTAGATTAGATCTAAATCAAGTATTTGATACGCATCATCATTTAGATTAGATCTAAATCACGTCAACTCGTAATGCCTACCATGCCGTGATACCTACCACTACTCTATCGCATGTTGTTGTTGAATCTGCCAAAGCAGAGCAACACATACTATCTTGGTAGGGTACGGAGGGACAATCTTGGTCCCGCCTATCAACGCATGGGTAAGTACACCTCAATTAGATTGAGTATTCCTAGTTAACTCGGTTGGATCGAGTATAACTATAGGCATTCTTCCAACGGTTGGAAAGTTAGGTCAAAATCACATATATTCTTCAGCGTATTAGCCAAAGCTAACTCGAGTTTTAATATAAATGCGGATTTTGATTCTATAAACAAGAGTTGCATAGAGATGTAATTAGTAATCGTTACCTACCGATCATACTAAGTCTTGGGCGTATTAGCCAAAGCTAACTCAAGGGTTAGTATGATGTGGATCTTGTCCCACATGAATTAAAGAATTCAGTGGGAGCATCATTTAGTTAAAGGCCTAATTAAATGATTAAGAATATGATACTTATTTCTACATTTATTTCTGTTGTAGAATTGCCATGACGTCGAACATGAACACCTTCTCCCTGCGATCTGTCCTCGAGAAGGACAAGCTCAACGGAGCAAACTTCCTGGACTGGTACAGGAACTTGAGAATAGTTCTCATCCAAGAACGTAAACTGTACGTTCTGGAGCAGCCCATTCCGGAGGCTCCTCCTGCCAATGCCCCGCGAGCTGACAAAGATGCTTACAAGAAGCATCAAGACGATGCAATAGATGTGTCCTGTCTAATGCTCTCGACCATGAACTCTGAGCTTCAGAAGCAACACGAGTTAATGGGCGCTTACGATATGGTTGAACATCTTCGTCAGCTATATCAAGGACAAGTGAGGCATGAGAGATTTGAGATCTCAAGGGCACTGTTTCAGTGCAAGATGTCAGACGGGGCTCCCGTAGGCCCATATGTACTCAAAATGATTGGGTACATAGAGAACCTACAAAGGTTGGGGTTCCCACTTGGCCAAGAGCTGGCTATTGACCTGATCTTGCAATCCTTGCCGGATAACT
Source organism: Zingiber officinale (assembly GCF_018446385.1). Lineage (NCBI taxonomy): Eukaryota > Viridiplantae > Streptophyta > Magnoliopsida > Zingiberales > Zingiberaceae > Zingiber > Zingiber officinale. The sequence goes on along the minus strand of NC_055995.1, from coordinate 58,669,674 downwards.
ACAGTTAATTCGTTCTAAACTACAATATGAACGAGATTGACAAGCCACTGCCCGAGGAAACATAAGGGTAAGGGCAAGCCCAAAGGCAAGGTAAAGTCCCAAGCCAAAGGTAAAGGCGAGGCACTGAAGCCGAAAGGAGGGGTCGCCAAGGATGCTACCTGCTTCCACTACGGTCAGACCGGGCACTGGAAGAGGAACTGCAAGGTATACTTGGAGGATCTTAAGAAGAAGCGAAGTGAGACTTCCACTTCAGGTATATATGTTATAGAAGTGAATATATCTATTTCTACATCGTGGGTATTAGATATTGGATGTGCTTCTCACATTTGTACTGATGTGCAGGCGCTGAGAAATAGCAGGGCATTGACAAAGGGTGAGGTGGACCTACGAGTAAGCAATGGAGCACGGGTTGCTGCTGTTCTGTAGGGACTTATTGTCTATCTCCGCCCTCTGGGCTTGTACTAGAGTTAGTCGATTGTTGTTATGTGCCTGCATTAACTAAGAACATTATATCAGTTTCTTGTTTGGACAAGAAAGGTTTCTCGTTTATTATAAAAAACAAATGTTGTTCCGTCTATTTAAACGATATGTTCTATTGTAGTGCTCCTCTGATAAACGGACTCTATATTCTAGACCTTGAGAGCCCTATCTATAACGTAAATACCAAGAGGTTCAAGTCAAATGACATGAACCAAACCTACCTCTGGCACTGTCGCTTAGGTCATATAAATGACAAGCGCTTATCCCAGCTCCATAAGGATGGTTTGCTGGACTCATTTGACTTTGAATCATATGAGATATGCGAGTCATGCCTATGAGGCAAGATACCAAGACTCCTTTTAGTGGGCACAGCGAGAGAGCAACTGATTTGTTAGGACTCATACATAGTGATGTATGTGGCCCTTTCAATGTTGCTGCTAGAGGCGGTTATAGATACTTCATCACATTTACTGATGACTTCAGTAGATATGGTTATGTGTATTTGATGACACATAATTTTGAATCCTTTGAAAAGTTCAAAGAATTCAAGAATGAAGTACAGAACCAGCTTGGCAAGAGTATTAAGATACTTCGATCCGATCGAGGTGGAGAATACCTTAGCCATGAGTTTCGTGACTATCTAGCAGAGTGTGGGATCCTATCCCAACTCACTCCTCCTGGAACACCACAGTGGAATGGTGTATCCGAAAGGAGGAATCGTACCCTATTAGATATGGTGTGATCTATGATGAGTCACACAGATCTTCCGACATACCTTTGGGGCTATGCTCTAGACACGGCAGCTTTTATACTCAACCGAGTTCCATCCAAGGCCGTGATAAAGACACCATATAGGATATGGACTGGGAGAGATGCCCAGGTGTCTTTCATGAGGATTTGGGGTTGTGAGGCTTACGTTAGACGTCAAGTCTCAGACAAATTAGGACCCAAATCCGACAAGTGCTACTTTATTGGATATCCCATGGAAACTAAGGGATATTACTTCTACATTCCCAGTCAGCACAAGGTAGTTGTGGCAAAGACTGGGGTCTTTCTAGAAAAGGACTTTGTTTCTAGAAAGACTAGTGGCAGCGCGTTCGATCTTGAAGAAGTTCAAGATGCGAACAATAGCACTGATGCCTCGATGGAAATTGAACTGGAACCAAAAAGTGTTGTAGATGATGTTGTTCCACAAGGAGTTGAGGAACAACAACCAGTTCAAGTAGACCTACCTCTTCGCAAGTCTGATAGAGTACGTCGTCAGCCTGCGAGATACTCATTTCTCTTATCTGACCATGATGACGTTATGCTCATAGAGGATGAGCCTACCACCTATCAGGAAGCTATGATGAGACCAGATTCCGAGAAATGGCTAGAGGCCATGAGATCCGAAATGGAATCCATGTACACCAACCAAGTATGGACTTTGGTTGATCCACCTGAACGGGTAAAACCCATTGGGTGTAAGTGGGTCTTTAAGTGAAAGACTGACATGGATGGACTTATCTATAAGGGTCGCTTGGTAGCTAAAGGTTTCAAGCAGATTCATGGTATTGACTATGATGAAACCTTTTCTCCAGTAGCGATGTTTAAGTACATTTGGATCATGCTTGCTATTGCAGCCTACCATGACTATGAGATATGGCAGATGGATGTTAAAACCACGTTTCTGAATGGAAACCTGCTTGAGGATGTGTATATGACACAACCTGAGGGTTTTGTAGATCCACAGCGTACTAGCAGAGTATGCAAGCTGCATAGGTCCATTTATGGACTAAAGCAAGCGTCTCGGAGCTGGAATCTTCGATTCGATGATGCAATCAAACAGTTTGGTTTCATCAAGAACGAAGATGAGCCTTGTGTCTACAAGAAGGTTGTAGGGGATATAGTTGTCTTCCTCATATTGTATGTGGATGACATACTACTCATTGGGAAGGATATCCCTATGCTTCAGTCTGTCAAGACCTGGCTAGGGAGTTGCTTCTCAATGAAGGACTTAGGTGAGGCATCCCGCATTCTAGGGATATAGATCTATAGGGATAGATCTAAGAGATTGCTTGGCCTAAGTCAGAGTACATACATTGACAAGGTACTCCTACGGTTTGCCATGCAGAACTCCAAGAAGAGATTTATGCCGATGTCACATGGCATGAGTCTTTCGAAGACTCAAGGTCCCTCTTATAGAGAGGAGAGAGACCGTATGGATCAGATCCCTTATGCCTCAGCCATAGGATCGATCATGTACGCCATGCTATGTACTCGACCTGATGTCTTGTATGCTTTGAGCATGATGAGCAGATACCAGTCAGATCCAGGTGAAAGTCATTGGATAGCGGTCAAGAATATTCTTAAGTACTTAAGAAGGACTAAAGAATATTTCTTGATATATGGAGGCGATGATGAGCTAGCTGTAAAGGGTTATAGTGATGCTAGCTTCCAGACCGACCAGGATGACTATAGATCACAGTCGAGGTTCGTATTTTGCATTAATGCTGGTCCTGTCAGCTAGAAGAGTTCGAAGCAGGATACAATAGCTGATTCTACAACAGAAGCCGAGTACATTGTTGCATTAGCGGCAGCAAAGGAGGTAGTTTGGATCCGCAAGTTCATCACTGAACTTGGGGTGGTTCCTAGCATTACTGACTCCATTGAGCTCTATTGTGACAACAATGGAGCTATAGCACAGGCGAAGGAACCTCGCTCTCACCAGCGGAGCAAACACATACTACGGCGCTTCCATCTCATTCGAGAGATCATCGAGAGAGGAGATGTGAAGATTTGTAGAGTACCTACTCTTGGTTGCTACTCGGAAAGCCTAGAGGTTCCACTGTACAAAAATTTTGTACAAAGGTCTGAACCTTTTCCTAGCTACCATGTGTTCTTTTAAATTAAATTTTGGATCGCCTGCGGAACTTAACACGTTTGATCCAAAACTTAATCTATTTGCTCTTTTAGGTTTTGACTTGGATCTCCTGCGGAACTTAACACGTTCGACCCAAATCACCTTAAGTTATTAATTCCATTAAATATTAATTTCCATAATTGGTTCCCAGTACTGACGTGGCGAGGCACATGGCCTTCTTGGATATGGGAGCAACCACCACCGACTAGACAAAACCTTTTATAGAAATCTAATATTTAATTTCCTAAAATAACTTTAGGTTAACTGAAAAGAAAAATCAAATCACAAGGAAAAATAAAACAAAAGAACACAACTTCGAAAAACATATTCGAAATACTAGAATCGTAAGCCTCTTGTATTTGGTATTATTTCCATAAATAACTAGTATGATGCGGAAAAGGAAAAACTACTAGTTATACCTTCTAGAAAGACCTCTTGATCTTCTACCGTATTCCTCTTCTAACCTCGGACGTTGTGTGGGCAACTATCTTCCGAGATGAGAAACCACCAATCACCTTCTTCTTCCTTGCAAGTTTCGGCCATCAAAACATCTTCTAGGATGAAGAGGTTCGGCTACCACCACCATGCTCCAAGGGATGCTAGAAACGAGGCTTGTTTTCTCTCCTTCTTCTCCTTCCTTGATCCGGCCACTAACAAAAGCTCCACCAAGAGATATGTTTCGGCCAACAAGAGGAGAGGAGAGAAATAGGGCCAGCCACCAAAACCAAAAAGGAGAGGAAGGAAAAGAACAGAGATCATTAGCCTTGAAGCCTCCTCTACCCCCTCTTTTATAATCTTTGGTCTTGGCAAATAAGGAAAATTTAATAAAAACTTCCTTAATTCTTTTTCCATTAAAAAGGAAAATTTATTTAATTAAAAATAATTTTCTTTTTAATTTGTAATGGCCGGCCACCACATAAATTTTCCAAGCAAATAAAATTTTAAACAACAATTAAAACTTCCTTATTTGCTTCCGGAAATTTATAAAAATTTCTCCAATAATTTTTATCCCTTCATGATTGGTTTATAAAAAGAAAATTTAATAAATTAAAATCTTTCTTTTAAACATGTGGATAAAAAGAAAGTTATCTCTAAAAATTAAAATCTCTTTTAATCTACAAATAAGGAAAGATATCAAATTTTTTCTTAATCTTTTGTAGAAACTTATAAAAGAGAATATTTAATTTTAAACTCTCTTTTAAATCATGAACATGGTTAAAAAGGAAAGTTTTCTTAAAATTTAAAATCCTCCTTTAATCAACAAATAAGGAAAGATTTCAAATTTTAAACTCTCTTTTAAACATGTAGATGATTTACAAATAAGGAAAGTTTTTACCAAAAATTAAAACCATCCTTTTAAACTACAAATAAGAAAAGAGATTAATCTCTTCTCTTAATCTTTTGTAGAAAGTTATAAAAGGAAATTTTTAATTTTTAAACTCTCTTTTAAAATCATGATATCCACATAAGAAATAATTTTAATAAAAATCCTTTTTAATATTCTAGTGGTCGGCCACCTAAGCTTGGGACCCAAGCTTTGGCCGGCCACCTACATGGCTCATCCACTTGGTCTTGGCCGGCCCTAGCTTGGGTTCCAAGCTAGCTTGGCCGGCCACATTGGATGGGTAAGAAGGTGGGTATGCGATGAGTATAAATCTCTATATACTAGAGGCTACGATAGGGACCGAGAGGAGGAATTGGTTTTGGTCTCCCGATGAAATTAAGCATCCCGTGTTCGCCCCGAACACACAACTTAATTTCATCAATAATAATTCATTCCACTAAAGAACTATTATTGAACTACCGCACCAATCCCAAATTACATTTTGGGCTCCTTCTTATTATGAGTGTGTTAGTCTCCCTGTGTTTAAGATAACAAATGTCCACTAATTAAGTAAGTTACTGACAACTCGCTTAATTAATATCTAGCTCCAAGAGTAGTACCACTCAACTTCATCGTCATGTCGGACTAAGTCCACCTGCAGGGTTTAACATGACAATCCTTATGAGCTCCTCTTGGGGACATTCTCAACCTAGATCACTAGGACACAGTTTCCTTTTATAATCAACAACACACACTATAAGTGATATCATTTCCCAACTTATCGGGCTTATTGATTTATCGAACTAAATCTCATCCATTGATAAATTAAAGAAATAAATATCAAATATATGTGCTTGTTATTATATTAGGATTAAGAGCACACATTTCCATAATAACTGAGGTCTTTGTTCCTTCATAAAGTCAGTATAAAAGGAACGACTTCAAATGGTCCTACTCAATACACTCTAAGTGTACTAGTGTAATTATATAGTTAAGATAAACTAATACCTAATTGCACTACGACCTTCCAATGATTTGTTCCTTTCCATCTTGGTCGTGAGCTACTGTTTATAATTTATAAGGAACCGATAACATGATCTTCTGTGTGTGACACCACACACCATGTTATCTACAATATAAATTAATTGAACAACTACATTTATCATAAATGTACACATTTGACCAATGTGATTCTTATTTCTAGATAAATGTTTATACCAAAAGCTAGACTTTTAGTATACATCCCAATAATCTCCCACTTATACTAAAAGACTAAGCTGCTATATCTGCTACCATACATCTGATTCCTAACCCTTCAACATGCCCATCAAAAGCTCTTGCCTTAAGGACCTCAGTGAAAGGATCTATAGGTCATCACCTGATGCAATCTAGGCGGCAACAACTTCTCCTCGTTTATACGATTTCTCGTATTGGGTGGTACTTGCGCTCTATTATGTTTACTTGCCTTATAGACTTATGGTTTCTTCGAGTTTGCTACTGCACCAACATTATTACAATAAATTGTAATAATCTTTGGACAAACCAGAAATCATATCTAAGTCTATCTTGAGGTTATTGAGTCTTTCAGCTTTTATGGCTACCTCAGAGGCTTGCCATATACTAATCTTCTATGGTGGAGTCCAGAAAAACACCTATGCTTATCACTCTTCCATAGTTATGACTTTACCTCCTAAAGTAAACACAAAACCCCAAGGTTGACTTATTATTGTCCGTATCCGATTGGAAGTCAAAATCCATGCAACCCACAAGGACCAAATTAACTGCCTTGTAAGCTAGCATATAATCTCTAGTGCCTCTAAGGTACTTCAATATATGCTTTACTGCAATCCACTATCTTTGTCCAGGGTTACTTTGATATCAGCTAACTAGGCCCTTGGCAAAACAGATTTCTGATCTCGTGCATAGCATATATTAAGCTTCCGACAGCCGAAGCATAAAGAACTGCCTTTATTTCCTTTATCTCCTTTGATGTCTACAGAGACATATCTTTAGATAAAGTTACTCCATCCTGAAAAGGTAAGAAACCTTTCTTGGAGTTTTGCATGCTTAAAACGAGCAAGGATTTTTCTGATATATGAAACTTGGGATAAGTAAAATATTCTTTTCTTGTGATCACTTATTACTTTGATCTCAAGAATATATACATTCTCCCAAGTCCTTTATATCGAATTGTTTGGACAACCATACCCTTACTTCTGACAACATTTTGATATTGTTTCTAACTACCAAAAATGTTATCTACGTATAGTACAAGAAATACCACCACGCTTCCATCACACCTTTTGTATACACAAGACTTATCCGGTTACTAAATCCATAGATCTGGATTACTTTGATAAACCGGATGTTCCAAGACCTTGAAGCTTTGCCTCAGTCCATAGACTGATTGAGCTTGCACACAAGATGCTCTTAGCCCTTTGCAATGAACCCTTCTGGTTGCTTTATATGGATGCTTTCTTCAAGACTTCCATTAAGGAATGCTGTCTTGACATCCACTTGCCAAATAGATAAAAGAATCTGGATAGACTTAAGCAACCAGTGAAAAAGTTTCCTTTTTCATCAAGCCTTGCTTTGAAAGTTACTACCTTCCTGTCTATCCCTCTTTTCCTATTATAGACCTTTTTACACCCAACGGCTTTTACACCATTTGGTGATTCTACAAGCTTCCAGATTTTATTAGAATACATATATTCTAATTCTGTTATTCATTACTCTTTGGCAAGATGCTGCATCTTTATCTTGGAGTGCTTCATCATATGACGAGAGATCAGGTTCATGTCCTCCAGGGATCGAGTCCAAAAACTCTCCCAAAACATGAACCTATTTAGGTTGCCTAACAACCCTCCCACTATGACAAGGCACTTTCTGCAATTGTGTATCATTTGTGATACGTGTTGCAGTTTTCTTGTGGTATCTCATCTTGTACAGTTAGTACTAGATTAGACATGTCTTTTATTATTTCCTTAAGAATAAATTTTCTTATGGGCACATGGTTTATTACATAGTCCATTTCTAAAAATCGACCATTGATGCTAATAATGACCTTTTGATTTTTAAGACTATAAACCTACTTTCATTTCTCTAGGATAACCCATAAACAAGTGAATTCTTGTCCAACTTATCATTGTCTCTCTTCAGCATACGTGTTGGACTACCTGAATCCGAATATGCTTCAAAATAGGCTTACGCCTATTCAGCAATTCTATATGAGTAGAGAGTTATGACTTTGGAAGGTACTACGTTCACTTCCGTTTCCAGAGCATATCCTTAAAATGAATTTGGTAATTCATCATCAATCTCCTTATTTCTATAAGAGTCTTATACCTTCTTTTTACTACACCATTCTGTAGGGATGTACCAGGTGCAGTTAGTTGGGATTGAATCCCTACTTCTGATAAGTGACTCCTAAATTCTCCCAAGAGGTACTTGCCACTACGATCTTACCATAGTGTCTTGATACTTTTACTTTGTTGTTTCTCCACATCACTCTTTGAACTAATCAAAGCACTTAGACTTGCGGTACATCAAGTAAATGTATCCGTATCTCAAATAGTTGTCTATAGACAAAATATTTGAAACAACCTCTTGCCTGGATAGTCAAAAGTCTTCACAAATCAGAATGAACTTATTCCTATATATCTTTGGCTCCAAACCCCTTAGACTTAAAAGCTTCTTGGTTATTTTTCCTTCCAAGTAAGACTCACAGGTTGGAACGATTTCCACTACCAATGAACCCAAAAGTTCATCAGCTACCAATGAATTCTACTCAAGTTAATATAACCTAGCCTTAGATGCCAAAGATATAATTGGTTCATTTCCGAAGGTTACTTTATCTTAAAGTTAGAAGATGTGTTACTAATTTCCATTTGTTGCATCGTGAGAGTTATTGGATTTATAAATTGTCAACCAACATACCAGAACAGATAACTTCCCTCTTTTTCTTAATAACAACTTTGTTATTAAAAGGGGCAGAATATCAAGTTCTTTCAATAGTTTAGAAACTGAAAACTAGTTTTTCTAAACTTGGTGCGTAAAGACAATTACTCAAAAATCCATGTTTTATTCTTATCAAAAGATAAACATCTCCCACTGCAACAGCTATAATTTTTACAGTAGTCCCATGTGGACGGTGTTTTAATTTTCATTTAGTTGCCGGGTTTCCTGGAACCCTGCAATGAATTGCGGACATGATTAATGACATCTGTATCTACACTCCAGGTTCTGGTAGATAACACCACTAAACATGTTTTAACTAATGAATTAAATACACCTATGTTGTTCTTAGTTATAAGAAGACAGTCTACCTTAATGTCCAAGTCCTATTTCCAATCATTACAATTGGAACTACTAAGCCTTTTCTATAGTATGACTACTAGGGGATTGACAAATATTTAAATCCTAAGAATCACAAAAATATTTGGTCAAGATCAACTCCTTAAAATCCCCATGAATTTTGTATGCCACGATAGTGTGGACGTATACAAAATCAAAGAAGAGATTTTTATTCATTAATTTTATTATCTCGTCAGTTTTACTTTATGACGAATAAAATTAATAATTGATCTGTCTTTGATCAAATATTTGATCAAAAACTTTTGAATTTTAAAAAATATTGATTCCTCAAACAATATTATTTAAATTCACCAACACCTCAAACACCGTGAATTTTGCATGCCACGTTAGTATGGACGTATACAAATTCAACATTTGTAAAAGGAGGGTTTTAACCCATTAATTTTATTATCTTTTCAACCTAACTTTTTGACAAATAAAATTAATAGTTGGTATCATTTGGTCACACAAATAATAGCAGTGACTCCGATGGGGAGGATACTATTAGATGTGTCTAAGTGTATACCATTACTTGACACTAAGTCCATTAATAAGATTATGCCCCTTCCGTTGGGGAAGATCACACGCTCTTAATTAACTTCCTATAGTCATCCAAAAATGGAAGTCTGTTCTAGTGATCCACAAACAAGCTCATCCGTTATGGAGGAAGGCACTCAGAGCCAACGCGCAAGCTTATTTGCATCACTTACAAACCAGTAATGGAGACCATGGGATTTACTTAAAAATCTCTCTCCCACTTAGTTATTTATAAATGAGGAATTTTAACTATGCTAGCCTACTAGATATGTAAACTAACATGCACACACATCACAATATAAAAGCAATAAATAGAAAATCTAATTTTCAACTATTATGGCTTTTATCTCTAGTTGTCCTCCGTGTGTTGTCATCCCAAGCTGCTGCCATATTTGGCCACTGCCACCGGGTCTAGCTGTCGCATCCATCTTGCTCCTAGTTCCGCTGCGCCTCTGGTCCATAGAAGGTTCCACGCTTTGCAAGATTCGATCCGCGACATAAATAGAATTTTACATTTTTGATCCTATATTCCATAAAAGGAATGTACATGTATCTAGATCAAAAATAAAATCCTAATAAAACTAAATACAGCTCCTGCTGTATTTTATATTACAATCATGCACACACAATAAAATGCCCTTGACATGTCCAAGGGTCCAATCACACACATAATAACTATAAGCCATAATAGTTGGATCTTGCATCCACAAAGTTAGCACATCCTACTATTATCCTGCCTAAATTATGTATGACATGTGCATAATTAAACTAATACCAAATACACAGAGGCAAAACCCTAGCTCTGATACCAATTGTTGGTTGCTACTCGGAAAGCCTAGAGGTTCCACTGTACAAAAATTTTGTACAAAGGTCTGAACCTTTTCCTAGCTACCATGTGTTCTTTTAAATTTAATTTTGGATCGCCTGCGGAACTTAACACGTTTGATCCAAAACTTAATCTATTTGTTCTTTTAGGTTTTGACTTGGATCTCCTGCGGAACTTAACACGTTCAACCCAAATCACCTTAAGTTATTAATTCCATTAAATATTAATTTCCATAATTGGTTCAGGACTGCATGGCGAGGCACATGGCCTTCTTGGATATGGGAGCAACCACCACCGACTAGACAAAACCTTTTATAGAAATCTAATATTTAATTTCCTAAAATAACTTTAGGTTAACTGAAAAGAACAATCAAATCACAAGGAAAAATAAAACAAAAGAACACAACTTCGAAAAACATATTCGAAATATTAGAATCGTAAGCCTCTTGTATTTGGTATTATTTCCATAAATAACTAGTATGATGCGGAAAAGGAAAAACTACTAGTTATACCTTATAGAAAGACCTCTTGATCTTCTACCGTATTCCTCTTCTAACCTCGGACGTTGTGTGGGCAACGATCTTCCGAGATGAGAAACCACCAATCACCTTCTTCTTCCTTGCATGTTTCGGCCATCAAAACATCTTCTAGGATGAAGAAGTTCGGCTACCACTACCATGCTCCAAGGGATGCTAGAAACGAGGCTTGCTTTCTCTCCTTCTTCTCCTTCCTTGATCCGGCCACTAACAAAAGCTCCACCAAGAGATATGTTTCGGCCAACAAGAGGAGAGGAGAGAAATAGGGCCGGCCACCAAAACCAAAAAGGAGAGGAAGGAAAAGAATAGAGATCATTAGCCTTGAAGCCTCCTCTACCCCCCTCTTTTATAATTTTTGGTCTTGGCAAATAAGGAAAATTTAATAAAAACATCCTTAATTCTTTTTCCATTAAAAAGGAAAATTTATTTAATTAAAAATAATTTTTATTTTTAATTTGTAATGGCCAGCCACCACATAAATTTTCCAAGCAAATAAAATTTTAAACAACAATTAAAACTTCCTTATTTGCTTCCGGAAATTTATAAAAATTTCTCCAATAATTTTTATCCCTTCATGATTGGTTTATAAAAAGGAAATTTAATAAATTAAAATCTTTCTCTTAAACATGTGGATAAAAAGAAAGTTATCTCTAAAAATTAAAATCTCTTTTAATCTACAAATATGGAAAGATATCAAATCTTTTCTTAATCTTTTGTAGAAACTTATAAAAGAGAATATTTAATTTTAAACTCTCCTTTAAATCATGAACATGGTTAAAAAGGAAAGTTTTCTTAAAATTTAAAATCCTCCTTTAATCAACAAATAAGGAAAGATTTCAAATTTTAAACTCTCTTTTAAA